>NC_071338.1:5030000-6487500 GCF_027744825.2 Synchiropus splendidus
AGCAAAATTAATTCATTTAATTTTCACCAAGCCTAACCCTAGCACAGTCTCCAGAGATTCACCTCGTCTCTCATCAAATTAAATGTTGTCCTTTTGACAGAATAATTGCTAATAAATAAAAATGATTTAAAGTTCATTTTTTACATCATGGACACTGTCTCATAATTTTGATTTTGCAAATTCAATGTTAATCCATGTGATCAATATCGGTGATCCTGATTGAAGCATCCCAAATACTAACCATTAACAGAGTAAATACTTTGGATGAACCTTTAGTGACTATTCTAGGATACAATCGAGTCCGACACAGCAAGAAGCTAATAATTACATTATAATGATTAATAACTAGCTAACATGCTGCCAATACATATATCAGTAAGTGATTTAATTCTGATAAAATACAGTACCTAATTTCAAGTGCTACCTTACAGGTATGTACAGGAGTGTATTCTGACTCACTGCGTAGAAATGATTGTGGGCATCAGGGCGTGTTCCAATGACACAGGTTGAGGAATGTGTCTGTTTCTCTGGGAGTCAAGGTACTCCTGCATCAACACAGAACAATGACAAGGTATATGTTAGAGAACGTATGAAATTATTATGCTCTTGTATCTATTACTATGCAGATATCGAAACACTATATATTGTACTTGTAAAATAAATAATTAATATAGATTTTCTAAGCAAACAGTACCAAGAGACTAATCGTTATTACACCCATTTCATCAAAGTAACTAATCATAGCAACATACATTTATGTTTTTGTTTAAAATACTGTACATTTCACAAATTCCAGGGTGTTAAATATTTATGCATCACATCAATTCACTAGTGATTCACTCATGAACATGTACATAACTGAAAATAGAAGCATGCTGCAGCACTCATCCTTTACTTGAAAAAAGGTCATTTCGAGGAGGTACCTTCAGAGAAAATGGCTGATTAAAATCCACCCGGACACAACCATAGTTCTTCCTCAACATTCTGAAGACCCCACAGGCGATTCCCCACAGACTCTCGTTCTTTTTGGGTTTTCCCTGTTAGGATTCATACAAAACAAATGAACAATGAAAATAACTGAACATTGATTGGCAAAAAAACAAAGGTAATAGGAGTCCTGCTTCTCACCAGTTGCTCACTGTTGTAGTTGCCCTCAATAATTCGGTCATAGGAGATGCCAACTGGCACCACCAGGACATCAGCAATGGCTCCAGTGCACAGTGTATCCACCACAATGGAGAGCATTCCTGCACGCGCTGGAGAGGGCTTGCCGCTACGGGAGCGCGTGCCCTCCAGGTACACTTCCAAAAACTGCTGTTGGCGCAACAGCTCCTCTGTGTACTGAAGACAAACAGAAATAAAGATATGACACAAATATGATGAGATATGTCATCTAGCAGATAAACAAAAAAATCCTGCACCTGTGGTCTCACATGTACCCCCCCAAAACTCCTGCTGTTGTCATGATAATTAAAGGTGCCTTGTTGTATAACAGAATTCCACTGTGTTTAGTATAAACACAACTACTGCATATAAAGGAGCAGTGTCCTTCAGTCCTGAAATAGTCTTGAGGCTCTGGAATTCATGTCCAGCCCTAGTCAAAGCAAGACGCCAAACTGACACACATGTCTGAGCAAAATTTAGATGCGTGCCACAGTTTACAATGGCATGAAAGTTTGTCACTGTAGCTTCTGTGTAGCTGTTGTGGGAAGAAAGGGAACACATTACACACATTACTGTTTTGCTCTATTAGCTGTCAACAGCTGATTTTAAGCCCATGAAGCATAAAACGTACATTGTATCAAAGTATGTCGATCATATGATTGTTTTATTTCCAACACATTTCTATTGGCCAGTTCTGAAGTCTTTTCATAATATACCAACAGCATGTTAAGTGAGACTGGAATATAGAACAAATGACAATAGATCATTTTACTCCATAATAGGGATGCCATAGCGATACCATTTTTCCCCAACGAGTGGTGTACTTGCAATTGAGTACTCACCCATACAGAGTACTTCCGCCATTACAGTTACTTTGATTTTTTTTAATTATTAAAATAATTTCATATATCGTCCGTTATTTCAACAACATTCCCCAGTAAATTTTGCTGGTACATTGGTGACGATCACAAGTTTCTCTGCAGTGCAAACACAAATTTAAAAAAATATATCATGAACTGACATTCGAAAATTGGGCGTATCAATTTTGTGGTATCAATGGCATTTTATGACTACGAGCACAAGGACTCAAACCTGTTATCGGACCGACACCCAATACCAGTACTTGTGAATCCCTTTTCTTTAATGCTTCAACACTACGATCTTCAACTGCGCATAATGTTAGATTGATATTTTATAAACAACACGAGAAATCACGGGCATGCTGTAATTGATGCTCAACGGCATGTGTCACTGAGACATTGACATTTTCCATTGCAGCAAACCCCTCAATGTTCAATAAATTCTTTTAAATTAGGATATTGCCATTGAGTGAGCTGTTACATTTTACAACAGCAAGAGAAAGTAAACCCGCTGCTACTTTGCTGGACAAGAAGTGTGTTAGTGTAATAGTGTAACTAGTGTGTGTTCCCTTTACCGTTAATGTGCAGTGTACAAATTAATATGAATCAACAAAAAAAGGTTTTACACACCCCATGTAAAAGAGACCTGTACAAGATGTCTTTCTTGCCGTCTCCTGTCTCCTCCATTTTACGCCGTATGAAGAATCCACCCAGTTTTCTGATCAGAGTACTGTCAAAAAAAGGTCAATATACATCAAGACAATTGCAAGCAGCAAGTGAAGAGAAAAGATGCAAAGCAAGGGCACTGAACCCTGATGGTGAGGAAGGGTTATTTGTGAACCACGGCAAATTCATAGTACACTGTACAGCAGCAGCAAAAGAACAACCCTTTTAACTATATTACCTTTTAATATCCTATATTAATATGTGTAATATATCACATATTGTTTCATTTGTTCCACAGCAGAGCAGAACAGCGGCAGGGCAGGTCAAACAAGACACAGAGCAGGTACCTGAGGATCGGGATGCTCAGGTTGTTCCCGGCAGCAATGTGAGGAGCTTTGATGTTGTGGCAGAATAGAATCAGGGTGATGAGAAGATAGTCAATGTGAGATTTGTGGACAGGGAGAAAGACCATCGGCACATTTTCCTGCACAGACAAAAAATATTGGTATATTTGAAGGCAGTTATAGAATATTTTAAAAACAAAGCAAGAAAAAAGAAATGGTGACATACAGGTGACAGCATTTCCTTATATTATCATGGCAACAGGGTACAATGAACTGCAAAAACTGAGGCCTTACCACCTAAATAAAAACAAGGCTGCAGGAGAGAAAAAAAGCTAAAATGATTTGCTCAAACGTCCTTAATGGGAGGGAGACACCTTATAAACAAAGCAGCAATTAGCTGTAATCTCTGATTCAATAGTGTGGGAATTCCAGGGTGACAAACATGTTCACAGTGCTTGCTCTTTAATCCATTTACCACACATCAACGGATTATAATCGATGGCAGTTTGTTTATAAAAGTGAATGGCCTGAACCTTTTCCCTTATTTTGGGTAATAAGAGGAGAAAGTAACCGGAGTAACTGTTAGAGGAAACAGGGCATGCGGTTGTGATGGTGCAACGACAAGGTGAGATCTGCTACTTACCTCTGTAGCGGCTTTCTTAACCATCTCCAGTTGACCCTTGTGGATTTGAATACTCCAGAAGAATCCATTAAAGAGTCTCAGGAGAACCCAACCTGTCAGCCTGAACCACAGAAAGATAACGACAAAACAGTTGTAAAGAGCTAATCAAAATTAATGTAAAATTTTCTATTGAGTACTCTTTTGTCTTCCAATCTACCCTGCTTCATGGTGTTCTATGTTTAAGTCTCAATCATACATGCGCAAACTGCATCACACTGGAGCATGAAGTCGCACCATGAGAAGAAAATATCACAGACTGAGAAAGCAATTCCTGAAAAGCACCATAACTTTGTCCTTCCAAATCTGGATCAGGATAACTAACACAGTGACACCATGTCCGCTACACTGACACAATCCTAGCCCAACCACATTGTCCCTCAGTAACACAGAAACATCAGAGGCTTTTAATTTAAGTGAAGAACTTTCACACGAGATGCGACACAATAAATCAATTAAACTACACGTACACAGCACTTTTGAAACAGAGATACATCCCATTCAGGATTGCAGCGCAGTGGAAACATCAGTGAAGAAAAACTCTCCAGACAGTATAAAAAGCAGAGAAGGGGACTATGCAGACTTATGTGTTACTGTACCAACTTTCTGGTCCGGATACGCAAATTGCGTTAAAAACATTTCATAGGAGGTGAAGAAGATAAATGTTTTTCTTTTTACAGGACACAGTATACAGGTTATGTATGTGGTATCTGGAAAGGCAAATTTCTAATGCATTCAATTGTTACCTCCAGCATTTTTAGGAGAGAATTGCTATACTACTAACCCCTCAATGGCATTCCTAACATGCGCACACACACCATTGCAGGACCTCCAGCTTAAGCACACTTGTGTGCACTAAAAATCCAAAACAATTGTTTAACACCCTTAGTGGTTTGAAACTTTTAGGCAATTCTTACGGCGTTTAAAGCCATCCAGACGAACTACAGACAACCAAAACCAACAGATGAAGGTTCTGCACCTAATGAAGGACGGGGAAATGTTGGCCGCCATCTTCTCGAGAAGAATTCTGGCTTTCTGCTTTGCATAACTGACAGTCCTAGGCTGTTGGCCAAGCTCTCCAGCTGATGCACTTAGATCTGTTGCCACTTGTGTGATGGCACTTTCCACCCTGAAACATACACATGTATTAAGATTATTTTTACAATGCAATCTGGAGTTACATGTGCTTATACGGCTCCTTACCCTTCTTTGTTGAGCACGTTGTCCACTACGTTCCTGGTGAACATGTCTTTGTGAACATCTCTCTCCAAGACAAATAGCAAATAACTCAACCTGCGAGCCAGCCAACCCCGCTGCCTGCACCAGAGGGAAAAGGCCTTCGTTAAACATCATCCTCAAGTGAGTTGTCCAAAAGTAAGTCCATATCATTATGAATCACAAAGCGGTGTATCCAATTGCTAAAAAAATGGAATCTTTTCTCACCAATGTCCAGCACAGCGAGTGTGTTCATGTGCACATATAACACATTTTAATTAAGTCAATAATATCAATATGATATCAATGACAAATGCAGCGCTAACTCAGATCTGCAATCATGTATCATATCTCTGATCTGATGCAAAGCAAAACCATCTCGGCCATACGGTTCTATCAAATAAGTTATGCAGGTGCAGAGCTGGGCTGGAGGCAGCAGCCACCGCATCGTGACATCACATTGCACGGTAGAACTATAAAGCAATAACTTCAAAATGGAGCACGATTATGGTGAGGGACTTTCTGCATCATGGAGAGGACTTCAACATGAGAAACATACGCAAGAGTCAGGAAAGTTGGACTGGCAGGGGAAGGCCTTTTTAAAACTACCAACAAGGCCTATGACAAAGTACCAAGATGTCTCCATGAGTTTTGCTTGCTGGGTCAGTCATTGGATACATGTCACTGGTGTCAACTGATAGCTAACATGAATTATTCACAGGTGTTTTTGCGTCGTCCTTTTAGATGAGTGGGGAATGGTAAGGATGATATTTATCAAATACGCTACTTGTATACAACATAGAAAAACAGGTACAATAGAAGGAATTCCGGTAATGAGGCTTTGTTTTTGGTGCAACAATTAAATCCTTTATGCAACAAAACATGTAGAGGAATTTCAATCATTCTCACTTTACCTTGTATGTGTCTCATTAATGTAAATGACATTGCGCAGTCCCAGGGAGGGAATACTGGGGTTGAAAAGTCTCTCCTAAATTTGAAAAAAAAAAGAGAAAAACAAGAAAGAAATTATATATTCCAAGCATTAACAACCACTTCTCAGAGGTCTAACGCAAGTGAAAACAAGCCTATCACCGGATTGGCTGAACTGTATGTCGGATGCTATTTTGACATTTATCCTCATTTTGAAGTGTTGGGTGTACAGAGGATATTATGAATAAATAAAGATGGCATTAGTGTTCTCCATATGCAAGTTTATATGCACCTATTGAGTTTCCTGTCAACAGTAAAGCCACACCGTTAGGTGAGTGTTTCTGAGACAGGCTAAGACAGAGGATATCTTCACATCCAAGTAGCGCAACATATTAGCTGCCTTTTCGTCAAGTCAAATGATCGAGACGATAATTGTCAGTGTTATATTACCCAGCTTTGTGGCGTGCAAGTGTGACAACAGCGACCAACAAAAGGCCTTTTCCTGTTCAGCAATCCTTCCTTCCACGTGCTCGTAAGACACCGCAGGACCGAAGGGCTCGTGCTGCGCTCCTACACACAAGAAAAATGACATCAAAAATGTCACCTGTAGATGTCCAAAAATGTTAATTTGTCATTTGGGACTCACAGAATCATCGTTAGGGTGTTTCCAGCGGTTGCACCACTGCTCCCCATTGTTGACCTGCAGCAACAAACCGTCCATGACACCCTTCCTGGGACCTCTTCTTGCTTCGGGTCACGAAAACACCACTAGCCAGCAAGCTGTTCAAACATGATAGAGTTTTTTTGTCAAGAACAAGAACTGATCAGTTAACATCTGCATAGCAAAGTGGCATTCGTTCAATTCAGTGAGGAGACAAAGTGTCATGCTTTTCACAGCGTACAGTACAGTACACACAAATTGGATCTAGAGGCTAATCTGTAGATACGAAATAAGTAACTACTCAAACTTGTTGGTTGCTGTTGTGTACATCTCCTACATTGTTAGACCTGAACCAATCACTATACCTATAAAAGGGAAACGATGAGGAAAACAGAAAATGCTCTCTCTGTGTCAATCTCACCAGTTGAATGGAGGCCAAACAAAAATGGGTTCATTAGAAGTGTTAGCTCCAGTTCGGCCTGATGTTGAGGGAAAACAGTCACATTCCACTGCCTACCAAACCTTCAGGTTGGGTCAACTGTGGATATCTCAGGCAGTTGGGACACGGAGAAGGACCAACCCACACAGTGTTTTCTGCAGCACTTAATTTAAGCAGCTGCCTTGGGTACACCATCCTGGAAAATGTAATCCAAAAAAATGTTTGGTTTTTTTGCCAGTTGCTTGCAATCTAGTGGAGGGCAAGACCTTTATTGGTTAGTAGCTCAATACCTAATAGAAGGCTGTGTTTGAAACTGCTGCTGTGACTTGTTGGTTCTCAAACACAGAGGGTTCAATGACCGAAAGGAGGACACTTGACAATAGAGTGAAGCAAAACAAAATGAAGAGTTGAGAGGATAAGATGACAATTGAAACAGTCCCCATTCCAGACCATTAAGAGTGAGTTACGTTTTAGGTTTGTGTGTGCGAGTGTGTGGCTACCAGTCACAGAAATACATTCAAAGTAGTCAGAAAACAAAACATAGCTTTAAGGTCTAACAAAAGCAAGTTATTTTCCCCATGACTTCACCCTGCTGACCTCAAGTCATTTTCTTGCTGGGTGTGAGGTAAAACTCAAGCTTTTAGATAGATTTTTGATCACGTTGACAGGATTATTTTAAAAGTAAGCCAGAAGTCAAAAATGAGTGAGTACCAGTGACTTCGATCTTACTTTTGTATGCTGTTTATTGGATTAGATCGAAATGTTGTTACAGCTGCATAACAATGGCATATTTTACATTTTCGCAATTGCTTGCAATTGTTGCTAATCTTTATCTTAGCGTCATTACCTTTACTGTGCTAATGCCTAAGGACTGAAATCTACTGCGGGGACAACTGTAGGAGAAGAGACATTATCTCAACACCCATGACAATTTACAGATTAAATAAACCCATTATGCCTCTGTCTCTCTCAAGCGTCCCTGGACTATATTGGGCTTGGGTTATAATCGGTCTAACAAGATCTGGGTCGTCACTAATAATCAGGTCAAACAGGAGAAGTCCCAGTCTGACAGATGGATTCAGATAACCAGACACAATGGACACCACCATGTCCGAGTCTCCAACTGAGAGAACTTAAAAAAAAAAAGCATTTGTGACGAGTAGAATCACGGCCGTTCGTTCTATTAGAGCAACTATAACATTAGATAAAGCCGTGTTTATTTTCGCCCCGGCAGTTCATTCATGAAGCAACCGGACTCCAGGTTTCAAAGAGCCCTCTCCGGTGCTGTCAACTTCAATGTCAACCGAGACGAGAGTAAACCGACAAACCTCCACGAACCACATGTGCCGGTGCGCACGTTAAATGACGCATGGGCCGCATCACTGTAAGGTGTAACACACACACACACAGAACTACATACCGAAGAAGCAAGATACGGTTAATATAGAGCTAGCGGTGCCCGGTTAGCACTAGCTCGCTAACAAGCTTGCGCTCACTTACCTTGAATATCAAGACGCAATGACTCATATCTCTGGAATAAACGTTTCAGCAAAGGAGCAGCGGTTCTCTGGGTGATGCCGGGTCCTTGCGCAGGAAAAATTGTTTCCACGCCACCCTTTGAAAGAACGGATGACAGGCAGAGAGAGCCGAGGGAGCAGCGTGTTGTTTTGGCAGAGCGCCGGCGTTAGAGGCGAGAGGCATGTGCGACTGTGAGCACTAGAGGGCAGTGTCACACATTTCTTCGATATATCCTACCACTTGAGTATGGAATGTTGAGCGGATCACCTATTTCGGCGCCACGTACACCGAAATCACAACGTATAACCATAAAAATATACATGTAAGTACATGTAAGATACACTATAAGATTGCCCCAAGGTGTGCGTGTGTGCGTGAATGGTGTGTGTGCTCTGCGGCCAGTCCAGGGTTCCTGCCTCTGCCCCAATGACAGGCTCCAGCACTCAGGAGGACAAAGCGCCGGTTAACTGACAAATGGCGTCCTCTCGTGGCGGTAGTGATACTTCATGAAACAATGGAGCGTACCACTTTTACAAAAAAGGGGTTCAGGGTGAATGTGCTGTATTTTCTGTCACTATCGTAACTCGAATTAATTCTTTTAATTACTTTTGAGGGGTAGACGGATAACTAGAGCCATTGTCAAATGAACCGTGACTGTGGTGGACGTTTCAAATTTAATCGACTCTTGGAAACTTCAGTGGTTGCGACTTAAACGTTTCCGTGTTTACCAAACTCTGCGAGCGTGAGGTAGGTGTAGCGTGTTTTGCAAAGATGTGGTGATATGTTAGTTGAAAATACAACGGGACACTGTTGGCCCTCGTGTCTTGTAGTGGTTTGTTTACAAAACATTCTATCGGAGTTGTTGAAATGTTCATTTCACCTGCCCCGGCTCGGTCTTGTTTTGACACATCTACGTGGGTCTTAAATAACGCCAACTGACGACGCTTCCGTCCTACTGTCAAGAAACCTGGTATGACGAAGCTAAAATGTAACATTTGACGTTCGACCGTGGATCATTTGAAGCGCTCAAGCGCTAACCCTGCTTAACAATAATCAACAAATATCCAGTTGGTCAATGTCGTCGTAAGTGGTCTTCAATAGTGTCCACGAAATGTGTGCAGATGGTCCCTAAGTGATGGTTTACATGCAAGGGACATGGGACACACCAGGCACATACGTTTTTGTTGGATTGTTGATCTTAATGTTTTACCTACGTATGTCTAATATTTCTTCAATAGCTTCAAGCAAACGTGTCCAAAGTTATTGCGAACATTAAGGGGAAATACAAGATGAACCGGAAAAATCTGCCAAAGGGGTGGCGTACTTGTCCGCATTTGTTCCCTGTTGTAATACTGTTACCATTTACTTATCAAGAAAACGATGTAGTTGAGGGCAAAACGTTTTTCTTTTATGCCATGCACTGTCACTGCTGTTGTCACTGCTACGGTTTGCTTGAGGTCTTTACAGCCAATGAACGTTTTCGCCAAATCCTCAGCGGACATGCATTTACTTCGCCTTTGTTAATGTAAGCTGATAAATGGCTTGATAGAATGATCCGTTTTAGCCACGCCATCTGCATAATATTATGTCAAAGATATACAGTAGTACTTTACAAAGGTCATCTTTTTGGGTCTCACAGAACGGTTCATTGTCTGACGTGGGCTTGAATCAGTCAAATATTTCTGATGTTGGACTTCATACGTCTGTCTTACGTCACTCATTTAGACTGCCAGTCAGAAAATGGATTCATTTATGCTACAAGAGCGAGTGACGTTTTGCTGATAAAATGAAGCCGCATCTTGTATTCCATTCACTTTCTACATATATGACTCTTGAATTCAATAAATAACTCTGAAACCTTCAGAGTTGCAAATTTGTTTTTTAAAAATAATATTTGAAAAATAATTAAAACAAGATAATATTTGACTGTTTTCAGGATTACTAGTCGACTGTTGATTGTTAAGAAATAGCATACTCTTTGATTTTTGTATTGTCAGTTTGATCAGACATGATAGACCCTTCAGGTCACTAACGTGTTATACGAGAAACTAAACAAACGGAACAGTAGTGCTCGTGACTAAAATGTCCTGTTGTCCTATCCCCCACTGTTTTTCAGTAATGTTAATCTATTCACACTTTGGTATCCTGGGAATCTACGTGCACTATTGGCACGTGAACACGCAAAACCAAGTGCTAGGGTCAAAAAAGGGGAAATTAGGAACAATATGCCTACACTAACTCGGCGCAAGCTGATGAAGCTGACAGAATGTTTTTTTTTCCTTGCCAATAATCTGTGACAGGAATCAAGGATGTCTACTTTGAAGAAGTTTAAACGAGACTAAATAGTCATATGATTTAAAGATGCCACACCTGACTTTGACTTTGACACCAGTAATAATCAGGTTCGATAACCAGACATAGCAGCTCTATCTTTTCGGTTCGAAATTTCTCTGTTTTCATTTTCATTTAACCCTTCTCAATAAAATAAAAAGTCTTTGGTGCACTTACAGTAAATCCTGGTAAGTGACTGTTGTGATGAAAAAACCCCACACATCTATGTGTATGTGTTCTTCTATGTGTGTTCATCTATGTTTATTGAAGGTGCTCTATATCCTCGAAAGTGCTCTATAGTGTTGTTGTATACCTTTGTCATGTTGATGTTCTTTGCGCACGTTAGCACATATTTTTTAATCAGTCAATTAATTATGGTTATTATTTCTTTTTTCCGTTAGTGGTTGCAGCATGCTCAGACTTCAGAAGCGCCTCGCGTCTAGCGTCCTGCGCTGTGGCAAGAAGAAGGTGTGGCTAGACCCCAATGAGACCAATGAGATTGCTAATGCAAACTCTCGTGAGTAATTCCTTTTATGTGAAACTTGCTAAACTACTGTTGGTTCTGTACTTGAAGTAGGCCACAACCAACCATGCCATTGTCATTTGGAGATTTTACCCAATGTTTGGTAGGACTGCTCTTCAGAACCAAGTTAAGGTACCTGTCAATGGTTCAATGTTTTTTTTCTGTGTGTGTAAAATTGCAGGCCAGCAAATCAGGAAATTGCTGAAGGATGGGCTGATCATCAAAAAGCCTGTGACAGTTCATTCCCGTGCTCGCTGCCGCAAGAACACACTTGCACGTCGCAAAGGACGTCACACTGGCTACGGTGGGTCATGTGTTGCATATTATTGTCTTTTCCTGCATTGCCTAACTTTCGCCTTTGATCAACTTGCTCTACTCCCCAAGGTAAAATAGCAACAAGTGATTTTCCTGTTTGGAAAAAAGCCCTAAAAACTTGAGGAGCTCACACAGTTATAGACGTATTTGATCAATTCCAATTCTTATTCCAGGAAAGAGAAAGGGAACAGCCAACGCTCGTATGCCCGAAAAGCTTGTATGGATGCGGCGCATGAGAATCCTCCGTAGACTTCTCCGTCGCTACAGGGAGTCTAAGAAGATCGACAGGCATATGTCAGCACAAACTGATCTTGCTCTTACTGATAGTTACATTGTGATCCTCAGTTGCTTTCATCGTCTCATCTTTGCAGGTATCACAGCCTCTACCTGAAATCAAAGGGCAATGTCTTCAAAAACAAGCGCATCCTGATGGAGCACATTCACAAGTTGAAGGCAGACAGGGCTCGCAAGAAGCTTCTCGCGTGAGTTCTCCTGCAGTCTCATCCTAAATTTAAATTGATTCCTTGGAAAAATCCTTGAAACTTCTAAGGTTTGCACAGGGATATAAAGCTAAGGAATTTGTTTAGTGCATTCCAACAACTGGAGCTATGTTGCATGCACGTTTTACATTATGAGCAATTCACAGAACTTTTTAATGGAACACAAAGTTTTGACTCTTTATAAACCCTTAGTGAGCACTGTTAAACATTAACCATTGGGATACAGGCTTGTCTGTTTGGGGACCTGGCCTAATGGCCCAATGAGAGGCTGCGGTGGCCCAGGATATGATGCAAGCTGATACGAGAGCATGTGGGGGGTTACACCATGCGGTGACTACTGTGTCTCTATGAGTGAAGAACCCTCGTTCTTAGTTAATAGTAGTTGTTTGGTAAAAACAGACAGAGTTGTATTGGTGTGGGAAAACAAATATATGTTGCAATGTATTGTTGCACTCTCTGTCACTATAAATAGTCAATACACTGACGGCAAACATCAATATTTTATTACAACACGCACAGTGGATTACCCAGCATTTTCAGTTGTGCTTGTTGTTCAGCGCAATATTTGCACTCAACACTAGATGGGAGAAACATTGCTACTTTTGCCCGATTGCCATGTTATCAGTGTTCATGCACGTAACTTGTCCAGCTGTGCATTGCTTATATTTACAGGAATGGACTGGAGGTTTTTTAGTGCTCAATTTCTTGTACATTAAATGCCTAATTAGTGACATTTTCCTTTTTAAAGGTTTCAACCACATATATCATGATCTATCGCTGATCAAATTTCTTGCAATATATCAGGTATCGCATATATATCGTGTACCATGATACTATCGTTAGTGTGGGCCAAATCGTGAGCGACCCATATTGTCCCACCTCTAGAGTTGTAGAACAAAACTGCTTCCTGATATAAAGAGGACATTCACGTCACCTCACATCTGTCATAAGGACTAAAACTATTTGCTGAAGATTTTATGCACATTTCTGCAAAACTCTGATGCAGGAGATTTACATCACATGGTGACCACAGAGTCATGTGGGCGTGGTATATGCTGTATGGGAGATACTCATATTGATTCACAATAACAAAATGTAGGCAAAAGACAGCGATTTTTTTCAATGACGGTCTGAGCAACTTAGTTTCTAATAATGTACAGTAACCCTGTTGCAGCTTTAAGTTTTCTGGCCTGTATGTACAACAGGAAACAAAGAGCTGTTTCTTTGTGACAAATTAGACTTCCATTGTTTTGGTGCTTTATTTTGCATGGTCTTAAATTTTGTGCCCTCACCTTTGTTGTGTTGCGTTAATGATTGAGAACAGTTGTCATAAAATGTATAACAAATCTATAAACAGCTCTGCCACTTCGTGATGCTTACTTTCCTGGAATTTTGCAGGGACCAGGCTGAGGCTCGGCGCACCAAGAACAGAGAGGCTCGCAGACGAAGAGAGGAGCGTCTCCTGGCCAAGAAGGAGGAACTAGTCAAGGGCTTGGCTGAGGAGGCTTCAAAGTGAAGAGGAATGCGGCACACTCACGTTTTTCTATAAACGGCTGTAATAAACAGGATATGTGGTCCTGCTTTGTGGACGCCAGTGTTTTGTTAATACCATTGGAGTTGGTTGCAGTTTTTCACCAGAAAGCAAAAGATTAAGAATATAAAATATCCTTGATACCTTTTTTTTGTTGCTTCTTTTACTTCATTTAGAACTACATTCCTTCATTTGTCTTCTTAAACTGGAGCAGAATTGTGGTGCGCACACAATATACTGTATATTATCAGGCTTTAAAGGCTCTCGAACCCATTCAGTTGAGGACAGCTTTTATCCTGGGTGGGGCTCGCTGTTATTTTCATGAAGGTCTTCTAAGTGCCCCTGTTTCAGACCCTCACAAAAAATAGGAAAAAATATTCATGATTAACATCCAGTTGCATGAATCTTGCGTAATGTCAACTCTGACAGCAGGTGGCAACAGCGTACAAGGACTGAGATGTCTCCCTAGGGAGCCAATATATGCTCAAATGGCAAGACCGTTTGTACCCGGGCCTTCATCTGACTTTGATTATGGAGTGCCGAAATTGCGAAGCAAATGTGACTGATACATATGTCGACATTTTGCTAACCTACCTATCTTTTATTTCATGTGATTTTATATACGCGGTAGAAAAGAAAAGTGTACTCCATTTTACGAAATGAATTGATGCTGGTTGAAGCAGCATCAATTCATTTCGTAAAATGGAGTACACTTTTCAATATATATTGCTTTTATACTATCATGTTCGAAAGCTTTCTCAATTGGCCGATGTCACCGGATGGCTCTGGCGGGACAGTCGAGTGAGAGCCAGCAGGGAGGACAAGCTCTACAGGGTCACGGTAAGTATTTGTCAGCTAATATTTGCGGTCATCTCCCTTTGATAGTTTAGTTACAGTAGTACCTTTAGCATCCGCTTTATCGCCCAAGCGAGCAGATTCTGCAGTGACGTCATACAAGCGACTTTTGATTTGTAGTCCAAATAATCACGTCCTAGTTTCACAAGCAAATAAATCATAAATTACATGACAAACATAGTTGAAATGTGTCATCCCAGGCATGAGGCAAAGTGGACCAGAAATAACTTTGATCTCCCCCTTGACTTCCTTTCATTTTTTCATCTTTCTCCGACTGGAAGATCCCCCAATGGTTTCAAAACATTGCACATATGTTCAAAACCACAACACAAAAACTTTCAATCCAGCCATATTTTGATTTCTTTCCATGCTGATGAGCTTCTAGCAACACGTGCAAGCTCTTCTATCTTGATTTACACTTTTTTAACATAATAATAAATATTATGATTCCGTCCAGCTGCACTACAAGGCATACCATACTCACACATACCTTGTCACTGCAACTCTACAGAATACAATTTGTCCTTATACCCCTGAACATCTCAGACACCTTGGCACCTTGGATAGTGGATATGGATTTTTGAAACTTGCATCAACTTTCAAATGTGAGATGCCTCCTGTCTGTTTAGCATGTATATATCTGCAAGGTTCTTTTTGAAAATGATCAAATTTTACACTTCGCTGTGTTAGTCGATCACCATGAGCAGCAGCTGTCACTTTGAATTAACTCACCGAGCAGGTCAGTGTGAGGAGCGTGACTGACTTAGGAAGGAAGTCAGTCATGAAAGCATCACAGCTTCATGCAGATACGGACTCTGTTGACATTTTCACTTCCTTACTGTCGTGAGATTCTATTTGATGGTTAGAGACCTGTAGAATATATCGTGGCAACAGTGTTGAGTGTTATGTGCCTTATGTCAAATTCTCTTGAAGAAATATACAACAATCAAAAGTTTTGAGAAGGTTGTTTCCAGAAAGTTACACGTTCACCTTTATGGTAAGTGATTTGCAGAACACTCTTTAAAACATCGCAAGAACCAGACTACAATGTCACACTCAAGCAAGAGAAATCATTTATCGCTTCAAGTAACTTTGGGGCCATACACACGCCCACAAGGCCATCAGCACTGCATGTGGCCCCACGTGCCTTCCCCACTCTCTGTTCAGCATCCTGCCATCAGGGCAAAGGTTCCAGAGACCCATTCTGCTGAGCTTGGACAAGGCAGACTGTCATCCCGCTGCTGTCCTCGCACCTTCATGGCAGTACTGTGGATTCCTGCAGCCGTGTCCTGGTTATGTGCACGTGCACAGTTGTAATGTTTATGTTGTATGTTTGAATGTACAAAATTAATGCTAGGGAATTAAATGTTAGTGAATTAAAAGTTAGAGAATTAAAAGGCCTTTTGCTCCATGTACGCACCAGAATTGTGTTGGTGTGAGTTGAAAGGCTCGAGAAACTGATGCTTAAAAAAACATCGCGCCATTAATGACACATTAATCTCAATGCGCAACAGAAATGTTTTTGTTTGCTCAGTGGCCCATCTGCACACATAAGCACTTGTGTTTTTCATGCATCGCTTTGTTTCCTGAGCCTCTGAAGATGTGTCTGGTACGCAGTTATCCTGAATGATTATTTGTGAATGCAGCAAAAGATGTCTTAATCCCCACTGCGGTACTCTAATGGACCCAAAAGATAGAAAAGTACTAACAAAGCAGCAGTGGCAGATGGATTAGTAGAGACGAAAGCCAGCTCTGTGCAAAGGCCATGTTTGTGAGCGGTCAATCTATTTCTTCATTACCAGGAGGCCCACTATTTCCTGAAGCTCGAGCCCTAATGGGATTAGATAAGGCGAGGAGTATGAGCCAAGACGAAGCGCTCCGCTCCATTACAGTTGGCCGTCAACCCAGCCTGAACTAATGGACCACCGTCAAGCACACATAAGGAGGAAGGTAATTAATAGATTATCTCTAATGTGAAAACAATTATGTAGCGTTTTCAAGGCCTACTGCTTAAATTTCTTGCTTCACTCTTCATTCTGCTCTGGGCTGTTAAAAGCAATTAGAGGTGAAAATGACGCTTGAGGAAGTGATAAGAGTGTGGCTTCAGCCGGATGATGATGAAGGGAACAATAACATGGTCGGTACGATGACAGCCCATTGAAATCACATTAACTGTGACTATGGAGATGTGATTTAATACCTCTCTTGCTCATTTCCTTGATCATTGTGTCCATCTTACGTATTGCACAGGATGAACATAAAGGATAAAGGAGAAGAGGAAGGAGTTGACATCACTTATCTTGTCCAACCTTCATTAAGATACCAGAAAACCACATGCTAATACCTAATATGACCACGTGGTAGTACGTAACGTTAATGACAAGCTTTTTTTTTTTTTTAATGATTGTATAGCGCTTTCGAGATTACTGTATGCTCTGGAGAGTTAGGACTAAATTATGCTCTCAGTAGATCAACATTTAAGAGATGATATTCTTAATGAATAGGGAGCTGGTAAAACTGCATTGACTCAACAGCATTAGACCCTGTAAGACTTGTTGTTAGGACCTGGACGCAATTCTAGGGAAGGCCACACATGAAGTCACTCCATGACTGGAGCGAGTCCAGGTGTTCTTAGGACACTCATGACCAGCTGCAGCAAGAACCTTGAAAGCATCGCCCAAACACCTGCACCTGCCGAGGGGGTCATGCCCGTGTTCTGCCAGTGGAATTCTGCCTGTACGCATCATGGTTTGCTGTGATGGGTGAGATGAAGACTCACAGATTCAATCCCCCCTCTAGTGCAGAGGCTAAAAAGTACAGCACTGTAGAGACAGGACATATGAGCCCAGACAAACCAAGTTGTTCATACACCAAAAGCATAAAAATGGGCCATTTCGATGCATGATCCCTGAACACAGCCCTGAAGTACCCAGCATCTCAGCATGGCCCCTGCAGCAACCAATGCAGTGTTGACACTCCTGTTAGACGCCAGCTGTGATGGTTGTTTGGTCAAACAAGAGACCAGACAGTTCAGAGATCAGACTTTATTGAGAGACGTGAGTGTGACAGCAGGTAGATGTGCAGAGAAGCAGCCAGTGAGTGTGATGTCAGTGCAGTGATGTCACCTGAATAAAAGTGATCCTGAGCCAGCCCTGTCGCTAGTCACTGAGGGTCATATTGGTGAGACAAATGTGTAGGCAGACTTCAGAGACACAGGTGGTGCTGAATATTTATGACTAGAGCTGTGCATAGTGTTTTAAAGACTTGTGCCGATTTAATGTTCATATACACATACACATCAGAATGGAACTGCTAGTTCAATGCCCTTTTGAGTATTTCTGGACTGGACCTTCAATAAGGCCAGTTGAATATTGTATTTACAATGATAATTGTAGCTCCTATGTACAAATATTGCAGCAATGAAGGTCAGTGGTTCAAGAAAAGATGTTTTAGAAGAAAAAAAATGATAATAGATATACTAAATTACACGACAAACGTAGAAATAGATATACTTGGCATTTGAACAGTCATTGAAAGTTATGTCAGAGGTCATTGATGCACATAGGAAAGGCAGGTACATCATATAAGAAAGATCATCATATATATATATATATATATATATGATGATCTTTCCGATATGATATTTAGTACAGTGAATATGAATAAATACATAATCGTTTTTTAATGAGTATTACATGTACCTTGCATGCTGGGATACGAAGGGCTACGATAAGTGATAGAGACTGGTCACCAGGCCGTTAATTCTAAGAGCCTCCGAATATAAATAACATGAAAAAGAGTGTTTGCAACCCTAATGCATTTGTTTACAGGCACTGACCCATGTTTTATAGTAACAAATTGCATGAGACTGATGACTTCAAGCAAATAAAAGGGCAAGTGACAAAATAGTCTGGTGGACTTTTGCTGAAGGAACATAAGTCCCCAAGATGCACGTGAGATGGTTTTCACAGCAGCGAAGAGTGCAAATGCACCACTACTAACCACTGGAGAGTAGAGTGACCATGAGAATTGCATTTCAGTCACGCACACGCACACACACAAACACACACACACACACACACACACAGTACAAACCTTTACAAACCCCAAGTGTTTACTGTTTCTATTGAGAGAAGCCACATGATCTCAGTCTGAAAGTCCTCTGTTCTCTTTAGCAGCCAAGTGAGGTAGCTAAGGTGAATGCTACATACATTACGTAATTTGAGTCACACAGTCAATCAACAGCAGCCCTACAATGTGTCTCAACCCTTTGGATCTCAGTCCCCCACTCGTTCACACCCCCATCCACTGCTGGTGACGGGCGTCAAGGCGGGCAATGAGCAGGGTGTCAGGTAACCACACCCTCCCACTCTGTCTACTACTACTGAAACTGATGTAGGAAAATACATGTCAGATCTCCAACAGATTCTTCACTGGGACGAGGCCTCGCTTTTTCCCGCTGGTTAGCCGTAGAAACCCCTCAGTCTCTTCGTTCTTTCCCACACAGATCTGCAGGAGAGAGAGAATTTAGATAATTTTTATGTTGACAGTGTATGTTTAGTCTAGACAGCATTCTCACCTGTGCTTCCTTCACAGTCATCTGGCCTTTGTCTCGGTTGCCTGGAAAACCAGCACTGACCTTCCAGACTCGCTCACCAGGACGCACGCGCTGCACAAAGTTGGCAGGAAAGAAGCCCACCTTGTCCTTGCTTTTCCCCTAATGCACATTAGACAAGTGCGAAAAAGAGATATGCACATTCTCAAAAACAACATTTCAAACAATATGTGACCATCGGAAAATGCACTACCTGCATTTGTTCACCCTATTTTAGTAAAATAGCTCAATACGTTAATATAATTCTGAGCAACTTAACTGCCTTGTCAGCTGTGACCTGTTTGAATAAGACAATATGAATTTAATTACCAGTACACAAACTCTTCTGATATACTCCACAGGAAAACTGGATGACTTTCATGTCAACAATTAAATTCAAACAACAACAACAACAACAACAGTGCTGCTAACCTTCCACCAGTCCTCATTGGCATCATCTGTCACTTGGATTCGGTCACCAGGCCTGCAGAAACAAAAGTCTATGAGCTTAAGAACAACACTCTCATGAGCGGATTCATGTTGTTCCTGTGCACTGGTCATGAGACAGCTTTAACTGACTATTATCAGATCATGACCTAGTGGACAGATACACAATTACACTTTAAATGTTGAATCCATGTAAACAATGGCTTCATGCTTTCATCACTTTTGTTTATATTGTGCCACGGCACAAAACGTGACTTGATTTTCATACAACTTCAGAGCACAACCAGCCTTTTCCTTTTCAACATTTTATAAAGTCGTCAGAAGATGTCACTCAAATTTCTCGCTGTGTCTGTGTTGGTTTATTGTCACCAGTAAAACGCATAATAAAATGTAATCCCTTGCAAGCTGAATAAGAGCATGCGGCGCATTGATTTGTGTCTTGTGCATGAGCAGCCATGGCACACTCAACAGATACCCGCATGTATCCAACAAAGTCTTCCTCCTTTCCCTCACTCTTGCTGCAGGTCTGCGTCCTTCCTTGTCTCCCTGAACACCCCCGGCAAATCAGAACCCTGCAGCCCTCGACACTTGCTTCATCAAGGAGGCAGATGGTGTGGGTGTCACCGAAAGGTTGATCAGGAGCACACTCCAGCATCTTCTCCTCATAAATGCAAAAGACAGGATAGTCGAGACACTTACTGCAATGCCAAGTCATTCTTCTCCTGAGGCAGGAACTTGTAAAGAGCCACATATGTGTGTAGGGAGTGGACCTCCATGCGCTTTGGAGTCTGAGAAAAAGTAATATAATATTACATATTATGATTACTTATGATGAGAATTATCATAACATTTAAATCAGCTGAAACAGGAGAAAGTTGGGCACACACCTTCAGGCTGAACCTGTCTTCTGAATCAGTTTTCTCACTTTCAGGAGGAGTGAGCACTAGTGACATGAAGGGAGAGTGAGACATGACGAGATGATCTATGTGCAGTATGTGTGTTCATCAACCCCCACCCCACGGTTCATGCCTCCCTCCACCAAAGCCAGTTTGTTACTATTATTGTTATTATTATTATTGTTGCTGTTTGTGTGAATTTACACACAATTTTTAAAATCTGAAGTTACAAATGCTAATTGAATCACTGCAATAGTAATCTGTCGGTTGTGACAAAAATATGTTGACATCTGGTCAACATTGCTTCTTTAAAACTAAACTGGCTCAACCTGCAGATTCACCAGACGTGGTCGTGGCTCGATTTGCACCTCCTTGGGCAGTCGCCCACATTGCCCACTGGTCCTGATCTTCCTGATCTGGTTGAGGAACATCTCTTGAGATCCTCAGGTTACAGCTTCACCTCCCGCCTCAGTCTTTTTTAATGTAATGGCAAGGCCACTCAGTGTGCTTCGTAGCAACCAAGTCAAACGTATCAAAGCTGAAGGGCCTGGTTAAAAGTGTGTGTTTACCTACAGGAAAACTGCTTAGTCAGGGAAGGTCTTGAGATGGGATCAGTTTTTGGTAGTTGTTTTTTATTAGCCTCCAACCTACGCCATCACGTTGACCAAGCCTGACATGCAACATCATCATAGAGTGACTTTCTTTTTGTTGTGTCTGCACAACTGTGAGTAGTGTAATGGAAAGTGAACATGACGACACGGCGGCAATGACATACTTATTTCATTTATCTTATTTATCTCTAAGTCGGCTCCCACAAATGGCAGTAGTTATTGGCTACCTATTGACTACGTTCGGCAAACACACTGACAACGGTTTTTTAGGAGGCAGCAGGAAACAAGTGAGGCTTTTTGCTAACTATGCTCCCCCATACTTGTAGGTACTTGATCTGCAGTTTCTTCACTTAGTCCCTGCATTGCTCGATTATGTAGACGTGGGCAACTCTTTCCGAAAACAAGTCGTCCTGGATGCTGTGAACTGCCCAGATCTGAAGTAAAGACTGTACTGTAGCTCCTCATCTGACCAACATGAACCTTTCCTCCGTGCCATTGCTGCTGTTGTGGACGAGGTGTGTGACATACACACACTATATACAAACTGGTTACATTTCCCACGTTGTGTGCATGTGTCACCAATTGTGGCATTCATGCAAAATCTCTTGTTTCTGTCAGTCAGGTGGAACATAAAGTACAGTTAAATCACTTGGTTTTACGAAAGACTGAAGAGGGAAGGACGCAGTGTAGCGGTGAATCCATAATGTGACACCACTGACAGTCCAGATCACATCAATGTGACAGGCCAAAGAAACCAACTCTTATTTACGTGTCGAGCTTACCAAAATTTGCGCACAAGTCACAGAAACTAGCATTATGTGCTACTATTTTATCTGCTGCCATTTTCAAAGTCTAAAGAAAAACGTTATATGTTTACAGATCATGACATTCCAATTCTTTGATTCAAGAGAGGGTGTAAACTCATCACTTCTGGTGGTCATCTTTGCTGACTTATTTCAGTTCCTTGCATAATGATGACCAAATTTCTGACCCAACTAGCTACTGAAATGACAGACTTACTTCCCGGAATATTTTCCTCCTCAGCAACGGGCTGGTTTTCAAGAGCATCTTCAGCCTGCAACACAGAAGCAACTCCATAAAAGAAACCAAATTTGCTAGACAGAAGTCAACATGAGCTAGTGGGGTGGTTGCTGAGTTTATACCTCATGACAGGGTGACTCTGAAATACTGCCAAAACTAGTGCGACTCATCTGCGCCAGTGACGTCCCATAGCGTAGCGCCTCATATATGGGGTCCAACGTGCTGTTATCTGCTTCTGTGGCCACATCAAGGAAGGAGGTTAGAGACTTGATTATTCAAGTTGGGGATTGAGTTTCCGTCATTGATATATGAACTGGCATCTATCTGTCACTCTATCATTCACCCTGCAGCGGAGCCTCTCGGACCACATCCAGGGGATCGACGGTGAGGAGAGGAGAACTGAAGTTTCTTTTGAAAGCTCCAGCCTAAGAGACAGTCGGAAAAAAAGAGAATACAGGTTGAGAAATAGACTGCAATGCAGCAAAAGTAATACAATAGAGAAGCGCTCTAATGGACTTTAAAGCGGCATTAGGTAGTTTAAGAATATTTGTTTGTGGCTGTCGTAAAGCTGGTTCCCGCCTCCCATCTCACATTATATGTTTATGAGGAAAGACTGTGGCAAAACAGCGAAAAATGTAATGAGAGATGGCAATATTCACAACACCGTCAAGCTTATACTTGCAAAGGGAACTCTTGAAACAGCTATCATTCAATATCCAGAATCAAACTCTATGATTCAGCCAGTGAGAAGAGTCTGGATCCAGCGAGACTGAAGCAGCTGCAAGACCCAGATCATAAAATTTTGCAAATATTGCACATTTCAAAATTGAAGTGTTTGTTGATATTTTTCCATTCGTGAGAAGTTAATCCGTCACGAAGCTGCAGCCACGGGTCCGACTTCAGTCTATCGGTTTCTTTTGGCATTCTTTGTGAAAAACTTCATCAATCTGACGGCCGAGGGGAAGAAGCTGTTCTTGTGACGGGAGGTTCTGGTCTGGATGGGCCATAGCCTCCTGCCAGAGGGACAAAACAGTCCATGACCAGGGTGAGAAGGGTCAGCTCTGATCCCACCTGCACGTGTCTGGGTCCTGGAGACATACAGGTCATGAAGAGGTGGCAGTCTACAACTGATCACCCTCTCAGCAGAACGCACAATGCGCTGTGGTCTGCTCTTGTCCCTGGAGGTGGCGCTGCTGTACCACACAGAGATAGAAGAGGTGAGGATGGACTGGATGATGGCCTTGTAGAACTACACCAGCAACTCTGTCGAGAGACATAGTTGCTCAAGAAGAACATTCTCTGCTTGGCCTTCCTGATGAGGGACCTAATGGTCAGCTCCCATTTGAGGTCCTCGGTGATGGTGGTTCCCAGGAGGCAGAAGGAGTCCACAATGGGAATGGGTCGAACCAGCCAACATGAGAGGGGACGAAGGAGCTGTGATTCTCCTGAAGTCCATGATAATCTCCACTGTCTTCTAGGCGTTCAGCTCCAGGTTGTTGTGGCTGCACCAGGACACCAGCCGCTCCACCTCCCTCCTGTAAGCCGACTCATCTCCACCTGAGATGAGCCTGATGATGGTGGTGTCATCCGCAACATTGATCAGCTTCATGGACCTGTGGCTGGAGGTGCAGAAGTCGGTGTACAGGGAGAAGAGCCATGGAGAGAGAACACAGCCCTGAGGAGACCCGATGTTGAGGGTCCGAGTGTTGGAGACAGTTGTCAGTTGACAGCAACGGACATCAGTCATTGTGATGATTCTTATGGGATTCTTCCGTGAAAACATGCTGAAAACCTGTCACGTTCATCTCATCAGCTCTCATCTAAGCCGTGGCGGTGCGCCACCATCGTTTACAGCGCTGTAGAATAATAAAGATGAAGGAGCAGTGTTTTTCCTCTGGCTTTATTACATCGTGACTGTCATGTGTTTCAATAAGGAGCAGACAAACAGCGATCGGAGCGTGAGCATCAAAACATCCGTTCACACATTTATTTCCAGTTGACTGTGGACACAGAGTTAGAAACTATTCTTCTTCAATCAGTTCCAGAACAACCGTCAAGGATGATGAAATGTGGCGCTGGTCACATACACACACACACACACACACACACATGCTTGCCATACACAAAGTATATAAATCCTGTTTTAGCACCGCAGTTCATCTGTTTCACTGAGAATATAGACATTTGTTTGACGATTTGCCATACACAACTGAGACAGCAGTGAACACAAAACTGACTTACAAGTCAAGTAGAAACTCCGTCACTTCAGAATCAGACGAATAGCGTTTTGTAGCTCTCAGAGCACGCTTCAGGCGGCTCACCCAGAGAAAGTTACATACTCCAAGGGAGCGTTTAACAAAGAGCTGGAGGGTCTGACTCCGGGACTTTGGACTGTTCAAACTGAAACCTGTCATCTCAGGAAATGAAAATAATCTATTTATGTCCAAATGTTATGCATTGCTGCTTTTAACTGGTTGTGACTGGCAACCTTACACTCCGCAGGGAATGTGTTCTGACCACCTGACCACTATGCCAGAAGGAAACAATCTCTGAAGATGTGAGTGTACAACAACAATACTTTTTGGAATGTGTGTCTGTTTAAGAAAAATGCCCAAGAGAAACAGCAGTGTGACACTTGAATTACGATTAAGCTTATTAAGACGATTATGTAATACCTTTCTGTTTCTCCCTGCATTAGACAGAAGCATCACAAAACACTCTTAGAGCACTACACCACAGACATGTCTCTCTATTTAGCAACAGATGAATGACTCCACTGCGTGACTCAGCAGAATAAAGATATCACATTACAAAGTCGTGGTTCAGACAGATAATAAATAGTGACATGTTTCATGTTCCCTAAATAGAGATGCTTTCTAAAGATAGCTCCTCAATTACATTCTGTCTCCTGTACTGTTCTGAGCTTGGCTAAAATTAACTACATGAATGACTCATTGCAGATCAACACTTAGGAAGTGCAAATCAAGCTAGCACTCAACTTCCAACATCTGAATGTAAAGACGATTATTCTTTTAGTGAAACGTCTGAATTCGTGACATTAAGTCCCATTAGGAGTTTTCATGTTTGCAGTGGCGGGTCATGCATGACAGCACCTGCCTCCCTGCAATCTGAGTGGCCACCCTGCACCAAAACTGACACTGACAGAACACTTGCATAGTTTTATTTATAGTATTACACTTGTTTTTTTTTTACATTGTAAGAATTTAATAGGGGTTTAAAGCAGATTACTTAACAGAACTATGTTCACTGTACAAATCTTTCTTCCCCGTCATTTTTGTTACACTTGGGTGGCCCCCTGAAATAATTGTTGTTGGCCCCTGTGCGCCCCTTTAAAAAATTCTCTGGATCCACTCCTGCTCTACAAGTATACAAGGGGATGTCAGGTGTAGGTTTTTTCTGAACTTTAGAAGAAAAAAAGTAGACGCAAACCTTCATTCCTACAATGAATCCTTAATTTAAGACCAGAAAGTAAGATCAGAAAGAACTGAACCTGAATTATCCAGGTGAAGGCACAGAGTCCTAATCGCTGGACCTGCAGCCACATGAGCAGGGCAGTACAGGATGCTGTGATTGTGTTTTAATGCTTTCATTCACTTCCTCAAGCACATGCTTTATTTAATGTCAGCTACCATCCATGTCAAATTATTTTGAGAATTAAGCAGCGATAATTATTGTTGTCTTCTGCGAGACATCCATTTTGCTTATCTCGAGTGAAGTCATAATTATTTCCAGAATTCCCAACAGTCAGTCATGAGTGCATGTTTCGACAGCCTATTTCTGCCATGAAACAAAGCACAATTATTACACAATTATATCTGTATTCAGACAAAAAAGTGGGAAATAAAACACACTGCCAGATGACTGTATGTGGAGAGCAACACTAGGGAGAGAGAGAGAAAAAAACTTCCTACAGAGACCTACGGTACCAACTGCTATGAGATGGCTATGATGACTGATGGTTTCTTAGTCCACTTTCTAGGGCAAGTCTTGTCTCCCTTCTTAGAGAGCTTGAGTTTTGTACATGGGACACGTACTGTTGTGTTCACTAGTGGCCCAATATCATTGTAAAAGATGCTGAAATCAGTTTGTTTGTTGCTCTTTGAAGACAATGGCAAAAAAGTTCTTACCTTGCCATTGCAGGGCTGTTGTGAAAGTTCAGAGGAGCACCAGAGATGGGCAGCGAGCTTACAGGCTTTACAGCGGAGCCCTTGCTTAGAGTTCCCTGTAAAAACACAAATGCAGACTGGAACTTCAGTGCGATCACGGAAACATCAATTCAACATCAGTTGAATTACTGATTCTACTCTTTTCCTTAATTTAAAGGATACATGATAATTATTCTTTATTTTAATTCATGGTCGTCTATTGGCTTCTTCCCTCCAGGCAACTTCAGCCACAAAGACAAGTGAACACAACTATTGCACTACCATGACCTGCAGTTGTCTGTGCAACACCATTGTCCATCTACAGATTTGGGCTCATTGCTCTGCATGATCGCCTTTATTTCATGCTGTGACCTATGACTTCTTCGACTTTGCTGATTCCCTCATATGTTTCAATGTTGACGTCTTCCTCTCCATGATGCAGTCCCACATGATAGTGGGGTTTTTGATGGGCAGGGCTTACACACATTTCCGAATATAAATATTTATAGACGGTTTTGTGCCAACAGATAACCACCACTGTGTTCAATATGGGTCCAATATCATTTCAAAAAGAAGCTCAAATCTGTGAAATAGTTGTTCTCTATACATAACATTTGGAAATCCAATGATGATACGATTTAATCACTGTCATGTAACCTGGAAACCCATTTGTTTATGGCTTTAATTCATCAGCATGATTGGATTTTACCCATTAATGGGTCAGAATCTTCAGCCAACCTGCTATTCTCAACACAGTCCGCTAAATAACCCAGAATTTACTTGGTCCCATTTGGACCCAGCACTGGGTAACAATTGCACGCAATTTCAGTCAGCAGTTTGTGAAAAATGTTGAGCCTGTCATTGCATCAACCCTACAAAGCACATTTTTGACACAAGAGATCACAGGACTATGTGGCAGCTGCGATCTTACCAGTGAAAAAAGAGAAAGGGAGGTTGGTGAGAGTGTATATACGCAGTACCTTGGATGGTATGTTTGCATCTTTGGCAGCAGGTTGCCCTCCGGAAGACGTGCTCCTGAAAAAAGTGACTTTTGACTGGAACTTGTTTAGCCTTCAGCTGACCTTTGGAGTTAAACGACAAGGATGGACTAATGGAAGGCGAATATGAGGACTCAGACAACGATGGGTTGGGGCTCATGGACGGAGAGAGGGAGGCAGAACGCTCATGACTTAGAGGGGTCCCGGAGAATGGTGGAGGAGAAGGCGGCGGTGGAGGTGTAGTTATGATGGCAGAGGGGGGACGACAGTCACCGTTGCTCCGCTGGAAAAAGTTGTCCATACTCTTACTGCGCATGACTGACTTGAAGGACAGAGAGCGCTTCAAACGCTGCAGCTGAAAGACAAAGTGAAGAATCACGTGAGCTGACCTGTGAACTAATATGACTAACAAGAACATGTGGCCACAATCACAAATAAAACGTTTGTCTAACCTACACATACTTAAACAAAAACTGTTCTATTTGCAGCAAATGAGTAAGTATCGGGCAGTGCGGTAGTTGTCAGTCACGCGAAGATGGCTAGATCGAGAGGTACTTGATGCATTTTAAGAGAAACCAGTAATCGAGGATGAGACTGCTCAGTATGCATTTGAGGTAAAGTTTTATTATATGAGTGGGCCTGTCTAGCAGCTGCTTCAAAAGCTAATACTCTTAAACTACATAATGCTGATTTAAAGCATGATCACTTTTCTACAGCACGGACAGATGGTCAGTACTACAACAATGGTATCGAATCGGTATCAGACAATACTCAAAGCCCAGATACCGGTGTCGTATCGGGACCATAAAAGTCGGATCGGTGCAATGTGTTCTTGAGTTGAGACATCCTCAACTGTGGATGGCACTGGTCCTCTGTTGGAAAGGATTTTTTCTTCTCTATGGATGTCATCTCATCTTTTTTGTGTAAATTGGCACATGAAGTAAAACTCACAAAGGCGTGGGACAAACTCAACCAATACGGCAGCTGCAAGCAAAGAGCACAAATGCCTGCACAGACTAGGAGAAAGACCATGACATACATTCATTCTATTTCCCCGTAGCAAAAACAGCTATGTGCCGTCATGCCGTCATGTTTCTGCTGTGGTGTCTGACTGTGAAAAACAATAGGACCAGGTCCTGAATCTTCATTATACTACAATCCTCTCATGATTATGGAAGGATAAGATAAGGACCTAACACCCAGGATGTGGCTCACCATAACTCAGAGTACATGGCCATCTTGGAATAGCAAGCCAAATTCCATGTGCACTGTTAGTAACTACTCTAAGGAGGAAATCTAAAAATAACTCATCACAAAAAGGACATTTAAGGTTATTGTCTGAGCAGTGTCCCTAGCTGATTCTTAATATAATTAGAACTGTGGCCAGCCTGCTCCCCACTGGGCAACCAGGTGCCTGCTGTCACTGTGATATTGACCATCTTTTTATGTTTCCCCTGTACTTCTGTATTATTTTTATAATACCGTTTGCGAGCATAGAATTTTTTACTTAACAATAATAATTTATTAATATATCACATTATTTATGTAGCATCTTTCAGAATGCTGTTCACAAAGTGCTTTAGAATATGTACTGTTATAAACTTGCATGGAGACGATGATGCCACATGCTACTTTGGTCAGTTTTCAGCCACATGTGAGTTAGACCATCACATGCTTGTTTATGTTTGCCGGGTATTTGAGTATTCACACCTCCAATGCTCTTTGATTTGTTCACTTGGGTATTACCTGTTCTCGAGTGACTGTTGCCTGCTGTGGGTTTCTCTTCATGTTTCATTTCCCACGTGTTCCTGGTCCTACTGTTTGTCACAGTTTTCAGATTCCATGACTCATTTCGTTTGTTCTACTCAGGGGTTCTTGACTATCTCTGCATACTTTCACTGTGCCTCACTGTGACAAACAGTAGGACCAGGAACACGAAACATGAAGAGAAACCCACGGCAGGCAACAGTCACTCGAGAACAGGTAATACCCAAGTGAACAAATCAAAGAGCATTGGAGGTGTGAATACTCAAATACCCGGCAAACATAAACAAGCATGTGATGGTCCAACTCACATGTGGCTGAAAACTGACCAAAGTAGCATGTGGCATCATCGTCTCCATGCAAGTTTATAACAGTACATATTCTAAAGCACTTTGTGAACAGCATTCTGGAAGATGCTACATAAATAATGTGATATATTAATAAATTATTATTGTTAAGTAAAAAATTCTATGCTCGCAAATGGTATTATAAAAATAATACAGAAGTACAGGGGAAACATAAAAAGATGGTCAATATCACAGTGACAGCAGGCTCATCTGAGTTTTCATGAACTGTCTGAGTGAGGCGATTTACTACTGTTAAATACCAAGCAGTTTAGCTGACTTCTCATTCACTGTATGTAAGTAAATTATAGGCACGCATGACGGAAACATCCACCATAAGGTAAAACAAAAAGGTCAGTGTGTCATTTGACAGTATGACGTGTTTTTCCTATTAACACTCGCCAGTATGACATCGTCAAATATTCGTGGTCACAACAAAATGAGCACAATTACTCATTATATTCAGCTGAACAGAAACGTGATCCTGCCGTCTAAGGAGTTCAAATGGAGTCTAGTCACATGTCTGACTCACAGGCGTGTGCGTCTCACACAGCATGATGCGCATGGGGAGACGTGCGTGAGCTGCAGATGGGAAGGGTGAGGGAGGTGGTAGGGTCGGGCAGATCCAGTACCTGGTGTCTATCGTCATTGCAGTGCTGTGAAAAGTTTATGTTGCGGCACCTTATGATTCACAAATTAAGAGCTGGTTCTGCTCCTGGTTTGGTGGTGCTCTCAGTTCTCCCCATTGTCTGTTCATTGATTTGTTCACATTCCCATTTCCCTTCTCCCTCTGTGTTCCACATAACCATATGCACTTGGATTTCTCTTTCTACGGTTACTCACGGGTCCATGATGATATTGAGAACGGAATACTCTGAAGTCAGTTAGCATTTGAACAAAAGTGGAAACCCTGTTCACAAATTGGAAATATATTATGGTAACAAGGGGTCAAGTCACTGCAACTTCTGCACTATACGATAGTTTAGGTTGTAAACAGATTTATGTACATGTGAGAGTATAGAAGGTCAGGCACATATGCTGGTTGAATGGGATGAAACATCATTCTGAAGTGCCCTTAAACTGTCCTTGCTCTTTCAGACAGGCTTAAGATCTCTCATCCTCATTGTGATTTTCCATTTTATGGCTGATAAACTATCCTGTGCAGTTTGGCACAACCATTAGTCCTTAACATTTGCTTTTAATCTGTTTCATTAAGCCCCTACCTCTGGGGTTTGGAGTGGTTAGGGTCATTGGCAAATACATTAAATCTGGCCCTCGGGTAGAGACCATCATGTCCTTCACCGTAACAGTGAGAGAATTGGGACAGACCAGATGTTGCAGATGATATTAACATATACTGTACAAGTGACATTGACCTATAAATGTAAATGAATCAACTACTGTACATATGGTTCTTGATGGATCCACTGACACAGCATCTTCTTCAGGCACTATGTCTGAAGCTTGGCCAGTCACCGGATCAGTCAATCTGCACTCCTACACACAAGATCAAATCAATATCATTGAATAGGTCCCTCTATTTCTTAAGCTCCAAATTCACAGATGCCAATTAGCTTGAGTGATGAAAAGATTTTTTGGTGTTGAACTCCTTTGCGTTTGCCATGAAAGGGAGCTGAGCCAGTGCTTCCCTTAATGGGTTCCGTTAGGCCTGGGCAAGTGGCCCAGTTACTAATTGATGTTTCTTTGCCTGATGTTCAACTCCTCAGCTGGGATCATCCTCTGGGTGCCAGGCGTTTCTCCAGTTCTTAGAGAGAACTACTGCCTAAACTCAAACACAGAGCAACGCTGGTACGATTAAGAGCGTAAATTGAGCTCAGAACAACAAAGGCTCTGTTTGTAGCTCTCCATCTAAGTGGAGAAAATAACTTATCTGCAAAGAACAGACCATTTAACTTGCACTCACAGCTGAAGAAAGGTTACATTTCCTTAACATATGAATCAAATGTGCCGATCCTGTGTTGATGCACATGGTTGTCAGTCGAAAAAACACATTGAACATATGATCCGGTCCTCGAAGACCTGGGGTGTTGCAGGTTTCTGTTCCAAAAAGTGAAGCACACAAAGTTTGACCAATACGATGTCGGATGTCAGATGCTGAAATAAGCAGCACCAGACAGACGATCAAGTGATTACTTGGGCTGGAACAAAAACCTGCACCACCTACTTCCTCAATTTCATGCCCCTATCAACTGTGAACTCACCTGTGTCCCAAGACCTCCACTAAGCCAGCATGAAGAGAAACAGCTCTTCATGCCACTTCTACACTGCTTTTTGTGCCTGAATACCAACCTGATTCTGAACCCAGCTGGACAGCAACTCTGTGATTCTACTACTACTGAACTACTGCCTTCTGCCTTCCCCTCTGCAAGTTTGGCACCTCGCCACTCACAAGCTTAAGCTTCTCTGCACAACTATCCAACTACATTTATTATCAAGTGACTCTTTGTTTTGGGTCAACAACATATTTGACACAGGGTGCTAAATATATCAGCAATGTACTGTGACATAAATCCAACTAAGACCTCAGTAAAATGTAGAATTACTGCTTTCATCCTGTGCACAGAAAACTTTTTGATGAAACATAGTTTCAATATACAGTACTATCATATATTCCACTGTGATGCAATTGAGTGCAATGCTTGGTTCAAACACCAGTACCAGAGGACCATTTGCCAGGGGACCCAACTCAGTATACAAACACAACAACGTTTTTGAGGAAGAAGAGCAGGTTCACGCTAAAGGAGGACTGCAGCCCTGTTTATGCGAATCACATTGCTCTGGAAGCAATGCTTGTCACAGGATGAAGAGTCTGGCGGTGAAGGACTAAAGACGGACATCATTCGGCTCCAAAACAAGGTATGGTAATGTATCCACGTATACTTTGATTTGTAATACACATGGGTAAAAAAAATTGTGCAACTAATGAAAATAAAAGATCCTTCATTTAGATCATTTGTTGAGCTTGTAGCTAACACACCCAATTGTTTTCCATATCTGAGGTGCTCACTTTGATCACAGGCTACAACATTTTCGGCAGAGGTGCGCACTGCAAGATGGGGAGAAAGCTGCGCTGCAACACTTGCTGCGGTCTCATCACATTGCTGATGAGTGCATTACGGAGTACGTTTATCACATGAAGTTACACAGCTACACACGCGTGAGACATGGCAAGTGTGGTGTGTGAGAAACCTCAATTGCTCGAGTGTCACGCCAGATCTTAGAGTTGGCATGCTATTTACAGAAACAGATTTCAGAAAATTTGTTTATTTAAAAATGTATGTAGTTTTTAGCCAACTTTTAAACAATGAAGCAAATGTCTACAAGTGTCATTCAAGTCAGACGACAAGTTAGCGCGACAGTGCAGACAGTCTGACAAGGAGAATCTGAAGTGCAGTGAATGAGTCACTGCGACTCCCATGACCACTTGAACCTGACAGAACAGCACAATTGACAGCCAGTGCTTTCTGCTGAACCTTTGTAGAATTTCCGTGGCTGAGTGAAACCATTTGTAGGGAGAATTTTGCTGACAGGCCACACGGCGGCCTAGTTGTTAACACTCTCGGAGTGCAGCAAGAAGGTTGTGGGTTCTCCCCATGTATGTGTGGGTTTTCTGCTAACTAAGTTAATTGGACACTCTAAAATTGATGGACTGGCGACCTGTCCAGGGTGTGTTCCTGCCTCTCGCCCAATGACTGCTGGGATAGGCTCCAGCACTCCCCGCAGCCCTGAACAGGACTAAGCCGTGGTTAACTGAAGAAGTATGTATGTATGTGCTTTGCTCCCAACATTGTGAAGAACACAAGAAACGCAAAGAAAGACTGGTGTGTGTGGCAGCCAGATTCTTCTGTATAGTGAGGAGACACAGTATACATCTAGGCCACCGTTTGGGTCCATGTGAAAGTGTTTTCTAAAGCCTGCTATAAATAGGCTGCTGTGAAGAATGCCTGGATAAATTAATGATTGAGTAGCAGGAAGTGAGTGTTAGTGGTTCAAGTCATTGAGTCACTCGGAGGCTGCTTCTGGGCATTCTCACATCAGTGTTCCACTGAAGAACAGAGCCACAAATTGACAATCCTCAACAAACCTTACACACAACAACAGGGCGGTCGCGGTGTGGGGGATCCTCAGCTAGGATCCTAGGATTTTTGGGGGTACGGATCTTTAAATTTCTGTTTTTGACATCGACCAGCATTATTTGCGTAACTCACAGTATGTGTCCATGAATTAAAATGAACTCTTTATTTTGGTCGAGATGCTTCCAACCTCCTTCTGTTCTTAATGTTTTCTGTTCACTTTCTTGTTGTTAGAGTTGCTTGTTCATTAGTCTTGTATGATACTCGCACATTTGCTCACAGCAGTCAGCTGTCTATGATGTTTTCTATCATCGATCAGAGCTGCACTGCGGGACGTTATTCTTGCGGCTATGAGATGGAAAACAATGAGCTTGTTTCAGTACATGCTACTAGAACCCCATAAATATGGTGTAATTACTTTATTAGTTCAGAATCCACTTCACGAAGAAAAGATGTTTTGCATGCAGTTCTACAATCACACTTTTCTGTCTCACATTCACGTCGATTGCTCTACGTGTCACAAAACGAATCATTTTCAGCAAAGCATTCGCACATTTGTTGTATTGCTCTATAAAAGAATGATTAAGTGTTTGTACACTTTATGAGCACACACAGTATGTCACACTTCTATATGGTCTCCTGGTGTATAGGGTCTTGCAGATGTTGCTGTAGGTTTATCATTCAATGATCATTTGCGAACAGATATCCAGTAAAAACATCAGCTGTTTAAGTAGCTAAGGTTTCAGTTAAATTATTTGGTGACATGAGTCTTTTCTTTGATATTTGTGTTACTACGTGTGTTGTTGTCGTCTTGAGCTGTGGAAAGGGAATGACTTATTTTGTCTGTTTTTAAGTCTGTAAACTGAAACAACATAACTATCATGCATTTCAGTTTATCTCTAACATTTAACAAAGCTGTGTTAATGGCAAGACGGTATCATTAAGACATTTCTCTAGCAAATGATCACAAACACATTTAACTGCATTCAAACACATTCAACTAACATGATATACAAGACCTAAAAGTGAACAGTCGCTGCTCTATGCGACACTATCTGCTGGAACTGTTGTGTTTGGAGGGGAAATTACCACATCCAGCCACATAAAGGCTTAACAGCACAAGAAGCTTGCACAATGAGAGGTGAGTGCCGTAGCCACTCGCTCTGTTGGTCAGACAAGGATGAAAAAAAATGAAGAAAAATAAAATGAAGAAATGGCTTGTTTTTCAACAGGGCCAAGGAAATATGCATTCCGAAACCTTGATTGCAGCCCTCACATCCAGAAGAGACGATCTGGTTCCAAAAAGAAAACAAAGGATAAAAAAGAAAACATGGAAAAAAAGTCAAACTTGGAACTCTGCTGGGTCAGCAAGGACAGAATTTCACAGACTTCATCGTTTATTCATAGGCTGAGGCCGAAATAGAATCATGCAGGGTGACATTGTGAAAAATGAAAAGGTTAAGCTATTTTTGACATTTACAGTATCATTTACAATCTCCTTTACACACACACAGACCGTTGTTTCGCTACTTTTCTGGGGACCTCTCATTGCCACAGCGAACCTTATGAAGTACGACCTCTGTGTGCATCCAGAGTCTGGCTGTAGTGTTCTTCACAGTGGGAGAAAGTGTGACACTTCAGTTTGGTGCCTGAAAACAGACAGAAAATTGGTGGTCCATGCAAAGAGCAAAGACACGTGATGTTCTGTGGTAGTGAGGTCTGTGCTGCTCTGCTCTTGATCATGAAGATATGTGTCGCTGTCATAGATAGCAGCTCACAGTACCGGTGGAACTGGGCATGTTCGATCTGCAGTTAGAAAGGTTCAGCCGTGAACATGATCCATGTGAATAATTGTATAAAGATGAATCTTGTTTCTTTTGACTCATGAAAGTGTTGAGTCTCGTTTGCCCCTCAATGTAGAATAAAGACTAGTCGCGTTCCTGAAAAACAGTTTTGCCTCTGAGCAGCAGAAGTTACTGACAAGTGACCACCAGGAGAAAGAACAAGAAGTTGTGTGAGAGACAGATGAAGTGTTGAATCAACCTTACATTTGTTCTCTTTCTCCTCTAACTGTTCAGTCTGTTTCTGTCATTTCCCTGGCTGGAGCTACAGGTTAGGCTTAAAAAAAATCCTCCAATTCATAGCTTGATGATGTTTAACGGAACAGCTTTTGTTCATGATGGCACAAATAACTTTATATTGGCACATTATATTGTATAGATTGTGGAAACTTCAACAGGGAAAATGAGGAGTGGGAAACTGCAGGACAAAACCTACTTTTATCAAGCAATGGACCGTCCAGAACTGTGTATTTTTCAGATAAAAGAAACTGAACTGGCCAAGCAAATCTGGGTAACAGTGAAACACACACGCGCACACACTGGGATATCCTTCATGACCGTGACTGTACTGATGAGAGTGAATTCATGGTATTTTTGTGGTGTTATCTTGCCTGGAGGTGGAAGAGGTGGGAAAGCAATCCATTGGACTGTCAAATGGCTCTATTAGGAGCACTTCAGAAAGCCCATAGGCCCACTTAACACTGTAATAAATGCTGAGAGAGCCAAGGGACGAGGGAGAGAGCGTCGCAGTGAGGTCTGAAGGAAGCTTGAGGATGAGATGAGAGAGATGATGCGCAGCACTGTGAATACTGAGGGACAGATTGAAATGGAAGATTTTCTGACTGCTTGTATTGAATATTGAATCCATTGTTAGCAGGAGCCGCACTGTAGCACATGCACAGCTCCAAAGCTGACGCAGCTCAAACGCCTGCTGGGTGTTGTCTATATGGCCATTTGTGTAAATTATGACCCAAGCCCAGAGCAAGACTGGATTGGCTCGTAAATTCATGCGGCACTCGCTGGACCCCCATCCACTGAGCTGTGTGGAGTCAAGCAGAAACAAGGAAGGCCACCTTGCTGAATTTGGGGTTAATTATTCACCGAGGTACTTTAATATTCATTTACCGATTGATTCATTTATTGAACCAAATAGAGAAGAGAAGATGAACGTATGTAAAATGAGTTTAGATGTGGACAGTTGCAAGCCAACAAGGCACATAATGATGAAGCAACAAAGCAACACCGGGAGACATTTGAGAAACCTGAATTGATTTAGTCCCTGGAATTTGCCGCAACTTAATATACCGCCAAACAACGTTCTGGCTTCGAGAGAACAAACAAGTGTTGTGATGAAGCAAGCTGCTCCTCAGTCAGTTTCTTTCCAACCCACGGCTATGAATTACCCTACTAAAACAAACGACAAACTTGAGAGGCCATTCAGAGGTGTGTGCGTGAAGGCATGAGACAAATCAGGATCAGAGGAGCTATACTCTCTGTCTCGGCTTTACTCAGACAACAATAGCTTGGAAGAAGCTGCCATGGAGCGAAAGACTGATAAACATAAGTCGATGTACCATGAGAATATTTGCTCTGCTCAGCTCATATTCATGCAATGCAGCATCGCCAAGAAAGGTTCAGTGAAGAAAACAACCAAGCATGTAAAACCACGAAACAGGAAGACGACCTTCTGCTGCTGCCTCGTGACCTGTGACACAATGACAGCAAGAGGGAGTCAAGGAGGTTAATAATTTGTTTCAAATACTGAGACTTGCAGCAACGACCACCTGCATGTTGCTGTGCATTGTTTTGGTCAACTTCTATATTCGAGTTCAAATACATACACGCAATTTCATGTAAACTCTAATTTAACCGAGGTCGGATTAGTTTCAGGAGTTAAAGAAGCTTATTGTCGTTATGTAACACCTGCAACCATCGCAGACTCAACATCGAGGAAGGAAAGAAACGGGAAAACGCAACGGTCGTAATAGCTTTTTTTATCCGGGGACTATAACACGAGTACGTGCGCATGAAAAGACGCAGAAGTAGTGCTGTGCTCAGAGCGGATGTCCCGCGAACGGACAGGCAGGTGCGCGCTTACCTTTGACTCGGGCTGGCTGCTGGCCGGCGGTCGATGAACCATCCGGCTCTGAGGTTCATTCTCCCTCTCACTTATTTCCGTCATGGCCAAGAGAACCTTTGGACCGTGAGGTGGAAAGAGTAAAAACCCCGCACGTCCTCACCGAAAGTCGAAACTCGGCTATGGAACACACATCTCTCCTCCGTCTCGGCGCTCACGTGTCAAGCCATTGGCTCAATTGGACTTGCTACACATTCCTTCGGGGATGGTCGCTGGAAGGAATTTGACGAGGTCTGATCGCCGACCAGGACCCCGCAGTCCCCGGACACAACAACTTTGATTTAACCGAGACTGAGTCCACAGTGGCCTCTGACTGGTCCGCGTGGCCCAGAGACGCCCACTAGAGAGGATAAGCGTTACGTGGTTGGTTAAGAGGCGGTCTTCTCTGTGGACACTGTCCTATCCACATTTTGGCAAATGAGAGAGAAGTTTTACTTTTTTTTTTTTACATTGATGTGAAAATGAAAGAAAGTAAAAGCAAACATCTATTCTGGGTTACACACCACACAAATCTAACAGTCCAAACTCCCAATATAGTGCCCACGTGATACACTTAGTTAAAAAGCATGGACGCCTGAGACATGCTTGTTTCATGAACAAAATAGTTCTGACTGTCCAATTAATGCCAGGGCTGATTTAAACACACACATTAAAGAATAATAAATAACATCCTAGTCACATTCAAATAATTTACTGAGCAAAGAAGCATCAAATGAGACGCATTTCTGAATCTGTGAAGGAGGATCTTCCTCTACACCAGCTATTCCTCCTCAAGCTGCCTGCCTGCTTTGGCTTATGGAGACATGTTTGGAGAGTTGGCTGAGTATGATGCAACTAATTACTTTTTTTTTCAGTTGGAATTGACAAATCACTAATTACTGTGGATCGAAATGACATTTCGGACATTCCTCCTGAAGAGCGTAACCGTGGCACCGCTGACTGAAATATTAACATCTGTCTGAGGCAAAAGCCTTGAAAGAACCAAACTCGGGAGAGTGCTGAGGTGTGCACAACTGCTCGTGATAAAAACGCACACGAACCCGTACAGCAAGGGGCCACTCTGATGTTTACAAGATAGCATGCTGGGGTGCACATTTACTCAGGGCTGCATGCATTCAACATGATGACCCCATCGCTCTGTCCGAGGTTCTGAATACCTGGGCTGTGAAACAAGAGGCTCTACACTGCTTTCCAGGTGTCTGATCTATTTTCCTGTTTCTAATGATTGCAGCGGGGTGTTGGACATCCAAATCATTTTGTTCAGACAGAGGCAAAGCCAGACTTGTTCAATACACAAAACATTGCTCCAGTGAGATTCAAAGTAATTTGGAAGCCACAGAAACGACAAGTTAGGGTTTCATTTAATCGTCTGTTCTCTTCTCTACGGAATTTTTTGCAGTCTTTTATGATGACCAGTTTTGATTACGATATTTCAATTTTACATGTGGTGTGTTCAGTGTATTTTAATTAACAAAACACCAATGTGTTGTTTAGCTCCTAGTGTAAAAAACATTCTAATTAGTGCATGCAAGTGGGTGCTTTCATAAATCATCACTAAATATGAATTGTTTTGAAACTGCAGGTGAATTCCATCATATCTGCAATACTTTGCTGATAGCAATTTGATGAGATTAATATTTCTTCCCTTGTTCCCTTCCATCCATACATTTGCATTTTGATTTGCTTGATGGAGGTCCTCTGAAGCTTTTTTTTTTCTGTGAGAGACTCCACAGATGAACATTAAAAAAAATTCTGCTCGTAATAATCTTAATGCAGCACACCACTGACCCGGCACCTCATGAGAAACTCGTCCTCTGATCCGAGTATGATACGTGATGAAACAAAGTGGAAACGTCAACACAAGCAGACAGCTGAAACAATTCATGTCACACCCCAGACATGAGGATACTCTCAGTCTTATAAGAGTTAAGTTAATGGGATGTTTACCATCCTTGGGCAGGAAGAAAATCAGGTTATTTTTGTAGCCTGTAAGTGAGTTTTTGCCTTGTCACAAGTTGCAACTATGGATACAGTAATGGGAAGCATATAGACATCTATGTGCACTTGCATAAACCAGGAAAACACAATATCAAAAGGAAAGTTTTAAAAGGCCACGTGGGAAATTATTTTTTAATTAGATTTTCAGTCGGGTGGATAAAGAAGCACTAATGAAAACACTTGATTATTATAGACCATATCTACAAAAACTAGAAGGACGTTGTTAGATGTCGCTCACTTTGTTTGGGGGGAAATGGTTGAATCAAACCTCAGTCTACAGTGGCAAAAGGCAGGACGTCGTTGTGCTGATTCAGTACCAAGGACAGATCCCAAGCCAGCGTCTCTCACTGGAATCTGCACTGCGCTCAACATCCACACTTTTTTTCTGGAGAGAGCTCTGGTCCGGGTGGCTTCATTAACAGCCTGTGTTCTATTTCCTTTGAATCCTGAGGAACCGTCTCTCAACATACTGCCATAGATTTGGAATTATTTCCTATTTCATTTTGGCAGCGGTTACCAGGACAGTGAACGTCTGAGAAGTCACGTCATGTTAAATCACATTTTTATCCTAAGTGTGCTTACATGTTTTTTTAAAGGTACAGTTATGGCCACTGTTTTCTCATCTGTGTGACACTTTCTAAATAAAATATATACATATAAATAAAAAAATGCAGTTTTTACAGTTACACACATTATTTCTGTATTACTTTCTAATCTGCAGAAAGCAGTCAAATATGTTGTCCATTGCGCCAATTCAGGCTTGCCATCTCTGACAGCACTGTCAGAGAGTCAAGATAAACAGGTACAATAGCTTCACCCTTGTGAGTTAGCTTTAAACTTTGGTTGAGATTATAATTGCCCGGTTGCCTAAGGGCAGTTGGTTTGGTTCAGAGTCCTGGTTAAGCTGAGCCGTTTGTTTTGGATGGTTAGGTTACACGTGAGAGAAACATGACTGTGTGTACCTGGTTGATCCTCACTTGTGGGGACCAATTCTTGAGAAAACACTATCCTTGTGAGGACCTAATGCCGACGTGGGGACTGGACCCCACAAATTCCATGAGAGGCAGGGGAAAGCATTATGTCAATGAGTGGTGCCCACAAAGATAGAAGTACATGCATATGTGTGTGTGTGTTTGTGGGAATGTTTTATCATACTTGAGAGTAGTAAGTCTTGACAAGCCACCTCCTTGTGAGGACATTTTGCTTTGTGAGGACATTTTGGCATGTCCTCACAAGGGTTAGAGGGTTAAAATGTCAGTAAAGGTAGTTTATTATAATTGGGTTTAAGTTTGGTTTAGAGTCCTGGTTAAGGTGAGCCATTTGTTTTGGAACGTTAAGTCACAAAGATGGTGTGTGTGTGTTTGCATAGCCTGGCTGCACCACACCAAGCTGTCGTGTTTCTATATTGGAACGGATCTACTGCATATTGGGTTTGGATTGGACAGTGGAACTTTTCATTGGTTTCTCAGCCATCTGAAATTTAAATCTCAACCAGAAAATATCACAAACGGCATTAAAACTCTTCTGCAAACCATTGCAAACCATTAAGGTAAGTTATGACAACTGTACTTCAAGGCCCTCAGGAACATAGTCAGCCAAAGAAGACTATGAATGTGGGTGAATCTATAACCTTGTGACTCCAAGCATTAATGTTAACTTAGATGTCGAGTTCTCAACTGGCTAACAAACTGATCTGGGCTCCAATCACGATTCAGTCATGAAGTGCTCAGCCTCCCTCCCACACAACATCACATCTACAGTACATAAGAAAGGAAAAATAAGTTAAAATTGGGACATCACCTCCAGATGGAGCTGCCTGGCAGTGAAAAAAAAGATTATGAGAATGATTTGCCACTACCCACCAACAATTAGTGTTGACCGACATTCTCCTGTCATCTGGGAACTTCATCTCCATCAGATGTGCAGTCATAGCCGATATGAATCGTGCAATCCAATCTTAACAAGGCTTAACATTTCAGAAGCACATCAAGAAGAAGGAGAAGAATCAGTGTTAGATTAATCCGTGATCAGCCCCTCCCTCTTCCAAAGGAGTCTGCTCTCCAGGTGTCGGACCACGTCATCCTTGAACATTCTCCCATTGAGTGCGTGCTCCTGGATGTCCTATTCTCACGATGCTCTCCACCAAGAACTGTCTCTGGATTCCATGAATTCTACTGTCTTGCATCTGACTGGGAGCTGCAGACTTGCTGCAGGTTTGTGCAAGGAGAGCATGGCAGCTGAGACTACCTGGGAGGCAGGCCATTTATGCTAGGATCAGCTCCAAGTTCTCCCCATGGATTTATCTGCTTTTATAGGACCTGTCAACACCAGCAGAGAGCAGAGGAGCATGAGCATGATGGAGTGGCAATGATAAACCAAGGCTTTAAACCTCCCTCACGCTGCCAGTTCCTTCCTGAGCTTGCTGATAGATCAATTAACCATGGTTCTGCTCTGTGGGAGGAGACCATTCTTAACTCAAAAGCTGTCCGCTTCAGGTGGTTGGAATTGTGCAATGTTGGCAGATTCAATCGTTTCCGCCTCTGAGTAAATGGCGCCTTCATGGGCTTCATGACTGAGAAGTTGTCACTTTACCAACCCCTGTCTACATATGTATCATCACTGCAGCCCCAGGAGGAGTCGACTTCCATATGTTAGTTCTGGACATGAGTGAAGGCATTATTCCCTTGGCACACTGACTCATATAGTTCAGAGAGAGCAACTCATATATGCAATGCAGCCGTCTTCATTGGCGCTGCCACTGTGCCAGCACACCAATCTGTTGGCTCCTCAACTCTACATATCCCTCCCTGGTGGGTTGTTTTTAATTGGAATGGTTGAGAGCCTGGTTTCATATTTATGGCAACAAATGAAAAAATGACCTTTGGGACCGTGATGTGGCTCCAGCACATAACAGTAACAACACAACAACGTTCTACGAACCATGGAACTCGTAGTATTTTTCTGAAAAGAAAAAAAAAGAAAAAAAACGTTGCCTCAAAGAATGCAATTCCTCCGATGTACTGAATCACGCAGTGCTGTCAGTCAAACAGGAAGTAGACAAATGTTACTCTTTTTGAATCATGTGTGAAAATGTAAACAAAAAAAAATAGTGTTAACAAGAGCAAAAACATGAAAAGAATAAAAGCTCCAACTTTCATACTTGGCGTTTTTTTGTTTTCTTTCTGTCATGAAGGCAGCACTGCCATGTGAAATAATGACGCTAGCTACCCTCTGAACTTGAATAAATCCATGGAGCTCAAACTGTCCCCTGGCGTGGAGTAGTTCTCTCAATTATTTCTATAAGTCCTGTACAAAACAAATATTTGTCGCTTGTGTTGCTAGACTCTTCCATTTTTATGACAATGTAAATAATTCACTCGATCCAATGTAACATGAAATCTGTTGTTTTGAAACATATCAGAGAGTGACTAGACCACACTGCTCCATAAAAAAATATGTTCCTAATAATAATAATAATAATAAAAACCTTGAGAATATCTGACATCAGTGTGTGTCCTTGCAAGTGCAGGTGCAGGCATTCAACCAAATGCTGGCACAGCATTTGGTTGAATGCCTGCACCTGTTTTATATTGATTTTTCCTCCGTCATCCATCAGCTGGAATTACATACCACTGAATATTCTCTGACGCCTAAAACTGTACGTAACGTCGCAATAATGTGGCCATGCTATATAATGGTCAAATAAGTATGAAAAGCAATAACAATGACTGAAAGGAGACTGGTATAAACGTCCATTCTTTATTAATTAATTCATTTTTGGCTCCTGTTTGTCTGACTGACTGTCTGCAGGTTGCTGCTACTGCTCTGTCTTTTTTTCAGCCTATGAAATGTGACTAAATATAGCCGTTAGATTTGTTCAGCAGTTTATTTATAATCCAGCGCTGCCACTCAATCTGACTTGGAGTCTTGATCATGTCAAAAAAGACTAGTGAGTTCCCATGATGCTGCATGACAACTGCATATCCAAGTGAAACTGAAACACCTCGCTGAGCTTTAGCTGGGGGGAGGTGATGATGAAAGTGCAGCAAGACCAGAGGTTTTGGTCTTGCTGCACTTCTCTGGCAACTATTGTTGGACTATACCCCTCTAGTGTATCTTCTGCGTGTTTGTTTACTCGTGAGAATGATTACCAAATAACCAACAAGTTAAAATCAAAAAGAATTTATTCCCGGACAGAGCTCTGGGTGCACAGCTGCACCAGACTTAGCCTCAGCTCAACTCCCCAGAGCCTAAATAAAGCAGCGGCACCTGTTCTTTTTTTTTTTTTTTTTTTTTTTTTACAAAACTATAGGTGTTCAGGAAAATCCAAAAATAGTGTTTCAGCAGTAAACTAGCTTGGCCTTACTATAAATGTACATTTTTGCTTATGCTTTCAGGCATGATGGCCATCCATCTTCTTCTGTACTTCAGGATGGGACCTGCTGACAGAAACATACATAATGTTATGCATTGCACAGGGTCTTGAAACATGAGAAGAAATCCTGGAAAAAAGGCATCTGTTTGGTGATTCACGATGATAGAGATGGCTAGCAGAAGAGTCACTCTCCTGGTCGCCCTGGTGGGAGGTGATGTAAGTACATGCTGAGCTGGGTTTATGCCCTTAGTGTTTGACTGATGAAAGAGGAGCAGTACAATCGCATGGATTGATTACGAGCGGGAGAATTGGGGCTTCAAACCAAGCGGCTGGATGACAATAGCGAAATGAATGTGCTGGGTGGAAAAAGCTGACGTCAGCGGTTTGAAAAGGTTGACGGGACACAAATGGGGAGGCACTGGGTGCTGGACTGCACGGAAAGTATGTACCTCAGCGTCAAAGCCAGTTTGAATGCATTGTTTATACGTGATTTCAAAAATAAGATGTGTGAAGGTTCAGAAAATAGGTAACTGCCTTGGGCTTGAACATGTTTTACATTGTCTTATTTACATGTATCCAGCTATTTTCTGAAACAAGACATGTCACCGTCGGTTTAAAAACATATTTCGTGCTCACCTGTCTGTTTATAGAAAACATTCAACTCTCACCAACCCGTGCATATCTGCTGCCAGGACATTGCAAAATTCTAGCTGGCAGTGTAACAAGAGACAATTAGCACATATGCAGCACAGAGGCCCCCTGAGACCATCCAGGTTTGGCCAGAAGAGTCCACTGCAGCAACAAATCACATGACACCGCAAACCACTGAAACGACATATTATTAACTATTTTCACTAGGTTTATTTTTAGGGCTTTAGGTCTGTGAAGCATTTGATTAGATCCTCTGAGACCAGTGCGGACGGTCAGGGGAGTCAAGGAAGGTGAAGTCAGGGGTCAGACTCCAGATGACAAAGCCTCAGGCCACCATTGTTTCATGCAGTGTCACTGGGGACTAAATGGCAGTGAATGAGGTCAGAATGAAGCTTTTCTTCCTCTGAGCAGAGGAACACATTGGGACCCTTTTTCATATAAATGTGTTTTTGGCCCTGAAGCTGATGGAATAGTTGAACAGGCTTCACTGATAAATTGAAAATATGTTCTCCTTGGAAAAAATATGTAAAAAGTTGGACAAAAGCTATGACTTTATCATAATTCACCAAAAGAAGGAATAGACATACCAATACAAGAAGTATGCGCCCTAACAGTTATTTGAGTCTCTGAAAAGACAAGACTGTAAAGAAAGCTATATACAGTATATAGGGATGCATAACAAGAACCACAATCTAACTAGTGCACAGTGAGAACATTAAAAGAAATGTCAAAACTCAAAAAGTAAGAAGGGCATCATTTTTACATATATAAAAATAGATATTACGATTGAAACCATGAAATAATACACAGAGGTCACAGTAATATTTTGAAAAAATGTTGGGTATTGTGATAATAAACTGGGTAAATGATTGGTTGAGTGGGGAAATTATGACAAAATAAAATTAAATATTCAAAATGTATTTAAAATATTTTTTTTTAAAAAATATTGCTGACACGCTTGCTTTATTAAGTCATAATTTATTTTATTTAGGATCTATTTTAATGATGCAAGAAAACAGATGTTCTAATACGAAGCATTGTGACGAGAACGGTACGACTTCCTTGGCACAGTGCAAGCAGCAGGAGCACCGTCAGTACATAAAAGCAATGGCGCCATCTCCCGTCGAAAAGCGGCAGCAAACAGTCGTTCCAGCGATTAGCTAAAATTCTCATTGTTTTTGTCACCCATGTTGTAAATTTACTGTTCTTTGGTGACAGTGAAACTTCGATGAACAGTTAAATAATCAATTGCGTCTATACCGTCTTACTCTGGTGCATTCTCATGTTCAATTCCATGTGCACCACATGAATGCGACCTAACCAAAACATAAAGTGTAAATGAGCGTGCAGATGATCAAACAATATGTCTAAAGTAATAATTTAAAAAAAACCCAAAGAAATAAAAAGTACACCTAGCGGAGAATTTTGAACTCAACTACAAACCTAATGCGTGCATTTTTTCCTAAAAACCCGCGGTTTGACTTGAAACAGTCTCAGTAAAAACCAGGGCAAAAATCTCTCCACCGGCGGCACCGTTCTTCACAGCTGATCCTCATCTCCTCCAGTGTGCGTCTACTTGCGCGCCTCTTCTGTTGCAGTCGGCCATTTCTACAGCCGCCTGCAGCACCGCGTCCCTTCACACTCTGAAGCCCGCTGCGCCGTAAAATGACGCGCTACCCAGGTGTTTCCAAAGGCAGCATGTCCGGGTGACAGAATAAATGAAACAAAACAGAAATGAAACAGAACATAAATCAAAATGCCTGCGCAAATCACTCAAACCACTGCTGCAGGTGGGTGACCATAAAGTTGTCTGCCAGCACGGTACCAAAGAACCCTGCTTCCCCTGCGGTGGAGTCCTGCGTCGACGATGCTGGCTCCGAGGATCTCGTCCAAGGTGGTGGACATAGCTTTGGAGCCTCTTAAAAGCTCAGGTCTAAGGATCGTGACCTACCTGGACGACAGGCTCATTGTCCAGAGAGGAAGCGCTTAAGAAGGTGCTCAATCACATCAGATGTTTGGGTTTCACCGTCAATCTCCAAAGGAGAGTCCTGTGTCCCAGGACTTCCTATAATACCTGGGGATCCTTCTTGATTCTCGCCTGATGAGTGGATATCAGTTCTGCTGGAGCAGATCGCCATGATGAGGACTGCGCATCAGGTAGGAGTCAGTGAGGCTGTGAAACGGGGGCTGTTACACATGAGGTGGCTTCTGGTTTGTGCGTCACCATCTCCACACAGTCCGGGACAGGAAAAGGTGGTTGAGTCAGCTCAAACGCGCGTGTTATGGCAAGAGTGCCTATGGGCTGTGTCCAGCGATACGTTAACATCTTCACTGGCCTGGGAGCTGCCCTGGACGAGGACAGCTTATGAGGAGTATGGTCTGGTCCTACACCTCATATCAATCTGCAGGTGGTGGTTGATGGCGGTGGAGAAGGTGCTGCTGGCGGAGGATCTGACTTTTAAGGCAGTGTTGCTTCTGGCCTTGTCTATGGCGAAGCAGATGAGTGATCTGATGGCTTTATCAGTCAATCGTAGGTGTGTGTCTTTTTGGGGTGAGGGTGACTAGGTGACCCTTCGCCCCGACCCTGCTTTCAGGCCGAAGGTGAAAAGAACTTGAGGTCTCAGACTGACGGAAAGTGTTCATCAGCCATGGTGGGAGTCTCAGAGAGAGACCAGTTTCATCTCAGCGGCTCGGACACTGGGTGCGCTCAGCCATTAACAAGGCGTACGTGGATGCGGTGACTGAGGTCCAGAGGGCCTCAGAGTGCATTATATGAGGTCCATTTCGTCATCTGCCGCTGTTTTCGGTGGTGCTTCCATTGAGGACATCTGCCAAGCACCATCCTGGTCGTCGGCATCGACTTTTCCGCATGCCTACTTGAAAGACGTGGTGGACTCTTCGTGGCTCATACTTGCTTCTTCGTCCTCAGCTGACCGATAGGATGTCGGATGCTTGGTCCCTGAGGTATGGGTTTTTTCTTTCAGGTCAATGCTGGTAGGGGACTTATCCCCACCGGCCTTCCAAGTGGTTCTTAACCAAGGCCGTTAGTGGGTGGAGCACATATGACATAGAAATCTGGGTTACCTTATGTAACCACAGTTCTATGAATATGTACGAAGCACTCTAACTGCCTGCCCAGTCAGCCTGTCTTCTGCGGCTGAGTCCCAAAAAGGACTGAGCCACAGCAGACAAGGAGGTTATAGATAGTGGGCATTGTCCACCATGGTGGTGAGCCAATCAATCAAAACTCAGGCCGAGGCCAGTGCCTCGATGTGGATTAACCAATAGCGAAAGCCATTAGAGGGCTACACACATATTCATACAGCTCTGTGGCTAGTGGTTACATAAAGTAGACCATATTAGGCTCAATGTTGTCAGAACAAAGGGAGAAAAAATGTACTTGGGCAAAGTGATGTGTTGAAACACATCATAAATGGTTGGGAAGTTTTGTAGAAACTTTACACCTCTGGGCCGTGATGGCCTTGAGGCGCTCAGTTTGAATACACTTACCACATGTGGTGGCAGTAGTGTGTTATTGAATTGACTTGACAGCAGCAAATTTGTGATCATACCAACTATGTTCTTAAAGGAAAAAATGATAAAGAAAGTAATGGCGCCCCCAACAGTAAAAACTGATCATGAAAGCATCTGTTGCAGCAGTTCTTAAAATTAATTATAACATTTTATGACGATACTTTCATTTAGACTTTACCTATCTTCTTTTTTGTCTATGATAAAAAAAAATTCTGAGATACATTTATTCAGAATTCTATTCATGACATTTTTTTCAATTTTCTCAACAGTTTGCATCAGGTGTATTTTTTTTTTTACTTATTTTCTTTAGTAAATTTTATGGACATGACGTGGTTCTCATTCTGTTTGGACTTTTCCATGACAAATATCTTTGCACTGATCTCATGGTTTCATGTCATTTGGCTTTGGTTTGTTAACATGTCTGCTTATTGAATACAAATGAAATCAGTAATCATTCAGTTCTATTCCTTGAATGGGCTCCATACGCATTTGTTCTTGAAAAGGTGAGCCCCGAGATCAAAAGGTTTAAGAACCTCTGCTCTTCATGATACTCCGGTGCATATGTGACTATTATGATTATGATATCTATCTATTTAGATCGATCTATCTAGATAGATAGATATAGTATCCTAACATGGAATTACACCAAGCATCTTTTATATCTTCATGATACTTTTCTACAACTGGTGTCACAATGGAGAGCAACGAATTGTACTCCAATTGTATTTTTCAACTAAACTCTATACTTTCTAAATTGCTTGTTATTTTTACATTTAGGTTTCTACAGAAACTTAAGTAGTCTGACAGTAACAGAACCTTTTTACCAAACATACGAAACCATGACTCTTTTTTTGTGTAGCAACTCTAATCTGGATTGTTGACTCCAAACAACATGTGGTCCCTCGGGTCCAGATCATCATGACAGAATACAGAACTTGAAACGTTTATTTCAAGCTTTAAAAACTCCATCAGTATGAAATGTTTGTTACAAGTCTAAAAAACAAAACAAAAAAACAAGGCCACATCGAACAATCCTTGCTTCGAGGTAACACCTCTAACGTACTGTGTTACAAACTGGACCAAACATGGTCACGAGGGTTTCTTACAACAACAGCTTTTGCTATTCTGAATTGTCAATTAAATTACACGATGTGACAGTCCATCTAACCATAATTATTGGTGGTTGGGATGAAATACACATTTGACTATGCACTTGGTTACAATTCCTCTCAAGGCCATAGACAAATAAAGGCTATTTGAATTGAGACAAGCATGAAGTTCAGCCAGCTCTGTTTAAATATCCTGCCACCTTGATCACAACCAGTTGAACATCTATCAACTCTGGAACAACGCTACTCATTAGCTCAACATGCAATAAAATAAATAGGACTACAATCATAAAAGGTTGGCATTATAAACATGTGTAAAATTAAAGGTTTCCAGTTAGTGCAGAGTCCATGAGGTCATCATCCTCATTTCTCATGTACATTGGACTTGATCTGGAAGGACGCTCCGAGCTGTGCATGGAAATGGCGGTTTCAGATACAGAGATGGGTGAGCGAGACCAACTATCAGCTTTTATTGGATGGGAGGATGTTCCCATAGATGAGGACTTTTTTTTCTCCTTCTCCCTGTCCCTCTCTCTATCCCTTTCACGCTCCTTCTCTTTCTGCTTCTTCTTCTCTTTCTTGTGTTTCTTGTGCTTCTCACCCGAGCTGAGTGGGATAGAGTTCATGTACTCTTGACTGGGGAGTGGGCGAATAGCCTGGTCGTCGTCAGAGCTGGGACTGTTTTGGTGGGATTTTTCTGCCACTGAGCTGCTGCCAGACTCACTCTCGCTGTCATGGTTGAGTGGGGTGTACCCAGGGGAGCGGCTGTGACTTGGGGACGAGCGGTCATGTTTGGGCGTTGAGCCGCTGAACAGAGGAGATGCTTTGAGACTAGAAATCTGAGGACGCATTGACTCTGCAGAACTGTCCCCTCCTTTCTGCAGTGTGACTTTGGCCTTGATACTAGGTGAGCCACCATCAGGCTTGCTGATGATAATCTTGGCCAGACCTGAACTGCTCCCTCCTCCTGATTTTGGATCCATCAGTTTCTTATCCCCGCTGTTTCCCCCTGAAACGGACACTTTTGTTTTCCCCTCTTTATCAGATTTTTCACGTTTATAGTCTCCACTTTGGGAGGAGCCAGAGTGCTTGGATGGACCTAAATTAGTGGATCCACTATTTAATGGATTACCAGAACTGCCACCTTGGGCAGATCCAGAACCACTCCCACCTCCTCCTGTTGGTCCAATATCCCCATCCTCCCCTGACCCTCCCCCACCAACACTCTTTAACTTATCAATAACTGCAGTCAATGAAGGCTTCTTGTTGCGACTAGGAGACTTCCCCTTGGCATTTGGGTTGTTTGCATTGTTCTGACCTGCTGCTCCACTACCTCCACCAGATCCACCTCCTCCACTCCCCGCATACTGAGACTGAGAGCCACCAGAGCTGCCAGTTGCACCAGAGCTAGAAGAGTTGGATGAGGATGCAGATGTGGAACCTGAGGATACACCACTCATTGGCTTCTGGGAGGACATGCCTCCACCACCAGAGGAAGACTTTGACCCACATGTACTGCTACCTCCTGACCCAATGGGCGATTTGGCCTTGGAGGAAGAGGTAGTTCCAGCTACCTGAGATTGCTGAATTTTAAGTGGGGATGACAGTTTGTCCCCAGATCCACTAGAGCGAGAGTGAGATGGAGAGATGTTGGGCTTAATGCCTGGATTCATTAACGACCCAGAAGGTTTACCACCCTGGGACTTAATCTTACTTCCACTGCCACTTGCACCAGACCCAGAGAGTCCGTGTTTGGTAATTGGAGAGGATCCAGGTTTTCCCACGCCCATCCCCTGAGAGGAGCCTTTGGATTGAGAGGCTCCACTTCCTCCACTCCCCGGTTTGGAGCTGCTACCTTGAGTCATGGAACCGTCTTTGGACTTGATTTTCCCAGATGAAGAGTGAGAATGGTGACTTTTACTGCTGCTGATTCCCCCTGATCCACCTGGACCGCTTGAGCTTGAACTGCTGGAGGTGTACCCACTGTGAGAAGATGTTTTTCCTCCAGTTATTGTCCCTTTTTGAATCTGTATAGTTATTTTGGGAATGGGAGGCGTGGCACCACCAGGGGGAGTTTGTGAACGTCCTGAACTACCGGGAGACTTTGAACCCCCTCCACTTAGACTTCCTCCAGAGCCTTGGCCACCACTAGGAGGGGTGAAAGGTCTTCCACCTGAACTATGAGATGGGGATTTCCCATCTGGGTCAAGCTTTTTGCGTTTAGGAGGCTTATCTTTGGACTTTCCTTCACTGGATGGGGTTCTACTGCGTTTAACTTGCTTACCCTCAGATGAAATACTGCCCAATCCTGATCCACTTCCTGAATTTGCACCATTATCTTCTTTTGGGCGATTGAGTCCCTGTTGTGGTTTAACTTTGGGTTCTGAACTTTTAAATTCACTAGGTGTTGGCGTGATACTCATGAGGGGACTTTGAGAACGCCCATCACCAAGATCTGGAGCTTGACCCATTAGTGGTTTGCCCCCACCACTGTTTCCCCCAAAGACAATTGCCATGTCAAAAGGATCCTTCAATGAGGACTCTGGGGTGCTTCGTCCATGGGGAGTTGGATTTTGGGGTGTGCCTGATGGTGTATTCTGTTGACTGCCTCCTCCAAACCCCTTGACAAGGTCCAAGTCACCATCAGCACTTGGAGAGCTGTCATCAAAATAGTTCTGAGAGAAGCCATGGCCAGAGGTCAGGAGGTCAGGGTTAAAGTCAGCAGCATCAGGGAAAAAGTTGGTGGAGGAGGAGTCACTCGCTGCCTCAGCAATGAGGTCAGCTGGATCTGTGAAAGGATTCTCGTTGCTGTTTGTATTGAAAATATCTGCTGAGTCAAACACTGCACTACCCTGGCCGGAACTGGATGAGTCGCGAATTGGAGTGCCAAGTGGACCCCCATCCTCACCACCACTTGCCAGGTTGTGCTGGCCATGATTTCCACTGCTGCCCTTGCCTGGTTGCTCTGGCAGATCAGACAATATCTCTGTAATATCTGGACCGATACTATCAGAGCTAGAGAGGCGCACGGTCCGGGGGGGACCAGCACCTGTTTGTGGCTGCTGAGATTGGACATGGGTCTGTGAATATGGTATATTGGGGCCAGAAGGTGGGCTTCCACACTGGCTGGGAGCAGGAGTGATGCTGTGAGGGGTATCCAAGCCTTCAACTGGCAAGTTAACATCAAATATGTTTTGAGATGCATCTACATCCATTGATAGGAGCTCGCGATGGAAGTCATCTTCATGTGTGACTTGATGCTGTAAATGGTGCTGTGACATGGATGCGGTCTGTTGAGACTTTATGCCTGCAGCCCCACCTCCACTCGGAGCCCCGGAAGCTGCAGGCATCACGGGTCCCTTTGGGCGCTTCTTCTTAACCTTGGGGTTGCCAGAAGGGCAGGGCCCGCCCATTCCATCGGTGCGTGGTGACCCAGAAGAAGAGTTCTGTCTTTCCAATGGACTTGAACCATACAATGCAGCAAAATCTTGAGTGGGGTTGTCTTTTAACAGATTCATCAACATAGGATGATTTTTGGTGTTGCTGGCAGGTGAGGACGTAGGGGGTGGGGTTTGGTGAGGTGGCGGTGCATTCTGTGAACTAGGACTAGAACCTACACTGCCAGTGATCTGCAGCAAACTCGTCAATATTGGATTCTGAGTGACTTTGCTGTAATCGTCAGAATTACCTTGACCCTGCTGCTGTTGTTGCTGCTGCTGCTGTTGCTGCTGCTGCTGCTGCTGGCCAGCAAGCCCACTCTGGCTGGGGCATTCCCCACCTTGCGATTGCCTCTCTTGTCTTGATATCCCAAACAAAGAAGTGATTGGGCCTGTGAAGTTTGGTCCCCCAGGTAGCCCACCACCAGTTGGGGTGCTGCTGCCAGTAAGTCCAGGAAGTCCAACTGGGTTGGTCATATCGCCAGCTGCCATGTTGAAAGTAGGACTACCAGATGGTGGAAGGTTCTCCACTGTCTGTGCTATCAGGGAAAGGGCTGGAGTATCAGCCTGGATGGTCTCCGCCTTCCGCCGGATAGCCCTCATTGTCACAGGAATAGACATGCACCTAAAAGGAAATGTCATGACAAATTTATAGAGTATCACAAATAATATGCACTTTCTGCAAGATTTGCAGGTGCTGATAAACTGACCACAAAAAATGTTTCAATCTGGATTGTTACACTTCAGATCTCAAATTGGTTGCTAAAATGCTAAGAAAGGGACTGTGATTTCTCTCTCAACAAATTACCCCCAATAACGTCATTGTTTTTTTGCAACACACAGATTGGCCTTTTTGTACCCGCAGATCTCTGCCACCGAATCATACGAATGTGCTCACTCAACCTCTCTGCTGCTCGCTCAACGTGGCATACGAGCGCGCTCAACCTCTCTGCAGCTTGCTTAGTGTCATAAGCACGTGTTCAACTTCGGTTTCACTTGCTCAACCACATGCAGTTACAGAGCTGCCACAAATTCAGCCAATCACTGAGCTACCGCTTGAAGTTGTCTGCTCTCACAGCTGAATCCACCAATCATAAGACATTGGGAGGAAGGCGGGTCTTCAGGAACTGAAATAATAAGTTAATTAAAATGGTGCAAGACAATGGGAACAGCCTTAGGTTATATTTTTAAATTTTGTGTTGGGATGTTGGGATTTGCTATGTAACACATGTAATGAATCGAGAATTTTAAAGATGCACGGCCCTCTGCAATGTGCTGATTAGCCCCATTGAGCAGTCATTACATGCGTTACATACTATTACTATCTCAGTTCCTCAAGACCCACCTTCCTCCAATTGTAACGTCTTGTGATTGGTGGAGAAGTTCAACCATGACAGCAGACAACTTCATGCAGTAACTGACTTTGTGGCAGCTCTGTAACTGCATGTGGTTAAGAGAGTGAATCCAAAGTTGAGCGCGAGCGTATGGCGCTGAGTGAACTGCAGAGAGATTGAGCGCACGGCATGCAACGTTGAGAGAGCACCAGAATTATTTTTGAGAGCAAAAAAGGTTATGTGGGCGGAGAAAAACACGTTTTGAGTCTACAGTAACCAATACACATTCGTATGAGTCGGTGGCAGAGATCGAGCTCCATACAGATCCATAGTTTTGATTGACAAATATACATGTGTGCACATCTGTATTATGTATATAACACATACATGCATTTATATCATATCGCATCAAGGGATTCTACATAAACTCGCAACTTTAAACTCAAGAAAGGATTAGTTGAAATAAACATGAAAAATACCTACGATGCTTTGTGGCTCAACAACCAATCATAATGGTCTTTTACCACTGTAACTCTGCTAGTAAGGTGGTTGTGTATGGGTGTATAAGAGAACCGAGTCATGGTGCGGTTATGCTTTCTACGTGTATTATTATATTTTCAATAAACTAGTCTCAACGTCAGTGATGTCACAGCGATTCGTTCTATTCATCTGCCACTCGCCATTGAAGCTGGTCAGTTAGAGTATTTTCTGACATTGAACTGGTCCTTGGCACTAAAAAGGTTAGAGACCACTGACCTAAGCAGTTCCCAAGATCCTTTGCAGTCTAGTCAACCAATCACAGTGATTGATCACTACAACATGGTTCAGTCTCCACAGCCGGTCAGCTTAGCAGCGCACATGGTCAAAAATAGTGAATTTTTGCACTTTAATGTGATGAATTTAATGTGAATAAAACACCATTTCATTGGTCTGAAGTGATGTGGCTCGAGGTTAGCAGCATGAGGCTCATTTGCCTGCAAAATTCCATGTTATAGTGATCAACGAATGTGATTGGTTGGCTGGGCAGCAGAGCGTCATGGGACGTTACCGTTACTGATCCTGCTGTTGAGGGTGATTAGATTAGACTGCTTTTATTCATCCCACCTTGGGGAAATTTGGGTTGTTCCTGAAGCATAAGAAACATTAAAGACAAACATGGCACGGCATGTTCTACATCATTTACTATAGCGGCAGAACAGGAAACTTAGACGTGGCGATGTTTCAACTCCTCTGTCGAAAGAGCGCAAGCCAGAGGTTACCAACCCCTGCCTTAAAGTACGCCTTGTTTAAGGTATAAGAATAGTCAGTCTTAGTGAACAACCCACACTTCTTGTTTCAAAGTTCACCAGACGCTTTGATGGTTCACATTTCGTGAAACATCTTGAACAAATGCATCTTTGCTAACTTGACAAGGAAATATCAGGCTCACCTTTGTACTACCTTGGTGATGAACTCATCCGTGCAGATAAGCGCATCTGAAAGTCCTTTGTACAGTTTGCAGGAAACCTGTCTGGAGTCAATCACCTCCATCACAACTGGGAAAAGAACGCGGACGCTGATCTCCCAATGATCTCAAGAAAGACAAATTTGACAAGCGTAGAAATGATTACCTACCACACACTAACGACTCATTGACTGGATGCTGGAAAGAGACACTGAAGCTGGAGTCGGTGAGAGGGCAGACTTCAAACTGCAGAAGACCAGCGGCATCTTGTGGTACAGATGCAATAGAGACGATAGGTTGATCAATCAAAAACAATTACACTCAACAGCAGTGAAAAGTGAAAAATCACCAACCCTCTTTGATGGAGGTCCGTTTAACACAGCTGCCAATCAGTGTATTATAAGCAGCTTGGTGACGAACTATATCTAGCAGGAGAGGCACCTGAGCAGGATGGCGGAAGGGGATCTTAGTCAGCAGTGCACCCTGCAGTGAATGGCCATCCTGTACAGGGGCATCACCATTTAGGAAGTAGCAGTGTTGCTGATCCGGCAACATCTGTCAAACAAGAATATGGTCTGCGTTAAAACATTGTCAGGTGGCCGCATGTTTTGGATTGTAAAATAATACTGTAATATATTTTAACATTTGTATTTAATATTGAGCGTACACTCAATACATAATAAATAAAGAAGTCATCAAAAGAACAGAAGATACCAAACGAATGGCCTCATACATCACCCTTCCACATTTAACTTGTTCAACTTGTTACAAAAAAACCCCCCAAAATATAGGTACTCACAGAAAAGAAATGCATGTTGTGTGAAGGTGCTGGTGATGAGCCATTTTCATCTTGAAGCTGGCTCTGGACGATTAACTTATAGAGGGGCGAAAGATTTGGGGCCCCCTCAAAAACTGGGATGGCTGGGAGAAGAAGATGGAAAACGAAAGTAAATATGAGGTAACTGACAAGAGGCTGTTAACTTATATTAAAAAATAGTTGTGAAGTGTGTGATTAACAAAAGAAAATAAATTTTATATAAATTACAGCGAACAAATTTCTTTGAAAGCATATAGCTCTATGAATACTTTTGTGACGAATCCAATACACCAGCTGACACCTACTGCAGCAACAGTTTTTAAACAGATTGAGTCGTGTAAAGAAAAATTAGGCACTTTTATTCCAATATGCGAGATCAATTATTTTTTAATCTACTGACAGCCATAATACATACATATATAGCAAAGACAAAGAAATTGCACAGTGTACCTCCTACGGCGACAATATGAAAAAAAAACTCACATGTAGCATTGTTCAGCCTCTGAATAAAGGACCATGAGAATGGCATGGGGCGGTTCATCTTGAGGAAAAAACAAGCTGGTAAGTCCACACAGTTGGAATTTGTCACCGTAGAAAATGAAGGTGTCCTGAAATAAAGAGGGAAAAAAGTGACAAGACAGCCAATAGTAAATACATAACAACCTAAGACACTGGATCAGAGAGTTACTATTGATAGCGTTGTTACTAACCCTTTGTTGTCCACTGGGTGTGATCCCGTAATGAGAGGAGCAATCGGAAGCTTGTAAATCGAAGATGTTCCTTCAATAGTGACTGACACACTTACACCCAGTGAACGTGGAACTGAAAACACAACACTACTAATAAAAACACCACTGCCATGAAAAAACATGCAAGTTTTAACTTACCATTCCCATCAAGACTCATTTCCTCCTCAAATATGTCATAAGGGGACACATAACACTGAAGTGATACAAGATGTCCTCCACTCCTGGCGGTCAGCAAACCCACACTGCCATGAAGGATGGTCTCTACTGGTGTTGCATTTGTTGCTAACCTAGTTGAAAAAACACAATCAAATGTGTCACCTCAGAACCATTATTTTTGTTGGTCGAGCATGTGAGTTTTAGTGAAGCAGGCTAACTTGTTGAAGTAAACACTGATAAGAATGCAGAAAAATTAGCTAGGTGTGTAAGTAATTGGTCACTTAACATCCTTCACAACATGCTCTAGCTCTGTGTCACCGTCATCAACTGACCATAGCGCTTAGAACTTTGGTGTACAGTAGAGTGATGTACCAGCACACTGAGTTTTCCTACAGCCTTGCTTTGGCTGACTTGTGTTGGTTTACACAATAATAGATTAATTCAAGTTAACCAAAAGCATTGCTCTCTCTCTCCGCAGTGATTCAACTGAAAGACATCTTATTAGAGCATGAGGGTGAATGCTGCACAGGCACAGTAGACTCAGTGCCTAGTTCCTAGTTCCTCCTCCGGACGCTGTTTACAAAAAAGCACCATAATGTGAATGTACAGCGCACTCCACACAAAACTGATTTGATTATTTTGTCAAAGTGTAAACGGCACCTGAGAACTTGCATTTCTACATACAATTATCTTCTGGTTACCCATTATTTTGCTAGTTATATATAAGGTGCCCAGTTACAATGTTAGTTGGATACGTGCAGATTTTGCTGTTTGGATTAATCCCTCTGCACAAACCCGAGCATTGCCGGTTTGATTCACACTACTTGGGGTAAGGTAATCACACACAAAGAGGGAAAAAAGGGACATAGAAGAGTAACTGTGTTTGACAGTGACCAGGGGAAGTTACCGAAACATGTGCATCATCTTGGTGAGGTCCAACTCAAGAGACTGCAGAGCGATGTACATCTTGGTCTTCAGTTTACTGTGACAATAAAGAAAAAACATCAAAGAAACATCCAATCAATCAACAAAAACTGTACCATCAATAGATGAACAAATTGCTGCCCATCAATTTATCAGTATTTTTGTGCTTACTTGTCTCCAGGAAGTTTGTATAGGTCCACTAGTCCTTTTAGATGTTTGGAAAACTCTTTAAAGTTCTTCTCCCTAAAAAGAAGCAATAACAACATTGACGAGACGAAAGATTTGAAAATGGATAAAAGGGTAGACGGAGTTAAGCCAATATAATTTGCCATTTTTGCAGTTACTCACCTCAGATGCTGAATAAGCTCTGGACAGCTCTGAAATAAAAATATGAATAAAAATGTTATTACGTTTTGTTTTCCAGCTTTCCCCTGTGTTTCTTTCACTGGTCAATAGCACGATCGCCTCATTTTCATACTTTTAGAACTTAATAACAACCACTGAGCTAGTCGTAGTCTTCTTTATCTTTAGTCTTCTTTAAATTTCTTGTTAAGAGATTGCCACACCAAGTCTGCCTCCTTCACCTAAACCAATCTTGCACATCATCTCAGTCACACCTATCATCTACATGTCCTTATTTACTGTATCAATGAACACCGTTTGTCTTCCTCTTCTTCCAAACAAACGCCTCCATTTCATACTTCATCCAGCAGTGTCCCGGTCTATCTTCTTCACTTGGTTGTCGTTCTTCATTCCAAAAATTACTACTTTCAAAATTCCACAAGCATTTTGCAGCAATAATGGTTACTGACTGTGGGGTTCTCTCCTTGATGGGCCACTTTGACGTCCACCAACTGTCCACAGGAGTCCAGCTGCACCTCCACGTAAAACATGTCAGATGTAATGTAGCACTCTGTTCCTGATGGGCTGAGGTGGGAGCCCAGCCTGCAGAGATAAAAAGGAAGAAACCTCTCATTTAACTCAGATTTAGATGATGGCAATACATACATGAAATTATAATTGAGGGAAAGAACCAATAAATGGATGGCAGAGAGAAAGGGATGTAGAAAAAGACTCACATGTTTTGTCGGGCAATTGACTCAAGACGATCCGTCATGGAAGGAAGCGAGGTGACTGAAATGGATAAAAATATTAACATGCATAATTGCAAAAAAATAGCAACAAAGTTATAACGCAAATGCAAAGTCACATTACCGGCATCAAAATAAGTCAAAGTCTAATAACAGAAGTATATCACACAGCAATCTGACACAAGATGAATTAGAGAAGGATAAAGATGAGTAATAATAAGTAATGAGAATAGTAAGGTGAAATTGATTATTGAAATGGAGCATTAAATTACAGTCATTGAGTTGATGCCCCTGCCAAGTATTTTTTTTTCTTTGCAGGATGCAAACTTTATATTACAAGTTGATAAAAAGCCCCCCTGCAGACGGGCGTGAATTTTTTCCATGAGTGTAAGTTGGCCTGGATCTATTAATCTACTTTTCTAATACTTTTCCTCAGTAAAAGTCCACACAAACAGCAGAGTGTCATTTCCACAAACAAACGCAGATCACAATGTAGGGCTGAACGATGTATCATTATTACTGGCGCCCCAATCAATTGGCCAGCAATCGTGAAGTTTGTATCCTGCAAAGACAACAAATGTAAGGCTTTCAATAATCAATTTCATGGGACTGGATGACCGCCCTTTCTCAGAGGTGGAAGACAGGGGATTCTGCTCTCTGGCTCTCTACGAGTCCCGCTTGGTGCTACCAGTATATACAGACATCAGACGTAGCCCTGCCAGAGCTGCACCAGACAGAGTACTCTCACATTGAATTTAAAGGGCTCCAGGACCAGTAACCCATGGTTTAAGAGTTATCTAGCGTTAGCAAGATGATCACCTTAACCATGGAGTGCGTGTGAAAGAACCATTTCTGAGTAATTTTGTTGTATGAAATATGTTACTGCATAATGCTGCATGACCCGGGATTCATGACGTGCCACTCTTGGTAAACAGCTGTTTATGGACTTCACGTTGGAACTTTTTAACAGTGGTTAATTAATCTAATCTTGAAAGGTGAAGAAGTGTGTTTTTAATTATCCTTTACAGGACCAGTCTGAGAATGACTGTGATCAGGCAAGGGATCAAGGAGGAGGAGAGTCACACACTAACACAGCCAAAATTCTCAACGCTTTGAATTTGTTCAATTGTAGCCAAATAAACAGATAGTTATAATTTATAGTAATAACATCCATAAGAAGTTAGGCAAGTGTTGGAAATTGGAATGCACAAAATGACTAGCCACTCTGTTATTTCTTATTCATGTACTAGAGGTAAAATATGGTTCTTGATGAAAATGACATAGTGTGCAACTGATGCTCCTTTTATAAGAACAGTTTCCTATTATGTACAGGTAAAGTAAATACTGAAGACAGTCTAAAACAGTTGCAACGCAGTGAACTTGAAGTACGTGTTTGTTTGTCTTGTGGTATTGGTAATCAGCGGTGTTGACATCGGCCACGGAAATTTGGGGAGTGTGACAACCGTGTTATCAGCAACATTCAGTCACAAATCTTGGAAGGCATTTGAGTGTTTGAAGAGCTTCACCTTTGAGCGCCCTCTGCAAGGTTTCCAGACAATTCAGCAACAGCTGATGACCAGCAGCATTCATCATACCACGTTTCTCCTGTGTAACAAAAATGAAGTCACATTAACAAGCGAAAAGAGGAATCGTCTGAACTTTCTGTAAAATAGTCTGCTTTGCTGAAATGTTACTTGTTCAAGAGAAAGTCTAATCACTGAGCCAAACCATGTTACGAAGAAATCATGATTTCCTCTGTGGTATTGCCGATAGGAGTGTGAATTCTTGTCCCTATGGTGTAATAGCCCTAATCACATTATGACAGCTGGGAATAGGGATGTTCCGATCCATCATCATCATCACAGATCATGATCGGCCTATATCAGCGTGGTCGATGGATGCCAATCACTACCTGTCATTGCGGCACTTTTGACTGATGAAGCCCTGCTGATTGTGATGCATCCGCTCCTCCCTACTTGCTGCTCACTCAGCAGCAGAATGTCTGCACTGGAGGTTCTTTCAATCTGTCATGTAAAGTTTGCATCCAGCAGCAAATGCACGGGAAAGTGCTGTGCATGGAAGCGCCTTCAAATTAAACACGCCACTTAAAGCGCAGCTGACGGTTAGGAACACCCGCGGTCCAAGCCTGACATTCGGAATGCTAAGCAAATTACCCTAGAAATAATGATTAATTTCACCCAGCCAGATGAGCAGGCTTTTTCAGGTGCGGAGACAGAAACGACCGAATCAGTCGCCTTTTTGGAGTCGGGTGCAGCGACCATTAGCCACCTGAATGTGAAACTTTTGAAAAATGGCTTGGCTTGTGTTTACCAGAGCAAGATAGAGGGCTGATTGGAAATACTATTCTGAAACCACTGTCATGGTAGACAAAACACTTAACCACGTAGACCAGGCCATTTCACTGTAATTGGTAGGGAAAAAGCTTTACCATGGATTGCCGAACAACTTTGCATGTCTCCTGCCATGGTCTTGAGGCATTGTGTTTTGCATGAAGACGCTCCAATAGTGCAGCCATTCGACTTTGCTTCTCTGCTTCTGAAAATGCACAGTGTAAATACAATGTAAGGACCAACGAGATAAGGAGACACTTGAGGAGCAGAGCTGGTAGCAAAGATGGATGATCTTTCAGCCATCACAGTGTTATGGCAGGTGCACGATGGTTTGGGGCTACAACATACAGAATGTGTAGTTTGCCATCTTGGTCTCATTCTAAATAATACATGATCCAAAACATTCACTTGCTATCTGTCGTTATGTTTCCACTTACTCTTCCCAGAGAAGCATTAACTATAATGCCATTTAAATATTCTGCATTCAGGTTTACCTACCACAAGTGAGTAGATACTAGGCCTGATCAATTATTACAATTCAAAGCAATTATCTTCAAATAATTATAGATAATGACACAACATGACCAAGGACAAATCAAAACAGATGGGAGACGGGAGAATTTGATCGGTCTGTCTTGAGAAATGTACAAATGTTTACTTGAAAAGCAGGTACAGCATACAGCTTAACCCACCATCAATATGGTCAATAATCAACAATAATTGGTCTTTCTTCAGAATTATTCATTACAATTATGTTTTAAAGGAGGTTGCAATCTCAAGAGACATTGCTGTAGATAAATCAGTGTCTATGAAATTAAAAAATTAAAACTTCAACACTTGAAAAGCAGACAGAACAAACTTCTGCCAAGTGGGTTCAGACCACCCCCACAAAATCTCCCAATGGCAAAGTGTCATTCAAAAATAAATAAATAAATAAAAATCCTGGCTCCAAATGCAAATAATGGGACTACCTCCCAATGTAAAATAATTTCAAAAAAAATCCAGACAGACTGACAGACATAACATAAAAGAATTCAACCTTCTTGGCAGAGGTAATAATAATCACCTCGCATGAGTAAATGAAACCAGTTAAAAGTGATCCCAAGATGTGACTGAGCTAATTCGACAGAAGGGGTCAAATACATGGATACGTGTACAATGAGTAGAGTATACGCTGTTTATAAAGTAAAAAAAAAAATCCTGGATTCAGACGGTGATCCAGATCACTCCCAATAATCATCAACATCATGAATAGTTCATATTTGTGTACTGTTAATACATTTCCTGTAAATGTATTCAAAATCCACGGATAACTTTTCGAGTGACTTCGCATACAAGGCAACACCCGTTTAAAGGTTATATATAGGCCCATTGTGAGGTAATGTCAGATAATGTGGTTTCTGTTGTGTTACTTCACTCGCTTCTTCACGCTTTATAGTTCGCGATCGAAGTTTGTGTTGTTGTTGTTAGCATCCTGCTAACGGTTAGCATTGTGGCAATGTCACTACACATTCGACAAAGAAAATACAACGACGGTAATCATGTATAAGGTCATGCTTTAATTTGGATGAGGACAAGTAAAATATAATATCAATAACAATTTGATACAGAATAATGCAATCGCTGTTTTGAATTGGCTAACTGTTAGCATGGCTGCAACGCCCAACCAACATCTACGTGTTTAATCACCACAAGTTCACTTATACTTGATCAGTAAGCACCTGTAACATCTTCCGTTTTGATCCGATCCCCCTTGGACTGGTTACCTCCTTGCTGAACAGACAGGACGGGTTCGGTAAGAGGACTGCCCTGCATGGAGACGCCGGGCCCCGCCGCCATTGTTGCAGGCTCCCGATTCGGTTTCCCCGCCCCCCGGTCCAGGCACCCGTACCATCGTCATCGTCATCGTTGTCGTCAACGACCCGCTACAGTCGTCTGTTCCTTGGGGTTGTTAGCTGTTCGCTGTGATTCGGAGTATGAATAAATAGGAGTGTTTGGACTGGGATATAAATGCAGTGCAACTAACTAATAAAACAAACATATTGGTATGAATGCTGGTTTCTATTTTGAATCTCTCGTTCTTAGGATCAGATTGTTTGTACAATTAGTAATTGATAGTCAGTGATGTATTTATTAATCCAGTAGTAACTATCGTCCACATCACGTTGACGACGGAAAAACAAACAATGCTCATAAGAAGACTCCAGATGGCGTACCACCGCTGCAAGTAGAGAAGATTCGTGACAGTTCAGTCGCCAAAACCAAGCAGTGCATTCAAACCGTCTTCGAAGATCCTAGTCATTCATGCGCGATTTATATCACTGAAATCCAATTTTACACCGAATGTTTGATGCAGGTTCACGATTCTGTTAAGTCACATCAATAACCAGGATGAGGTGCTGGGCGCGCTCGCACACGGGGTGTGACCACAGCCAGTGGGTGACTTTCTCCCCGTGGGAGATCTCGGCTCAGCTGTACAGGAGAATGGGCTCAGGTGTACGCTGCCACGCTTTGGTTGAATCTGGTCCTTTGTTCCTTCATTTGAAATCTTTTATTTAGATACGTGGTTATTTTATTGTTACTACAGTATTATTGTGTTTTTGACTGCACGTTTTCCAGAGCACGTTCCTAGTTGGTGGGATCCCCACTGACCATGGCAATAAATCTGATTCTGACATTTACATTAATACTTATGATACGGATACTTTTGATAAAAGCAGATCAGTAGTACAACAATGATGTTGACACGTTTGCTTGCCATGTTATGCATTTTGCCTTTATAGAAGTTGATACAGCAAAGAACAGGAAATTAGGAGTAGTTGACGTAGTAGTTGACCGACATACATGTCTATTATCTTTCCAAAACACAACAAGTAGAAACAAATTCCATTCTAATAGGGCCGGCAATACCACAGATGTGACGTGTTGCTTCAAACAAAGCAATTCACAGCTAGTGATGAGATTATTTTCAGCCAAGTCATGATCTAAAGCATCAATGGAGGATGCATGTTCTTAAATAGACAGCTGAGGAGATGGAGTGGGACCAGATTGGCAATGTCTGAGACAGTAGACAGACCAAAGATAGGCTAGAATAAAGAGGGGAGGTGCTGAGACGTAATTGATGTGCCCACCAGGAGCTTTAGCTGGCGGCCTGGCGCAGAAGCCTTGATGGGCACTGGTGCCAAAACAGCAGTGGGAGAAAGGAAAAGGAAAGGCACAGGGCACTGGGGAGGAGTGTCGCGGGCTGAAACCATGCCCATCAATCAGAGGCTAGTTCACCTTGCCATGCCAAGTGGGACTGAGGAAAGAGGTGGCACGAGCAGCAAGGCTGGCACTGCGGTTAAAACTCCCTAATCCTACTGAGTGTGTCAGTGCCACGTTGGATTGGATGTGAGGCAGCAAGAAGCATGAGCAAAGTTAAGAAATGTCTGGTCTCATTTGTATTGCGGGTTGTCCTCAATGCAAGAACAATGAACAATGAAATTTGGCAGGCTTCCCACAATCATTTGAACATAAATCGGCACCAAAAAGAGAGCAGCACAATACTGCAGTATAAAAAACGATTTATTTAATTTCAAAATAAACTAATGCAATAAAATAAGTGGAAAACTGCCTGAGAGTGGGTGGGTGCCAGTCATGATGCTGGATAAAAAAATAGCAAAAGCTTATTGATCTTTGAAAATAATTATTAAACATAATATTAATAATATTAATGTGTCACTGATTTGGCAACTACTTTTGATGACTGCAAGGTTAAGCAAAACTACATTGCTATAGTCCCACAAACAAAAAACAACAACAAACTTGCCTTTGATCACAGCCTCACACCGCTTTAGAAGCTTACCTATTTATCCCACCCTTGGCCAGTGTAAAAGCAGGGTTTTTTTTTTTTCATATTCTAGGGCCTTTCTTGCAGCCGACCAATCCACTTGCTGACCACCAGGTGTCCGTAGTTCCTATGATTGCCTGGCTCAAACGATTGAATCCCGTGCACATCCTCCCTCGCCCCCCGTCATTTAGATCTATGTGTTTCAATTGATAAGCTGCATTATTCGTTTGTCCGACTCTTTATATCTATATATCTATATATATATCTATATATATATCTATATATATAGATATATATATATATAACCTAGCTGGCAAACTAATTTCTTTGAAACCATATAGCTCTGTGAACAATTTTGTGTTTAACTGATGTAATTCACAGACTGATTACTCAGCAACAGTTTGTAAACATATTGATACATTTAAAAAAGGCAAACAAACAGATGAATAATCCTGATTATACACGGTTAATAGTTTTTCAAAATGAATTACTATGTCTCACATTTTGTATTTCTTCTGCACGTAACTGAAAGGTATATGTTATCAACAAAAGAGTGGCCAATAATGTTTGCAATGTTATGTTTTTAGCATGTTTGTTAGCAATAAACAAATATTTGCATGATGAATGCATATATATATATATATATGGCCAGTTCAATGACATTGTAGATCCGCTAAAAAGCAACCATGACAGTCTTAAGTCCGTGTGTCGCTGATGTCCCTGTTCTATTGCCACTTCAGCTCAGATTGAGGGATTTTTAAGACGTAAGCAATATAATCTGTCCATCTGGTCCTGGGTACACCCTGTGGTCTCCTCCCAGCTAGACACGTCTGGAAATCATCCAGAGGATGGAGAGCAGGTGACATCCTGACAAGATGCTCGACTGGTTCCAAAGTCGAGATGGAGTGACTCAGCTCTGAGCCTCCAAATGGAGCACTACCTCACCATCGACATAAGATTGTTCTGTATGTTAAAGAGGTGATAGGTGTGCGTACAAAAATCCCTTCAGGCGATATATTACTAACTACATCATTCCATGATTTATATTGAAAGATTATATCGTTGATTCACACACTTGATAAATATGTTGAATAAGAAGCATAATGAATTACCTTCAAGCTTTCCCAAGACAGGCACAATATTCAGTGGAATTTTTCAAAAGGAAATCATTCTCATTCACACATTAGTGCTAATGCTGAGGAAGACTGTAAAACAAGATTCTGTGCGTTTTTGTGAGCGAGAATGGTGATGAGCAGCTTGGCAAAGGATGAGCTGTTTGAAGTGATTTACCTCCCCTTTTCCCTCGGTGAGCTAACATCTTATCCACTGAAATTGGAAATATCCTGTTTGATGCAAGCTTCCTCCTGAACGCCACTCACTGGTTTTCATGTGTGTGCTTTTCTTCAAAGACAAGCACCTCGGCCTGCAGTCATTCTTAACATAGTGTGATGCATGTAAAATAGAAATTATAATTTCAATAATCATCTCCTGCTTATTCCAGCCAGCTTATACAGAATAACAGGTCATTTAAGGACACCGCGAGGCGCATGCCAATGCCAAAGATTAAGAGTTTAATGATGTTGCAGAATCATCGCAGTAGACGCGCAATTGCATAAAGCAAATCAGCACATTTGCTTTATGGGTCTAAGTTTGGATTGCTTACTTACTTATTCCCAGGCTGACTGAATGGCATTGATTCACAAATCACATTTATTTGCTTGATGTGACAGTCAGACACAGTCAGAGCTCCTGAATGAGAACAGGGTTCAAGACCTGCAGTAGCACAAGCGGATTCAGACTGTGAGGAGGGGAAACGACTGAACAGAGGACTGTGGATCATAGTTATTATGTGAGAATTACTAAGTATAAAAAAGAAGAAAAAAACTGCGAACCACATCGGACACAGACCCGGAAGCAAGTCTGTTAGAAGAAACCATTGAGTGTTCAGTGGGGGTCTGCAGTAGTGGCAAAAATAAAAGGCTTGGCAACGCTCATTTGATCCCAAATTGACCAAAGTAAATCAGAAATATAGGAAGATGTGGAAATAACAAATAAAGGAAATTAGAAACGATGTGAAGACCAAACGTACAGGCATAACTTCTGCAGCTTCCACAATAATTGGTCTACCTAAACTAAACCTGACAGAGTCAAATAACCTGGCCATTACATCACACATCCAACTTACCTCCAAACACCAACCTCACCCCCCTTCCTTCAGGATGTAGGTACAGGGCACTGAGGTGCAGAAGGGCGGAGTTTGGGAAAAGCTTACTCCCTGCTGCCATAGCGGCCCTTAACAGAAGGCCTCGCTGAACAGATCAGGGCGTCTTAACAGTTTCTGGTTGTTGGTTTGCTTGTTTCTTTAATGTGGTTGTATGTCAAATGAGATGAAATGAGGAAAGTCTGAATCTAAGAAATTGGGACAAAGATGTTATCAAACCAGAGTTACCTTTGACCACCATTCCCCTCTAAAATTCTAGGAAATGAATGCTTCGTCACGAATTCCACTCCCTGCGAAGCTGAGTTGAGATCCGAGATGGTAAGGTGGAGTGGAAGATGAGCTACAGAGTGAGGAGTGATGACTGAGAGTCACACAATGAGAAACTTTATGAAGTCATCAGTTAATGGACAAAGTGTAATAACGCAGACAAAAAGATGAATGATTCACTTGCATTCTTGAAGTGATCAGCACTGTGCTCTTACTACATCTAACAAGCTTCACTCAAGTTTACTTTTCTTCATAACTCGTCTTGTTTTTATTACAATTACTTAATCTTTCTCAACTTATACGTGAAAAACCTTGTCATACAGTACATTGCCGTACATGATAATGAAGTATGTTCTATAAAGCCTAATAAATGCATGGCTCATGAATGTACTATTAATGCATTATAGATGAGATCTTAAAGTAAAGTGTTCACAGGATCATTATAACCTATAACAGAAATAGGCATGTTTGTGGGGGTTTTTTCCAGAATTTTATTTCATTCTCCATTTCCAGAACGTTTTTTTGCTCCCTTATTTCAATGATACCTTCTTGGATCTCCTCAATCTATGGTTAGGACTCCTTGTTGTTTCTGATGACACACCTTCTCTGCATTTGCCCGTGACTTAAGGGCTTAAGATTGTTAAAAAAAAAATGGGCCAAGAATCACTTAATAATATCTTGACATTTTGACATTTGTGCCCTTATTTTCCAGGCCTCTTGGTAATTTTTTTTGTTTAAAGGGGAACACGAATGGTTAACCAAGAGTGTTAGCACGAAGACACTTCACCGTAACTAATTTCAAAAATTATAGTTTAGTTCTGAATTTAGTTCTTGAAATCCAATTCTACAAATATGCCTGCATAAAACGGTACCCCCTAACATTATCCATCAAGCGGCTTGACGTCATGAAGCACGTTCATGTGATGGGATTGATGAGTCGCTTACAGACTTCATGGAGGGACCTTTTACCGCTGCTAAATATTGTCTTGAAAGATGAAGTTGTGTGTTTTTATCTGTGAGGAGGAGGAACACGCATGTGACATTTATCATTTCATTTCCATGTAAAGCTGCTCCGTTACATGTACCCACCTAATATTTTATTACTGAAGAGAAAAAAACATCACAAGATGTGCCCTTTAAATAGCCTACAAACAAAGACAAAAATGGTGCAGCATCCTTACTATTATTTTCAAATAATACTGGAACTGGAAGGTTTGGATACTGCAAGTGTAACAATTTCAGAACTGTCCAATTACTTAAATTTTCAAAAAAGGGACCCAGACTAAAAAGACCCTGATCAAATACAGAAACAGAATAAACAGGAATAATGTTATTACACAACAGCACATAAGCCAAAACACTTTAGATTAGAAGGATCATTATCATCATGTCTAATGCCTGATACTCAAACATTTTGGGAGGTGAACTAGATACTATATTTTTATGGCACAGAGGTAAATAACAATTTCCAAGCAGCGTACAGTACAAACTGCATTTCTTCTATCAAAGTCTTCACAATATTCAATCATGTTCATTCCATCGGATTTGTTTTTGGTTTGCAAAAGGCTTTTACTTTTCAGCTATCATACATTAAGATCGGCAAGCCTGAAGGCTGGATGCGGTCCAGAAGGCAGCGCAGCAATATTAGGACACAGTTTCTGCTTCTTTGGCACCAAGTGCCTTGCAGAGCATGGGCAGCTGGGAAGACCGGCAGGGAGGAAGGGAGAATAAGGGTAGAGTCAAAGACAGAGGAGGGAGGGGATGGCCCTACAGGACCATTTGTGGTGAAGCTCATTTGCACACGGCACTTAATTGGATAAAACAATTAATTAATGTGTTGGAAAGTTGGCACAAAAAGTTCATTTAAATAAGGTTTATTAACCAATTAGACAGACGTAACCAGTGAAGCAGAAGTGAGTCAGAAAACATGCTGAAAGCTGTGGAAATAGAACCCAGAGTGTTGAGAAAAATGTGTCTTGTGACCAGAAGAAAACATGAAACCCGAATGTAAACAGTAGATGCGTTGATCTTGGGCAGGTCCCACTCTTCATGTTATACTCATTGCAAAAGCATTGTCTCACTTCCCCGCCGTTCTCTCTCCCAACCTCTACCTCCTCCTCACGCACTCCATACACACATACTGTGTATGAAATATCGCATGACTAATGAGCAGAGCAGGTTGAAATCCTGGGGAAGATGTCCTTGGAAGACGAATGCATTTTCAGCAGAATAATTAACTTAATTAACAAATTCACATGCATATTCATCAGCCTATTAATGTCTCCTCTGCGCGGCTTGATGAGCAGTGGGGTAATAACCATCTCATTTGCATAGCCTGTTCACACGACTCCTCGTTTAAAGGCAAAAGAAGAGATACACACAGGAGGAAGAGTAAAGAGCGGAATGTGAAAAAGAGACAACAAACAGAAAAGTAAGGTGGCGGCTCAGCAGGGCGACGTACACATGCGAGGAAGTGACATGGGCTGGTTGGAGACGCTGGCGTTGATGGATGGCTGACATCAGTGGGGACAGCATACGCCAACCCCAACAGATTGACTTATTCTCTCTCTTTCATTTCCTCATCTGTCCAGTCAACCTTGAAATCCATCACCTCCCTTGTTCCTCAATTCTTATGCACACTGACATCTATGCCATAATATTGTCTTCGCCAATGCTTGCTACTTAATACCATGTTATCACAGACTACAATCATATCATGATGTTGTTAATTGTTCTTCTATCATCCAGTGAAGAAACATGACGGTATCAGTGTGGCCTCTGTCTCTCTCTCTCTCTTTCTGTCTGTCTGATTCGATGGTTCCCTCCTTCCTCTCTCCCAGGGGGATTCTTCTTGGCATTGCTCCACTCCTTTCTTCTCTACTGCCAGACTGCTGCTATCGTCTCTACTTTGTTGCCGCTGTCTGCACGCAACCTGGTGCTCCTAGCAACGCCACCTCACTCAGAGACACTCCACATGGTGGTGCATGCATGGTGCATGTGCAATGAACACGCACACTCTGTATTTACATTCGCTTTATTGCCATGTTTGCGTCGGCAAATAACATAAATCCTTGGCCTACACCATTAAAGACAGTTTATTTAATCTGTAGAAAACTGCCTCTTGACAGTTTACGTCTTGATGCATCTGCCTTGTTTCATTTAGTGTCACTGAATGTGTAACAGTTTATACCGGGTTAAAAAAAACCCCGTTACATACTGGTGGATCACAATAGAGGTCCACCAACACAAACAGTTATTGGTGACAGTACAAATATTATACATACTGTATGTGTCCCACATTTCCTGTGATAGTGAGTCCACTGGTAAACAAGATTTTCATCATCAATCTATTAGAAATATATTTGAGTTCTTGTTGATGCTGTTTTTTTTTTAAATTTATTATACTGTATGTTAATTTTATATTTATTATATCACTTACTATTAACCTAGTGCTCAAATGAACTTGACAGCAGTAGTCATAACCAACTTTAGTGGGCAAATGGTGCACTTTCAAGGGCAGTTCTGTTTATGAATCCTGGTTTCCGCTGTACTGCTCATACGACAAACAGTGTGTATGGCATCATATGGTTGAGCGGTTTCCTGATATTATGCATTGTGAATTGAGTGCCACGTTGTGGCCGTGGACTTTTATTATGGGCAGGTGTAGCATCAAGAAGTGCATATTCCACTGCACTGAGACACTCTGCTCTTCTCTTCTGCTGAGGCCCATAGTTGTGCCATTCATCCATGTCCTCATTTTGTACAGCCCCATGTTCTACAGATCAGTACAACAGTGAGGGCGAGCAGAATTTTGGACTGAAATCCATAACTGTGAAGTGAGCACTCAAAAGCCTTTCTATGCTCAAGGATCGGGGTTTTTGAATGAATGCATGTACAGGATACACTTGAAAAGCATTCAGAGAGTGCAAACCTCAGTCTACGCCCAACACGGACCCCCAGTGACACGTCATCCTTCAATACAATTTTCAATAAGTCCAGAGTCCCAGTTAAAAAATCTAGTATAATATAATAATCTTTTGTTGCCTTCTAGTACTTTACCTTTCCGTGCTAGGATCTTCACTGAGATGATGCCCTGTATTTTATAGTAGTTTCCTCCCTTTGATGAGCTTGAACTTCCTCAGACAATGTAGCCATCTTTCTAACAGTCTGCAAAATAAATTTTTATAGGCTTGTATTTATATAGTTTTGTAGTTCTACATCACTGAGAGTTTAGCCATCCACCTTTGTGGTCCAAGCAAGTGCAGGCATTCTTCACTGTTCTGCCTGTAAAGTACTTTCTGAGCAGTGCTCCAAAAAGAGCTATATAAATAAAGCTTTATTATTTTTATTTACTTAATCGCTGCCTTACGTCCAGGCAGAGAAGCTGATGCTTGTTTTCGACTATCTCGGCATCTGATCGTTTCTGAAAACAGATGTGTCAGGTCTGTTATGTTCCAACTTTATTTTGTCTGTACTCTTCTTGTGTTCTCCCCAATGTCTCACATACCTGGAACAGATTCTACTATCAAGACCACCTGCTCATATGCTCTGCTGTTCCAGTGCTGTGTGCCAGATTGTCGTTGCTCTTATGCAGGGAACTGCACTCTTTTATTGTTTATTCTAGGTCTGTTTTCTTTTTCGTGTTTGCTTTCTTTAACCTTGAGCTTTAATTCTTAATTTGCCTATGAGTCAATTCTGTTCTGCACTGTGTCTTCTGTTTCCTTACCAATTGTTCTCTATGGTTTCTCAGCAATGTGTACATGTTTCCTACATAATCTATTCAATTTTATTCTCCTTCTTGCTGATTGCCTCCTGAGCAGACACAGTCGCCAACAAGAGCATTGTTGTCTACCTAGTGTGGTGCCTTTATTACATCACAGATATTCACCATAGTATAACGTTCATAAATCCCGGTCGGGGACAAAAAAATGATTTAGATTAAGAACAGCCCATGCCAATTAGTTGGACATACAAATGGATACACTTTGCTTTTCGTTGATTGACTTCATGACTGAATAATCATCTCCACTTTAGGGTGTAGAGTAAATGTAAGTTTAGACTTGAATACAACCTTAAATTTAAAAATCAACAGGTCAACATATTTAAAGGTTGAAGAAAGGGGGCGAATGACCGGTGACTTGTAGCTGCCTTAGTCTTTTCCTCTTGGTGAAACCTAGACAACTACCTGTGCTTCATCAGGGGAAACTCAAGTTCCTTCATGTTAACCTGTTTGTGAGTGCAGTGGGTCTGGTGTCAGAGAAGCTGACTCAGCGTTACATTATTTGACTGAAACAGGCCTTCTGTGTTATTTGCTTTGAGTACAATCGATTTTTCCTGAAACAGTCAGAGGAGCCCTAAATTTGTGACAATAGATGAAGGACTTTTTTGATTTGTCTAAGTAACCGTGGCAACACTACCAGTGACAGACTGTCAGACAGACTTTTTATGATGAGGAGGATTTGCAATCTACAAGCAATAGTGTCATGGGCCAGCAGCAATTCTGAGGGAGAGCCCACCATCCTTGAGCATAATATTAGACTTTTGTCTCATGTAAGTCTGACAATGTTACCAAGATCATCTTTGAAATGTGCTGAACAATACCAGCAACATGGCAACATCACACACAGGTCCACAACTGTTAGCACGCAGATGTAAATGTTAGATGACATAAAAGGGGGGGCTTGCCCCAACAGAAATACCCTCAATGGAAAGGTAGCAGGAAGAGTTTGTAACGCTGCTTAAGTGCAAAAAAGAAAAAAATACATATCATCAGTGTAGTGTCACTTTGCCAACATTCATTATACAAGTTATGGGATTATAATTTTAATTAATACATCACAAGATACAACTGTCAGTCTTAATAGTAATAATAATCACAATAACAAAAGACTGACATCAGAGCAAAGGTGTGATTATTGAGAGTAGAGTGCATTATGGGATGATTTTTCTTTGCCGTTTCCCCGACCGGCACATTTTCCGTTCAACAAAGTGCTTGGTAAAAACAAAGGAATTTCTACCTTCCACACGGAGCCGCTGTTGCGGATGTAGTAAGCAAGTTATAGAACAGTGGAAAAGCAGTTGGCCAACAAAACATCCCAGTGGACGTCTTAACCGGATTATTTTGCACAATCGTGAAATCTCAGATGATGCCAGGGAATCGGGTGCTCGTGGTGGTTCAGAATCAGAATCAGAATCAGAATTCAATTTATTGCGATGGTTAGTGGGGAGCCCACCAACTAGGAAAGTGTTTTGGAATAACGTGCTGACAGTTATAAACTGCGCATGTGTTGAATCATTTCCACCAGGGGTGGCCTTATGATATCGTCCGTTCGCCTGTCTGTTTGGAAGATAACTAAAAAAACAGAATGATTTTCAGGAATGGGATGAGGACGATATTTTGGTGATTGTGTGTGTGAGCTGAAAAAAAAAAGTGTTTACAATTCCTTGTAAAAACTAGACCTGAGACCTGAGAGAAAGTAGTCTGCACATGTGTAGATTGGCATCCCCCTAATTTTGGCATCTCCACATGCCAATAATCACCTTTTCTATCAAGCAAAGTGGGCATTTCCCTGTCATAGCAGTATTCAGTACAGGAGGAAGAAAGCAGAAAAAAGAGCGCAAAACTAGGACAGAAACAATAAAAAAAACATGATCTATTTACAAACCTGCACCATATACATTTTAGTAAACTGTGCAAATGTAGTCCCAGGAATGAAGAGTGGGATCCTTCCTGCAGTGAGGGGGCAGTCGATCGTTTTCTTTTTGCAGAAAGCAGCTCAGCTCATATCAATGGAATTCGACTGCTGAAAGCAGGATGTTGTGAAGCCGCTGGGTGAAGAGCGGCCAAAGGCAATTGAGATATAGAGCATTAGCCGGTGTCATGAGGAAATTAAAGGCCAGATCGCTTTCTTAATCACAGCACAAGCACTGCGTTAAGAAGGAATTAGGTCGACAGCTGCTGTGTGGCTGCTTACCTTTCTCTCTACTGCTTGAGGCTTCTCTCTTTCTTTGAGACAAAACCCACTCTTTTCTGTTTAGATTGAAATCAGTCCTCATCTTGAACATAAAACTTGACCAGAATGTTAGGAAAAGAGGAAAAGAGGAAGAAGGAAACCAGGATGGGGAATCATGATGGATTGGCTTGACTTTTGGTTCTGTTCCAGGAGCTGCAGGACTGGCTTTGGAGATGATGGATGAGCTGTCACTCTAGAGTTCTTCCATGAACACCTGAGATGAATGGACAAGCAGCAGACGCCCTTCTCCCACCAATTTGTCATCCTTTTCTTAAGCACAAATGCCTCGTAGATCATGGCTCCCAGCAACTACGCAACACAACTATTATGTTGAGACATCATTTTCTTCAACTACCTTTTGGCACCTTCTGTCAGGGGTTGTCACAGCAAGTCACTCTTCCTATTAACTTGCGATCACCCTCCCTCGTCACACCTTGCCTCTGATTAGGAAATCCACGGGTTCCAGTCCAGTAAATAAAAGGAATTGTATAAATGTAAGTTGATTTGCAATAACAGCCATGATCATCTCTGTTCACTCACCTGATTAAGGAAACAAATTGAAATTATTTGAACAAAGTCATGAGTGGGTTGGCCCTCACCTCAGTAACAGGTCCCATGATAGTGTTACAGGACTGGAACCGACTCTACAAATCCTGTATATGTTTTTGAAACTACTACTACTACTGTTTCAGACACAGAACATGTTGAACAAAAGGAAGTACCACTGAGGTTCACAGATGTGATCAAGGAGTACATGAAGAGGTTAGGGGTTGAGTCGCCATCGATCACTGAGAATTCTAAACACAACTTCTATATGCACTCCTCCTGACTCTCATACAAGCTTATCATACACTGTATGCCAGGATAGGTCTTCAGAGTGATGTGGTTGCCAGAGGAAGTGCAGCCCATCCTCACTCCCATGGTGTAGTATAGACATTGGGAAGCGGACTTTTGCAACCAATGCTGACCCTGAAGGCCGCACAACAATTGCTATTTAAAGCCCCTCAAACAGCCATGTGTGTCAGTCTCATTAAGGGTTATACGTAGCAACTGACAATTATTGCAATTCAGTGAAGAGAACTTCTGAAGGTCTTACCCACATCTTGTGCCTGGAAAGCTACACCAAAGCTACAAAGCTATCTTCATTGTCATAAAAGTCCACTTCCCAACATCTATATATTGCGCTATGGGTGAAGGTTGAAGATCTTAGCGGTAGAGTTTCTTGCAGGTGCCTGGTAACGATAAGTGGGATATTGGCATAAAACATGAGGTGGATAGCCAGCAATACAGAGCAAGACAAGCAAGAATCTATTTTGAGCCAGCAGATTCTCATTTGGTGGAAAGGGAGCAGTGAATCTCCTATTTTGCAGTGGTCATCTGCTTTTATTTTTCAATTGCACTGATATTCAATGTTCTCTGGTTTGAAGGGTAACCCAATGATGTTCCACCACACAACACACACAACCCGGGTAAGGGACTGGATCATCAGTTTTGTCTGTCACGGTACAAACTGTTGCATAAAAACACTTGATAATAAGAAATGCAAGTCATTCATCTGAGCACAAGTGTGAGAAATGGTTGTCTTAATTAAGCGGTTATTGCTGTACCCCTGCACATGCGTTGCAGCAAGAGGTAAAACTAGTGTCCTCTCCAAGGAGGGAGATTTAAAAAACAATTAATTAGGCTTTTGGCATGGTTGCACTTTTAGCCTGGAGGTTTTGTGGAGATTTACAGACCAGTGCCTCGCAGATTAAACATTCATGAGAGCAATCAGCGGACCCTGTGTTCATTCCTGCTGTACAACTTCATCTCCACTTTGCACCCGAAGTCCCACACGTTGTGGTTTTATGTTGTTGATTGATGCACTCACGGCATCCACGGTTGCACTGTCACTTTGCTGCATTAATGCCTTAGTGATCCACATACGTACAGGTTCTTCACTGGTGTCTCAATATGGGCCTGTTTGATGGAGTCCGTGGGCTCTAGGTTGCTCATAAAGGCAGATGAGATTCAGTGGAGGCAGGGAGGGGCAGGCTGGTGTAGGGGAAACAAGGGGGGCAACAGATGGTACGCCACGCAGCGAGGGACGTCGGCTGCCACGGGTGGGGGTGTGAGGATGTGGGGGGCAAGTGGGGCCAGATAAATGGGAGAAGGAGGGGTTGCCTTTCCTCAAATTGCCAGCAGGGATAACGCGGAATAGATTTGCGTATGGATACGTGTGTGTATCGAGTCTTATTGTGAGTGAAGGAGAAGTCGACACAGACGACACATGACCCTTTACAGACATCACCAACCTTCAACCTAACGTGACACGGCTCAGCTGTTATGATGTCCCACAAATCAGGAATCCCACATAAGATACCAGCTTGCGGTCTTCCTGCTATGTGTGAAATTGTTTTAAGTTTCTGTCTCGTTTCATGGAGGCGTGGGGGGGATAGTTCATTTCCAGAAAGCTGATCGGACAATGTCTTTAACATCTAGCATCTCTGTCCTCATCCTCCCCGTCAATAAGACTTCTGCATGCACAGACGGCACACATGCTCACACACATGCACACGCACCAACCCCCAATTACAGAGCTGCCCGGGAACATACCAGCTTCCATGGTATATATGGTGTTGCCTATTGAACAGATGTTGTGGAATTTGAGATGCGAAAGCCCCTCCGCCACCCCTTTCCAGTCATGGCACACACCCATACACAGACAGGAGCCCTTCCTGTCCCACACCCCCACCCCCAGCTGGCCAAACCATGAACATGCCATGTGGCGCTCCATTCCCCCTGGCATTCCGATTCTGGCTGTGCCAACTCTGCCACGTCTGGCCGCCACCAACTGGAAAGACAGAGAGCATAGACTTTAAATGTACTGCTTCTTTGTGTCTCTAAGAGTGTGTGTACCTACATTGGACTGGCATGGTCTTTGTTGGATCTGTTTATAAGCACTACTGAATGAAGAGCTTACACTTTTGATTTTGGTGTGTGGAAGGCGTTGTGCATTGCTAAACGACCTTAGTTTGTCTGTCTGCTGCTGTGCATGTATGTAGATGGGTTGCAGCATCACACAGTCACTCAGTGGGTTTTAAATCCACTCTGGAATGGCTATGGGATTCCTGTTTCCATGGAGATGTCCAAGCTGACCATAATAAAAGCTCAAGTTCTGAGAGATTAATTCACAGATTTTATTTATTCATCCAGTCTGATACTGAGGCACTTCCATGTGAGTTCTGATGTTACAAGTTCCAGATAGTCAGATATTTTTCCACATTGACCTGTGTCCAATATAGATATCCAACTCAATTGTGATTCACTTCTCACGATAGAAAGCCATCACTTCGCTGGCTGCAGCAGTTTGGAATGCTCTTCTATAGAACAAACTAACACATTGCTACTGATAGAACTGTCCATCTCGACTAGAAGGAGATCTTAGTGTCATAGGAGTGGACGAATTTCATCGACACTACGTTAGCAAGTGTTCATGTGTGAGTATTTTAGCATAATGAAATGCTCTTATACTCATTTCAAATGAGGGTCATTTACACTTGGAATTACTTATAACTCAAATGATTATGTTGACAACTTGCTGTGTGATTTATCAAGCCTTTGCATGGAGAACTTGTGTGTTCTTTTATGATTTCGCACAACTGGCAGTAAAGATTTTGATGAGAAGGAGAAAGCCTTCATGTTTAACAATAGTTTTATTCATCACCAGCGTATTGTGTTCTGTTGTTGACACAATGATTCACACGAGGCCTGGCAGAGACAGACAAGCTGTATTCTTGACCTGCTTCCATGTTCAGAACCGAACAACTGAGATTCGTAGCTAACCCCTTCTTAACATTTTGGTGTCCCAACACAAAACTCTTTATTAAGGGTCTATAATAAGAGTCTCTTTATTATGGGTTTCTTTTTAACTGTATATATATATATGTTTGAACAGTCAGGAAAACAAGCCAGTTGCCCCGAATCCTGGTTGATGGAATAGAACGAGAGCACACTCGAGAGCAGGGGTGTCCAAACCAGTCCTCAAGGGAAGCAGTGGGTGCAGGTTTTTGTTCCAACCTGACTGGCGCATACAGCTTCCCCAGTCAGGTGTCTGAAGACTGTAAGCAGTTGATTCACAGCTTCCCCAGTCAGGTGCTCCTTATTTCAGCTGACACCTGATTGGTGTGTGAGCTCGATGGGTTGGAACAAAAGCCATGCACCCACTGTGGCCCTTTCTGGAATAGTTTGGACACCCCTGGTCTAGAGAAACAACATGTGGCAGCTACCAGTGCTGGTGGTGTACTTTGTGTCACAGTTCAATGACATTGTAGCTTGTAGTGCACAGTGGCTTCACACACTTTTGTCTCTCCAAACTCACCCTGTTGCAAATGGGAACCACATAAGCTCTGATTTAAGTAGTCATGTCCAAAAAAAAAAAAGGCTAAATTGGAGACACACCATTGATCCACGGTCCGCCCATAATTATAAGTGGTGCATGCTATTCTGTGGATCTTCGTCAATGTAACCTTAAGAAAGTTGTTTTCATCTTGAGCAAGAATAGATACTTCTGTAGTTGAAACCAACATGTAAAAAATCATTGATACATGCTTTTTGTGGTGCAAAATAAACAAGGTTTTCTCTCTGGAACCATGTCGATTCTTGGCAGACCTGATCGGGGCAATTTATGCGTGTGAGAACTGAGCTGTCACCACCAAAGAAGAACGCCTGCTGTCTTTAAAAAAATTGTTTCAGCAAGTGAGGTGAAAACACATTTCAGCTACTCGAGGAACCATGAAGAAGAAGATGAGTGTTCGGATGCCTTGTAATTGCAGCAGTTACCTGTGGATCGCAGGGGTTTCAAACTGGTCCTCAAAGGGCCGCAGTGGGTGCAGGCTTCTGTTCCGACCCATCATGAGGACACCTGTCATCAGTTGCTTGTCAGTCTGGTGCCATTTGTTTCCGTTGTCACCTGATTGGTTAACCTCTATGTGCTGGCAGGGTTCAAACAAATACCCGCACCTACTGCAGCCATTTTGCGGATCACTTTGACTCCTTTCATGTATATCGACACTAATGATCCAACATGCAAACCAAAGGTGGAAGCACCATCTGACTCACCTGAAGTCAGGCTCCCAGACTTGTTGAAACCATTCAACCTGAATAGCAATTATTTGGCCGAGAGTCCAGTTAATTACATTCATAAAAGTGCTGGATGGTTTCTCTCATTACTGCATCTCAACAAATAGTCATTAAGTGCAACTAAATCTGAGCTGTTGCTGCTTTGCTTCAGGAAAGCTTCAAATCACAGCTGTTCTTGTTTTGAATGACAAATACCGGTAACTGATGACTGTCTTTGTCATTCATTAAGAACATTTGTTACAGTGTGCTTCCATTCTTGAACACAGTATTGTTTTTTGTGTCAGAAGGGGACTGTAGACGACTGTTGCTCACTTTTAGTGTAAAATGACATCTTTTGGCGCTTGTACAGTAGTTCAAAGGTGCAAGATGTATGTAAGAAAAGGACTTATTCAAGGACTTAAACCACGTTTTTGTGGAAGTAACGACTCAGGCTATTGTGAGAGGATGAGGTGTCTGAAGGTGGAGACCAGCTCTGTTGGTGGAGCGCTGGACATGCAGGCCAAAACAGCACTTTTTGAGCACTTCAAGGTAAATAAAACGCCTGTGATTTCAACGGTTTAATGTAATGAGGCACAATATTTTTGCAGCATGACACTCTTTAGCCTGTAGAAATCCATATATTAGCTGCAATGCAAGATTTTGACCGTGGGGGAAAAGTAGCAGCTTACTGTATAGTCGAGATTTGGATAGGTTGGTCTCCTAATTTGCTTTAGTTTGTTTATGTTTGAAAACCGTGAACATTTGCAGTCAGTTTCAAAACAGTAAGCTGTGGAATCGTCTTAACTGTAATTATATCAACCCAGTTCACATCTTTCACCTCAACATCAAAGTCTTGATCAGGTGTGTGTGTGTATGTTTATCTATCCTAGTAAGCACTAATTTTGGGGAAAACACTTTGTGGGGCCGTGTTGCCGGACGCCTGAAGGTTAAAAGGCTAAATTTGAGGATGATGTCTTCCAAACAAGGTCATTATGATAAGGTTTAAGTTTGGTTAAGAGTCTTGGTTAATGGTTTGAGGGAGAGGCTTGGGAAAGCATTATGGCAAGGAGGGGTCCCCACAAATATGGTGTGACAAAACTGTGAGTGTGTCTGCTACTTTGAAGAATCAGCAGTGAGGGATTGTAATGGACTAATGAACAGCTGTCACGGAGTTTATACACACTGGGAGATGAGCACGAACTCAAAAACACACAGATGCTCACAACACAAACACTCACACCTCCACACCGCTGTCTTTGTGGCAAACTCTCATTGCCGTAATGCTTTCCCTCGCCTCTCACCCTAAACCTAACCATCCAAAACAAATAGCTATGTCACGCATGCGACACAAAGGGCCGGACCCAAATGCACTTGGTTACTACAGAAGACTCGGACAACAAGCTTAAGGTTAACAAGTAAGTACATTTAACACACACACCATTATGGACATAACCCTATCTCCAGCCTCTCCCTCTAAACCTAACCATCTAAAACAAATGGCAAAACTTAACCTTTACTCTGAACCAAACTAAAACTCAATTATAATAACTCAGAGAAGATAGAAGCGCACAAGTCAACAGGATGCACGTGCTGAAACAATCTAATCTCACAGCTCCTTGTGAATGTCTTTGTGGATTACGCAGCAGCTCCAAGGGAAATGCAAGTTGTCTGCCGAGAGGGACCATTTTGATCTCCTGTCGGACAATAATGCATTTATTTCAATCTTCTTGTTTTACCCAGTTTGTCTCAGATTTTCAACTTGTCTTGTTCCATTCTAATTGAATTTAATTTCAAGGTAACTCTTAGTTACTTAGTTCACTATTCATATTCACATTTTGTGCGAAAAACACAACAGACTTAATTTAGAAAATTTTAAAACATTGGAAAAAAAAACTTTTTTTAAAATAAAGATTTGTGGAAAAAAAAGGCCACAAGCATCCTCATTCACATCGTTTTCACATAGATTTTCACATTATCATACCTGTTTAAAGATATGGAGTATCAACAGAGAGGTGGATAAAAATATAGACATGAACTCAGAATCTAACTATAAACCAAAGCACCAGGAGATAAAAAAGAATACTGAAGAAGGGATTCTTACCAAGGCAGGGAACAATAACCAACAGGTGCTGCAGTCTGGAACCAGGAAGCAGGTAAGGAGCACAGAATTGGTTCCAGCTGCAGTGGGAGGAGGGGTGACAGGAACTGGAAACGGAACCAACAGGGGACCAAGAGACAACAAAAAAGAAGCACACCAAAATGAATGACAGGCTAACCGTAACCAGAACTCTGAACCACTTATAATGACCCAGTTATTTTGAAGTCATCATCTTCAAATTCAGGCTTAACACCTCGTGGGGTCCAGCCAAAAGTCCCCACAAAGTCATATGATCCTCACAAGGATCGTGGTTGGCAAGAATTGGTCCATACAATATAACATAAAACACATGGTCAGGCCAGCAATGTTGTATGGTTTGGAAACAGTGGCACTGAGGAAAAGACAGGAGGCAGAGCTGGAGGTAGCAGAGATGAAGATCCTGAGGTTCTCTCTGGGAGTGAGCAGGATAGATAGGATCAGGAAGCAGTAGATCAGAGGGACAGCACATGTCAAGTGTTCAGGAGACAAAGTCAGAGAGGCTAGATTGAGATGGTTTGGACATGTACAGAGGAGAGATAGACAGTACATTGGTAGGAAGATGTTGAGGTTGGAACTGCCAGGCAGAAGGTGGAGAGGAAGGCCATTTATGGACGTGGTGAAGGAGGACATGAGGTTTGTAGGTTTGAGAGAAGAGGAAGCAGAGGACAGGATGAGATGGAGGAGGATGATCCGCTGTGGCGACCCCTGAAGGGGGAAGCCGAAAGGAAAAGAGAGAAAGAAAGTAAGGCTCAACAATGCTTTGTAGTGTTACTGTGATGGCCACAGCTATTGTCAGATGGTTGTTTTCATAGTGCATAACGCTCTCCTAGTTGGTACAGCAGAGTGGGAGCTCCCTTGTCTTTGGCATACCACCATGGAGACCACAGTGGGAAACCATAAAGCCACATGTGCTGACACAACTAAAAGGTACCGTAGCAGCTTACTAGCCCATGGAACAGGATGCTCATAGCTTGCTGCACCAACTAGGAATCACATCAGGCAACTACTGGCCCATATGAATGGGCGATGCTTACTATCAAAAACAGACATTCAACAATCAAAATGTGGCCAGTCACCCAATGGGTCTTCTTCATGGTGCTAGTCCAACTTCAGTCGTACAACCCCCTTGTGAATACACTGCAGACACAATTAGATGACAAACATCAGTCTGTTTAAAAAGACCTTCTGGCGCTGCAGCCTAGCAACATAAGGCAACATACTGCAGCTCAGTTGGTAGAGTGGTCAGCCTATGACTGATAGGTGGCTGGTTTGATCCTTGTTCCAGACATGTTTGTGTCATGTCTGGTTTGCTCCTGACGGTTCAGATGGCGCGCTGCGTCACAGCCGACTTCCATGTGTCTGTGCATGGGTGATTGGGTGACTTCGTGTAAAGCGCTTTGGATAATGGATTGATGGATCTAGTCTCAGCATCGTATGACATGGCATCTGAAATATATCCGTTAGAAAATAATTTTATTGAGAACAGAATTGTGAATAATAGTTGTCTACAAACAAGGTCATTCTTCTTATCAAAATGGCTTTCCTTATAAGACAGAGTAAAGCTATTACTCCTGCTAAGTAATTCTTATCTTAAATTGCAAAAAGCAAAACTGCTGGAAGAGGTTTACATGCTCATGCTACATGTGTTACATTTTCAGCTTGATGTCGGACAGTCAATGGAACAGATCACTCATTCTCAGATATCACTGATGTACTTCAATATTGTATCTGAGCCTAAGAGGTTTCATGAAAACAAAATGTGGCCAAACCCACACCGCTGTACAAATTAGGGACACTGGTGGAGACGCAGGGTATTGTAGTCACCCGATGTCACAACTATATTTGAGTGAAAGAAATCTTGGTGTTGGCGTTAAATGGCTGTTAAATAGGCGTGTGGAACCTAATGTATTTAATTTAAGCGGGGCACTCATCCTTATAATGAACACATTAATCTATCAGAAAAGTTTGGTGTCCAGAACAGGTCTGTATAATATAAGTAGTTTGATAAACATAACACATAAACAATGCCACTATGGAAATTTCAAAGATTGTAATCCAAGAGACTGGAGCACGAAATATACAGTACACATTTTGCGCGTTTAAAAGACCCTTCCCTGCTCACAATAAATCACTGTGAGTCACTGTGAATCACTGTTTTTCCCTTTCCACAAATAAGATAAGTCTACCAAGTTTGCACCTTGGTGATAAGTAGATGTGAATTATTTCCGTATATATGAAACAATAGTAAGGTAGCTTGAATTAATTTGTATTTCCATCTCCTCTCATCCATAGACTGTGATTGCATTTCCCCTACACAAAGAATGTGACAAGCAAGACTTGAGTTATTACAGATCAGTGTCACTCCAAAATACTAGAAACACTCGTATTAAGACTAGATACATTGGCCGGGCCTCTGCCCATGGGGCCCGGCCGGGCCAAGCCCAAATGAACGACATGGGCCGTCCCTCCTGGGGAGCCACCATCCACAGAGGGAGTCATAGGGGTCGGGTGCAAAGAGAACTAGGTGGCAGTCAAGGGCGGGGGACCCGACAACCTGGTTCGTGTGGACATTCTCTGGCTTTTGGAACATGGAATGTCACTTCGCTGGGGGGGAAAGAGCCTGAGCTTGTGCAGGAGGTTGAGAGGTACCGGCTAGATATAGTTGGGCTCTCCTCCACGCGCAGCCTGGGCTCTGGAACCCAACTCCTTGAGAGAGGCTGGACTCACTACTTTTCTGGAGTTGTCTGTGGGGAGAGGCGACGGGCTGGCGTAGGCTTGCTCATAGCCCCGCAGCTCTGCAGCTTCGTGTTGGGGTTTACCCCGGTGAATGAGAGGGTCGCGTCCCTACGCCTACGGGTTGGGGACAGGTGTCTCACGGTGGTCGCGGCTTACGGGCCGAACAGCAGTGCAGACTACCCAGCCTTCTTGGAGTCACTGGGAGGGGTACTTGACAGTGCCCCAACCGGGGACTCCATTGTTCTACTGGGAGATTTCAACGCCCACTTAGGCAATCAGACCGGGCAGGCCCAAACGTATTGTGAGGGTCTGCTGGGAACGCCTGGCGTAACCTGCTGTCAGTGGCGTCTTTAACTCCCACCTCCGGAAGAGTTTCTCCCAGATCCCGAGGGAGGTAGGTGACATGGAGTCTGAGTGGTCTATTGGTCGGCCTGGAAGAAATTCTGGCAAACCGTCCGTCGCCTCAGAAGGGGGAAGCAGTGCTTCACCAGTACTGTTTACAGTGCGGGGGGAGACTGCTAACCTCGGTCGGTGGAAAGAATACTTCAAGGGTCTCCTCAATCCCGCCGTCACATCTTCCATTGAGGAAGCGGGGGCTGAGGACTCGGACGACTCTCTCATCACCTAGTCACAGAGGTTGTTTGTAAGCTCCTCGGGCGTGGATGAGATCTGTCCTGAGTATCTGAAATCCCTGGATGTTGTAGGGCTGTCATGGCTGACACGTCTCTGCAACATTGCGTGGCAGTCGGGGACTGTCCCTCTTTATTGACAGACCGGGGTGGTGGTCTCCCTGTTTAAGAAGGGGGACTGGAGGGTGTGTTCCAACTACAGAGGGATCACACTCCTCAGCCTCCCTGGAAAGGTCTATTCCAGTACTAGTACTAGTAGTAAAGGTCTATTCCAGTACTAGAGAGGAGACTTCGGCCAATAGTCGAACCTCGGATCCAGGAGGAACAGTGTGGTTTTCGGCCAGGTTGTGGAACACTGGACCAGCTCTATACCCTCCATCGGGTGCTCGAGGGTTCTTGGGAGTTCGCCCAACCAGTCCACATGTGCTTTGTGGATTTGGAGAAGGTGTTCGAGCTCCGGGAACATGGGGTGCGGGGCCCTCTGCTAGGGCCTGTATGACCGAGCAGGAGCATGGTTTGCATTGCCGGCACTAAATCAGACTTGTTCCCGGTGCATGTTGGCCTCCGCCAGGGCTGCCCTTTGTCACCGGTTCTGTTCATAACTTGTATGGACAGAATTTCTAGGCGCAGCCAGGGGTCGGAGGGGATCCGGTTCGGGAACCACAGAATTTCATCTCTGCTATTTGCGGATGATGTTGTTCTGCTGGCCTCATCGGACCGGGACCTTCAGCATGCACTGAGGCGGTTTGCAGCCGAGTGTGAAGCAGCCGGGATGAGGATCAGCACCTCCAAGTCTGAGGCCATGGTTCTCGACCGGAATAAGGTGGCTTGCTCTCTCCGGGTAGGTGGAGAGTTCTTGCCCCAAGTGGCGGAGTATCTCGGGGGTCTTGTTCTCGAGTAAGGGAAAAGGGGAGCGTGAGATTGATTGGTGCAGTGGCAGCAGTGATGTGGTCGCTGTACTGGACCATCGTGGTGAAGAGGGAGCTGAGTCACAAGACGAAGCTCTCGATTTACTGATCGATCTACGTTCCCACCCTCACCTACGGTCATGAGCTTTGGGTAATGACCGAAAGGATGAGATCGCAGATACAAACAGCTGAGATGAGTTTCCTCCCTTTCCCCTCAGAGACAGGGTGAGGAGTTCGGTCATCCGGGAGGAGCTCGGGGTGGAGCCGCTGCTCCTCCACATCGAGAGGAACCAACTGAGGTGGCCCGGGCATCTGTTCCGGATGCACCCTGGACACCTCCCTGGGGAGGTGTTCCGGGCATGTTCTACCGGGAGGAGACCCCGGGGAAGACCCAGGACTCGCTGGAGAGATGATGTCTCCGGTCTGGCCTGGGAACGCCTCGGGATCCCCCGGGAGGAGCTGGAGGAGGTTTGTGCGGATCGGGAAGTTTGGGCTTCCCTGCTCCGAATGCTGCCTCCGCGACCCGACCCCGGATAAGCGGCAGAAGAAGGTGAAGGTGAAGGTGAAAGGTGAAGGTGACATTCTTAGAAAGAAACAATTTACTGAATGACACAGTTTGGATTCAGGAGAGGCAGATCGGCCTATATGGCATTGATGAGTCTAATTGATGACATAACAGCAGCAGTTAACCATAAAAATAGTATGCGATACATTTGAAACCATTGACCATCATATATTGTCTCACAACTGGAAGGATATGGAATCAGAGGCCCTGTTTAAGGGTGGATAGAAAAGCTGCCTGAGCAGCAGGCAACAGTACGAGGAGATAGATAATGTTAAATCAATTAAGCGAGGGATAGAATGTGGAGTGCCTCAAGGCTCAGTTCTGGGTCCCACATTGACACAAATTTTGAAAAGGAAATGATGAAAATTATAAACTGGCTACATAGCAATACACTCACTCTAAATTAAAAAAATATATATATGATCTTTTCTAATTGAAATGTTGACGGTAACATTTTATTGGCTTTTGAATTTGAGGTGACATTTCTGGGTTTCAGTGTAGATGAGCTGCTCACATGGAAACAGCACAACAAACAGCAGAATGAAAATATCAAGACAGCTCCGTGCAAATACCATTTGAATGTAACAGTGTTGAGAACACTTGTACTGTACTCTGATAGAATTAATTGTCATGGACAAGTTACTGTCCACATTTTTAATAGAAACGGTCATAATGTTAGTTTATTCATCATTTAGAGAAAGTGTTAATAGTTTTTTTTATCTTTTGATACTGATTGAATGCAAGTGCAGTTTTTGCATTTCCTTACGTAGCTTGATCTTTGACACAGGTGTGGAGTTGGAGCGATAACTGATTGAATCACCAGAAAAAATCAGCTAAATTCCGAATCAGGAACATCTTTAGTGGAATAATGTTTCTACAACTAGTAGTATGTCATCTTAATCTTAATGAAATTGAACTAAATGTCTTGAAATCCAATGTTCCACATTTCATACTATATATACTATACTATATATATATATACTATATATATATATATAAAAACAAGACTCACAGCAGTGCTTAAGCCATCTTGTTCTTTCAAAACTGATGAACCTCAGGCACACAAAGAGGTTACATTTGTTTTATACAGGTTGTACATTTGAGTACCACCTAAGGTAATGCCGAAGGTATAAAATAACTGCCCTACATCATACATGATAATGTAGTTATGTCACAAGAGACTTTTGAGGCTTTCGAATGACGTAGTTTTAACAATACGAGCCCTGTGTTTGCTCAAATATAGCCATGAGGTTTGTATCAAACCACATATATACATGCATCAAATGTAGCATCACGTGACGCAGTAGAAGCAATGTAGCTAGTGCTAGAGTTGATGGCAAGATGAGATACAATAGGAGTCTTGTAGTGATTGTTATAGGTGTGATGTGTCCTTTTCTGTTTGTCCTGAAAATGACAGATCTCCTGTCCAGGGTGTCGCCTACTGCAGGCCCAATGACCAAAGCTTGGGGAAGACATTGGAATCAATGGATGAAAGTTTACTCAAGTCACATTTTTCACATTTGCTCACTTGTAGTAAATGGTTTGTAAAACTGAAGCAGAAGTTGCTTGTCAGGGGAAAAAAGTAGTGGCATGAGCGTCCCTGATGAGAGGTGGTTAAGAGTCCTGGTGCCATTGATAAAGAACACAAAGGATGCTCAGAAATGTAGCAGCAATTACAGGTGGATTGAGTTGTCAACACTAGGAAGGGGTGGGAAAGAGTGGTTGAGTCCTGGCTAAGAGGAGGTCAACATTGGTGAGCAGCAGTATGGTTTCATGTAGAGACAGATCACCGCTGTCGCCAATGACAGAGAGAGAGAGAGGAAGTGTGGTACTGTATGAGGAGGTCAAGGGCATCAAAGAAGTGTGTGAGGCATGTGGGGGAAATGTATGAGGACAGTGAGACAGTGGTGGAGTGTGCTGTAGGAGTGACAGAGGGCTCCAAGGGCAGAAGAGGGCTCAGGGATCAGCTCTCACCACATTCCTCTTTGAAATTATCATGGGAAGATTGACAGATGAGCTTAGGTAGGAGTCTCCGTGGACCATCTGTAGTGAACTTTGAGGCCTATAATATGTACATCAATCTTTTTCTACATGGGCCCAAAAACACTTCAAGCATTCGGTAAAAATAGCCCAAACGCATTTGTCTTTCTTGTAAGCATTTTGTCCAATCCACGAAATGTGTGTATTCTTCATTTTATTTTTATTTTTGCGTGCTTGGATTGAACCCAAAAGGAAGAGTGTGCCTGTGTGTACGTGTGAACCAGGGTGAGGGTGTGATGTATTTTCTAAGCTGAAAGTATTACATATAAATGACCACCCCTCTGAAAAAGTGAAGAGCTGAGAGTATGAGGAAAAGAAGTGTGATGACAAAACGTGTAAAGGGACAGTGTGAGAGAGAAGCAAGTGTGTGATTAAAGACACGGGCAAGTGTGAGGGAAAGTTGATTAAAGTTGGTATGTGGGAGGAAGTGGAACGGGTAAAGATGGCGTTTATGGCCGAAGAGGAGGAGGACAGGAAGGAGACGAAGAGGATGGAGAGGAGCTAGGAGTGGAAGAGTGAGGGCAATGAGTTGGATTGAATACCATCTGACAGGTCCAGCTGGGAGTTTGCCCACCCTGCAGCACTGCAAAGCCCCTCAATATGGAGGCCAATTACTGCTGCCCGCGTGACCGTGGCATGGCAGCATCAGATGCAACCCTCCTCCTCTCTTTCTGAACCCCCCCATTTCATCACACTCCCCCTCTTCTTCTTCCAAAATAAATAAATAAATAACACACCCACCATCTGTGCAGAGTGACAACAACCTCTATACTTTGCTAAGCACACACATCAAACTTGGTTTCATTCTGCAACGTGTGCGTGTGCGTGGGCATGTTTTGCCATATTTGTCACTACCAAGTCTTGACAAGCCACCTTCTTGTGAGGACATTTTGCTTTCTGAGGACATTTTGGCATGTCCCCATAAGGTTTAGAGGGTTGAAACGTGAGTCAAAGTAGTTTATTGTAATTGGGAGTAAGTTTGGCTCGGAGTCCTGGTTAAGGGTGAGAGGCTGGGGCATGAAAGGTCCTCACAAAAATAGCGAAACAAACGCGTGTGTATTTACGTGTGTGTGTGAGAGAGAGGGAGAGACAATGAGAGCTGCATTGAGGTGTGATCCCTTCGCACGTACACGTTGCTCTTCTGTGTAGCACAAAAACAGCTAGCCACAAGCTGGGACAGTCATTCGGGTAACACCATCATGAACACCAAAAATACATAACAAATCACACAATGATAAACTCCAAAATGTTGCTTCTCTTCCACAGATGCTGCGGAATTCAGCTCCATCTCTTTTCGCAGACCTGGGCGTGTCGCTCTCTCTGTCTGGCAGGTGGTGCTGCTGATGCAGCGGTGCCCACACTACCCACTGGTGGAGGTGACTCCAAAATTTAGTCACATGAGCGGCCAAACCTCATCTGTTTGAGCTCTTCTCATTCCTGTTGTGTGTCCTCCCTCTTCATCTGGTGTGCAGACATGACGACAAAGATAAAATGATGTACACCTCCACATGTCACTCCTTTCAAGTATCACACACCATGTTCCTCACGTATTTGTACACGATCTATGTGTCCTCCGACACGAGGATGAAAGTATATAGACGTATATAGACTGGCACAATACTCTCATCCAAAGTCTATATGCACACTACATTATGCATTGGTGGAAGAGCTACGCGAAAATTATAAACCAATGACATTTCAGCACTGTAATAAATAACACTGAAATGCAATGCGGCCAAAACAAGAGCAGAGAGACCGGGGCACTTGACTCATTACATCCGGCAAAGGCACACGCGTTCGCTTTGGCTTAAATTCCTCCCTGCGCCGCAGTCTCAGTCGCGATTGGTCACATCAATTATAATTCACAGATGAATCTCACATTAATGAATCCCATAACCGTTATTCCTAATCCGATGAATTTCAGACACACACTCCAGATGGAGGTTTGTGTCCGCAGGCCAGGACCACCTCAACTTTCTCTGTTGCGATTATAGCAGATCAGTGTTATCAGCTGCGCTGGGGATTATTCTATTACCGTAATTGCACGGTTTTGATGTCGTTGACAAACGTGCTTTTGAAGACTTTATCTCCAATTTACTTCCCATGAATTCATCTGATGGATTTAGGTTACGCCATCTATGCCCATGAACAGACTAAACACACCCTAAATGTTATTACAAGTCGACAAGAACTCCTAACAACGCAACACGTGGAGTACAAAACGCACATGCTAAAAGTATTAATATTGTTATTATTAGTTTACGAACAATTTAAAAATTAAATAATGAGATGGAGTCCATATATTTTCAAATCATTTACTGTATCTATTTCTATCTATTTTTGTACAATTTAGTAGACGTGAGACTGCAGTTATTATATAATAACAATATAATAATAATAATAATAATAATAATAATAATAATAATAATAATAATAATAATAATAATAATAATAATAATAATAATAATAATAATAATCTCAGTACAGCCGTTTTATCTGCTGTGTGCACGTTTGAATTACTTTCATCCAAATCGCTATAACAATATGTTTCATTTAAATATTCTTGGATGCATTTTAAATCTCCGTTTCACTCTGAACACACGCCTCGTGTAAGTGTGTGTGTGTGTGTGTGTGTGTGTGTGCATCCACGTGAGCGCTCTCGCGCGGCCGACTACAGACCGTCTACCTCTAACTTGACAGAATCAGGAACAGATGCTGTGTGAATTAGGAAAGAAACACCGGGCCCCTCCCTCAAGGGCCACTTTGGCAGGGGCCGCATGGCTGCCACGTGTCGCAGCTGGCACCGGGATCATGGCGCCGGTGGCGGAGGTGGGTTTTACTGGTCCTGACTTTCACCTGGCTCTACTGGTGTTCGCACATTTAGCTAACTGGCTTCAGAGCGAGGCTCAACTTCTGCCAGCATTTTCATCACCTCCGTTCTCTCCCAAAGTTCTCCCGCGCACGAAATAAACTCTTCCACCGTTCACACCTGGGACGAGAACACACAAACGCACGCGCGAGCACGCACACACACTCACTCTCTATGACACCCACACAAGTGTAGGCACACACAAAAATTCTCTTTCTTTCTATGCGTCGTAAGGTCATTAAAATTAAAATCTTGTCCTTGCGATGTACAGTTTACTCTGAGACCCCTTTATGGACTTTGACTCCATTGCTGTGTGAGTGTGCCTTTTCTGCTTTTTCGTGGGTTAATTACCTCCCCGCGGTGCTGGAAGTTGACTCCTGTTCTTCGATGCGCCATATGGAGAAAGGCAGGCGCAATTCAAAAAAAAAAAAAAAAAAAAAAAAAAAATGCAGGCCCATCACCTATGAAAGTTACTTCATAACCCGTTGGCCATTACAAAGTGTCCAGATTTTTCGATGGGCGAAAGCAAGAAACCAAACACCCATGGCAATGTTAACAAACATCAAATAATATCATTGACATTTATTCATACTCGTCGATTGAAATACCTAGATGAAACACGGCTCGCATAAAAAAGAAAGAAAGAAAGGGAGGAGAAAACGCACGTGAACGCATTATATGAACACATGGTGTACCTGCGTGTGGACGTATTTATTATTATTCTTTTTAAAATACAGGGTTGCCTATATTATTATTATTATTATTATTATTGTACTGGTTGTCACTATTTGTTTTTCATTAGATGAGTCACTTTAATTTCTAACATTCATTTTATGCATGTACAAGTATGCATATAATTAGAATCAATCAATTTACTACTGATATGTCGACCTGTTATTTCGATAATATTATGTAGGAAACTAAATTATATTTTGTACATTAATGTTATCAGTTTTAACTGGAATAGTTCGAATTTGGAACGCCTTCTAAAAAGGCAGATTTTCAAGAATTTTTCATGCGTAACACAGTGTTTTGCTTTCCTGATTATGTAGTGGCATTTTCAAGTTTTTTTCCAATAAAAAAGATATATATAGATATATAGATATATAGAAAATAAATACATAAACACATATATTTGTTTTGTGTTTGAAATTCCATAAAATTGATGTTAACAACTATTTTTAACAATAACCTCAGCATTAATTATTTAAAAAATCCTTCGTCAATATAGATTTACTGATTGGAATCAAAATATATCTATTTTTTTTCTCTGTCTTTTTCCCAGTCCCAGGCGTGGCAGTTCCCTGTGGCTCAGAATAATGTCGTTCCATCACGTCAGACAATTATAAAACATGTTTTATTTATTTTCTTGATGACGTAACATTAGGTCTGTACACATTTTAATTCTTCCATTCTGTACAGACAACACTGAACGCTGATGCACAACGGTGAGGGATAATGTCGGGATGGTCTACAGAATGTCATCAAAAGTCAGTGTCTCTTTTCCAAATCTGACCACAAAAACACACGCACGCACACATGAGGATTGTCAGAATCGGTTGATTGCTTGAACTCAGTTGTGGAAAAACGCGTTAAGGTCTTCGTACTGTGGCGCTCGGTCGTGGTGCAAGTGCGCGTCGTGGAAGGGCGGAATGTTCTCAGTGTGCGCGCCGCCGCTGCGCGGCCCCGATGGTCCGTAAGGTAAGCCGTGATTGGCTCGAGAAGAAGAGAGTCCGGAGTAATGCATAGAGTAATGATAATTCCGGTCCGAGTCCGAGGGGTCCTGCTGTCTGCCCGACACCGCCCCGTTCAAGCACACAGGTGGGCTGTGTTGACCCTCGTAGTCCGGGCTGCTGTAGTCTGGGGACGTCCCGCCGGGTTGGTACACAGACTCGTAGCCAGGGGCGTAAGAATGGGCGCGCAGGTTGAGCGCACTTCCGCCAGGCTGGTAGTGAGGACTGGAGAGGCGGGAGCATCGGTAGGAGTAGGGGTGGACGGAGAAGGGGGAGCTGGGCATGTGGAAACGAGACCCCTCCGAACACTGCTCTGTCAGAAAGTTCCGGGTGTTGAGCTGCAGGCAACCCGCAACCAGGTTGGTGGTGGGCTGCGACAGACCCTTGCACAACATCTGCACATACGTCACCACATCTGGGCGCTTCCCGTTGCGCAGAATCTCCCCCAGAGCCAGGATGTAGTTCTTAGCCAGTCTCAGGGTCTCGATCTTGGACAGTTTCTGTGTTTTGGAGTAACAAGGAACAACTTTGCGCAGATTGTCTAGAGCAGAATTCAAGTCGTGCATGCGCGTACGCTCCCGCGCGTTCGCCTTCATGCGACGGACTTTGGAGCGCTCGACGCGCGCCGCCGTCATCTTGCGTTTCTTGGGGCCTCGCTTTTTGGGTTTGTCCCCGCTATTCTCGTCCCCGCACTCTTCTTCCTCCACCTCCTCGTCCTCTTCGTCGTCATCATCGTCCCCGGCCATCTCTGACTCGGCCCGGCTGCTGCCCTCCAAGGGCTCGTCCAGGTCCTCGTCCAGGTGGTGACATGGGTCGTCGTCCTTGGCTTTGCTGTCCTCACTGTCGTTGTCCTCCACCCAATCAGCCGCGAGTCGCTGGACGTCCGGGAGCACCTCACTGAACAGACGGCTCAACATCTTGGCAACCTGCAGGACACACACACACACACATACGCAGGCTAGGTATGAGAACTGCGGTGTGACGTCACATGAGCACACACGATTCTCAAGCTCTATGTTCGGGGATACCGATCAACGTCAAAAGGCCATTCATGGGCCCCTCAGCGGAGTCATGTGGCCCTCCAATCAACCCTAACATGGATACATTTCCGACTAGCAGACAGAAAAATCCCCCGCCAAACCCCCTACAATACAATCAAAGGCATTGGAGTGCAAACTTTTAAAATTTAGAAAAAACACGTCAACCCAGAGGCCGTCATTTTGACATACTCTGCATTTTAAACAACAAACGACTGTTGAAATACGCCCGTTTTTAATTTGACCACATCCCTCCCTCTCAATAAAGGGCATGCCTGCTAAATTCTGAAGATTTAACTGGTCGGATGCGTCAACAAACGTTCCACGATGTTGAATGTCATCTATTTAAATCGACAATCTTGTAATGATATCTTAACTTGTTATCATCCTGTAATAATAATAATAATAATAATAATAATAATAATAATAATAATAATAATTTAAGGCATGAAATAACAATTAGACCTTAGTGAGCCAAGTAGTTGCACACAACTGCAAACGTTGTAATGATTATAAAACATTCATCATGTGTGCGGCTTTTGTTCTGTGACAAATGTCATCATAAATGGCTAACCCACTGCGACTGATATATTGAGAAATTTATTTCTTCCAAATGTTAGTGTTCCTCCAATCTCGTTAGCATGCAGTGATTAATGCCAACCAATACCTTGTCAATTAGCAGGAACATTCTGTGGAGAATTCAACACCCACGGAGCGATCACACGCGTGCGTATCACCATTTAGATCCGACAGGACATCATGAAATCATTTCAGGAGCGGCCCGCTGCGGAGATCTTTGCATGATGGTGTGTGAAAGTCACATATACGTGGATGCGATAGGATCGCTGACAGAGACGCTTATTATCCGTGTGTATGTATTTATTAATTTTTTACCGAATTCCATCCCCTAACTAGCGCACCTTTATCTGACAAATCCCAGATGGATCGCTGTGATGAGCACCTACCTCCGTCGTGGCGCTCGGTGATGGGGCTGATAGAAGCGGGTTTGTTTACACCATCTCTCCGCGGGTGTGAGTTTCATCCGCCCTCCCTGCACCGACGACGTGTCAGCGAAGATCTGCGTTCTGTTCACACACCTCCACTCCTCTCTCTCTCCCTCAGTCCCTCTCTCCCTCACTCCCTCTCTCTCTCTTACTCGCTCTGTCTCGCTCTGTCTCTCTCTCCCTCTCTCATAGGGGTGGGTTACATACCAGCTCTGATGCCAGGCCCATATGGCTGGCACGTCATTGGCAAGAGCCATCACATGAGAGCCGGTGATTGACATGCGGCCGCATTCACAGAGACTGGCTCCCCCCTGGGGGAGAGCAACTCGCCATCTGTCACTTGTTCTGAAAGAGAAAATGGAATAAGCAGCAGAGGACGGCGCGCAAATAACTTACTGCATGGATTTGTTGTTGTTCGCGTCCGTGTCGTTGGAGGGTAAAAACGAGGTTAATCTCATATTGACGGTTTAGAAACAATCCTCTAATTATCAATTTTAGCCTCTCGCCAAACCTGCTGCGGTGCAGAAGAACACACCATCCGCCAATGAACTCTGAACAATGAATCCCACTTGATATTTAGGGTGTGATTTGTGAAACGTGCCCTTTCATCAGCCCACGCCCCACACACTAGATCAGGGTGCAATCGGCTTAATGAGTCAATTTAACGGCGCTAAGCAGCGTCTTGCTTTGGGTTGCCAGGTTGAGGTTGCCAGGTTTGGCACGAGTGGGCGGCGGGCGGCGATAAATGTGCCAAAGGTGGCAGAGGCACAGATTGACGGACGGACCAGGAGAAGATGCAAGAGACACAGAATCACGACGTTTGCGGCAGACACAACATGTGTGAGGACAAAATTTACAATAGTCACCGTTTTTCAGTCAGTTACAGAGAAATAAGTCATCAACAATCATCACAACTGACATACACGGGCAACTGATGTAACTCGCTAACTGTTTCATATTCATATATGTCTTTTAGTATGACAAAATTCTGATGAATGTTGTAAAATACGTCAACCACTGACAAAAACGTGATGAGGACAGGACATTTGCATAATAACAGCCATGGCCAGAGTGTCCATAAAACCCAAGCTTCAAAAAAGAAAACACAAGCAAAAATATTTCACAACCATGAACAGTTGCATGGCTCAGAAATTGGAAACACAAAAGCTTCTAATTATTTATCTTCATTTGGCACCTCAAATGACTGGACTCGAGAAACATCTAATAAAAACCACGCCTCCCCTGGCAGAATTGGGCAATGTGGTTGGAGTAACTATGTCTGGCCATTTAGTGGCACTGTGTTTCTATGGGTTTCAGGGGCAGAAAAAACAGCACCCTTAGGCCATCACACCCATCGCATGCGTGTCCTGGTCACAATAAATGATGCACTCAGACAGCAGCTCAGTGGACTGATGTAGAAGTATGGCTTTTGCTGTGAGTGATTTTAACTTACTCCCGTGCTATGACACAGGCCTTAGCTGCCCAGCGATGAGCTTCGGCTCTGTCACTGTTAGTTGCTGACCACAGCGGTTTAACAGATACAACAGACCCTATGAAATAAAACCCTGGTGATCATTACGGCCTAGTACCAGAAACCAGTGTTTTTATATTGGCTTGCTTTGGCTTAACATGTTGAAAAATACTCGTGTTTATTGAAAGAAAAAAAACTTACTCACTCCTTACTCAACTGAATGTCATGGTATTGTGAAAAACATGTTTTATAAAAACCTGGGATGAATGAAAAAGAGGCCGCTCAAGCAGAGGTGGAGTATCAAGACTTTGTTACCGGACTACGGTACAGTTTCTTACTTGTTTCTTGAGCATTAGGGTGAATGCAGCACAGTGTCACAAGGATGCGTGCCTTGTTGACTGGCCTTGTTTTCAGTGTAGCATTTGTTGCCGAAAGTTTGGGTTCATATAAAATGTGAATCCATAAATTATTGACTTCTTTGTAACCAGTATTACTTGATTCCCTTATGACAATCACAAGTTACACTGGTTCTAATGTTCATCTTAAAAGCTACTCAATCGATGTCAAGCCACTGAGTCGTTTTGAATATCGTTCTAAATGAACCAATGTCATCTTTGACTCTCATGCGCACCCTCAAACCATGATACTAATCGAATCGTTGCTCAGAAGCAACTCTAAAATAAAATCTCTGGTGTTTATGATTTGATTACAATCTGCCACCAAAGACTTTGTAATGATTTGTGGCTGGAACATAAATACAATGTTCAGTTGTCTCCACAAATCAAGCAAGCTTGATCAGCTCCATGCTCCAGTTTCATGTCTTTGTACTGCTGTTTGTGTTATCGTTCTTTTAGCCATGATTTCACTCTCCATTCATTGCGTGTGAAGCATTTTGTGACTGTCAGTGAAAAGTGCTCTTTAAATACACTTTGGTCATTCATTGATATCTTTTAACACAAAAGAAGCCAACAGCACCACCAAAACAATTGCTTAGACTGAGCATCGATATCTCTGTAGTAAGTTAGCATCATAAAGCCGTGCCAAATGCTTGCTCAAGGAACTCGCGACTGCTTTGCGTCTTGGACCCCAAATGATGGATCGAGCTCCCCACTGACATCTGAAAGACAAACTCTTCAGATCTCCCAGGGCAGACCAAAAAAACTCTATTCTTCAAGACAAAATTATAAACATTTGTTGTCACTCTCTTGCTTGGCTTACTCAAGGTTCGGTTTGATTTATGTTGATCTTGGTGTGAAACTCCAAGACAGTTATTGCACGACTATGAAACACGCTGCATATAAATAACACCATTTTTTGTTATTTATTGCGTGACAAACAAAAAATATTTCCCAATGATCGCAGCTGTTTTTTTTTTTAGGGATAAAGGAACACATATGTTGTTTTTAATAGACATTTAATCTCGGTGGGACATTTTAATCCAGCACCAAAATTAGACTGGGAATTAAGAGGTTGATTTATTAACCCTGAACATTTGATTTTTAAGGGTCAAAGATGACTTTCATGATGCTTTGTTTTCATCTTGCGAGACCAAAAATTCAGGGGGCTTCACAGCAGCCACCTAAGTCGTCCAGATTCGCAGTAATTTCTCAGTTTTGTCAGTGACTTTCAGATGTTGTCTTTCCTGACAGCTCATCATGCCATCATGCCTTCATATGGTGCTCCTTCCAGCACTATGAAATCCTCCCAACAAAAGGGTCCCCGGTGGCAGTGCAGAGGGGCAACATACTCACTTCCAGCTAAAGGAGCCAGAGCTCTGCAAGATGACTTCTTCAGTTGCAAAACAATTGTCAAATTAGTAACAGTACATTTATGGTATGGCGGTCTGTAATATCTATATCATCAAAAGGCAAAAAAATACTCTTATTTTTTTTCCTGTTTGATCAAGAACAGATGTGTGAGACAAATGCTACAGAGAATTGTGATGTAATATTCCATCAGACAAATCAGAAAAGGACCAGGACAGAAACTTCATTATATCAGATTAATAACAGATCATAACAGTGAGGATAACCACTGATGATCCATTGAAGGGCGTTTTTTTATGGGGGAAATTGTATTTTTCTTAAAGCTATCCCTTGTTATATTTCAACTGTAACTGTAACCATTATTTGGATTGTCTAAAACCAACAGTACCAGGGAAATACTCACACAGGGGACATACCTGTCTTCCCTACTGCATTCCTGCATGCACTTCCATCCTTCCATTGTTTTCAATGAAAGTTTCTCAGTTTCTCTTTCAGAGATGAGTTATGACACAGAACATCGCCTAGTATTTCATTTCGGTCGAATCTCTCTCTCTCTAATTTCTATGGAATTAATTAAGATGGAAAATGGATTCTTTGTGCCAATTTCTGCTTCTTAATAATTTTCTTTCAGGTTTGATTCTGACGAAATTCTATCATTAGATCTTGCTGACATCTAGTGGAATTTATGTGACACTGCAACAACAGACGCAAAGAAGTCGTTTTCTTCAACGTCCTCAACGATGCTCCGGCGTCTGTCAATTCTTTGTGTAAACACAATACACCCCATCCTATTTGAGACAATGTGACTTATGGAGTGCAGTGTGTTTGAGCCATTGTTCTCTTCCACTGGAGTTAATGTATGTTTTTCATACTTGTGCACAACCGTCACAAAGGCTGAGTTTGAGCGTGCTTTGCTCCAGTCTGACCCTGCCACAGACCATGTTGACCCCAAATGATGAGATACACATCTTGACTGCACACAAGACGTGAGTCTCTAACATTTGCTATTATATAAAATGGGGACCAGAAGAGGATAAATGATCTCTATTACTGTTGTTCTACCCACACTGTCTTGGATTCCACCCGATTTCCTGAGTCCTCTGATGCCTAAGAACCGATGTCTGTAGTTGCGGTGAATGCACTCCCAGAAAGCGCTTTGGCGTTGTTTGCCTTTGTCATTTTAGCATGCATTACATTTCAGTCTATGTGAAGGTGGTGATCCCTCTTTATTCCTGAAGATAACCCTTGCGACAAGGAAAGGCACAAACCGTCCCACAAATAGAAGATGAACAATACTCACAACACACACACATGTCAAGTTCGTAAATGGAACATACAGAAGTCCTGAACAGAGAAAATGAAACTGACTGTTGTAATTAACAGCGCGTTTGGACACCAACCTCCCTTGCAAAGTTCTGCTGGTTCTATGTCATGTGTGCTCCGCCCTTGAACAGCCTTCGCTGCAGCTTAATCCACATCAAGTCAATGGCCTCGACCTGAGATTTAGATTGATGACACACCGCCCAGGTAGCCACCGCCCACTACCTATAACCCCCTTGTCTTCCGCTGCTCAACCTCTTTTTGCACTCTGCTTTTGACTTGTTCTCATCATCTGATGCTAGGTGCCTACTCACTCAGTGTTTGTGTTGCCTGACGTTTTTCTTGGGGGCTGAGTGCGGTATACGGACTGTTTCAAGTGCTTTTATTTAGAGGCACCCGGTGCTTGAGGTAAACTCTTCGCTCATCGTCCAGGTGAGCTATCAGCCAAAGAGCTAGGCTGCTTTCACCAGCGCCATGGGCTTCTAATGAAGTGCTTCCACGTGCATCTAGCTGTCATTTTGTTTTGCACACTCTTGGGAGTGAACATGCTCTGATGATAATGCGCATGCTCCACAAACAGCTTGTGTTTTACGTCATCACATGACCGCTGTGGAGCCACGGTCTCTCGGAGTTTGAATAACTGATAGACAAGACCCCCGCACCTAGAGCTCGCGGAATGGAGGTCGGTTACCCCTGACTTGGCTGCGTCTCTGTCGAACTTTCTCCGGGAGTGGAGGGACTTGGGTAGTCCCCTTTCTCCGTGGATGGACAGAACATTAGGCGCGGGTTATGCGCTTCAGTTTTGTCCTCAACTTCTCGTGTTCGACGGGGTGCACAGCATAGTGACCCTCTCTCATCAGGAATGGGTGCGCTTAGAACAAGAGACAAACTCTTCTCCTAAAGTGGGTAGTTTCAAGAGTCCCGTCGGAGGAGTACAGGACATGGTTTTACTTGTTGTATTTCCTCATCCCGAAGAGATCAGGAAAACTGAGACCCATCCTGGATCTTCGGAGGTTAGATACTCACATTGTATCATGATTGCTCAGAACCCTGATGGTCAGGCAGCTTCTCTAGTGTGTCAGGCCAAGGGACTGGATGACAATGTGCCCATCCTCACACAGATGTTATCTGACATTCGCAGTAGGGAGCGATCACGCTCAATTCAACCGACTCCAGTTCGGGTACTTGTTGGCTCCGAGGACCTTCTCCGAGGTGGAGGACACAGCTTTGGAGCCTCTCAGATCTGAGGATCCTGACCTACCTGGACGACTGGCTCATTCTGGCGACATCCAGGTAGGAGGCACCTGAGCGTATGCCGTACGTCTGCGTTTTGCTGTCAATCTCCATAAGAGTGCACTGCATCCCACGAATTCCACATAACACCTGGGGATCCTCTAATCCGATGACAGCATGACACTCAGAGGTGAAGTCTTCAAGTGTTTCTGGAAGGTCTGTGTAATTCCCCATTTGAACCTTTGGTGGAGTCTTCATTGGAGGATCTTACACTTAAGAAAGTGTTGCTTCTGGCATTGACAACGGCAAAGCAGGTGAGTCTCTCAGTCAATCCTAGGTGTATGCCTTTTGAAGGTGAAGTGGACTCAGTGACCCTCCAACCTAACCCTGCTTTCAGGCCGAAGGTGATCACATCGGCTTACCGGTCACAGGTGGTCATCTTGCTGTCGTTCCATCCTTTAGCAGAATGCACCGGTTGCGTCCAGTTTGTGCGTTGTCATGTTATGCCACCAGAACTGGAGGTCTCAGACTGACGGACAGGCTGTTTATCTGCCATGGTGGGAGTCTCAGAGGGAGAGCAGTTTCTTCTCAGCGACTGGGTGTGCTCAGCCATCAACAAGGCATACCTTGCTGTGGGTGCTAAGGTCCCAGAGGGCCTCAGAGCACTTTCTACAAGGGCCATGACGCTCTCGTCGGCTGTGCTTCCATGGAGGACATCTGCCAGGTGGCATCCTGTGGGAATCATGATATTTTACCTATGATCATATTCATCAAGTATCTTCTATTGAATAAACTGTTTTATAATGCTTTGTCTAATGAAAGATTGAATCCAACAGATGCAGTGATAATGGGTAAAGTAACCTCAGTTTGATCCAGTATGAGAGGTATGTGTTTGATAAGGATCGTGTGGGAAAGATGCGTGGATGGAAGAGTGAGTTATGAAAGGCAGGAACCACCGGGTATGAGGACCATTGAGGAACCCAGGAGACATCTAACCCAGAACCGGTCCAAACAGCTTGAGTTGAGCCTGAGTTTGTGGGGACAAACATCTACCTTCCCCCAAGTGAAGGAAAGTGGAAGATAAGGAAGCTCTGGGGCAGCGATGAGTCAGCAGGATGAATTATGGAGCCAGGCAGAGATGGGACGAGCCAGTTTACAGCTTTCTACCCAAAAGGGCCAGGAAATGGGCAACAACAAGAGGATTCATCAACATCGCTCCAAACCAAGGGGTGTCGACCCCAGATCACGAATGTGGCGCCATGGCAGCCGGGACCCCAAGAGACTAGGACCATCAGTGAAGACTACACCCCAAGATGAACTGAAATGTGTATTAAAAGGGTCACGGCCAGAGATAGTCTTTGTCACTCTACACTACTTGAGCTAAGGCTAAGTCAGGTGTAGTTGTGGACCCAGAGCTCTGTTAGGGTAATTAGACTCCTCTGTCAGGGAATAAATTCTTTTGGATTTTAAGTTGTGGGTTTTTGGTAGTCATTCTCACGAGTAAACAAACACGCGGAAGATACATTAAAGGTGTGTATTCCTACAATACTCATCGTCGGCATCGACTTTGCTCGGTCGCTCCTAATGTCCTTTCTGGAGGTGCTTCTTTGTCCTCGGCTGACGTCAGGATGTCGGACGCTTGCTTCCTGAGGTCGTCTACTTTTCGGCTATGGTGGGAGGGAACTTATCCCACCGACTTATCTTCTCATTGTCAGATGAGAAGACGTCATGTTTCATGTTTCTTGTTTCATGAACATCATGAAACTACCGCTTGCCTTCAGGCAAATGCAAAAGCCATCACTTGGCAATTAAATAAACCCTCATTTCCGCCTTTAGCAGCGGCGTGCAAGATCTTCCACAGTTTCCACCTGTTCCCTGGCCACACAATCTCTCGCCAATTGGTTGTGCGCCCACCTCGCTGTGCGGCAAGTGACTTTGAGTGAGTCATTGTTTGTCATTTGCTGTGGTGTTGTGCTACAGTAGCACTTTGCCTGTGCCTAGCGTGCAGTATGGAATGAATTAGCAGTGTCCTCCAAAATTATGATTTATATTGTATCAGTCACGTGAAGTAAGTGCACACTTCAACACTCGCATATGCAAAACTGTAATGATAAATGATCATCAATCAAAAATGCTAAATATGCTAAATAAAGCTAAATAAAAAATTAGCTAAAAGCTAAATAAAATGTGACACCACGTGACTTAGTGCAAGAACCATGAAATGTGAGGCAGTGCCCCCTATTGACCAGCTGCCGACCCTTCAGTGTTTCTGACGCAAGGTTGGATTACAATTTATGTTTGTCATATCTTTGTCATATTTAGGCTTTCATTTTTGTGAAGCATTACCTAAAGTCTCCAACTTGGCGATACGTTTTATTGAACTTTAGTTGGTGTTACAGGGACAGGAAATATCCACGTACAATTTAAGGAGTTTTCATAACTTTTGTTTTAGTTTTTGTTTAGAATGCAGGTGTTTTACTACTGAGCTCGATATAAATCCTTAACATAAAACTCGACCAAGGATAAACCTCAAAAATCTTGTATTCAATTTTCAAAACGCGATATTTGTAGTGATACTTTCCACTGACCCGTGCAAAAGAGGCTTCCAATGTTTTGTTGCTATGATGCCGATGTAACAACCAAAATTTCTGTGGGATTAATAGAGTCTTTTATTTATTTATTTATTTTTTGTTAATTTGAACCTGTTATTTCTCTCCCCGGTTACTATAGTTATGTTGACGAAAATACGTAAAAATATAATATTTGGAGACATCTAGTGGACAATATAAATAACGCAATGCAAAGAAATCCACTTAATTATCATAAGTGTAAAACTGTCCGTTTCAAAATGTATCGTTGAAGAACCACACCAGGAAGCAGGCCTGGATCGCACACACATGCCCAGTTCTCGATAGGTCTTGATTGACAAGCCTCTAACATTCGGAGCTCTGATTCGCAGTCAGAGCTGTTACTACACACACACACAACAATACAGGCGGCTGTAGATGGGAATAATTACAGAAATTCACTACATCCTTTCCGTTTGGCTTTTGTACACTATAAACTAATAATAATGTCAATGTATAAACCTTACCAGAACACTCTTAATCAATTATTATTGTATTTTTTTTTTAACAAAAATGCTCCATATCATGAGAACATTATCCTGACGTGACACATGTTTTGGATTTCGACAGCAGACATGTCCAGCTCATGCCATGTACTGTGAACCGTTGTCACTGGTGCCCTCACAGTTGGTGGTCACTGGGCGCTGTGGACAGGCTGTGGTGTGAGTTGGAATTTTACCTCGCTTACTTGCTCAAGAACTTTTATTAAATGTATATCATGTTCAGCTGTTCCACAATGACGTCATCAACTATGATGGAGCAGGGGTAACCATCCATTGTACGCTGAAACACCTCACTTGCTGGATTTTTTGTCCACTCTGCCAAGAGAGAGAAGACAGTTGCCCCTGATATCTGTGCCGCCTCTTCAACACTACACATGGGATGGCGGGGTCTCTTGACCACAGACAGGACGTTGGGATCTACAGTCATGGTGTACGTGACAGGGAGTTCACCAAGCTTGTCACTGAAAACATCTTGAAACTGGGTGATTATCTATGTACAGAAAATCGTTTCACCATCTGTAGCCACATGATGGACGTCTGGGCTAATTGAGGCGATGCCCATGTCTATGCATGCACGAAATCATAGAAGTAGCTGGACATTTTTGTCCACTATGTAGAAGGGTAGCAGGTAGCGTTGCCCTTCAACACGGTGGAGGAGGCTGACTTGCTGCGGCACATGATCTGACAGTGCCCTGATTTCAAAATTGTTCTTAAACAGTTGGGGAAAAAAACTGTAAAACCAGCTGCCATTTATGAGCTCCTTATAATTTTAATTATAAATATATATTTAATAAGTGAAAATGTTATTCCATCAACATGCCAACAAGGGCCACCTGTTTTCTGACTCTCTTGATCACAACACAGCATATGAAATAGTTAGGATCACCGTATTATTTTTGGTTTCCACTCAGTTGAATAATTTTCATTTCATGTTCATCATAAGGACTTTTGCTAGATGACGTGCTTTTTCAGTGCTTGAAGAAGCTGTTAAATGGTGACTTCAAAACCAGAGTGTAATATTGTATATTGTCGACACGGACAGAGCCCCAGAGAGTTTACTTCTTAGAAATTCTCCATAGGTCAATCCCACATAACACAGTTAACGCACTCCCCCTAGTGGTAGAAGTTATACACATACATCACACAGAGTACTAGTTGATTTCTTTAGTATGATGGAATAAGAATGATGACTTCAAAATAGCTCATGAATGTAAATATCATGTCGTGCTTTTCCTTCACTGCACCTGATATCTGCATGGAGGGAAGAGCTACTCCTGACTGTCGTTCAGCTCGTCCATTTTTCAGTGTTATCTGACTTTGTCTTTCGTTTTTCTTGCGTGCGTTCATTTCAGACCCCCCTTTCTTGTTTGGACAATATACAATTCTGCAATTGATTCCCTTTTGGCAATCAAGTTGTATTATTCCCATTAATGTTTTTTTTCTTCCACATTAACGCATCACTTAATGTAACATGTCGCAGCAGCTAAAATAAGCATTTTCTGTGTGTAATTACACTGCTGTTTTCCCCACTGAACTTGAACACACCGTGAATGCTCGTCACGCTCCTCCGTCCTCATCCTCGCTGATCGCTCCTGGAGGGGGGAGGGAGGACTTGAGAGAGGACGGCGTGAGCACTGTGACCATGAGAAGGTTCTCCGTCCACAGCTCTGTTTGAAATGTATTTGATGCGGTAATATTTGCATCGACTAAAGCGCATTTAGATACAACTCCCACGGGAAGGTTTGCTGGATCGTCGGAAGCCGGGTCGTGATGGATCCACTGTTGCCAACCGACACGGGTGTGATGGACAGAGAGGAAGACAAGGACGCCAAGAGGAAGATCCAGTTCTCTGTGCCTTCTGGAGTGCCCACCCAGCTGGACCCCCGACAGGTGGAAATGGTGAGTGTTGTTGTGCCGCTGTTTACCCTCTATGGGCGTGCGCGCGTGCCAAGCCTCCAACTACTCCCAGCACCTCGACTTGGTCGCCACTCATGCTTCACCACTATCAATAGGAACTTAAGTATTAAGTACGACGGCTTCTTCCCACAACTAGTGCAAGTAGAGTCGCGTTTGTAATTACAGTTTCCCGTAAAACGTCCTTCTGCCAACATCAGCGTGTGCAGTATGTGTGCATTCTGATATATATATATATATATATATATATATATATATATATATATATATATATATATATATATATATATATATATATATATACCGTCATCGTTCATCATCACTTTTACAAACATCACCCACTTCTCTTGCGCTGCCAGTATTGTACCGTGTAGTTTACACCATGTGCAGTAACCTGCTGACAACCTGTAACCAGCAACCATCACCATATACACCTCGTCTGTTACTGTGAAATCTACCTGTACCACAAAGATGAATGCTCCAACATTTATAACCATAACTGTAAAATGTGATGCAAATGATCGAGTCCAAGATGACCATCACGTTGGCCGCAGTATTTACAACAGGTCGAGAAACAAAAGTTGAAAGACAAAAACAAAATCTAAATGAATCAAAATTACCAGTAAACAAAATCCAATCCAACGGTGGAATAAAAAAAAAAAAAAAAAATGGAGGAGACAGGGCACAGCGGGTCTGGGACACAACACCCAGCGACAGCTAGGCAAACACACAAAAAATGCTAGAAACAAAACTAGAACTCAGAGGAAGACCCAGAAGAAAACTGTGCCGGGTTAAAACAGATCTTTGAGAACATTACGTTAAAATATCAATGCTTCAAAAACACAAGCATACATAAAACAGTGGAAATTTCCACCATGGCAAACCAAGCTCCATTTCTGCCAAGCAAGGACCAACACCAAGCACACAACAGGAAGCGACTTCCACAATATAGGTTTTGGAACCAAAGTTGCATCTGATCCAAAACACTAGGAGTTATGATAGGGTTATGTTCCTAAAGCAGGAAAATAACCCAAACTTAAAACACAAAGTTGAAAATCAGGCTGCACAAACAGGTGTCTGATTGTCACTGGCTAATGCAACTTTTTTAATGATTAGTGGACTTGTTGATGTGTATGGGTTGAAAATGTGTGTATTGTAGTGTGGTAATGGTAATAAAAAAGAAACAAAATATTGTTGGAAATTGCTCCATTTGAAGTCTACTGGCTCTCTCTGTATCTGGTGCAAGTCAAGATGCTCAGTCAAAGCCATGCGTCCAACAATGCGGCAGCTCTGTAAGATGGGTAAAAACAAGGTCACACCCAAGTCTGGTGGCTTGTCACAAGGACTGTGATGAGGTCAACCATGGCATAAACGCTTCACACCTCATGGACCAAGAGAGAGCATTTCCCATTCTGTGTCAATTGAGGCTAACAGGTCATTACATAACAAGCAATGCTGGATTCTGATGAAGTCTTTGCTTTTGATTGAGGGCAGCAGGAGACAGGCAGCACTTGGATTAAGCTGAGCTGTTTGCAGCCTCCGTTGTTGTTGTTAAATATGACAAAGAAGGAAGGTGAGCAGAGAGGGAGGGAGGAAGGATGTCAAGAATACGACTGTCAGGGATATTAAAAAACAGATTTGCCTCGGGCAAACATATGGGAAAAAGGTCAGTTAGTGAGTCATACATCAGAAGGAGGTGGTGATTATGTTATGTAAAGTGCTGCAGTCAATGCTGCACTAAAACTGCGGAAGATTCATCACAATTTGGGCACCCTGAACAGTAAACCGACTTCAAAAAGATGAACTTGCCAAACCATGTAAGAGCAATATGTCCTTATTAGGTGAAGGGCTTTGGTTTTTCATTGTGTTTACTCAATGCAGTGCCCATTCCCATGGGTGCACTGGTGTGCAGCTAATTTGGCTGTCATCATGTCAGCCATCCAATGGTGGCACAGGTTTTTTTTTTTAATTAACTAATTCATTTGAAAATTTATGTTTTAGCAGGGAAGCATCTATCCACATGTTTTCCATTTATAGTCAGAGAATTTGGATATCTGTTGACACTAGGGATGCACCGATTCTGATCCTGGTATTGGGTATCACCCGATTCAGCCTCTTAAAGTTGGATCAGTGAAAAACTGCCGATTCGGGAGCCGATCCTACCGCTTAAACTCTTATGTTTAGTGTTCATGTTGAGATCATGCGGGGAGCCCGTCATTATGATAACATGGCAGCAGCTCACAGCAGATACAGCGCTGTGCAGCGGAGTTCTATTTCCTATGTGCTCTGCCCTCTCACGGCCTTCGCTATTGGAAAAACACGCTATGAACATATTCATAGAACCTCTGTTATGTGAGTAAGCACCAATTTTCAATTTCCACCTGAAGCTGAGCGGATCACTAGTTTGTCACTGACTTGAATGAGTGAATGAATGAATGGATGTACACAGCAGCTGCGCATGTGTGTACTGTAGGAAGTGCTTCATTGAGCGTAAAACGCTGAACCAGCTTAGCTAGATCACGTGTCACTGCACTACCCCACTGAGATCTGTAAATCATCAAATAAAATCATTGCAGAGTCTCTAAAACGGCGGATGGCATTGTTAAAGTTTGTTTTGAATTGAGCCTGAGCTTAAACTACAATTATAATCCTCCTGAAAAAAAAAAAATCTCCAACTTGCATGTAGAATCCTTGTCGATTTGAGGCGGTGCTGCAGGCAACATTCTTTAGAGAGAGAAAGACAGAGATAGAGAGAGAGAGAGTTTGTAATATCCATAAGACGTCATTTTTACTTAAAGCATGACCAGTGTTATACCACAACATGGAAAGATGGTGAATACCTAAGCACTGGTATCGGATCGATATCGGTCTACACCCAAAGCCCAGGAATCGGTATCAGTATCGAAAATAAAATGAAAGTCGGTGCATCCCTAGCTGATACTGCACATATATTATTCTGATATGATGCTACTGCTCTGTGGTCTATTCTGTGACCAACCGTTGAATGCATTCAAACATAACCCTGCAGAGACCACAAGCTAGCCGTAGGCTCTAAAAAAAGGCCTTCAAAACACCATTATCATGGAGTCAAATGTGGCAGGTTTGGGGCTTCATGCATACTTACATGGATTCCACACTGAAACATGGTACCAAAATACCAGCATCATACCAACTAGTAGTGATGCTGTGAAGACAGAAAAGAGTTTGGTGGCGTTAGAAGCTAGACATCCATAGTGTCAGGTTGTGGTCCATTTCCAACCATGCGGTTACTCAGAAAGTATGAATCATGTGCTGAAACATCTCACCACAGTGTTGCCTCATTGTGTTCACCCATCACATTTGATCTCTACAATGACTGAATTGTTTTTTCATTGACATGTAGTACCTAAACTCAACGACGTGTTTTACTCTGCTTAATAGTGTTGACTGTTGTGGTGTGAATGTTTCTGAAACTGCCGGAGATGTTCTAAATGCAGAGCGTGGGTTGTGGCCAAAGCCATATTCCTGTATGTGTGCTTCGTTTTGATGGGGAATATCAACATGTATTGTGAAGAGAGCACCTACATCACAATATTGATAATGATTGATCATTTGAACTACGTGACTTGCTCCTTCGAAATTCTGTATATTCATATATAATTGTTTCCTATAGTTGGACATGACGTGATTTCATTCTGTAACAACATACTCCTTTTGTCTTTGGTGAATGATAAGATCTTAGGTCATTTTATTTATTATCTTTTGAAGATGATTCATCGCATTTTGAGTGTGCACATGATTTTAACTACAATGTAAATAGACGATGCATTGGATTCAATACTCGTTTGGCAGGAAAAGAAAAATAAAAGAAACTTTTGTTTAAGCTTTTGCAAGCCACTGTGTGAGGTTGTGGTTTCTTCTCAGTCAGTTCAAGTGAGACATGTCAGCATGTCCACATTTAAACAATGATACCTACATGTTTGCTTCAGCACTATGAAGGCATCCATTTTAGCTTCTCTTTGGACTCTGAAATTTGTATAATTTAAAATATTACATCATGATTTATTTTTAGTAGTGATATTTGTCAGACAAAATATAAGAAAGTTGTCGAAAATGCATAAACATTGATCAAGTTCTATATGTCACAGTGGTATACACAATTCCCAGCACCTAGCTATATGGACAAAGTTAAGTTGGTGGACTGGAATGATAGTTTTCACAAAACTGAGAAGTGTGATAATCCGCTTCCCTCTGTGCAACATACTGCAAGTGCTCATGCATAGCAGACATACTACCATGGTCAGAAGCTTAGTTTTGTTTTGGTGTCATCCAATCCAACACTGGTTTGAGTTGCCAGTGGTCTGTCCTAGGGGTATGCACACTTTCACCACCAAAACCGTCCACTTGACAATCTAGTTCCTAAAACCCAGCATGTGGTCCCCTTCAACCCTTAATTCAGGACTTTATTTACACCGTTGCTTATCTTTCTCTTTGAAGATAATGTTTTGAATAAAATATAATGTGAGGTAAAAACCTTTAAAAAGTTTATTGTCAGACAATGAATTGCCTGTAAACAGTCCTGACTCCCACCCTGTCGGATTATGTTGGAGAAAAACACTGACATGCCGCTGCTGAAGACTTCTGGTGCTTTATGGTTCTTATGTAGTGTATATATTTTATTCCAACACAGATTTGTCATCCATTTTGTGAAGAAACAAGTGCTGAACCTGCTGATCCCTCCTCAGAGATACCTCTTTTTGTGTGCAGCAGCACATGTCCACTTTCATATTTTCATGTTGTGGTGTGATGAACGGCATCTTTTACTTCAAATGTAAGTGGTATCTCCCACTCGAAGAGGAATGATGAATATGGATAAGTCCAGAGTGAGCAGCCCACACCTCCAACCCACGCTCTGATCCCAGATTGGACTGGAGCACAAACTAAAGACGGCGATTTCATAACATAATCAGGCTATTCTTTATCAGAAAGTCTTGTTGTTTTTCAATAGTTATGAAGAGCCATTGTTAGTTGTCAGTTACAGAGTCTTGGCTGCTTGAATCTTATTTTTAAGATCTCAAATCAATGTTGTACTCTCATTACCTGTGCTTTATTAAACATTCCCTCAGTCCAAATTATGCAAGGTGAGCTAAAATGTGATGACACTATTTGTTGTAACGTCCCATGAAATATTGTTCAGAGTGCTGGGAGCAGGTCTTTTTGTCAATGGAATAATGGGGAACTCTGTTCAGCTTAATGCTGGCTAGCATAATTCTCCAGCATGCAAGGATCTCCTCACCGGGATCTCTGTACTGAAAGCAGAAGGGGGGGCAGAGTGGTGGTGTGCTGTTGAGCATGTGAACTATGAAAGTGATGGAAGTCATTGCTGACTAGGGCTGAACGATTAAATGCATTTGCGATTAAACCGCAATGTGATAAAACGTGATTTTTTAACCGTAAGGCTGCGAGTTGACTGGTAACGTGACTTTCACGTTGGCGGTGCAGCGCAACGGTGAGCTTTAGCCATTGAGCTGTAAATTACGGCTTTAGCCTATAAAGGTAAAATGGGTGCAAAAGTGGCACATACCCGTAACACAAGACTTGTATCCATGCGTCAGAGGCACATACGCGTAACTGCACATTTGCATCCGTAAACCCCGTGGCATGTGCGTGTAAAAAGAAGATTTACATTCATACAAACATGAAAAGTCATTTCGACTGCATAAGTTCCACATACTCGTAGAACACGATCCGTATGTGCGTGCACCCTTTTGCACCTCTTCTCGTACCTGTAAATAAAACTGATGCGCACTAGTAGAAGTGGCGGCAATACGTGCCTGTTACTCCATGTGCGTTCCCGGTAGTCACGTGACGTCTATTGTCCAATTGGCTTTTTTTATTACTAATTATGGGCTGTTTATGTTCAGACAGTGCTTTAAAAGTGCAGTCTACGTTTACATGAAGAGTTGGACGTGTTAGAGTGGTAAAGCCACATATTGGTTTGCATTATTGTTGTAATATGCACTTTAGTTTGTGTGATTCATCAGTTTAGTAAGTCTACAGTTGAAACTGAAGTAGACAAATAAACCATCTTTCATTTTAATTCATGCTTCATTTGCCTTTATCTTAACATAAGAATAGCCTATAAGGAAGAACAATTATATATACTGAATCACATATGGTTATTATAATACAGATTGATTTATTAGTTGTGTTTGCTGCAAAATACATGAGAAGAGGACCTTGAAAAGTAATCGCACATTTAATCGCAATCGCAATATTGAGAGAAACAAATCGCAATTAGATTATTTCCCAAAATCGTTCAGCCCTATTGCTGACTAGCGTCTTCATCTTGCAGCTCACTTTGCAGCTTAGTTACCTTTTTCAGGCTTTCTTCAGCGGCTTGGCTCTACATGAAGGTGTGCTCAACTCTCTGCAGCTTGACTGTGGACGCATCTGACCAAATCACTGTTGAGCTAAAAGAGGGAAGTAGGGATTCCTCAACTTCCCACCAATGTCCAGCACTAATTCACGTTTAACGTAGCTGAGGCATAACGAGTACAAAGTCCTTCACGCAGCACAAATGTTGAAGTAGAAATCTTCATTTGTATTTAATTATGAGAGCAATACCAATGCTGCTAACTGCCAATTACTAATAAGTTACATTATTAATCAGGAAACTGTCTTCTGTCCCAATGTAGATTCGACGTCGGAGGCCAACACCTGCCACACTCTTCCGGCTAACAGACCCCCCATCACCAGAGGACGATGGAGGACCACAACAGGTTCATACTATTGACACCATCTGATAGTCAGTGCCTAACTTAGAACAAGGCTTTTGGCTAGGACTTTGAAACAGGGCGTCCAAAGGCCCGCCGTCAGCCTATAACCCTGTCCCCATTTAATTCCTCTCCCGACACGCCATGACAACAAACGGAAACTTGCAACAACTTGCGTGGTAAAAAAGAAGCTGTAAACATCTATTTGCACAAAAATAACTTAACAAAACAACAAATAACAAAACAAGCATCTAAATCAAATAACAAACAGAGATAAACAGATGCAGGGGTCTCCTGGGCAATTGCGGACAAGCATACAGTTTTACAGTCTGAGCTTTGTATCTGTGATAATTTTCTAAACTTTCACATCTTAAAACATTCATTCGTTCAAACACTATCTACACTATATTACCATAAGTATTTGCTCACACATCCCAATGATCAGAATTAGTGTCATAGTCACTTGGCCTGGCCACAGGTGTATAAAGTTAAGCACCAAGGTGTGCATACTGTTTTGACCAACATTTGTGAAAAATCGGGCCGCTCTCAGGAGCTCAGTGAATTCCAGCGTGGAACTGTCATAGGATGCCACCTGTGCAACAAATCCAGTCATGGGATTTCCTCGCTCCTAAATATTCCACAGTCGACTGTCAGCTTTACTCCATTTTTTTAGAGTGTGTGTGTGTAAAATAAATAGACATACATGAAAGTTGACGAGCCATACGTTGAAGTTGTGGGAATGAGTAGTGGAAAGTAGACTAGTGGCGGAGAAGTATGTTGGAGTGGTGGAGGACATGGGTGCCGAATGTAAGACGGTGGTGAGGTGTGCTGCAGGTGTAACAGAGGAGTTCAAGGTGGAGGTGGGACTGCACCAAGGCTCAGCTCTGAGCCCCTTCTTGTTTGCCATGGTGATGAACAGGTTGAGAGATGAGGTAAGACGAGAAGCCCCTTGGAGGATGATCTTGGCAGTTGACATTGTGATCTGTGGTGAGAGCAGGGAGCAAGTGGAAGATAAGCCAGAGAGGTGGAAGTGTGCCTTAGAAAGGAGAGGAATGAAGGTTAGCCGCTGTAAGACATAATACATGTGTGTGAATGAGAGGGACCCAAGTAGACAGGTGAAGTTAGAGGATGTAGAGATAAAGAAGGTGGAGCATTTTAAGTTCTCAGGCGCAACTGTCAGGGCGATGGAGAGTGTAAGAAAGCGGTGAAGAAGCAGGTGCAGGCAGGATGGAATAATTGGAGAAAAGTGTCAGATGTGATGTGTGACAAAAGGGTGTCGGCAAGGATGAAAGGAAAGGTGTACAAATCGGTGGTCAGGCCAGCAATGTTGTATGGTTTGGAAACAGTGGCACTGAGGAAAAGACAGAAGGCAGAGCTGGAGGTAGCAGAGATGAAGATCCTGAGGTTCTCTCTGGGAGTGAGCAGGATGGATAGGATCAGGAAGCAGTAGATCAGAGGGACAGCACATGTCAAGTGTTTAGGAGACAAAGTCAGAGAGGCTAGATTGAGATGGTTTGGACATGTACAGAGGAGAGATAGACAGTACATTGGGAGGAAGATGCTGAGGTTGGAACTGCCAGGCAGAAGGTGGAAAGAGGAGATTTATGGACGAGGACATGAGATTTGTAGGTTTGAGAGAAGAGGAAGCAGAGGACAGGGTGAGATGGAGGAGGATGACCCGCTGTGGGAGAAGCTGAAAAGAAGAGAAAAAGAAATAGAACCACATGTATTTTGATGCCTGTTAGTCTATTTTGCCACCAAGCCACCCTGCCACAAATCTTTGGTTTATTCTGCCTGGGAAAGAGGTGGAAGTCACTGGGGACAAGGTCTGGAGCCCACGGTGGATTAGGGAGGAGTTGGTAGCCACACAGGCTTCCAACTCCCAACTCGGCTAGTTTGGACTGGTGTGTCGTTGCGGTGTGTCTATTCCACAAACTGCAGTGACTGAACAACTGCAGCCACCAGTATGGTACTACAGTGGTACCTCGGTTCTCGACCACAATCCGTTCCAGAAGGCTGATTGAGAAGTGATTTGTTCGAAATCTGAATCGATTTTTCCCATTACAATTAGTGGAAAAAGAAATAATGCGTTCCAGGCCTTAAAATACGCTTTTGTAGGAGTGAATGTAGCGTGTCTGCTGCAGGTGCGCTGTTCGTCTATGTGTGTGGTCGGTGCATGAGGGAGGGGCATGAGTGAAGAGGTGCCCAGTGCGTGTCCAGCTCTGAATGTGCGGGTCTGTGCAGTTTGGCTGTGACAAAGTCATAAACCAAGTAACGCTCTGTCCCAGACTCGCCTCATCCCTGTCCCAGCTCCAGCCGACAACAGGACATCAAACCCTGGATTGCGCGCTCCGGCCTCGGAGGTGTCGAGAGGGAACAGCTACCCTGTGACACTCTACCACGGTCCAGTGCGGAGAAGGTTTTACACCTCAATATGAAGAAAAAACAGTCAGTAAATGTAGCTAACGGGACACGTCTGCATACAGAGGCTGCGTTTCACACAATAACAAAGCGCGTCATGGGTCAGCTGATCGGTCCGAGCAGGCTATGTTTTTTCCAGCTTTTATCGGGGGCGTTCGAGTTCTGGATTGTCGTTCGAAATCAGAAGCAAAAAAATCTCGAAATCTTTGTGCGAACTCCGATTTGTTCAAAGTCTGGGACGTTCGAAGTCCGAGGTACCACTGTATATGGAATCAGTAGTTAAGACATTGATGAACACTAGCTGATACCCTACCATAGACATGCTTTGTTGAGGTTCATTTATTGATTGAGTCAGTTATGATCCTCAACACATTTAGGTTTTGAAAACTTCACTAATCCTGAGAGGACAATTCATTTCAATAGTCAACCTGTGTTGGAGCAACAATGGAGCATCAACAGCACAGAGAGGCGGAATGCAAAGTGACAATTTCGCTGTCCATTTTGCAATTGCGCTTTTAACTAAGGACTTTAAGGGATTTTCCTTGTGGTTTATTTACATTGTACCACCAACTGCTGGCAGTGAGTCACAAGTGGCTGCTGGCACCTGGCTCTCCCCGCCTGGCTCACCGCCCTGCGCATCGTATCCTTTCCACCCTTTCGCTGTCGGCTCTTGACTGTTATGTTCCGCCCCATTGGTGGACTGGTCGCACAGTCACTTGTCCAGTTCACATGTTTATTTGATGATGTTGGTCTTATGTCACTGATGGTGTCAAAGGCACTCAAGAACATGATCAGCATGAGCAATGTGCATGCACATTCTGTTGGAATCAAGCCATCATGGACTCAACCATCTCTTTGTGGTGAACCCAACATGATAAGCATTAGACACAATGAACTGATGACAACATTTGTAGCCAATGCATTTAATCATCTTACTTGAAATACTTGAATAAAAGGTCAAAGACTCAATAATAATAATAATAATATTTCGGGATGCACAGTTTTTTTCCAAGACGAGTATTGTACAAGTACTTGCATTTTTCTTATATTTTGTTATTTGAACATTCCTCAGTATGATCTTTTTTTGTGAATGTGTGATGGTCCAACATTGGTATTGGTGCATCAATAATAATAATAATAATAATAATAATAATAATAATAATAATAATAATAATAATAATAATAATAATAAAGTGTGTTTATGCTGTCAAGATGTTCATTCTTTCATTCTTAATTCCTCATCGTTCTCTCTCCTCATAATTGTAAATATTTATCTTGTGACTATTGACCTGTGGGCCAAATTAAGGGCGCCCTACCTTTTTGAATCAAATATAAATTTTGAATTTGGGTGTCTGTTTTCTGCAGTGGATGCTCAGGGAAAACGGCCTTCTCAAAGGAAAACTGGTCAACATGTCGTCGTACCAGCCTCCTTCTCTCAAAGGTCAGAGTTTGGTGTTTTTCACATCTGAGAATAAATCGTCCCTCAAAGTGGAGATTTGGCAGATCCTCTCTGACTGGATAACTGACATATGCTCTGTATCTGCACTGGAATGTATGCCGTCCAAAAATCACAAGTTTGCGTGCGTGTGTATTTGTGTGTTTTTGTGTGTGGTACGTGTGCGTGTGTGTGCTGTGTGTGTGTGTATGTGTATGTGTGTGTGTGTGAGACTGTGTGATGTGAGATTACTTAGAGACAGCTGTGAGGTTGTTCTGGATAATACTGGATTAAAGACCTACATCGGCAGAATTTATTCGCGCACACACACACACACACACACACACACACACACACACACACACACACACACACACACACACACACACACAGACGTTGGTTTTGCTGTTTTTGTGTGGACCTCTCACCCTTAACTTAACCATCCAAAAGAAATGGCTAACCTTAACCAGGACTCTGAACCAAACTAACCATCAAATTATAATAAACAACTTTTACTGACATTTTGACCCTCTAACCCTTGTGAGGACATATTTAGTAGCTTCAATACTCAAAATGAGGCTTGACATGTATAAATGAGGCTTGTTGATTAACAACTCATTTAGGTTCTCACAAAGATAGGAGTTCAGGAACACACACACCTCAGCAGCTGTTATACTGTAAGTATTGAATTATCAAATAATGAATGTAAAGCTTTGATTTGAAATCACTCACTCTGAGCAGTGTGTTTTGAGACACTGCTCTGGGGAACGAACATCACCAAAGAGGATGGTATGAATTTGTTTTTAGCTGTACAGAGAATTGCCCAGGCCCACCTGTCCTCAATAGACATGACCTCCATGGACAAAGAAGACACCTCATCTGAAGAAGAAGTGGGTGAAGACAATGGACAAGTCCAGCTGACATCGACAGGTGACACTCAGCTCCTTTAAACGTATTAGTGTATGCTGGACAATTATCATTGTCTTAATGGGAAGTTCTTCTCCAGCAGATCAAAAAGAAAGAGAACCTTTTGGAGATCTGTCGTCCGACAGTTTGACAGGAAGCTGTGATCTCAGCAGTCACCAGGCAACTGAAGATGATGCAGAGGACAGTAAGGAAGAAGAGGGTGAATGATTTCTGCCCGAGTAACCAGAGACTGATGCGAAGGAAGAACACAAGCACATGCTATATGTGTATGAATTATAGGGGCTCATGGGTTATTTTACAATAGTGACATTGCTCAATTTTACATAATCTAACCTAATATTTCATGATAATGTTTTCATTTTTAAATGATAAACAGACTTACTACTTGCTACAAGTGGCCGCTTTGGAGTAGTCTGAACTTTTTCATAAATCGTCATCTCTCCTAACTCTGCAGCTAGTGTCATATTGGGATGATTTTTGACTTTGACCAGGACTCAGAATGTAAGGGACTGGCATACGGTGCATTGAAGACACAAGAGTTCAGCTGTCATCCAAACCTGGCTGACAAAACTCACAGCAGACTTCTACTGTCACCACACAGAGTCCTCAGGCAATGGAAAACTAGATCATTCATCAGATATTCTAAATTCATACACGGAACTCCTGCAAAGAGATGTGTGCCCGGGTGGCTTGAGTGTATCTCCGCATGAGGACATTTAAAGAGTGTTGAAGAGTTAAAGAACTTTCCGCTTTGCAAACATCATGGAATGCATTTTTCAACGTTTGGCGACATTGATTCCTTTTAACTGGTTGTAGGCAGTGGTGGGAAATTGTGTATTGTAATGTTCAAACGAGTGTGGTGGAAGTCCAAAACAAAATTAAACTATGCCAAGACACACTTCCAGAAATCAGTGAAGTCAGTGGTGCGATGGTGAATCATGACTGATGAATGTGTGCACATACCTTTTCATGATGTTTTGGGACAGAACATTTTAGCTGTTAAGAAAAGATGTACATAGATGCTCTTGTTTCTACTCTACTTACCTCCAAATGTGTTGAGGTTAAACTGATGATTGAAGCATATGTTGGTGTGAGTTTGATGACTGATGACCCATTGGGACCCCCTGTACGTATTGCTAAACTCTGTGTGTACATTTTTGTTACCAAGACTAATAGCAGGGCTTGAGAATAAAAGCACATATACGCCAGCACTCACTAACTGACACCATGTTCAATTAACAGAAAATAGTTCAGAATTTAGGCCATGTTTTATTTTTAATGAGCAAGCGAAAGAAAAAATGGGTTTAAGCAAAGAGATGAGACTTGTTGGCAGAGAAAGTAACTAACCTTTTTTTCCTTTATTAAACAAACATTAACAACTTGGGAGCTTTTACGTTAACCTATGAAGCGATTGTTCTCCTGATTTCATAGATGAACTATTCCTTGTTGGTGCTTGTTGATAATAAAAGGACTCTTGACTGAAACTGGAGTGGTTTGCTATCGGTGCAAATTCTGTGTTAATGTATGTATTTAATGTATTTCCTTTTTAATGTTGTCTGCTGTAACACTTTTAGTTCAGCATGGAGAGGGTAAGTGACTTGTTATAATGGTGCTCTTGGGTTGTATGACACAAACACGGTTACAGAATAGAAAGATGGAGTTGGACGCAGGGGAGGCTGAAATGTGGTTGGTAATGGAAAATAAAGTGGATTTAAAAATAAAAATCAACAAAAGGATTAAGAAGATTTGTGCCACGATGGAAGCTGACCAAAGCTAGTGATTTCATAAAAGCCAGAATACAGTGTAATCACACAGAAGACGGAAAACATAATATGTGGTCGACACAACTAAAGGACATGTTTGACATGATAGAATAGTAGGACGAGCCCCTGTCTTAAATCTGCCTCGTACAGTCACAGGACGTTTACTGTTACGAAAACTCGTGTGACTCGAGCTAAGCCGATGCTAGTTGAGACGCTTATTACATTTTTATTCCATGCAGTTTATGACTAATGTGATCCATTTGGAACAAATGTAAGAAAAAGGCAATGTAGGTAAGAGTGCAATAGCAGGCTGGTGAGTGAAGGAGTAGTAGTATCTTGGCGAGCGCGTCTATTACCTGCTCAGTTGCTCAACATCATTAGCTATGGCGGTGCTATGAGAATGATGAATGGCTGGAGTAGATCGTGGAGCAGAGCAGGTAAAACCGGTCCTGAGTGGGTGCATGTTTATGCTCCAACCAATCAATGTTCAGAGATCTGACCATTGATCACTATTAATGTTTAAATCCTGACCTACCAATGTCTCACTCACAAGAAAGATTCTCCTGCATAAGTCTTCAGATGATTGAATGACTTCAAACATTGCTAGAGACATCACTGATATTCATTTGCAGTTTGCCATCATGACGTGAGTCAGAGCATGTGGTCTTTCTATTTTATCTGTTGAACAGAGGGGTGGAGTAACTATTGCAAATAATCTTTTTTCCCCTTCAGAGAGGGTTGTGTTCCCGAGGAAAAAGCTTCATCATTATACTCGTATTTCTGCCATAAACTAAGTTAACAACTGACAACTTTCAGTTGAGGCAATGAAGAAACAAACCATTTCACCACACAACCATTCATTTACATAACCAAATACAACTAAACCACATACTTCTAAAGCGTGAAAGGCAAAAACAAGTCAAATTGAGAGAAAGTAGCGTGACAGTTGAAATTGGCTTTTTTTTTAAAGGAAATTAGATAATACAGGGTTCAAGTTGTTGTACTTTTATATATAGCAATAAATCAGCAAATTTACAGTAAGTACAGTAAGTGAAGTTAAAGAAAAACCTTTCAGCATTTTCCTGTTTGTGGTTGCCACGGCAAGTCAGTTTCCTCCTGCGTGGCCTATCTTGTGCAGCCTCTCTATATCACACCTATCCTTCTCTTATTCTCCTTTAGCACATCCTTAAACCTAAACACTTGTTTTCCTCTCCCTTTGTGAGTTACTTTTATTTCGAGCAGTCTTCTTTCAACATCTCATCTCTCCTCTCATGTCCAAACCACCTTTGGCCTACGTAACCTTTCAAACATTTATCCTGTCTCTCTGATGTACTAATTTCTGATGTCCTTCCAAGTCACTCCCAATGGAGTCACTCCATATGTTGCAAATGAGTAGAGAACACTTTCTCTACTCATCAGCTGTGTTCACAGTCATGAAGATTCCATTGAACAGTTTCATTGCTCGCTGTTCTCAACGGTTCCACGCCTACATTGGGATGTTGAAGTTTAAACCTACTACCTAACTTGTCAAATATGAATGATAAATACCATTGCATAATTAAATGGAATGAAATAAAACAAAAACAATGGAGTCCTCTCAGACAGGGTGTATTCAAACTTTCATTTAACATTGCCTTCCGATCGCATGCGGTTACTAAATACATGGAAGAAATAAGAATCAAGGCAGTCTAGTCTGGTCTAGGTAGGTGATCGGGTGGCAACAAACAAAGACTGCTGAAAGTGCTTTATTGAACACCACAATCAAGTTCACATGCACAAGGATGCAAGAATGAGAAAGACATTGAATTATTTATTATTAAATGATCTAACAGATTAAACTGTTAAAAAGAAAATAGACCATTCAAAGGACCCAAGTTTCCATCCAAAATGATGAGAAAAATTAATTTACTTTCAAATTTCGATGCAGAAATGGTAATTGATTCGACAAAGAAAACAAAATCAAAGTTGTTGTTCACTGAATTTATATTTTTTCCCCACACATTAAAGACAAAAGATACTTATTAGCAGAATATTGTATTTAGTGCGCATCAAAATAGCATAACTGAATGTAGTGTCTGTGTTGTGACCATAGGTGTCAGTGTTTACCTACTTTTCTGCCCACCCCGTTATTCTCGGTACTCCTGTTTTTGCTCGTGAATGTCAGAGCAGAGACGGGCTTCAGTCCGATTCCTTTCTTGCCTTCACGAAAAACACCCCAGTCACATCATCCACCCCCACCCTCATGTCTTCAGGAAGTGTGTACACTTCCAGCCTGATCAGGGTGAAGCCACTTTCCCTCAGACTAGAACATACTTGGGCCTCATTTAGAGGGACCACTGGGATCTTAACCCCTGGTCCCCCAAAATAGTAGCTCTCCCCCAGAGCGCCAATGAGCATGAGGTGGCCACCAGGCCGCAGGAGCTTCTGGATGTGACCCAGAGCTTTGGTGAAAGTGGCCAGGTCAGGGCTGACACTCTCTAAACAGAAGCAGGACACCAAGCAGTCGGCTCCTGATGGAGGCAAAGCTTCTGGATCCACAGGATGAGGGCGGTGGACGTCGACTGGAAGGATGTCAGTGATCACCTTGCGGAGCTTCGCTGCTTTCTCTGTCCACGCTGTGGGCCTGTTGCGATCCAAACATGGTAAGGGAAGTAAAAGGGTCAAAGGGACATCATTTTAAGAGAAGAAAGAAATTAATTCTGCAATTCAATTGGGTTGCGATTATTGCAATAATTCAATTACATCATCATTTAACAAACCACGCTTATTTATTTGTTTGGGCTACTGTATTAGGAAAACTTTGATTTGCTAAATGCTTTGCACAGTGCTAGTAAATATTTGTCTGTTACTAATGTCGTGAGTGGATTTTAGTGGCTGTCAAGTGAATTTCAAAATGTGGCTATTTATTAGTTCATCATTCCTCCTGCAAAGAAAAAAAGTTTTTTTTTCTCATATTATATAGAAAGTGACCCCCACCGTCGTCCCTCCAGCTTGCAGACATGCTGCAGATATGGAGTCCAGTCCAGTCCACATCCATTTTTGTCCTCCAGCCAGCGCCTCAGCGTTTGTCGGTTCACCTCCAGGAAGTCAGTCAGAACCACCTGACTGAAAATCTCACAGCCACTAAGGACCTGGTACAAAGTGGGCCCAGATCCAATGTCCACCAGTAGCTTACCGCTAACATCCCCTGCAACACATGTCATGAAAATAGAAAACCAATTTGTGGAAAGAAGAGTGGACAGAATTCGTAGTTTTGACAAAACGCACCATCAAAGATTTCACTTGACTGATGAATTAAAAAAAATAAAAATGAAACAAACTCACACAGACTTAAAATAACTGTACTGCAGAATCAATACCAGGGTCGCATCAGCAGCTTGTCTCTTTAAGGATTTAAAGTCCATATAAATAACATTTTTTCATATAAATTACAAATAAGAATGTCTAGAATGGACATCAGAACCATAATAGTTGTTTGGGGGACATACAGTGTTCTTACTAACTTGTGTCAAAAATTAGCGAGAAAAAACCCCAAAACATAAACAAATGAACAGTGGTGGAGCAGAATGCTGCATGTCTAAACTGCTGTTAATAAAATTGAACGGAATACCATGAAGAGATCTGAGTAAAAGTCTTCTGTACCTTCAGTAAAGGCCCTGTGCAAGCAGGCCAGTTTCCAGGGCACAATGCTGTCCTTCCTCTCGAAGTCGGCCCTGGGTGGAGTGTAATTATACTGAAGATACGCCGCTGGATCGAACCTCTGGTAGCACTTCGCCATGGCTGCCACTCCACTCTCTTTTTCCTCCATCTTAGTGTTCCAGCTACTTCTGCTCCGTACAATGATCAGTGTAGCCCCTGTACCTGAATATATACACCTGAGTGTGTGGCAAGTGTGTGTCCCTCCTATTGTTCACCTGCCTCTTAACTGCATTTTGTGGATAATAACTTTTGACCTGCTCACCTTGCCTGGCCTCTGGCACTGAACACCATCAGATTAGGGGGTTTCCACCTAGACTGGACCCACTAATGGATGGACCCATCATTGCTCTCAGGTCTCCAGCTGCTGAACAGACCCTGTCCATATCTTCACTATCATTGTAAAGGGCTTTTTCTGAGCAAACAACCTACCAGAGCCTATTTACTGTGAGGCAGATAAAGGTGGATGATGGTGATTTGATCTCACTAATGTTCTAGTTTCTGGCGGCCGTCCTCAGTAACAATTGTAATCCTTTTGTCCATCAGGAACATCCATAATTAGGTTTGAGTGTCAAACGAAGTTGAGCAACATCTTTTAGTTTTGCTAAGTTCTAAGTGCAGCACTGTGTGGTGCAGTTTCATGTGCCCAGACTGTCATCATTTTTCACTGTTGTGACACCTCACAGTCAAAACCAGACAAACTACGCTGACAATAATCTCCATGACAGGACTAAAGGAGCAGAATGATTTTTTGTTTGTTTGTTTTCATGCTAACAGTGCATGTTAAATTACGAGTTATTCAACTAAATGGTTATATACTAAATTATATTTAAACTGAATTGAGTAAAAAAAGAGTGAAGAAAATTAGTAGGTGTCATCGATGGTTTTCTACGGCCATTGATTTGCTTTTGTACAACCTTCACTCTTCATTGGGATCATGTTCTGTCTAGCGGATAAATTTGTAACATGAATAAATAAATAAACATGATAAACCTGCTATTGTGTATCCTGAACCCAAAATGGAGACGGTTTGTTTGAATATTAATTTACACTTCCTGGTCAACAATCAAACTCAAGAGACAAAACTTTAGTTTGTTTTGTTTTTGTATTTTTTCTATGAATGTCTTTAAAGAGATTTGAAATTATCTACAGTGACTTTTTTTTTTTACTACCAACTACAAAGTAACTACAAATTTACCAACCAATATCTCCCTCACATTAAAGAGTAAAAAAGAGAAAAAAAAAACAATGCAGACATGGAAAGGTGTGTTTAATGGATACTTTCCTTGTAGTCCAGATGCTTACTTCTCAATGAAACCTCAATTGCCACAGTACCTCCTGTACAATAGGTTCTCTTTTGATTGTATAATGCACCTTCCTTCTTCCTTCCTGTCTAATGAAAATATACAAAATGCTGAACCAATAGCGCAAACATCTCAGACAATTCCGATCTCATCATACTAAACTCTGCTTGCTCCTAAAATGTGATCTTCCTATTTATCTCTGGTGCCAAAAAACAACCTAGATTACAAATGAACAGCTGAGCCAATATCAATTACTCGAAAGTGTCCTCCAATGTGTGATGCATTCTCAGGGAATCTACCATCAGCAGCTGTCAAATGTGGACCATCGACACAAGTAATCCGTTCTTAACACCGTTCTCATCCTGGCAGCTGAGTGGAACACACACACAGACATGCTGTTTGCAAATTAATTCAATTGCCAGCCATCTCAAAATAACAGTCCTCTCCCAAACCGACACATTGAATTACATTTGAAGTGAGAATGATTCTTCATCCACCACACGGCTTCCAAAACGTGCAGCTCACAGCACAGATAAACTGCAGTTACTTGAAACCTTGGACACTTCAGTCCTACACATGTCATTTATGTGCAGTGAGAACCATCTTTCATACAATGTCTCAAGTAGCAATGTTTAAAGTAGTATCGCAGAGGTGGTATTCTTAAAATGAAAAAAAAAAACACCCCAAAACAAGAATAAAGCAAAAGCACACTGATCGACCTGGAATACAGGGGTCTTCCTCTGATCCCTAACCAGATGCTCCTCGGAATCGTGGCCAGGCCTTCGGTGAGTGGAGTGGACTCTGCTGCGTGACTGGAGTGGTAGCAGAAGGTTCAAAGACTTGCTGCTGAGGCTTCCTGCGTGTGAGGACTTTGGGCGCAGATGGTCTCTGACTGATGGCGCCAGAGAGAAAGTGCTGGAGGCATCTCAGGGCCTCCTGGTATTTCTCTGATTCTGCAACTGGTGATCTGTAAAATTAAAGAAAAATCTTTTTTTTTTTTTGAAGAATCAGCTTGACATTAAAAGCTGCTTGTGTTGTAATAACCTGCGCTGCTGAGGGGGCATGCTGAGGCTGTGCCATTGGGCACTGTATCTCTGTCCTCTCTGCCAGTCCTCCTCCAGCACACTGCAGTGCAACTCTGCTCCTGTTGCAACACTGCTCACCACTGTTGTCTCCATCGATCCAATTCTTAATACACAGACAGTACTGCGTGAAAACTGACTGATAACCAATGGCTCCGTCGTATTTCAGGGGGGTTAAACACAATTAGCAATTACATGTGAAAACACCCAGCAGTCAACAAGTCAATATACATTCATTTGTGGTTGTTGCCAAGAAGTTACCACCCTTGTAAACCAGTTGATATACTGCTCTAGAATGTGATACATTAATGTTGCGGCAACTAATACACTTACTGTATGATGCCAATAATACGGTACTGTACTGATTTTGGAACATTGTTTAAAGCATTTACTTTGTGCACAGCACAGCCTATTCTCAGCCATTTACTGTATATTAGTGCCCCTTTGTGCATCAAAGCACTGACACTGACATCACATCACATGTACCGATCTGCACTGCTGTCTACATCACTGCATGTTGCTTTTATTCTGAACTATAATTATTGTGTGCTGTTTTCTACTGATGGTTTTCCAACTATAATCTGAAGCGCTACAATTGAGCTGCATTACTGTACTGCACTATGTTGAAGTACCATTATGCCATGAAGGGGTAGATATTCGTGCAGTCAAGGATTCGGATTAGTTAATTCAGAGTCTGTTGAAACCAGAGATTATGTGTTCCAAATTTGTACAGACAACCAAGTGAAATTTTGATACAATCTTAAACTTGTCTAGCGATAAACAACAATATGCACATCCAACAACAGAAAGACAGAAATGAGAAATCTCAGCTGTAGTTAGGAGCATGTTGCAAAAACCCAGCTTAGTATGTGCACACCTGTCTAGTTTTGCAGCACAGCCATGCACACATTTAAAGAATTGCCTTACAGGACAGTCCATGTGTAACATGAGGTTCAGGAAAATGGCAAAAATACAATCTGACTTATTTAAGATAGAAGAGGAAAAAAGACAGGAAACTGTGGGATATTGTTTCCTCTGATGACACTGTAAAGGAATACATAAGTTTTGTGTCATTGCAAGAAGCAGTCTGTTGATTTACAGTAAAAATGCAGCTCCTTTATTGCTTCCTACTTGTCACTGTAGTTGCTGCAGCCGTGAGGGCACAACAACATATGTAGTGGTCTCCATCGGAGACATGGAAAATATGTCAAAGCTGTTTCAAACCTCTTTTACGCATGACAAATCTCTGTCGCACACACTGCTCTGTTATGTCACTTAAGTAAATTCACCATTCCGCACTTCCAGAAAAACAATTGTTATATAAGTTATAAATATGAGATTTGGAATACGAGACTGTTTGATTTGATGTCATTAAACTAATCAAAAAACATGAAAACAAAACCAGTCACTTATTGTGGTCTTTTCTACTTACGTGCCCCGCTGTTGTCCGAGTGGTCCTCTTTCTGTCAGAGTAGAGGATGCTTGAATATTAGGGGTGTGAAAAGAATGGGAGGTGGGGTCCACATACTTGTGTGTCTGCAGTTGTTTTAATGTTTCCAATATTAGAAACCACACAAGCCGCCACCAGTGCGAGCTGAGAGGACTATGCCAGTGTGTAGTTTCATAGCTGTGTCATTCATGCTGCAATTCTGTAAATTCTATGGGAAGGTGGATCTAAACGTTTTATTCCACTGTAGGTTTGTGAAACAGTCAGAATTATGTTTTGTGATCACATTTTTAAAAGTTTTCATTCCAGCAAACTCTGTTTGTACTCAGTCATTTTATGTCCTGTATAATTGACGAAGGAACCGTGCACAAGATAAAAACGGAAAAACGTCGAATTGGTCAACCAGTGCGGCTCTGCAAAACTCTTTTGTTCAGACAGGACCACAAAAGAGGGATGAGGGAAAAGAACACAAACACACAGACAAAATGAAAAGGGTGAGCCGCAGCAGCGCTGAACTATGGCTAATATCTAGAAGGGAGTTTTTGCGTGAGTGCCACTGTGGGGGAGATGAACGGTTACACCGATAATTGATAATAGATGATCAAAAAAGTGAAGCGCCGGTCCGAGACTGTCCATAATCAGGTGGAAAATGTTGCACCAGTTTCGTCAGCAGGGGAGGAGTCATGCTGATGTGGAACCACCTCTGCTCCCTCTGTTCGTTTCTCTCCCTGTTGGGGTGTTAAGTTACTTTGGTTCAAGATCAAAGACTATTTCAAGAAGTCAGCACCCTTCTGGTTAAGTAAGAAAAACAGGTCTTCATTTTTGTGTGCAAGACAGCTGTTCTTTTTGTGTACATATCACTGTATGTGCTGCAAGTTTGGGTCCTTCAAGACATAATTTTGATATCTTGTAAAAGAGCTCACCAGTTGTAAAATATCTTGTGCCTTATTCTTGTTTTTCCTTTCCTCTGTTAAACTCTGCCAAGGAACTCAGGTTGAGCATGCTGCTGCAGAGGTTGGTCCTGACTTCTAGGAAACATCTGGATCCATCAGGAGACTTGCGCTGGTGGCTGATCAGACCGTTGACTCAAGGCAAGAGTGATCCACAACGATACACCGTTTGATTGAATAATTGTCAAACTAAACATTTTATGTCTGGTTGTTACGTTTAATAATTCTTCTCACAATATCTATGGATGACGTTTGAGACATTCGATTCACCAATGACTGTAATTTGCTCATTTTGAAATTTGTTTCAATGTAATATGAATAGAAATTTGTTTTAAAAAAGGACTGATAGTTTGGATAAAGGTTATGAGCTTTGAGCCCGTAATATTTTTTTAGGGAATAAGATGTAATGTCACTTAATAAAATCAACTGTGCATGCAGATTTTATTTATATATTTATTTACTTTTGCAGAAATCACTTCAAACTCATTCACGTAGTTACTAGCAATTCACTGGTTTTACTGAGGTTAAGTTTAAGGGCATTTTATTTGCTTGAAATATTATGCTGAAGAATGAATATGAGTGGATGAGTAAAAATAAATAAAAAACACACATGAAGAATCACTAACACTTAACTTGGATATATACAAGTATTATATGTGTAAAATATAATGGGATCTATATTACAGATAATCATATGACTATACAGGGAATGAAGTTCAAAGGCAGGATTGAAGATGTTGTTTAATACTGTTTCTTCATTATTGATTCTAGTTGTTTACCTGCACTTCTTGTCATTACCTGTATTTCTTTTCATTCAGACTTGATGCTCATCAACAGTAACCATATCTCATTGTTAATTGATGGATACATTGGCTACATGGAGGTGCAATGACGGGTCGCCTAGTTTTGTTTTTTTATTTGATCTAATTTGTCAGTAAAATGATTTTGTTTGACCATCATTGGTTTAACTGACTGCCAGACCACACAGACCAGACCGGAGATTTCTTCTGCCTCGCTGCTCCTCAATGGTGTGGCGCGTCAGCACTGGCTTTTCTTGTTTTCCTGCTGATGCGGCAGTTTATTTGTTGCCTTGGTTACGGATGGACATGTTGAGGGGTTTGTGGTCACTCTGTTTGCCCCAGTCATGCAATCAATGAGACGAAAGCATTGCAAAACAAGCTTATCCATAAGCTTGTGTAATCTTTGTCTGGTGAGACGTCTCTCAGAAATCATCCCAACACTAACCTTTGATCGTCATAGCAAACAGTTTTCCAGACCGTCGCTCTAGAGTGTGAGATTGACTGTTGTTCTCATCGATAGCTCCACAGATGAGGAGACATGGTAGCTCTTTTGCCCACCGGGGGGAACTTCGACATGCAAAGAGGATCGTGGTCAAGCTTGGCAGTGCGGTGGTGACCCGTGGGGATGAATGTGGGCTCGCTCTGGGCAGGCTGGCCTCCATAGTTGAGCAGGTGACACATGCACCACATCCACCCTCTCTCTCTCTCTGTCCCTCACACACACACACACAAACAAAAGTTTGGGTTTTACACAAGCCACAGTTAAACAATGACGATAAAATATGCCAGAATTTCATATTTTTGTCTTTCAGGTTACATACATGGAGCATTATGATTTTCCACTTCACTGCAGAAAAAAAAAAAAAAAAATCCAGTCAGCAACTTAGGCACCACATTATTAACATGAGGCAGATAAAGCCGTGTCTGTCAAATAGTAATAAAATACATCACAGTATAAAATAATGAATTATCTTCACTGATGAAGTGTCTTGAAAGTATCATGATGGCTAATTAATATTTTAAATGTTGGCGTAAGTTAAACTACTATGAACAGAATAATGATATGGAGCGTGTAGAGGTACTGATCACAAGGACAGAAAGGCCAATGCCAAAACTGCCGGCACACAGTGGTGCAGGAGAACTGAGATCTCTTTATAGGGTGTGTAATTATTTGTGTTTGCTTCCACACCCGGCCATATCTGACCATTGTTGATATTTTGGCCATTACCTTCATGAGGGCTCACCTCTACTGCTTTCATGTCACTTGATGGTGTCATGTTAATCAAAAGTATTTTCTGCAGAGCAGTTTGGTGTGAGGTAACTGGGAGAAAGACCTTCTAAAGGTCCATAACTTCAATCGCAGGTGATTCGTGCTATCACAGAGTAAACAGAAAAAAGTCTGGTATAATAGTCATTTGCTTGAACTGACTCTTCATTGATTTAATGCCTTTGACCAAATCTTCTGAGAGAAATTCGCGGGGTTGTGATCCGGGAGTCCTAATTGGCGGTGTTGTTGCCCAGGTGGCCGTGCTGCAGAGCCAGGGCAGGGAGATGATGATTGTCACCAGTGGAGCCGTGGCCTTTGGCAAGCAAAGATTAAGACATGAGATCCTGCTGTCTCAGAGCGTCCGCCAGGCCCTGCACTCAGGACATAATCAGCTCAAAGACATGGTAAGGAAAGTTGGAGGGAGGGACACAGTGGTAAAGTTTTAAATCAGGAGCCATCAAAAACAGACCAAGCTGCTGCTGCTCTCTGCGGGCTCCTGCAATAAAGATTCGACTGACATGAAGGTTTGTCGGTGGAAGAAAACAACAATATCATTTCAGGCCTTTAGACACTTTTTTTCCGTACGTGGGGCTACAGGCTGTCTAAAAGAAAACAGGTGTGTATATACGAGCATTCAAAAGACAGTATATCACAGAGGTATAAGACCAAAGAGATGATAACTGTATTTGTATACTAAAGAGCTGTTTTACTAAGATCCGTGTTTGCATTCGCTTAATAGTGTTCCGAAGGAACTGTGCATCATCACGCTGCTTCAGAAATGGAACATGCTCCTGAGAACGCTCTCATTGTTTAGAGTGGAAGATCAACTGTGGAGCCAGAGAACTGCTGCCACTCTTAGGCATCGCAGTACTGTGAGATACCATTACAATTTAAAACTGGTGTTGGGAACACTCCAATGTATATCACTTATTGCAAGCTTTCTGGTTTGCAACTGGCCAAGTTTGGGGACTAAACATGAGCTCAACACCAGTGTTAGGACCAAGGACTGCTTCAAAATGATATTACTTAACAGTGCTATTAACAACAACAACAACAACAACAACAACAACAATAATAATGTCTTGTCAATACCTGATTCATGCAGTGTGGTAACAGAATTCAAAGTGACTGCTCTTCTGATTTAAAGACCAACAAGAGTCACTGCCTACACCTGCTCGAAAAAGTACACACAAAAGTTGATTCTGCTGCATATGGATGAGTGAAAGCAGCTCTTCTGTGATGGCTGTTGACCCTTGTGATAATTGTGAGTTGTTATTTGAAGACTTGTCAGGCATGTCAAGACAAATATAATAAGTTTTAACTGAAGTACGCACACACACCCCCACATCGCGCTGTCTTTGTGGGGTCCGTTCATTGACGTGCAGCTTTCCCCAGCCTCTCACTCTAAATCCTACCATCCAAAACAAATGGCTAACCTTAACCATGACTCTGAACCAAACTAACCCCCCACTTATTACTTATGACCTCGTTGTTTTGAACTCGACATCTTAAAATTGGGGCTTAACCTTGTGTGGACCGTCAAAAGGGCCCCACCAAGGCATAAGGCCCCTCACAAGGAAGTGTTTTTCCCCCAAAGTTGTTGCAAAGTTGTTAGATGTGCTTAGACACACACACACACACACACACACACACACACACACACACACACACACACACACACACACACACACACACACACACACACACACACACACACACACACTGTCCTATGTGACATCACAGTGCACTTGACTCCAGATTCCAGGTAGTTAGTTCAGCTCTCCTGTTGGTGAAATGATCTCTGATTTACGCTGTAACAATGTGAGAGACAATGAGAGAATTGAGCCACATCATTTAACTTGTATTAAACACAAAAGCATACTTTTTTTTATTTTGGGGACTGCAAAGAGCATTAACGCTGCTCTCTCCTCCCTAGTTTATGGATGAAAGTTTTGAGTCTGGAGACGTTGATGTCATTTGCACCCACTCTATCCTGTCTACCAAAGCAGGAGCTTCGCATGAGTTCATGTCAAAAACAATGGTGAACAAAGCATATAGACGGTGAAGTGTGGCTTTTGTCTCCAAGTGGTTTTAACTTGCAAGTGTGCTGTTATTTGGAGTTCAACAGTGTACTGACAAGCTCGCGTTTCATGAGGGAGGCACTTCTAACAGCAGCTGTCAGCAGAGGCTGATTGAAGGTTTCTTCCTGACCAACCACCTCAGGATGTGTTTGGGGAGATGTGAGGGACTTGTGCAAATAGACTGCTCTGGTCAATTGGTGTCCAATACAGCTTTAAAAGACGCTCAAATCAGTAGTTTGCTCCTCTTTAAGTGGCCTCTCTGGCTGTACCTTTGCACCAGGAAATGCAAGTATACTCAAATTCATGATTGAAAAAAAAAACAGGATAAAGGCTCTGTAAAGTTATTAGCTTTTTGTGATATTATTCTTAGTTGTTAATAGATGTAGACTCTGTTAGTAACAGTTGTACAATGAGAAACTTTGTTATACTGTACTTGCTACCACAGAGTCTGCCAGTGCTGGAGGCCCGCGCGTGTGCTGCAGCGGGCCAGAGTGGCCTGATGGCTCTGTATGAAGCCATGTTCACTCAGTACAGCACCTGCACTGCACAGGTATCTTTTTCCATACGGCACATAGTCATTCCACACGTTTCTCTGAAGCTCATATCTGTTGTTGTAGGTTCTTGTTACCAACCTGGATTTCCATGATGACCAAAAGAGGCAGAATCTGAACAGTACTCTGCAGGAGCTGCTCCAAATGAACATCGTCCCTATCATCAACACCAACGATGCTGTGGTGCCGCCACCAGAGCCCAACAGCGACCTGCAGGGGGTAAATGTGGGTACAGGACTTGGGGCAGATGATGGTGAAAGTAGTGGCTGCAGTGTTTAAAGGAAGCTGGAGTGAAATCCGCCTCAAAACGCTCGGCCCCCTGCCTCACCTCATCGGCTCTGTACCTCAAAGCATGTGCATGTGGTCACAAGGGTTGAGAGGCCATCTGAAGGGAACTGGACTAACTACTGGATTTTTTTTCGCTTCTGATGAATACACTAACATGCTGTCTTGGAGGTAAACCCTCCCACTCTTCCTTCATCAGATATTCATGTGACTTCTGATTCTCTTTAAATAGACTCTGTTTGTGACTTCAGATTTGGAGCACAGCTGGTGGCTTGCATGTGTCCACTACTGTCTCTCCAATTAGTTTATATTTTGCAGATGTCACATCTTTAATCCACACTGGTTAGCTCATGAGACGCACACGTCTTGTGAGTATGTGGGCAAACTCAAAGCTTTATCGTGCATACATCTGCACTGAGCTATGGGAAATTTCAATTAGTCCTGCTAGATTTGAACAACAGTGCTGATGCAAGCTGATACAGCGTTACTATAGGCTTATGGATGTCCGATTATATTGAAATCTGCTTGCATCTGCATCAGTGAAAAAATAGTAACGTGCCTGGGTTTCGCAAAATGCTAGCGGAGTCCGAAGAAGTCCTCGTGGGACTGTTGTGGCTTACAAGCTTGTTCGTTACTTCACGAAATGTAGTTGTAAAACAACACTTACCCCTGCTCTTGTGTGTCTTTGGACACACTTACCTTACTGAACCCCTCAACTGCGCAGACAGTGAACGGCTGTTCAGAGCAGTCTCGCTTGAACAGATTTTTGTTCAGAAACTATATATATATATATATATAGTTTCTGTGAATCTCTTTATAAATTCTGAACCACTTTTCCCTTTTAGGTGATCAGCATTAAGGACAATGATAGTCTGGCAGCGAGGTTGGCAGTGGAGATGAAGGCTGAACTGCTGATCGCACTGTCAGACGTGGAAGGTATGTGTGTTACCAGTTGGATCAGCTGTTGGGGAACAACACCATCTGCCCTCGCTCTTCACTGGGGATCAGAAACAAATCAGTCAGGGTCAGCTGAGAGTTGCTGAACACAGACAAACATTGACCTTCTGCCTCCAGGACTGAATGGTAATGTTGTTGAGGCCAGTGTTAGAGTGACTGTGTTGAACCTCACAATCAATCCTGGACTGCAGTCACATGATGAAGTGAAATCAATGTGCAGAGCTGACATTGCCTCACCTCTCACCCTGACTGACGTGTCCTTAAGTTGTGTTCACGTTTTGTTAGGACTGTACAACAGCCCTCCTGGAACTGATGACGCCAAACTCATTGACATCTTCTATCCGAGAGATCAGCAGTCCATCACTTATGGGACCAAGTCCAGAGTGGGGATTGGTGGCATGGAGGCCAAGGTGGGACAGCAATGTCGCTTTTGTCATTAGAAATGAACTGTCTCATGAGTCCTGAGTCAATTGATAATTCACCCGTTACACAGTGTGTTTTCAAAAGTGACCCCTCCTCAGGTGAAAGCTGCCATCTGGGCACTGCAAGGCGGCACCTCAGTGGTCATTGCAAACGGGACTCATCCCAAAGTTACTGGTCACGTGATTACTGACATTGTTGATGGGAAGAAAGTGGGAACATTCTTCTCCATGATCAAACCAGACGGTGAGTTCACATCAGTAGACAGGTTTTGCTCAGCAACTGCGTCATCTCACGCGCACAAACCTCTGCTGACCGTCATAAGGCCCAACTGTGGAGCAGCAAGCTGAAATGGCCCGAAAGGCAGGGTGGCGCCTCGCATCTCTAGATCCAGACCAGGTGCGTCCGTTCAAGTACCAATACTTTACAACATTATTTGTGTTTTCTAGTACTTTAGTTGTGTTTGTTTTGTTGCCTCTCCAGAGCTTTTCATTTATTTACCCCAAAGAAGAAGAAATACACTTATCGCATTCTTGATTAATCGCCACCGATTAAGTGAGTTCACACTTTTTGGGCTTATTTTCTGCTAAATATACAAATGAAATAGGTAGTCCTAATTCTCTGCGTATTGAATACATTTATATGTACAAACAACATGTTTCTTCAGAAAGTCATGATGGTGACAATGTACCGATTTACAATTTACTTGGTGGTGAAATGATTTTTTTCGGTCATAAATATTTGCTTAAAGTATATTGTGTGTGTCCTAAATATAAACTTGGTATATTGTAGCTATAAAAATGTATATCTATTGGTTAACTCAAAATATGATTCGGTGATGTCTATGTACTACAGAGATTCCGGTAAACTGAATTATTTAAGTGCGTCACACTTCATAAGGCATTTTTGATCACTTGCGTTGTTGACATGAACACAATCACGTGCCAGCGAACACCTGGTCAATTTCAGCTCCTAGTCCCCAAATCAGGCTCAAGTCTCCTGCACTGTTGCACAAGATCAGCCAAGAGGTGTTAAATCCTTGTGTAGTTTTTACCACTTAAAATAAAGCCAAATTGCTCCGTCATAGAGTTATGTTCGTACTTTTTATTCACTCGTGACAAACAAATTTGCAATATGTGGAGTTGTTATTTGAGCGTTTTTGCTTGCCTTTTTGCCAGTTAAACACATTGGGCACTGCGTTCTAAATAAAAATCAATATACTGAAGCTGCAATCGACATAAATGGTCATCCAACAACACTGACTCGACACACACCACATAGTAAACGTGCTAATAATCCAGTCTTTATTGCGAGTTATTGTTGTCAGAAGGCGGCACGGCCTGACAGTTACAGAGATACACTGCCATCTGCTGGTCAGATTCTGTAAGTGCGCAAACTTATTTTTGTTACCAGAGAAGTGAGATCATTTTCCGTATTGCTGATCTACTGACTGAGAGGAGGGAGGAGATTCTGGCCGCCAACAAGATGGACATGGAGCTAGCTGTTGGTGCAGGTGAGCTCTAGATATATAGATATATAAATATATATATATTTAGGAACTAGGCTTGTGTTTGGATTATTTATTCCATGTTGTGATTTTTAACCTTGCTCCATTTCTTTGACAGCACTGACTAAAATGGGATTTTGCTGTAAAATACTGTGCTTCGAAATGGAACAGCCAAATTGCTGTTTGGTCAATGACTTTTGTTGTACATTCTCGTTCCACTGGAGGGCACCATATCAACACTCCTTCCCACTACAGGTCAGCTGCCTGCTCCCATGCTGAAGCGCCTGAGTCTCTCGCCGGCCAAACTCAACAGCTTGGCCACTGGTGTGCGACAGATTGCCGTTGCTGCTCAGGACAGCGTGGGCCGTGTGCTGCGGAGAACTAGGGTGGCGCACAACCTGGAGCTGGAGCAGATCACTGTGCCCATCGGGGTTCTGCTGGTCATCTTTGAGGCACGGCCCGACTGCCTACCACAGGTATATAAGCAGAGATGGCAAACCCTGTCAAAATGCCAGTATAAAGCCTTGTCTACTGAGAACACACAGTCTATACAGACCACATAAATGAGTTTGCCGTGACACCCCATGTCTAATAGGGTGTATCTATGACTAATCCATGACGAATCTGCTGTGCTGCCAGGTTTCCTATGTTTTACATTTTGAAGTCTTTTCTTAGGTTAAATGAGAAATTTTAATGGCAAGAAACAATTAATCGAATGGCATGCAAATGTTCTGTTCACCCGCTTTAGCATCATTTCATATGGTCACTGTTCGCATACCAAAGCAGTTGGTGCACAGATACAAGCATGTTTGGAATACCTGGCATCCTCTGGTCCCCCTGCAGGTGTCTGCTTTGGCCATCGCCAGTGGCAACGCTGTTTTGCTAAAGGGAGGGAAGGAGGCAGGCAACACCAACCAAGTGCTGCAGCAGCTCACACATGAGGCTCTGGATATGTTTCAAGTCAAAGACGCGGTGCAGCTGGTGAAACTAGCTCTCAACACTTGGACAAAACACAATGCTCCCGCTGTTTTTAGATGACAGTACTTAGGCACATTATTTCAACCAGGTGAGCACACGCGAGGAGGTGGAGGACCTTTGCCGACTGGACAAGATGATTGATCTGATCATCCCCAGAGGGTCATCCAAACTGGTGCGAGACATCCAGCGTGCTGCAAAAGGAATTCCTGTTTTGGGACACAGTGAGGGAATCTGCCACGTCTATGTTGATGCTGAAGCAAGCATAGACAAAGTAGTCAAGATTGGTAAAGCAAACCAAAGTATTTTTTTTTGTGTGTGTGCAAGAGGTCTTGACCTGTATTAATGAGGCTTCTGTTGTAGTCAGGGACTCCAAGTGTGACTACCCAGCTGCATGTAACGCCATGGAAACACTGCTGATTCACCGCAACGTCCTGAGGACGCCGCTGTTTGACCAGATCATTGACATGTTGCGCAATGAACGAGTGAAGTTTGAAATGCTCAAAGCACAGTCTATTTCAATGACAGCTTAACTCAACAGACAGAAATACATTCAATGTTCTCAGGTGAAGATCCATGCCGGTCCTCGTTTCACCTCCTACATGACATTCAGCCCGTCAGAGGCCCGCTCACTTCGGACAGAATATGGGGGTCTGGAGTGCTGCATGGAGGTGGTGGACAGCACGGAGGAGGCTATAGAGCACATACGCAAATATGGCAGCGCTCACACTGACGTCATCATCACAGAGAACGGTAGATATTTAAGGAGGAATCACACGATTGGCCACTTCCCAGGTGTTTTTCAGCGGTCGACGTATGTATTTATTACAATGGGTTTATCCAGGAGCAGTGGAAAATCACTGCTTTTCAGGCTCTCATGTTCCAGGTGAGCGATCACAGTCACGTAGTCCCATGCTCCGTCTTACAACCAGCCAGGGTCTCCCTGATAGAGAGATGCAGGTGGCTGTCACCAGCTCTGGTGCTGTTGGCCACAATTTACACCTACGAGTCCATACAAGGAGAGACATCAGCTGTCCTGCCTACTAACACCAGAAATCCTCTATGTTCTGGTCTGTAGATTCTTGATATCCACTTGATCAATTTTAACAACTGCAACAGTTTCCACCTCAAAAAAACAATTTGCAGAGGGGAAACCAGAAAGGACACTGCCATACAGGCAGCCTGTGGTGATTTCATGTTTTGAAAAACCGAATACAGCCACAACTTTATCTACAGACTGAGGACATTTCAATAAAATGCTTCTCAACTGAAATAACTCACATGGTTTGAACATATATTTACAGTATGTCCTCAGCAATGAAAGAAAGAGTTCCCAAATAACAATTTAATGTCAGGTAAATCCAAGGTCAGGACCAGTCCAGCTCTTGGTCCTGTGTTGTGGTGCCAATGTCTTTCTGTTCAGACAGCAAAATACAAGTTTAATACGAGCTTAATGTGACGTAGTGTAAAAGATCATTGTGCTTGTAGAAGGTCTCACAGTTTTGTGCATGCATAATGTAAGAATGGGGAGTGATGCAACTGTTGTTTCAGAGGTCACAGCGGAGCAGTTCCTGACCCATCTGGACAGTGCTTGTGTATTCTGGAACGCGAGCTCGAGGTTTGCTGATGGTTACCGCTTTGGCTTGGGTATGTGGAGTCAATGAGACATTTTTCTGTTTCTACCTACCCTCACACGGAGACTTTTTAGATGTAGGAATGATTTGCAGGAACCATTTTGTTCTATGAACCATTCTTCCCTCCTGGTGCGCGTTTACGGCGACATCATAGGGAGGCTGGGACCCTCACGATCGCTGAGACACACACAGCTAATGCACAATAGTGATGACGAGGCAACAGTGTTTATGTTCTCAGTGAAATCAATCTACAATCACTTCCTTTTTTTGAGTGATGTCAGTGGCCAAATCACTCTGGTGTGTGAATAGACCCATAAACAGTTCCTACATCTTCCCACCAGGAGCTGAGGTGGGTATCAGCACGGCCCGTATCCATGCACGGGGTCCAGTGGGGCTGGAGGGGCTGCTCACCACCAAGTGGATTCTGAGGGGGAACGGACACGCGGTGGCTGACTTCTCTGAGAATGGGACCATGAAGTATCTCCATGAAAATATGCCTGTCGTGCAGCCTGTGGCCAGTCAGAGGGACAGCAACTAGATGGGAGACACTGCTGTGTTCACCTGGCCACAAGACTGGGAAGGTGTTTTCAGGAGCTGCAGGTCTCAGTGGACCATCATGTGGGTGTCAACGTTTCTAAGATCTGACATTGCGTATGCAGACGAGCAGACTGATGTCCCTCTTTGGTGGGAATTTGTTTCCAAGACTGACTTCACTTGAATAGCTGTTTGTCCAACTATGTGTGCAACCGACTGTGGATATAATTATGTGCCAGATATTTGTTTCAAGAAATGATTTTCGCATCAAAATCCAGACGATCTTCTTTTGAATTGTATCCTACTTGTGTTACTGTTTTAAGTTACTGTACTAAGTTTTCCAGGCAAACCAGTCGCTGCAGAACTCAGTGGCGACAGAGGAGAAATTCTCAAGAGTAAAAGTGATGGCAACAGCGAAGATGGTGACATCCAGTTCTTTGTGAATAAAACAATTGAAAAGAATGTGGGACACTAATCCGATGGCAGGCCAAAAACAACTTTCATTTTGCAAGATGAACTAAATAAATTCAAGGGGCTGTGATCAGCCTGATCAACTGAGAACCTGTTATTTGAGAGATCACATTTGGTCAGTACATACATACATCCTCAGTTAACCAGCTCTTAGTCCAGTTCAGGGTTGTCGGAGTGCGGGAGCCTATCCCAGCAGTCATTGGGTGAGAGGCAGGAATACACACAGGCAGAGGGATAACGTGCAAACTCCACCCAGAAAGCTCCAGAGCTGGATTCAAACCTTGAATCTTCTTGCTGTGAGGCAGCAGTGCTAACCATTGTTCCATCGTGCTGCCCAGCAAGAAACAAGCAACTAGCAAGAAAGACGTTCCAGGAGATACAGGCAGCTCAAAATTGCACTGCTGAGGCCCAGGTCCTTGTCCAGTGATTCTCAGATCCTGTACGAGGATGGAACCACCATAGGCTGCTCAACCAGGGTGTGTGTTGACGTGACCTGCTCATATGGTGTGAATATTGAACAAAAAATACATTTTGTATGAGTGAATTGCATGATCATGTCTTCCACGCATACTAAAGACGCACTGATGTGATGGTGAATGGACTTCTGCTCCACCATGACAGCCGTGTTATGATCAGTCACAGGACCAAACTGCCAACTGGGGCCCAGGTCGGACCTGGACGGACAAATATTTCCAATTTCGAAGACACTCATGTTCAAACAGTCAGAGAGAGTTGATGCATTTGAAAAGGCCATGCAATTTCCTTGTCAGAATTCTGACAAAAAAGTTGAGAGGAAAAAAAGGGCTGCCCTCCTTTAGTCATTTTCCTTTATTTGCTAACTTCCTCTGAACATTGTGTCTTAACGCAGAGCCGCGGCATCCAAGCTGCAGCAGAGCAAAAACCGTAATTGACGCTATGCCTCCTTCACGCTGGAGGGGAGAACATGGCTGCTTTTAAAGTTAACTCTGTAACACTCCAGCCTCTCCGCTACTATCCTCATGTCTCACACTTAACGATTGCTTTGGCTCGTCATAATAGCAGCATTGTAGAATAAAGGAGAAAGTTGAAAAAGAATATTTGGATATATATTTTTCTTTGATTGTTTTTCACTCTCGCTTGAAATGTCGAGCATTTGAACACGTAGATTCATCTGCATTTCAGCACTGATCTTTCTGCTGTTACAAAGAACACAAATTAATGGGGGAAAAAAGAGATGGATGGATCTGGAAAACAGAGGCTTTTTCTCTTTTTTTATTTTTATAGAGTTGCCCATAGGGGAATTCGGATTGCTGGAAGTGGGGCAAGAAAGATGGAAGACAATACTATAGAGGTTTAATTATCCAGCCATCAGAAATGAAAGGGGCGCAAAGGAGAACTGAGGCTAATAATGGAATCATACGTCTGTGTTCCTTTTGTGCCTTTTTTCTTGCTATCGCTCCTCTCTATCATCTAAAGAATTCATTCTCCAAAACGCACTACTTACCCTTCAATCAGCCTCCCATCACTGCGTCCAAAGGGTTCAGAGATGAAGAGCGATGCAAAACTTGGATTTCGTTCTTTTGTCTTCTTTCTTCGTTTAAATGTGTGGAGTGATTGAACGTTTGTGAAATGACTGGAGGAGGAAGAGGAGCCATCAGACGGTGCTCATCTGTGTGTTGCTCTGAGTCATTATATTCCGGGGTTACTGGAGACATTCAGGTGTTGGACCCGTGACATTGATCAGAAACAGTGATGAGATGAGCCAACCAAGTTGGCTGTGTTAGTTTAAGTGTGACCAACAATGTTTTTAAAAGATGAACTGCTGGCTACGGGTATTTAAGAAATACAGTCATTGGCCCCATTACAGCTATTTCCAAAGTGCTTGAAAACTGCAACTAGAAAAGAGAGAGAGTGCAAACCTCCACCAAGCATCTTCTGTCCACCCCCAAAACAATCCCCTAATGACAAACAATCCTTCCAAAAAACTCCTGGATTGGGACGGTGATGACGTCTTTGCTTGATCCAAACAAGAAACAAACCCGAGCACCTTGAGATGTAATCGTGCTCATCGATGTTAATACAAGGGGCACAGCCCCAGGTGTCAGCTGGAACCACAAATTTCAGTGACAGTGAAAAGTCAGAAGACAGTAAAATGATTTCCTGAATGTTCCTCCAGTAAGACAGAGTGAATGACCACCGTCACAAGTGCAGGGTCTGAGATTGAATGCGACAACAATCTCACTTCCAAAAAAGGAAGGGAGATTATCGTCGCAATCAAAGACACATTTGGGGGTAGAAAAGACCTTTTGCAGAAATAGGAAAGAACAAAGTGAAATCATTCTGACAGCATTTTGATTTGGCTGTTGGATGAGAGACTCATTCTACTTTAATCTCGCCAACAGTACAGTACTGTCAACAGTACAATGAAGCACCTGTGTGTCAGCTCACCTGTGGTTGTGTTCAGGCAGTGGGTTCAATGGTGCTGTCATTTCGGAGCCAGCGTTTCAGTGTCTGATGCATGTGAGTGTAGCAAGCCACTGTGTGCAGTGTTTTGCCAACATTGTGATGCAGAAATCATGCTCCTAAACTCTAAGTTTGCACATCCACATTCCATCAAATGTTGTTTACTTTGTCCTGTAATAACCCTGAACTAACTTCACGGCATCGGCCTGGACAGCTGCGGCTCCTTTAATCTTCCATCAGCCCCAGCACAAAGATGAACAGCAGCCTGTTGATGGTGTGGTGTCTGCAGGGTATTGTTGTTCACAAATAACAAAATGACATGATGAGGGCAAATCACTGGACATGTATAGCAAAGCTGACAGTCCTTTAATTGGACATTACTCAAGGCCAAATCTCATATTTCTTGTTCCTCTTGATCTTAAGAGACTCAGACGTGCTCCCTACAGAGCTTCACATTTTTTTAAAATCAATAATTAATGGTCAAAGTTATTTATTCATGTGTATCTCAGCCAATTAGGCATCGCCTAATTAACAATTTCAATAATTGATATTTATTTCTGAAAGACCTGTGTATCTTGGGCTGATGAAAAATGCATGAGCAGGGATGTGGACTGGGTTTTGTTTTTTGTTCTGAGAGAGCTTGATGCTTGGGGCTAATACCAGGCCACTTTGACTGGAAATCTTTGAGCTGGCACTTGGCCTCTGATGTGCATCTGATATGGGCATCTTTCATGGACCCAAAGCGCTCGTACTGTAGCATGTGATCTGGTAAAGACTCCGACATGCTCATCCTCAGATAGCCTTTTTTACTCTTTAATATCAAGCTTCAAAGATGGGGCTTCTGTTTCCTTCACAATTTCCCTTGTATGTACATGTGCTGTGTGTCTGTGTGTGGGTGAGTGCGTGTGCATGTGTGCGCTGTGTTGTATGTGCACAAGTGAAGGTGTGTGTGTGTTTGTAAGGTGTGTGTGTGTGTGTGTGCAAAGACTCAGGTTTGTCGTAGCATCTTTGTGGGGACATTTTCATTGCCATAATGCTTTCCCCTGCCTCTCACCCTAAACCCAACGGTCCAAAACACATGGCTAACCTTAACCAGGACTATGAACCAAACTAAAACCCAATTATGCCGACCGTGTTGTTTAGATGACATCCTCCTCAAATCGTGCTTAACCTTGTGGGGTCCGTCAAACGGCCCACAAATGCCCAGCCTCTTACCCCTAACTTAACCATCCAAAGTTTCATATTTACTGGAAACATGTCATAAAAGCAAGTCTGTGGTTGCATTTGATTCAATAAAGACTTTTGACGAGTCAAGATATTGCCAAGGTCAATATCTTAGTTGAGCCAAGATGACTTCAGATCAACTGTCTACAATGTATATTTAAGTGAAATAAATGTAAAATGTCGTAAAGCAAAATTGAGACTTGAAAGTCAAAAGTTGTACATAGCTGCAACAGACAACACAGATACCTGAAACTTACATCTTCTCTTGAACTGAAGATGCAGTATTACAAACGGTTCACGGTTTGTAAAAGTCAACATCCCATAGACTAGCGTGAGAGTTTAGTTGAACATTTTTGTGGGTCAGGAATTCTACAGATGAAATGACTAGCCAAAGCTAAAGCTTTGTACAGTTGGTTTTTATTATGATTCCAGGAGGCAGAAGCGAAAAGAAAAGAACTGACTAAAGTCAAAAGATGACCAGGTTCACAACAAACAATGGGCACTCTTTTGGAACAAAGAATGAAAAAAAAAGTGTAAACCAACCAAACTCAAGACCATCCCCAACATGCTGCCATGATTTGACTGGACACAGGGTATGCTAGCATTGGTTTGCGGAGTTGATGCGAGGTAAAACAGTAAAAGTGGAATCAGTAGAATTCGGTCACGCGCCTCAGAGAGCCAAAAGTCGGGCTGGGGCTTCCCCACTCGTTGTGTCTGCGGTACTCGCCAGGGCGTAGAAAGTACTGGCGCCCCCTGTAGTTGGGGTGTTCATGAAGCATCCAGTATCCATCCATGACGTTGACGGAGGAGATGTCACGAGTGTGGAAGCGATCATTCAGATCAGGACAATCTTCCATCAGCTCCAGATTCTGGCCCCCAAAGTCAGCGCGCTCAAAGATCTTCATCCTGTAGTTCCCATTGTACTAGGACAGAGGAGAGCTCATTTATGACTCATGTTGGTAAGTGTTTTCTGAGTCGCTACTTGAAGCCTCTGTGGTTCTCTCTCTATTTCTGTCATTTAAAATCTACATATTTGCATTTAAAATACTGTTTATTATATTGTACCCGACAGATAATGAGCTCTGACAGGGTAGGTGTTAGATACAGCAACGCCGTGTCTTATCACGACTCTTTAACATGAAGTAACCTTTGGCCGCCTACCATAAAAGGACACAGCAAACAAAGCTAGGTTCTTTATTTTACAGCTTAGTACCAGATGGATCAAAAGGCATTCATCATTTCCCCTGAATAACAACTTTTCTCGTGATATAAATTTCTTAATAAACTAATTTCTCTGCTGTCACACACGCACTGCTTTTTGTTTTTGTTTTTTTATTATAGTCTTTGATAGCAGTGAATACGGGAATCCAAAAGGGTTCCACATATAAAGATAGACCAATAATTGGTTTGTCCTACGAATTGTTTGTACACAATGTAGGACAAATCAATATAGCACTTTTCTTCCACAACTTTTCTGTCCTAATCATCCTCTTGTTTTGCTTCTTTTTTTTCTTGACCCAATTTTTCAAGTGTAGTTTTGGGTCAGCCAAGCAGGGGCATTTAAAAATAGCCACAGGTCTTGGCGCTCGGTGCCAAAAACAAAGGCAATTGTCCTGGGAACTAATCATTGCTGAACTGGCACTAGTACAGAGACAGAGAACAATGTGGCAGATAGGACGGCGCATCAGTTAAAACTCACAGGTGGCACCATACGGCAGGAGCGGATGTAGTCATTGAAGCCGCCCCAGCGTTGGTAATCAGGGTACTCGCCCTTGTACAGCATGTACTGGTAGCCATTATAATTGGGCTTCTCATAGGTGACCCAGCACCCGCTCTCCACTCTTATTGAATTGCAGCGACTGAAGTAATTCTGCAACTCAGGACAGTCGTTGTTGCACTCATAGTGATGGCCCTGAAAGTTCTTGTCTTCGTAGAAGATGATCTGTGTGCAGAAGTGGACACTGAGTGACAACACAACATTTTTTTTCTCATATACAAATCAACTGACATTTTAAACTCGCTGTCCAAACTCAGAGTTATGGTGAGGAAGTTGCCATGAGCAAGTACATGCACAATACACTAGCATGCAAACGAATCCACCTCTGCACGAGCACGTTTATTCTCCAGAGTTCTGCCCTTCCATCACATCATGATCATTCCCACAAAGGAATTTGTTCACGTGAAATAACATGTTGCCACTTTAACATGGGATCGTCCACACGTTTGACTTTGGAGCGCTTTCTAGAACAACTTGAAGGCTAAGACTCACAAGGATTTGAAAGGTATGCTTTTAACCCAGATCAAGTGCTTCACACTGGCAGAACAAACCAAACAACATGAGCTTTACTCAGGTGTGAGGAATAAGCACAAAGCTGATTCAATACTCTAGACTTTGCATCAAAACAGTACAATGAAAACCTCCATGGAGTTGTGTATCTTCGGAAATGCCAACAGCATAAAAAATGATCACAGCATTGATTTTCTTTTAAGTATCATTTCCTTTCTTAAATTTTGCCTCTTTGACGGTTGAAATAACGTAGAAATGTCCTGTTTTCACACAATATTTCATCATCTAACATTGTGCCATATCGACTGGTGACCGGAGATGACAGAAGTGCCTCATGTTGAAACTGCAGTTATACTTAATAATTAATACATAATTAGCTCTTGGGATTGTGGGATATCAGATGATAGAAAATTGGGATGTTTTGGATGAAGATAAACTCATTAGTCACGCACAGTGGTCTCACTCCAAACAGGCAAAACAGTCGAAGAGTTGAACGGCCACACAAAAAGAAGGATCAGCTGTTTAAGCTTTTGACTTCAGATTGCTGACTTACCTTGCTCATCGTGACTCTGGTCAGTTCAGAGCGGAACAGATGTCAAGCTGCTATTGGACCTCTTTATAGACCTTTCTGGGATCAGGACTCTGCCAGCATCACACAAAACACTGTTGTGTCAGCACAGTAGGCTTTATAGACCACAAACTATTCCACTGCGGCAGACGCTTTGTCCCTGTCAAATCTCTGCGTGTCGACAAAATACTGTACTGTGGCCCTTAAAGTTGCAGCATCTGCCTTTATTTGTGCGAGTCATGCAAACCTGGCGTGGCGGATGGAGCTTACCATTTTGCTGCTGTGCGTGGGAGCCTTCCCAAACCAGCATGTTGTTAATAATAAAAAGATAAAACATTGAATTATTGGAGGAAAATCGTAGCTTGGTGTCACATGGTAGAAGAAGGACTGTTAGCCGTGGTCATCCCAGTCTGCAGGAGTGGCCCATCTGCGTAGGAAAGTCAGTGTGAAGCAGCACCCTATTTTGATACGTGGGTGTACAAGTCCTTTGGTGTCATAATGTTTTGTGGATAAACAGCTGCTAAAACTGGTGTTCAAAAGAGACACCATTCACTTTTCGATGTGGTACTTTTTATGGGGGCCATTTTTCACTTCCCATCTAAGTACAGGTACTTGGACTGAACGACTGGCCTCTGCTCTGTCTGTCATTAAGTGTCAGAAAGCAGCACTCCATTCACAAACATGCTGTGAAAGATGAATGTGATGCATGCTATGAGGAACACACATGGTTGACCATGATAGCTTTCATATTTATTGATTTCAAAGTGGAATCTTAGCCCTAGCTCTTTATCTTTCTCAAAGAACCCACTAAAGGGTCGGAGCCACCCCAGTCCACAAAGGACTTGTACTCCCCAGGGCATAGGAAATACTGCCGGCCCCTAAAGTGAGGGTGCTCGTAAAGGACCCAGAAGCCTTCCGAGACTTTGCAAGAGTGAATGTCATGGATGTGGAGTCGGTCAAAGATATCAGCGCAGTCATCCGAGAACTCCATGGAGTGTCCCGTTAGGTCCGGCCTGCTATAGATCCTCATCTTGAACTCTCCCCGGTACTGTAAGACGAGAGGGATAGAAGCACAGTTATGATGTGATTTTAGTAGATGTGAGCCTCAGAGATGGTTTTCTGCTTCGAGCTCGTCTCTAATCATTTAAATTCAATGGAGTTCTTCAAGAAACTAACTATCGAAGAGAATGAGTTGCTGCTCTTTCCGTGCATGTCAGAATCCCCCCTCTCCAGTCTGCCAGAAACACTCAGTGTGAGTGGCTGAATTAGAATGAAGGCACCAGGTCTTGTGGGGGAGTATCATATTCCTTTTAAAGGCTGACGGAGTCTCCTTGTGGGCCTCGGAGCAGAGCCTTTCATGCTATGACCTGCCTGAGTGCGTTTAAATGGAATCAAACGCTCAGTGATTGACATCCGTCTCTGATGTTGTATTTGATGTACGATGTGATGGGGGAAATGAGGATGGGGGGGGCGGGTGGGGAGATACAAGTCCTGTCTGTTTGATTGACTTACAGTGGGTATCATCTGGCAGGAGCGGATGCAGTTGTTGAATCCCATCCAGCAAGGATAGTCGGGATAGTCGCCTTGGCCGAGGATGTACTGGTAACCTTTATAGCAGGGCTTCTCGTAGGCCACCCACCGGCCTCCAGTCACCTGGATTGAGTTACAACATTTAAAGTGCCTAAAGGTGTCAACGGTGTCAGTGCTGCACTCCCATTTGCGGCCCAGGAAGTTGCGGCCTTCATAGAAAATTATCTGTAGTGAAAAGAGAAAGGGTGAGTCGTGACTGGCGAGATGCAATACTCGGCAAGAACTGCGGGGGACACTGTTCTCCCTTTAATAGCTTCAATACTACTGACAACACAAATCCCACATTGGATACTAAAATAACCGACTTTGGTAAATACTGCGCTCTTCACTCGACTGCAGAGAACCGAACCCTAACCCTTTACATAGCGGGGTAATGGCACAGTGACCTCACTTGAGTCAAAACACCAAAAACAGGAAACATAGGAAGTGAGCTAAATTAATTGACACGGCTTACGACGGTCGGTTAAAAGGGTCAGTTTGGAATTATAAATTACCATTTAATATCCACAAAAACAATAAAGCAGACCGTCGGAACAAACACTGGAACAAGAGTAAAGGGCAAAGACAACCTCTCCAACTACAACCTGTCTCTCACGTGCCCTAACCTCCATATGCCCTTTCTTTACCTTCAAAAATAAGTACATGAAAATTCAAAACGCGTAATAATTGTTAACGAATTTATTGATTAATTCTAATTGGTGCTGAATATAGTTGAACTAGGGTTAATCTGCATAAATAACCACATGAGTCATGGTGCATGTAGCATCTTAGCCCACTTGAGTTACCTTGACTTCAAAATACTCTCTGAGTTTGTTGTACAAGTAACATCCGACTTACAACTTGCTCCACCTACGTCCACCCGTACTTATGACCACGGCCAGCAGATGCTTTTTTTTTTTTAAATTCTGGCACCGCAGCAGTTGGCAGCCCGCCAACTCGTACGACAGTTACAGCAGCACAGCATCTCACTCTCACACAGCCATCTACCACTACAGTAGGACCTATAACTCTCGCGTCAGTTATTTTGAATGCCATTTGACTTACGTCCAGTCTGACTTCCAACCGGTTGGTCGGAACCAATCTTGGTCCTAAGTCGGATCTTACTTGTACTACATAAGTGCATTAATATGGGAAAAATTATTGCAGTACTACGGGCTGTCGGTAGATTCAAAGTTTTATTTTCAATCACACTAAAGCGGAGTTAACTCGAGATTAATGGGAAATTAATCATACTTCTTGTATCTGCTCTAAATATACTTTAAGTTGGAGGAAGACTTTATCAACACAAGAGTGGCCAATAATGTTTCCAATGTTATGCTTTAGGCTTGTTTTGGAGCCTCTTCAGTATCTCTGAGGTTATTCTAAAGAATTTTCTTGACAGTATGATGGCGATGTTGTAGTAAACAAATGTTTGCACCTATGCGTCGCGCCACACAGGTTATCTTACACTGCTCTGCTTATGAAGTAAATAGAAATATTAAATACAGATTCTGTTGAATGGAGACTTCTTTGAATGGCACTCACTTCAGTGAATGTTTTGCCAAGCTTCATAGCCAACAGATCAAGTTCCTGTCACCGTCAAATGAGGAAGTTGAGTTGGTCATGAAGCAGGTGACTTTCATTATGACTGATAAAACACTCCCCAAAAAGTAAAAAACAAAAAAAGAGTAAAAAAACAGTTGTTGTTTGCATAAAAGGAAATTATTCCCAATGATAACTTGTTTTAAGCTATTCACTGAAAAAAATGGACCATACCTTTCCCATGTTTCTGAAGTTGTGGAGACCCAGAGTCAGGTGGACAAGACTTTATAACGCTTACCCTAGTGATGACGATTCCTATGACATAACCAGTATTCTTCAGGCTTTTGAAAAAAGAGAGAGAGAGAGAAGAGAAACAAAAACAAAAACAAACACAAACAATGACCTTGCCCTCTGTTCTCGGGTTTACCTATTGAGGTCAGACTCCACCCTCACACACAAATGTATCACACATATTCTGTTCTGATATATGTGGGTGACTCTCGTCCAACCGTGAACGTGTGATGCAGCCTTTTGAAACATTGCACAAAGGGACATTTACATTGTGTCTGCCCAAATACAAATGCTTTGTGTGTATATATAGTGGATTCATGTCAGAAACGCTCAGTGTATACGTGAAAATGCACAACTGACTGCAGAGAGCTGAGAACTCCTCCGTCCCAGTCACTTTGCCAGAGCAGTTTGATCAGTGCATGACCATACACAACACATTTCTGATCAACAGGAACACTGAGTCAACCAAAAATGAACATTGCTTTTGTTATATCTTGCAAGTGACCAGACTATTCACCTCTGTTTACCCAGCAAGGGTCACTGGTGTCTGTCGAAGTGTGTTCACACCAAACATGATTGTTTGCATTGCTTGTAAAAGCAGTGGTCATTGGTTTCCAGTGAAAAAAGGAGACTTCCCCTCTCACAAGTCAAAACAGATCATCCTGCTGGGGGCTGCTCTAAGGTTAGTGGACAATTGCAGCCCTTTATCCACACTGGATGCACACAAAAGCAAAAAAGATGGACCCCACTGGGTTCATCAGATTCGTCAGACCAGCTAGGTGAGTTGTCACTCGTAGTCCTTGCTTTTATGGCCCCAAATGTGTGTGACCTGAAGATTGACTTGACTTATAAATCAGTTGCTTTCAACTCTCTACATCTCATTTGGTGCGAACGGACCCATGGTATACATATGTTTGCATGTGCAGTTACAAGACGAATTAACCAGACAGCGCACATATGTGTGCCACTGGAAGGATGTTTATCGCAACAAATAAAGAACAAAAACAACCAAACTGAAATTACTCTAAGAGCATTTTTATTTTTGTCTCAGTTTTGTGACTTTGTGTTGTGTACGCTGGTCCTGAAGCAAATGGAAACTAAGAAACACACACCAAATAACGGGTCATTCAAAAAAACAAAAACATAAAACAAAGTAACATTTTCAAAGCAAAAATAAAAAAACAGAAGATTTTTCAATGGTTAAGTGTTCAATGTAATGACCAGCATGTTGACAGTCTACATCTGTTCCATCTAGTAGGGCCTTATTGTGTATTTTTGTTTTTTGTAATTGAACTCTCTGTCAACATGTCAACACTTTCTGGTTGGCACAGAATGGTTCCGTGTTGTGCCATTCATGATGGCTCAATATACAGTATCGCACTTTTTGAATCACTTATATTACAATGTGATGCTTAACATTAGTGTTGTGTTTTGACTTTTGCATGATAAATAAAAAAAATATCCCAGAATGTTACATACAGCATTTAAACTCCTTTAAATTGTAAGGCACTGATATTCATATTGAAGATCTGAAATTCTGCCTTACTTGACAACAAATAAAAATACATATAAATATCGTTGTGTAACATCATCAGCCAGTCAATCTCACAGGCTAAGGTTAGCTTTTGTAGCCTAAAAGTTAAATAGATAAAGTTGTGGTGGTAAGGCGGTAAACCGTCTCAAGTTCAAATTTTGCAAAAAGGCTGCTGTTTACGTGGAATGAGCCCAGAACTACAAAAATGGGGGATGGGCATGAGTCCGGTTTCAATTGATCACAGATATGAATCATCGATTAAACGTCTTTGTTCATAAAAACTGAAGTGACCGTGTCACCTTGGAGAGACGTTATTGCTGCATTTCAACAGGGAAGTTATTATAACAGCAAACCACATGACACTTGTTTGAACTGGGAAATTCTGAAGTTTTGAATGTAATCCATTAAGATGTACTACCCAAAGCTAGATCCTTCTCATTCTTTTTTTTTTTTCACAGTGTGTGGAATCCCCTGCTTTGCAAGCTTGGATTCATGCACGTCAGTGTGGAACAGGTCATAGTAAAACTTTTGCTCCATTCCGTTAAGTGGTGCTGAAAGCCTGGACTGAGACAAGGTTTTGTTCTGTTGATGTAATCTGCACTGATCTGTTGTCTCTGTTAGCTTCCATAGCCTGCAGTCGTACTCTGATGCCAGACGGGACTGCTCTGTTTGCAGATGTACAGACAGAACCGTTCTATGTGTGTATGCACGATTGAAAAGCTGAGGTCTGGCGCCTCTGTGTGTTTCAGTCTTTGTACGAAGTGATAGATGTTTGGACTTGCTTCTTTGGCTTGTAAGCATAGCCCAGAGCTGAAGGGGAAAAGGCCAGAAAAGATCTGCCGCCATGCACTGTGTTCCCAAAGCCCAGCTGATGCCAGAAAGGTCACTCTCATCCTTTAGCCTTTCATCAGGATAAATAGCACTGTGGCCCTCTCTGTACTTTGTGGGCTCACAGCTTTAACTGAGACAACATGCAGTTACCATTACCTTCCTGCGCGAAAACAGAACACAGTCCTGATATTTCCGAAGCAATGCGACACTCGTGGAGTGTGAAGGAACAAGTGTTGATGGAGCTTTGACTCCTTTGATCACTCGTCAACTTGAAACTCTCACAGGCTTCAATAGGTTTCATGTTCCAAGCTGCACTCTTTTTCCATGACATAAGTAGATCATTGATACCCTTTCATCACGTCATGCCGCGTAATTGTGGCAGATTATCAGAGGGGATGTTGTTTTGTTTTGTGAGTTTCTGCAGCAAATATTTACTCCTAGAGGGAAAGTTGTATCAGAAGATATAACACACAACTGTTTAGATTTCCCTGGTATGCTCATTCATACTTTAATGCTTTCTTTTATCACAGTTATTGGGAGTAAAATATGTTGATGCGGCTGGAAAGCAGAGGAATGACATGCAAGCTCTGTTTGTCTGGCATGGTACCACAGTGAAACGCATCATTTGGGAGATTTATAACGTGCTGGATGGATGTCTGAGATAAAGAAGCAATGAACACATTTACGGGGATTTCAGCATATCTGCTAACAAGACACTGCAAGAGGTATATTGTTTGTTTCGTTAAAAAGAAAAAGAACTAGAATGATTCCAACAGGAAAGTCCGCACATAATACATCAAATGTACGTATCTTCACTATGTTTTATTTATGTACAATGTTTCTCAACATTTAATTTCTCAACATCAGTTCTTATTTGTGTACGGTATTTCAAATTGCCAATGTAATAATTTTAGAATATTGTTAGAATTTTAGATATTCCCTGCTCAATCGTATTCTTGGATGGAGAAAAAGCACTTGATAGGCTGGAATGGAAATATGTTTGGGAAACATAGCAGGGATTCTTACACTTTTTGATCTAGGGGCCCACCTTTTCCAGAACAAACAGGTCCGGGGCCCTTTCAAAGAATAGAACTGATGCATTACTGTGATTTGTGATTTCAGAATTATTGGTTTCATTTGTGTTCAATAACCATACATGTAAACAAACCAAAACCTTGTGAAATGACATGAAACCATGTGATATTAAAGATATTTGTCATCGAAAAGTCCAACCAGCAGCAGAACCAGGTGCAAGTCATGTTCTGTTCAGAAAATTGGAAAAACTCTACATCATGAATAAAATTCTGAATAAAGTAAATATAGTAAAACAATGTCTTAATTCCATGAAATATTTTCTTTTTCATAAAAACACTCTAAAGAAGATAAGCGCAAATGAAATTATTGCCATAAAATGCTTGAATTAATTTAAAAAACTGCTCCAACAGGTGAGCAGTTTTTACTTTACTGGGGGAGCCATGATTTTCATTGTCATTTTCAAGAACTTCTTCATAGTTGGTAACTATCACAATTTAGCAGCTGTCAGGTCGTGACTCACTAGTGCCACCATATGTGGCAAGTGTGGAACACAAAAAACTTCTCGCGGGTCAACCATCTTGGCCCTATGGTTAAGAATCACTGATCTAGATTTCGTTTTGGGGCTTTCACATGGTTAAGATATTACGTGCAAATCCAAGCACAATGGTATAAACTGGAAACACTTATTCGACACAGTTTTCAGTCTCTCTGGGAACCAGACAGGGATGCCCCGTCACCTTCACTTTTTGCGTTGTCTCTTGAACCCCAAAAAAACAGGCAACATTCATCTATTAATGTGGTTACTTTCTTCAACACTGACCACTGCATATCATTATACACAGATGATATTCTACTGTACTTAAGCAGCGTGTCCCAAACGTTGCATCTGCTCTCTTTCTTTGAAAGTTTTAGCTCTTTCTCTGGATGCAAAATTAATTGGACCAAATCAGTGTCAAGGCATTTATAAGTGTTAATGACGTATAACATTACCGTCACACATACATCCAGTGAGGAATTTCAAATATCTTGGTGTGGAAATGTTGTGTGGAAATATTCATCACTCTCCTTAATTGTGAAACACAATTCCCAAAACATATACTGTAAAACAATACTAAGAATGAGCCAATTCTAATTTTTAATACTAAGAACCTTGAACGCCTCCCAAATCTCCCCAACTCATTCCAGGCACGTATATCCGTAACATAACGGGACATTCTACCTCGGATACATTTCTTTTCTTCCATGGTTCCCCACACTACAGTTAAAGACTGTTGGCAAAAACATAATTCATTTGTTTAAGAACTGGTAAATTTTTTTTTTTAAAAAGGGTCACATCTGAAAATCACAACCTTACAGCGGGATTGCTCCCAAGGACAGCTCTCAGTTCCAAACCTTTAGATATACCATTGATCCTTCATCCTTAACAGTCTCTCAGAGGCCCATCATTTCTCCTTTACTTTTACGAAGCAGCAATGAAATATAGAAATAAAGACAAAGTCGCACCAACATTCAATAATAATCTACATTTATCTGGGAACAAACCCTTCACATCTACCAATTTGGAGAGCAGGGGAGCACATACTGAAAACTGTTATCAATAAAAGAGGTTTGTTGAATTTTAACAATCTGAAAGACAAACATTATTTACCTAGTGCACTTTTTTTCTATATCTACAGCTGAGGTCAGCAATGTGTGCGTATGGTGTACCATGGCACATTTCCCTTTTATCACACCCTAAACGCAAATCATAACCTTGTCTCACATGACTAGAGGTGTAGCGTCAAAACTGTACAAATTGTATTCTGAAGCTCAATCACGTCTACCAGTGGAAGCTACATGGTGGTGAGAGTTAGCTCCCATCTATAACAAAGAATTCTGCGAGGATTGTGTGTGGTCAAATATCAAAATGACTTCCCAAAGTACCCAAACCACCAATTGAACTGACATTACAAATTCGCTCAAAGGATTGTTAGGTATTTCTGCTTGTTCTTCTTTAAAAAATGACGAGAGATCAGTGAACTTGAGATCAAGGGAAATTTTACTTCGAAGGAGCCAGAGTTCACAGAAGCAACGCTGGTTTACAAAAGTGAAGGCTGACTGGAGACTGATGCTTAGAGGTGTCCATTATACAGCGAGTCCACATTCCTGCCATCCGAGAATGTTGTTGCAGTAAGGAGACGCGTGCATTTTGGGAAAAGCATTAGCTTAAATATAGAAACTAAGGGGCCTTTGGATTGCAGTGCGGACATCAGCATGTATGCATAGAATTACAAGTAAGCAGTAAATCTCTTCAGTTCAAACCTAAAGGGAAAACCAGGGGTGAACCATAAATATGATCAATCAATCACATTTTCTTTATCAGGATGCACCTCACATCCAGAAAACACTTCCTCATGAAGTTAGCCAAATCTGCCAATTGCGACCTGTGTTCCTTCAAGACACGTGGAATATTTTTGGTTTTGGTTTTGTTGCTAATGTGTGTAATATTATTCAGCTACAATTCCATCTGCTTCTTCATGATGATTCCGGTTTACTGCTGCAAAGAAGATGCTTGCTTTGAGATGGAAACCGATGGACTGTCTGTCTGTCAATATCTCAATGGACAAATACTACTATACGACATTGTGTGAAAGGGGAGAGCGGTGAGGCAAACGCATGGTGAAAGCACAAAAACTATTAGCAGCCTTCAGCGTCGCTTGTTGACGCATTGACGGCGAGATACGTGAAAAAAGACATAGGTATGGGTTAGTCATGGGATGGCAGTCCATTCATTTTATGCTCACTCACATGTCAAATTGGTATTTAAAGCTCATCAAACTGCCATGCATTTTAGTCATGGTGACTCAGTGCACCACTAAGGAGGAGAGCCACGCACAATTTCATAAATAGCAACTGACATCAAGTGTCCTTCAGTGAAGAGAGCTTCAGCAGTCTCCCGTGAGTCCCTGCCTCGTGTATTCCAGCAAACCCTCATGTGCTGCTCATCTGCACGTAAGGTGTTCCGCGACATTCCCTCCTGTGCCTAGAGCTACTGTACATGGAAGTAAAATGAACGTAACACTCTACGCTGAAGGCGACCTTTTCTGTCAGTATAGGCTGAAAAAGCTCACTTTCCCAACGCCCTTATATGACACCATGGGAGTGAGGATGGGTTGATCAAAACAGAGGGAAAACAGAAGGAGCATCAAATGAGCCCTAGAAAAATGTGGGGAACATGGCCTTAATCAAAAAATCTAAAGGGAAGAAATCAGAGTCTCGGAGAAACCTGGGAGAATTTTCAGCAAATATAGTGTACCGGTTCCTCATGACACTGGAGACAGAAACACATCCATCTGAATGACACAACACCTGAGTTATGGGTTTTCATGTAGGGCCATAAATTATCTGACATTATGTTGAACAAGCAGAATAATCTCTCCATTGTTTTCTCCAGACCAGATTCAGCAAGACACTCACTCACTTTGCAATGAGAGGGCCAACGGTTTGATACAGGAGTTAAAGAAGTCTCTGTGTCGAAGAGGAAAAACAAGAGGAAAAAGCACCTGTTTTCACAACAAAAGCGGTTGTGTTGAATCTTTTTTTCTTCTTTTTCCTCAAAGTGCAACTAATGTCCATAACACAAGAAAAGCAACACTTTCAAGACCACCTCCTTGATGTCTCCACTTTGTTTTAATACGTTTGATCATGTGAGATTTCATCATCAGAATCAGAGTCAACTTTATTGCCAGGGTCAGTGAGGATCCCACCAACTGGGAAAGTGCGTTATGAACAAAAACATAACATAATAATAATAAAGAGTAATAACAGAAGTAACTAATAATTAAAGAACCCACAAACAACAAAGGCTGTTCACAAATTCATCGGTCTGACGGCCGAGGGGAAGAAGCTAAGATGTTCCTGTGACGGGAGGTTCTGGTCTGGATTGTCCGCAGCCTCCTGCAAGAGGGAAGAGGGACAAACAGTCTATGACCAGGGTGAGAAGGGTTGGCTCTGATCCGACCTGCACGTCTCTGGGTCCTGAAGACATGCAGGTCCTGAAGAGGTTTTCTGATGCTGAAGTTTTCTGATGGCGTGGTGGCTCTCATGTAAGCAGTGCCGGACCATCAGGCTGCAGCCCTGTTGTACACTTATTTGCAAAATCTCAGAAAGACTCTAACAAGACGGCCACAGTTTGCCGACAGCGGCACAAGAAACATGTCAGAGTAGAATCACACAGCTGCGCCAGGCTGCCCCCCCATCAACATGTTAAACACGAACAAAATAAATATCTCAAACGTTTGCACTCGCCAAGCGCTAAGCCTGCGGTGGCCGCCTGATTGGAAGTGGCGAACTTACTTCGCCTGTTTATCTCACCTGTGTGGCTTTAGATCCCGGGGAAATGCAGGGCCAGAGAACGGCGTGATACACACTGGAATGCCACCAAACAGCTGTAGTTTCATTGCTCTGAAGCTTGTTTGCCCATAAATATCCTCATATGTTTAAGCCACAGGCTTCCAGGAGCGAGAAGAGTTGCGGTTAGTCTGGAAATGCTATGAGTATCCAATCACAGTTCACGTTCAAGTTTGGTTCACAGGTCACGTTCATCATGAGGCCAGCTACAAGGCCTCACTGTCCCCAACTCGTGATCTGATAGCTATCGCAACAATCCATCAACTATATGTGTCCATTCACTCTGAGGGCAACTGCACCTTCGCTGATCTCAAATATTCACACTGGGATGTACTATGACATGCATATGATTATTATATATACTATATATATATAATAATCATATATTATATATACTATATACTCCCCCTGGAACTGCAACCTTATCGTGGTGGTTGAATGATGCTATGTTGTCGGGGGCGTTATGCCCCTGGTAGGGTCTCCCATGGCAAACAGGTCCTAGGTGACGGGTCAGACTAAGAGCAGTTCAGAAGCCCCGATGAAAACAACTACATCATAAGTGCTCATGGCACCAGGACACCCTTGGCCGGAGGTCTATGATAGACTTTGTGATCGTGTCATCTGACCTTCGGCCACGTGTCTCGGACACTCGGGTGAAAAGAGGGGCAGAGCTGTCAACCGATCACCACCTGGTGGTGAGTGTGATCCGCTGGCAGGGGAGGAAGCCGGTCAGACCGGGCAGGCCTAAACGTATTGTGAGGGTCTGCTGGGAACGCCTGGCGGAACCCGCTGTCAGTGGCGTCTTTAACTCCCACCTCCGGGAGAGTTTCTCCCAGATCCCGAGGGAGGTAGGTGACATGGAGTCTGAATGGGCCATGTTCTCCTCCCCCATTGTCAATGCGGCTGCGCGTAGTTGCGGTCGTAAGGTCTCCGGTGCCAGTCGTGGCGGCAATCCCCGAACCCGGTGGTGGACACAGAAAGTAAGGGATGCCGTCAGGCTGAAGAAGGAGTCCTATCGGGTCTTGGTGGCCTGTGGGACTCCTGAGGCAGCAGACCTGTACCGGTAGGCCAAGCGTGCCGCTTCCCGTGCAGTCTTGGAGGCAAAAACTTGGGTCTGGGAGGAGTTCGGAGAGGCCATGGAGGAGGACCATTGGTCAGCCTCCAAGAAATTCTGGCAAACCGTCTCAGAAGGGGGAAGCAGTGCCTCACCAGCACTGTTTACAGTGCTGGGGGGGAAACTGCTGACCTCGACTGGTGATGTTGTCGGGCGGTGGAAAGAATACTTCGAGGGTCTCCTCAATCCCGCCGTCACGTCTTCCATTCAGGAAGCGGGGACTGAGGACTCAGACGACTCTCTCATCACCCTGGCCGAAGTCAACGAGGTTGTTCATAAGGTCCTCGGTGGTAGGGCCCCGGGGGTTGACGAGATCCGTCCTGAGTATCTGAAATCCCTGGATGTTGTAGGGCTGTCGTGGCTGACACGTCTCTGCAACATCGCGTGGCAGTCGGGGACAGTGCCTCTGGATTGACAGACCGAGGTGGTGGTCCTCCTGTTTAAGAAGGGGGACCGGAGGGTGTGTTCCAACTACAGAAGGATCACACTCCTCAGCCTCCCTGGAAAGGTCTATTCCAGGGTACTAGAGAGGAGACTTCGGCCAATAGTCGAACCTCAGATCCAGGAGGAACAGTGTGGTTTTTGTACTGGTCGTGGAACACTGGACCAGCTCTATACCCTCCATCGGGTGCTCGAGGGTTCATGGGAGTTTGCCCAATGGGGTTTGGAATATGGGGTACGGGGCCCTCTGCTAGGGGCTGTCCACTCCCTGTATGACCGGTGCAGGAGCATGGTTCGCATTGCCGGCAGTAAATCAGACCTGTTCCCGGTACGTGTTGGCCTCCGCCAGGGCTGCCCTTTGTCACCAGTTCTGTTCATCACTTTTATGGACAGAATTTCTAGGCGTAGCCAGGGGTCGGAGGGGATCCGGTTCGGGAACCACAGAATTTCATCTCTGCTATTTGCGGACGATGTTGTTCTGCTGGCCTCATCGGACCGAGACCTTCAGCATGCGCTGGGGCGGTTTGCAGCCGAGTGTGAAGCGGCCGGGATGAGGATCAGCACCTCCAAGTCTGAGGCCATGGTTCTCGACCGGAATAAGGTGGTTTGCTCTCTCCAGGTTGGTGGAGAGTTCTTGCCCCAAGTGGTGGAGTTTAAGTATCTCGGGGTCTTGTTCTCGAGTGAGGGAAAAGGGGAGCGTGAGATTGATAGACGGGTTGGTGCAGCGGCAGCAGTGATGCGGTCGCTGTATCGGACCGTCGTGGTGAAGAGGGAGCTGAGTCACAAGACGAAGCTCTCGATTTACCGATCGATCTACGTTCCCACCCTCACCTATGGTCACGAGCTTTGGGTCATGACCGAAAGGATGAGATCGCGGATACAAGCGGCTGAAATGAGTTTCCTCCGCAGATTGGCTGGGCGCACCCTTAGAGATAGGGTGAGGAGTTTGGTCATCCGGGAGGAGAGGAACCAGTTGAGGTGGCTCGGGCATCTGATCCGGATGCCCCCTGGAGCTGGAGGAGGTTTGTGCGGACCGGGAAGTTTGGGCTTCCCTGCTCCGAATGCTGCCTCCGCGACCCGACCCCGGATAAGCGGTAGAAGAAGGTGAAGGTATATACTATATATAATATAGTTTGGGAACATTTCTGGTTGTTACACAGCAGAGAAGGCCCACCACTGAGATCCAGCCATGCTGGAAAGACGAGTCTGCCATGATATGATGAAGCCATGTGTTATTCAAGTTTGTAGGTTCATTAATTCTCATAATGAGTTTTATGTTGTGAGCGTGCCTATGAACACCACACACTCACATAGGTCTAGTGCTCTCTGATTTACTCTGGACTGCTCTGTCTGGAAGTGAGGGAGGAAAACTGTGACTCAGGAACCTAATCTGTATTAAACACAAAAGTGTTGATCTGTAATTGATTTTGGAGAAAGTCTAGTAATGTAGGGAACATCATCATTGCTGTCTCCTCACTCACTCATGGTTTGTTTTTCCAAGTTTGTCTAGAGTCCAGAGACACTCCAGTGAAGTCGTTTGCCAGGCTTCTCTAGTCCACCAAAGCAGGACCTCCACTCATTGTGAGGTTGCTTTTGGATCGCAGACAGAAACGCTGTCAACTGAAAAAGGAGCGCTAAAGAAAATTCTGAAAGAAATTTGCACTGATTCCTGCATTGTTTCAGCAGAGGCAAAGATAATATTCACAACCAAGAACAGCAGGATGATGCAGGGATGACTTCTGAACATTAGGAAAGTCTCTTTTGTGCTTCGATCATGTCAATCTGAACAAAACAAGTCAACAATAGGATGCGATTGCAAATTCATATATGTTCATGAAACAATGGAGAGTAGCATTTGTTCACACTTTGTTCACGCCTTTAATGTCATGATGACTGACTCCACTGTGATTTTCCTACTTCTACTCTGCCTCTCTACCCTGCATCGGTGTGCATACCGCTTTAAGACAATCACGTGACTGATCAATGAACTATGTCGACTCGGCATATGTAACTGCAGTTCTATGAATATGTGCGAATCCCTCTAACAGCCTTCGCTATTGGTCAAAAAAAAAAAACATGCTGAAGGCCGTTGGGATTAGTTCCCTCCCAGCATGGCCTAAAAAAGACCAAGACCATACCTCAGGAACCCTGTGGTTGACGTCCTACCGGCTCGGCAGAAGATGCACCTCTAGAAAGGACAGTATGAACAACTGAGGTGTCTAGTAAGTCCTTCAAGTAGACTCGAGTGAAGGTCAATGCAGATGACCAAAACGCCGACTGGCAGATGTCCTCCATGGAAGCTCCGTGAAACGGATCTTATGGAGTGTGTTCTGAGGCCCTTCTGTGGCCTCATACGCCTTCTTGATGGCTGAGCACACCCAGTGTGCCAGCCTCTGGGAAGACCTTTCAGACTCCCACCATAACAGACGAACAGTCCGTCCGACAGTCTAAGTCCCCTACTGCGAACCTCAGGTGTGACAGGGGAGGATGGGGATGGAGAAGTTGGCGTCTGTTAGATCCACAGAAGTCATCCAGTCTCCTGGTCTGACACACTCGAGAAGTTGTCTAACTGTCAGCATTCTAAACTGACATGTTACAATATGAGTGTTTAACCTACTGTCCAGGATGGGTCTCAACGCATTTGATCTCTTCGGTACGAGGAAATAGACCAAGTAAAATCCTGCTTTGCAAGCTTTGGAACCTTTGATATATATGTTGGTACCTTTTGAAGCTCCTGGCACAGACGGGAGTAGCGGCCCAGGCGCTCGCCTAGCTTTCTTGGGTGTGGGTTTGCTTAGGTCTTGGGGCACAGAGTTAACTGCACACGTCAGATCCCTGTCACAGAGAGTGGAGTTAGCAGTCCGCGCCTGGCGACAGACAACGCATAAACACACTGGGTGAGGGAATAGCATTTAGACATTTTATTGAAAGACTGGGCAGAGGAAGTGGTTATGACGCTTGGGCCCAGGCTGGCTGCTCCCTCTGACCGGGGAGGAAGAAAAGGAGACAGCAGTAGGTGGAGGACGTGAAGAAGCTGCAGGTGTGGAAGGGGTCCGTCGAACCAGACCTCTCTGCTGGCAAGCGAGACTTTCAGTCTGGTGCCTGATGTAGATGGAGCCTCATGACTGGCCTGGATTTGTTGGTTCAGTTGTGCTGACTCTTTTTTGACCTCCATCTTCTCCAGAAGCTCCGGAACATTGGTGCCGAAAAGTGCGTTGTCAGAGATCGGTGTTCACACCATGGTCTGCCTGTCCGCTTCTTTCAGGGTTGTCTTGGACAGCCAGATATTGTGGCAACCTTTCAGATCTTCCGTTCTGGGTGTGCTCCAGTCGTTCCTCGACTGAGCCCTCCTATTCGAACACCGTTCTGTCCAGGGCCCCCACCAGGAACGTCACGTTATTGGCGAGATTCTGGAGGTGAAGTGAGCAGGAGGAGGTCTGGTCGACAAGCTGCATGGTGAGGTGGTCCTTCTCATCCGGAGGAATCAGAATCAGAATCAGAATCAGAATCAGAATCAGAATCAAATTTATTGCCATGGTCAGTGGGGAGCCCACTAACTAGGAAAGTGTTTTGAAATAACATGCAGTCAAAAAGTAAATAGATAATAAAATAAAATAAAATAAAGTAAAATAAAAATAAATAAATAAATAGAATAACATTACAACAAGGCTGTTCATGAATTTAACAGTCTGACGGCCGAGGGGAAGAAGCTGTTCCTGTGACGGGAGGTTCTGGTCTGGATGGACCGTAGCCTCCTGCCAGAGGGAAGAGGAACAAACAGTCCATGTCCAGGGTGAGAAGGGTCGGCTCTGATCCGACCTGCACGTCTCTGGGTCCTGGAGACACACAGGTCCTGAAGAGGTGGCAGGCTGCAACCGATCACCTTCTCAGCAGAACGTACGATGCGCTGCAGTCTGTTCTCGTCCCTGGAGGTGGCACTGTTGTACCAGACGGTGATAGAGGATGTGAGGATGGACTGGATGATGGCCGTGTAGAACTCCACCAGCAACTTCATCGGCAGTCGTAGTTTTCGTAGCTGCCTTAGGAAGAACATTCTTTGCTGGGCTGTTTTAAATTGAATATCACTGCACACCAAAGTTTGGCTAAAAGATAAATTCAAGCATCAACTTAGGGTCCGTCAAACTTGTCCTTGTCCTAACTGAAGCGACAGTTCAGTTAAATATGCTGGTCTAAGTCACTGTTAATTCAAAGATAAAATACCATTGGGGAAGGTCATCCTAGATAAGTTTTGGAAGGATGGGACCAGTGGCCTTTATGATGGGGTCAATAATGGTGAGGTCAGAGGTTAGCTCTCTCTGACACAGCACGTGTGCACAATATGTGTGTGAGTGAGGGCTTGTTTATACTGCCTCATGGGGACAAATTTTTGACAAAACACGATCCTCATGGGGACCTCATGAGTGAGATCCTTGTGAGAACCTGTATGAGTTTTTAATCAACAGAGTGAGGACTTTTGGCCAGTCCTAGCTCAGTTATTATATTTGGGTTTTAGTTTGGTTCAGATTAAAGGGTAACTTTAGCCATTTGTTTGAGATGGTTAGGTTTAGGGTGAGAGGCTTGGGAAAGGGTTATGTCTATGACGGTCCTCACTAAGATAGGAAGGTGTGTGTGCGTGCGTGCATGCACGTGTGGTTTGTTAATCCTACTTTGTGGGGATCAATTCTTAACAAAACACTATCCTTGTGAGGACCGTATGACTTTCTGGGGACATTTGGCTGGACGCCACGAGGTTAAGCCTCAATTTAAGGGTGAAGACTTCAAAACAACTAGGTCATTACGATTGGGTTTCAGTTTGGTCCTGCTTAAGTTAACCATTTGCTGGATGGTTAGGTTTAGGCTGGGAGCCTGGGGAAAACATTATGGCAATGAGCGGCCCCCACAAGGATGGCGCGACACACCTCTGTGTGTGTGATATTAATCCTATATCTTTTTTATTTATTTTATTTTATGATAAGAGTATTGGTGTTTGAACACAATTGTTAATCCAGCTTTTTACAGTCCTGTTCTCTATTCCGCTGATGGAGCTACGTAATAGATGTGCAATACATCCATACATTAAAGATCACGCTTCCATTATTGCAAGAGCTTCTGAGAAACATCAGCAAACCCAATCTCATTAGCCAGGGACCTCAACTCCTCCATATCTCAGATGGCTTCCAGAAGGGTACCTCGTGTCTCTGGCTCTCAAATGATCGTCTTTAGCTGTGCTCCAAGACATCTCCTACCCACCCTGAAGGGAAAGGAACATCACAAGAGCCCTTGCCTGCTTTCTCGGTTCCCGCCGGAGGAGAAGAAAGCTACCCGCTGTGGAGCATTCCACTCTTCATCTCTGAATGATGGAAGAAGGGAAAGGAGCTGTGAGCTGGATGAGGGCGCAGGGAATGGGTGGGGGTATTACAGCTCCATTGTGTCCGAGAATCTCATTGAGCAACCTATGTTGCCCTGTGGGAGATGACGACACTATTAGGCCCCAGAATGGCTGTCAGTTGGGGACCTCTGTCATTGATGTATAGAGAGGGCAGAAAACCTGAACAGATATCAGTTAGTTAACTGTCAACCCCTTTCATCTACACAGCTTCCCAAACACCCGGTCTGTATAATCAGAAGGTGCCATTTGCACACCATAACATATTTCAGGTCAAAGGGCTCGGCTGTCAATTTAAAACACGCTGTGGTCCCTTTTTCCACACTGATGTCTCTCGCTTCCCGCTTCACACTCGATCATTGTGGCGAGAGATTAAATTCATTGTGTAAGCACTATGTGGCGAAAACAAGAGACAAGTTTGCTCCTGAGAAATGGTTAATTTGGTGCAGAAAATGTGGTACGATTGGAAAAAAAATGTTTGCCAAACTATACTCCCACACCGGGAGTAAAATGAGGGACCTATGTTTTTTCTTCCGAGAGATCATTCTCGCCATTTTTTCTGTCACAAAATCTCCAGGCTTTCTCTCTCTCTCTCTTGTCGCTGCCAGCGCCTGGCTCTATCGGGATTGCCAGACACAGGAGGCACTGTGAGCCGGTGCCAGGGCTCGTATTTACCGCGATGTGTCTGATGTGTTCCATCATTTTTTTTTCTTTGCTGGAGGATAATTAAAAGAGGAAATGGTGTTGGATGAAGAGAGTGTGGAAGCAGAAGGAAAGGGACTGAGCGAATGGATGCAGCTGTCAGTTATTGTGGATATGTTGTTTGTTTTTGTGTTAAACTGGTTGCTACCCGGATTTAGTCTTCAACTTTGTGGTAAATGGTACATGTAATTAAAACACAGTTAATTATGAAGAACTTTTGCAGGCAAAATGTCAACGAACATTTGTTTGTCTTAAACATTCGCTCATGCTGTTGAGATTTGGGTCATTCAACCTTTTAACTCCTCCAAATGGAACTTTTTTGTCCTTAAATCCACAGATACAAAATAATTATTTTTTTTTCATTTTTTTTCCAAACAGCAGTTACTTTTACTTTTCTTGAAAGCAGTAGTATGTGGGTCACACCAAATTCTATGCTATCAACCCAAGTCTTGTGTCAACCTGATAAAAATCATTGGGTTTTTCTTCTTGACCTGGTTTTCTTGTGACTGGGGGTCACTGGATGAATCACGGTGCCACTTGCATATCATATTAGATGGTTGGTTGTCTGCAAACAGAAAGATCACTGCCATTGTTTTTCAGCACGCCTTTCAACATCACTGCGTTGAAACCTACATTGTGATGACATAAGTTTCATGAAGGGTTTTTTGGTAAAGAGAATAAGTGCAAAACATGTTTCAATAAAAGTTTTAGATTTGGTTGGGCAAACTTAGAAGTGATTTGATTTTGGTGGGGATCCGAACGTTCTTAGGCTTCCTCCATTGATTTTCAAAAGGGCACCAGACGAGACAGAAAGCTCCAGAATGAGACCCGCGAAATCGATAGACAACTAAGATCTGACATTTTCATGAACTATAGCAAGAGAAACTGAGCAAAACCCTGCAGAAAACAATACACTGGCATCAGCGAGATATCAACATTATGACAAAACTGTGCACCAGATCACTGGTTTCCCTCACTAGAGTAATCACTACCAGGAAAAACATTCAAGGATAAGAGGATTGAATCTGCTATGGGTAAAGGCCCATTGTGAAGAATACAATGATCTTTTCTGCATCAGAAGAAATGTAAGGTTAAATAAATTCTCTGCTCAAGATAGACTTAGCCCAGAGCAACGACTGCCTCATGAAGTTGAAAAGTTCTGAGTGAAATTCCAGGAGGGGTTTAAGGTCCTAAAGGAGGCATGGTGGACTAGAGAGTCACTTTATATGAGCAGACTAGGATCACATTTGACTGTGATCACCCACTGACAGCCTATAAAGACAGCTTGGAACTCGTGGCAATAAGAAAACCTGCTCGGTGAAGCTGAGAGTATGAACCAGTGTTGCTTTGGCAGCCATTTCGGTTTTAGTCTTTCAGATATACACATGTGCACCTGAGCATTGTGTATATTTCACACACAACGTTTATGATGCATCGCATCATGTGCCTCAACACATCATTTTGCCCAAATAAAACAATGATCAGAAAAGAATGCCCTTCACAATACATTTTGATTATTGATTGTTTGCTTTTTGAAAATGTGATGGCGCACAACACATTGAACGTTGGCCAAATTTATCATGTATCCCAACTGTTTGTTTTGTTTTTTTTCTTTTGTGCTGACAATATTTAGCCACAACGTCACTAGATACAGTGACACGCATCAGCTACTGCACAGTAGCACAGCCAAGCTAACTTACATGGGAGATCAACTGCGTGAACCAAGCTAATTCAAGCCCATTAGCAGCTCATTTACCTCAAGCGGTACGTGGGAAATGTTGTGTATGCATCAAAACTAATGCTCGACTAATATCATCAACATTGTTGTGACTTACATACAAACAACTCTCACCACGGTCAGCCCTCGGTCAGGTGCGGCTAATGGTTTGTTTTTTTTGTAGCCACATTTGTCACCGGCCTGTTTCTCCACTGCACATTTGCGTTTTGCTTTGGAGAGATTGTAAACAAAGTGCCGCCACAGTCATAGTCCAAGAGTCAATGTAAGTGCTGCAGCCGGGCAGGTGGTGAGCGTGTACAAACACTGGTGCTTCGTCTGACAGATATTGTGGGTTACACGCTCAAGAATGTCACATATTTTCAATGTCTGAGAAACCATCTATGTACATTTTCATCTGGTATCGTCTCGTCAACAAAAACCTATAGAGTAATTGTCGCTTTATTGTCAACAAGGGCCCATGTTTAGCTTGTTATCGTTAGGTTATCATCATGAAAAAAAGGGTTGTTGAATGAGATATTGTTGTGAAAACAGCACTGGTATGAACAAGGGTGTGGAGTAAAGACTGAACCATCGGAGGACGTCTGAAAACAGACAGAGAAGTGTCTAGAAACGAACGATGATGGCAAACAACAGCTGGGCAGCAGTTTCTTGAGCCCAGCTCTGTAGATACGAAGGGTGCTGCTTTGTGCCTGGCAGACAGCTTCTGCGTTTCATCTATTTGACCTCAAGCCAATAAAGTTTGTTAGTCATTTGTTCATTTAATTGTGTGCTGTGGTTTATAACCATATGAAATGCTGTTGGTAAGCACTGGCTCTCAGCGCCTTCCTAGTTTTCTGATGTTGGCTTGAGATGTTACACTTGTGAAATAATGTCTGCTGCACATAACAATCAGAGGAAGCTGCAACGCCATATCGTAGCTGGCTGTAAGTTGCAAACCAATTAGATGACGAAAATGTGGGTTTATTTGTGATTGTGCGGCAAAAACATCCTGATTTTTATTGGATCATGGTTGACACAGAAGCTGTTCTCTGCTAACACATGACCATTTACAAGTATTGGAGCTCAGAAGAAATGACAACAGGGATAGTTACAAACCTGTCTATGGTCAAAGAGCAGTGTGAAACTGCTCTCTTCACTTGCAGGAGTGGTCACAAAAGTTAAGTCAAGTTAAAGCAGTCCAACCTCAGGATTCCTAAAGTGGCTCTGAAACATCTAATGTTACCTTCATTTCTGTGAAAGAGCCCGAGATATTGGTTGACAAGTTGTGACTTGGGCATTCAGTAGCCTGTCGTTGAGAAGAAGGAGCTCAGCCAAAACATGAAGCTTGTTCTCCATTTATGTCCTTACCAGTCAGGAGCTTTGGGGAGTGGAAGAACAAAATCACAGATCCGAGTGGTAGAGATGAGTTTTCTCAGCAGGATTTCTGACTTACTTTAGTGAATTCTCCACATCAAGAGGAACAAGATGACATGGCTTGGGGACCCTTTCCAGATCTGTCCTGAATGCCTACCTGATAAAGCCTTCCACACATGTCCAACTGCCCCTGTGGGCAGACCCACGACACTCTCGAGCAGGGCTGGGCAAACTGTTCCACAAAGGGCCTCGGTGGGTGCAGGTTTTTGTTCCAACCAATCAAGAGGACACCTTTTCACCAATCAGGTGTCTTCAGAATGTGATCGGGTGATTGTCAGTCTGGTGTTGCTTGTTTCATCTGAAACCTCACGGGCTAAACTGTGTGTGCTTGATCGATGTCTCTCAGTGGGCCTGGCAACACCAATGTCTTCCCACAGAAGAGTGGGAGGGAGTTCTTGGCCAGAGTCAAGAAGCAAATGGATGGATGCATGGCTGGATGGATGGATAAATGTCACCTGGAACACGATCAAAAAAAGACCGGTTGTGATAGGAGTATAGGCAGGTAATTGTCACCAGTTATTATATCTCTTGCTGTATTGTGGATTACATTGAAAAAGTGATACAACTCAATTTTAAATGTGATTTTATGTGATTGTACTGAAAATATATTTGATAAAAAACATTTTTTTTCTCTTGCTTGGCATCACAATGTCATTAAACAGTGCTGGCTGTGAAGTTGAAATGAATAGTTTAGTGTCATAGATCCAAGATCATCAAACACATGCACACATCTTAACCCTCCATCATGTCTGCATCATCATCTGCAAGAAACTGTGAGTGTTTCTTCATCACCTGCTTCAATTAGACATTCTGCGCCACCTCTAGCTCACAAGCTGATCTAAAGCGGGACAGCTCCTCTGTCTCAGCCGACTCACCTGGGGGAGCGGCGGCTTTCAGTTGCTCTCCACCCGTCAATGGCTTCTTTTTTGACAGGCTGTGTTTCCTCTGCCCCCAAAAGCTATCAAGGTTTAAAGAGCAACTTTTTGTCCTGTAATCCAAGTGCCTTTCAAACACATCACGCTGTTTACTGACACATGACAACCTCTCCATCCTCCATCCTTACAAGACGCTGCCTCACCTTCGTGCCTCGTCCCCCCCAGAGCTCTGTGAAGAAACAAAGCGGCGGCAAGACAACGGCCCCTTGCCTTTCACTCTCTGTACATTTGTAATCAGATGTGATGCTGTTGTTCACTTCTTCAAATTTGTCATCAAAGCAAATGTGTTCTGACAACAGCAAGTGACAAGTGCACCAGAGGAGAGGAATCAGCTCTTTCACGCTGCATATCAATTATTGATCGACATGCCCCCACCCCCGCCGAGCCCCCTATCCTCCAGCCCAGCAAGCAGACACCTTGTGATAATGAAATACACCAATTTAAAAAATAAATAATCACGCGGGGTCGGCCCCATTGTTGCTCAACGTTACGGGCTTGATTGACTGGCTGCACATTTCTCTGGTTGGCAGTCAGTTAGATGAAAGCAGCTCCTCTCATCGCCCAGGGCCACTAGCAATTTATTTAGAGGAGATGTGCTGCCGTCCCAGCAGGTAACAATATTGGACAGATACGCTCAGGATCATCACAGCTTTGAGGTGCCTCTCAAATCCCACCTTGCTCACTGATGCATGCACAACAATGGCTGAGGAAATGCTGCTTATTCACTCTGAAATCACTCTTAATCAGATTAATACTTTGAATTTCCAAAAGAAATGCATATACTAGCTGTGGCCAGATGGGCTTCATCCAAATTTGTAGTATGAACCAGTTAAATATGGATTCATCGGTATATGTTACGCACCTTTATCATTTTGTTTTTGACGTATTATGTTCCCTTTCTTTGTTCAATTCTTTCATAAAAGCCACACTGCACTTCCTGGGAATTTCATCATGAATCATGAGTTATTTGTTTGAAGAGTGCCAGCCAGTGCTGGGGTACAGTGAAACATTTTGCGGCTGAGGTTTGTCGCTGGTGACAGGACAATTTTACTGATGGTTCCTTGCACGCACATCACTACTTTCATTCGATTTTATGGTTTAAAAGAAAGAAAAAAACATGTCATAATGTCATGTCTTCAAGTCAACACATGCAAACAACACATTATGAGAGAAATTTTTAAAATGATCATAGCCAAGATAAAACTGTCTTCAGTTCAGCCACCTAATTTGAGTGCTCTAATGGTTAGTCTGGACACCATCCTTGTGACCGCAGCACCAGGCGTTCACATGAAGATAAAGGCAGGGAAAGGTGAGGGTTGTTCATTAGTACCGCTCTGGTTACGCTTACACTTGTAATTGTGAAGCGGATCTCACACTGTCATCAAACTGTACTACTAGAAACAAAAGCACAATCATAACCATGCGCTACCAAATATGTAGAGTAACTTCATCTTACTGGACCAAAAATGTCCAAAGTTGTTTCTATACTTTGTGACTGGCCATGCTTCTATTGAAAGACGTCGCATATAAGGATTATGTTTCTCTTTTGAATGAAAGGAAAGAATGAAACAATGAATGTTTTTTTCAGATTTCTCTGACAAACTGTAAATGCCTGACATGACAAATTTTATGACATTTGTATATCCATTCCACGAGTTATATAAGTGGATGACATCAGTTAGTAAATTGTGATGTAATATGCTAGTTTAACATGTGTGACTGTGTTTTAGAAAGCTGCGCTCACTTGGGCAATCGGAGTTTGGCCTTTCTACCTGATGAAAGTTTTCTGCTTTTTTCATGTCTGAGCATTGCCTCCTCTGCTTGGCTGAGACTGTAAAAGCTGACGCGTGTTCGGAGGTCTCTACATGGTGGAAAATCATGATTCAGGCATGAATAAATGCTGGTAAATGAATGAACATTTGCAGAAAACAACATGAATACATATTGTACATCAAGGCCTCTATAAATGTTGGTAACTCATTTCAATAGAAAGAAGTAGATGAATAACAATAACAATAACAATAACAATAGAATAAATTGTTATTGCAGTGTTGCATTAGCTATAATTATTGTATGTGAGTTAGTAGTAGCTTTTATGTTTTTATTAATTTATTTTACATTATATTTACTATTGTTTATCGATTTTACATTTTCTCAACATGAACATATGCAGTCATAATTTTTACTGGATATCTACTGTCAAAACTTTTTTCAGGATAAGTGGAACATAGACCCACATGAGGAAACAATCCTGTAAGAATCATGTGTAAGTGGTTATAAGTTGTCGCTCTGAAGCTCCAGATGCCGCTCCACAGCAACACTTTCCCCACACTGATGAGCAATAGATGCTTTCATCCAAATTACCTGACTGTGCTAAAGAGCAAGACTGAAATTCCACACTGAAACAAACGTTAAACGTTTCAAATGAGAAGTAGCCATTTACTCCTGTTTACTTTTTGTCTATATGCATTAAGCTTGTATGGTCATTTTGCTTGAATTTCATTTTTAGCTTAACTTTTTCAACTCTGCACAAAAGATTGCTGGTTTACGGATTGTATTCCACCAATAGCAAACGTAGGGCTCTGTAATGTAATGCATCTGATTGACAACAATAAATGACAAATAAACAAATCACACACATTTCAAATTAAAATCCAAAATATCTTCTTTCTTGGTCAACATCTAAACTATATTCCAAATCCATATTATAAACAATTTCAACATTTGTTTTGTGGTGCCTTCTTTCTTCACAAAGTCCACAAACTGATCTAAATGTCTTGTATAAATCTTTTTTTTTCTCTTTGTTGGTTTTTGGCTTTCAATAATGCACTTCATTGTACTGATGCATTTATGTCGTTCTTCTATCTCAATAAATGAGGTTGTGGTAGGGCTGATGAGTTTGTGTATATTTTATTTTTTTATTAGATTTTTTTTTTCACTTATCATTTACATTATGACTGTAAAAAAAAGTAATGATATTGTTAATTGTTGTTTTTTGTCTCTCTTCTAGATCCTTCTTCATGGAAAACATTCGAATATGCATTCTGCTTTATCATAACTGGATGAAAAACTAAGTTCATTAATCTGATATGCGAGTGCTGTTTTTGAGTCATCATCAAGGTGCAGTGCACTTCCGTGCACTAGAGGGCACTAAAAGACAGAGAAACATTGGCGCTCTAACTGGTCTTTATTCTAAAACCAAGTCTGACTGAGCGTGGTTGTGTTATCCAGCATCTGAAGCCACGTATGTAAGCGGGGAAACGCTAACATGCAAAAAGCAACGACGCACTCCGAGTGTCTTTTATAAATATATATATATATATATATATATATATATATATATATATCCACCTGTCCACTTTAAACTCACACAGACCCCGGCACACACACACACACACACACACTGTAGTTTTTAGAAGTTTCAAACCGATCCGCCGGCTTGTGCTTTCACAGCACGGCCAAACCGCCGCAGACAAACAATGAGCGTTAGCTTTGTTGCGTGTCAATGTGGCGTTTTGAACCGCAGATGTAAGAATCACAACCGAAACTGCATGACCACTGTCATGTCCTTTCTTTCAGCGCAGCCCTGCTCTTTGTGTGGTCCCTCATTTAAAGTACTGAGGACAACTGGTCTTGCAGTGTGTCTGGGAAAAGATCGGATTCTTAATGGGGCTGCAGAATCATAATTGAATTGTCCGTTTTTTGGATTCCGAGCAACACATCTCCGATTCATGAATTCTTCAGAACCAGCTTATCTCGGTGGCAAGCACTGGTGAGTGGCTCTACTGGGATTTAATTGTGGCACGGTGAAGCGGAGGTAATGCGAGATGGAATCAAGAATGATATTAACATGCGCACGCAGTTGTTTTGTGTTGAAGGAAAATACTAGGGCGATGAGTTGACGAGGCCTCGGAGGAGCGCGCTAGAACGAGCCCGCCGCTGAAGACCCCCAAGATCCACTCCAGGGACCTTCAACCAAATTAAAAAACAATGACACACCAAGGGAGAGCCTAATTCCAATTCCCATCATCAAGACCCACATTCTTCACTCTTTTGCTTTTAACTTTTGTTTTCGCCTCTTTTCCCTCCACACTGTTGTTTTCTAGTTTGTTTTGCAGCCGCACTCCTCTGGCTGTCGCCGAGCGCTACAGCCACTTTCAAAGACTCGGCTGTCATGCGCCGCCTTTGTGTCCCGTTTGAAATTTTAACGTACATGTTGTCAGGGTGCCGTCAGCAGTGATTGGCAGGTCCGTCCCAGAGCAACACCGGGCTCGGCAGGCTGGCTGTCTTTTGTCAGAGGCAGCCGAAGAGAAGCAACAAAGAAAGAGGAGCAGAGGAGGGGGTGGTGGTGGAGGGGGGGGAATCAGACATAAATAAAACAAAACTGCTCTTGTGCATTTCTCAATAAAGACCAAATTAGATTAATGTTAAGGCAGAGCAGAGCAAAGCTGTGAGTGGTGGATACGTGACTTGATCTGTTCTTTGGCTTTGTTCCGAGCCGTTGATGGTGCTCAGCTTCGACATCATCGCAACAGGACACCAAAGACTGCACAGCAAGAGTCGTGGAAGAAGCAGCTGTACATGCTCACCCTCGCTGTCGCCTGCTTTCACTGTGGAGAAATTACAAAGGAACAAGTTTGTCCCATACTCACCTTATTCAATGCAAATAAGTGGTTGGAGGAATAGGAACAACAGTGACATTTGGCTACCACTGCAAGACTTATGGCTCTTGTGAACATTAGGCAGGCGAAAGTAAAGTAAGGTCAATAGAATTCTTGTTCCTTATAGGGGGGTAAATCCCATCCCCTGCACTAGCTGTGCAGCATTTTACGCAACTGGGAAGAGTGTGTTTATAAATTTCAACAAAAGCTGTGTTCCATGTAATATAATAAATAAAGAAACTTATATAAGTGTTGTATATAATATAAAGCACATATATGTGAGGATAACAATTGATTTACTGTTGTCAAATCAAACTGCGTCAAATTTAAGGGTCCCAGTGGCTCACAGCAACAAGTCTCTTGTATTGAAGTGCTCAAATCTCAGGTGAGTCTACAGGGCAAATCTTCCTTGTGTCATGTGAGAAATTCACAAGATCACAGGTCTCATGCGGAATGAAGGCCCCTGCTGGTTGTGATATCTGGCATATACGGGTGAACGCCTCTGCATTGGTGCATTGGCAATGAACGACCCAAGCAAAATGACAGCTCTCAAACTTCCCAAGAGTTGCTCCGATGCTTACATGCAGTCAAGGTGGGGCGGCTCAGCCTCTGGGTGCGAGTGCCATGGTGGTCACATTGACTTAAAAGCACAATAGCGACAATAACAGCTGAATCACTAAATGAAATCAAAGTTCATGTGCCTTCCTCAAGATGATTTTACTGCAGTTTGAGAGGCCATGTGTACATTGTAGAAGGTACTTCCACTCGCTGCTCAATTAAGCACATTGCACTTGGAATACACTTAATAATGATATTGGTAAAATACATGTAGAGCAATGACATCAAAAGCACAGTTTGAATGACTTAATGCCTTTGTTGTACTGTATCATGTTTAAATGTATTATTATTATGTCAGTAGTGAATCTAACTTTTGAGGAGGTTCTAAACCAAGTCATCTAATCCACCAGCTATTATGGTTAGATGCATCAAAAGCGTGCAAGTCACTGAAGAATTGAAGTTTGCCCTTCAAGAGATGTTCAGACCAAACAACCAGTCTGAGGACACCAACAATTGGCATCACTGAGTGTAAAACGTCCAACTTCCACTGACACACATTGGAAGCAGTCGCAGCTGGACTGGACCTTGGGCGGCTCACCATGGTTTTGGTCACCTTAAATACACCTTATACACCTTATATACACAGTATGGTGATTGATATGAGGATACCTCTGCAGACGCCACCTCCTACTCAGAGCAGGCAGCCTCTCGGAGCTTCTGCTGCCTCGGGTGTTAAAAGCGAGCCACTCGAGGATGCAGCAGCAAATAAATCGGAAATTTTGGAGTGTTTTGTGCGTCTTCCGACACATCTCTCCTTCTTTTTTTCCTGCAATTTCTAAGCTCCTCCTTTGCTTTTTGCCTTCAGCATTTTAGCTAAATATTGGGGAAGTTTCACGGTCTCACTTCAGGCCAGTGAAGTGTTCGTATGAACTTTCTATTGGACCAGCGTGCTGATAGTTTGCTAATTAGCCAATAGACCGCTTTGTTTATTGTGACAGTGAACGGCAAAGGAAGCTGCCCATTGGTTGACAAGACTCCATTGCTTAATTTCCTAACCTCTGGTAATCCAATAATGCAACAGCATAATTTTCTAGCCGTGTTCATGGGAATTTATTTTCCGTCTGTGGCTTGCTTTCTACCTCATAAATGTCAACACACGGTTCAATCCGTACGGTATGGAAGCAAGTGGCAGGCAAATGGACTAAGGATAAGGAAAGTGCACCTGCTGGGGTGGGTTTCATCAGATAGACACAGAAATATACACTGGGTGTGTAGCGAGGTAAGTATTGCATTTTTGAAATGCGTTCACTCACCCACTAGAAGCCACTGAAGGGAGGGCAGTGAGAGATATTTGGGGAAGGTCTATGGCCAGAACAAAGTTGCCGCAGGAATGTTGGTAGCCAGGTAGACTCCATGACTGCCATGACTATTTGGACTATTCCGTCTTGTCAAAGTTGAAGTTAAGATGCTTATAATGCAATCTGATTTGTTCCACATTTGCTGCAGACTAAGGAAGTCTTAGTCTGCACCAAATGTTCTGACAATGTCAACCAGAATGCTGTAATGGAATGGCACACAACGATCATGTAACAGATTCAAGCCAGCAGTCATTTCCAAATTCTTCACATCAGCTCAGAAGAAGATTTGCGTAAAGGTGTCCACTGACATGTTTTGAGAGGCTAGTGTTGTTTCTGCTCACCTTTTATCTGTTCTCCTGATTTGACGAAATTGTATTTCATATTTTCCAAAATGAGAGCATATATTCCCCCGTGGCCATGGCAAGACAGATGCACTTATTAAATTTGTCGCCGTATCTCCAAACGTCGACTTTACAGACTCTCGCTTGTCAGCAGCAAAGAGGCAACACTGATGTATCTGACTTTGTACCAGTGTTCATTAAACACACACCAAACACTCTTCAAAACCGCTCCATTAGTGCCTGCCTTCACAACAACAGGAGCTTGAATGCAATTTTTGACCATGAAATACTCCTTAAGCAGATGAAAGACACACTGGAATTGAAGTTTTCCCTCATTTGCAATGAAAATGCCATTTATCACTGGAAATCAAAGCAACAGAGATGTATAAATAACAAAGAATGGAATTTACCTTCCTGATGGTCTTCAGGAGACAGTCACCACTCAGACATTGAGACGATGCAGAGTGTCTAATAAACATGTTTTCAGACTGTGGACGCCACACAGTCGCTCAGCGATGAGTGCAAATGCTTTTGTGTCTGCTATGATTTCAAATCTCAAACTAAGGTGTGGGCACCAGACATGATGGCCCCAAAAAGAGGAGCTCGTGACAACAGAGATTACACACCAATGTTTTCAGGTGTGACTGCACTAAAGTTGGATGAAAATCAAAAGTTGTCCGTTTGTAGGTTTGAGAGAAGAGGAAGCAGAGGACAGGGTGAGATGGAGGAAGATGATCCGCTGTGGCGACCCCTGAAGGGAGAAGCTGAAAGAGAAAGAAGAAGAAGAGAGCGTAGATAAAGAAGAGATTTGTGAGAAGAGAATCTAAGGCAAGGAAGAATATGATGATGACTGGTTCCTTATCAAAACATAAATCAAGGTAGATTGGCACGTTTAAAAACATGAGAAAACTAAAGAAACTCCTGGAATTGAACACAAGTGACAAGATGCTAAGGTCCAAATCATGCCTCAGAAGGGTTGGCCTGTGGCCCGGATCGTGGCCAAAAACTCCCACAGGTGTTGATGACTGTCAAATTGAGATACATGGTGATTTACTTCCTATTTCTTTGTAAAAAACAACAACTTGAAACTCCATGCCAGAGAAAAACAGGAACTGAGTCACATCTGATGCCTTGCATGAACCTGGCTGACAGAAATGAAGATCATGTTGTTGTGATGTGATCTCAGCAAGCCTGCATTGGAGCACAATAATACCTGTATCAGTCAGCATTATTATTTTTTTCAAGTTGCTCTTATTTATACTTTCAACCACTCTTCATTTATTTATGCTTTTCACAGTTTCACAGATTACTTTTGTCTACTGTTTCATTGGTCAATTAAACCTGACCTGACAAAAGACTCCTGCTGCAACCTACAAAGGATCATGGGATTGATGATGCCCCGGACTGGATAAGTTACACCATAGACATCAACATCCTCAAATAAGCATCTCTGTTGGGAGAGTGACACCAGTTTTGGTTTCAGCAAACAGCTTGCTGCTTGAAATGTTTTGGCGATCGAAGTTTGTCACCTGTTGAAACCAGTCTCAAGTTGTAAGCATGGTGCTGGTTCATGTGGCTGTTGTTCTAGAAATTTTTAATGACGAACGTTGAATCTGACTACAGTGGGACCTCGGTTTTGGAACGTCCCAGACTTCGAACAAATCGGAGTTCGAACAAAAATTTCAAGATTTTTTTGCTTCCGATTTCGAACGAGAATCCAGAACTCGAACGCCCCCGAAAAAAGCTGGAAAAAACATAATGTGCACGGACCGATCAGCTGACCCACAACGCGCTTTGTTATTGTGTATAACGCAGCCTCTGTATGCAGACGTGTCCCGTTAGCTACATTTACTGACTGTTGTTTCTTCATATTGAGGTGTAAAACCTTTCCTGTCTCCACACTGGACCGTGGTAGAGTGTCACAGAGGAGGTGCTCGCTCTCCGCTGGGACAGGGATGAGGCGAGTCTGGGACAGAGCGTTACTTGGTTTATTACTTTGTCACAGCCAAACTGCACAGAAGCGCACATTCAGAGCTGGACACGCACCGGGCACCTCTTCACTTCACTTCTCGTCACTCACTCAGCAACCCCTCCCACATGCAGCGGCCACACACATAGAGGAACAGCGCACCTGCAGCAGACACTCTACATTCACTCCTACAAAAGACTATTTTAAGGCTTGGAACGCATTATTTCTTTTTCCATTAAGTGTAATGGGAAAAATCGATTCAGATTTCGAACTAATCGCTTCTCGAACGGCCGTCTGGAACGGATTGTGGTCGAGAACCGAGGTACCACTGTGGTCTTCAAACAGAGTTTTATTTAAGGCAGCGCTGGTTTTTCACAGAGTTGCACACCGAATGTGAGGTACAATGGAAGACAAAGACCACCTTTTTTCCATCCTTTTTATACATGTTCACTCCTCCCTTGTCACAGTTCAAAGTTTCACATAACCCACTGCTCCAATTCAATAAAGGTGAGCGGTCAAAGGAAATAGGAAAGACACTGAATGGTCAGAGGAAACTAAGTTATTGAGTTAATTAAGGAATATAGTGAAGACCAAAAGTCCAACTTATGATAAGATTGCCTTGAAGAAGAACCCTTGAATACTCATTTACCGCTTCCTGTTTCACAATGCAGTCTTGCTAAGTCTCGACCACGTTAACTATTACCATCACATGTTTCAAACAGCAATTTTCCACCTCACTATTTCAAGGTAAACAGAGCACTTAAAGTGAGACGGCCCTTTTGTACGCAGTAACCTGATAGGGCTTTGAAACTATAAACATTAAAACTGTATTTTTGATGCAAAGCTATGAAATAAATACATGACACCTGATTACTGTAGAAAAATCAATTGTGGACCTTTAGGAAATGTTCCTTTCCTTTCCAATCCAAAGTTGGAAATTTGTACGCAAATGACAAACTGGAATTACAGTGGCAGAACTTTTCTTTGGATAACTTTTAAGGAATCCATCTGAATGTTTTGAAACATTATTTATTAATGCACAACCACACACCCAAATGGATTTTGTCTAATAAACCTTTTAAGCGCAATTATTGTGAAGGTCTGGTGTAGGGAACCTACTGCTACTGGTAGAGTATCCCATAACAAACGGTCACAGGTTAGAGGACAGACATAGACTGGTTAAGTAAGACGGCAGCAGTGAGTGTCAGGCAAAAGGAAGTAAAACAGGAACACAGGAATTGGATTCAAGCTCTTTGCCGTGGTGCAGACCACGGTTGTTTTTGCCTGCCATTTTAAACAGTATGGAGGAAAATTCTAGTTTTAGTCATATTTTAGCCTACTTGTAATAGTTTTTGTCTAGTTCTAGTCTACAAAAACTGAAAAACATTTTAGTCAGTTTTAGTCTGGGAGAAATTTTGATGACAATAATAAGTCAAGAGAAATAAAAGTGGGTATGTAATTACTCTATATATCAATGTGTACAAACGAATAGGTCCACAAGCAAAAGCAAAACAGTCAAATGAAAGTTCACTTACTCTATTATGATATGAATAACTTACAAGTACGCCTGTGTGCACATGTGTTATATGTGTTTTAACTGCTCAGCTTGTTATTATAACACACAGACACATTTATGACATATGGCCTCTTGCGTTTCAACATATCAATCATTTTGCTCAATGCATTTTGATAACTGAGTATTTGCCTATTGGCCATGTGATGGCGCTGGATGAAAAAGTTGTGTATGTATCACAACTGTAAGATGAAAGATTTACAGGATTGTATGCACTGTCTTATATACCAAGCCAAAGGGATAGAATAGTTACAAAACAGCCATGTAACAAGTCAAGTAGCACATTTGCAATGTTCATAACATCTGTAATGCATCAGATGATTGAAATAAACACATATTCAACTAATTCTTGACCAATAGTAGAAACTTGCGTGTTAATGGGACTTACTTATAAACAAATCGTACCATGCAGAGCCCCAGGTGCTGCTCGAGGTCTGTGGTATTATTTCCCTGTTCTTTTTCAGCTGCATTTGTCACTGACCTCTTCCTCCGTTACAGATTCCTTCTTTGCTTTGAAGTGATTGTAAATGATATACTGCCACACATCAAATGCGCTGTTTTCGACCAACTCCATTGGTCGATTCCGCTGTCATGGTCCATAAGTGAATATGAATCACACAAATTGTCATATATTATGAATGTCTGACACACCGCCTGCATACATTTTCACCTTCTTTCATCTTGCCAACGAAAAGTCAACCGAAAAAAGAAAACCGAAAAACGGACCGAAAAAAGAGAAAAGGTGTGGGTATCGTTTTAAGGGAAAAGTATGTGAACAATCTCGTGTACGAGAAACAGTACAGGACAGGATCATGACACAGGATAGCACTCCTTCCGTTACATATGTAAATTCAGTCACAGTGTTGGTGGTGTTGACCGTGTCCTTTCAGAAGAGAGAGGGACTCGCGATATCTTACAAGAATGGGGGTAGGACCTCAAAGGTAGATTGCATTGTGTTTAGAACCTAAAAGAGATAAATGACCGTAAGATTGTCACGATTGTAAGAGTGACGATGATCTCGGCTGGTCGTACATTTATCTGTCGTTGAAATTATCTTCTGTTCACCTATTTCTAAACCCTGGTGCTCTGAGTTTTTGTATTTTGACTCCCTGCTCCACATGGCTTCCTGGTTTTCTCTCTGTTACTGTTACTTCCTACTCGTGCGTTCGTTTGGACAACCTCGATAGTTTACTTTGTTTTACTGCTCATTGTGTGTGTTCTCTTGTTACAGACTTTCTCCCAGTTCGCTAATGCTTTTGTTTGGACTCATTCCGTTGTGCACTCTTCCCAGTTTCAGTGACGCTTTGGACTTATTTTCTGTTTTCCTCTCCCGGTTTGGTGACGCCTTTTGTACTATATTTTGTATTATTTATTAAATCATTGTATTTTACTCGCTGCCTGTCTCCTGTGACTCTTACATTACTGCAATTGGGTTCGCCCCACGTTTACGAACATAACAAAGATGGTGCCAGTGAGAGTGAGGCCACTGACTAGTGACTCGGAACAGCAGGACAGGGAAAGCAACAGATTAAATGTTTGAATTTGAGACTCGAACAGTGTTCAAAGTTCAGGAAGAAATGCAGGCTGATGATCTAAATGTGTTGAGAACGTGAGAGACGGAATGTACTTCAGGGAACTGACGAATGAAGACAAGGGGCTGGGGATGGGGGTGCCAGGTCGTTTTGGACATTGGAAAGGTAGAGGTGAGGGAGGCTCTAAAGAGGTTGGAGAGTGGAAAGGCAGTTGGTAAAAAACTCCCCAGTATACACATGGAAGTGTTCATGAGAGCAGTGAACTTTCTGGTGCCGGATGAGTGGCGGCAGACTGTTCTGGTGTTCACTGTTAAGAAGATTTGAGGGGATTGGTTGAGTCCAAGCTGTGACGACCAGTCAGAATGTGAGTGCATCTGCATGCACAGTAAGGCGAAGACTTACACATACATGAATGGTCTCAGGATGCTTCACTGTTGGCATGAGACAAGACCGCTGGTAGCGCTCACCTCGTCTTCTCCGAACAAGCCTTCTTCCAGATGCCCCAAACAATCGGCAAGGGGATTCATCAGAGAAAATGACTTTACCCCAGTCCTCAACAGTCCAGTCCTTGTAACATTTGCAGAATATCAGTCTGTCCCTGATGTTTTTGCTGGAGAGAAGTGGCTTCTTTGCTGCCCTCCTTGACACCAGGCCTTCCTCCAAAAGTCTTACTGTGCGTGCAGATGCACTCACCCCTGCCTGCTGCCATTTCTGAGCAAGCTCTCTGAGTGGGCTCTCTCATAATCTTGCCTAAAAACACAGCAATGAACAAAGAATGGTACCAGAACGTCCTCCGAGAGCAACTTCTCCCAACCATCCAGGGGCAATTTGGTGATGAAGAATGCCTTTTCCAGCATGATGGAGAACCTTGCCGAAAAGCAAAATGGCTTATGGAACAAAACATTACGATTTTTTCCAGATCTTAATGCCATTGAGAACATGTGGTCAATCCTCAAGAGGCGGGTGGACAATCAAAAACCCACAAATTCTGACAAACTCCAAGCATTGACTATGCAAAAATGGACGGCCTTCAGTCAGGCTTTGGTTCAGACGTTGATCGACAGCAGGCCAGGGAGAATTGCAGAGGTCTTGAAAAAGAAGGGTCAACACTGCAAATATTGACCTATTGCATGTAATTGTCAATGAAAGCTTTTGATACTTGTGAGATGCTTCTAATTGTATGTCATTCTACCATAGAAACATCTGGCAAACACTGAAGGAACAGACTTTGTGAGAATGTAATGTTTGTGTCATTCTCAAAACCTTTGGCCATGACTGTAGGTGGCAGAAACTGACTTCCGATGGCAAGCCCTGCTGGCAAAGGCAGGAAGCAGAAGGATATGAAGAAGAAGCTAGTGGAGGTCAGTCAAATTGCTAAGTGAATCTAATGAGTTAACTCCCTCCATCATCCGAATGATTTCTTAAATGATACTATGCACAGCGTCAGTAGAATTATGGCAGTCTGACAAGTCCAGTGAGACAAAGAGAGGATGTTCAGATTCAGACATTTCCGTGCCAGTCTCAGTCGGACAACTGGAGGTGCCAAGTGTTGATTGATAAAGCAAGTGCTTCAGAGCAAGAGTAAAGAAGGTGGGCTGACAGAAGCTGGCTTCACTGAAAGATGGCTTTGGTTTTACTGAGGCAGAGAGGTGACTTTCCTGCGCCCTCAAAACCCCAGGGAACACTGGAAGTCAGCTTTGATGCAGAAAAGTAGGAGTGTTATTGGGCAAATATTTAGTTTGATATTTGAGCGTCTTAATCTTCTATAAGGTGATCTTTGCTGCGGAGCAAGACAGGGTGCCGACGTTCAGACGAGCTCCCAGTTGTAGAAAGAAAGAGGGAGCGAGAAGAGACAGGGAAGGGAGGGAGAGGAAAGAGAAGAAGGTCTGTGTACTTGCTAGAGTGCTGGGAGCGAGAGTTCACTACGGGGGCGTAAGTGTGTCAAGAAGAGCGCTTTTCCCCCATCCGCAAGCCTGGGGCCCTCTCAGCAACATTAAAAAGCATAAACAGTCAATACTGAATGTAACTCAGAGAAAGAGCAAGAGAGGGAGAGCGTGGAAAAAAAGAAACAAGTATGAGAACGCAAGGGCTTTTCGAGCGTTACACAACACAGTGAGATCAGAGAAATGGAGGCCAGGCTGTGGTGTAGAGTTGCAAAGCTTTTCTGATGCAGGAAGGGAGCCTCTATGAGTGAATCATTCATTGCGGGCGGCAGGGGTGTAAATATGAAGGGGAGGCTTGAAGAAGAGGGGGATCAAGGAAATGCACACCTGGTGCAAGACAGGGGTCAGATTGGCTCAACACAAAAGACAACGAAAGGGAAAAAGGGAACGAGTTGTTTGGCAATCGCTGCGTTTAGACAAGAAGAGAGCGCCTATTGGTGTGATGCAGGAGAGTGTGGAAGCTGCATATGGTGGTGGCGTGTCTGCGCCGACACACAAGAGCTAAACACATGCTTCCATCCCAATGAGAGGACGACTTGTCTTTTATTACAAAAAAAAAAAAACAAAAAACATTTTCAGTTAGAGATGTGAGGGATTGTTTATCTGTGGCGCATTGTTCTCACTTCTAATCGCTCAAACACTCGCTCTCCTCTCGCCGTCGCTCACAAGTTTTTCAAAAGGCATCTTTCCAAACACTCGACACCTGGCTGGCTGACTTCAGAGCCCAAATCAGCCGAGAAGTCTCTCTCTCTGTTTTTAATCATCCATTCAGTCGCACCTCACATGTTCAGTCTTACGCATCCAGTCGTCGTCTTCAGATGAGAACTGGAGAGCAGGTGTGTGCGCGTGTGTGTATGCTGGCTTTTAAGAAAAAGCTATTCATAGTTGGGTTGAGTTGATTGAATAAAGATTTACTTGGCCAGAACTTGCCTCGCCATTGATATTATTCAAACAGCTGCGTGACATCATGGTGCTTTTTACTAATAAAATATCTAATAATTAGGTGAATGTTTTTGATCCACAATGAATTTATTCGTTTTCTACTTGATGATCCCCAAATTCTTGTGATTTCAAGTGCTAAGCAAACAAATACTTTGGGGTTCGACGGAGTCATGTTCCTTGCAGAAACATTATGGAAACATGGTTATGTTTGCAACCACTCCAAGTTTGAAGAACTCCGCAGAAAATCATGTGGGGCTTAAGTGAGAGTGAGAGCAGGGCAGAGCCACAGTCGGGTTGTGTTCTGTATTATGCTCATTTTAGGGGTTGTTAAATAAAAAGAAGAATAAGAAGTCATTTAGCCATTTTGTGCTGAGACACTCTCAAACTTGACCACGCCCCCGTGGTTGTGATTTGTCAGAGGGAAAACCTGCTTCAGTCCAGACAGGATCATTATAGAATGAATGAATGATTGTTTATTTCAATCTCCTCTAATATATTGTAAAGGCCTTACACGACAAGTTATATGCAAAGTGTATCACAACAATAGTTCACCGTACATTATCAAAATCATCATTTCCGATTTATCCTGCTTATTCCCACTTTCCCCTATTTTTCAGAGCAGTGGTTGTGTGTAACTGTGTGAGCTTCAGTCCATGTTATTCACCAGTTACTCACCTGCACCAACTGTCTGTGTAGGAAGTCAGACAGAATTGAAGCAGCTCAGCTGAGGCTTGCTTCGCAGCCTGCCTCAGAAATACACGGGCGGTTTTATTTCAGATTTTCCATGCATGCTGTGGCAACAAAACCAATTTAACAACCTAAAAAAGAAAAATCAGAGACAGAAATGTGCCAAAGCAGCAGTGCAACTTTGGCACCCAAACTATTAAAAGTCAAATCTTGGCCGGTCTGAGGCAATAATTGGATTTTTTAAAAAATATTTTTCAGTGGTCACAGTGAGTGCATGACAGGGCTGGCGAGCTGACGGGGCAAGCTGAACTGAGGACTGCATGCAATTCACTAAGAGTGTGCATTGAATTCAATGAGAGAGAAACACCAGCACTTGAAGACAACTTCATAGAAAGATGGAGATCAGTCATTACTCCTCATTTTTATTTGAAAGAGACTAAAATGATCACGTTTTTTTTCTTACTGAGTAGTTTCATGTTTGTGGTCAAGGAGAGAAACACTGCACATCACTTGAAAATCTGGGTTGACACCTTGTGATTTCTGTGCATTATAGAGCAAGAATGAGTTGCCGGAATGTTGCTTGTGAACTGAACTCTGTTTTCAGATGGCAATACAGACCCCACAAATGGATGCAGAGGTAGCTCAAGAGGGGCTATGACTTAGTGAAGTCTTGAAGGGATCACTTTTGCTTGTTGCTTTGTATGGATGCTTCTGCTCATATATATATAAATAAGCTTTTCCATGCTCATTTACAGCACACACCTCACTGTTGACATAGTAAAGAGTATGCAATACTGAACAAACAGTGGCCAAATTTCAATTCATCATTGTTCCTACAGAAACAGCCCGGTCCCCTCCATGCCTCGTTGTATCAGGATTATAAGAGTAGTGAGATATGAAGTCAAATGGCAAGTGAAAAGAAAACGGATCCCAGTACATCCGCAGGCTACACTCACACTGAGAATGAAAGAGTTCTGTCTAATTTGTTGACCTTAAGACGGCCAGCTTGTTACGATGACTGAGGCACAAGGCCCAGGTATGATCTTTATAATAATTTTTTCTTCACGAAAATCATTTTTGTGAGTTTGTCCTCGAGATATCTTAATAATCAGCAAGATCTGTATTTCCAATGTTGCTCAGTTCATTTCAGCTCAAGTATACAATTTTTTATATATAATTTATGTCTTCTGACTTTGGCTGTGTTTTTTTTTTTTTGTAGGACCAAACAACAGGCACTTCAACCGCAAACTTGTCTTTGCGCCACTTTCTTGCCAAAGCAGGACTCAATATTTAAAACATTTAGATGAGAGAACAATATCGATGAAAGTGTGAAATTTGACTCTACCCGGTGGAATTGGCCGTTTCCTTCTGTTGTCAAACAGAATGACTAACCATGCTCATTCACATGCTCCCGTGACGCACGTTACTAATTTATCAGCGTCATCTGCGCTGTGGCACACACACACTCGTACACACACACACCGCAGATGATTGACAATGTGATAAATTGTATTTGAATATGGCTGACATGAATTATGTAACCAAAGAGACTTCAGTCTTTGTTGCTTCACTCCACTTCTTCGCCTTTCCACCAAGATAACATATAGTTGATAATTTACAGTAGAAAACATTGGGAAAGTATAAAGGAGGATACAGCGACAGAGCCCCACAGAGAATAAGACACAGAGTTGGGAAATGGGGAGGCAAAGGTTCGCCAAAATTAGGTTCGGTGTTTGACACATGAGGCTCAGCACTCATGCTACAGACTTTAAGTGTAACACAGGCAAGGTCAGAGACACAAGAGACACAGAGACACAAATGGCAACAGGGGCTGAGCCACATGCAGCTTCTAACGTCTGAGGAAAGTCACAAAAGAGCGTATTTCTTGGTGCACCCCAAATAAACTGTAAGTATATAAAAACAGCTGCTCGGACCTTAAAAGGCTGTCAAATGTCAAGCAGTCATCAAAGACAAGAAATGTTTTCTTTCCAAGAGGCGCAGCGCAGTCTAATCTTTCAGTTTGTGGAAGTCACTCAGCAGAAGCTTTATCTTTCCAGGTTGAACGCAGATTTCCATCTGCAGCTGTTGATGCCTGAAAACTCATGGCAGGCAATTATAGACTTGGTGAGCTCCAACCACAAGGTGTCTGCAGTGTAAATATGTTTGATAGCAAGAAGTGCTTCAGTCGTGAAACTGTCTGTTTAGCACCATAATAAGCTGACATGCTTAAAGATGTTCTTCCTCAACACCCAAACTGAAGGACTGGATGACAACAGAATTGAAGTCTCTTTGTTATTATTAATTCCACAACATGAAACGTTGAGTTTGATGTCAACTGCTATTGTTTACATTTTCCCACATCATACTGATACTGCACTGTCACTCACTTGTAAACAACAGTCACCATAGGTGCTGCTATTTTATTGAATCAAATTTCTCTCTTGTGTCTGCAGGGCCTGCAGCAAGGTCTGGGAGTGCTTTTTTATTTGAATTTTTCTCGTCTCTTTATATCTCTTGTATCTGACTCACTATTTATTATTGTTATTATTATTATTACTATCATTATTATTATTATTATCAGTCTCTGACTCAAGCACTGTTCAGCAGTGCTGTCCTATAAAGATGTTTTTTGCTGGCTCTACATATGTCAAGCTTGATGACTCACAGACATTCATGATTCATGCTTGACCTTTGACCAATCAGAAACGCGCATGCTTCTAACTATATAGCGTCATTGAATAGGTGGCAGTGTCAGAAACTTTCTACAATGCTACTCTGGTGTCCAATATGAACATCAATATGAGCATCATTGACAGATGTAGTGTTGAACTCGTGGATCTCAGCCAGACTAGAGTGAAACCCTACTGTTTAACGTCTTCGAGCCACTGGTGAAGCACTTGATGTTCTCCATCTGCTGTTTGACAGAATAAAGTCACCATCAGACAGAGGAAAGGATAGATTGGTGTGGCATAATGGGGAAGTGGGAGACACACCACCCCCTCCCTTTTCAACCAAAGAAAGACATCATTATGAGTAAATGACATGAGGTGGTTTATTCTGTTCCTCTCCTGCTCCCTGAAGACTCTCTCCTCTGTACTGCTTTGCTGCTGGCCACAGACCCTCTGAAGCTGCCGTCCAGGCCGCTCTCAAAGAGATGGAGCCTGGCGCGGTATTGATCGGACACTTGATAAAAGGTCACAGGGGCCCTCCTGTTCTGTGGGCCCCAGCCCTGCGAGTAAGCCCCTCACTATAGAGCTTACCACACGACGGCAACGTCCCCTCCATCCACCACCTGGGGAATGGGCTCAAACACGCTAATCAGTTGCTCTCCCCCACTCCAACACACACACACGCACGCACGCACACAGCAGCTGACAAATGTCAGAATGGCTTGTACAGGATTTTTAAGAAAATAGTTTATTAATTGAACTGGTTAATTAGGTCCCTGAGGCCCGTGCGCTAATTGAGAGCCACTGAGCTGGCGAGGCAAGAAAGCCCCAACAAAAGCAACCGACTCAAACAAATAGACGAGAGCTTGAGAACCCTCGCACACACACACACACGCGCGCTCACGTACGCACAGTGATCCATAAATTAACGGAAAAATAAACAACTGTTTACATCTTTCCTCCCTTCTTTTCAGGCTTCCCCCCTTTCTCCTCGCATAATTTCATGACCTGCCAAATGTTCCTCTCTTCTTGATGTTCCAGCAATGGAGAGAGACGCACAACCACAGAAATCTGCCACATTGCACAAAGCATCTGTCTCCACACAGCACCCCGCATTCATTAAGTTTGTACCAATTAGCAGCCATAGCTTATAGCATAAACATTCATTTGTGGCTCCCACTTTGAAAAATCTTCCTCAAGTGAACGTGTCCCTCACTGTGCCCTTGTGTCACCCAACTTTGTCTTCACAAAGTCTCTTTTTTTCCTTGCATAATTAGAGAAGAGATCCATTTCTTTTGCCATCTTCCTCTCAGGCTCTCTCTGTGTCCCTTTTAACATTGCACTCCTGCGCACCTTGAGAGCGCGAGCGCTTTTGTCAAGGAATCACACCAAGGTTTTCTCAAAGACTTATGAGCCGGAGTCATAGGCGGAGGTTGGTTTGGGGACCAGAACACAGAGCAAGGCGCACTCCTGACACTTCCACAGTTACACCTGTTTCAACAATTATCCTGTGCTCTGATAAGCGCTGAGCTCCTCAGATGTGTCATTTCTTGGAGTTAACGGAAACTTTTCATTGGCGACAAAAGTCGTGTGTGTTCAAACTTCCAAGCCCCAGTTTCCTCGTGTTAGTCGAAGTTGTTGCGTTGGAAGAAAGGCAACTAGCTGATGCAGAGCATTATAAATAGATCTATGGCTCTTTTTGTGTTTTAATTTAAAGTGTGGCATATGAGTGTAAATTCTTGATGTGTGGATCAGCCTTGAAAGAGTTGAGGAGGTTAATTGGTAACCTCACAAGCACCGATCCGCCGTGTCAACTGATGGAGGATTCTCTGACTTCTGGTAAACACAGCAGATGACAGCAAATGTCACCATTTACATTGATTTTTTGTGACACATATCCCAAATTAACACAACGGGTAGTTGTTTAATTGGTTCATTTCTTGCTTTCAAATTGCAAAAATATTTCAGCACCGCTAACTTTTTCTGCTCCTTTGAAAGTCTTCAGTGTGCTGTTGGCACATCCCAGGAGTTTGATAATTGCCTGCCCCTAACCAGAAATGACGTTTTAACACTAACAATACATTAAAACACAATAAAAATCATTGGCTAAAATACGCACAAAAATATATGTTTCATTACTACTGCTTGCTTATTAATCTGTGAAGTATAATAAAAGTTGCTACACATCACGCAAACATACCTTTAGAGAGTTCCTGAGGAACTGCGACATTGTTTTTTTTATTTTTTATTTATTGTTGTAATGATTTTGTGATTTTTGAGTATGAATAAATCCATCCACAATAATGGCTAAATTATTATTATCATTTTTTAGGAATTGATTGATTTGTTTTTTACAACGTTGCCATCAAAATTGAATAGATACAAGATGATTAAATATAAAATAAAGACAACCATCCTATGTCACACAGAGAAAGTATATCCAGGAACTACATTAAGACATTGCCTCCATCATTGTAAGATATTTGAATGGCCACACAAAGTGATGTGTGTTCATTAAATGATTATTTTAATGTATGAAATGATGTGTACCACAATTTGTCCACTACTGAAAACTTGCATTATTACTCACCTGAATCACTTTGTTACATTAAATGCAGTTATATATTTTTTTCTCCTCATAATGCTACCTTTTTGAAATACGGCCCTTTAAGTGCACGTCCCAGTAAACACGCCATTTTGAATTTGTGCTTCAAATCTAAAATACGTGCGTATTAAATTGCTGCTTTCTGAGAAGGATATTGTATTGAAAATCACCTTTTTTTTGATCGATCTTAGTGGCTTTCTTAGCTGTGATTGCACTCTTCTGTTGTTGATCTAGAAATCTTTCTGTTATAATCGCTCAGATTTTAAAAGACCTCACTCAAAAAATGGGCTTCTATGGAGATGAAAAATAAAAAATGATGTTTGGATCGGTAAGAGGCCTCGATAAACCATTGTGTGCTCTCCATTGCTGTGGAGAATATTTTATTGAAATCTAGGGTTTTCTTTTCACTGCATATGATAAACGCAGCTCACATTGAAATTCTAATCGTCTTAGCCTGTTGCAGTTGTCTAAGAGGTCAGTGTTTTGATATCAGGGCTAATTTCGGGGGCATTTAAAACGCTCCTCCTTGACATTCATCAGCAAATGTGACCCCGCCAGCTAAAGCACAACCACATTCTGATTACCCGCTAAACACCGACGCGCTGGGAGAGATTTCCCCCACCCCCTTCCCAAGTAAACTCTGACCCTCAGCCCCTCACTGTGGTGGGAGTTCCTGCTCTTCGTCTCAGAAGGGAGAGTTGGATGATGGGGCGTGGGGTCATATGCTATTGAGCGATTCTTCAAATAAATGTATGAATAAATTACTTGATGAATGAACGGCTGAAGTGAAATCACTGGAGAGAGGCAGAGACCTGCACTCGACACAGAGTCAAGAGAAAAAATAGCTCTGCTTTTCTTCAACTTTGGAGGCTCATCGTTGAAATCGTTGAAGACTCGGTGCAGTTTTGATAAATGCGATGCTCTGCTTCAGGGTTGATGAGTGGCCATCATATATTTTCTCTTGTTGAATCAGTTGAAGCTCCGTTGTGTAATTTGCACGTTTTGATCAACACGTAGACAAAAATGAAAAATCTTGTATTGGGATTTTATACATTTTTTCAACCAGTCTTTATCTATGGAAAAATAATAAAATCCACATCAAGGTTTTTGAATGAACAAGACTGAATGAAAGGAAACGGAAAGCTAAAGCTATACCATTCTATTTAAAACGCATTTTTAGACACATTAATCATATACTTTAAGACATTTAAGACAAACTTAAATTTGAAACTCTGCCAAAATGTGGTGTCAATTAAAAATGAAATACATATTATTTAAAGGTCAGAAATGATGCTTCTACAAAGTGCTTTCGCATTCATCAAGTCACTGAACTAGAGGAAATTTTGTCTACATTTTATGACATTTGTTTGACCGCTGTCAAGAACATTCTCATTCATTTGAAGGCCACACACACACACACACACACACACACACACACACACACACACACACACACACACACACACGCACACACACACACACACACACACGCACACACACAAACACACAAGTTTATATTGCTTTCCCTGTGAGGACATTGTGAGGTTTCTCATTGCCATAATGCTTTCCCCAGTCACGTGCATGGTGCAGGTCTGGCAGTCTAGATTTGAATATTTAACCTCAATTAATCACACTAAAGCTGACTTAACTTGTGTTGAATGGCAAATTATTCACACATTTTCCATCAGTTCTAACTGCAACATTAAGAAAGATTTTAGGCTGACAATATCAATAGTCGGCTCGCTATTCTAGCAGTGTTTGAAAACAATGAAATCACAGTTTTTGGTTTTTCTACATTCAACAAAATGTTTAAAGCCTCCTCTTCACATGGTCCTTGAGAGGCTAGCAACCACTGCTTTGTTGCATCTTGCTTTTAATTGACCAAAGGAAGTCTATGTTGGTCTTGATGTGTTGCATAGTTTAGGGAACATTTCAACTTAGCTTGCGGTTTGGTAGAAATCCTGGACTGCCATCAACCAGGCCATTGCCTATTTGTGTGGGCTGCTACATTGGAGAAGACTTGAGTCAAAGCTCTTTCCTTCAGTCTAGAAAGTTTTGATACGCTTTAAGGCACCCAATCATTTCCAACGTCTCACTCCTCCCACCATCGTATGTGCATACTTGTGCATGCGTATCCCAGTTTTCTGTTGTCTAGCTTGAGCTGTTTCAAGACCATTCATTACGTGATTCATATCCGTCTCATGAAGTTCCAGAAAAATGGAATGATAAGATAAACTTCAATTTCAGAAGAACTCTTGATCCAACTCAAAGCGAGGTTGTCTGGCTGTAAACCTGAGCGTGCTGCTCCTCCACACACAACACACCCTGGACTATAAAGGCTTTCGAGTCACTGCAGCGTGAATGTCATTGGGATGCTGCTGTGGTGAAGACGTTTGGCTGATTACTGCTCCTCAGTCGCTGACAGGGTCACCGTTCGTCTGGAAAGGGAAATGAAAATATTCATGGCAGACATGCGACTGTGTGATCCACACTGGCGCAGATACATAATTCAGTGTTTTTAAACTGGACCCATCTCGTGAAGCGAGTGTTGTCGCTTCAGTTGGCCTGTCTCCTCGTCACTCCAGCGGCTGACATCTCTCTCAGCGCTGTGGTGGCACGACGGCGAGGAGAGCACCTTCATGGCGCAGGTGCACCCCCACCTTTCCTTTCCCTAATAAATAAGTGATGGCGACACACAGCAATAATTTGCATTTGTGTAAAAGTGACGCATCAGCGCTTTTGTCTGCCGCGGAATCTTGATGCGTGTTTTTATTTTATTATTTATCGGAAAATGGCTGTCATTAAGGATAGCAAACCCAAAGGTGCTGGCAGCATTGCACCTACTTGTCACGCGGATCACAGTCTGTTCTGCCAGACGATCACAGCCTCGGCCTCTTCTCTTTCTCGCTCTAATTAGGCAGCCAGCATCATAACAAACGCTGAAACAGGTTTGTCCTTGCCTAATCCGCGGGAACTCATTTTTAAGGTTATTATGCAAATCGATACTGTTTACCAACATGAAAGCCGCCCGCCTATTTTTGATCTGCCACATCGGCGTTCGATAGCATAAATCTCAGCTCGGCAGGTGTCATGTCAATAACAAGCTGCAATCGATTAGTAGCAGTCTGAGGGGGATTGGGACAGCAGGGCCGGAGCTGGGGCCGGCCAGAGCTGGGGAGGGGGGTTTCATCAGCTAAGGACTCAGCACATACTCTTGATCCTTATCAGCGTGTGGACACAGGCGGAGATGACAATCGCTAATGTGGAAGGACGAACAGCGTGATGGGACTGTGAGATTTTAATGCAAAGATGTCACCTTCTGTGTTTCTTCTTGCAAATAGCAGCAACTGAGAAGTTCTGCTTGTTGGTTGTTTACCGGAGCAATTATCCTTTGTCTGTATTTATGCTCTTGTTCCACCATGGGGGATCACGGGAGGCTGGACCCCACCTACCTTGGGAGAGAGACAGGGGACCCCCTGAGCCTGGCACACAGAGACAGTCAACCATTCACCTACTGTCAGACAGTTTGTGGGATGTTCACAGGTTGCTGGCTATTTTGAAAATGGTGGAGATTTCTGTAGTATGGGGTTTGGCCTCTTGCTTACATGAAACTGTTTTGTTTTTTTTCTCTCAAATGTGCTCATTGAAAACTCTAGCAAAGGTGGAGATGTAGTCAAAAGTCATTGTATGTGCCAGAAAATTCTTCTTCTGCCCCATGTAAATGACACAGTGTCATTTCCTAGTGACGAGCGCAGAGACACTCACCACATCAGGGGTGTCCAAACTGATCCACAAAGGGCCACAGTGGGTGCAAGTTTTGGTTCCAGTCCATCAAGCCCACACTGTTTAACCAATCAGGTGTCAGCTGTGTGTGCAAGTTTGTGTTTAAATACCAGGTTAAAATGAAGAATTGAATTATTGAATGATTCATTGTGAGCAGCAATGTGTTGTTGAGGGATCTGCTAAATTAAAATTACTTTGCGGAATAACCCAATTAGTACATTGCACTCGGTCAAGACCATCAGAAAGACTGAACCAACTTTAAATCATATTTGGCAGCTGATCTGATGGTTTGATGATGAAAACCTCAATTCAGAGAAGTCCATAAATCCAACACTAAACCAGAGTCTCAGCAGGTACTGATGGTGTCTTGTATCAAATGTGTTTAAAACGTTGCACAGTTTTTCAAAACTCTGGGTGTGCAAGAGTAAAACAGAATAAACCCACACAAGCACAGGGAGAACATACAAACTCCATACAGAAAGGACACAGACACATGTGCAGAAATAATGCAGGCAAATTTTGTCCACAGGGAAACAGAAAAATACGGAGCCCTGGAAGTGACATGCATGCGTTTTATTTTTTTTGGATGTGGCATGAATGACTCTTTTTTTTTTTGCCCAAGATAACAATTATCTTGAGATAATTTGTATCTCGTGATAATGCGTATCTCGAGATAACAGTTATCTCGAGATAATATTTTTCCTAAGATGGAACAATCGTAAATGTCAGCGCATGCGTAATAGCCTCTGGCAAAGCATAGACGTCCTCCTGGAAGCACTATGCCTTCCATGGCTTCGTAACTGTTCGTCAACGTTGTCAGTCACTGTCTGCGTTTCTAACACGCTGATCAAGTGCCTTCTACTCAAAATAATGCCATATATGGCTAAGCTATAAGTATTACGCGTCCCTGGAAGCGACATGCAGGACTTTATTTTTTATCCCGACATAAAAATGATCTCGAGATACAAATGATCTCGAGATAACTGTTGTCTCGGGAGAAAAAAAAATAAAGTCATGCATGCCACATGTGGTATTATTTTGAGTAGAAGCCACTTGATCAGAGTGTTAAAAGCGCACAGACTTTGCCCTCGGCAATATTCTAACTTGCAGACAGCGAATGACAACGTTGACGAACAGTTACGAAGCCATGGGAGACATAGTGGTTACAGGAAGTGATCGTTTCTTGAGATAAAAATGATATAGAGATACTAATTATCACAAGATAACAGCTATCTCGAAATAAAAATTATCTTGAGATAATTTATTTCGGCCAAAAAAAAAAAATAAAGTCATGCATGTCTCATCCAAAAAAATAAACACATGCATGTCACTTCCAGGGCTCCTGGAATTAGAATCGGAATAGCGTACTGTACCACATGTAATTTCTTTTTGGTAAACTTTCAGACAGAAGAACAGTACAGTGACAAACAATCGATGATCAAAGCAGCGCAGATGTTTGTGTGATGCTGCAAATCAAGACAATCTAAGTCTTGTAGTGACCTGCGTCTGAAACCTTGAATTGCATCACTGCGAAGCATCGTAATTCCTTCAGCTGGACACACAAGCGTCGCAGCAGATCGAGGAGACGCTGCTGAGATGAAGGAGCCTTGTATTTCTGCTCCCACTTGTGGACATTTTCCCAGTATAATACACTGTAACATCGTTCCCGCTGCAAGAATTCCCTTGTGATGAACAGCAAAAGATTAAGAAGTGGGACAATAAAGGGCGAGTCTTGTCTGACAAGCCTTTAAATCTGGGACAGTCAGCCCAAAGAGGACTGAACGTTGCAGCAACATGAAACTGGAGCTGGGAGGGAGACAGAGATGGAGGGTCATTAGTTGGATTGTTTTCTTCTTAAACTTCTCTGAAGTCTTCGTCTTCACCACTCGTTTGAAAAAAAATATGCTCCAGTTTGTTTGCGCGGGATTGGAGCAAATATTTCAACGCTCTATTCAACTATGATTTCAACTTTACTTTTAGCAAGAAGGTTTAAAGGTGCCGTCAGCAGTTCTGTCTTAGATCTGCTGCCAGAAATAAAATGATGCTTTCTGGAACATCATGGCTGAAAAAGAGTCATAGGCATCTTGTCATGTTTAAATTGATATCCAGCACCAAGGAGTTACTGTTATGGCACACATACTGTACGAACACATTTATTATTAAGTCTGGTTGAATTATTTTATCTGTTTTTTTTCAGTCAATTTCATATGTTTTATTTATGTTTTTCTTCTCCATCAATAACATTTTTTAAAATATTTTTGGAGAAGTAAAATGCAAATCAAGGCCATTAAAAATATGTTTCTACTCATTCAGAATATCAATAGTACATCTAATTTCAGTGCCACACACACTGTGTGCACCCTTAAGGCAAGTTGTAGTTTTTAGAATGAATTTTGTTGTTAAATAACGACAGTGTTTTCAGTCAATCAGAAATGTTGGACGCTAAATGGGACAAAATTTAAAGAGTGGTCTTGTCTTTCTTCTGGAATATCTATCTGTGTGCATAATTATTAGGCAACTACATGAAAAACAAACCAAACAAAAAAGAACATGTTTATTTTCATCTGCTAACGTAAGAATAGTTGCACATAAGCATCTCTGATGTTAAAAGAAAGAGAGAGCCAGTGGCCACTATAGTCTCCCCTCTTTTCTACAAGTGTCACAAGTCATCAGTTCATGGGGTCTGTCACTTTCTTTTTGACTGTGGACAACCACGGTCCGGTCTTGCTGGCATCTGAGAGCACTGTGGTCGCTACTGATCGTGCCACAGGCCGATCATCCAGTCCATCAAGACTCACTCTCATCTTTTCATCATTAATGCAAAAGACCTTTGAAAAGTCCGTCTTCAGGTATTTCTTGGCCCAATCTTGACGTTTCAGCAGATGTGTTGTTCAGCTGTCGTCAGGTTTTGGCCTTGCTTACCTCGGCTGTGTCTCTTAACATGGAACAACTTGGTTCTTCTGGGCCAGGGCGGTTGCAGATCGCACCAGATCTGGGATAAGCCAGGCCTGGATGTTCATGGATCCTGCCAGCTTCACCTTTGAGTCGACTCAAATCTTTAGTAGTTAATTTGCATCTTTTCTTTTTTCCAAAATATGCTTCTTGTCACCCTGTTGACCACTTGCAACACAATGGTTCTGTGGTTTTGAACTATTGACTTTATTTATTGATTTATTTTTTAGTTTGGTAAGTTTCTGTTCAGGCCCAAATCCCCTGATGAGAAGAAGCTGCCGAATAACTCTGCACACCTTGATACAGAGTAATGATCGACTTGGGCCACACCCTGCCTCATTACACAAACACAAGTAGTGCAATGTTTAGGGAATTATTAGGCATGCCGCAACTGAGATTTCACTTGCCGTGACATGATTTTACAATGGCACGTTTTTCTATTGTTTGATTATTTCAATATTTTTGCCATATTGCACTTATATATGTGACAAAAGTGTTAGTCCCGTGTGAAACATTAGGATGTTTATGAATTTTGTGAGTGTAAATGGAATCATTTACTTAGAAGTAATCCTATGAAACATTGAGGTTTAAGGATAAGCATTTGTACACTTTCATGTAACAATTGCCATTTTAACGTGCATTGAAAATGAACCACTCACAAACTCTCACAAACGCGCCTCTTACGGACTTGTTGATGCCTGGCACCATCAGTTACTCAGCACCGTAGGTCTGGATACAATACATAACATGGCAGGTATTGAACAAAGTGGGGTGCTGCATGTTGACCACACAAGTCCACTGCAAATGTTTCATTACTCTATCACAATCTACCGATTGTAAGCTGAGTTTGAGTTTATGGAGAACAGTTCTGGGCACAAATAAAAGCCTAGAAAACGTCTTATGTACTTGCTTGTTTGTGAAATGCTGACATCAGGACCTGAAGAATTAGTATTCTGTTAGGTAAGTGTTTTTTCCTCCAGGTGCTGCCTCGGCAACTGCTGACAGATGTTTCCTCCATACAGCAGGGCGAAGCTCTTCTAACCATGCCCTGAATGAGAGGGCATGTTGACCGTTTGGGCCTTGTGCAGTGATCTACAACTTCTGGCCGTGCTGCGTGGCTCTCGCCGGCCAAGGTTTCATCTGACACAAGTGCTGTTTAATGCCGCTCCGCTGGATTCCACAGGGTGCTGTTCGGACCACTCTTGTCAGTCAGGGGTCCGCGGTCCACAGACCAATGGACTGTACAGAGCTTGGACTTTCCCAGGTGTGTGAAGATAAATGTAGTTGGAATGTATTTTCTCTGTGTGTACCTGTGAAAATAATGAGCGCTGACTCAAGTCGTCCTTCTCCATTATGTCTTGGTCAATAAATGGACTAATCTTGTTTACAGGAGCAGTGAATGACCAGCTGACTCCTGTTTACAACTCTAACCCTACAAGTGGGGAGGCAGGGAAAACATTGTTATCAGCAGGCCAGATAAATCCCCTCCAGAGGAAGCGTCGATAGAGCTGTGGCTCCGCCACCAGGCAAATAGAAAGATGGTATCTGCTCTGCGCTCTGAGCTGACCATTCAACCCCGCTGCAACACCCAGGCTTCACTGAGTCGGGCTGAGGTGTGGACAAAGAGACCTGATGATCAGACCAGAAACTTGCTGGAGAAGACGGACCTCTGAGGTCTTCCTCGTCTGGAACAGCAAAGAGGCGTTTAGTGGTGCTGTTGAGGGTCAGATGTGATCATCAGCATCTTCTTATACTGATGCCAGTGTCTGTTTAGATGACCAAAGGAGGATCCTGATATTGATTCTCAGCTGCTCTTCTGCAGATTTGAGTGATGCTCATAGTATGAAGCCGATTTGTACGCGGATTAACTCGTGTGTCTTGAGCTCCAGTTTGCTTTCATCATCATAATCATAATGGTGATTTCACCGGTTTGTCTACAGTGGTGGTTGCAACCAACTTTGGTTTGGATTTTTTTTTGTTCTTTTCTCCAAAATACAAACACAAAACAGAGAAATAATTATTAAACTTCTTTCCATACAGATGCACAGAGCATTCACGCTTGTGTATTTAAACCTCTGGATTTCCTCACCTCAAACGTTTCCACATTACCGTTCACTATCAAGACATATGGACACTAACAAAGCATTTAAACGCTCCTGTTGTGTACACAGAAAAATAACGAATAATTGCTGATATGTAACGTAAGGACCTGTCAAAGCGCCAAGAAAACTGAATCCAAGCAAACAATTGCCCAGCAGTTGCGCTCCAGTGGACAAGCTCGGGACAGAACTGGCTTACTCGCTGACACATGGCAGTAATTACACCACCGTAAATTCAAAGATTTGCTTGTGCACAACTGTGCAGGCCCTCAGCAAGGCACGTGTGATGACCTTGACAGACTTGTCATGACCTCCACAGGGTCAGGGTTTCATGCAAGCACTGCCATTGGATAAACAAGCTGAAATAAGGGTATTCACACTCAGAGTCAGAATCTTATGCCACACATGGTGTAGCTGCTCACCCCACTTTTAGGGCATATTTAAGATTTACTGTCCTCAAAATCAAATGATAGAAATGGTCCAGGTTCATGCACTTGTGTGCACCAACATGAAACAAGAAACAGGCCACCTGACCCACCGTCACTTGGCTCTGATGTCCATCAGTTTGAGAACTTGACATCACATTCTTTTTAAGTATCTGAAATGACGATGTCCTTCTTGCGATTCTTCATCCTCACGTCAGACTTCCTGGAATTTCCGCTGTATTCATTTTCCAGTGATGGCTTTCTCAGCTTCCCTGTTCTGTTGAAATCATGTTGCGACACTTCTAATATTGAGCGATGGCGGTGAGGTGTGATCAGTCTTTTCAAATCTAAAATTAGTTTGATGCTGTCGCTTCAGCTTCTCCATCCTGGGTTTCTTCATCGAGTTTCCACGTCTTTCTCCGCTCACCGATGCTGTGGCTTTTCATCTGGGGTGCCAGCGGTTTCTTCACCTTAATATACTTCAGCACTTATCAGGAGTCCATGTGATGCACTTACGTCTAGAGGTACAAATTAACTCCTTAGTGCCGCGCTCATGATTGTATTGGGAAGGTAACAACCTTCTCCTATTGAAGGTCTTTCCATCTGATTTTCTAATCATATTCCCCATCATCCCATTCAGCACTGACTGAAGTCAGCGCTTGTTTCCAGAGTAAAGGGCCACTCAGTGAAGTGGTTGCGCTCCAGTCAAATATTTCTGCAGTTTCCACCTCTTTTCAGCGGTTTGATGTGTGGTAGTGGTGTGAGGCAGAGGAATCTGAAGTGGGTGAAGAGGCCACAGCTGCTTTTGCTCGTCTTGATGACACACACATCTTGCGCTCAATCAAGATGCTTTGGATGTAATGCATAAAACACTTCCATAGTGGGAAACTTAGGCAGAATGTGCAGGAAATGATGGCGCGTGTGGGGCGGTGTGTGCGTGTGTGCGTGCTGGGGGTGGTTGTGTATGTGACAATGCGAGTATCCGATCTGTGCGCAGATGCGCGCGCGCGCACACACACACGCTCGTCCTGCCATATGGAACATACATAGTGCACCTTCACACACACAGCAAACATCGCCAGTGACAGATGTTGGCAGGAATGTTGCCAGGAAGAAAGCGCTTTCATTCCCTTTTACTGCCGCTCGCGCTCTCTTTTCTTTCTTTCCGTCCTTTCGGCTTATCTCCATACACACTGTGGCCATGTCACAGCATTCGCTTCCTCAGTGCATTTTTTTTAATCATCACAAAATTGAGGCGAGATTAGAAGCGACTGTGAGAGGCAAACATTAGCACAGATATTCCCCCAGTAATGAGCTGCGTCTTTGTCATGTGCTGGTCTAAGGTGGTCTAATGATGACGTCGCTACCGAGCGGCTCCAGAGAGGCGCGCGCGCGCGCCGGCTTTGGCGCAACTCTTAACTCCATTCAATTATGCAAATGAGGCCGGTGATCGCGCTGGCCGTCACTTTAATGATGACGCGGGCCAACAGACGTTTGTGCGTGTTCCGTCTCAGCCAGCCCCCTCGCCCGCACCCCTCGCTTACAACTCGCCATTTCTTCGCGTGCACCCCGACAAAGTTAATTGTCTTGAGTCATTGAAGAGGGATCAGCTGTCGGGCCGCAGACAACGACACGGAGAAAGTGGAAGACGGAGCGAGCTTTACTTTCCTTGCCTTCCAGGCTGACGGCGGAGCATCTCTCTAAGATGCAATCCGAGTATTCTGATGTGGGATGAGGCGCGATCGACCTCCCCAGGCAGAGCCTCCGCGGAGGCTCCGCTCTCTTCTCTCCTGTGGCCACCGGGTGGCAGAAGAGCACAAGGAACGCGCCGCTCTTTCAATTGCGGGCGCGTCTCACACCGGGGACGGCACTTCGCGCTGCCTTCAAATAAATTCCCCGACAACACTCGAACTACTGTTTTATGACACCAAGTTGGTGGAAATCCAATGCGCCTCTGTTGTACGCACGCCGCGGCCCCGCTCGCTGCAAATTAATATAAGGCGTATTTATGCGTCGTTCTGAGATGCGTTGCTCCCCATTTCCGCCCGAGATGGAAATGAAAACATTTCAAAAATTAACGCGAGTGTTTGTGAAACCAAAAACTAGAATAAAAAGCGTCATAAATGAATCGCATAATCGAGGTGTGCGTTTTCACTTTGGGAGAGACGCATAAACAGGGCAAGCTTTAAATCAGATGGTTCAGTTCAAAATACACTGGAGTTTTCTGTAAAGAAATCGGACAGAAGGCTAGACGATTCATACGTTTCATGGTGCTATTTTTTCTTGTGAAACAAAATAGAATTACAAGATAGGGAACGTTTCAAAGCATTGGAGTAAAGAGGAGGACATTACCGTAAATATGGTATAAATTGTACATTATCTATTGTCCTATCGTTTCGAAAAGTCAAATTAAACACTGGGTGGAGAACATTCATCATTCGGTAGGGTTTCCTAATTATTTTTGAAAATGACACTGCGTTGCGCAACTTGACAGTTTGATTTAGAATTTCACGCACTTTAAGGCATTATCACATTTACAGGAAAACAAACACATTGTAAAATGAAATGAATTTTTCTGCCCAGATAGTGGAGGATATAAAAATCCACTGATAGGAGCTCATAATAATAAGCATATGGGAAACTTGCAAAGACAAATGCACATTGATATTTAACGTTATCGACAACAAACGAGGTCAGACGCTACCACTTCCCTCCCTTTTGGTCTTGTAACATGTAAACTCTCTGCAGCACAAAGCTGCACATTTAACAAAATAAGTGGGCAGTAAAAACAAAAAAACATTTATTGCCTGAACTGAAGGACCTTATAAACATTCTGACACATCCAACTCCAATGTATATGTATATGTATATACATATATATGAAAATAAAGTTGTCTCTTTTCAGATTTGAATAGTGAGAGAGCGCTTCTCCAAAAAATTGTAAGAACAACATTAAAAATAATAACATTAAAAATGCTATCAGACGTTTGCTTAAATGACTAAAAATTGTGATTATTATGAGTAGCCAAGACAGTTGTGTTTTGTTTTTATATACATTTATGCATTTATTTATTATTTATTATTCAGCGTTATGTCTTTTTTAATGACAGGGAAACCCACCTAATGGTAAAAGGTCCCATACCTCTCTCTCTCTCTGTCTCTCACTCTGTCTTTTTCCACCCATCAATGGCCTCAGTCTTAATTTATGACAATACAATTCTCAAGTGGCTGTGCTAAGCCCTCATTGATAAGTGAGTTCAGTTAAATACACAATTAACTCCACCCAGTTTTCCCAGCACTTGAGAAGTGAAAATAAATCAAAATCAATGAACTTTGAATAATTCACATGGCAGATAAATTAAATAAACATGCTGTATTGATCTTTCTGTCCTGAGACTGACGTGCAATGAGTGGAGGAAAAGATAAAATGACACTTCACTAACACCCAATTGTTTGAAGCAGAAACACACCCGCTGAAAAATACTCAAGTGAGGTTAAAGATTTTTAATGTGCACACACACCAAGGTCGGTCACATGCCAGTGCCACCTTCCTTTCCTTTCCAGCGTCTTTTGCTGCTCTCACGTGACAAACGGCATGAGCTGACCGTGTCTGGCTGAGAAGTTTCAAATCTAGAAAGCTGGTCGACTTGGCTTTGTTAACAAGTGTCGATGGCATGTTGATGCTGAGAACCTGAAACCTCTGCGCAGGTTCTTCTTCAGGCAGACCGTCTTTTTGCCTCTCAATAACCTAAACCTTGCTTCAGACTTGAAGAGGAAACAACTTGTTTCACCTGCATTTGTTCACCTGCTAGTGTGTGTCTGCAAGTGTTTGGACATTGTGATCTTAATGCATTAGTGCAGCATTTTCTAAAACCTGCGTGCATTGTGCGTTTCATTTATTTTGTGTGTTCCATGCGTGTGAGTGGTGGTCCTCAGGTGCACAGCTTCCTGACTGTCTTTTGGAAGTTTTTCCAAGCATGAATGGTTCTGGGGGGAAGGCAGAACAGGCAACCAGGACACTATGTCCCTAAAATCTGTAAACACCTACTGACATCTTGATGTCTTTTGTTTGTTTTTCTTTGTCTTACTTGGTCACTTAATGACTGACCGTTCCCCACATTGATCCACTGATCATTGCATGAATGAACATATATATAAGCTTCTGCTATTATAATTATTATTAACCAACTGAAATTATTATTTTGTTAACAGACATCAAGCGTCTGTGTTTCTTTTGTTCAACATGATTCTCATGGATAACTGCGTAATAAAAGCCTTGTGTGTGGTACGTGATGAAGTACAAAAGGTCCATGTGAAATTCCATTTTACTCACTGACCACACAGCAAGCGCTGCTTGTCTGCCACAGAGTTACCTGTTCATTACGTGCAATTGATTGTTCATGATAACCCATTATTTTTTCTGTAAATGCGCCTCACTGAGCATTTTTTCCACCATGATGTCCATCTAAAACACACATGACTTGTGGCATTAGTTTTCCTCATCCTGTGTTTGGATCACTGTAGCGTCAAGTCAACACAGAAAGATGCTCCTACTTTTATGCCTCACCCTGTTTTTCTGACGGGCCCAGAGATGAGGGTCACCACAAGCCTCTCCTCTGAGACACTCTTGGACATTCACCTCCAGTCCTTCCAGAGTAGATTCTCTTTAAGCCATTGTGCGCATTCTCTGTGTGTTGCACATTTTTGGAAGACTGGCTTTGTCGAGGGGGGTTTTAACATGCCAACACAAGACAATGGCTGGATCTATTTTTGACCTTTGTATATGCAATGGTATGTTTTATGTATTTATGTATTTTCTGTGCTTGATTTAGGCTGGCACAACCCAGTCTGAGAGACGCAGCACAACACAGTCAGGTGATCTTCTAAATCCGAACAACCACAGGAACAAAAAACAAGCCTCAGGGGAATAAGTACTAAGTGAAAGCTTGTAGCGACGCGAGACAAACAGTGTCTGATAGAGATGTGGCCATCATGAGTGTTTACTGGACGCCATTTCCCTGTGATGTGACAGGGGGTTCGAGATGCTTTTCTTCACTGTGTGTTTCGGCGCAACTCAGCGGGAGGCCGGCTCTTCCCTTCTCCCAGTCGCCACTGCCAGACGAGCGTGCTGAGGTGGCGTGCTAATCATTTAAACAGCCCAATCAAAGGCAACGCAATGTTTCACACACAGTGGAAAAAAAGAGGGGGAGGAGCGTGATTATTAGTGTTTGGAAGAAGCAGCCAGAGTGATTGAGCTGAGGGGGACTTTGATTTTTAGGGCTTCTTGTTGTGTGTGTTTCCTTTGTTTTGAGTGGCGTTGAATCTTGGACGCCATGCTAAATGAAACTGGTTGTACAGGACGGTAAATGTTAACAACGCAATCCAACTCACCTACAAAGAAATCTCATGCCATCCAAACTAGATGCAGAAACCAATTTTATTAAATCAGAAAAAAGGGTTGTCAGAGAAGAAAACTTACTCTGAGGGCAGCAGGGTGACGTGGTAGGGAAACAAGCCAGATCGGTTCCTCTCGCACACTGAACAGCAGAGCTCAATTGATGATTCAAAGTTGTTCAAAGGCGCACGCATGTGTGCGAGGGGCGCCCGATATGCATCCTGCAAGGGATGTGGGGTCTGTTTCCGCCTCTCTCACCAAGGATTTGGGATGAACTCCACAGCCCTGCGATGATCATGAGAAAATGAATTACTGAACATCACGTCGAATAGCCGCACATCAAAAAGATCTCTTGTTCAAATCCAGTCATTCAGTCTGGTCTCTGAGTTAACCTACCTTGAATGCAACAACTTTATTTCCAGATTCATATTTTAGATTCATAAATTAGATTTGTGTAATTGAAAACAAAAAAATGAATAAATAAAAAATAACAATGAGGTTCATCCCCCAAAACTTTGAAACAGAAAGTTCATAAGTCATCATAAATGTGTCTGGTGTCTTATACAAGCTTGTCCAGTACATCTTTTGAAGTCAGTTAAAGCGACTTGTGAAAAGGTTGCTCTGCTCTCCAATGCACAAGTATTCAGTAGGGCTGATTTCCAAATATCTCGGTTTCTGTATAAAAAAATGATGTTGCCAAAGTGAATATCAGATAATAAGATATAATTATAGCTGAAAACTCAGCATGGCTTTGCTGTACAGTATGTTGTTCTAAAACAGTACTTCTAATGGGCTGAGCAAAAACCAGAGGAACAGACCCAGTATCCATTTGACAGCTGCTACAATGCTGCTCCAGCAGAAGACCCCAACAGGATGACAGACACTGTGCAAACTCCCCACCACCATTGTCCTCTCTCCCATGATGTAATATATTGACGTTGGGAAAGTGGACTTTTGCGTCCTATACTGACAAAAAAGGTAGCCATCAGCGTAGAATGTTACACAATGTGTTTCAATGCAGTACAAGAACGTTTTACTTCTGTTGTTGACTGTGTGCGGTGCGTGGCCTGGACATGGACACAGCCATTTGATGGCCTTTAAATAGCAACTTGACGCATTATTTTGCACAGAATGAATGGGGAACGTGTTTTTTTCACGTCATGCTGCCAATGTATCACAATGCAAACCGTGAAGGCTGCCTTTTTCGCCAGTAAAACAAAAGGCAACTTTCCTAAGGTCAACATGAGAAGCCATGAGAGGGAGGATGTGTTGACTAGGTGTAGATGTCTTGAGAATTATTTGCATCAGGCATTTAACCCAACATCGTTCCGACATGTCGGAACAGACTGCTGTCACTATTGGTCCTCAAAATATCACTTTCAGCAATTACTTATTCAACTTGTGAATAGATGCCGTGATAACCGTCATCCATATGGAGGAGGTACTTATCACTCACCATATATTTGATGTAAAACCAACTGTCCAGTGCCAGATTTGAAGCCACTACTGGTGTCTTGAAATGATTTGAAACAGATCCCTGCAGCACTCGTCAGAACCTCGTGGTGGATAAAATGAAAATATATGATTAAAAAGACATGTTTTTGCATTTTAGAAGACATTGGTAGAGCATGAGTTGTTTTCACTTCAAAATACTGGCTAGCATGATGTGTTTGTTGTCATGTCGCATTCAAACCACAGTGTAGAATAAAGTATCAACGGTGGCACACAGACAGCACACGCTCACGCGCGGGCGCACACGCACGCACACACTGGCGGCCCAGTCGAGATGAATCACCTTGGCTTGTCAAGAGGTTGCTTAATAGACACATTTGATGTCACGCAAGCCCAATGGTGTTGAAAGTGTTTTGCTCGTGTGTTGATATCAACTCCCGTCGCATAAAGCTCCACTTAAAACAATAAATAGCAATGAGCGCATCCAAAGCCCCTGCAGTTTAAACTATACGGCTTTGATACGGGATTCCTATTACTGCTGGCTTTATCTAACGCAGTCAATTCCCACACCACATCGCTCCACACTTTCAAAGCCCAGAAACCTTCAAATGTAATGTGTTATCAGCACATTAGCGGCTCCTGAGCTCATATCAATAGCTCATTTTTCTGGGACACCAATTTAGAGAAAAAAAAAACAGAAGCACCGACCAGTAACTTTAAATACTTCTGTGCAAATGCACTTGACTCAAGATGATTTTTATGCATTTATTTTGGTAATATTTAAATGGGAGCTTAGAGGGGAAATATGCGCAATGGCAAAGTCAAGAACCTTTGGAATACTGTCATCGGAAATATTCAACAATATGTCAACAACTGAACCCTGTTGAGAAATAAATGTGATCGAGATGAAATGTATTTGTCGTTGAAAATATGTTTAATCTTGCCATGACAATAATTGTGTCTGCAGCAGCATTATATAGACAAATAAATGACACTCTAATCGAAAACGGCAAAATAGATAAACAAATCTGTATTTTCACTCCTAACTCTCAGACCACACTAAGAGCCGCACGACTGAAATGTAGCACCATGGAGAGAGGTAATCCCAGCAGCAACAGCTGTCTCAACTTTCGCTGCGTAGAGTTTAATCATTCTGAATTTCAAAAGCGATGCAGCTGATGAGCAATAATAACAATAAGCGCATGCATGGCGATCACATTCAAATGGAGCCCATCTCCAGCACAGCTCCCTGATTGTCAGAAATAAATAAATAAGCCGCAACATGTTTCAGAAGAAAATTTAGAGTGACAGCATCTTAAAGAATTCACATCGACTTCCCCAAAGACTCTTTCCAACAATTCCTACAGCGAGGCATGCGGCGCAAGGGAGCCGAGGAATAGTGGATTTTTCATTTGTGCATCACATAACTAGTCGCGCGGAACACTCCTTGCCAGGTGTTCTTTCTCCTGGCTTATTAACGGCTGGTGTAAACACACATCACACTGCAGTTGTAACGGTTCCTTATGAATCATTATGAGAGGACAATTGTCACAATCATCGTTGGGCGAGAGAGCACCCAGGCAGCTTACTGCAGTGGAGTTGAATATGCAGGCGAGCAGTTCATCCTGGACCACTGGTGCATGTGTTGACAGTTTGCAAACACGAAGTCAAGTCAGGAAACTAAAGCTGAAAAATGAAGTCTGAAACTAAACAAGGGAGTTATCTTTATGTTTAGATCATCGATCCCTGTTATGACAAAAGTGTGACGTGACCGACACTTAATGGAGTTAAAGTGCTCAACTATTGAATGTATTGACCTTTGTTCAGCTGTTACACTGGCAGGCTTCACTCACTCAGTCAGCTCGATCTCCACCACGGCTCATTCCCCTGCAGAGAGACAGATGTTCCACACTGTCGCTGGTTTTGTACTGGTGGACCACAAATATGTTTTCTGAGGCGAGCGCTTCTGAATTTTGGATCTCAGTGTCACAGCGGTGCTTTCTTTCCTCGACTGACAACGTCTGAAATAGGAGCGCTGAAAAAAATGCAATGTGGAAATCCAATTTTAGCTTCACTCGATTCTTTTAGCCTGTGCTGTTCAGCTTACTTTGAAAGGATTCATTTGGACCACAACAAGGATACAATTTTTGTGTGCTCTGTAATGTAGAGAATTAATTTCATCAATTGAAAAAAACTGAGCCGTTTCCTGAATAAATATATTAGAATATTTCAGGCGAATGATCCATCTTTGCAGAGCAAATAGCTGCATGCTCCTTAATCAACACGAACCTGCAGTTAAGACACCATTGATTCCTCACTGACTCACATTTTCAGTGCTTACTATAACTGCTAGAGAGGAAAGCCATGTCATTTTAATGATTTAATTTCTTTAGTTAAAGATGCTTTTGTATGTGACTAGCATTTTGCTATTTGCTTGAATTCAAAATATGATTAAAGGAAAAACATACTGCACTGTGTTTGCATTGTTTTCCCCTTTCAAATGCGTAGCTGTGCATCTCCACATGTATTTTGCTGTGCTTTTGAATGATGACTAAACTGTCTAATGGATGCTTTTGGCAGTTTTTATTCTGAAGTGCAGCAGAAGAAACAGGATATTCTGCATGCGCATCACACACACACGTTTGTTTTGCTATTTTTGTGAGGCCCTCTCATTGACATAACACTTACCCCAGCCTCTTACCCTCAATTCAACTAGCCAAATCAAATGGTTAACCTTAATCAGGATTCTGAACCAAACTTGTGCCCAGTGATAATAAACTACTTTTACTGACCTTTTAACCCTCAAAACCTTTTGAGGACAGGCCAAAATGTCCTCAAAAAGCAAAATGTCCTCACAAGAGGGTGACTTGTCAAGACAAGTATGGCAAAACATGTCCACACGCACACACACACACACACATGCACACAAACACACACACACAAACCCACGCACACACATATTTTATGGGGACAGTTGAATTGACATAATGCTTTCCTCAGCTTGTCATCCTTAACCTAACCATCCAAAATAAAACCAAATCCAGAACCACAACTCTGAACCAAACTTAAATTCAATTACAATAACCCAGTTATTTTGGCGTTTTGATCCTCAAATTGATCCTTAAATAAATAGAATAAGGTCCACAAAAGCCGGCGTTTCATAGAATTGGTCCCCACAAGTATTGGTATGCGGTATGCGAGCTCACGCACGCACACACACACACACACACACACACACACACACACACACACACACACACACACACACACACACACACACACACTTGCAATGAGAGGACACTTTTAGCACTGATACAATAATGTGATTTATGTTTTTGGACTGTAGGAAGGAGCTCACATGAGCACAGAGAGGGCCTTGGCTTCTGACCCAGTGTAAACTGGCACAGGAGTTTAACTTCTTTCAGTGAGGCTACAACACAGTACTACTACGTTCATGTATGTTCACGTACCAATAATATATTGAATATACTTTCTTCTGCTCAGTTAGCTACTGAAGGTCAAATACTCATTTTTATACACACATTTTTTGTTGACAATACATTATAAAATCTTGCTAAAATTCTGAGAAGAGCGTCAATATCCAGTGAATGATTTATTATTATTGTTATTTTTTTATATTTAAAATAAGACAATGTGCAATAGTGGAACAAAGGTCTGCCCACTTAAAATTTGATCCATTCTCAAACATCATGCAAACTTGGATAAAAAGGTGTAACTGGATTTCAAAGACACAAAAATAATTCATATTTTTGTTCATTGTTCATTGACAGTTTCAATATGTCAGTTTTCAGCATTGTCAGTACCAGAGTCCACAAATACCAGAGGTGTTCAAAACCGAACACAAACATTGTCACATCAATAGTTACTACTACTACTAGTACTCCCAGCACACAGTAGACGCATGAGGTCTCAGAAAAAAACGTCATTATTCAAATTTATTTTTGTGCACGTTTTTCCTTATAAAATTGTATTTTCACACTGAATGATGTACATAATACTTTGAACAATTGTCTGAAACACTTGGTGTCCAAGTTTTTTTTTCCCTTTGCATCAGATGGAAAGACATATCACTGCCATTATTTGTTGTGTGTCTAATTTTATGTGTATCTGTTCTCCTCCACAGTTGTCAGTGTGTCAGTTGTGTGCACGTGTGTGTGTGTGTGTGTGTGTGTGTGTGTGTGTGTGTGTGTGTGTGTGTGCCATATATAGCAGACGTCTGTGACGCTGCAGCTCCTGAAGGGGACGGTCAGGCAGTTTGTTTATTTAGCTCTAACTTGTAATTACGTGTGCGACAGACTCGCCGCGTAGAAAAAGACGCATTTGGCTCCAGTCAGCAGCCAGTCGTCAAAAGCGCTCGCTGTCTCTGATGATTATAGATCTGCGGCGTATCCGAGCCATCTCAGCAGCTCAGGGAGGAGAGAGCCACCAGCATCTCGCTCTGGAGCCAATTGTAAGTGACTCAACTGTTCCGGATGGTTGCTGTGAGTTAATATTTCATGTGACAGAAATTACTTTTTGCTGCTTGTGAAGTCCTAACTTTCTGTTTTAGACCATCGAATATATGCAGCGGAAGCAAACACCTTCCACTCCAAGGCCTGCGGACTGTTCATGAAAAACTGCGCAGTAAAGATGAAACTCATTTCATGACAGTTTCAGACCAGTGAATCAAAGTGATCACAGCCCCATTTCAAAATCATTTTTGCAGCCGCAATAGCAAACAAAACTCCCTCACATTCTACAGTCTGCGGAGGCTGACGTATCGAGATCCCATTTGCCATGTCCAACCAGAGCCGTGCACAGTTCAGTGGTTTGCGGACTGAATCATGGATTGCTTGTGATTTGCTAAAACGATGTGCACAATCGAAACCAGCAGCATGAATGGAAAAGAAGCTGTCAACTGAGCGCTGCAATGACATGAAATGAATGCCGGCCCTTCATCCATCCTCATTATGACGTTTGCCACTGTGGCCCAATTGGAAAAGGTCAAGGCCCCAGTTGTATGTACAGTAGCTCCTTCAGTGTCAACATATTCCGACCATAGTTGCTGCTGCACCCAGACATGCGCAATAACCCATTCAAATTGGCCCTCTGAGGCACCTCTACGACACAGAGATGCCATCCTGACATGCCACGGCTTGATACCTGATTGCAGGTTAGTATGTCCGTTTGCATTTTCAACACCTTTCATTTTAGCATGCACATTGGTTTGCATGTTTTATTATGGCAAGGCAGGTTGTTTCATGAACAAGGGAGCAACAAGGGGGCGCAGCTCTGTGATGCAGCGTTAGAAACGCCAGGCCTTCTGCTGCCGAGTGTTAATTGACGCCTGAGTGCTGTGCTTGAATCACAGTGGCTTGATTTCCGCTCAACACCTTTCTACTTAGTTTGAGAAGTTCCCTGATGTTGCACTAGTTTGTCCGGGTCGAGAAGTGTTTCTGCTAATGCTTCAAACTGTATGCAAATGTCCCTCTTGCCTCATTCTGCATTCATAAGCAGTTGTGACGACCTCATCAGTCGCAGACGATGGAAACCACAGACCTCAGAAAAATAAGAGGAAGACAGAGACTGCACTTCACACGAGGCGCACAAACCGAAGCCATTCCCTTTCTCTCTGTCTCTTTCTTCTCCATCTCTCTCTTCTCTCTACCCTTTTTTCACCCACTAGTTTAAAGTTGTCCTGGCTTTTATTTTCAGAAATATTAATTTGGTAGAAGAGATGGTGTCGCAACAGAAACACAACACAAAGAGAGAAAAAGGCGGAGGGAGAGTGTGGGGGGGGTGCGGAAGGGGGGGAGAAAAGAGGAGCAATGCGTGCACATTCCTCTCGCTTGACGTTTTGCTGAAGTTTGTACGCCACTTGAGCCCGCCGTTTCCCTCGCTAATGATACCAGCAGAGTCTCTCTGGGGAACGGCGTCCGTCGTGTGCCTGGCTTTCACATTTCCAGCACCAGGTATTTTGGGATACGCAAGCGGGGACGATGAGGCACATCATTCCAAGATCTCATCTGGCTTCTTCTGTCTCTCTCTGCTGCCTCCTATCTCCTTTCCACTCCTCTTCTCTGCTCTTTCTTGTTTTTGTTGTACTCCTGCACAAGCAGACATCCTCTGTGTCGCCGTCTCTTTATCCGTCCTCCTCCCTCCCTTCTTTCCTTTCTCCCTCTTTCTTGTTGATTTGACGGAGATGATTTGGAGTGTGAAGGGGGAAATGCAAGCGCAGGAGTGGGGGAACATCTTTTCATTAACTTATTCATCGTATGTGAAATCAAGAGGGCACCCAGTCCCCGTCTTCTTGGTTAAGGCAAATGAATGTTTAAAGAGGTAATTTACTGGGCCTTGGCAGGATCCACATTGTCTGTTGCACAAACAGGCGGCAACAAAAGGAAATTCTCATCTAGACAGTACACGGCTGCACGGAGTATCCTCAGTGGGGGGTCCGGATGAATTATACAACAATCTGTGTTCTCCCTCGTTTAATTTAAAGGTCTGTTTTTCAAGGCTATCGCGATCTCCTACTTCAGAGGGAAGAGTCGACCCGCTGAGGTCAAGCCCGTATTGACAAATATCAAGAGGCACCAAAGAAGCACCCAAAATACAGAAATGAATAAGTAAAGACAAACAGAGGAGGGAGTGTGGATGTGCACTCATCATCCTGTTGGCCATGAAAACACACGAGGGCCCAGGCAAGCTTGAACACACAACTGAGGGAAACATGAAAACTCTGCAAGACCTTTTCTCTAAAAACAGGAAATGATTGTGTGTTTGACAGCGCTCAGGGTCATTGTGCTCAAAGGAAAACAATCTGTATCAGGTGTCAGTGCCTGACTGAGCAGAATTGATTTAATGGAAGATTAAACCCTCCCTTATCATTTGCTTTTGTGACTTTGAGCAAATGCACAACGCTTCACTCGAAATGAAGAACAATGTGCATTACTGTAGCTGTGATATATAGTATATGCTATGGGTAGTTTTTTCATTGATAAATTTCATTTATTAGGTTATTTTCCTCTGTTACTTCACTGGACATTTTTTCGAGACCAAGTAAAGTCTTTATTATTGTGAAATTCATTCAAAATTTGCATCCATTAAATCACTAATTTAAAATAATAAATAATAATAGATAGGCCATGCATTCATTGTCAGGAATTACTATCGCTTTTTAACATCATGGGAATTCAAATGTGTGCATCTCACGCTGACTTCTTCGCTGCTCAGATCTGTGTGTGCATTAGGGCTGATGCCACACATGTCTGGCGGAGAGCTTCCTGAACCAGGTTCAGCTGAGATGTCTTATGAAAGAGGATAAAAACCTCGCCTAAACTCAAATACAAAACTTGGACGTTGCTCTAAAAGAAAGCTGGTAAACCTAATGTACAAACTGTGTTTTGCTGTCGTAGTGCATGCGTGAACTGGGATGTGAGGGAGCAATGTTAGTTGCACGAGTAACAGGAGACTTTATCAAGTACAAAAGAAGCAATTTGAAGCACAGCACTAAATCTACATCGAGATCGCCTTTCACTCTGTCTGAAAACCTGAAGTTTGTGATGCATTTCTAGAGTACATGCTGTCTCAAGCGATTTTTGAATGACGGGGATGGAACCTTTTCTTGGAAAATAGAAAATAGAAAAGAGAATGGGCTACTGCAATGATCTTGTTCAATGTGATTTTCAGTATATTGACTGCAGAGTGTGCTATGAATGATGTATCTCTTTATTTAGATACCACATCAGAGACAACCCACAGGTAAATTTCACAATAAAATCAGATTCTGTTTCATTATCGCCAGCCTCTGCCAAACCTCTACAAGACAGTCCAGACAACCGGCAGAGAAAATGTATTTGGGCCCAGTGAAGTTCAAACCTAGTCGGAAAAGAGACTCAGTGTTTGAATGGCACGCCATGCTGTGGCAGACGTAGTTTTTGAAGTAGCTCTACTAGAGAAGCAGTTTTAAGAATGGTAATGACTACAGTACTTAGGATAGATGCAGTAGTGGAAATGATATTAAAAAAAGAGACTACTTGCATGCCTACGATAGGGTTCCTAGAGAGGATGTGTGCTGTTGTATGAGGAAGTTGGTAGCAGAGAAGTGTGTGAGGGATGTGCAGGACATCAATGAGGACAGTGAAACAGAGATGAGGTGTGCTGTAGGAGTGACAGAGGGCTCCAAGGGGACAGTAGGAATCCATCACGGATCAGCAAGGAGGACTCTCCATGGACCATTATGTTTGCTGATGATATAATGACCTGCACTGAGAGGACAGGACAGATGAGTTGGAGGAGAAGCTGGAGAAGTGGAGGTACTCGCTGGAGCAAAGAGGAATGAAGCTCAGTAGGAGCAGGACAGAATACATGCCAGTACATGTGAATGAGAGAGAGGCTGCAGGACAGAGCCATGGACAGAATTTAAAAGAGGTGAAGAAGTGAGTCAGGGCACATTGTAATGGGTGGAGACGACTCTGGGGTGAGTCACACCCAGAGTGAAACGGAAGCTCTACAGGACTGTAGTGAGACCTGCCATGATATATGGTGTCGATATAGTCCATCTTTTCACAGGTAGTGACTAGGAAGGATAAGATTACAAACTAGTAAATGAGAGGGACAGCTCATGAAGAGATGTCAACATGAGAAGACAGTGAAGGAAGAAATTCAGTTGGTCCAATATCATAGACGTAAATTGGCTCCTGAAATGTTCAGAAGCCTTTTCTGGAGTTTCTTGCATAACCCAGATGAATGTGTACAAGGTAAAACACACACACACACAGACATTATTTTTATCTCCCACTCGTGCTTTTTAAAATATCCATGTGACTGTGAACTCTGAGTTATTCTGAGAGAAACTGTTCTCCTCCATTACAGGTCGACTCAGTCAGTCCTTTTTTAAATGCGGCCCGTCTGTCCACACGGTGGGCCACGGCGCTGATGATGCGCTGCGTACTTCGCTGAGGCCGAGCCCCCTCCTCATCTATCAACAGGTCACAGGCCTATGATCCCTCCCACTGTGCACACCACCTCTGACAGGATGAGTTTGACCTGCGACCTCGTAAGAAGACAACTCAATCAGCCCCTTTTGTGTTGTCAGTCACAGAGGGGCTCATCATGGAACCGAAGGGGAACAAATCCTCTCCACAGTCCTTTCCTTAGACATCATTAGCATAATGTGACAAATGTGTTTAAATGAGATCGGAAGCTTTGTTGCTTTTATTTTGGCGTTTGCACCAGCAGAGTCACGACCCGGAGCTGAGAAATAGCTTGTGATTGATTGAGTTATTTAAAAAGAAGGACCTGTGATGAGTACTTGGCCCTTCATTCAGAGCTAAACCGCAAGAGATGTTTGCACCCTGGTGTCCTCTGAGCTCCACCTCTGATTTAACCTCCGGGGATGAGCAGCCTGTGATCACAACGCTCAGAGGAAGTTAGCGGCCTCCTCTCTCCAGAGGCCAGAGCTTCCTCTTGATTCCTTCTGTCAAGAAAGCAAAGGAAGGTAAAGATAAAATAGCGCCCCAGCTACTCCGCGTGTGTGTGGGCTTCACACAACTGTAAAACTGCGTCATCAGCACAAAGATGAAACTCAGACTGAGAATGTGTGTGAGAGTGTATTTTAGGCAAGGTGCCTGCCCTGGAGCGAGATAATGTGAGCAGAAGCAGATGGGGAAACTTAAACGCACTCCCACTAGGGTATAGCAGAGCTGGCACAAAGTAAGACGAAGGTCTTAGAACATCTCCCAGCCCGGGTGGTTGCCAGCTCTTTCCCGAGCTCCTGACACTGCATGACAAAGAGAGTAAAATGACTGTGTGCATGTCGCAGTGTGTGAGCGTGTTTTCTGTTGTGCATACTTATTCTTCTGTCGGCCCCGTGTCCTTCGAGTTTCATTGTTGCTTGTTGTGCTATGTCAGTAAGCTCTCCTTCCACTCTACCCACAATGAGTCATAACCATTCCCATCATTTCTGCTCTAAAGACACTGTGATTCTTAGCACAAGAGTCAAATCTACAAGTCATCAGAGGTATTTTCACACACACGTCCAAGTGATTTACCGCAACTCACAACTTTCAAAGAGCTTGTTTTGTTTTTTTTTGTAGTTCCAGAAGTTAACTAAAACAAATAGTGCAAATCGCTATTAGGTCTGAACCATTTATATTGGTCATGAGGATGAGCTCAGTCGCTGCCAGCCTCAGTGAGACAGTGAGTGTGAAATTAAAACATGTTTTCTACAAGACAGTAACGCGGTCAACATCTCAGATCACTCTGAAATTGTGACCAGACGTGCTTCTTTCTTGCCAAAAGGCATTAGTGCCACCGTAATTTCCGTCTCTTGAAATGTCTCTGAGTCACATCTTCATGCTCCGCCTACCTCCACACCTGCCATTTATCAATGCCAGTCCACGTCGTATGTAGCGCATGCCCTTTATCCTGGACGTTGGTACGCCTGCCCGCTTGCCTCTCTGCTCCACAAACAACCCAGTAGTCTTCTTTTAACAGTCGGCCCTGGCATCCAGCTACCCTGCATCCTTCAAAATGAAAGACTGCTTTCTGTCTGTAATCTCACATTGGATCCACTTCATCAGACATTGTGACAATTTGAATGTGCTGTGTGGCTGGACATTTGTTATTCTGTGTTTTTAGCATGTTCTGATTGATAAGTAAACAGGGGGAGCTGTGAGTTGAGAGGTCTGAATCTTGAAAGAGACGTACAAAAACCACCTATTTCTTTAACGCTCATGTTAAGGTAATCATTTCACTGCGTCGGTTCACATCTTGCACAGTTGTAAGCCATTGTCCCTGAAGTGTTTGGAAATTTTCTCTGAAGAGGTAAGGTGTCTGGGTCGCTGACATGCCGCAGTGGGCATAACACTTGTTCGTCCTCAATGCCAGTTGGAAGAGAAGCTCTTGAGAAGTGGTGAGTTTTCCAGAACTGACCAGACAACTGGTCTATCAATCACTCCCATGGCATTATATGCTCATGTTAGGGAAGTGGACTTATGCATCGATTACTCACGCCAAAGCCATGTTGACCCATAGGCATTTCAATAGAATACAAAACGTAAGCAACTGACACACTGTTACATGTAGAACAAAAGGGAACTGGGAAGTGGCACGCTGCCCATGGCATCAGGATATGCTGCTGAAGGCAGCACACAGGCTTCAGCGGAAAGCTTAACACGTCAACATGCCATGCTGATGGTTTGTTGTCAGTATAGAACGAAAAGTCCACTTTCCAAACATCGATATGTTACACCATGGATGTCTTCCGACCTGAACTATTGGATCTGGGAGCGCTGTCTGTGCAGTACATAGGCATTTGGTCCGAACTGACACAAGGTTTAACAATAGTTTAATTCCAGTAGCTTTATTTACACCCTCTAAATTCTGGAACACGATCATCTCTGTGGAGCCTCAGGTCAGAAGGCACAAAGTGACTGCTTGTGAGGTCTTCACATAATTGAATGTCAAGAGAAGCCAAGGTTACCTTCCGCAACTAACTCTCCAGGCAGAAGGGGAGCACAAGGACAGAAGATAGGCAGACTTGATTGTCTGGGACATTCAACACGCCATTAATTGAAGTTGTTGCAAGATCCAGCCAAAAACGTCAAAGATAATGGAGGAGGAAAGACAGAACAGGAATCAGGAAATCGTGGGTAAAAAGCAAAATGGGAGATGTGAGTGAGGAATGTTAAATGTGGGGACCATGATGGGAATGGGCGAAGATTTAGCTGATAAAATGTTGAGAAGGAAGGTGGAAACCAAGTGGTAAGAAGGTAAGGCTAGGAACATTGAAGATGGATTGAAGGTCTTTTACCATGGTCTTCCCGTCCTTCTTCCCTCAGTGATGCTGGTCTTTGTCGACAGTCCAGTCGATTGAGGGAATAGGTTTCAGCTTTTAGGAGTCTTCAGTTTCATCACTCTTTTTTTCTTCTCTTGAGAACTTCCCCAATGTTACTTGGGTAATCATATATAATTTGATGTTTTTTTTCTGTTAATGGCCAAAACCCAATTCAGGAGCTTGAGCATTTTCATCATGGCACCTTGAGTACAAAGTTTATTAAGATGGCTTCATGTGCTGGTGTCTCTCCAAACACAATGCCAGCCATGAAACACAAATGTAGGTAGGCGTTTCGTCTTAAAATTAACTTAAAATTATAATAGAACTTCCTGGCGTTCTGTACATTTGTCTTGACTTACAAACGCTTTAAAAAATCTCAATCCACCTCCATCAGGTACTTGAGGGTTCATGGGAGTTCGCCCAACCAGTCCACATGTGCTTTGTGGATTTGGAGAAGGCGTTCGACCGTGTCCCTCGCGATGTCCTGTGGGGGGGGGGGGGCTCCGAGAATATGGGGTGCGGGGCCCTCTGCTAGGGGCTGTCCACTCCCTGTATGACCGGAGCAGGAGCATGGTTCGCATTGCCGGCATGGACAAAATTTCTAGGTGCAGCCAGGGGTCGGAGGGGATCCGGTTCGGGAACCACAGAATTTCATCCTTGCTATTTGCGGACGATGTTGTTCTGCTGGCCTCATCGGACCGGGACCATCAGCATGCACTGGGGTGGTTTGCAGCCGAGTGTGAAGCGGCCGGGATGAGGATCAGCACCTCCAAGTCTGAGGCCATGGTTCTCGACCGGAATAAGGTGGTTCGGAGTCGGTGGAGAGTTCTTGCCCCAAGTGGTGGAGTTTAAGTATCTTGTGGTCGAGTGAGGGAAAAGGGCAGCGTGAGATTAATGGACGGGTTGGTGCAGCGGCAGCAGTGATGCGGTCGCTGTATCGGACCGTCGTGGTGAAGAGGGAGCTGAGTCACAAGACGAAGCTCTCGATTTACAAGTGGCTGAGATGAGTTTCCTCCGCAGGGTGGCTGGGCGCACCCTTAGAGATAGGGTGAGGAATTTGGTCATCCGGGAGGAACTCGGGGTGGAGCCGCTGCTCCTCCACATCGAGAGGAACCAACTGAGGTGGCCCGGGCATCTGATCCGGATGCACCCTGGACGCCTCCCTGGGGAGGTGTTCCGGGCATGTCCTACTGGGAGGAGACCCCGGGGAAGACCCAGGACTCGCTGGAGAGATTATGTCTCCGGTCTGGCCTGGGAACGCCTCGGGATCCCCTGGGAAGAGCAGGAGGAGGTTTGTGCCTCTGCGACTCGACCCCGGATAAGCGGCAGAAGAAGGTGAAGGTGAAGTTGAAGGTGTTGTCACAGTTAATTCGACTTTCAGAGACATTTAATACAGTTATAAGGACTCCAGACAAATACTGCAACGCTCGTGTGACAGGTAGCACAGTTGTTAAAGCTCAAGGGTGTGAGGTTAAGTCCAGGTTTGTTTTTGTTTTTAACTTATGAAATGAGATCCACCATAGAGACAGTGCCCTCTTGACCTAATTCATTTGTGGAAGTGTTTTTTTTTTTTTTTTTTTTTTTTTACATTCAGACCAAAGCAATCAGCCATTGTTAGTCAATAGTCTGCTTTCATTTGGGACTACTTTAGCGTTGCATAGTCTTTAAGTCGCTCACCTGAAGTGTTTCGAACGTTTGCAGCCCTGGGCTCATCTTCAGTTCATCTATCATTAGAACATAAGTTTAAAAACTTTAACACATCATCAGTGCCACTACTTTGAAGACAAAGCGACATCAGACATGACCTACATCTCCACAGTCATGTAAGAATCACGCTGCAGTCATGTATCATGTTCACAAAACATCTCCGTCACTCTCATTTCACTCTCACAGTAACTGAGAGTGGCTCACTGCACCAGGCCTGTCGTCGCAAAGGAGAGCGGGTTGAGGGGCTTGGACAAGGCCAGTAAGTCTCCCTAGAATGAGACGCACACGTTTCTGCAAGGGACGCAGTGGAGGTCAGGCGGGGTGTGTGGGTTAATAATGAGGTGAACTTGATCCGCACCAGTCGCCATCGAAGACTGGGATTTCTATGCTATGTAAATAGATGGCAGGACTGAAGGAAGGTGGTGCAGTTAAGCCTGGGGAAAATGGCTGACAGCTACGACAAAGCAACGATAGTAATGTGAAGAACACTTTTTTTAAATCAAGATCACAATGACGCAAGGGCCAAACCTATGGCTCATAAAAGGATCTCGTTTAACATGGGAATATGTTTACTTAAGCATTCCTGCATACTTAAAATACCTAAAGGACCTTGGATTTGTTTTTCACGCTTTGAGTTTTTCACCTTGTGGTTTACAGTATGATGCTGTAATGAGACCGCTGGTGACTATGGTGAAAAGTAGATCCTATGACCTGCTTAAAATATGGTTTCATTTGGTCCTACTCCTACTACAAATCATTTCTGCAACAAAGGAGATCTTTGGAATCACATTTAGAAAATGCACTATAAGATCAGAAGATGGCGCAGCGCCTCATCAGCTTTGCAAGCCCACAAGTGAAGGAAAGCTGTATCCTCACGTGAAGGTTTTTCATTTTCAAAATGTACAATGCAAATACAGATAATAAGAATTACAGAAACGCCAAAGCAGGGTGAGAAAACACTGTGTTTCAAAAGCACCAGCAGAAAACAGTCAAAGTAGTGGGACTGTACGCAAATGTCACCTTCAATTCCAAAGGCAGTTTTGTCTTCCAACGAACATTCTGGAATTTATTTAAAATGTCCCCCCCCCCCAATTATTGCCAAACTAAAAGCCAAGAGTCAAATGTTTTTAACCATCAGTGGTTTAAATTTTAAATGAGTGGAAGTGTAATTACCACATTACCGGCTAAAATTAGGATAAACATTTAAAAAAAAAAAAAAAAGGTATTTTGTGACTGCTATTCAATATATGGTTCACAACGACTAATGGCTTAATGGGCTTTTCATCAGCACTGTGCGAGCTTTAGGATTCTTGTGACATTTTGTGACTTGTTTGCTAAAGCTTGTGTGTACAAAGACATGCAGGCAACAAACAAAGGATTTATCAAGATATCAGCAGCAAATGGTTTGAGTCCTTTAAGGGTGCAAGTAGTGTCATCAAAGAGACATACTATTCATGACAAATGACACACACTTGAGTCACTTCAGTTGGTGGCACCAGTGGCACTCTGGATAGTCTTTGGCGTGACTTGTGTGGACGGCTCGCCACAGTGACAAATGTTAGAGTGAGGATGGGATAGACATCCACTTTCAAATATCAATGAAGGATTAGATTAGATTAGATTAGATTAGATTAGATTTGCCTGATGGTAGAAGGCAGCCCAGAGATCCCCACCAACCAGGGCTTGCCTGCTTTCCCCCCCTCAACCCTTTGGTTTACATTTGATCAGTAGTCCTTTGCTCCATCTGATTGCTTTGAATTTAATGCATGAGGAGGAGATTCTGCTTTTCTGCTGCCAGTCCCAGTCCCACAGCGGCCCTCCCTCCCTCCCTCCGTTACATGCCACCATCCATCTTTATCTAGAAGGGTCCGATCTGTGACAGATCCTGCGGCGTTCTGTATATTTGCCCTCCCCATGGGCAATCGCTCAGTGTTAAATGGCCTCTCAACGTTAGATGGATTATTGTTTACACAGCGACAATTATAGTGCGCTGAGAGGAGAGCGACATAGAGTGATGGACAGTGATTGTCAGAGCCATTTGTTCTCCCCATCAAACCAAAGAAAACATTGTGTGGCCTTTCATCCGGCGACCTCCCTGTTTGCACAAGAGTCTTCAAACATACAGCATTCAACATTCAGATGGAAAAGCCAAGCAGAGGTTTTCAAATGTTGACTCGAGCATCATGACACGGGCTGCGTGTCATAACATGTAAATAGATGGAGAGAAGAACTCTGACTGGGGTGATAGATGTACTCCATCCTTTGGCACCAGAAAGCTCTGCATATTCCAAAATTTCTGCACGTGTGCAGCTTTGCCAGGTCTTGTTCTCCCAGAGCCTCATTTTGTGGAAGCCATCCAAGCGCCACCTCATATTCAAATTGGCTGACAGGTGAAGAACCAGACAAGAAGGAGGGCTGTGGGACGGGAGGAGATATCTTGATTGATGGGCCGATGGCACGGGACAGCGGATAGGTTTATGAGCCAGAGCAAATCTAAATATTGAGAGCGCACCCGTCGTGTCCTGTGCTGGATTAAGAATTATTTGACAATGCGTTATGTTGGAAATGTGTCAGGCCAGAAAGATGAGCCTGCCCCCCCTGTGGCTGATATTAGAACCGGCGGCGCAGACAGGGGTGGCTCCCTGAGCCACGATGGGAATTCTCTGCCGGCTGTGGGACACAGAGGCCTGATGACACTGCCCCTCTGTGCTTAGTTAGAATTAGCTGCTGCCAAAATAGACATCCAAAATCATCAGACTGCATGGATTCCACTGTTGAGTAGTCTCGCACATTCACACAGCTGCCTGTGTCGACTGTGCTTGTACCTGAATCTGGGCTGGATTCAAAACTCTTGAAGAAGACGGTTTCGGTATTTATACCCTTGTCTCAATGAAAATGTATTTATTTTTGGACATATGGTTTTGTTTTTGGAAACCAGAGGCCTCAGACCGAAATTTCATTGCCATAATATAGTGATATGTTTTTGTGCAATGACAATAAAGAAAGTCTAAGTCTAAGTCTAAAACCACCGTTAGAGTTTGGAGTGACTGGGTCCCAGTCCTTGCTGGGGTGACAGCGACGTCCGACAATGCAGGCCACACAGTAACACCTGAGTCTTCCAGGCTGACATCTACAATTTAAATTCCAATGCTTCTTTACATTCTCGACCAACAACTAAATAAATGACGTGTCACACGGGTGGCCTGTGAGTCTGGATCTGCCCTGCTTCATCCAGGTCACATTCTGGAGTGCAAGTGACTTTAGGAGCTACGTTCATGGCAGGCCAAGCTTTATCTCAGTGTCAGCAGAAATATTTCGTATCAATGAATTTTCTTACAGGGCTGGCAAACACACATTTGTGATCCTTCGCTCTGATGTACCAACATGTTTCCCAGATTTCCGGGAGCCATTTTTTCTCCCGTCTGTTTGGTCAAACTCATCTCACTCTTTCTTTAATTGTTGATGATGTCACAGGATCCTACTTGATGATTGCTATCAGTTTGTTGTCTATAAACACAAGTGCATCATGAGCTCTTCTGGCCGCTGTGGGCTTCTCCACCTGCTGTGAATCAAACATGACAATCAGCAATAACTGGGAGGTGTTAATCTGATATTCATTTAGATGTCATTCATGGCCCGAATGGAGGAGGAAACAAATCATTGGCCCTTTAATGATAATCAATGCCTGCTCCTGCACCTTGTTCACCCCCACCACTCTCTCCATGCATCATCTGGTGTGGGGTTTAACTGTGTGCGTGTTCTCTGTACTTGCAGTGGTGTTTCTAGGTGTACTCTGAGAGTTTTTTTTCCTCTGGGGGTCTCTTCGGCTGACCTACTGACCCCCCTTTCTCTGAGGACAGCCAGCTAAGAAGCAAGCAACATATCAAAGAGTGGGGGGATGTGGGGGGGCAGCGCCAGGCCACTGGGTTTCTGGCAAAATCATCTCAATAAATAAATATCACAAGACATTGCTGGAGGGGAGAGCTTTGATGTGGGGGGGTTCATCCCCATTCTCTCTTTTCTTTTTCACTCTCCTCAACCTCCACACTGAAGCTTCTCCTCCAGTGTCTTCACTCGCTCCAAACCTAGACCACTCGCTCTGACAAAATGGCTCATGTGTGCTCCGGTGTTCACACTTCAGCATCTCCAAATGTTCAGGGACTGTGCTTTCCCTCTCGGAGGAGGTGAGAGTTTGAGAAGCTCAGTTTTGGTATCAATAGCACATGGTTGTGGATTGGTTAGAAGAATCTGGCATGTGGGAAGCTGGAGAGGAGCTTTTATGTGTCGAGACACCGAGGTGAAAAACAAGTTTAGATGTTTACCTCCGTGTGTTCCAGTTCACGTTTGATTCCTGCCCAAGAAGATAGAGGAGAAGAAAGATGAAATCCCATAGATTACAGGATGCACAAACGTAAGAGGATACTAACAATATATCAAGTAAAAGCCACCCCGCACTTGTGTTGTTAGAATGTGGCCATATGATACTGAAAAATGATATCTGCAAAAATTCTGTCCTTTTGAGTCCATATGTTATATAAGATGTTATATAAATACTACTACAAATCATTTTTCAGTCCCACACTCACCCAACTAAATTCAAATGGAGCCACAAAACACAACTGAATACATATATGAGTCCATGACATCGAGCCATGTGCTGAAGGTGTGGAAGCGACTGGACCTGGGACCTGTGTCATTTCTTTTCTGTGGAAGTGAAATGCAAAGGTGCAGCAATGCTATCTTGCTCATGAAATATTGCACCTTCAAGTTTGAAATTGAAAACTGTTGGTGGCAAATTAAGTTTAGGTTCATTTCCCCGGTCGGCCACATGAGGATGTGCACTTAAAGGAAAGTGAGAAAACAAAATCGTCACACAAGCAAATTTGTCTTTGAAAGCCATGGGGAACTGCTGCAGTGGCTGGAGCAGCATGAGGTGCTGGAAGCTACTTGATTCCATTTTCTACACAGTTGATCAGACTGTGTAAAACCACTTACCTAATGACATCAATAATGACACACGATCTCCAAGTGTTCTCTCCAGAGCGGTGGCAGCAGTGTACACAGCATCCGATAAGCGCGCGGGATATATCACATTCAGTGTACTGATGCACCAGCAGAATCATTCACATTGTCCTTGTGTTTGCAACAGTGTGTACCTCGATTGCCTCAGTCTGTCACCAGAGGAGGAGCAGTGCCACTGTGCTGACTCCTGGGATTGAGACATAACTTGACCGCATGGAAAAATGAATAGTGTGATCAAGCAGTGCAGTACAGAATTGCCTCATCCCGACGTGCAAACACCAAGTACAGTTTTTCTGGAAGAGTCAAATAGGAAGTAACCATGCGAACACTGGGAACTGAAGCTGACCATGTTTGACTGTTGCGTGTCATATGAACTGGTGACACAAGAGGGCGGATTTATTAGTGAGTTACCCTTTTTCTAAGATGACCTGTCCATTTCTGTGCCACTTGAGCTCTGACTGAAAGAGTAACAAATAATCACAGCCCTGTCAGCATCACTGCCTTTGAATTCAGTACAAGCAGCTGATCCACCATCTTACCTGACTCGTGCATATGTTTCTAATGTCAAAGTCCTTCTCTCCATGCAACTCTGAAGTTGGTTGAAGTTTGAAGTTGAAGTTTCTTCATCAAACTCTCCCCCGTCTGAAATTTCAGTGAATGAGAGGTTAGGAGAGCAGAGCCCACTGTGACATCACACACTCTTTGACAATGTGGTAGCTCCTGCCAAATGACCAAGATGGAGACTGCTGCAGTCATAGTGAAGCAGGGAATTCTCAGCAGAAAGACTTGAAGTAGAGGACTCGATGAATCCCACACATCTGTGAGAGTCCCTGTGAAGCAAGTTGGTTGTTGAAGATCGAAAGTTGTGCTCACACAGACTCAGATCACCTGATTCAGAACATTGGCTGTGTAGACGTAATGAAACAATGACGACAAAATGAGGTTGCTCTGCTAATGCTAATCATGAGTTGATGGTAATCCTGACAGATTCATCGGAGCACGGTGTTGCTTAGGACACACTGATGCTGAACAAGCTTTACAATGGAGCAGCAACATGACAATGGCTGTGACAGCACACTGACTGGGCGGAAATCTACATTGGCTTCAGAATTCCGTCACTCATCATTACTTGTGACAACCATGCGTCGTGAGAGCGCCAATGAGTGTTTATGAGCTGCGCCGCAGTCTGAGGTCAAACAGCGGGTCTCCAGGGAGCCTTTATTGACTGCTGACCAGCCTAAATTCATTTTCAACAAGGCTCTTCAGGGGAACAATAGAGACAGCAGCCGAGGGAAGAGGTCTGAGTGGATGATGATGGCTATTAGCAGCCACCCTGGCTCCACTGTTGACTCAAGCTGGTCCACTTCACACGGTAACCCTCGTGGATGTTGACTCAGAGAGGCTGCTGGCTAAACCCCCAAATCTGTCTGAGGAGTGTAGTCAGTGCCCTCGAGTCGAGTTTTCTCTGGACTACCGCTACAGAGAATCCTCGACTTTAACGCACACAGTTAAACCCCACACCAGATGATGCATGGAGAGAGTGGTGGGGTCGCACACAGTGCAGGAGTGTGTACGTGAGATCACGTCGTCTCTCCCTGTTTCTCAGTCGGCGAACAGTGATGAACAAGAGCTGAGTAAATCAAACTGATTTTATTGTCTTACATTCAGCCCTGGTGTAATCTGTCGCTTGCTCCTCTGACTGAGGGCTGAGTGCACATGAACAGGAGGCCTCGTTGTTAATTTCAGCATCGCGGCTTATTAGCCGAGTTCAGATCTCCAAGAGGCGGTGGGGTGTCATCCCGCCTCTTGTTTTCCCGTTTTGACTGGTACAAGTGACAAAAGGCCTCCCACACACAGTGGCAGTGTGATCCGCACACGCTGAGACACGGCGAGGTGTCAGCGCTAATCTCCTTTCAAATGGCTCTCTTGTCTCACACGCTCCCTCCTCCCTGTAATTGTGTCTGCTTCATGCCACCCCACTTTCACACCACGTTTATGAAGTTATGCTGCTGTTGTTACCTGAGGGAGGCGGGAAAATCTCTCTGAAAACATCCCCAAACAAAATTAGGAAGTGACGCCCATGGAAGAAGAACACACTCGTTTTAAGAACACGCTAAATAAGAGCTTTGAAAAATGTCAGAATTAATAAAACTTTACTGTAAAAGGCTGAGATGGTTTTGAGTGCCTCTGACACAAACCTTATTCTGGTACAGGGGCAGTGTACTTTTTGGTTTTGTTTTTAATTAAATTAATGAATTATTCATGTGTTCAGTGATGTATTTGTATTATCTTGTGCCTATATATATATACATAATTGAACCAATGTGGACTTGGACGTGTGTTACTGGAGTCTAGCGGTCGTGTTTTAATCTCTCTGTGCTTCACACTTTTGTGTTTGAGCATCCCTGTTTGATATGTCTTGTTTAGTGTTCGCAAAATTGTGACAGACAACATTGCATCCTATAACAAGCCAAGTTGCAAATATGAAGTTACTATTTAACATAAGCAGACACAAGCAGAGAGTAGTGGTTCACCATGTGATGCCTCATCATGCTCGTCTGTATCCTTTGCTGTATATATTTTCTTCTTAGTCTCAAAAATGGCACAAAAAAGGTAAGAAAAGATCACGGTATTGCAAAGTAATCTTCAGATACCACGGATACAGTGTATTTAATAATCATTTGTGTTTATGCAGTCAATGTGTGAGCCATGTGTTTACACACGTTGCTTTCTAGGATTTAGTAACAAGTGTTTTCGATTGTTTGGGTCTGTTTAGTTGGTGTTTAGTGCTTTGCTCCAATGAGTGAACATGTATTTGGGAAAATAAAAGCTGTAAGAAGATCATAATCTGATGAGATATTCAATGAAGAGCATTGCATAAAGTCTGGCGCCACATCTGTCGACTAACAGCATTATTAGTTCATGTTGATAAAGTTGGAAAGTCACCAGGAGTTGCTGTTTAGTTTGCATATTATTTGATTTTAATATTTTTGCAGTAATTGTTTTTAAAGCCGAACAATGCCTGTATTTTGGGCCAAATCAATGATGAAAGAGAGCAGCGTAACCGACAATATTAGTATTGTTGGCGCCGTGTTGCACTGCCCACTCGGTGTCGTCCTCATACAAATAATTCCGGATGCAGCCTGAAGACGAGGCAGATATTCTGTATCAGCGGCGAGATCAGTGGCAGGAGACTCACCTCACATGTAGGAGGAAGAAAAAAAAACAATAACATTAGAAAGGCACAACCGTTCTATTGTTACCAAAAATAACAGCTCTGGAATTATTTTGGAGAGCAGTTGCATGTGAAATCAGAACTACATCTGATCAGATCAGATGTAGTTCTTAAACTTTAAATAAATAAAATTAAAATAATATTTATCAAGTGTAAGAGTGATACCCCCTTCACAGTGATGAACAGAATTGACCTTTTGCACCATTGAGCTTCATCGAGTCCTGATCACCACAGTCAAATACATACACAGCCATGGCAACTATTTGGGGTTGAGCAACTGCTAACCATCCCCAGTCACATATTAGCATATTTACTGACTTGCTCTCAGCCAGTCTTCCCATTTCCTGTCTCCATTTTAACCTAAATTGTGATCTAGACTAGACTCTTACCTTTTTGGAACCTTCCATTAGCTGGCCCATCCACCTGTGAAATGAGTTGTGTCAAACTTTTTTGCAACGTCAGACCATTAGGTTTTGACCAAGGGTGACTTCTCTGTCTGTCAATCTTGGCACATGGAGGTCCACATGGATGTGCATGTATGTGACACCAATGAAAAACTAATCTCTAGCAACTTTATTTGTGGAGCTAAGCCCATAAAAGCCCATAAAAGCAGGCCGCAGGTTCATGTCATATTTCCGAGCTGTTCCTGGACTGTAGATGTTTTTTTCGTGACACAACAGAAAAAAATAACGTGATCATGATAGTAGTGATTTTAAAAACCATCATTGTGAAAGGAAAAAAATCTGAAATACTGTGATAATGAAACACGGGTGCGGGTGAATAGATCAGAGGCGGCTCTCAGGGTCTGACTCTCGAGGACCTCCAAACAGAAATCGTTTCCTGCCACATGATGAGTTGAACTCGTCCCAATTGTAGACACTTGAGTGAGCACCAAATTGTTTCATGTTTCGTTGCCCAGGGTTTGTCCAGACACCCCCACCCGACCACTGGCTGCAATTCCGACTCCTTGAATCGTCACTGGTACACAGTGAGTCCCTTCCGGTTGTGCTGTTCTGTTGTGCAGGACAGATTTTTGTTTGTTTATTTGCTTAATCCATGTTTGGCATGTCGTGGTGGAGACAGGGTGTGATGTACTCGTCAGTTGTGGTAACACAAACCGACTCTCTCTTTACCTTTTTTTCTCACTTTGCTCAGAAACTTTCCACTTCCTCTTCCTGCACGCGCTCGATGCCCTGGAAAAGTCAGAGCTCTCCTCGGATCGCCCCCAGGACAGAGTGCACCCAGCCACATGCCTTGTAGGCTCGCCAGCAGCTCCGCGCCTCTGAACTGACTGATTGCCACTCAGAATGAAAAAAGCCTCCCACTCTTGTTGCCGATCTGCCATTTGCTTCGGCGCATGCAAACATGGAGCACATCAAAGCTGCCTTCTCACTTAGCCGCTCGCCGCACCTTCATCAAGCCCTTTGCCCTATTCCCTAGACGCCCCCGGGTGCCCCCCTCTCCTGTCTCAGCCCCCGACTCCCTTCCCTGCCCCTGATGTAAATTTAACAGATGAGATCAAACAGGCTAATTTTCATCGGCGTGTCAGAAGCGGTGCAGTCGACCGTGTGGCAAAGAGGGAAATCAATGTGGGCATAAGTGGGAGATCAAACTCGATATGTGGGTTTGGAGTGAGTCGTAGCGTCTTCATCCGACACATCTATCTATTCAGCCATGGACTCACACCTACTAAAGCCGCAGTCAGGGTGTCAGATCCAAAAGCTTGTGAAAATGGAAGGCCAACCTTGACTGAAAAGCATTATAACTTTACAGACATACTTGTACATTATGTGTCCTTGGACCCTTTAAATGAGTCAGGGAAGGAGTGCTGGTGTACTGGTGTGGCATTGCACATTTGGTTGTTGTTGGTTGGTTTCAGTCGGTTCAAAGGTAAAGGTTGAGTCCATCTAAAAATGGTACTCTGACACTGAAGCACAAACTGAAGATGGTGGTCTCAGTAGTGAGAACAAGACTTCCTCCCTAGAACTCCTCCTGCCCTTCTCAGAGAACACTTGCTTTGTGTACAGCCGTCTGTGTTTCACTTGTGTGTCAGAAAACACACGAAAAGACAAGCTAAAAGGCACCACAGCCAGAAGTCTCAACTGTCACCACAGGACTGGAATGCCATCACGAAACAAAACACTGAGAGCATAAACTGAGGGACTATGCTTCATTATCACGGTTTTGAACGCACATATAATAGAAAATACGACCGACCATGACGTTTGTAGTTACTGTGTCTTTGATTCAGTGTCCATCAGTTGGACTTGATGTAAGTAGTGATCAGATCAGTAATCGACATGTGGTCTTCAGTCAGGTGATCAGTGGAACTGGCCGCAGCTGTTAAGGCAACATCGGTATCATATATTTCTCTCATCTACATGCTAAATAAAAAGTTTCTCTCAAGTGAACACCAGTAATGAAAAAACTTGCAACATGTCACCTGGCTTGTCACAGGTTCTGGAATCCCGAGGCCCAGCTGCTCTGTGACTGATCCATAGTGACGGGTGAACTGACCAATCACAGCAAGATGTATCCAGATGTTTTTAGAAACAAAAAATTTGCTTCTGGAATTCCTGCTTCCAAAAACTCCAGCCAAAGTGGCACACTTGAAAATACTCTGGTCGCATGTTTGTTTGTATATGGAGCAAAGTTATGCAGCATGTGACAGAGCGGACACTTGGGTCCAAAGAGTGGCCACCTTGGATTCCTTCACAGGAGCAGCCAAATTGATGTTGGTGCCAGCCCTCTTTGCATGTTTGCAATCGCAAATACAGATGCCTACTGTACGGAGGGGCAGAGTCAGTGCTTTGGTTGCTATTCTCTAGTGTGGGGTTCAGTATCTTGTTACACTGCCACCTACAGTTTTGCAATATCCTGACACACATGATCAGACATGCACGAGGTGCTGTGAAGGCAAAGTTTTCTGTAAGTGGATTCATGAGCACAGAATGATTGTTGAAAACAGAAAAAATTGACGACCAACTCTGGATCTGGAGTGGACTCAAGTGAGAAGTCAAGAAAGCCAAAATGCATCAAGTGGGACAAAGATATTTGCTGCATTTGGAGGGTAGGATGCAGAACCAACGTGGCCTACAGTATGTTTTTGGAATTTGGTACTTTTTTCAAAGAGCGACAGTGAGGCTGCAAACTTTCGGGGACCCTTGAATCAATCTACTTCTAGGTGTGCAACACCACAGTCACACCACGTCTCATAACAACAAGGTTAAACAGCACAGTTACTAACACTCATTAATGTGGTCTCATTTCACATCATCAGTTAACCTGCACTCAGTCCTCTTCAGGGTTGTGAGGAGTGCTGGAGCCTATCCCAGCATCCATGGTGCAAGAGGCAGGAATACACCCTGGACATGTCACCAGTCCATCGCAGGACACACACACACACACACACACCATTCACACACACATGCACACATAGGGGCAATTTTAGAGTGTCCACTTAACCTAGTGAGCATGTCTTTGGACTGCGGGAGGACACTGGAGTACCTGGAGAAAACCCATGCACACACCACTAGGCCACATCTGGCCCTCATATCTACTTCACATTACAATATGTTGTTCATTTTACTTGGAGTGTGATTATGATCATATGATGCCATTTGATTGTAATTTGGTTGCAAATAGTTCATGTTGCAGAAAGCCTTAGTAGTGAAGCCCTCTTTGTATTGTTTTTCTCATTTCTCATTCTTTGCTTTTCATGAGGTTGGTCACTGTCTTACATTAAAAACATCTATTGCAGCTCAAAGAAACATACGTGTGCTTGTTGGTTTCTGAAGAAACACGGATCAGAATCAAGGAGGAGAGCTGCATGCACTGCAGGCGTCCATTGATATCTGAGGCCCGTATGTCCATTTATGAAGTATGCATGAGGTGTGTATATATATATATATATGTGTGTGGTGGGACTATAACGAGTTAATTATGATTCATTACAACATTATTGCGACTAATTAATTAAACAAAATTGAATTTAATTTAATATTATAAAATTGAAATTCTCATACAAATATTTTCAAGACATTAAAAGACAATATTTTGTTGTTTAAATGTGTGGATGGGTCCATCATTTGATTCAGTAACATACCAGATTCATTCAAATTGGAAAACGTGGCTTCTTGCGGCAAATATTCTTATACCATTAAACTGCAATTTAATTTCTATATATATAGTTTATAGTATATAGTTAATTATAAATACTTTTTACAACTTAGGACTCATACTGTTGTACATTAGCCTGCAATGTGGTCCCCAATTCACTATGTTAAGAAGTGGTTTCATGCATTGATACAATTGAAAACATAACATGGAATGTATAAATACCTTCTTCAATCACTGAAGACGTTTAATTCATGTTTTCATAATTGCATGTTTCAGCGTCATCAAAGTAGTACCTCCTACTGAGAACCTAGGTCTGGCCTGACTTAATAAAACAAAATGTCTTCTTGTTGAAGGACCTGGTGCTCGACTCTGCTTCGTCAGCAGTTTCCTGATAGAGAGCAGGTGTGACAGTCATCAGGCCTGGGTGAGTGATGAGCCACAGGCAACTGTCTTCAACATGTGTAGCGGGGCTCCAATACCTCGGAGCGAATGTAATACACAGTATTACTACTTTGTTGCAGAAAAAAGTATGAGTTTTATTACTAAACTACAAGCATACCTTTGTATTAATTGACATACTTTTCGACTCATCAAGTGTATAAAATATAGTGTTGAAAGGTTGAGGTATTCTGCTGCAATATTAATATGAATAAATCTAGTCTGGTGCACTTGATTGACTTGTATTTGCCAAGGCACTGATAGATTATGACCTCTCTGTGAACAGGCACTGACACAGGAAGCTGCACACCATTCGGTGTTGTCGACCAGTATCACAGACACTGAACTGCAGCTGAAAAGAAGAGCGCCATCCAGTCAGTCATTGACGCCTTCACTAAAATTAGTCAAGAAAGCACACGTGGATTGAAAACATCCACAAACGTGGCTAATTCGTGACAAATGTGACTCTGTCCTCTCTGGATCTCGTATGTTAGGAAGACAAAAGGACAGGATCTATCATTGATATGTGCCCGCTAATGTTGCATCACCTTGCCAAGGTGAAAAAACAACACATGTTTTTTGTGTTCACTTCTTTATTTATGTCTGTTCCCTCCAGTGAAATGCCACTTCAAACCGCCGACCAAGACACGCTGTAATGCTGTCAGCTACTTACAATGGGATCCTTAATGAGTCGGTGTGGCAAACTTGCAGGCAGGCCACAATATGAATTATTTGTCATTGGCTCTGTGTGTGTGTGTGTGTGTGTGTGCGTGTGTGTGTCTTTGGAGAGGGCCCAGAGTCACGCAGGATGAAGGCAGGCCTTGATGGAGTGATGTGGCACTAGCCTGGGGGCTCACTCCACTGTGAGGGTAGTTAGCTCGCTGTACAGCGCCATCATTAGGGACTAGGGCACTCGGGAAGGTGACACACACACACACACACACAAGTGAGCACATGAGCATCACACCTGTATACTCCCTGCACCTCCACTGTTGTGTCAGACTCCATAAGTCTGATAAACCGACTGGAGATCCGCTGACTTGCGCGGTCTTGGCCCTGTGACTCCATCTGCCCTTGTCTGGTCAAATGATGGGCCAGAAATGACAGTGAACATGCTGGACACTTTTGCGGTGAAATTATTGGTCAAATTGCCAAAAAAAGTTCTAATGTATCATCACACACGGCGGTACCTAAACTTAGAGTCTCAAATTGCAGGTTCTTTGAGATGCTAGTCTCTCGTCTCTTAGAGGTGTTTTGGCTTTGAGGCGGAAGTTAAAATTTGGGTTACGAGCCAGTGGCATACCTGATCAGCATTCTGCAACTCATTTTGTCCACTACCATGAAAGTGTCAGCGCTGTGTCTTCTGTTTTACCACGTCCAACTTTTAACCAGATGTGGAGGGGCTCCTGCATGAGAACGTCGCTGCTGCTGTGAAAAAGCCAGTGGCTGTATTGTGCTGACATTTAGCAAATCTTTGCCATTCCAAGAATCAGTGGAGGGAAAATGAAAAGAGGGTGATGTGCAGTGAATTAAAGAGTGATCCGGGATGGGTGTCTCTTGTCTCTCACCAGGTGGATGGGTTCAGGAACAGATATTGTGTTCAGCATTAACAATAAATGCCTTGATTCACCACTTGTCCTGTTTCAGTCCATTAATACAGTCTGACTGACAACTGGTTGATTTTATTGGAGAGAAAGCTGAACTCCTGAGTAATGTCCCCTTGGTGACACGGAGTGGCACCAAGAGCTCTTCAGGCCTTCTTGTTCTATTGTCAGTACAGTAAGAAGGACACAGAGCTAACGGGTAGCGAGAAGACGTTTCTGACTGACTCATGTATTTTGTAAGTAATGATCATGCTGACTGATCAACAAGTCATGGAGCCATTATCATCGCCAACTCACTTCCTTCGGGAGATTTCTGGATTCCACTTGCTTTCTGAACAATATTCAGGAGACCCTGTTTCTTTCTATCACAAGAATGATAGACGAAGCACAGAGTCATGCTTTTGATCACCCCGGCTAACGCGTGCTAATGCGACGGCAATAACGTCCTCTGATCTTCTGGTGCCAACTAACCATCAAAAAGACCTGAGTGAAGGTGAAGGAGCTTGCGCAGCCACACATCACCCCGTTCGATCACAGTCATGTACATACTAGCTTAGTCGAGCTATTAACTGCATTATCCAGATCGTGCAGCAAGACTAAAAGCAGCTCCAATTTCTTAGCCAGACTAATGCAACAAATTGGTTATTTGGGCCGTCATGGAGCCATGCTCACAGATATGACGTTCATGCTACATCGAGGAGCTTAGCTTGTCCTAAACTTTCATGTCAGCAGAATCTGTGAATCAGCTGCTGCCGCTTTTAAAACAGTGGGTATGATGCATTAGCCGCAGACTGAAACACCAGTTCAGCTGGATTTCAACTGAATTTAAGCATGGAATTCATGCTGGAAATGAATCTAAGGGAAGAGGAGGGAAGAGATCCTCACCAGGAACACTGCGCTCCTCAAATCAGCGTCTCATTGGGAGTTACTGTGACGTCAAAAAGTTGAAAAGCAGCAACAAAGCATGGCACATTGTTGGACTTTAGTATATATAGTTCAATGTGAAATGGTTTAGCAGTGAAGCGGTATAACTTGAACATGGTAAAACCTTGAAATAACAAACAAATCTGGATGTGAAGTCATTCTTTCTGTATATTTCTGTATCTTTCTGCTAGTATAGCAGTGCATTTACCTTGACTGTACTCTGTGGTCTTAATTTTAAACACGATGGCTCAGTTTCAGTTTTCGAAAAATAATTGAAGATTTAAATTTTTTCTTATCGGCACAAATTTTTGAGTGGAAAGGTTAAAGTGGAAAAAACTTTATTATCTTAATTTGACCTTTGAGACATCCAAAAACACAAACAGATATGGCTGACTCCGGTTTGCTGGGATGCACATGCTACAAGAATGGACTGGCACTGATATCTACACCAGCGTTACTGAAGATAAGACAAGCTGAATTCCACGGGGGTTCCATGGCTGAGTGTCATTGACTGGATTGGAAAGTCACGTGCCTGCCTCCTCTGCTTCACCCGTAACAAGTATTGACATGACCCCAGAACCCCGGATCTCTGAAATTGCTTCTCTTAAAACTGCAAAACAAATCAAGTGCCTCCAATGCACTCTACCTTCGGATATGTGACTTGAGTCACTGGAGTGAGCGACTCATACAGCCAACAATTGCTTGAGTGCTTTCGATATCCCAGTCTCGTCGGTGCACAGTGGCCCTCTTTCCTGGGGCTGTGGAGAAAATGCATGGAAGTTGATAAGGAACCAAAAGACAAGGCTTCCCTAGGATCATTCAATGCAGAAGCAATCACAGAGGCTTGTTTTCAAAAGACCAAAGAGTGACCTCTTGAAGAGTTTAACTTTCGACTGAAGGTAAATGGACGTATAATAAATGAAGGGATAACTGTGTAGACAGGCTGAGCTGCAGCATTGTCAGAAGTGTCACCTCTACCCTCCTCCTCCTCCACTATTTTTGCTATCACCCTCCCATCGCTCATTTTAGTTAGAGCGCCACTGCGTGAGTCACAGGTCTCACCACTCTATTCAGTGGCTTTCGAAACAATGTGTTTTGTTTATTGTAGTCTAGAAAACATGTTTAATGTCCTGCAATGTTTTTTTGATTTGTTTGCTGCAGCGATGGCCTTCAACATTGTTACACAGCACACACACATCAAACCAAGCCCGTTTCTTTACTCAGAATTACAAAAGACTCTTCCCTCCTTCAAATGTAATGGAACCATAGCAGACATGTCCACGGCTTCTATTGATAGCCAGAACGGTTTATAGTTCAAGGGTATTGGCGTCACAAATGCATTAAGTGGGCCTACTGTATACATCCAAAGGCAACAAAGAGGAGCCCCAGATTCACTTGATCGCCCCTCCCCCTTAACTTCTTGGAGGACAGAGTGTTTACATCTCAGCAATGTTCAAGTACAAGCATATGTTATGTTGCACCTCAGATATTTCTATCGCCATCTTCAGCTTCGTTGGAGATTGAAGACAACATCAAATAAATAAGGAGTCAATGTGCCGCTCCTCTGTGTCCCTGAATTGATAAAACTCACAAACATAGCTTGTCCATTTGCAACATCACACAGGTGAAAACCAAAAACAACACAACAGCCTTGCCAACGCTTGTTTGCTGCGTCTTTGCACACGGATCTCCCAAATGTTTTTGTGTTTATTTTGTACATTCGCAGACCAGAATATCATTATTGGAGTCTTTGATGAAGCCTGCCTCTTGTCCAGTCGAGGCCGGCAGCACCATCCCGCAGGTCAGTGCCGGACAGAGGTGAGAAGATCAAGAACACACCCTTAATTCACAGATGGAAGACTTGACTGCTTTTGGAAGGAGAAAAAGTTCATTTCAACCGGCCGTTGCAGCACACAAACAACAACTGACGTCAATGTCATGTCCGGGATTGAAATAGGAGCAGAATGAAGACACTAAAAATAATGTTTCCGCTTTATTGTTGTATCATTGTTAATAAGGTTTTCTTCTCTTTTTCCAGATAGAACTATTTCCGCAGAGTCATGTTAAGGTGTCTAGTTTTGCGGGTTGTTTTGAGGAGAACAGGACATGTCAGAAGATATTAAGAGATAGTGAATGAAACGTCCTTCAAAGGTTTCCCTGATCCAGAAGGCAATTCGGAACACAACCAAATAGCTCCGTTTTTCATTTAAAGATGTTTGGACCTGACTTGCACACTGCCAGTGTTTTGAGTCTGTTTTTTACAGCAGAACGCAATAATTCCATTTCTTTCAGCTGGTTGACCACCAGGTATCTCAGCTCTCAGGCATAGCTCCATGTTTCTGTGTGAATAGCTTTGTTTATGTGGCTATGGGGGTAGCCCTCTTCCTCTGGGGTTCGGTAGCTTGCTACCTATGGTTGGAAAAGTGTAAAAGCTCTGACAGAATCATGAACAGCATGATGTCAGAAATTGTGTCAAAGTTGAGTGGCAATGCGTATTGAGAAGAACTCATCCACTTAGCCTGCATGCAAGGTTTGGGCACTCCGCTCCGTCTGGCTATAACCATCCGCTGTGAGCAGCAGTGGCCAAAGAGAGAAGGTGAAGACGACATCACAATTTCAGAGGTGGGCTGACCCTGGCCTGTTGACAAAAACTTCAGTGGCAGTACTTTTCATTGTTACTTTCAGTGGTAGACCTTGACAACAGCACCATTCAAACACTTCTGAACTCTGACTTTGTAGTCACGGTCCTTTTTACAGTAAGATTTGTCTTCCATCACTGAGGAAAAAGAACCCAAAGACTTTCTCTCATTTGTTTGCATCCCTGATGGGTGAGAAAAATGTACTGTATCGGTACAAAAAGTATTGACAGTTACTCTTTTCTAGTGTGGCGTTTTAGCTCTCCTCTCTTGTTGGCGATCATTGTTACTCTCAAGATGTGAAACATATATATGTATAAAATAATTAACATACATATATATATAATGTAATTAATCACACTTTTGTGACACGCAAACCTACAAGTAACTTGAAAGAAGGTTTTATCAGCAGAGGAGTTTGTTACAACCCATTAGAACAGATGCAGTACAGTCCAGGATCCTCTCTGGGCATGCCCTAAAAACAACAGCACAATGATGGTGAACTTACACAGAAGGAATGCTCATCTTTCTTTGGCTGAGAATGAGTTCAATTTACAAGTACGTCATTACACGACTTAACAGTGCATCAAGTAACAAGCAACCTGTCATTTCATCAGGCTTGTTTCTCTTTATTCTACTGACGGTCACGGTATCAAATAGATATGATGCCTAAAAACCTTGGATGATTTGATATGATTTCAGGAAGTTCATTTGTTAACCAGAATGTCACTCCACTAACTTCCTCATCACAACCGACGCTAAAATCCCCAAATCGGCTTCCCGTGATTTCACCTGGGAATAAAAGTCCGCACACGCGCGCACATACTAAGTTGCTTTTATTAATACAGAACTGCATGCTACAGAGACTGTACAGCATAAACATTTATTCATTACAAAAAAACATGGTTTAGAAACCATTTAAAATAACAGAAAAAACAAACAGAAAAAAAGATAAGAGCATAAAATAGAACAGGAACATCACAGCCGTTAAGGAAACATTCAAACTATTTATCATTAGCATCTTAATAAACCAGAGAAGAAATAGACAGATTACAGTCGCGTCATGTCAACTACAATGGCACCGAGTGGATGATTCTCTTGTAGCTTTTTTTACAGCCTCTTGCAACATCAACATGCCTATTTTTTCTATCTACCTATATGTAGTAGTGTACTTAAAAGTGGCAGTTTGTGTATTTTTTTGTATTAATAGTTTTTTTTTATGAACCTCCTAATATACATAATTTGGCCCTCAAGGGTTTATACAGCACAATGTCCGTCTTTTATTAGGTTTAAATTTAATATTTGACAAATTGCTACCAAACACATTTGTTATAGCAACATTTATACTACATACATAGCAATCTATGTAACGTCACAGCAAAGAATGGTATCAAAATGAAAGAAAAAATAAAGGCCCTACTGCTTTGTTAGAGGGTCAGAAATTAATTGTCACGAAATTTTGGCACGGAAAAATCTGTACACAAATCTACAGTCTGTGACTGTGCAATAAAAAAGAAGGGCTTTTAGACATTTTCCCGACCACTGAAGACACGGTACCCGCTGCCTCTGCTTCAAGTTCAATCTTCTTCTTTTTGTTAAATGGCTTATAGACGCAGAATTTCTCCAAAATGAAGTTGTGCATACTTCTGTTCATGAGATCTACACAGTACACAGAGTGGAATTCCAGGTTTTCAGCGAAAAATTGATTGATGACAAAACAAAACAAAAAAAGGATTTGCCTTTTCAAAACCTCCTTGTAAAAACAGATCATTCTTAGAGAAGTCGCTTACTTTAAGAAAAAATATTTGTACAACATATTTAGAAAGAAAATAAAGGTCAAAAAGAGACACGTACAAGATACAACAAGCAATCTCTAAAGCAATAAATACTACTGGTCCTAGCGTTGTGACATTTTCAATTGAATAACCCTCAACCCGCCCACCCCGACCTCCCCTCAAGCCCACCCAAACTTTCCTGACTCCGCCCCCAAAGGTAAACAAAGAAAAACAGACAAAGCAGTGGAAGAATGCATATTCAACACAGTACCCCCCCCTCATCCCCGTTATTCTGTACATTTAAACAAGAACAAGTAACAACACAATTACATTAGGGAGGTGGGGGTCTCTCGCCCTCCCAGAGTTCCCACTGATGACAGATGATTGGTTCGCAAGCTCGTATTTAATACAAATAAAGAAGGAGAACCAACTCTTTTCTGAAAAGGGCTCACTGAATAAACCCGCCCCGCCTCTTTATATCTGTCTATTACACATTTTTGAAGTTGAATTAGAGTTTCTGTTTGATCACTAAACGTAAAAACTACCAAAAAAAAAAATAAAAGATTTGGCAAATTCATAAAGCTATATCCTACAGCTCATTGTATCCTTTCTGTATAATAATTTGATTTTCAATAACGATGGGTCAAATATTGACCAATGAATTTAATACAACAATAACTAAAGAGTTCGAAGCCATGTGGCACAGAAACAAAAAAAAACTGACAGCAAAGGTGTGTGTTGTTAGAAAAGAGGAGGAGAAAAGGACTATTCTATAGACTTGGTCACCAGTGACAGAGGCTGTGAGGCCGCAGAGGAGAGAAGCGAGTGGGAATGACACAGCAATGGTGAGGGCCGGGCCATCGACGACGCCACAGAGGAGCCCGATTGCCGCGACGACGAGACGTCTCCGAGCTCCAGGGCTCCGTTGTGGGAGGAGGCCACTGCCGTTTTGTGAGTCGCTGTGTCCAACTGACCCAAAGATGGAGGTGGAGGCCCAGCCAGGAGGTGCGGGTGGTGGAGTGGCTGGTGGGCTGGTTTCATAGTCAGTGAGAGAGGTTGCATTTGTTCAGTCTGAGGTTTGGACTCTTTTGCAGAGGGGGAGGGAACAACGGAGGAGGGAGAGGATGGGGGGGAGTCTAGTAAGCTTCCGTCCGAAGAGGGAGGACTGGCACAGCTGCCTTCACCTTGGATGTAGCGAATGCACTTTTTTTTTCTCCTGTGGGACAAGGCCAGATAATATTGCAGTTAGCATCACGTTGGTGTTGGTGATTCGCAGTGAAGCTTTCTTGAATGCACAAGTTTCCCAATTCAGTTGATTATGGTCGTACGTGACCATGTTTGATTTGGACAGGTACATTCAAGAGGCTTTCTAAAAGGCATGCAAAGAAAGGAATGAGGAGGAAAAGTACATGGAGCAAGGATCACAGGTGAAGCATCTGGACAGAGAAAGCACTGAAACAGGTGGATGGGGGCGGGACAGATGAGTGAGATGTGGTGCCGACTGCTCTCCAACAGTGAACTCTGCATTTCTTACAGGCAAAACCCTCAACTAGGGATCATTCTGTTCTCTGCAGCAACGTGAGGTTACTGGACCTGGTTCTGGTTCTCCTCCAGGGATCTTACTTTCTACACAATAAAAGTCAACAAGCACCACACTATCCACCATCTGCCCCACAGACACAGTGTGTGTGTGTGTTGTGTGAGAGAGCGGGGTCAAGATGTCATGTTTATATTCCTGCCTGAGGTTGGGACCCTCTCCCTGCCTACCCAGTCCCGAGGCTTGGCCCATTGCGCTCAGTGGAAGCTGACAGTCGGGCATGTGGAGGGGGAGAGGGGATTTTGTGTTTGTCTTCGATGGCTCTGCTCAGAGATGGTTAAGGGGAGATCTCTGCCCACCTCATCTTTAGCCTGACCCTGGCAGTGACCCCTCTCTTAGCTCGCCTTCCTTAAAGAAGGATGCCCAAAGGCCATGGAGCTTTTTTACCTTTCCCTTCCAAGTCAGTTTTTTTTTTCTTTTTTTTTTCCTTTTTTCTCCCTTTGATTCGTTTCACACGTCTTCCAAGTACTCAGTACTTCCAAGTCTCAGACTAACAGAGTATTCATATGTTAAAGGTTGGCATATGAATAGAGTTTAGTATACGAAGGCGTTCACAGCCATTTTACCAGCACCTGAATTCTGGTTGTCTTACTTGAAATATCAGTTATTCGTACTTGCTAAGGCTTACACATTTCATACTCGCTGTGAAACTTCTCTGGGAGCATGAATCCATGGAACAGTCTGAGTCACTGCAATTTAAACTTAAAATAAAATGTAACCACAGTTGCATACACTCTCTTTATCAATCTATTTTATTTTGTTCATCTGCGTCTGTCAAGTCTTCCTCACTTGGTTTCACGAGTAAAGCTTCAATATGTGCATCTTTATGCACTTTATCTTCAGCACCTGTTCTTCACATATTACTATTTACTAGATTTACACCAGCAATGCACCTTATCGCATTGAAGCTGGTATTCCATAATGGTGTCTTCAAAATCACCTCCTGTATGACTGACAGTCAACAAGTGAGTCTCTGAAGTCTGATGGTTTTGTATTCATTGGCATATGGTGACCATTTTCAATGACTGCTCCATTAAGGGTTGCAGTTTTGGTGAATTACCATACACGTATACATTACCTTTAACTTGGCTTTTTACATTAGCCTTTGGTAATAATAACATTAGGGACCTTCTCTGTTGTTAATTGAATCTGGCACTGACACGGCATACAATGGTGGTGGTGAGTATCGACCAGCAGTAAAAAGGTATCGTTTTGCTGTTATCTAGGCATTTGCTCTCACAAACTGTCTGTCAAACTGCAACAAGTGAGCCAAGTATCCATTTTTTTAACAGACACATCGATTGATAGTATGTGTCTGTGTATGCTATTGATTTTTCCGTCTCAGGGGAAATTATAACAGATGCTTCTTTTCCGAAATGGAGCCCAGCGAGAACTTTTAACCTCTCGGCTCCTCTAATGAGGACTGAATTATAACACGATCACTGCCCTCGACCTTGTGATCTGTGATTATTATATTGGGACTATAAATAGCATGTTGGCTCTATGTCTGTAGGTTGATGTGGGAACATTGATGCATTGAGAATCTGTATTTGGAACAAACCACTTGTCAAGATGGTGGAAAATAAAACAATAAGAAATGTATCATGGGTGTAGGGTGGACACAGAGAAGGGAATAACTTAGCAGAAACAAATACCTACCATGAAAATATTCCCAATTCAAAGACTGCTTGTGTCAGAACAGAAAGACAACAGGTAGGGACTAAGTAAGGGTTATTGAAGAGGAGTTTGGAGGAAGAGAAGGTGGAGAGGAAGGAGGAGGAAGAGGGCACAGAAAAGAGTGTCACTGAGCAGGCCCTCAAAGACAGCAGGGCGAAATTTGTAAGCACGACATAGTTATTATTATATCAGGAAGCCAATTAGGATACACATGACAGTTAAGGCTACATCCACACTACCACACTTTCAGTTCAAAACGCAGCTCCATGTTCAAGAGGTGAAGATGATAGAACACTTTGCAGTGCTCTTTTTCTGACCAGCACTAAACTAATTGGTCCTAAAATGTTACCCTTTAAGATTTGGTCATTGATAGTGTTTATACATTTTCTCTAACATTGTTTCTCAAACATGCTAAAACATAACTAAAAAAAAATCATTGATAGACCTACCTCAAGTCAAACTATGTTGAAAACAATAATGGACTAGAATGGAATGTTGCAAAACAGGCTGCATTTGTAGACGTCCAAAATTACAAATAAAGTTTTTCTGTCTGTTAGTGAAATTGTTTAAATTGTAGTAGTGTTCCCGATAGCCATCTGGAAACAGAAACCTTCTGGCAGTTTCATCACTGACTTGTGTGGCATCTACAACTGCACCGAGCGAGAGCTGCAGTGCAATGCTGTGTTGTGTTGTTTAAAAAAAAAAAAAAAACCCTAAACAACTTCTACCTATCGGTGGTTGTAATAGCGGTGTTAAACGATAACAATGATCTCACTGAAGAAATAGCCGTTTAAGTGTAAGCTTTGAACATTGTACAACGACATTGGGTAAAAGTCACATAATGGGAGGAAATGGCTTACTCGGTGAGTGTCTGCACTAGCCAACAGTATTTAAATTTAGAATAAAATGAAACAACTGCTCAAATTAGCATGTTTTACAATAAAATATGAATAGAAGTGATAATTTGACCATACGTTGCAACATTTAGCTGCAACTCCATTTCACTCCTAATTTTTTACTCTCTTTCATGTCGGGTTGGGGTTTGTGCCAAAAAACTGTGCAAAACGTAATCATCAAAACTTCATCTGGCGTAATTGTTTGCCACGTAACAGTAGCTATGAATGTTTCCCATTACATGCTGGTGGTCATGTGATTTAAGGCAAACATTTGTGAGCAAAACCTTGATTTCTTTATGAATGTCCAACCTATGTTGAAAAAAATGTTTCACAGAAACTCTGTTTAGAATGAAAACACAGTAGTGTGGATATAACATAAGATGGGAAGGAATGATCCACTACTGGGACAGAAAAATGGATTTCAATGGGATTTCGTCAAATCAAACAATTATATCAATTTAAGCTATGCAGTTATCTTTGAAATCCACTTTCTATCATCAGCATGAAGGGAATTTGTAATTAAGAATATGAAATAAACAGCAAATTAGTTTCCCATCCAAATTCCATATAGGACATATTTTTGCAGGAGAATCTTTGTAATCCAAATATTTTGAAATGTGGATTTCTTCCTCCCATTTGGGCTTCTACAGCAGTTATACCTGCATGGTTTGCACCATAAACTCAGCTGGTCAAGCCCGAACAAGGCACGACACTTCTTTGGGGTATTTGCATCTGTTAGCCAAAGAGGTAGACACAAACACAGACACAAAGACGAAAAAAAGGAGGACAAAAAAAAAAGAAAAGAAAATGGACACATCAATACACAGACAAAAATATATGGCCAGGGCTTTTTTGTTCCGGCTGGGAAACTGGGACGTCCTCCTGTTATCATTCTTTTTCTTCAGACCATCAGCTCGCAGTACCTCGGCCTACCAGTTAGGGGATTTGTTTTTGAAAGCTATAAATGTTTTCACACAAATGTGCTGTACCCGCAGTTAACATCCCCAGATATACTGGTAGGACCGTGACTGGTGGAGACTAATGATGGTGTGACAAACAAGCAGCGGGGAAAAGGAAATAAATGAAGACAGCCACTGAGCGAAAAAAAAGAAGACGTCCCAGCACTGCGTGACCAAACCCTCACCAAGCCCCGGCCTGTGCAAACACACACCATACACACCTGCATGGGCCACACCAGTTATTCTGTTGGTCGAGCCCAAAACGTGCTCGACACTTCTTAGGAGCACTCAGGTCTGATGCCACAGCGCAGAGGGGAAAGCCAGCAGAGAGAAGAGGCAATAAAACCAAAAATAAAAAATTGTAACATAAATGAAAGAGAGAACAGACAATAGTGAGTCTATGAAGCACAGTAGTGAAGATAAATCCCACCCACAACCCTTGTAACACGAGTATTAGTCATATTAACTTCCATGCAAAAGGCCAAATTAATCTGTCGAAATACTGTTGCAAAGAAAGCTGAAGAGGCGCTAGTACTTGTTTGATGAGTGCTGGATGTTATTGATGCTCTGATTGTAATGCAGTCAAGAGGTCAGAAGCTATGCAGCAGTCACGGTAGCAGATAGTGAGTGAAGAATTTGGAAGGTTCCAACATGAAGAGGCGCTCTAATCATTGAGCTTGGGCTCAAACAATTGGGCTTTTTTGTTACAAAAACTGTCAGTCAATTTCAAACTACAACTGGTAGTATTGTCTATCAGAAGTAGAATGCAGTGGCTGTGTCAATGTGCCTCCACTGTTTGAGTCTAAGCCCATCTCAAGCAAAAGTCTGATGGAAGATCATGTGAAGGCTCAAGTGCAGCAACTGAAGCGACAGATTAAGGAGGTTTACCCGGCATCACATCATCGGACATTCTCCTCAGTAACTTCACAGGCCGACGCACATTTATGTCAATATTTGAAATGTACTCTAAATACTATATAAGAACCGGCAACAGTTGTAGGACTGCACAATGTACCCATGGACATCAGACATGAATTAGATCAAACTTGGGAACAGTAAGTAAGTTAACAGTAAAAACAAACGGTTTCATTGATAAATGACTTTTATTAGCTGCATTGCTGTCACTCAAAGTACAAGCTCAAGTACTTAAAGAAAAATAAGTGCTGCTTAAGTGACAAAGCAGGCGAGTAGTATTCATATTAAGTATGTTTATTATATTCTATATACCATAAAGCAGTGTGCTGTTACTACGCAGTTAACCGCCATTATTATATTGCTGCCTTATGCATCTACTTTGTCTGCTGTAGACTCAACGTTGTAGCAGGGACACACATCAGAAGTGACACATGATATCCTGCCATCCAGCAACCAAATAGCTCAAATGCTTTCATTTAGTTAAAAAAAGATGACAAGACTGAAGATGAAAATGGAGCCAATTGACTGAATTACACATGTTCAATTAACTTGATTTTAGATTAAATGGCCATTGCTTAAAACAACTTGCTTGATTAAGTAATGTCCCCTCCCAACAGCAGCAAGTAAATAAGTTAAATTCATGTCGCAAGGGTACCGGTAATTGTGCAGTCTTACTATATAATAAACACAACAATATATGGAGAATAAAGAACAGCAAACATAGCAGAGAAATTATTTGATAACCTTACTGACACACTGACTAAAAAAACACATCCAATGGCAAATACATGATTTAAAAAAGGAAAGGAAAAAGTAAACAAGTTAGTAAATTTGAGACTCAAAATGACATTAGCACCTGTAATCGGAGGGAGTGAAAGGCAAGGGTTTGGAAAATATTCTCTGTGTTCTGAAACAAAAAAGAACAGATAGAGAGGCCTTCAAGAAGAGATCCGTCACCAAAAATAAATAAATTAGATAAATAAAATTTGAAAAACTGGGCGGAAGAATGTAAATAAAAACAACAACATTGCTCCCGACATGAAAGGATAAGATGGATCAGTCAGAGACAGAAAGAGAGAAGAGAGAGCAAACCTCCTTAATATAATGTATTGCTTTAATTAGATTAGAAAGCATGCAATAGCAGCAAGCAAGGGGAAGCAGACAGGCACACACACACGCATGCACACACTTATACATTACAGAACAGAAGTCTGTGCGGCACAGGCATCGTAAAACAGCCATATACAGTCATGTTACACATAATGCTGCCAAAGTTAATCACTTTCACAATGTTTTAACTTCACATTCTCAAAACACACATCACAATACAAGAAAGCTAAGGGGCAAAGGGAGAGGGAGGTTGTTGGGACAGGGGAAGGGCACGGGTGGGGGGAGGTTTGAGCGTCTGGGGATGTCATGCATATTCAGTTGTTATTAGCAAGGGATAGTCATGGGATGAGGAGGGATAACAAGAAGCTAGCATTTAAATATTGAGTAGCAAATCAAAAAAGGGCAGGCAAAATAACACGCACACACACACGCACGCACACAAAACAAACACTTTTATCTTGCAAGATGTCACATGTGCCTGACACATGATGGGGCTCTTCTAATATGAGAGATAATTGCAGTTCACTTACCGTTGCTCTCTGCTTGCTGCTTCTCCCTTTTTCTCTTCTTCCTTTTCCCCTGTTGGTTAGCCGCCAAAAAAATAGAAAGAAAAAAAAAACAGACACAGACAGGAACCTTAGTTATTATATTGCAGAATGCCCAAAACATGAAACAGAAGAGAACTCATGGTGATGTTTACTTATTTATTCATCTATTCTTTTCACTTTTTTCCCCTCTCTGTGCCTGCCCTGCGGTTTGGATCAGCCACTGCAGGCCACACCAGAAATCCTCTCTTTTTGTTCAAATCTTTTGTCTTATTGTTCCGTCTCTACTCTTAAAGACTGTACGTTGAGCTAAACTGGTCATCCAGAATCAAAATCCCACATCTGATCAAAGTTTGACACTGTTCATCCCTCGGACAGATAATGAAGTCAAAGACGGACAGCGGTCAGTGAGTTTGCTCTGATATTCATATCAAAAGAGCATTACAGGAAGAGATGAATCCCTCTAGGCTTGATTTGGAAAAATGAATGGAAAGGAGCACTAGTCCTGTTCAGCGAGAGCTGAGGGAAAAGAACAGGATGTTACGACTTGAAAACTTAAAAACTTACATAGTTGTCCCGCGCTGACCAGCCGGGGTACAGCTGCATGTGGAGCTGTCGTTCTTTCCTGGCCAGTTCATAGTACTTTGCCTGTTCCTCTCGTGATAGTGCATGCCACTGTTAAGAGGAAAGAGTAGTTGATGAGAAACAATTCTGGTATAAACCGCTGTCATCATGTTTTCTCTGTGTTATGTTGTTTTCAGCATAGTCAATAACGATAACCACCACCGTCATGTGTCTCCATTTCAATTTCTGCAGCAAATTACTATGGTCATTTCCTTAACAATAGACCCAGTGTGTAAAAACAGCTGATGTACACTATGTTACCAAAAGTATTTATTTCAAAATCAGGTATCACAATCACTTGGCCTGGCTAAAGGTGTATAGGCATGCAGACTGTTTTGACAAACATTTGTGAAAGAATGGGCCGCTCTCAGGAGCTCAGTGATTTCCAATGTGGAACTGACATAAGATGCCACCTGTGCAACAAATCCACTCGAGAGATTTCCTCGGTCCTAAATATTCTACAGTCAACTGTCAGCTTTATTATAAGAAAATGGAAGACTTGGGAACAACGGCAAGTCAGCCATGAAGTGGTAGGCCATGTAAACTGATGGAGAGGGGTCAGCGGATGCTGAGGCGCATAGTGCAAAGAGGTCGCTGACTTTCTGCACAGTCGATTGCTACAGAGCTCCAAGCATCATGTGGCCTTCAGATGTATACTACTAAGTATACTACGCAGAGAACATCATGGAATGGGTTTCCACGGCAGAGCAGCTGCATCCATGCCATACATCACAAAGTGCAATGCAAAGTGCCAGAAGCAGTGATGTAAAGCCACCACTGGACTATAGAGCAGTGGGGACGCTTTCTCTAGAGTGATGAATCATGCTTTTCCATCTGGTAATCTGATGAACGATGGTCTGGAGGTTGCCACGAGAACGGTACATTTTGGACTCCATTGTGCCATATGTGAAAATTGATGGAGGAGGAATTATGGTGTGGGGTTGTTTTCAGGGGTTGAGCATGGCCCCCTAGTTCCAGTGAAAGGAACTTTGAATGCCTCAGGATACCAAACATTTGGAACAATGCCATGCTCCCAACCTTGTGGGAACAGTGAGGGAACATAGCGGATCAGTCACCGATCGATGGGAGCATTTCATTTCAGCGTGATTGGTGAATGCTGATCACGACCTGTCATGGCCGATCACAACAACTGATCACATATGACATCCGGTGGTGTGATGAAGCCCGGCTGGTTGTGATGCGTCCGCTCCTCCCTACACACTACTCACTGGGCAGCAGCATGTCTGCCGTGAAAATTCTTTCAATCTGTCATGTTAAGTTTGTATCCTGCAGTACATGCACAGGACAATGGTCCTCACAGTCTTTCTCCTGTGTCGTTTATACGGAGACGTAAACGGAAACAACCGATTCCATTGAACCTTTTGTAGTCAGGTTCGTCAGCCACCTCAATCTGAAGCGTCCGAAGGGGAAACTTTCGTAAATGGAGACCCGCTACAGGCGGCCAGTATGTAAATATTTCACAGACATAGTGAAGTCTCCATAGATTCACTAAACTGGGATGTCTCACATCAAATTAAATGTTTTTCAGTTGGTCCTTTTGACATAATAGTTGCTGCATTCTCCAAGTTTTTTTTTCTATTTTGTGCCACCTTGAAGAGGTATATTAAAATTTATCTGAATTAAAATGATTTAATGGTTCATATTTTCACATCATCGACACAAAAGGTCTCATCATTTTGATTAAAAATTCATTGTCAATTAATGTGATAGTATCGGCGATCGGCACTCTGTCTGATATTGGCAGCAAAAACCCTGATCAGAGCATCCCTAAACACGACAATGACAATTTATGTGATTATCAATATATTAATCAATATATTAAGATATTTAAAAAACAATTATGTAAAGATACAGTCTTTTCATACACAAATTCTTTCTAAAGGGTTTTGGACTCACCCTTCGCCCGAGGATCTGGTTGATGGCAGCACTTTCCTTCAGTGTGCACTCGGCCACCACCTTGGCTCGCATCTCCTTCATGTAGAGCATGAAGGCATTCAGTGGTTTCTTTATGTGGACCTGTTTCTTCTTCTCCTCCTCCTTTTTAGCATCTGACTGTTTCCTGTCAGAAGTTAAGAGCAAGTTGGTTTGAGACTTGTATCAGAAGTAGGCACTTAATTCTTGAAAGGTCGACTCACGAGCTATTCAGGGAGCTGATGTCGCTGTGGGAAGATTCCTGCTTGACGTTGGGTGTGACGATGGCCGGGTGTGGGATGCCCGTGGTGTGCAAACTGTGGTGAGGGGGTACCATGTGTGGGGGGAACCTAGAGGACAGAAGACTGTGTAAATCGTCAGAATGGACACGGGTGAAATGAGGAGATGGAACACATGTCAGCACACAACTGTAAATATCTTATTCTCTTCCTGTTTGCACATGCAAGCAGTCTAAAAGATGCAGGACAGGAAGGGAATAAAGGGATCGGAAGACAGACATTAGCAACAAATTCAACACTGATTGATCCATTTATATTTTGTTGTTAAAATAGTTAGTGAAATAGATAGTAGAACTATTAAAGGAATTATGGAAAGAAGCTAAATATTGTGTGGGACCAAAATTAAGTTAGTACTGCACTCTGGAGTCATAACATGTTGTCAAAGATTTACACTGAGTTCATTTCAGGGGATTAGACATGAACAATTCTTTCACAATGACTGTTTGACCAACCATCTAAGCGTATAGTTGGTGATACTGTAGTTTGTGGCTTATGTTCATTCATTTAAGCAGGCTTCTTATTTCAGAGACTTGGTGGAGTGGGATGGGTAACCGTCTGGCCACTGTAAGCCCATCAACAATAGATGGTAAAACACAACAGTTATACCACTTTCCAACTGCATTCTCGAAAATGATGTTGTGACGCAAAATGTAGGTGCATCATGAAACAAAAGACACAAAAGTTTCTTTCAATACAACTGCAATTGCTCTGTTGTGCTTGGTTAAGTCTGCACAGTCAGCACAATCATTTACACCCCACACGACAGCCATCTTTCGACAGCTTAGGGCTGCTTCAACTCACAACCCCAAAACCCCGATTTAGTCGCGCTGACCGCTGCTGTCCCAAAATGCTGTTCTGCTGCGTGTACGAGTAATTACTTGTGAGATATTATTTGAACATGCACGCGTATATTCTTGTGTTTTTACTGGTGGGGGAGCTTTGGCTTTATGTGTCCATACACAAATTTACTAGAGAAGCAGGAGATGAAGAAAAAAGAAAAAAAAAAGAGACGGAATAATTCTTTGCTTTTTTTTTTCCTTCTTCTTTTTTTTTAAAGCAGCTCATTATCCAGCAGTGTCTGGCTGCATGGCTCCGAGCCAGAATATAATGATGAGAATAAACTCGCCAGGAACAACTAGTTTCTGTTGGAGGCCATCTCAGGGGAGTGCCAGTGCTCTTCCCCCTCAAACTCTTTCCCTCTTTTTCTCCTTTTCCCCTCTTCTTCCTTCATCACTGACACATTGGTGTTTGTGCCATGTCATCTGTTGATGGGGAGCTCGGCAGCAGCAGCGGCGGCTGCATATTGCCCATCATTAGAGCACTTTTACCCCCCGCACTTCGCTTCCTCTCTGTTCAGCCTCCCTCCTTCTCTCTGTGCACTTGTTAAAATTTTCTCTGTTCCAAGATCTAGCTTTTTTTTTCAACTGTCCCTTCACCACCTCCATGCTTCCTTCTTCCCCTCCTCCCACTAGCCCAGCATGGCCCAGGTTATGGTTTAAACATGACGACTGTCCCTTTGAAGCGCAGGGGCATCATCGCAGTCGTCATCACCATCATGGCTTATCAGTAACAAGCGGTGCCTTGGACCAATTTACCCAACACAGACAGGGTTGTGAGGCACCTCAACCCTGCAGCTGCTACATCTCAATCTGAAAGGTAAGATAGCTGCCGGTGGTGAGAGAGGTACAGGAAGGGAGGGTGGGTCACCGGTGCACCAAGCCCAGTGTCATCCAGTGCTGCCTAATTACCAGACAGAAACCCCTCCTATATGCGTGCTTAATGTATAATGATCTGGCCATTGTGATTCTGCCTATCCCATGGAAAAGAGACGGCGGGGGACATATCAAAGGGCAGGCTTAAGCATGTGGGGCAAAGGGGGCTTCACATCCTCCCACCTGTCACACATAAATTCACATGTACACTCACTATGAGGGACTTGCACTGGCTGCAACCCCATTATCAAAATAATGTCTTTCATTTGCTGTACTGACCATCTCTGTGCTGCCTTTCCTGTCCTGAAATCATGTATTTTTAACAGGACCTGGGTGTAAGGTATTCGCTACAGGATGACAGTCACCCCCCTTGCATCTGAACTCTGATTGACGAGAAGTCTGTACTACAGTGATGCGATCCTCACAAAAGTGAAAGGCTACAGTCAGATCTTCCACATTTCCATGGCAGCCAAAACGCTTTTTGCCTTCATTGCCAAGCTTTTACAGAAGGCATGGAGAATGTGCTTTTGCATGGGGCTGACATAATGTGACCAACTATTCAACTGATAGAACAGCTGGGCATCAGGGACAGATATTTTGACAGTTGAACTACGCCTTTCTTCTGCCACTACAGCTGTGATACAGAGCAGAGAATGGATCTCTTCACCTGACCCTTCTAACTGTCACATGATGCTCAAAAAGACAGAGGTGAAAGTGACATCTTTAGAGATATACAACACAATTTATGTGCAGTAACATTGTTCAAGAACACCTGACAGTAATACTGGAATAAATAACCGATATCCCACTACTCTCTCTGCAGTTTTATATCCCAGGACGACCATCTACCACATAGATGGTGTTATTCCAGTATTGACAATGCTCCAAGGAGGTATAGTGAGCAGTGGCTAGCACAAACTATTAGCCAGCCTACTCCCTTATGCCTGATGATGGCCTGATAATGTCTGTCACCATGTTCACAAAACTGGCAACACCATTAGGTAGATAATACAATACAATGAGAACAAGTGATGTCAACAGATGTAGGATTTTCCGGTCTGAAAGTGGGAGAATCATCACCACCCAGAGTACGCAATCCAAAGGGCTTCACCGAACATAAATAGGAAGTAGAAGTTTTCAATCAATTAAATACAGCAACATAAACTAACAATCTGCGAATATGTTTCATGGACACAAACATCATCTTTTCCGACTTCCATAACTGGAAGGCACTGAACTCAGCTGGGACACGGTCATAATTTCACCAACATTAGTAATGTAATGCTAATACTGAGAAGTAAGTAATTTTAGCAACTGCCTAAAGCTAAAAGGATATGCCACTATAGATTTACTTTGACTCTGAACACAGGGAACACAAACTGACTAGCTTCTCTTAAACACTGTGGTTCAATCCGTACAATTCAGAGAATGTCATGCAAATCACTCATTTCCATGTCACATGTGCTTTATTTAAATGACATTATACTACATATGTGCATGCTGAGAAAGGAAAGCTTTCTGGGACACAAATATCAACAGAAACATTAACAATATGGCAATAAGCAGAGTGTTCTTTTGTAGCGTTTACATGAAATATGTAAGGAATGTTCAGAATGAACCACAGTTGATATTCCACCATTTCCTCCTCGGAGTATTTTTCTATATCTGAGGTCAGTAATGGACTGAACATTTCTGTAAAGGATGGGGAGTTGTTAAAACCCTCCCATTCTCCAGAGAGCTCTTAGAGCCTTCCATCTATTTGGTTATCCTAATTAAATTAGGGGCCTCATCACAGGGCATTAGCTCATCCCCATGTACACCCCCCACACCTCAGACAGCAGATTCAATTAGCCACACTGGAAATATGATGATCACATTGGAGAGGCCGTCATTAGGTCGCAAATTAGCAGTCACTTACAGCTCAAGCCAGCGGGATGCTGCTGCCAGATGCCAATGCCTTGTCCAGCCTACCGTCTGCCCCACTGCACCTGGCGTTCGCATAGGCAGGACCTGACTCCTAACTGGGTATTTGGTCAACTGCCTCAATTCTATTATATGCAATTACATCGAATCATGGAAAGACAAAAAGGGGAGATATTTTTCTGGCGGCCTCACGATGACCATGATAATTAGGTCAAAGGATTTAACGTCTGCTAGAGTTGAAGTTAAAGTTAAAGTGAGATTTCCATTATGGGTTATAACCTAGACAAAAATGTTCCCGATCAAACCACCACATAATAATTGAGATTATTAAACTTACTGACTTAAGTTAGTAGTTCATTGTTATTGGACAGGCATTTTCATTTGCTGGTTTAGTAGGTTGGTTTGGCTTGGCTGAAAACTAATGACTTTCTTGTGGCACACTGTCACGTCACGTCACATCTGTCATGTGAATCGATAAGCTGGAAAATTGGCACACAACCCCACGCTGTATACTATTAATATAAATTATAAATCAAAAAAATAATCGATAAAATGCAGAGGGTAAAGAGAAAATTTAAGTGTGAAAGGCATAGACACCTTGGTAGAAGTATGTGCACTCCCTGTTCCTCGATAGTGTATGTACATTATATGTACAGTGTTTTGATATGAACTGCCCAGTGACTCTGAAAGATGGGTTGTTGTTAATTTACTACTGATGTTCCCACACGTGGCTAACACAGCATGTTTCCTGTTTGAGAAGAGGAGCCAACTGAAAAATTCTAATTGAAATCTTTAACTTCCCAACATAACATAACATAAACGGCCATCATTTCATACAAAGACATGTACAGGATGGAAACATACATACATACACTCAACAGCTGCACAGAGGTACACAACAGCAAATATGCTGCGCCCTAACAGCTGGAACAATGTGCTACCCAAGTGCCAAGCCTGGGCTTTTATTGCTGCCCTTCCTTTGTTTATTTATCAGCTCCAACTCAGAGCAAGGATGAGTGCAGGCTCATTTTTGTGTGATATGCAAAAGGGGTAAACGTTCTTCCGGGGCCTCATTAGAAAATGATAAATATAATTAATATTTGAGAGTGCTCTCTGGAGCCCCACACGGGAGGATTGGCCTTTTGAACAGACAAGGGGTCGTCCTTCAGGGAGAACTTACTCTTAACCATTTCTGCATGAGAACACACTTGAGAGTTTGGCTTTGAGACCGACACAAAAAACATTCATGTGCACAATAGTGTGTGTGTGTGAGACGGAAAGAAGGAGAAGTGTGTGTTTAGTTCTGAGGACTCGACTCACCTTGACATGGATGCATTGACAGTGAGCGCTGTTGGGTAGGGGTGTCTGAAGCCCCCTGTCGTGATAGGATAAACAGGTTGACCTTGCCTGGGAACAGAAGAAGAAAGGTAAAGCAGGAGCGATGATGGAAGAGGAAAAGGTGAAGTCCCGTGTCTGTCTCCTCTCCCCACTGTGGGCCTCTTTATTCTTATTTGATCAGGACAAAAATCTAGGGGATTGCAGAGTGCGGATCAAAGCCAAGAAAACTCGGAACAATTTGACTGCTACAAATCTTGATAGCGATGGCTAATTAAATTTCATAACCCTTCGCTCTGTATCGACGGAGTGGGGACCTCTTCCTCCCAAAGCTGGAACTAGGTGTTTTGTTGTGATAATTAAAGAAGACGTGCGGCTCTCTTTAATGGAGCCATCACGCTAATTGAGGTCTACACATCCAAAGACAAACAATAATGAATGTAAATTTATACCAAAATAAAGTGCAGCAAATCAAAGGCTCCATGGCTGTGCTTGGGGCCTTTCTCACTATTTAGATGGCGACGAGAAAACATTAAATTAACAGAGCTTAATTTGTAGCCTTTTGTCATATTAACAAGTGTTGACAAGAAATACCAGGGGACAGCCCCCATGTGGAATTGAGGGTAAAATACAGGCAATCACAATTCATTACACTCATTGAACCATACAGAGACATGCTAAACAGTATTTGCCACAAAGTAACAAGTTGAGTTTGGCAAGGACCAGAACCAAGTGTCCATGAGGGGATTTGGTTGACTGTGAGACCTGAACACCATACAACTTGGCAAGTCAGCTTTTGAAGCCTTGCTTGATCATGTAAAGTTCATACCCCTTTGAGACTTGTTATTCACCTTTCTCTTGATCTAATAGGTAATGGCCAATGCAATAGTACCCTGTATTTAAAGGTAGGTAACAAATCTGACACTTTGTACATCTCCAATGTCGATTGCATTAATACAAATTCCAAATTAATAAAAATACCTGCCTGAGTTGTTGTGATCCACAAATTCCCCACAAGCTCCCTTAGAATACCATGAATGCATTACAATATTAAAAACAACAATATTGTAACAAAGGCTTCGCCTAGGGTTGTTGACATTTTAGCTTTCAATTGTATCTATTGTATGCATAGTAGTAGCATAATTTACTTGTGCCATTTTATCCGAAAAACAGAAGGCAATCAGAGGGTATAGCAGACGTTTACCAGTACTGCTTCAAGATTTGCCATAAACACTGGTAGTCACAGAAAGAAATCGTGCCTAAATCAACATGAATGTTGTTCTCCACATGTAACATTTGGACTGCATTAGTGAGTAAAGACATATCAGGTCACATCAGTGACATGGTATCACAAACACGGAGCAAAAGAGGAATAAAAATGGTTTGCTTACTGTGGTACTAACCATCCTAAAGGATGGGGTATCTGGCCAACCGTGCCAGGTGACAGCGGGTAGTATGGCGATATATCTGGGGGATGTGGAGGCCGTGGAATTCCTGTGGAGTGAGATGGCATGAATGGTCTGCACAACGCATACACAGCGATGATTTCAAAACATGAACAGTTTTTGTCCAAAATAATAAAGAAGGTGGAAAAAAACAGGTTAACTAAGCTCATTTCTGAAAAAAAAAGTACTGATGTTCCCTAGCTGATCTTACTGTACGTCTTTATCTCACAATAAAGCTTATTGTACATTTTGGATTGGGGAGAGTGAGAGGGCTATCGAGTGCCAAAGGTACCATGGCTGTACAAAGATGCCAAGCCAATGTCACCAAAGGACTGTTGTTTGGATATCTCTGAACCAAACTGCACCAAGATTCAATGAAACCCTTGCCTATATTATCCAATCACCACCCAGTGGTTAAGACATAATGAACTTGATTAGTTAATGAAACACAATGAGCAAAATTAAGATGCCCCATTAGGCACTACAGCAGCTACAACAGCAGCTGGCAATTGATTTCCTTTCGTAGAGGCCATCATAATAACACAACATTATTACCTAAAGCAGGCTGCGAGCGCCCCCTAGAGGGCTACTTAAAGTTTTTTTGTTTTACATGGCCGTGAGAGGCTCAGTTTGAAAACACTTGCCACATGTGGCGGCTGTAGTGAGTCATTGAATTATCTGGACAGCTGCAAATTTGTGATAGTTACCAACTATGGAGAAGTTCTTGGAAAAAAAATGATAAAGAAAGTGATGGCGTCCCAACAGTAAAAACTGTTCATGAAAGTACCTGTTGGTGCAGTTTTTAAAATTAATGAGTAGATTTTATGGTGGTACTTTCATTAACACTTTACTTATCTTCTTTTTAGTTTATTTATGAATAAAATGATATTTAGACGTCTTCTATTATTATTCTAGTATTCTATTTATTTCATTGAGACATCTATTCATAACGAACAGTTTGCATCAAGTACATATTTTTTCCTTCTTATTTTCTTCTACTAAATTTGATGAATATGACTTGCACCTGATTCTGCTGCTGGTTGGACTTTTAGATGACAAATATCTTTGTGCTGATGACATGGTTTCATGTCATTTCACAAGGTCTTGGTTTGTTTACATGTATGCTTATTGAACATAAATGAAATCAGTAATAGTAATGAATCAATTCTATCCCACCATTTGTTCTGGTAAAGGTGGGTCCCGAGATAAAAAAGGTTAAGAACCCCTGACCTGCTGCATTGATAGAAACCAACTGGGTTCTGAAGTAATACCTGTTTTGGGATCCACGTCAGTTTGTAGGTGTGGAGGGGGGTTCCCTGGTGTGAAGTGCTCATTGCTGTAGGTGATCAGCGGTGTGAGAGGATGCACATGGTGAGGGTGCTGTACCACTGGAACCTTATTAGACTGTGAGAGGGGATACAGAGAGATAATAGAATAGAACAAAAAGAGATATAGGTGTTAATATTAGATGCAATTGTTAAATGTATTCATAAAGCATACTGCAGAATAAAAAGCGTAAAAGACAGCACAGGTATAGTTTGAAAAAAATGCTTTACAGAAGGCTCTTCGAGAGCAAACCCTATCACTTTCAGAATGTCCCTGAAATATTGTAATGCATGGACAAACATCACTAGACCCATTTTGAGTGAGAGTTGTGCACACTGTCAGATGAAATACCAAACCTACAGCGCGATTAAGGTGGCAAACCACAAAACTTCAGAAGAAATACTGTGAAATAAAAAGCACTTCTGAGGTGTCCCATTGGAATTTAGAAACATAATCTGAGGAAACTCATAAGGTTGCCAGTTCACATTAGGAGCACTTTTGAACCGCTGTTGTAGTCAGGCAATCGATCTTCCGTAAATGACAGCATGAAGGCAGCGCGTATAAATCCACAGTTGTTACAGTCAAAGCTCAGCTCCCAAACCATCCTGTTTCTCAGCTCCAATCCCTCATCTATTCCCCATGGGAGGATTGGTTCGTGGAGTATGGGACTATGTTGCAATAAAAGTGTTTGTAGAGGGGGGTGTGAGCTGAAAATCCATTTCTGTATTTTTGCCAAATTAGTTTGAGCTATGTAATCTTCTCTTTGTGCTCCTAAGTGGTGCAGGCCCCCTTTTTTCAATTACCCAAAGATTACAGTTGAGCTTTAGGGGAGTGTTGCCGTGGGCCCCTGTGTTAACCAAAGCTCAGTCCCTCTCATCAGGGCAGGCCCTGGATGACACTAATTCATGCATGGTCCCCGGCCACAAGATAACTAGATTAGAGCTCTGCTGTAGATTAGGCTAGTGGCAGCTCTCGCCTCTTTATCCACACATCCTTATCCTGCCCTCAGCAGTCAAAGAAGCAGCACTAATCAGGCTTATCATAACGTGGATGATATGGTGAAGGGGAGAGGAGTGAGACACCAAGCTGCATGCGTCCATGCGAGTTCAGTAAGCTCCCTGGCAAGCTTGTGCCACGTGTTCGTCAGCTACTTATAACAATGCGTCTTCTGACTACATAATACACAGGTTTACCGAATATTAAAAACCTACCAGCTGTACGCTCTGTACAGCCATGCCCATCTTGACTTATCCCGTATAAAAAAGAAAAAAGGGAATGGGGCATTCCCTATCGCCATGGTCTCAATGAAAGATTAATGAACTCCACTAGAACTCGAGGGAGGAATTGAGACTCCAGGGACTCATTCAGTGCCGTGGGCCGAAAAGGCTGGGGAGAAGAGAAGGAGGTTGGGGATGTGTGTCAGTTGGGGAGGGGGGAGTATGAGTAGGAATGAGATTTGGTAGGACAAGCACAAACCAAGACACGTCTGTCAATGGTGTTATTTTTTAAGTATTTGAGTAAATGACAAACAGACACCAAGACGTTGAAATGACTGTCGTCCACCTTACTACTAATTAATAATTAGTTTTTGCACTATTGCTACATAAGAATGTTGTCAATTCATTATCGGGTAAAAGCATTACTTAAGATACAATTTGGGACGCAGGGAGAAGACTTGACTCACAAAGACTGAGGTAACATGAGTCAGGAAAGCAGGCAAAAACTCAAGTACAGTTGTAAAAGAAAAGTAAGTCGCAGAGATGGTTGAGCAATATGCTCATATTTTACATAGATTATGTGATACCTGACCCAAACAGTAAAATACAAAGGCATGTGACATCTCAATACAATAAAATGTAGACTGCATACATAAACATACCTAATATTAGATTACTAGATATGCTTGGCGTCACACATGTAGTGTTTATAAACTTTCCAGCACCTAAGCAATGTTCAGAACAAAACCACAAAATATTGACCAAATAATACATTATACTCAACAGTGGATAAATAACTTATAAATAACAGAATTTCATCATTCACCAGGATCAGGTGTAACTCATGTCAATAAAAAAGTCATCCAGCAGACCACTAGTCTTTCATCAAAGAAATAATACCAGTGTAAAAGACATTACCCACACGGGCAATGATAGCCGTCAAATGGTGTATTTAGAAACAGTAATTCAAATATATGCTTGATCTATCAGCACACTGCTTTGCTCTGCAGTGATATGTGGTGCTTGTGCTGAATGAATGAATACGACTATTTTGAGTCAGATCCGCTGGACAGGAGAAAGCACAGGGTGCGAGAAACAGCAGCAGAGCAGAGTGAGACAAAGGGTGGGCGGCAGAAGCGTAGAAGTCATTCAGGAAAAAACAGTTGGCCTTGCATTTCCGCTTGGTGGCACCTCATAGGACCTCTGTGAGCCCAAAACGTGAAAGTGATGACCTTGAGGACCCCTGGGGAAAGAGGGGTTCCTGCCTCTGTCTCTCTGCTTCACGTCTTGATATGATGAGAAGCCACAACAGCCTACGGTCACTAAAGAGTTGTGTCGTGGCCGAGGCAGGAATGATAGGCAGTGAAGAGAGCAGCAATGTAGGGATGACAAAGCTTGACGGATTGAAGTTCTCTTAGGTCAGTGAATTCCACAACAAGCAAAGCATTTGGCTGGAACATGCATGTGTGTGGACAGACATGACGTAGAAAAGAAACCTGTTTTGAAGGTGAACGACAGGTCACTTGTGAAAGTAATTGCAAATAAATAGTGCAAATAGTGGCAAAAAATTAGTGAACACAGTAAACACAAAAGTTGTCTATTTAGAGGTAAAGAGCACCCCCTCCAGGAAAATATCTTAACTTCAAAGCAAACTTCATCCACACAAGCATGTTAGAATTAGAGTCAGTCACATTAATGGTTGAATTCAAGAAGACCATTTAAAGAGATACTCGGAAATTAACGCCAGTGGAATATGAAATGCTCTGACAAATTTCAGGCTTTCTGAGGCATGATGCAAGAGCAAGCAGAAACGATTAAAAAATGTTACAGTTCAGAAGAAAAATTTCTTGGTTAATCAGGAGACCTAACCTGGGAATTGTGGAGAAAAGAGGGAGGAGAGGGATTTGTAAAAAAGATATGGAGGTGTTGATCAGTTCTCTTGCAACGAAGATGCGTCTCAGAGGGCAAAGGGCTCTTGAGACGGCAGTATATTTAAGTTAATCTATTCACTTTGCAGCCATGGCATGCCGACTGCTAGATCAGAGCTCTGAACAAAAATATTATGTGGGCCAAAGTCTTTCACTCCCTTTACTCCAGCTCTCGTTACTAGCATTCAAGTCACCACTCATATTTGCTTCCCATCTTTGATAGTCAGCACATCAAATAGAATTGCAGAAAGGACAAATGCACAGATATGTGACAGATAAATAAAACGGCACACAAATCACTTAAATATGAAGTGGTATTTGGTAGAGCTGTTGTACTCTGTGAAGACAGACCTTCTCAGACATGAGTTGAAGCGTTCCATTTTACCGTAAACAGCCTCTTGAGCTCTTGCACCTGAGATACAGGAATTTCTGAGAGGTTTTTTTGTATACCAGTGTTAACAGCCAAGCAGAAGTCTTTCGTTTGAAATGCAATCACCACTTCAAAATTGCAGGTGAAAGACAAAGAAATTAATAATGCAACCATAACAAAGAGATATGTCGATCTGCAAGTTTTAATTTACATTTCACGAGCTAAATATTGTTTTGTCAAGTCTGTACTGTTGCAACAACAATAAAACATATTTGATATATTTTATGTAAATTGTTAAATTGCTTGGTAGAATATGAGGAAACAATGGTAAAAGTTCTGATACAAAACAACATATATTGAAATGAGCTGCAATTTGATGAGAAGCTATACATCCCCACCCGACTGTCAAGAAGAATCTCACCACCACTTCATCAGAAGGAGTGGCCAGAAGAAGCAGCAGGGTAGTTACATACACACCTGCCCAGATTGAGTTGCCAGCACACCAACTGCTGGAGGTGAGACAGCCCAGGGCCCAGCACTTGTGCCTGGCCTCCCATCTCCTCGGGCCCAGCTGGAGAACCACCCTGCGGGTACATGACCCCCTCCCTTGCCCCTAGCTCTATTCCCCACAGCCCGAGCTCCTTAGACCCTTAAATAATGTTGCTTTGGTCGATTGCTTCTTTGGCATTTTCTTCCTGTGTTTGACGACCAGGTGCCATGGCATGTGAGAATGAACTTATTGTCGTTTCTCGTTTTGAGGCTGGCTGACCATAGTTCCCAGACTTCCCAGTCATTTGTCTTGATTCTTAGGCCAACTTATCCCCAAAACTGACCACCTATGCAAATCTAGGAAAACCTACCACCCACCAAGCTCCAGCATTAAGACAAGTTCCCTCGAAATCCTTCAGTTAGCCCTGGCCTTGTCTGTTTTAGGAAAGTTTTCATGCTTGTGACAAGTACCAAAGACAGAATTACTATGAGCACCATCTCACCATCTGCAGCAGTCTTCCCACAAGCGATACTTAACAAAAAGCACACTCACACACTCAAAAAAAACTCTTATTACCCAAATCCCGACTGCACATAGTGAGTCTTGTTGTGTGCCTGTGTGTGGGCTCTGCTCTGCCTCCAGGATGCCCAGAGACCAACTGGCAGCTTAAAAAGCTTTGGCTACAAGGTAAAGTGAGCAAGGCGAGAGAAGGAGACAAAGACGAGAAACACACACACATACAAACAAGACAACAACATCCACAAAGGGAGGGCATGCTCGATAAAGAATGGCCAACAGTCACTTCTCCTCTGTGATGCTGACAGTTGCCTCTTTCCTGGGGGAAAGTGACAGCGAGAGAAAGTCCTCTCATCGACGTCGCTTTCTCTCTCCAAACAAAACCCCACAGTTGTGAACAATCTCCACTTCTCCCAACCTCCCCCAACTTTTGTCTCTATTCAGCGTTTAACATGAACAAGGCCTTGCCCCCTCCTCAGAGGCCTCTTCTCCTCATTCTCTATTCATTTCTACACAAATACACCTTCAAGTCTCTTCTTTTCAAGTTAAATGACTTTATGTGGTCATGGCACTCCCAAAGCAGGGCAAGGGTTTATTCCCAAGTGATTGGTGGTCATCACTCACAATCACACATCTCTATATATAAGTTCCTATTTTGACCATCTGTCATACCAGATTATATGTACACAGAACATTAAAAAAAACAATTTTGTTGAATCTGTTTCATTTGAAAGTATAGGGCATAATATAGGGAACTATTTGTACATTGTTGGCCGAATGAAATCATACAAAATAAAACATATTTTTAATGGTAATAATATGGCTAGGGTAAGCCTTGTATTTATGACACCAGACTATACACATGCATTTGGCCTTTATTATTATTTTAATTAACAAAAACAATGATAACAAAAAAAAAAAAAAAACAGCAAACACAAGCATTAAACATTAAGCGATTTAGAATAAAGACAACTGAGTAGTGCCATAAATCGACATGTAGAAATTGCTTTGGCTTCCACTGGCATATGGAAATACTTTTGTTATGATCTTCATCCAGTTATGAAATACTGTTAAAACTATACATATATGTGCATGTTCATATTTTCAACTACAATGTGTCATAATGTGTACTGTCAGATAAGACCAGAATTCTGCATATCATAATTAATACACCTGTCATCCCACAAATGTGTTTTTTATTCTCTTACAGCGTGAACCTGACTACGCGACCATGGAAATTAAATATTTATAGAATAAATTATCTCTAGTTCCACATGGGCATGTTTCATATATATTTGACAATGTGATTATTAAGACTAACGAAGATTTGTTAAGTGGCAGTAAGTGCGGACAGGATCTCAATTTACACGGCAACGGTGGATAAATGGAAATTTAACACACAGTGCATTTTTAAAAATTGACTACATTTTTTTTATAAATTTCCCTGAGCTGAAACTTGATTTTTTTTTTTTTTGGCTTTTTGCTGACTGTTCCTGGGCCCTGCAGCAACATGCACAGGCCCATCAAGGCAAAACAAAAGGCCCCGGGAATGTCCTTTACACAGTGCGGACAATAGCACCGGGGCTCCAACTTGACAAGTAAAAGCGCCCCGACAAGGCAGCAGCTAATTGCCCGCCCTCCTTCCATTCAGCCGTCAAGCCACGCTCCTGCCATCTCCTTTTGTCCCACGTGCATTATCTTAAATAAAGTGCCAGCGCGCCGTCCAATGATGGACAGCTCCCAATCGCGGTGCCACAAATGCAACATCGAAAATAGTGTGAAAACAGACCAAAAACAAACACCAGGCTAATTTTTTTAACAACAAATGAATAACAACTGATTCATTTTGATGTAAAAGCTCCTGTTTTTCTTCATTAAGAATCATCACAGCCCTTTTAAAATACATTGTAATTTAAAAAAAAGATACGTATGCAATAATTGATGAATAAAATTGACGGTAAACTAATGTAGAAAAATAGATCGGAAAAATGAGACGAATTTAAAACTCAATAATTTCAACATCTTAAAAAGCATATAACAATAAATGTAAACAATTGTCATCATTATGCCCATTTTATATTGTTTAAAAATACAATTTTCAACTTCAAATAGCCAATGTATTTGAATTAAAAATAACAGTGCAGCTTTCAGAATGAACACAAAATGAATAGATTGTTCAGTAGGCACACTATTTTAATTGCATGTGGCATTATTTGGCCAAACATTTTCGATTTTAGATAGAAGGTTTTTGGTCAAATGAATAATAGAAGAGATAACAATGAATGAATAAGTGAATTTGTTTAAGGTCAACAGATGCCAATTCTAATTCATCCACCTTAAGCCAAAAAGATAATTACCACATAATCCTTTTTCTTGACAGCAAAGATCAAAATACTGTGATTTATCTGTGCTTTACCAGCATATTTATGATCAGATGTAGCAACATTCCAATAGTGAAAGTAAATTAGAAAATGTTGCACTTAACTGCAAAAACAGAAAAATATATATGCATTTAGATGCAAATATTACACCATAAAATTCAGATTTTTCCTGTTTAACTAGATGTCAAAGCACAGCGCAGCGCTGTCAGGCTGTCAGGACAAAGCAATCAAACACTGCCTTTCATTATCCAAATTGTCAATCTGTCACTTAGCAACATAAGTGTTCTAAATTGCCAAATGGCACCCAGAAGACAAATGTATATCGGAGGATAAATCTAACCATACTTAGCAACAAATAAGCGGAGGAAAAGGCAAGCAGAGCTGGAATGGATATATTTAAAAGTCTTACCATTTAAAAGAGCTGGATTTGGGATGCTGCTCAGCTCCTGGTTAAAACAAGCATGCTGCGACTCGTGCTCGTGCACACACTCCAAGCAGACTCCCACCACCATGTCAGCCACTAATCCGCTGGGGGGCAGCACCACGACTACGGCAGCCCCCTCGCAACCGCCCGATGGGTTAAGTCGATAAGCGAGCGGCCGATGTAGCGGGAGAGAGCCGGGGAGATGGCAGACGGAAAAAGCTCTCTCGGACCAGAGAAAAATGGAGCGGCTGCAGTTGCACAGGAATTCAGCCTGCTCTTTTCCTTGCCTGTCCGGGACTCCCTCGTCCTTCCCCCCCTTGCCCATCTTCATTTCCCCCCTAATAAGCCCCTTTGTGTCCATCTCTCTTTCTTTGATAAGTTAAAAAAGGAAGGAGAAAGAGCGAGCCTTTCATTCAGGCATAAAGGTAGTGGAGTGCCGTCTATACGAGTTGACCTAACTTGGCTAAACTCAAGCAGCAGGGTGTCTCTCGTCATGTCATTAATCCCCCAAGAACTAGCCGCGCTCCATTTGCCGCTAGTCACAGTAAATTAAACGCAAAATAACACAAAACAGGAGCTCAAAAAGTATCTTAAAAAATAAAATCAACAGTCAATGTCGATGCAGGGATTCAATACCTGACGACCAAGACAGACGTCAACCTCACATGCCAAAAAGACAGAGAAAAACGAATTGCAAAACAAATATAAAACAGTTTGGTTCTCAGGCAAGGTGGTGAGCCAAAAATTCAGACGGTCCAACTGGAGACTGAAAGAGAGGAAGCCCACTCTTAAAGCCGTGATCCGACCATCCACTCCACCACCGCTGTGAGCCTTTCAACCACAGCAGAAAAAACACACCATTGATCTTCAAATGGTGATAATTGAAACGATCAAAAAGATTAAACAAAAAATATATATATCACGAGGAAGGAGAAAAAAAGTGACAACTTACCATGTTAAGAGTCTTTTTTGTTGTTTTTAGGAAGAAATAAAAGAAAATATCAGCTCAAAGATGCAGCATTTGGTGTCAATTTCCCTCGCCGGCTCTTGATCGTATTACTTCCACAGTCCCGGTTTCCAATGCGTCTGAACTTTTTCCCTTTCTCTTTTATTTTGTTTGTGCTACCTAGCCTTTTTTTCTTTTCTGAGGTTTAAGACTTAAAAAAAAAAGCCTTGAGCAGAGTAAAGCTGCACAAATTATCTCGCCACCTTGCTCAGCTCTGATGCTTTGGCCGCTAACTTTGGAAGGCCCTTTACTACTGCATCAGAATTAGCATTGTCAAAGCAGTTAATGAATATTAATATTGTATTTGTCATTGGAGCTGGCCCAGTGCTGAACTCAGAGTCCTCCATCAGGGACAAGATTAAGCACACAATTATTTCTGACTGACAGGGACCAAATCTGGAAGAGGTTTTTTTTTCCTCCCTCCCTTCCAACAATTTAAAGAAAAAGATACAACATCATCTTAAGGTTCCTCCCATGAGAGTGGACCAGATTAATACACTTTTAATGAAGCAAGAGGAACAGCAGGAACCAACGGCCCGGAAGAAAGAGCAGTAATACTATTTAACTCTTTTTTTTTTTATGATTTCTTAAGGGCTGTGAATAACAAATTACTTATTTTTAAGAGAGTTTTAAGGTCTTTTCTTGATGCTTTTTTCCCAAAGAATGTTAAATTGGCTGAGTGATGATAGTTTTAAATGTGGATGGTCACTGCTTTTTCAAGCGCATTCATTGTAATTTCAGCTGACGGTAATTGTTATTTGTGACTCTAACAATTTTTTTTCTTTCCCTCTTTAATCGTAGGAAACAATAGATATGAGTGTTCTTCTTTTCTTATATAGAAGTCCATGCTTGTTCTTTTAAAATCACATTATAACTGTCATAAAAACAAATCATATATAATTCTCATCTGTTTTTTTTTCCCATTTTCTTTGCTTCTTTGTGCAACACCGTGTTCCTGAAGTTTAAAACAATTTTGTATTGAAGATGCTTATTTTACATTATGAAACTACAACATTATGATTGAAATTATTTTGTTGAAGAAAGATCTCGATACATTATCTTTGCACTTGCACTGATTCATCCATTGTATGAAACACACAGTATTTTCATCGTTTATTTTCAATTAATTTGATGAGTTAATTTAATAATTGATTTGAGAAACCATGATTATGATCAATACAACAATATTTTATTGTTCATTCTGAAATTAATATGGAGTTTATAAAATTCAATCAAATGAGAAATAACATCAATATGATCTTTGATCAATTCATTTGATAATTTAATTTTGACACAAAAATAATTTTCTTAAATCGTGGTTCATAATATATATAATTATATTATTATTAATGATAATAACTTATTATTATTTTATTATACAAGTACGCACAACTTTTTAATACTGCTCAGTTCTAACATTCATAGACACCTTCATCCTGAGTGTTTGCACATGCACAAAAGGCTATAGCTGAAAGATTATCTAAACATTTTAATTCCAACCAATCTTGTTGCAATATCCTATGTAAATGACTTGACCTAAGAAATAATTAAGAAACAATCACCTTGAAGAAATAGAAACATTGTCTTAAATGTAGTAATAATCTCACCACATGTACTAAATAATCTGCAAATGTTACAACAGAATCTTATCATCTTGTGTATTTTTCTTTTATTTATTTATTTTTTAAAGACAGTCTTATTACAAAGCCTCATTGAGCTGGAAGGTTTAACACACAGGTAGATTGTCTGACCTTAAAGCCTAAAAAATGCTCTCACTTTCCCTTTAAATCAACAAAACCCCATTATCCCTGAAAATGTATTAGTCTGCTTTATCCTTTATATATTAATTTAAAGCAAATATTCAGCTGAATATTCAATAAATCATTAAAAAGGAACTTAAAAATGAATTATAATTACATTATTAGAAGTACTACAAATATACGATTAATAAGGAGATTAATAATAGGCAAGGGCATTGCAGATTCATTCCAGACATGTTCAAATTGAGACAAACGCAGTACATAGACAAATATAATGTTGAAGAAAAAAAATGAAATTATTACGAACAATTCACAACACGCCTGGACTTTCAGCGCTCTGAGCAGAGCCAGCACAACGCCGACTGCTGCGGACCACACACGAAGCCTCTGTCTCTCTCCATCCAACACATCACGCTAGCATGCACGGCATGGTCAAACACACACAATATTTTTCTTCTAACATTGGAAATACTAATTTAAGTGGAAAAGATTGCTTCATCGACTCATTAAAACCACAGAAATTTAAGGCTGACGGCAAACTCATACAAATCTACATTTAAAAAGACTGTACTGCCTGAAGCTGCAAATATGTTTCACATAATAATGAGCAACACAATGAGCTCAACTGTTGAATATCAGTCAACAAGAATTTGGATCAATGTCTCACCTAAATTTTACGGCAGCGAAAGAGATGGGGCAAATAAAAAGTGGTGAACGTGGCAGATGCGGGGCACTAATGCCAGCGGGCCAGTGAATCACTGGGAGTCTGGGGGTCAAGCAGCAGCCTCACCTTGCTGCATTAGGCCCCCGCCGACCACCCCGCAGGCAGCCTAATACCATTAGCAACCCTTAGATGAACACATTAAATTGCCCTTTTGTTCTGCAGGTGCCGGTCCGGCCTCCAGTGCTCACTGGCACCGCTGCACCAAATACAGATGGTTCTGCAGCATTTAAAAGAGAGAGAGAGAGAGAGAGGAAAAAAGGAGGATTTTTAAACAGACAAGGAGAGCTGCAGAACCAGCTGATTTACACTGTCTTGAAGCCGACGGCTTGGCCGGTACTACTCAAAACTCCCTCAATGTTAGCTCAGTAGAACATGAAAAGTACAATTACAAAACTATTTGCAATGTAATACAGATGTCCACCTCATTTCAGTCAAACAAATTTCAGAAAATGTAATCAATTAAATAAATAATACAAAAAAAAGATAAATAAATATGAAGAATGCATTATTTTTTAGGTGAATTACATAAAAATATGTTATCATATTTTGGGATATTGATTTCCGTTTTCTTCTTTTTGTTTAGAGTTTAGGTCAGAATTTAAGATAAACGGACAATTAATAAACAGACACTTAGGCAAATAAAAAAGAAATAAAAAGTAATGAATTCCAGTTTCAGTTGGGGCCAGACAAACAATCATTTCTTCAGGCCATTTATGATTATCCGACACCAAACAAAGCATTTCATGAAGGATAACTTTTGGTTGACAGCCTAAACCAGGTCCGACAAAATGTTTACACTGTTAATCAGCACTCAATATCAATAAACTTAGTGACTTTCAAACGTATCAATTGGCTATTTGGACTCTAAATGACTTGATGAAGTGAATCCTGTTGCTGATGACAGACCTCAAAAGTCTGTCACCAGAGTCGGCTGCTTTGATCGGCCACTCAGCTCCAAAGGATCAGCAGAGAGGGCTTCCCAGTGAACCCCCGATCCAACCCTTGTCTCACCCTGAGTCCAGCTCTTTCTCTAGCCCCCTTTTTCCAACACTGCTGATGACCCGTAAAGAAACCATTGCCAGCAAGTTCTGATTGACAACAAAACAACTGACACAAACACGTGAGCGGGAGAGAGAGAGCGAGGGAGAGAGAGCAATATGATGTCAAAAAACATGAATACAGCGGCCATCTAAGCATGCTGGCATTAAAATTCCATAGCGATAAGATGGGGCTTCTTCATGCCAAATACAGCATGTAATAAGGTCGACAATGAGCGAGACAATGCAGGGAGAGAGATAGCAGCACTATTGTGAGCTGAATACATCCCCCTCTTTGCTTAAGGCCACTCTTCCCTCTACATGAAATGGTGCGTGTGTCTGTGTGTGTTGCCAATCACACCTGCCTTCTCTTCACTGCTGGTACCACTGGGTGGAGGTAGCTGTTAATGTTTGCAGCTGTGCTGCATCTCTATTAGACCTAATCCAAAGCAGAAGCTGCAGCAGCACAGCAAAATGTGAGGTAAAAAAAAAAAGAAACAATAACGCGAACATTCGTCCAGCTCCTGCACGTTCTGCCGAATTTTAGAATTATTTTTCCCTCCACTGAGCTGCCAACTAAGCAGGATGGAGGAAAATAAATATCAACAGCTACATTAATCATTGGCGAGACAATGTGTGCAGTTCTCACACGCAGCGTGTGTGTTTCTGTGTGTCGGGCTAAGCTGTGTATGTTTAATTAAGAGGACTAAAGCAGATGACAAATGTGAGATAGTTAAACATTTAATGTGCGCTCATCTCCCCCTCATTTATTTTGCTCAGCGCCTCAGAGTGGGTGGTGTTCAAGTGTGATGTGCAGGAAGAATGATGGAAAAATTTGAAGCCTAAGAAGTATATGCCGTTGCACACACACACACACACACACACATTTAATTTTGGTGACGCCTCAAACAGAATGATCAATGAAAACTGATGCACAGCTTCTCGCGGCACTGACGGACAGAATGTATACCTATGTATGGGTGAACATTTACAATGCATATCACATGACTACACACAAAGAGTTTCTGCGCGTGTCAAAAAATGCCTCTTGGTTTTTCTAAAATGTAATATTTATATTTAGTTGAATAATCAAAAATGTTACACGTGTGACTTGTAAAATGTGTGTGTGTGTGTGTGTGTGCGCAGCTAGTAAAAATCGTACATTTCCAAAACAATGTTACAATTGCTAAAAAATGCATAGATGCAGCACACACTTAAAAAAACACGAGCATCAAAACCTCCACACGCATGCATGCTTCTACATACACACACACACACACACACGTTTGCCCAACCAAGCCCCCACACACACACACACACACACACACACACACACGATATGAGGTTTAAATACCGTTGATGATAGTTCAAGCAATTCAAGATATAAAATACTACATTATATAAAACTATGCTTTGCATTCTTGACACATGCATGTTACTGAATGCCCACACAAATTCAAGGACACATGAACTTGACGCATGAAAAATTATGTTGATAAGTGATGAGGGACACTAAAAATGTGCTTAAATACAAAAGTAAGTGTTAATGTCACTTGCATATAAATATATCATTGTTCTTTGTAGCCATTAAATATGTAGCTCTCCAAATGGCCTTGTTTTTTGTCCATTTCACCTGACATGTATTTCACTTTTTCCAAGCAGGTTGAACCCTAATGTGTGTGTCCACGTATGCGTATCTATGCGTGTCAATGCGTGCGTTTCTGATGGACGTTGCCTTCAGTCAATGTCAAATCCCAACTCCGATAGCTTCGCATAAAAATATAGAAAGGAAGACAGCCTGCGGCACATACATCTCTTTACTCAACCTACTTCCAATATAGCAGACAAACTTCTCACTACCAATGTGACAGTGTTCACTTTAAAAGCAGTGGCCTTATATATTTATGCGCATCTATGTCTAACATGGACAGATTGTCCCAAGAAAGGTACAGCTGGGTGGAATATGCTGAAGTGTAAAAAAATGCAAAAAGAATGAGAAAAAGAAGAGTAAGAGGAGGTAGGGGATTTAAAAAAAGAAAAAGAAGAAAAAAAACGTGTGCCATGAGCATATATAAAAGAAGCCTTCACCAATTAGTGAGGAGAAACGAGAGAGGGTGCTGCTGCCGCGTCGGCACTCAAAGAGCCAGGCCTCGCGGCAAAGCTGTCATGTCGGCAGGATTGATCAACAGGCCTGCAATTTCTAATGGCATGTTGTCATGAAGCTGCAGCCACAGGGAGCCACCTGCCGTGTTTCTCGCTCTGCTTTGCCAGTAGGTGTGTATGTGCATGCATGTGTGAGAGACCGAGTTGGGTTACTGCACCAAATGTATGGTGCTGTATCTTTTCATTTGGAACCAGCCTGAATGACACTCCTCCCACTTTGCCAACGCATACTGATGGTGGGAGGATTGCGCAGTTTTTTTTTTTTGCTGTGCATAGCGCGTAAATGGAAGGTGTATGATTGGAAAAAGCCAATGAAAGCAAATGGTTTAGGTGATGTGAAATCAGCAAAAAAACGAAGATTGGAACACAAAAAAGCCAGATATTTTCCTATCTTTGCCGCTAGCTATCAATAAAAAGACTGCATGGATTAAATGACTCAAAGTAATAATGCAAAACCCACTTGATTTGGACTTCTCTTCATTCAAAAAGAAAAACCCGTAAATGAGATCCTTTACAAAGTGGAAGGAAAAGGACAATTAAACTCCGCATTTGTGTCACAGTACTTCCACTTCAGCCAGTGCGGTCACACCAACGCTAGAAGTCAAATAAAAGTTACCGAACTTGACAGTTCAAGGTAGCCGCAGCTAGTTGGTCTGCGTGTCACGTACAGTTAACCTTTTTATCGGGCACGCCTGTGGTCTCATCAGTCGATGGGATTCTTTGCCGACGGCGCTGGCTCAGCCGAGGGACACGAACCAATAGAAAAATATTTCATTGTGTTAGCATTTCAAATGGCGGATGGAGGGTGGAGAGGAGGGCATCTGGAGGGGCGGGGGGGAGACGCTCGAAACGATCGTTGCCAGCCGAATTAATTGCCTATTCTGAGAATAATGTCCCTTATCCATCGTTCCTCGGAGGGCTGAACGCCACTAGCACAGGCGACTTTTTTATTCTTTGTTTGGCATCTTCAAAAAGAAGAGCGCTTTGGGGTTCTGGTCATGCAAGGGGGTTTAGCCCAGCTCCCTTTTCGTTTGGAAAAATTAATGAATGACTAATCGGTGCAACAATATAAAGAAACAAACAAGTAAAAAATTCATCACGAAAGTCGATAAATATTAAGGCTTAATTCAATGTGATACTATTAATTTTGAGTAAACTTAAAAGTGCATCTTGCGCTTTAAGCTGGATAAACGGCTCAAGACGGAGAGACCCTGGTGGCTCGTCTTTCTTTTTATTTCAGGGGATTTGGGTTCAGGCTCCCTAACACAGTGGCCAAACAGATTCAGTGACCCAGACGTTCATCGATACATCTTTTTCAGCACATCTTAATCTGATCTTTCTTTTTCATTAAGATCCGTCACTTTTCAAACTCAAAGCAGCGTGAAGAACAATCATCGCTGAAGTGAGGAAAGAGTCAGTAAAAGAGAAAAAGTCACGGCTCTCCATTCCACACAAATTCACAATAGTGGAAACAAGAAATAAATCAAAATAGGGAGAAGTCTAAAAATGTTGTTTAAGGTGGAAGGGGTGATTGGAAAGTCTTCATCTGTCCGTATCGACCTCTGGAGCCTCTTCCAGTCCGGTGTCGATTTCATCCGTCGGCAGATAGACGGACGAATTTGCAGCCGTTCCCATTACACGCCTCTCTGTTCACTTATTGTGAATTCAGTCAACGAAGTCAATCTTATTAACTTCCGCGACGGTTCACACGACATTTTCCTCAATTTTCTTGCCAACATCAAATACATCAATTAGCTGCCCGAAAATGGGAAAGTGCGAATGACAGACTCTGATAACGGCAAGGCATTTGAAGCCGTGGGTAAATCTATTCTCTGGGTCTGAATGTGTTCATTACAATTGGTTTTTCAAAGAGGACCTCCAAATAGCAATACAAATTAAATTTATCTCCCAGAAATGTACAGAAATTGTTTTTAGCCCTCTTTGTCATTTCTTTTCCTTTTTTTAATCCCATGTCTATCTCTGTGCCTCAGCGCCATACCGCTATGACACAATGTGCATGTGGGCTTTTTCTCATTACAACAGATCACAACTCAAACAGAAGCAGAAACCTGGCCTGCTAACCACTAGTGAAACCTCAAAAAAGATCTTGGATGTTTCCACGGTAAAATAATGATGCCAGCACAGACTTAATACACAAAATTGTAAATATCTAGATAAGCAACAAGATAATTTCATACATCAATGTCTCAGATCTGTCTCAGTGACGAAAACAAAACCCACCTCCATTGTAAAACCAAAAATCCTAAATGAATAAATAAATGAAAAAAAAAATTATAGAAATCAACAAGAAACGTAGTCAAAATAAGAAGCAATGAATAGCAATTTCAGAGGAACAAGTGAATGGAAATGTGGAGGGAAAAGTAGCTACTAATCGAAACAATTCACAAGTAAAAAAAGGTTCTTCTTTTTTAATGACAAACAAAAGAAAAAATCTAAATAATGTTGTTAATATTAATATATAGTAATATTAATTTGTATTGAATTATAGAATTATATTATATAATATATTATTATACTATATAATTTTCCTTCAGGGACTGGGATTTCATACACACACGCGTCTGTTTTTCTATCCTTGTAGGGACATTCTGAGGCCCTCTCATTGAGATAATGCTTTCCCCAGCCTCTCACCCAAAACCTAGCGATCCCAAAACAAATGGCTCACCTTAACCAGGACTCTGAACCAAACTTAAACCCAATTATAACGACACAGTTATTTTGAAGTCTTGAATATGGTGCCCACCAGGATAGTGCTTTGTCGAGAATAGGTCCCCAAGTAGTTTAAACAAGCACACACACAGACACACACACAAACACACACACACGTATATATATATATGTTAATCTATATATATATATATATATATATATATATATATATATATATATATATATATATATATATATAAATAGATTAACAATACAACCATTTAAAATGCATATTTTTGTGTGTAGCACTCAACATCCAAACACAATTGTATTGATCATTATTTGCTCTTTGCCATGACATTCTCATCAAAACGTGAAACAAAAGCCATCGCATTAACAGTGCTCTCCCTTCTGGCAAAGATGTAATTCAATAAAAGCCGTAACCTTTAAGTAAAAGGCTATTTCTGGCCCAGATCCAAACCATTGTCCAGTGGCTTTCTTATGCTTGAGTTACATCTCAGAGGGGGTGAAAAAAAAGCAACTTTCGTGGCAAAGATACAAGGGTTGGGGATCGCGTTCCTGTCTGCCATTGATTTCTGATCTTTTGACATTATTTAGTAGCTTTTTATTTTCTCGCTCCTTCGTTATTCCATGTCACAAAAGACAGAGATGTCCAAACAAACGACGTCGGCCGTATCTACTATCTGTCAGGAGAGCAGGCCTCTTCCCGGCATTTAAGCAGTCCGATGCTCGGATGCAGTGCCCAGAATCAGTAGGATGAAAATATCACCCTTTATAATGGAAGCCAGTCAGATACTTTCAAGCTATAAGGAAACATGCGGCGTGAAAAAGCTGTAACCAATACACTCCTGGAGCATCAGCGTGACCCCTAGTACAACAATCAAAATACACTATTCCATTATCTGACTTACTACTTGCCCCCACGAATGGAGCTGAAAGGACAGTGCACATCTTCAGACACTGCACAGGATGAACGTCAAACACACGAGCATGATCAGTTCCATTAAGCAGAGGTTTGATCGTCATCTCCCTAGTGCGCTTTCAGTGGTCTGCTCCAGATTAGGTCCCTGAGAAAATGGCCAAATGATGTGTTTATCTCTTTGTAATTATGCTGAGGTTTGATGACAGAGATCGGTTGTTTGCAAGCGACTTAACAAGTGCACAATGGGAGGCGTACCAACACACACAGATGCGTGCTCTCCAATAATCCATTCGAAACTATGAAACAAAAATAAACGGAACAGAGAAATGTAATTAAAGCAGAACATGACTAAGCATCTGACTGCATTTAATGCGCTTTGTTGACACAAATGGACTTTCAATATGGTTGAAAAACAGTGACAATGTAAATTGTGGGTATGCCATCAAATTTATGATTCGTGAAAATTCATTGAACAGGTATATAAAAACTTAATTAAATTACTGAATTAAAATGACTTAATGGTCCATTTTTTCACATCATGTACACAGAATGTGTCATTGATTACAAATTTATTGTCAATCCATGTGATCGGTATCGGTGGTGATCTGAACTCTGGCTGATCGGTATCATGATCGTCAGCAAAAATCCTGATTGGAGCATCCATACTAATGATGTCTACTATCTAATTATGCACTCCAGTTTGTTTGGTCATGTTGTAAACAACAGCTTGACCTGCGAAGAATTGCTCCTAATCCTTGAGTAAAATATCAGAATAAAGTCTAGTCTAAGTCTAAGTCTCTCAGTCTAAAGAAAATATTAGTTTTGGTTCAATCTCTATCACCTTTTCTTCACCAGTGTTTTTGCCGGCGACTTCAGATTTCAAACCCTTTCGTCTCTACCTTGCAATTACTTTTAAGAGTTTTGGATGGACCCATTTGCACTTTCATGTCCACTATAAGTGGATGAGTCAATGCTTCTGGCCATGAAGGGAGAGCTTTTTTTAATGAGCTGAGGTTTAGGTTAATTAGTTGGTTAAGATCTTTCGTTCACTTGGCCTCACATGAAATTAAATCTGTTTCCTCATATCTTACATTTAATAACAAACACTTGGGATTTGGGTTCAGGCTCCCTAACACAGTGGCACACAAGCACCCTAATTTCTGAGTTTCGAAAGAGAGGGAAGAGGGGTTGGAATGTTCACGCTTGGGATTATTAATTGCTACTCAATACTTCATACAAAAAATTGCCAGTGGAATAATTATAGAGTCAAAAAGCAGTTTCAGTAAAAACGCTAGAACATAAAAAGGAGATCACAACAATAATAATGCTCAAAAGGCAAATTGAGCACAATGAGACATAAGACTGAAATCAACAATAACTATGTCTACATCAGTCATGCCAACTTCACATCCATCTACAGAATCTATGAACCTCTTACTTCTCAATACAAACCTCAAAAATATTCACTGGCAATCAACAAAAAATGTCTGCAGTGTTTTACGCAAAACAGAAAATGTAGGTCTTTTTCAGAATAAATGTGTGTTTATACCACATATACTACATGTTTTTAACAATATACAATACATCATACTTGCACACACCCTCACACTCATGTATACATTCAGATATGTCCGTAAGATCAAGACGAACTGAACTGCAAGCTGACCTCGTTAAACAAGTGACACTGACGCTCCACAAATTGCTTGTTTTGTTTTCATTAAACTAACAATTGTGGCTGTGGCCATTGGCTGATAACTCTGTTGATTCAGTGTGAGGCCTATGCATACACACATGCACAAACAAACAAGCACGCACACATGCACACAACTGAGGCATTCACTTCCCATTAGGAACTACATGAAGCAAAACGGCTCAGACTAAAAGACAACCCAGCTGTAAATGTGTTAAGTTTAGTGTCTGAGAGAGGTGAGTGTAGGGGGTGGGTTCAATGGTCTTTACACTGTAATTACGGGTTGTCGCCACAAAGCAGAGACCAGCGCACTTAGCACTAATTCAATCCATCTTCATTTCCAGGAGCAACGCCCCAGCTATTGATTGATAGTTATCATTAGAGAGTGACAATGCACTGAAACCACTGAGGCGCTAAAGAGTGTGTGCATGTGTGTGAGTCCGTACATCTCTTAAGTCAAGAATTCAGCAGGATGTGTCCCCTCAGATTCACATCACGGGACAGTAGGATTATATTTAGATTACTACAAAGTTGATTAAGAAGCGAGTGGACAGGGACACTAATTAAGAATGATGTATGTATGCACACGCAAAAGTGTCCGCAGACACACAGGGGTGCACACCCTGCGTACAGAATTCCAGGGTAGGACATACATGCGTGTTCACATACACATCCAAATTGTTGTTATACTGACCGGACACAGAGACAGGCAATCTACCACTCACCAGCCGTTTATAGCCAGCAGCTCAAAATACTGAGGCGTGCACGTAAGCACGCAAGCACGCACACACTCCCCCTGCTTTTCACTTACATACACACACAAGTCTAGGCACCGTCTGCAGCCAAACCTGAAACCACAGGCTGTTATTGAGGAAAGACTCCTCTATACTTTTAGTCTATATATTCAGTCATGACCGGCCTGTATGTCTTAATTATGTGCGCCAGTTCTTTTCCAAAAGGACATGGCAGCAGATTGGTCGGCAAAACAGCTGTGGAGCAGCAGGACCCTGACTGAGTCTTAATGCGGTCACAAGCTCAGAGACTGCATCATTACTTAAGTTTAGCCGAGGACAGAAACCAACATGGCCATTCCATTCAAGAAGGCCTTTTTTTTTTTTAAAAACGTCGAACACTCACATAAGTAATACAGACCATCAGAAATTCCTCTATCCAGATGGTGATTCAGATTAGTCCTAAAATTGAATCTTTTGTGCCTTGTCATCCATATCTATGCATAACCTTTCAAGTTATTTTGAACAACTACAGACAGACAAACCAACAACATTGAAAACGTAACCTCCTAGGTGGAGGTAATGAAAGGACTTTTAAAAAACAATGAGATGACTTCCACTTTGTTTACCTATTATGTTAAATATCACGGTCAGAGCAGTTTAGTGAGAACAAAACAAACTTGCATGAGAAAATGCTTCCCGGGTTTATATCAAGACAGAAATCAGTTGATAGTGTTCATAGCAGTTGCTCTAGTAGGTGTGTCCTAATCTAATTATTCATTATTATTTTGCCTCTCATGATGTTGCCAAAGGAATATCAACGGTATTGTTGCATCAACAACATATTCATATTCTTAAAATTCACACACTGGCACGGACACGAGCAAGCAAAAAACAACCTGAGCCGAGCTGTTTAAAAGACTCAATTGCATCTGTGTCTCCCCTTCAATCATGTTTAGTGACCCAGAAATGGCCCACATGGCGAGTGTCTGCCTTGTATTCACTGACGGATCATTTTTTGGCGGCACCGTTCGACAGCCAGCAGGGGGGGCTGCAGAGATATATTTTTTTATAATGCAAATTAGGACTTGTAATGCAGCAATCTACTTAAAAGCAGCAATAAAGCCTTTATCTAGTAGGCACAGGATTCAAACCAGCAGGAGGAGGTTCATTGTCATATGACACTGCCTGCTGGAATTCTGACGATTCTCTGACTTGCACGCTCATGTTCTGCTGCTTTGCTCTATAAAACGAATGTTACATCCCCTCAATGTCCCATTCACCTGCAATTACATTTAACACTCACTTGCACATATTTCTGCGATGCGTGTTTATGAAGGCTTGTCTCATAGGACTGAGAGCAGCGACCAGCATGCAGAAGCAGACCGGCTGGCCTACCAGCAGACCCTGTAGTTTGTTTAGCAACACTCCTTTTGACGACGCCCGAAGGGTGCAATTAAGCCCAATTAGAGCCTGTCGGTTTTATTAAGAGGCACAGACTGGCCAGGCTCCGGGGCAGTGTGGGGAAGAGGAGGAGGGAGGAAGAGTAGAGGGGGAGAATTTGCTGCACCAAGGAGCTCTAGCCTCAGCAATGTTCAGAGGGACCTAATGTAAATGCATTCAAAACTTAAATTAAGTTGAACAGACACATGACCCAACTACTTAATAGCTGGGTTCAAAGGGTGACCCATCTGAATTAGGGGCAAAAGGGAAAAAAATGCACATATTGACATGCAATGTATCAATAAGTCCATATCCACCGTTAATTGGCGAGGCATTCCTCTCCACCCACCATGCCTCCTCCGCTGATATTGAGCTCAAGCCCAACAACTGTAAATGAAATTAATACAGGTACAGATTTATGGGCATTATGATGTCATCACAATTGACAAAAACCTTCAACTTCATTGAACTCCAGTGCTTACACAGAGACTATATGACTGAATGCTAACCGGAGCTAACGTTAAGCACTTCTTTTAGTTAAACCTCATCTTAAACTGTTTTTTTTTAAATCAACATTACTCAGTTCACTGAACCGACAAACACATAGTTACTTTGAACCCTTTATAACTTAAAAAATATAATCAACATAGGTTCTGTGCAGTTTGGCTGTGACAAAGTAATAAACCAAGTAACGCTCTGTCCGAGACTCCAGCCGACGACAGGACATCAAACCCTGGAGTGCGCGCTCCAGCCTCGGAGGTGTTGAGAGTGAGCACCTCCCCTGTGACACTCTACCACGGTCCAGTACGGAGACAGGAAAGGTTTTACACCTCAATATGAAGAAAAAACAGTAAGTAAATGTAGCTAACAGGACACGTCTGCATACAGAGGCTGCGTTATACACAATAACAAAGCGTGACGTGGGTCAGCTGATCGGTCCACGCACGCTATGTTTTTTTCCGGCTTATTTCTGGAGCGTTCGAGTTCTGGATTTTCGTTCGAAATCTGAGGTAAAAAAATCTAGAAATGTTTGTTGTCCGAGACGTTTGAAAACCAAGGCACCACTGAACATACGTCATAAAATTGTAAAAGTACTAGTTAAGTAAAATTGAGGCACTATAGATGTAACACACAAACATCCAAAAACAACTGAAACTATATTCAGAATTATTGAGAGGTCTGTGTTTGTGTTTTGCGGGGTTTAGCAAGCAGTAACTAGGGTTGCTTCTTCTTCTATTATTCATTATTATGATAATCACTACGGAAATATTTTATTAATAATAGTATTATTTATTTAATTACTTTAATCATGTTGATTATATCCAGAGTGCAATGAGCTTGATCGGATAGAAGAGGGTCATGGAGCCCCTATGGTGCAATCAGACTGGAAACGTGAAGCGGAGGGAATGTATGAATTGTGTTATATGAACTACAAGTTTCCTGTTCATGGAGCTGGTCACATGACGTGATATTGCCTTGTTATTCTCAAGGGAAATCAATGGGGAAAGAAACAAACAAAAAAACACCCCTAAACCAAGCAAACAACCAGAACAACACCAAAAGCAAATTACTGAAGTTACCAGAACTTAACGTTTTGCAGATACACACTACATAATTACTGAATGTACAAATAAACAGAAACAAAATACATATAATTTTATGATGAGGATTACTATTGAGCAGCGGTTATCATTACAATACCAGCAAGTGGCATGCTGTAGGACATACAGACTGTTTAGTCTATCTACATTTATTTTAGAATCATTCCATTTTTTTCTGTCACAAATCACAGATGCTATCCAATGACGGTTTTCAATGGATAACAACTCAGGAAAAAATGGGTTAATCTGAAAGCAATTTGAGTAATTACAATACTATACTACAATATGTGGATGGCCCATAAACACTCAAGTAGGCACTCAACATCCATGTACACATCAGGTCAAAGGCCAATAAACAAAGATGAAATGAGTACAAATTTAACCCAACTGGTTCATTTGAAAACAAAAATGAACCATTCTATAAATAGTATCAAGCAAGAGTGAATGCAGGCATGTGTGGATGCAGATGTCACAAAGCACTTTGTAGAGCGGGTTAAGAGGTGGCGGCTGTGTAGTTGTGTGTGTCTGCCCTCATATATTAGTGGTGTATTGAATAGGGCAAAACAGCTGTCTCGGAACAAAAAATGCTGCATCTCTTTCATCAGAAAAAAGAAAGAAAAGAAAAAAGGCAAATGAATGTATCATTTTCGCTCCATACAATTCCTTTTCAGTCGACCCCAAAACGGAGATGTTTACAGATAGCTATCATTTCTCCTCTTTTTCACATTTGAGCTTGGACACGTTTCAAAAGAGCTGGCCTTTTCATCTGCATTCTCGCAGTGAGGAAATTTGCTCCTTAATAGCTTTCAAAACAGGAAGCTCAAACAATAAATAAAGGAGAAGTGAGAAGAAAGCTTTGCTCCCCAGTCGCCTCTTCAATCGACGCATCCTTTGCTAAGCTGCATGCGGCACTGCACCCGTGCCAAGGTGCCAACTGTGCCAGTCACACTGACCTCCATCTGCAGGCAACTTGATATCATCTATCCAACCGCTGCATGCACCAAATGAATGGGCATGCTCAGTCACACTAATGTCTGAATGCCACAGAAGGCTCAGTCTTGGAATTGTGTTTCATCTTTGTGTGCTATTGTGAACTTTGTTCACAGCTGCTGGGGAAAAAAAATCCCTATATCACTACTCTGAATACTAAATCACTTGCATGGGTGGAATGCGCACAGGAATCTATTACCATCTAAAAGCAAATTACTTCACTGTCAGGCATTTAATATGTCTTTATCAATAACCCTCAAAGGTGCTAGGTAAAACTACTACGGACCAGTCTCAAATTACTACTTACCGTGGTCCCTTGCCAAGTACTAGGCTTGCTATTTTAATAGTATATGTAGGTGTCTGTTTACTCATGTTGTATTCATAAATCCGCCTCCTGCAGGGCATCTGTGTCCACCAAGTGCCCTTGAACATGCCATGAGTAGTCTTCCCGCGCCTCAACAAAAAAGAGACCTGAAAGACAGCTACACACGCTTCAGCACAGTTGGATAAAACAAACCTTAACCACACAATTCAACCTCAGCAAAGAACTTGCTTTTGGTTCAAAAGGATGTTCAGATGGGTGTTTTTTTCTTATTCTTGTCTTTTCTCTCCTGGGGTAGAACAAATGCATCATTTTTCTTATATATATATTTTCTCCTCCCCCCATTGTGCCATTTCCGTTCATGGGAGTTTTGCCTCCCACTGATTTCCACCAAGCCAGAGTTCTACCAGGCACTCTCGCCTGGTGTCATCGCCTTCGCTTTTAGCTTAGTTTTCCCTTGTGTGTCACATCTCAACAAATGGCCTATAAACGAAGGCTGTGCTTCGGGAGGAAAGAGTGGTACATGAGCTCAGCGTTTAAGCAATTGATTTCTTTTGATGATTGAAAAAAAAGAGAAAATGCTATCATATGGATCAAGCCTATTTGATCACCAATTTGATCTTTTTTTTATTGAAGCCAATATTATGCATAGAGGGCCAGAAATCTCTCTCCCCGAAAATAGAGGGCAGAGATTCCTTTTTTTATTTCAATTCCCTCTGTCTTGTTCTTTTAGACACTGGTCAAAATGTGTGACTATAGGTGAGAGTAGGGATTTAGTACGACCGGTGCGAGAAATGATATCCATAGAAACTATAAACAGAAAAAGAGTCATGGCATTCTCACTGCAAACCAACCTCAGGCCTAATTCCAGGGTGAATCAAGTCCGGGCAAGGACAGTCATTGCTTTTTCTTTTATGACAATCTTCAGTTCGAAATTTTGTCGAGCTGCTTATCTTTTATCCTGGTTGTCGTGGGATACTATATAAAAAAATATGTTGTAAGACAACAACAAAAAAAAAGCACTTTAGTGTTCCTAGGAGTGAAAAAAAGAGTGGAAAGAGCAGTAAAAAAATCCAACAACCAAGACAGTTGATGACACGCCAATACATGTCGAACACCCTCGTCAAGATGAGACTCCAGACGAGACAGAATAAAGAATTGGTGAGAAAAGCTGGTAAAGCCTCTCTCGGTTCTCTTCGACCCTATGTGATGTGAAATGGTGTCCACTGGGGGCTACAATTAGCCCGTCAAACTCATTCAAGCCAGGAATTCACACAACACCTCTCCGATTCCCTTTTCTGCTTCTGCAAAAGACGGCAATGCTCTAAAGAGACAGCAGACTTGTAAGACAAGGGGGGTAGTCTTTGATGTGCACCCATCTGCCTAGACCCCTTTTGCTCATATCAACGGTGCTGAGAAGATACAATTAAAATTGTAGGGAGGGAGACGGGCATACAGGGATTCACCTAAACTAATCAGGTCATTCAGCATTTGCATTTTTAAGAGAACTATATTAACCATGACATTTGTGGCTAAGGCTGGGCCATTACCCAAACGTTAACCGATTTAGAGCTTCTAACCAACACTAAACTGCTGTTTGTTACTTCAGTTCCTCCCTGTGGTAATTCCCTCTCTACAAGAGTGTCCTGAGTTTCCTCAAGGCCCCCTTGATTACGCATCTCTAAGGTGTCACTGACACGTTCAGAAACACGCTCAACACAGCGGCAAAAAAAAACAACTTTAACATTGTAGGCAAACATTTATTTTTATACCCGAATCAACGTATACCAAAGATGCATTGCAAGACAGTTAGCCAAGCTATGCTAAGACAGAGTTTCTCATTATCACGCCTGTGAGGTTGCAGACACTGGATTAATACTCATATAATCATGCTCGGGGCTTGTTCATAGGATGGTAGGGGAATGTGCCCTTTCCTTGCCCCCTGACTGGCTAGAATGGCTCTCCTCTGAAAGGCTTTTCCCAATTGGCTGGGCGAAAAACTCATCTTACGTTCATGGCAGGCTGAACTAAGGCAAGTAGCTGAACAGTGGCACATGTATTAAAACAAGCTGTGCATTTATCCACAAAACAATTGAGTTTGAGAGTGGTTAGGGTTTAGGTTAGGGGGTAGGAGTCATTCTAGCCAATCAGAGGCGAGGATGATAGGACCTTCCCCTAACAGCCCATGATTCGCATATTCGCATTCTGGGGTGTAGATTAGAACTGTGGTAGAATTAGTATGTTGGTTATTAAATCAGGATCAGGTCACTATATGATGCAGGCTCTCAATCACTGAAGCAATTTAGCACCAACGTTTTACTGACATAAGGTGTTCTTGCACATAAACAGCCTTGTGTAGGTATATAGAATAAATAATATTCTTTAACACTTTTTGCCATAATCACCCGGCCCAAGTTGTGCCCAAATATAGCACCTCACACCTTGTGTATTGATGCTTAAGAAAATCATAATGACTCATGGCGGTGGTTTTCTAAGCAAGTCGTTAGTCCTGGATGGAATAGTCCTTAATGGAGTGGCAGCAGTTAATACAGTTTCTGTTTGTTCTATCACTTGGCAGCCATTAAAATTATTACTAGGGCTATAACAATTCATTTTGTAGCTCGATTAATATCCCTACAATCCCACTAGGTCAATCTGTGATCCGCAGGTTGGCCTTCTGAACAGCATATATTGATCTAAAAGTTTTCAGAAGTAACAATCGATACAAGGAAGTGATGCAGAGTATTCCATCATGGCAGACTTTATATAAATGTGTTTTCTGCACCTCTATAGTGATAAAAGTGTCACTCAATTGAGCAGACCTGACTCAGACATCACGTCATGACGTCATCGCTGCGCTCCTCCACTGCAGCTGTAAACACGGATGACGGAGTGGAAGCAGCGGAGTAAGAAACAATCAAGTCATCATTGTGGTCCAGTGTTTGGAAACATTTTGGCTTGTGTGTGTTTTCATGAGTATTGTCGAAGTTAACTTGTAATTGGTGCTGATGGCAGTTTCTCTCCCAAATAAAATGTGAAACAGTTTGTTTGTGTCCAAAATTCATTAATATTGTATTCCCTAACGAGAAACAGACATTTCACATGCACACGTCTAGTATCGAGGTCATTATTTAACGGTTACACAGGTAGCACAATTGTTGGATTCAAGGCTATTGTATGACTTCAAGAGATCATATCGAATCATATCCCTCTAAAATGAACCAATAACATCCATGCAATGATTCAGCAATGAATCCCCCAAATTGTTATAACCCAATTGTTACAAGCATTTCACTTATTTTCGACCGAGAAGTTGCTTTGTGAAAAATAAGCTGTAAAATTCTACTTGTACAAAAATAACTTCTAAAATCAAATAATGGTTAATAGAGATGAATTTTGTGGCTGTTGCCACATGAATACTTTCTGATGCAGGAGTCTCCTGGGCAGGTCATTTACTTTACTGACAGTTTTGTTCATCTTCTTTTATATATTTATAAGGAACAGTTGTATCAGCTGTGTATCAGTTTTCTAAAATTTTACACCTTTAAGAAATCATCCATTCAAACGAAATATATATGAAGGCCTGCCTCTTGATTAAATAATAATAATAGAACCACTTAAATTGTGATCCCTATTTTTGCCATTTTGCTTGCATTCGGCAAGCGCAGTGCACCATGCAGCGAGCTGAGCTGTGGCGCTGTCATGATAATCCTCCAATGAAATAATAATCCTTCAATTAAAAAGCTCAGAGTTAGATTTGCAAACAATTGTTTAAAGTTTGGAACTTATCAGGAGTTTCCTATCTGGAGTCATCATCGTCAGACATCCCATCAATCCCAGGCATTGAAAAACGGCGAATTTCAATTATATTCAGAGAAATTATCGGGCGGAATACATACATACATATATACATAATTATTATCCCCTAATCAATAAAACACAAAAATATATGACTTTTTCCTTCACCCCAAATCTGCAATGTGAAATTTTTGACACACGTATATCCCACCACCTGTCAATTTTGTATCATGCAATCTGTTTAAGAGTTGAAAACGCCACTCAACGTTGCTAGTTAGGCATTTGTGATGCTTGACTAGGGCAGTACACAATAAGAATGTTGGCCAGAAAGCAAGTTAATTACAAACAAAGCAATAGGGGAGTCATTCTTCATTCAAAACATGGTATCATTTCTCGTCCAGTTCTGTTATCTGGAAAAAGAGATTTGATTTGGAAAAAAAAAATACAAGAAAGAAAAAGGAAGAATTGCCAGTTAGACCTACGCAAGCTATTGATGCTGCCTGTTGATTTAGGTATGCCTCGCTTCACACCCATCAACCCAGACCCGGCCTCACCAGCCCCTCACTTGTCTGCCATTCCAACAGAAGATGGAGATAGTGCCAAAAGTTCCAATTAAAATATCAATTTGAGATGTCAACCCAGGGGGACAAAAGACATTCACAGAAAAAAAGCTTTTTTTTTGGTTTTGTTTTTTTTCCCAGACAGCATAGGAGAAAAGCACAACGAAAAGCTGCCAAAATTCTGTGGACAAGCCACATTCTTCAGTTTTTCAGTCAAAAGAGAGTATTATGTGTGTTTTTCTGTGTGGTGTGTGTAAGGAAGGCAAACAGCGTGTGCATGCATGGGAGTGGGAACGTCTTGTTATGGAGGAACAGAGCATGTTGCAGATAAGAGGCCGACGGTGTTCAAAGAAAAAGGCAGGATGATAAAGTGTGCGGATTCGACATCATCGCCTACTGTCCCTTAATGAGCCTGGAGAAGTCTGGTGTCCACAAAATCTACTCCTGTCTAGCTCCAATCACACTGCCAGGCTTTTTATTTAAATCTTGCATAAAACTGTCACACAGTCAGTCTGGCCATGCTGTTTATCCTACTCTGGGAGGATGTTAACAAGACAAATGAATGAATAAATACACAAATAATGCATTTAGGTAGTGTTAATAATGTATGAAATGGAAGCTGCTTTTTGACAGTAACACTGCACAAAGAATTTCTCCGAACGCGGTGACAGGCTAGTTTATTTTTTCCCAGCATGCAATTTCTTGTAGCATTCACAACAATAGCTGAGCACTGCTGAGCTTCTGGAGCCAATCTTGCTGATTAAAATGGTGCTGTGACACATTCATTTAGACTTTTCTTTGGTTAAGAAGGCTGTCGAGATGGATGCACATCCCACTTCATCCCAAACAAACAGAAGGATGTTCGTGAGTGATCAGAAGTTTCTGATTCACCTCATAATACTCTCCACCTGATGTCTTGTCATCAGGCCATCAATTATCAGGCCATTTAATTAGAGAAGACATGACTTGCACAGAAAAAAAACAGTGAAGGTACATAAGTGTAGCAGCAACATTCGTAAGACAAAATGTCGACTTTTTGGATTACTTGAGAGAACTGCAGAACAAGAGTAAGAATAGCACAGGATGGGAAATTACTTTTTATATATATATATATATATACTTTTCTCGGCCGAAAATCAGGGCCTTAGACAGGCTACACAGCCTTGGAAGATGAAGCGTAAAAAAATAACAACGTGCACATCAAAACCTGCGCAAATCCGAGGGGAGTTCAGATAGGTCTTCATCGAATCTGCCGAGAGGAACAAAACCAAATAAATTGGGGAGGTTATACTTGTTCAAGCTGGCCCGATAAACCAGAAAATACTTTTCACAAAACATGGGGAAGGTGACAGAGGACAATGCTAAATAACACTTGCAAACTCCTACGGAAAGCCCCCCCCCCTGTTTTAAATGGGCACGGATGGAAAACTGAATACTAGGCAGCTCAAGTGCTTTGAGGAATCACTCAGCATTGCTAAACACAAACATGTCCAAAGTCTAGATATGTCTGTGATGGATAATGTACCTATAAAAGCTGGTTATCCTTTGGGGAATTTGGCAAGGCTTCCATTTCTCATCATTGCATCTAAACCCAGACTTTCTATAAATTTGTTTTCCACAATGGCACTCTATATGTATATGTAATATATATTCTCTGATGGAATGTACTAAATATGAAACTTTGCATACTGACTCAGACTTGATGACACAATCTAAACATGGAGAAAAAAACAACATAAGGACGAATGCACCGGATGTGCCAAATTTAGCCGCCTTTCGGTGATGAAGAGTGACCAGGTGGATCAGTGCCTAGTTGATATGTGCTAACACTGCGATGCCAGCACCGTTTCCTGTGGAGCACTTACATGCCGACAATGAAAGTTACCAATCTGGGCCCCGGATTCAGGTGGTGAATTGTGTAAACGAAAAATGCATCTGACACAAAACACAGACGGATTTAGTCGTGTCCATCTCTGTGAAAATGGCACCTGACCATCCAGACACTTCTCAATCTCAACGCAGCAGCATGCATTATAAACCTTGATCCATGAACCTTTGGTGTCCATTAGAGGGCTAACCTAACTGCAACATGAAAAATAGAGACAATAGCATTGCTATTTTTTAAATCAACATGTGCCTTTGATATATTACAAAGTCATGTAACAATAACATTTGGAATAATTTCAGGCCGTTAAAATTAAACTTGTCACAGTTGACAGAAAAAATACACGACACAACACAGAAACTCCTCAGTCCAATTGGGAAGAGTAACAGATAGAAGCAATAAAGTGTTTAAAGTCTTTCCTGGCTTAATATGTTTTTTTGATTTTTACATGTACTACATTTGGAAAGTTGTCGCAGTGACTTACCAAAAAAAAAAAAGAGATGGAGATAGTCCTGTCAGAAAAAGAAATGGGAAGCTTAAACGAAACTTATAAATGGAACTCTTCCTTGCTAGGACAGCTCAGTGTTATCTCTACATATCTGTAGGGAAAAAAAACATTCTATTGGGTCTCATTGTAGGTGAGATGAATGCATCATCAACTCGCTATCATTCCAGCACCTTTTTAGAAGTCCTCTGCAGCATATTGTTTTTCAGAGAAACCAGGAGAGCAGATTCTGTCATAACAAATTGACCTCATTACTACAGCATGGAGAAACACCCCACTCTTCCCTGATTTGGGCAATGAACATAACAGAATCCTTGTAATGGCCACTGAGACATTATTTTCTTGTACTGAAATTGTTCTTAACTCATCACAATCTATTGTATCAAGAGTATGGCAAAACCATGTCATCAGCAAACACCATTTAGAGAGGAATCAGGTCTATTTGGTGTTTGTTATTCATCAAGCAGTGCAGATCAGATAGACATGATACACAACAAAACATCAACCATCGAAGACTGTATGCGTGTTCTGAATGGGGAACAAATATTGGTACAATTCTTGTCAATGTTGTTTTTTTTTTGTTTTTTTTTTGTACCTCTGTGTCGGATATACCAATTAAATATACAGAAATGATGACGGTACAGATTGGTTAACTTGCAATTAGTGGCTTCCAAAAATGTAAAAATATATTATTGGATGCTTTGGTGTATAGACATTATTACATTCTACAAAACTGAATTTTTACTCAAAGAGAAAATGCATAAAAAAAAGTAGGGAATCCATCTCATCATATTAAAGTTTGCTTTGTTTTGATCATGCCTAAATTCAGGATAGCAGCTAAATACTCTCATCCAGGCCCCTCTACTTAGTCACTTCTCTACCTCTCCCTCCTTTGCACTCGGCCAGTGCTAATTGGTAAATCAGTTGAAGCATGCCAGTGCCAACAATGAGACACCTGGAGAACTGTTAAAACGGGTTTCTCACTGAAATCAGTCTCCTCTGTTAATACAGTGACTGAGAGCTGCTTGGCCTGTTGTCTGGCTCAGCTGCAGAGAGGAATCAGGACAGAATGTTTTCCAAAAATTCTACAGGACAAACAGAGAATTTCCCGATCATTTCTAACATTAATGATAGACAATGTTATTTTCCTACGATAGGCTCCTCGTCATGCAAGCCAGTGAGTCATGGTAATAATCTATGGGTCAACAAGTTCAAGTTGTGTGCAAACAGAGCACTGTTCTGACCTCACATGACCCAACTCTAGTCTCCCTTCCCTGAGATAGTCATGGTACACATTACACACAAAGATACAACCAATATTGTGGTGTAGACAAGTCTGTTTGGAAGACACACACAGTAAGACAGACAGCCACACCCAGATATGATCTTAACAAACCTTGTCAAACAAGTTCTAGGAGAAGCACTGAAGGAAAAGGAGCACAGCAGCAGTATTACAAAGGTCAAGGAATGTTTTTCTCCCTGAAAGTCGGGGTCACAAACAAATCCATTGTCACAACCCATCCTTCTGGCTTTACACTATTTCAAAGGCGAAATAGCTTTAATACACGTGATCTGATATCTGACAGAAATCTGTTTCGAATGATGACATGAATTATTTACCCACAGATCTGATATTCGTCTTGAATCGCCATTATGAAAGCGGATACGTATGAAGTCAGGATATTTATGGCAAAGCAGAAAGTCACAGCTTCCACTGTCCTACAAATGACGTAGAACAAATTCTTTTGTGTTTGGATTTTGTGTTATAAAAGAAGCAACAATGCATCGTCTCTTCCTTTCATCATGTCAAATTCTGCTGTTGCAGGGACAACAACAGCACGTGACTGACTATTTTGGTCACTACTTTAATATTGTTAATGTCAATAATGTGAATACTAATGTATTTATCAACTTATTACGATTAAAGCATTACAAGACAGGTTCAGTTTTGATCAGATTTAGATAAAAGACCATCTTTAAATCGCAATTTGAGACATCTTGGTACGCATTAATACAGGTACTTTCATGGATACAGATATGTGAGATGAGAATGTGGGAAAAATGCATTGAAGCAACCATGTGTCTAGAGGGCCAGGAAGACTCAATACTAGGTGTTATTTGCAGACAACAAAGGCCTTTGAGAAGTGTGTAAAATCAACAACCAATTGACTATTCAAACAATCATAAGTGTGCGTGCACATTGTGGTCACAGTGCAGCTAACTCAAACACAGCAGGAAAAAAAAAAAACTTTTGCAGTTGCGATCCTATGCAGTCCCAAATAAGACTGATCAAACCTAACTATCTTTATTTCGTAGACTGCGTCACACAGCTAAGAACAGCTTGATGATCAGTTGTTCTTCAACAAATTGAAGGAATAAATAAAAGACGACAAATAAAAATGTCCCACTGCCATTTGGAAGAGGTTAGAATTTTAGAAGGGCTTTACTAGGAAGAAAAATGTTGTCCGACAGTTACTACGTCTACCAAATTTTAATCAATACCTTCACACTGCGGACTGAAAGGTCAATTCTTCAAAGTGACTTTTTCTCACACCTGAGACGCCTGTATGAAAACCAAGGTAATGGAAGCACAAATGTCAAAAAAAAAATCCCACCAAAACAGCAGCACAAATTACAACACCAGAATTGGACAGTTTCTATTCAGGACACTTGTCAATAATCATTAGTTAATTAGTGTGTGTGATCAACTGTAAAATCCATCATAATATTGTTGGAATTCAAAGGTCTCTCACCAAATGAAATTGGTTAAGGCTCAGATCTGACTGTCCAGGGATTTCCCAGCAGAAGGGCCCCTGCAAGGCAAAGATGGATGTTCCCATGTCACACACTTGTATCAGCTGGCCATAATGATCTTTTTCTCACACGCACATGCACGCACACGCACACGCACACACATATATACATGTGCGTAGTTACATTTCTGCCTGAAATTCTCAAACTAACTCAATGAACTACTTTCTGCTGATTGACCTGGCCATAAGTGTTTTCTAAAATAACACAATACTGCACTTGGTTGTATTAGTGAGCATCTAATACAACTATAACATGAATGTTTGCAGGATATGAACGTGATAGACTGATACACATTTAGATACGAACTACAGTGATATGCAGAGTATACAACTGTAAGATATACAAATTATTTTAAAAATGCCATAGAATTAAGGATGCTCCGATACCGATCAGCCAGAGCGCCGTTCACCAATGAACACCGATACCGATCACATGGATTGATAATGAATTTGTAGTCATAATGATTAGACCTCCTGAGTACATGATGTGAAAACATGAACCATTACATCATCTTAATTCAGACACGTTTTAATGTATGTCTTCAAGAAGGCAAAAAGTAGAAAAAAAAAACCTTGCACAATGCAGCAACTATTATGTCAAAAGGTCAATTGGAAGCATTTAATTTGATGTGAGACAGCGCAGTATGGGGAATGTCTTTAGACTTTGCTTTGTCTGTGAAATATTTACATCCTTGCCGCTTGTAGCGGGACTCCGAGATAGAGGGCACTGCATTTATGAAAGTTGCACTCCAAACACTTTCAGAAGTTTCAGATTCAGGTAGCTAACTAACTTCGCACCCAACTCCAAAACTGATTGATCCAGTCATTCATGTCGCCGCATAAACGGCACCTGAGAAAGGCTGGTCATCGAGCTCTGTGAAATGAATGATTTTTTTGGGGGGCAATTCCGAATGTCACGCTCGGACCGACGGGTGTTGCTAAACGTCAGCAGCCAGTTGTCTCACTTTCATGCGCCCAGAAAACTCTCCATGGTCCGTCAAGTGTTGGCGCTTTAAATGGCGTGTTTAATTTGAAGGCGCTTCCCTGCATAGCATTGCTCCATGCATGTGCAGCAGGATGCAAACTTAACATGACAGATTGTAAGAACTTTCACAGGAGACATGCTGCTGCCCAGTCGGGGATTCATGGAAGCGCCAACTGTCACACGTGATGGGTTGTTGTGATCGGCAATGACAGGTTTCATTCACCGATCATGGTGAAATCATCCAATCGCGATCGGTGACCGACCAATCGGAGCATCCCTACATAGAATATTATGGATTAGCACCAACTTCATGTTTGGACACTGAAAGAATAACAAAATGGGGAGGAAAAATAAGAAAATGAAGGAAAAGATGTCTAAACACTCTTGAGGCAGGGAGTATACAGATGGGAACTACATTAGGTTTGATAAAACTCATTCATTAAGTATTTGATCTGACCTTGACCCTTCAAGGCTCCAGTGCAGCTCTGTGGTAAAATGTCATACAGTGCACATTTATGAACACAAATATCCTTAAAAATGTGTTTTTCATTTTCCACATGTCACACATTTGCTGGATAATCTTATAGTATGTTGACCAGGGTTACAAATGCCACAGAATGCAAAGATGCAGCAGAACAACGCCTCTTCATCTATTCATATATTAAAAAAAACACGAAAAGCTTGCATTTATCCACGCTGCTAATGCATATTGTTTAATCAGTAGATGGTCTTTCTTCGATGGGGATGATTGTGATTTTTAAACGCTTTTCCATTAGCGGAAAACCATTATGGATGTTTACTTGAAAAGGTTGTACAAAGTACATACAAGGAGCAGGAGGTTGGCATTCTTGCTGGCAAAGCAAACACTAGAGTGAACTGTCTGTGGGATCCTGCTGCCATCCAGACTGCTGAACACACAATGACTGAGGTGCTCTCATTCTCATTGTCACTGCTCTAGGGCCTGACACCATGTCTCGGCACCGTCACATTTAGGCCCAAGCTGATGATGTAAGCATCACCCCTTGAACAAACGCCTTGTCTAAAGGAGACATGAGGGGGTGGGTAAGAAGAAAAGCCTTTCCCAGCATTGGTCCTATCTGCTTGACAGTCGGCAGGAGCACATTAAAATTGTTCTCAAGTCAAACTCTCTTCATAGTTGAGTAATAAACAGATGGCTGGTCAAAAAGAATGACGGCTTTGTGCATTAGTAGTGTAGTGATTTTGCATATGACAGTAGGGCACTATGAAATCTGTTTTATTTTTTGTTTTTTCTTTTTGCAGGAACCATGTTATTTATATTACTTATTTCAGAACCAAATGCAGCTTTTTTATTATTGACAACTGAAATTTTACAAATTTAATCCAAATTAACTTAATTTCATGAGGTAAGAATTCAAACAATACATCACATGGTCCATTAATTAACAATTAGTTATTCATTTATTTATCCAGCACAGTCTCAGTTTGAGTGTGAACAATTGTTCTTATGCACTAATCCACGAACAAGAGGGAGCGCTGCACGCAGCACTACACACTACAGCATTTTTTTTAATAGCTCCGGCTGTGTAGCGGGCTCCCTATGCCTTCCAGAGTAGCTTGCCTAAACACATGTCCCCCTTCCACACAAAAACAACTCATCAGCCACATTATGTCAAATTCTGTGATGTTCCACGTTGAAGACTAGATTTCGCTTTGATCAGCCAATTTAGCCACTTCATGATTGCAGAAGTCATAGGGCCATATGAGTGCGTACGATCTTGAATACAAAGAGGGCACTGAGCAGTTGACTGTAAATGAATGAAAAATCATTATTGAACAAAAGGCGGTGTAACATGTTATCATGCATTAGTTGACCAACTATCACTCTCATTAAGCATTCTTGCAGCTTGACTCAAATTTTCACAATGTGGTTTTACAAGCCAGAAGGTGAAAAAGTACAATCGAATAGTGGGAATGTTGTGTAGACATATCTAGGCTGTGAATTCTAGTCTTCTAAATGAGCTAAGCAAGATCATCGCAGACATAGGCCCATGAAAAAAGATAAAAATGGATAAGTTATTTGTCCACATTTTATTACAGAAAAAGAGGGTAGCTAATGATCCCAAGAAGTCATGCTGGAGAAAGTTTAGTAGGTGAAATCCTAAGTGCAATGTGTGGGAGTCCTTTGCTGACTGCAGGTTCGCTCATTAACAGCAGAGGCAGCCAGGCCTTCCTGAGACTCGAGAAATTGTCTGCACAGTCCAGGTGCATGGTCCATTCAACCCTCGGGAAGCTTCCTTTATCCCCATTTTTCAGAATGGACAGAATCAGTGTAAAGAAGCTGAATGTGGCGCAGGCTATATTTTTTCACTGACCAAGGGTACCAGTTGCATGGCCATCCATGGCGCACTGAAAGGATTCACATGGTCATTCCTTAATATATGCATGGTCACAACATACATTCTTTTTTTCATTACATTAAACAAAACAAGTCCCTTCTTTTAGTGCATTTAAGTACACAGGCATCATACAAGGGGAAAGAGATGTTGACTGGTTACAAAGACTGAGGTGGGAGGTCTAGTTTAGATTGCATCACTTTTGCTTCACTAATTACCACGGATCTAGATCAACGTACCCTCCTTTCCTTAGTTCCTAGTCCTCCACCTACAGCACAAACATGGACGCCTGCGCACGCACACGCACACACACACACAAAGGCACAGTAAGAAACAGTTGGGAAATGGTTAACACACCAGCCATCCCCTGCTGCCAGTGAAAGCCTAAAAACAATGGGGACATTGTTCATTTTGAGACTGGGCTTCAGATGCTAAGACTGTGTGTGAGAGAGTATATATTCTTGTCGTGCATGTTTCTGCCCCAGTTCTCAGGAGGGTGAGATAAGAAACATAATTTAATCCCCAAGCCATTATGCAGTGGTATTTAATGATATATGTAGTGCATCACGCGACCAGATCAAAAAGGCACTCTCCTAAGTCATCAGTTATAGCTTGTGAGGATGAGAGACCTGTTGAGCCAATCATTGCAAGCAAATAAAACCTGTGTACATATGGCTCAATGATTTTTAGGGGAAAAAATCCAACACCAGTTTTTCAATCTGCAATTGTGATTTTGATCTGATGCACAATCAAATTTAAAACAAGCACTAGAGCCAAATTCACATTGTACAGTAACCTCTTTGAAGATGACAATATCACATCCTACATTATAATATTATCGCTGATATTGTGTTACTCAAAGCAACTTACTTTACCTAAATGTTACTTATGAGAAACACTGACAAACATTCTATACAACCTATTAACTGAACCTTTATAAGAAATCTTAGCAACCTGATCAAAGTAGGTGAGGGAGAAAAATTGAGCAGCAACTGGAGCAACTTCTCCAAATTGTTGAAACAAATCCACGAGTAAAGCGCATAGAGCAAGCTGAGTGGCCAACAGGGTTCTAAAGAGAACGTGATCTCGCCATATACTGTGTGGTGCGGCCATTTTTACTAAGACAGATGCAGCGCTGCAAGTGAGAGAGAACAGACACGGAAAAAATGGATAGCGCAGCAGGTCACACAGCACATCAAAAAACCATTGCTTTTGACATGACTGTCTTGTCTTAATTTGCAGTTTCTATCAGACTACATGCATCGTTTTCGAATAAATGTGTGTTTAAGAATAGAACAAGATCAAAAACATCATAAAATTGGAATTTGAAATCTGTAATCACATTTGTCTTTACTGATGCCATGAATCGACATAATGGTCTTGACCATGGTTACTTTAAAAATCTAGCTAGAAGGGATGTCGGCATAACAAAGATCGTCTAGACCAATGCAAAAATACACATCAATCAGAGCATAAATATGAAATCACTTCCAGCCAATGACAGAAAAGTTCAGCTGGTAGTCGGTTTTGGGGGCTGCCTGCAGGGTGGTCAGGCACTTCAAACGGGCACTGCATGGCCCTCTTTAAGAGCATTGTACACAGGGGCAGGCAGTGTGGCCTTAAAAAGACGAGCCAGCAAGAGGTAACTTCCCTACTCTGTCTTACTCCCAACGTTTCCATCAGTCAGGCAGAGACCAGCATACATTTCTGTTCATCCCCTCCATTCTCCTTAGCAAAATCCATCAACTAGTAGCGATGCGCAGAAATACAGACAGTATATTTTTTATTTAAATCTCTTCATTTTCATTTGTCATGTGTATAATATGCAGTGCAACCACCAATAGTACACTATAGCTGAGTGGTGTTTCAGAAGGACTGGACTAGATCAGGATAAAGCATTAAAAAGAAGTAAATCATGTCAACAGCTCCACAGAGGAATATATGGACATTGAGTTGGAGAACAAATCAGTGTTTGTTCAACAAAAACAGGGTTGCTCACATAATTATTTAAATGTGCGAAGAAGATAAATTGAAGATGCTAAATTGAATCTGCAATTACGGTAGATACATTTCTAGAAAACAACATTGTATACAACAATCCCATCTGACACTGCTGGGAGCATATGTGGGGTTATGATTGGCGTTCCTACTGCTGTCCACAATAATCCTTCTACTCTTTATGAACGACAAGGCAGTATGATGCAAACCAGGGAAACATTCAATCCCACTTCCTTCTCAGTCAGACGAGGATGGCAGAGCAGGATGGAAGCAGCGGCAACAATGCTAGGAGCATTTCACGTTTAATTTCATCACTGGCGCCAACAGCGAGTTGTGAGCCTGTGCGGCAATGCTGCAACGTCTCTGATCTCAGCAGCATGTGTACTCCTATCAAACAGATCACAGGGGGCCCAGGCAGCATGACCAAAAATATTACAATTAGTGGTGCAATAGATCACCACTGATCTGTGATCCATACAGGACGCTCACCACAGTTCGGCATGCACATGGTCCGCAGATGGGTTGATGGAAAAAAATGTACATGTTCACGGTAAGGCTAACAGTGCCCAAGTTGCCCATAACTGCTTGTTTGAAGCAGAATCACTGCAGTGCATCATTGACAGGACCCAAGATGAAGGCAGCTCTACAACACTCACAACCACTGCGGCATTCAAGCAGCCATTTGAATCCAACCTGGCTAAAGCCAGTACAGAAGCTATTAGTAACAAACTCTCACACAGTTGTCATGCACATTGTGAGCAAATTAACAACAGCAGATCCATCTAAATCTCAACACGTAGACTGATCCCCATCAAAGTGTTTGTAAAAGTAGGAAGCCCTGTATTTAGTGCTGCAGACACAGTGGCATACTCCATCATGCTAAACACAGAATTCAAATCCATGCTTAAAGATGATTACATGATCACATCTTATAAGTGGATTAATTATGCCAGGCATATAATGTGAAAAAAAGAAAGCCCAAAATAAGGCATGACAGGTTAACATGGATATAACATGTATGTACATCTGTATAACATGTAACATGTATACAATCTTCAACAATCGTCTTTGTCTGCTTCTGCTTCTGTCTCTCTCTGTCTGAGCTCTCTAGTTACCTTGGAAGTCTGTAGTGAGCACGACGGGAGGATGATTTAAATTAATTTCATTCATTGGGCAAATGTGCATTTGGACAAAGTTATACTTGTTTAAACGGGTGATGTCAAAATCGTAACTTCAGAGCGAAAACAGTTTTGATTATTACCACAGTAAGAAGAGTGTCTTAATTTCCGCATTAAATTTCATTGGTTAAAATGGACAGAAATGTAACAATTCGTAAAACAATTTCCGCTCATCCTATTGTGATGCAAATAGATTTGAGTCTGTACCTCATATTGTTCATCTTAATTTCACAGTAAAGAAGTGGCCCTTAAGTCTTATATAAAAATAACAGCATCATTGAGGAAGAAAAGCCGGGACTGAACAGAGCATTTTTTTCTTATTTCAAAAGTAACAGTCATTGGTAGTACTGCATCTGAAACACATCATTTGACAAGGTTTCTGTTTCAAATCAAAAGCCATGTCAACTGCGGCTATTTTGAGATGTGCTTAACTGAAATGGGCAACTCACCAGGGAGTCCATGGCTCACAAAACTTTCACCAAACTCAACAATATGGTTTTAATTCTACACTACTAGATCTACTGTGGAAAACTCACAATTGCAGTGTGATAAGGCATTTAATCGTAAACACAATAGCATTAACAGTTACTTAGCCGTGTGTGTGTGTTTTCACAATAACATGCAGAAGATGGACATCTCAAAAACAAGACAAATTCAGAGTGCCAATAACAGCTCCAGGCATTCATGGTCACCTCGCTAATTCTGTACACTCCCCGCTCTCATTGATTTTCTTGGCTCACTGACCTTGTGACCACGAACAAATACCTCCCAATGCTCAACCTTTGCAGTGACCTCTCGAAAACTTTCTGCCTCTGGCAAAATGTTAAGTTCACACTCAACTCTTGCTTCATGAGCTCTGAGCCTCTCAGATATTTGCATGCCCGAGGTGGAGGAGTCTCTTTTCTGTGTATGTACTGCATATGCCCCGGTGGCTGTCCAACCAACTCTCTCAAACAACTGTCCGAATGTTCCTCCAACTCCATTGAGGGGGAAATCAATGTGGAAGGAACACCCACACTTGGCTCAAAAGCTGTGTTTTAGTACATCCGTATTCCCTTCCTCTTCACACGAACTAAAATACTAAAATTCCCATCAGTAGTCAAACACACAAACTGCTTTACACAGAGTGTAAGGATGGTATTTCAAAACCCAACCTATACAGCACCAAAAAGGTAACCCCACAACAAAGCCAACATTTCATTGTGAAATTGAACCAAAGAATTTGTCTCGTTGTACTCATTATAAATAAATGCAAACAGAGTAATTTCAAACGGCCATTCAAAAAGATAAAGCCAATAACAATGCAAAAGGCTTCAAGATGGACAAGCGACAGACAGAGGAGCCTTGAATAGGTAAAGAAGAAAAGTACCGAGTATAGTGTTACTTACAACGATGTGTGCCGGTGATGGCGACCTGGCATCTTTAAGTGCTTGTCTACTTTGAAGACCTCCTTGTTGAACATCTAGCAGGGGCCATTTCATCTGTAGATACTGAATGGCAGAAAGAAAACAAAATGGAAAGAAAGAAACAAAACATGTTAACAATGCAGAAAGCAAAAATCAAAAAGGAACAAATAAAAATAAGACAAAGAAAGGGGAAGGGGGACATTTCTCGATGGTTGTTGAAACACATGAAAATAATTAAGGATCAAGACAACAACAAGATGGATGGACTGAGAATGGCCTTCAGTATTTGTCACTAGTTAGGACCTGTGGCACACACTAGTGTTTCACTTTAACTGACATCAGTATGGGGGCAAAGGTCAGATACTGTAAGTATGCACAAGCTAAACTTGGAGATGGCCAAATGTCATAAATGACTTTTATTGGAGCCCATAAACAGGCTGTAACGTGGCGTCTTACCATGCTTCTCCGAGGCTAGACCTATTGTTTAATTCTATAAATGATTTACTCAGGTGAAGTCCTTGCTGTGGTAATATAGTATCTAGCAAGTAAGACAGGCTATGCCGAGGGGCTAGAAACCCCAAGTATATTCATGTCAAAGGTCACCCTGTTTCATCGAAATTAGGTCAGTCACTCCACTACAACCGGCAATACTGCGCATATACGCGATAAAAGGTAACAATGTTTTGAAGGGCTTCATCATTATTCAGCATTTTATGTCGACATGCTGCGAGATTTAAAGTCATAAGCATTCCTCAAGAAACTTTTTATTTTTAACTAGCTGGACAAAGTTGGGCATTAGATGTAATGAGGGGGGTAATAGACATATAGCTATAACTTGTTTATAGAGGTGGCAATATGACAATATTAGATTGCGAACGATGCATACGTTTTGACGATCTGCCAATGTACTGGACCGTCTCTGTAACATTCTACACACTATAGATCTATGCTGACGCATGCTGAAGACAGTGAAGGTGATAGCCTTGACTGTGGCAAAAGGAGTGGGAAATAAGGACATCCGTGCAGGAGAGGGACGCAAGCGAAGCACAATGCTTACCAAGTGGGTCAGCTTCAGTCCAGCTATTGCAAATGTTCTCACACACACTAATCTGTCGCAGGTTTTACAAACATGCCAAGGAAAACTGAGCCCTGGCAAGGACCAACAGCTTTCCGACATCCCCCGCCCCAGCCCACTTTCCCTCAACCCACTGGGCTGCCCTGCTAACGGACATACTGGCTGGGTTTGAGCAGGCCGTGACCCCTGACCCTTCTGTGCTGCACTACCCCTTCCCGTTCCCCATTCTCTGACCTGAAAACTCTTGTGCTGGGGGGGGGGGGTAACTCAAGAACCATTCCAATGTGACAAATTGTTCTGGAGTTCCAGGGTAGCTCTTTCTTCTCTCTCCTCTTCTCTGCCTCCCACTTACATAAACGCTAACCTGCCCCCTTTTTGAAAGACCCCCCAGCCTGGAGGACCCGCCAGTGGTTGTGCTTTAGCTTTGGGTTGTTCAGCAGACTTTCCCTTTGAGTCTCCTAACAGCCCACCATCCCCCAAGTCCTCATCCCCTGCCCTGCGCCCCTCTGTCCTGCCAGCCTCACAATAGCAGCTGAATGAATCAATTGTCTCTGATGAAGTGAAAGACAAGAGAGTTCTCTAAATCCTAACAGAGGGATGAACTCTCACTCTCACCCTCCTCATTTTCAGTTTCTCTTCTTTAGCCAGTCCAATGAACACATAAGGGTTTCTTAATGTCCAGCCACTATTCATGCTGATATTTAATAATGACGACATAGACAAGTTCGGAATCAATATAGTAGATCTTAATATCGATCTTAATATATCTAATTATGTAAAGTCATATATTATAACATAGATATGTCACAAATGTATTCACATTGTACAAAATAAAAACACAGCAATATCTTAAAAAGTAGTGAGGAATGTTCAGCCATTGAGCAGGTAACGGGAAAACACTGCATTAGGCTGAGCAGCACAATATTAAAACAATATTAAAGAGGCGCTCAAATTGCAATGAAATTGGACCTAAATTATGCAGAATAAATTATTGTTCCAGATCAACCAGGTACTAATACATTAATGCACTGTAAATGTGTTACATGACAAGTTGTGACATGACATTTGTATAAGTATTATATTATTATATCACATGGTTTCATAATGGTTAGATTGCACGCAATTCAGTCAATATTCATTGTTACATTATACAGAGAGAAGAACCGTTTTTGTGATTGCTGCCCCTTAATTCCACCTCGGAACGACAGTTGTGTGTATTGTGTGGTGTGTTACTGTCACTCAGTTTTGTGTTTGTTTGTTTGTTACTTTAAACCATGAACAGAGAGGGAAGTGATCAAATAAAAAGCAAACAAAGGAGACATGGGTCAGGCAGTTGAAATAATCTTCGACTGGTGTGAAACCACTCCTGCTCTGTTATCACTAGACCAGTGCTGATGAGTGTTTTGACACGTTCACAAACAAACACAACGCATCCAGGGGACGTTCTATAATTAACCAGCTATTCCCACAAAGCTGGTTTATTGTGTCCTTTAAATGCCAATAGTGAGTATTATATATATGTATATATATAAAAACATATGACCCCACAGCAGAAGCAGAAGCCACACCAAGGGTGGACTTGGACTTAGCTCATTCAAGCCACCAAAAATATCCTCAATATGTCATGCCTTACTTTGTAGCGGTGGACAATTGGACCAATGACGAACTGAGCTGATGGATCATCAAACACTTTGCTCTTGACAAACGTGAAAAAAGGACAGGAGACAGAAGGATTGAGAGCCGGCATATGGATGCTGGGCACTGCTCTACATGGTCCAGATGATTAGTAATCCATCTGTGGCCAGACTGTGCCACAGTCCGACACAATATGTTCACACAAAACACGGACTGTTATATGACCCTTGCTATTTGCAAGTTGTACACCTCAAAAACAACGTTAAAACATGGTCAAGGCAACAGGCTGTGCTGGCCTCAGGGATGCGGTTGACAGCTTGCAGATTAAACCAATCACGCAGCTGTAAAGAGCATTATTATAGTCTGAAATGATCAAGACGGTAAAAGGAGTGGTTTCAAATCTTGTTGAGCTTAAAGGATTAGTCCATCCAGTGTGACTACAACGATTTGCCTATAAAAACAAGCATGTATGCTCTTGATCTGTTACTGATTGTGTTGGATGTCTCCTCAGTAATAAAAGACAACATGTTATTGAGGAGGGGGCCACCAATCTTTCTTAATTGAAGCAGAAGAAGCCTTCTCTTTAATTCCTGCAGTAAAGACAATTTTGATTAACATTCTTCAAAACAACATTAGTAGAAGGACAAAACTGATCAAGTTGGCTGAGCGTGAAGAGCCCATCAGAGCTGCTACGCTTCTCATAGACGTTTTATGAGTAAATATTAAAAGAAAAAAAGAAACACACATATTCCCACACCTGCTCTGATAGCCGGCGGCATTTTGCAACCAGGAAAATAAAAGCGCAATGTGGGCAGGCCTGGGGTTTGTGTGCCCTGGGGCAGGAAATGGTCCGCTGGGCCTATATTTTCTAAAAAGCCACAGCCGCTTGGGGGTTCTACTGGGCCCTGCAGTGCCTAGGTTGCTGACCAAATCCAAACCCTGCCCTTCGTCTATTTCTACCCTGTGTGCCAACGATCTCAACCCGTATATGAACTACAGGTAACTATATAGATGATGGGGAAAAAAACGTTACTGGCCCCTCTCAAAACAGAATGATCCAATGACCAGTACTGCCAAGAAACCAGAGTTATGAAGAAACTGATGAAAAATTTACTGGTTGGGATTGTTTTTCGTGAGTAAATAGGTAACGCAAATAATAGTCTGGGACAATTAAGAAAAAATCTGGCATTCATCTGGCAATTCTCTCTTTTCCAGGTTTTCCGCTGCACTTTATAGCCTGCCTTGATTACATCTCTAGATCATGGATGAGTTCAGACACATGCTCAGCAAAGCAACCAATCAAATATTAATAATTAATGCGACAAACCTTAATTTTCAAACACAACTACAACAAGAACTTGTGGCAAACTGCTGGTTTGCTAGATCCACATTAATGCTAATTGCTGTTAGCTGCACTTTGCATTCTGTGTTTTGTTTCTTTACGCCTTGAAACAGTGCCTTTACCAAAGATATCATTGTATTTTTCCCCATCTTTGTTGATGTCTTAATTACTTAGATAATCTTAGCAAGAAGCTATTGCCCATAGCTATGCTACAGATGTTTAGAGTGTAGTGTCTTATGATCTGTCTGTTCTCTTTTCTAACAATTCAATAAAAAAAGAAAGAAAAATCAGGATACTCTGTTTCTCTTCTTTGACAAATTCTATTTCCTCTGAATTCACATCAGCCTCTCAAAAAAATTACATTTTACCTACAGCTTAAAAGGTCAGTCATTCTACCCATTATTAATGGGAAGATCTGAACTGCAGTGCAAACATGCCATATTCAAGCTGAAAGTGCAAACTGTGCCACTTCTTCTGCAAATTGTGTATCACAATCAAAATGCTGAATTGCCTTCGCAACTATAATGGGAAAATTTACTTCACGGCCTTTCAGTCACTGGAATTACTTCAACGAAACTAAAGGTAACCATACATGACCGCCACATGAATTTTGCGCATGCTGAGCAGATGTGTTTTTTAAACAACCAGCAATTGACCAAAAAGTTTCAAGAGATTACACAATACGCAGCAAACAATTCACGGAAGTGAATTACACTGACATCTAGACAGACAAAAACAAAGATTAAAAACACATGGCTACCCAAATAGTATTCTTCAAGGAACTGAGATGGTGACATTATTGCCATCTAAAAACGTCCAAACAAGTCAAAGGACGTAAACAGCTTTTCATTTCTGACTTTTACACCCCTCCCCGTCTCCTACTGTCCCTCTCACTGTGTCATTAAGGGTATCTCTTGGCTGCTCTATAAATAGCACTGGGGAGGGTGAAGGCCAGCAGGAGTGGGCTAGTCTACCATCAGTCGCACTAATGAACAGGTGCTCTGGCACCTTTAGCATCAAGCTTCCAGACAGTTTGCCTCTGCTTTTAGGCCTTTCTGTTGCTTCACAGGGTTAGACATGCCCCTCCTCAGTCTTTTTATTATTATTTTTATTAGTAGTAGTAGTAGAAGTAGTATTCAACCCAAATGAATAACCACATTAACAATTTCATTACTCCCTTAATGTAACATAATTCTCCAAATATTATATGAAAGGGAAATTATCTATTGGACTGAAAGGAGAAATCTATTTCTGCATGCATGTATTCAAATATCATATTGAATGAAACTGTGAAATCTGTGCTCCACCTAAAATTGTGTCTTGTGTCAACATTTCATCATTTCACCAAGTGTTATTTCAAATCACAGACACCTCCTGTGCAGACCTGTGTTAATGTTTCCAGCTGTGGAGGGGGAACATTCTACTTAACACTGTACCTAACTTTGCAGAATTTTAAGAGGCCAAGTCATTTATACAACACTTTAAACTTTTCAAATGAAAACTGCTCTGACTCCCCATGTACTAATTCCGAAAACAATAACATTTGCAAAAATATCAAATGTGATACAGCTAGAGAGAGAGCTAATATCCTGCTTCAACTTTGACACATATTGACCTACATGAGATCAGCATGAGGTAAACAATCACATCTGCAGGTGTGCGTTAGGGCTCTTGTGCAAGGTGTATAATAACTACATGTTTGTTTGCACCGAGTAGTGTCAGGAGTGTGAATGAGAAGAATCGAGAGAGTAAAGGAAGAAAAAGGGGAACAGCAGCAGAGCTCTGCTCAGGGAGATGAGAAAGCTGATTGCAGCGCCCACATTGTGCTGGAGAACGGCGTATTTGTTATTGCACTGAAAGAAAGCTGAACGCTGCCCTTGATGTTGGGTGTCTGGTTTTGTTCTGCGAGAGTTCACTATGAATTAGTTAAACGGTAGACTGGATATAAGGAAGCTCTGTAACATGCCTCAGAGGGAGACAATGTGTACAGTCGACAAAGGCTTCCGATATTCTGAAAATGCTGTACGCTATCACACAAATCCACCTACACATATTCATCAATCAGGAATGTGGAAGGCATCAGAGAACAGAGAGATAGAGACAATTAATCTTCACAAAAGCATCACGGAAAAAAATAAATAAAAATATTCAGCTGGTTTCTTTTTGTCTGCACCTGCAAACACTCCTCGAAGCAGTTATGCCTCAATATTGATGAGGTCTGATTCCACCCTCAGTTTGTCTCGAGTGAGGTTTGAGGGCACGGATTTAAAAGAATTTAAGCTAATTCATAAGCCTAAAGCTTTTGGCGTAGGCCCCCAAATATTATCAGAATGATTGCTACATATACTGTATTTCCTCTGATGTCTCTGGGAGAAAACCATACAACTCTGACTAGATGAATGTATGCACTTCCAGCATGGGTGCCAAAGCTTCATCAGAAATTACGCAGAATCCCAAACCAATGTAGGCTGCTTCACTCCTTTCCAACTCTAGTCCTGTCTTTTGTCGGACGACATGTGAGTTCAAGTGTAATGTACTTCAAGCCCCAAACACACGCACCCAGACATCCAACAGGCTCTGTCAGTGATCCACATACCACCCCAGCCCCGACTTCCCTGACTCCATCTTCTACATGCAGCAAGAGTCAAAAAAAAAAAAAAAAAAATTAAACACCAATTGGCTCAATCACTTTTGATCTGTCCATTATGTTCTCAGAAACACATGCTAATAACGGACAAACATTTAATGTGGTGGTTTACAGATTATCTATCCCTTCAATCAGGAAGGAATTAACACATCTCTCATGAGAAGCAACTTTAATACAAATCATTGGAAACGGAAGTGATGTACAACACATTAGCCCTGTATAATTATGCTTGTTCTGAATAGGCCTTAAAAGAGGCTTCATTTCTTTTTCCTATAGCTCGCTCCAATAAAGCCCCAAGACAAAAATCCCACGCCACAATAATATGTCAATAATGAGCCAAGGCCATCTATTGATCAGCTTAATTTTGCATCTATTAGCAAGGGAATGGCTTGCTCCGGGGGCGAGGGGAGCCAGGCGCTAACACGCACCGACAGGCTGGATGGAGATCATTACAACTGATGTTCACACACACGCTGTGATTGACATGGAGATAAGGTAGGAGAGGGCTTGAGCTTGCATGCCTCCCTGCACACTAAGCTAATGATACACCAAACATGTGCTTAGTGTGTGCTTCAGTGTGTGTGCGCATGGGGCACAGACTTGACAGAAAGTGTCTATCTTGGAGGAGAAAAAAAATCAGAAGTGAAGAAAAGCAGCCCTTTGCTAATTGGAATGGTCAAACAGGGGAGGAAAGAGGCAATATTTAGACGAGCACCTTAGCTGAATCCCCTTACCCAATTATTTACTCAGTGAAGTGGCTGTGGCCTGAATTGCATCTATTTCTCTGATATCTCCTTATGTTCAGGAAGTTATGACAGGGAATTCATTTTATTAACTAGATCATTGATTGAACAAAAAGGTGATACCAGGTGTTAAACAAATACAGTGTGATTCTGCCCGCTCTACTTTACAGGACGTTCCAACTGCACTGGTCCGCGTTTGGTATTGACGCAACCAGCTGCAATATAGGATGCTGCATGTAACTCAAATGTAAGGCGGAAAGGTAAGGCCCAGACAGTGGAAATAAATCCTTAGCTTGAACGCGGAATAGAAATAGATGATACAGTATATGAGAGATGACCGGAGGAGGTCTTTCTTTTACGCAATATGGGTTCCATAGAGGTGAAGTCAGTAGCAGAGAGAGAAAAAGAGAGAGAACACCGCTACAATCTGTATGTTTTTGTCAGCTGAGAGATGCAGCGCAGGGATCGAGGGAGCAGGGATGAGATGGGGAAGGGAGCGGGGCAGAGGAGGAGAGAGGAAAAAAAGCCCTCAGCCAAGCCATCAAGTTGAACATTGAACTTCACAGTAGTAGCTGCCTTTCTCTGCCTCACCGTTTGATGTTACCTCCAAAGCTCGCGATCAAAGGCTAGGAGTGTGGCGTGGGGAAGTCCCAAGCTCTTAGCCTGCCAGCCCGTGATATATGCAAACGTCAACGCCAAAAAGAGCACTGAGCTCACTAGCTAAGAAAAAAAGAGTAAGCCTGCATGGAAAGCAGCTACATAGGAAGGTTTGTGACTAATGACTGACAAGGTGGTGATGCAACATATCAGTTAGAATGTACGTGATGGAGACACACACCTGAAGGAATACTCTGTAGGGGTTGAATGAAAATATCGAGAGGCATGATGTTCCATTTTTGACTTATAACATGCCATTACTGATATACTGGGTTGGTAGTAGAAGAGAACACTGTGCTATTTACAAACAGCGTCAATTCATGGTTTTGAAGCTCCTAATAGTTGACTAAAATCCAGTGTCAACTGGTCGACAATTCGACACTTGGGGATTGCACATTTTTTCAACAGGGGGCCTCAACTCTGCAATAGTCAGACTAAGAAAGCACAACTGGCAGAGTTCATGCCTTTATCTCAATCATTTTTATAAACACATTTTCATCAACCAGATCTCATGATCTGGTGTCTATTTTTGGGTCACTAACAGGCACATAGAATTCACTGCGTTGAAGTGGGTATTAATATGGAGAGCAGTGAAGAAAAAGAAAAAACGCAAACTACAAGGCCAGGATTTTGTGTCGGAGTTTGTCAACAGGGTGATTAAGAGAACAGCAGAGAGCATTGCGCATCATTAAAGGTTGTCAATACACCTGCCTCATGACATGGGTGCATTTTTGAGAAGCAGGAGAGAGAGGACAAAAGAAATGTATAGGAAAAAAGGACGAGTACTGTAATGAAATCCTAATTTCCAGGAAAAACAGCTACATTCAAAATGCTGTATGTCAGAATGTTTTCAGCTATGCCCTCACATAATTTGTTGAAAATGTTATTTCTGATTTTGTACTGGGGATCACAATGATGTAGGGGTTTCAACAGTTTGTAATGTCAACAAAACACAGTGATATCTTGTTACATCATTTCTGCTAGTATGTACTTGTCAGTCAGATAGTGACTAAAATGCAGTTGTTGTGGTTGTGACATGATTAACAGCTCAGAGTGTTGATCATGTATATGTCTTATGCCTTGCGTCTTCATCTGGAGTAAAAATCACATTTACTCATCGATGCAGTAACCGGGCCCAGTCGCTTAGTGGCAGCGAATTTGCAGGGTAGCAAGTAAAAAACAGCACACTGCTTCAAAGCCACCGCACTCTAGTATAGTCTAGGATAGTCTAATTAAAATAAACAAAGGTGTAAAGAAGATAGTGGACAGGACAATACAAACCAGCTCATTTGGACTGATGAGGATGTATGGTTATGGTCGTAACTTACTCACGTGCCATCGCACAGACCTTAACTGTGCAGTGACGAGGTCCATAACATGACATTAGTGGTGGTGCTGCTTAAGTGGATATAGCAAGTACATTTTTGGACAAAATTGGTTAGACTCAGCTTTGGGGGAAATTTAGGTGAGGTTAGGTAGCTTTATTGTCACATATGCTACAGTACAAGACATGTAGCATGGATGAAATATCTGACAGACCTGGAGGGCATGACATAAAAATCAACAGACAGGGACAAATAATAATTGCAAATCCAAGTCGCGACGTTTTGACAACTAACGAGAACAGACAAAAATCTATTTAACAATTCACCATGATAACACTGGCAGGGCAGATCACAAGTAAAGACTTGGGCTGGCAAATTGGATGAGTGGGGGAAAGCAGAAAGATTCGGGTGCAAGGTAGGAATAAGAATGAAGCAGTGAGAAAAGGAATAAGCGGAAAGCGAGCAGGAGATGGGAGAAAAAAAATCACAATGATGACACGCGAGTGCAAAGAGCGATTAAGGATTTACTTTCAAAAGGACTACCATTGATCTTTTTTGATAGACCTGCAATAAATCAAACTGGATTGACTCGACTGAGAACCAAGCTTAATCCTTTAGTCAGATCCAGGAGAACTCCAACCAAACCAGCTGTTAATTTAGGCTTTACAAGATAAAGCAGGAGAAATCCAACCTGATGTACCCTTGGGCAGGGGCTTACATCATCTCTGTATAGCAATCAACTTATTGCCAGTTTGGAGAGGTAATCAGAGTCCATACTGAGGAGGGAAAATGAGAAAGAGCTGGTATGCCGGCTGGAAAGAGGAAAAGGAGAATCTGAGGAGACAAGACAAGGTTGAAGGGCTGAAGACACAAACACAATAATGTCTGCTTAGTTAAAACGGTATGAGCCATTAAGCATGCTGGACACAGCATTTCTGCCTGAATCTTTTAAAATCATTAGTGTTACCCAGAAAAACATATTTAAGTCAAACTTAATCATCTGATCTAGGGTTCACAAGAACCGATACAAATTTGGCACAAGCACACAAAAAATATACCAGCCTCTTGCAGCACAGTTAGTGCCGAACATTCTTTGCCGCACCGCAGGGAGCAGTATACACGTGAGCGCACTGAAATTTCCACACCAAAGAGGACCACTGGCCATCCTTTAAAGAAAATGGAGGTGCTGTGAAAACACAGCACTTCGGCTTATTGCTAAACCAGGTAGTTGAATTGGTGAGTTTAGATAAGACGCATCCGAAGCGGATGGATGTGGAGCCGCTTTAAACTGATATGCAGGCGGTGGAAACACTTCAAACCTGGTGAAACACCTGAAGGTTCAAGCTTCACTTGTGTCATGCTTAAGACAAGCACACAGTGCACTGATTAGGTGAGAGAGAACCCTACATTAATGTGATGCTATATGATGGCCTTTCGAGTCATTTACACTACACATTGAATGAACTTTCATTTTAATTCAGACACATGTTTGTGGCAAAAAATAGAAAAACCGTGCAGCAATTATTCTGTCAAAAGGACAACTGAAAAACATTTAATTCTATATGAGACGTCGCAGGTGAATCTCTAGTCCGTGAAATATTTACATACTGTAGCAGGACTCTGAGACAGAGACTGTTCATTCATGAAAGTTTCCACTCCGGATGTTTTCTAAATTTTCAGATTCAGGTGGCTAATGAATGCTGCACCTGACACCAAAACGCTGAGGGATCTGGTTGTTTCCAATTCCGTTTCCGTTTCCCCGTAAACAACACCTGAGAAAGGCTGCTCATCCTTCTTGGTGAAATTGATAATTATTTCTTATCATTCCAAATGTCACGCTCAGACAAGCGGATGTTGCTAAGCATCAGCTGCGCTAACAGCCTGCTGCTGAGGAACCAGCGGCCTCACTTTCATGACCGCAGAAAATTCTCTGTGCTCCGTAAAGTGCTGGCACTTTAAATGGCGTGTTTAATTTGAAGGCGCTTCCCTGCACAGCATTTTCCCGTGCATGTGCTGCAGGATGCAAACTTTACATGTCAGATTGAAAGAACCTCCACAGCAGACGTGCTGCTGCTTAGTGAGCAGCGAGTAGGGAGCCATGGACGCATGACAACCGTCACAAATTCGTTGTTTTAGTTTTCTATGCGATACTTCAGTACTGGCATCCTCTTCATTGTCCCCGGGTTCACTGATCGCAGACAAACTCTTATAGAGCAGTGCTAATGCTACAACCCGGCATAAGTTAGGGACCATCAACAAATTGTGATTCGGTCAAGGCATTCATGAAATCTTCAAATATGCCAATGAAAAAACATTTTAGGAGAGAGAATTGTGCAGATGGGTCCACAGTTAACTTGTTAGGAGACATGAGATACATTAGGGGCAAAAGAGAGACAGCTCAATTCAGCTGGCAGAGCAGTCTGTCAAACACAACCAGGTTCAAGGAGACATGTGAAACATTGAATTTCTCATCTCTCCATTTGGTTAACTATTACATTTAAACATAAACAAATGGTGATGTTGGAGACAAACGCCATTGATAAGTTTAATCACATAATCTGATCATTGTTACATTTCATTTTAATATTCTATGACTGAAAGCCATGTCTATCCATAGGATATTTTATTGCAGAAGAAAAATAACTTGCATACATATGTTTGAAATCATCAAGCAGTTCAGTTGTGATGAAGATTTTTTGTATGAGATGACAACAAGCCAAGTCAGACACATCATATCAGAGGCCATTGGTATAATGTAACCAAAACATCACCTTTCTTAATTTCTCTCAACACCCTGTTAGGGACAGATCACGTCGAGTAGGTGCAAATGCAGTTCAGATGTAAATGGTACGCAATGCACTAATATTACAGCTTGTGAATTTATACATTTCTTTCGTGGCCACGTTGTTTTGAGATAGTAGCATATCGTTTTGATGGCATTTTAGTCCACCATCAACACCTTCAACCCATCTTCAAGAGAAAACAGCTTGATAGACAACGTTTAACGCAAACAATCAGTCGAGGCCTGAATCTTTCCACACAAAAGGTCCAATCTCGTTACATCCAACCCCTCGCCGTTTCAGTTCAACCAGCCACCCCACCCTGCAATTACCCAAGAGGCAAGCAAAACTCGTCACCATTTTCAGTGGTCAGTGTCACCTCAGCCAGGGTTCTGTCAGCCATGCTGTGGTGAGACTAGGGCACAACCACAGTAATTAAAATGGTTATTTTTATTTTCAGGCAAAAAGGGGTGATTTTTTTCCCAGACAAAAGTATTGTTAGGCTTAACCAACACAGTCAGATCTTTGTTTACTGTATGTCATCATCATGAGGTTAAACTTTGGAAATGCTTGTTTAAAACCAGGTTAGCAGACGCGGTGGTTAACGATTGAGAACCACAAAAAACAGCTCCATATCCAGCAGCCATGCACCAACACTAAACTCATTAGATGGTTCTCTTGTCTGTATTAACCACACTGTTTAGCAAACAACAACCAGATCATAGCTGGGATTCATTGATGGGCTGTGCAGAACCCTTTACGTCAACCTTGGAAGGAAGCTTAAGGGAAACAGGCATTGTTTCTGCACACAGTCCAAGGAAAGTCAAACCTAAGGGGTCCGAACAAAACCACACATAAATCAGTGTTAAGAAAAACAGCCTGCAGTCAGTCTGTCATGACCCTAACAGCACACAAAAAAACGGAGGCCCCAATCCTCTTCTGGTTACACAGCATGCACACAGGGATCACAAACTACATGGAGGCCCCCTTCCTATCACTAAATTGTCTGAGGCTCAGTGATTTTTGACTCTAGTTCATTCAATTGTGCAAACATCAACATGCGTACAGAAAATGAATCCATGTTGTGGGGACTAGTACTTGGGGCAAAATAGCATAACATTCATAAATGCAGGAAAAACTCTTCCCACTATTACAGCCTCTCCTAAATTTTAAATAAGCAGTCCTGACCAATTGGTGGTGGATGGCAATAGGCACCTCCCTCTTTAATCACAAGGTCACACTTTTAATTACACAGAGAGTAGTAATCTCAAAAGACAGATGGTAAACAGGCTGCCTTTCGATTACGTTATACCCAATTTAATCATTACAAATGTTATTTTGCCAAATTCTACCAAATAAAACACAAAATAGGATTGAAACAACAAATAAGGGGTTGAGGATTACAGGAATCTGTTGCCAACAGACTGTAACACTGTAGAACAAACAGGCATCTAACAAAAAGCAGTGGTCTCTAGCAGCAGCCCTGTCCATTTTTTGGCCACAAGCTGCTACGTTAATTTAAGTGGGTGCAGCTATAGCAAATATGACAGTACCAAGCTTCTCCCACAACTCAGCAAAGAACAGTGTGTGCAGGACCAACAGTCATCGTGAATACCTTTAGATGATCGTTCTACAGGGTTAGGACAAAATTAAGGAAACACCCTCAAGCTTTTTTGAGCTTGACGGTGTTTCCATTATTTTGTCCAACCCCTGTATGTGGACAGGTGCTCAGACACAAGAGTAGGAAATGCAAAGGAGACGCCGGGGGAGCAGAGCTGGGAATTCAGGGAAACCTCACAGCTTCAGAAAGTGCAAGTTATCTTCGACATGTCAGTCCAAAAAGGTAAAAATGTAATGAATAGGTGGTTATTTGTAAGTGATTTGTTTTACAGTGAACCAGAGTATCTCAACTCTCCTCATCAGCTTTCTATAAGGCCCACAATTTTAACTGATGTTTTCTCTTGTCCATACACTATTTAACCACAGTTTATCTCTATTGACTGACCTCATTAATGTCATGAATTACCTGCCTTAACTGGGATTCATCCCAAATGCAGGGGCATGACGAGGTATATCCAACCTACTCCAAAAAAAAAAAAAAATAATCCAATGCACATGACAATTACAGCTTGAGCTTGAAATTGGTGTGTTCACTTCAATTTTCTGTTTAACATCATATATAATATGCAAATTCCACCTTCTAAATCAGTCCCACCATCCTGTCCAGATATAACTATCTAGCGCAGTTTTCTAAACTACTTCAGTCTTAAGTGCCTTTGACAAGTTAAAAGTGAAAGAAAGCTGGAACCAGATGATGCAAAAAAAAAAAAAATCAATAATGAAATCTCAAAAAGCCTTTTTTGTTGTCAACAAATGTTGTTAATCAAATAAAAAATAATATAGCATTGCAGTTTTTACCCAATAAACCATGTCTGTAAGTTTAATATGTGTTCGTTCTGTCACAGAGCTTGTGTAGCTAACACTCACTGAAGCAAAACCACTCAGTTACTCGAGCTCGGCGAGCTCGGCGGTATGCAAAAACAGTGGTTAGCGTGCCGCCGGCCCACTGAGAGGCGTTGGGGAAAGCTTTGGTTTCAGCAACAAGCCACAGCCTGAATCAGAGAATGGTGGATATCAGACTGAGACACACATGGATAAGGACTCTCTCTCTCTCACCATGATACACACGCTTTTTAAGGGCTTTAAATCACACTTAAGTGGTTCAGTAGGGTTTGATTGTCACTGTGCAGTTGCACACAGTGACGCAGTCAATGTGTGTTAGCATTTGTCACCTGACAGCCAGGCAGCCGACCTCAGGAAACCAGAGTCAGTGTGAATGTGGAAGCTTGTCAAAGACAGGTGCCGGCACTGCCACTCATACTGGTTGCACAGCAGCTGGGGAAATACTGAGGTCCACGGTCAATGAGCGGCCTCTGAACGGCTCTACTTGAATTCCCAATCAAAGCTCAAGCCCTATGACTTCTCTACCTAAGAGGCTATATTGTCATTTGACTTTTCAGACAGCAAATATTTACTAGATATCAGATATAAAAATCAATTCAGATGTATTTATTTCTTTATTTCTAATCAGGAAGAAATGAATTAACATGATCCAGTTTGGCTTGATTCCTCAAAAGCCATCATTAAAATTAAGTTCAATATTGTAAAATATACGTGCCTAGAAAGATCGACACAATTTTGCAGTTAGTGTAGGACTGGTTGATTTTGACTTTTGCCAATTATTTCGAGGGTAGCTTTTCAATAACATATTAGCATTTAGTAAAACTTAAATAACCAATTTTCCATAAGCTGAATTAAAGATCAGAAACGCTACATGCACAAAGAGGATCTGTATCTCTCAAATATTGTACACAAATCTGTTTAAATATGTATTCATGAGCACTTTACAAGCTGAGAGGAGTGTCTTGGTTGGACAAAGACACAAACATGCATTGGCATGCAGACTATGGAGTGTGCAGTTGTTGGCCATGACTGTGTTTCTCTACCACCAAGTCCACTCTAAAAACGATTCACAGAATAGCCAGTACATCTAACCCAACGTCATTAACACAGACGACTGGTAGACACTCAGTCCCAGACCTCCCTTACCACCACCTCACAGAACATCTGACACCAGCCACCCAGACAGCAGATGAACCAGTCTGTTTGCTTCAACTAAGAATGTCAGTCCTCATATGAGTCTCGATTTGACTGCGTGTGTTGTGTGTTTTTGGAACTGCCTTGAGTGGATAAGCTGTTTCAGGAGAGGTTGTTCTCTTTATGGATGAATCCTGGTTTTCATTGTACAGTGTAGACAGTGTGTATGGTGTCAACCGAGTGAGCAGTTTGCAGGTGTAAAAAAAAAAAAACTGTGGTTGACAAGTTATGGTATGGGAATGTGTATGTCATGGACAATAGACAGATGACAAGTGTGATCGTGGTTTTGCTGGTGTTTTTTCCCTAAAATATTTCATACATAATGCTACACGTTACATAAGTCTAGACCAGTGTTATTCAACCTTTTTCGTGAAGGTGTGTGGTCAAGTTAGAGGCACATCAAGTTTAAAAACAATTCAAAGTTGCGCATTTGACTGGCTTCTTCCCTGTGAGTGTGTGGAAAGAGGAGCATAGCGCCCAACACTGCGTGTGCAAGTGATGCATACATCTATAGTGTATAGAAGGGATGTGAACGAATCTATGTAATCGCCTCACGATGGTAGATCGCCAACAGGTTCTCATTGTTCATTATTTATTGTCATCATATCGTCCTCCTCCATATCTGGACAAGTTGGGTGAAACTGGATCACTTCCCACAGCACACCGGACAGTCTCTCACTAGTGTACCACAGCACACCGATTGAAAAACACTGGTCTAGACCATCTGTGGCAACTTCTTATGGGAGAAACACAGTTTTCTCACAATGGGCTTAATTGCTTTCAAAGTAACTTTCACTCAGAAGACTCCAACACCTTCCCTAAAGTTGTTGTAAACATGCAGATTAAGTGATCATGATCATCTGGCATGATATGGCTATCTTACCTTGCCAACAATAAAGCTACCATTGCAGGAGAACAACTGTTCTGAGGGGTCTATAGGCCACAGGAATTCCTCACCCTGACTTGGAAAAGAAGAATTTGTGGAAGTTTTCTATACGCTCTCAGAGATCATTTTACATCAGACAGGCCTCCCAGCACAACTGTTCTCCGTTAGTGGCAGGTTGCCAATCTTATTACAGTCACAAGTAGGACAAATGTTTTTTCCCCACCAATGTATTTGGTTTCAAGCTATAGTGCTTGCGTTACCCTCTGTGGATCAAGTCTCTTACCTTGTTACTTGGAAACTACTTAAATTCAGACGTAAACGGCTGGTGTCAAGAAATGATATTATAAATATATGGAATAAAATATGTACAATACGCATTTACAATATGAATTAATAATAGAAAGTTTGTGCAGCAATGCCATCTGGTTATGACTACATAATTGTACGCTAAAGGTGACTCTATTCATCCTCTTGCGAATTGAGTGCTGTTATGTTAGTTTGAACTTTGACCTGGAACAATACATTTAAAATGTCCAGCTGGAAAATTTAGGTTTGACAGGTATATGAGGGTTAGAATGTCTTGTAAAAAAAAGAAAAAACAGTGGACATTTCCTGCGTGGCTCTCTTCATTTTGTTGTCAAAAACCTGCAGCCATCCACAGTCATCACTCAACAAACACACACATACATACCTTGTGTTGGCCTGACTAATGTGGCCTGCCATTCATATATCATCCATAAATTGGGCAAATGAATTAACCACAGTGCCTGCTTAGCTTTACAGGCTTTAAATGGATTTCCCTCTCTCTAGGTCAGTCCAATAATTGCATTTATCAATCTTGCTGAAGCTGGTTTTACACACTTGCGAAAGATCATGCCAATCCCCAGAAAACATTTGACTCACAGGGGTTTGTTGTTGAATCATAACAGGTTAGTTTGACAACTGTGCCGCATGTCAGTGCCTGGCTCCACATAGGACTTAAGGTGAGAGTAATGAAGTGTATTCCCTTAATCAATGTGTGCACCCCATCTTGTTATGTCTGAGGAAGACAAATTAAGCCTTTCCAGACTGAATCCATCTTGCAGGCCTTTGAGAGGAATCAGCAAACTGACACTGCAAGAAATCACATGATCTACATTGTTCAACCTAACATCTTGGGAGAGCACAGAGCTAGAGCTGTGAACATCAGTGGGTGTCAATGCCACACTTGTGAATGCTTGAACAGAAGTGCATTAGACACAAGGAAAAGAAGAAGGGAAGGGGGGTTGAATTGGCACAATCCAACTACGTAAACATGCAGCAACTTCCTCCCCACCGCTTCACCGGCCATTCACTGAGACAAACCACTGTTTAAACACCATACATAACATTCTTGTAGACGCGCCCCGGCCAGCTGCTGCGGCCTCGCAGTAGGCAGATCTGCTTGGGAAGCCATAAAAACCAGCCTTACAACAGTAAGGGTGATCCGCAAAAGACGAAGGGCTTTTTACGGGCTTGCAAATTTGTGCCCATCTTGGAGAAACACGACGTCCCCAGACATAATTAACTTGAGCTTTGGTTTCTGACGCCACCTGTAATGACAACGCTGCATCGTTATCTTTATTGATAATTCATATATGCAAAGTGTGGTGGCCACTAAAGATAGAGTGGGTAGTAAAAAGGAGATAAGAAGTCTCCCAGTTCTAAAGGGCACAATGACGAAGCATCACATGACCCAAAGGCCATCGTAGCATATTGAAGCTATAAAGTTGTACCTATGACAGAGCAGATTTATGGTTAGTTCTGAACCAAGTTTCAGTTATGTTGCGGTCAAACCATCTGCCATGAATTATAAAAAGTGTTGCTTAACAGGTATTTCATCTTACTTCGAAAATTATCTTCACACCGTTTTATAGAATCAGCATTTGTTAAAAAATATGAACTTAATCACTATGATCGTTTGTCCGTTTTTATGCTTTACTTTTGTAAGCCACCACTTACAATACATACCTTTATATTAGATTATTTTTCCACTTTACAGCTCAAATGCCAATAAGTTTAACCCTTGGAGTGTGAAACCCACTCATTAACTCTGTGAAACTGCTGTCACTAGATTCACTATGACCCCTCAAGAGGGAGTTGGCCAATTGACAACTAGATATATACATACACAAATACATACTCAGGATGTTACAACTACATTAAGAGGAAGACATTCTGCTATCAAAACTATGTTTGACTACATTGACACAGGGTAGTTTGTAATCCATATTCGGCACCTCCAACACCACGTGCATGGGCCTGCCATGTGTGCCAGTCTCAAGCTGTTCAAATGAAATGTTATCTGGAGCTATACACAAGTTGACAGCTGTCTCTTAACGCGTTATTGTGCCTAAATCGAATTTTAACAGCTGGTTAAAGAGTAAACGTGGGAGTTTATTCCTAATCCGTTTTCTACTGGAATTGGCTCGTCCCTTGCAAAAACAGGAGGAATTGGCTCCTCATGAGTGTAGATATTCCATTCCATTAGCTTCATACATTTTAAGTAATCTCACCAACGATTTTCCCGAATCACACTGTAATCCGCAGATGAGCAAATTAATATATTCTGCAGTTAAAGGCTGCTCTCACCTTTCTGTTGTGAATGGACCACCTTTAAGGGTGGCGCGGCAGACGATCGCCTCATTAGTGCGCCTGCTCCGCTTCCCCAACTAACACGCACATAATCACACACACTCCTCAGGGCTTATCCGCCTACAATTAAAAATGTAATTAGTAGATTAAAAATACATGGATTAGAGATTTATCACCTTAAACCCTCCATTATGTGTTTAGCACACACAGTTTGCTTCCCTTACGGGTCAGTTTTATTATCAGTTTGCCGGGCTAAGTTGTGGCCAAAGATGAGAACAAGACAAATAATTATTGTCAGTACGTGTGCCAAAGCAATTTACTTTATTTTGACATACTTTCTGGAACCAATTTTATATAAGAGCAGCATTGCTTCCCATAAAATACAATGATCTCTTCGTGTATTTTGGCTGCCATCATTGAACTCTACTCAAATAGTTTGAAGATCCTAAAGGGTGTCTATTGGGTGACCAATGGCAAACAAATGATTGGGAGTGAAGCCAAATTTTGGCCTTAATAATTTTGTTCAGCAGATAATCACAATAATGCATAAACATGGGAAGGCTGTTATTAGAATAAACTTCCTTCCGGACACCAACATGTAAGAGTAACATACTTTACTCTTATAGTGCAGCGCACCAGAACTTGATATGTTTGAGTATTACATATGAAACTCGTTGAGCAAATAAAACTGACACTACTGAAAATACAAATATTCCATACACAACCCATTATTTGCAGTTCTGCATGACTACTGCTTTGAACAGGTGAAACTATAGATAAGACAAAGAGGCGTTATTGTGGGAGAAAAAAAACTAACAAACAATAACTGTCTCATGTGGGTTTACGGACTGTAACGTCCTTCAAATAGTAATTCAATAATAACAATCATCATCCCTTGAATGTTGGATTGAATGTGATTATTTCCTCATGGCACATACCAGAAAGTTCTACCACATCCCTGAATGGTGTTATACCACAGGTGTTCCCTGCACACTGACAGAGACGGTCATTATCTGGCCCGACATGATCATTAGGCGGTGTGACAGCCCTGTGGAGCCTCACCCACTGCAAAAAAAAACTCTACAGAAACCCCTATCAATCACTGAAAGAAAGATCGGAGAAAATAAATTTCTCTTTCGACAAAATAAAAATGTCAGTCAGCGACCTTTGACCCTTTTTGAATGCGCCACAATCCAGACGGTCAGCTTCACCAGAATTCCTTCAGCATCATGGCAGCCTACGGCCTCTATTGCCATTTTTTGATGACAACAAGGGTGGGAAGCGATGTGTTAGAGAGGGGAGGAAGAGGAGGAAGAATGGGGGAGGCGGGAACTCATGCCTGCTCGTCAAGTGTGGCTGAAAACTTAAACTTGCCTGTTCCAATCGGAGCCCCTTAACATAGACCCTGCTGGGGGTTTTTTTAAACGCAAAAGATAAATGTGAAGCCCAGGGGCACCATTGTTTGGACATCTAACCAGGAACTGTCGCTGCTCTCATTGCCCCAGCATTAACAGCAATTATGCGCCCTATTCAGACAGCTTTTGTGTGTGCGACCCCGAGGCCCCCCTACCCAGAGTTGCCACAGCTCGCGTCTCATTGCACGCACACACAAATGCAAAGTCCTTGCACACATTTCCCGCTTTTCTCCCATTTACACCCCTCTACAAATTCTGCCACTGGTGAGCTGCTGGAGGATTCTGATCCTGTTCTGAATAAGCTTTGTCAGCACAAGCATGCCTGAACACAAACAGAAACACAAAAACCCAAGGAGTATTGTAGAATTGACACCTAAGCTCAAACTATTCTTCATATACACATTAAAACCTCCTGTTAAGGGACAGAACGTATCACAGCAACATTGTGACATGTCTCTTACTGCGAAACCATTACTGATTTTAAGAATGAATGTCATCTGGCTCCACCACCTATCCCTGATTTTCATTGTTTTATGAAGACAAACAAAAGCATGAAGTTCTAGACACACTAGAGTGAGGAAAATAGCAAGTGTAACAGAATTAGTACAATTTCAAAACAAATCTCCTCTGCACATTAAAGTTGTAATTACCATTAAACAGACATCATGAAAATACCAATAATAAATAATAATTATTCTGCACTAAGCATATTTGCAGCTGTAAATGTCTGGAGTGAAGAGTAAATTCAACAATTAATTTCAACTATATGAAGTACCTTTGTTCTTGTTAAAGTGACATCCACTCATCAGTTATCACCTCACGACATCAGTTATCCACTCCACAGTTTCAATCAAATCATTGGTATATTCAGCGCCAATAGGCTCACAACAACGTAACGTATTTATTTACGATTACGTACTTACTTGAATGATAATGAATCTGTCACGACTGCGTGTGCATTGCCTAGATACAACCGATATACATGCATTGCCCTCTAAATGGATTTGCTATTGGGTTCTTTTTAGAAAATTGTTTCATTGACAGAATAATTGATAGAATATGCATTACTTAAGTCATGTAATGCTGCAGCCCAAAAAAAAAAAATAATTAGAAAACATTGGATATATTGGGAAAAAAAGAACCCATCAAACCACATGAAGAAACTGCGAGCATCCATAAGGACAGCATTGAAATTATCCCCTGAAATGGGATCATAAATAGCTATTAAAAATATTCCAAATATTATTCTCTTCAGAGTACAGCTTTATTTCTCTTAAGGCTTCTAGAATAATTATGTAAGCAAGAAGAGGTACTAGTATTATTATTACAAAAGGAAAAAGACTGAAATACATAGAGGGGAAAATATATTTTCAGAGTATCTATAGACTTTATAATTGAACTTTCATAGTTCAAGGATCCTTGCAGCCTGTGTACTAGCAGCAGTGACATCACCGATATTTACCACATGACAAAAGTTGCATTCCAGATGTACAGTACTATCTTTGTGTTGGCCTCCATAGAAATGCATGGAAGACAGCGGCAGAGAGAGCAGCGAGGAAGAGGGGTGTTACACTGAGGCTAAGAGGGGGGCACCAGTGCACAGCTGTTAAACTAATGCCTTTTTATTCTTTGCTGACACTGAAAGTGCAGTTGTTCACCATCGGAAACATGGAAAGACAAAGGAGGTGGAAATGGATCGACACAGGATTTTTATGTTTTGATGGGAGTTGAAGAATAATCCCCACATACCAGCCATAATCTACCACAGTACAGTGAAGACAGAATAAGGCAGTAGTTAATATGGCATTGCATTAAAACATCAATAATTTCATTTAACCAGGGTGAGTTGCAAACCAGGTGACTTTGCCACACCAGGTCTCAAAGTCATAGCTAGTAAAAACACTTGATGAGAAACACATCCACGAAATGTTTTCCTATTTTGTTCGCCTCATTGGTGTTTGTGAGCAAGTGACAGACCGAGAACATAAGCGGTCACGCAGCTCAGCTTGCCGACATCTTCAGTATCAGTCAACTATCAGTAGCTGCCACAAATATTTTCACACACGTGCATTCTCATGGTCGTGTTTTTCTCACAAAATCTTTTTCATTCACCCACCAGGCCTCCAGAAAACCCTACTGTACTTCATCCTGAGAACCACCGCCTCCTCCCCACCAAACCCCCTACATCTGTGATTCATTGACTTTACAATTTACCACATGTCGAGATGGGAGAGGTCGAGCCTCCATCTGAATCATGGCACAAATATGCGAGTGATTTATTGTTTTAAAAACCTCAGGACAATTTGGAGCAACATTACCTCCCCTGAATACTCCTGTTGGCAGAGCATGAACAATTACACTTTGGACTAATTAAGCTCTGCGTTAGCACTGCTAATGTCTAGCAGGCCTTAAGTTTAGTTTAATGGTGCCAAACTTTGCTTGCATCCCCCCTTTGGTTCCTAACCTAGCTCCTTAAATCCAAAGCAGATTTTCATGAGCATTTATTGAGTCGAAGGAAAATAAGAACCCATTTCCCGCCTTTTCCTGACGGTGGATGAGTTGAACAGCAGCACGAGAGGAAGCAAGGGTAGTGGGAGGGAGAGACGGAGCGGCAGCCGCTTCCACCATACTTTGTAAACAAAAGTGATTTGCAAGACAAAAGGAGCGCAACCTTCCGACTAAATTGAGAGTACAGCTTGTGGCTGGAAATGTGTCCGTGTTGTGCCTCGGAACCCCCTGCCGACACCAATTAGGCTCCATTATCATTTAAAGCCAATTTGATAAGGTGCGAGCTATATCCTTTAAATCCGCATTAAAATATCTCTGCTCTTGTCAGAGCCAAAAATCCATTTACAGCAGGCGAACACACATAATCCATAAGATCTACTATTGTTATGGTGATAATGCAACGCGGCTGGGGAGAGACAGTGTCAATTGGAGGAGATAAGGAAAACCAGCACAAAGCCATTGGTGAGCTGTTCAAAGCGTACGATTCATTAGTTGCAATGAGGATATAAACACTGATTCTGTACATGCAGGTTTAGATATATATATATATATATTTTAAAACCATGCTGACAAACCCTAAAAAACCCTGACAAAACCTAAAAATTAGTGACGTTTACAAATCAGAATCAATTCTATTGTTTTAATCACACGTGGAATTTCCACGCATATATTCCATTTAGAAGCTGCAGAGAGCGAGGGATCAGTGCTTCCCCATCAACCTCACGCTCACTTGTTCTTCCTTAAACTACACATTGTTACATGTTGAAATTCTCCACCAAAAATCTGTAGCCAAACTGAGAAGCAAAGCTAGCAGTGGTGTTCAATATCTAAACATTCACAATGTCTGAGAGGCTGTAAATAAAGCTAGTGGATTATGGGGCCTGCGTTTCTGGCGTAGAATAGCTGGACCTCAAACATGTCATACTCTGCTCTTGCAGACACACCCTCTCACCCACCACCCCCCTTCCAAAAAAAAAACATTATTTTGTACCAATTGTACAGCAATGTAACAAAACAAGTTAAATCAGGTTTGGGGAAAAGGATGGCCTGACCACTTGGATTTAGCAAATATGTATAAGAAGGCCTTTGTGCGACAGTGGAGGACAGGGAGGCGAGGAAGGCTTTCAAATATCACACACATCATCACGTTAAATTTCAAAAAGATACTAAATGGTCACTTTAGAATTCTCACAGTAAAGCATTCTTTTTAATATCCTCATATAGCAAGTTCACAATTTTAAATAAAATACAAAAAACATTTTGACGTCCTAAAAATAACATCAGAGCAGTGTCACTCTGAGAGAAGCAGCCGGGTGAAAAATAAAGAAAAGAAAGGTGTCAAAACCTTCGAAAGACAGAGAGAAAGACCGTCTTCAGTAACAGCAATAGCGTTATATTATATGCCTTACATGAGATGTTACAGAGTAAGACAGCTAATCAATGTCCAGGTGAATTATTTATGCTAAAGTGTAATACATTAACATTCCAGGGCTACTGACTTTTAAATGAAATTGGCAGGGCACGCAGCTCACTTGAGACAGTCGGGGGACAAGGCTGAAACGCCATTTAAGCTTAACAAGCTTTAACATTTAAGCTATCTATTTAATGGAAAATGGTAGTGAATTGTTTTTTGGTTTTTCAGTTCTCTAGAGTTGAAATAATGTTTTCTAGACACAGAATCAAAAGTGCAAAAGGTCAAAGACAGTTCCAGCATCACTTGGTCATGCTCCATAATTTCACCACATAGAAGTGAGATAGTCACGCAGAAATCAGGCAAACATCGAGCCACAGAAACAAGGAAGTGATTGAGTGTGGATCATGAGTGCTGTTGTGCATTTCTGTGTCAGTGCTGATGAGAAAATGAGTGACTAATTCTGCGGTGCAGCCGACAGCTTTAACAATACAGGGTTGATTAAGAGGGACAGAATGGTGAAATGCTCCGCCATATATGGTAGAGATGACTTTTGAAAAACAAGTCAAGTATGAGTTTTAAAATCAAACTGAAGCAAAATATGCAATAAGAACACCCTAGCCGGTTCTGGTTCTGATGGTGAGGAACTCAACAGTTGGAATTGTCACCAACACAAAAGGGTGGCATTATGTGTCAGATGTGCTTAAATTTTCAAGGCGTGCACCAAAAAAATAAAAATAAAGGTAAGATTATCTCTTAGCTTTAGCCGAGCAGGTGGAGGGTTAAATGAGGGTGGGGGGTCATATTTCCTAATGCTTGGTCTTTTGCCTTAACCTTGTAAAATGAGATGACAGGTCCTAAAGCATAGACTTGTAATTGCAACCGTTTAAAAAAAAGGGGGCAAGGAGAAAAATAGAAAATAAAAAAATGACACTGCTGAAGAATCGGGCCGTTGTCCATTCGCACTGTGAGGTGCTGAGCAAATCAGCGAGTGTGCACAATTACCGCACAGTATAGTGTGGTTAAACATATGACATAAATGTATTTACAATTGCATGCTATTGTTAAAAACACAGACGGCACACTGCATTGCACATACCGAACAAGTCCAATGCTTTTAAAAATGGAAATTAATTTGAAATAAAAAGACATTTGAAAATATTCCAAATGTATGCACCTGCAGATGTTTTGACGCATGCAAACAACCTCGTTTGCATATTGATTTTTAGTTTGTACTACATTGTGTGAGCGCAGCTAATGTTTGCAGGATAAAAAAGAGCATTTTTAATGAGGTGGCGCTAACACAAGGCAAGTGCATAATTTAGTGGTGCGGAAACATGCTTTTCAAACACACTGCAACTGTCACTAATAATATATGTCGTGGAATTTTTTTAATCACGTGGATTTTTGAAATGGTCGAATAGACCGCATTAGCGTGTTTTTTTTAATCACGTTATAAAGAACGAAAGGCATTTTTTTTCCCTGCTTGACAATACATTTGAGCAGCATTAGCATGCTAACATTCGCATGTTAAGCACTGGACTGCGGGGGGACAGTCCCGTCCACTTGCACTCTGGCAGGCTCTCACTTGTGGGTGACAGCTGGCCCAGTTCTCCGGTCCGGCGTGTCTATGAGTTTTGACAGTGACAGAACCGGAGTGTGTGCGGACAGAAAGTTGTAAATAAATGAACTTACTGTGCGTGCTGTCGGAGAAAGTGATCCGTTGGGTAGGTAGGGGCTTGTGAGATCCGGAATCATTATAAACGGATAGCCCGGGTACGGTGGGCTCTTGAACAGCCCTCCATCTTGCCTTTTCGCAGCTAACATGGCGGGGGGAGAAGAAGAAACTTTTTATATTAAATAAAGCCAGCGCGTTATTTTTCTGAGGCTGCAATAGCAGTATACAAAGCTTAACTGTCACCCGACGGGTGCAATTGCTGTCATAAGTCCTAAACAGACGGGAATATTGACAGTATTGATGAAAATCGAGACTCACCCTCCTCTAAACTTTCTCTGGTTTTGTCCCTGAAAGTTTCAGACCTAGGCGGAGGCCGTCTTTCCGCCTTCAAATACAATAAAAACACAGGGTTGAGAAAACTCGTGGGCTGATCCTGAAACACTGGTGGGTTGCGTTTAAAACTCAAGTACAGTAATACGGGGAAAGTGTGACAACTCACCTCGGAATCCGACGAGCTGTTTTGATTAGTTTCCGACTCGTTTACAAGCGACGACTTGACATCTGCTAAATCCCTTTCTGCCGACGAGTTTTCCGAAATTTTCTCCTCCTGTTCGCCTTCGTCTTTGAAGGAAATCATTTCATCGTTAGCGCCCAGGTCGTCACCTCCACCGCCGTTGAGCTGCGGCATTTTCCCCGAGCAGGAACCGTCCTGGAGGAAGGAGCGCGCGGCTGCAAAGTTGGGAGAAAAAACAACTTGATCTCTGAGAAGAGGGAAAAGTCCCGAGTTTCACCGGGTCGGTTGCACTAGTGTTGTCCAAAAGCTCTGGCGGTTCAAACTAAAAAGGAAAAAGGGGGAATGTTGGCAGTAAAGGGGGAAGCCGGAGAAGGAGCCGAGGCGCTGGATTGAGTGAGTTGAAGTTGGTCGGAGTGGTTTTCAGTTCAAAGGCGGCGCTGATTGACAGATAGAGAGGGATGGAAATAGAGAGAGTCTGGATTCGGGATTATTGACAGCGAGAAACACACAAGAAACTAATGAGATTCAAACAGGGAGGGACTTCAAGTGACGTTTTCGTAAATAGGAGGGAAAAAAGAGAAAGAGGAGGAGGAGGAGGAGGAGGGATGGTGGATCTGCAGCATGTGAGAAGGAAAAGCAGTGATGGTGAAAGAACAGCAAGTTGCTTACAAATATGGATAAAGAAAGGCACATATGGGCGGTCTCCGGCAGGAATTGGGGGAAATGGTTTTCTGCGGGGTGTTTGACTTCAACATTTCCACACAAACGCTCCACGTTTTCATTTAAGTGTCCCTCTCTCTGAAGTCTTATTTTAAGGCCCATCAAAGCGGCTATTATTCTCACACTGCTGCTTTGTCATTTCTTCAGATCTATATTCGATGCTAATTCCTCAGATCTATTTATTTAATTACTATTATTTTTGGACCCCCATGTTCCACTTTACAACAAAAGACGACGCTGTCTCTTAGTGACACAACTGAGACGAACGATGTCACAGAGACAGCAAAGACGATCACAGTCGCTGATGAGCCGCCACCACCATGGCTCTTCTCCCTCTACACCAACTGCTGCACCTCCAGCCACCAGTCATCGAGTTTGCGGATGACACCACCATCATCGGGCTCATCTCAGATGGAGATGAGTCGGCTTACAGGAGGGTGTCCTGGTGCAGCCACAACAACCTGGAGCTCAACGCACAGAAGACAGTGGAGATGGTCATAGACTCCAGGAGACCCCACTGACCATGGCAATAAATTCTATTCTGATTCTGATTCTGATTCTGGACTAGCGCTTCCTGTTGCCTTGACAGGTGTGACTCCCTCTGGGACCAACCAGAACTTCTCAGCAGATATTCATTCCATGATTTTATTTTTTACCTTTTTTTTTACCCTTTTCACCTGGACATGAATTATTTGTTTTTGTTTTAGCGATGCTGTTCATACAACAACAAATCCTATTTGGATTACATATATACAGTATATTACTTTTTTATGCTATTTGGACACAGAATTCTGCAAAATTAGCATCTGAATAAAATTGAATCTGTAATCTATAAATCGATAGTTTTATTTATTTTTAAATAAATTGAGAAAGACGGGGCTTCAACTAAAATGCAAAATTAACTATTTTCAATTTTCACGTCATTTCTAATTATTTCTAATTCATGCAGTTGTCTTTCACACCAGAAATAAAGTATTTAAAAGACAAGGCTGTAGAAGAGAAATGGCCATGTTTGGCTTTGCATTTAAAAGAGGACATTATTCTCTGTTAGTGGTATTTGAAGCGTGTGTCAACGTGCCATTCAAAAGTGTCGTATTCATAACAAGAGGATGTCTATGATGATACATTGTATAACCTAGGCCAAGATGGATTTTTTTTTGCTCTCTGTGGATTTATTGCATTTCAATAATAATAGTAATAATAATAATCGCTGTACATTGTTTTCCGTTGCTAATCTGAAAGGATGTGATGATTAATTGTAACCACCCCACCTAATTAAATTAGTGCTATAAAAATATAATTACATACAGCACAACCCCCTCATAAACATTTTTTTAAAGGTAAGTCCAAAGGTTATGACAGTGAGAAGGTGCGTTTAATTGCCGGAGAGTGTGCACGTGTGGTTGCCCGCGCATGTTTGTGTTTTGCCACTGAGCTCAGCACCTGGGACTCGCTAACCTTATCTCATCAGCTCAGGTCTTGCCATCACTATTATATATTTGTTGATGGAGCAATCATAAAACAAAATCAACAATAAATGTCAAATGCAACAGACAGGAGCACAAACACACATCGTGGCAGAAACACAAGCTCCTTTCAAGGCAAATAAATAATATAAGATGAAAACAAGGCAGAGAATTGCTGATTAAGAATATTGTTTCATGTCATGGGGATGTTGTAGGCGTGCAAACTAAATATTGTGACACTAATTCATGTGTGCGAGCTCCCAGCAGCGATGTCAGACAGCAGATATGGATGCGTGGAAGAGAAGCTGCAGCACAGAAGCAGAAAATTTAGCTCAATGAGGTGATGGGGGATGAGTGCGCGAGTGCTTCTCATCCAAGTCTGTATTTAGGCAGCCGTTGGAGGAAGAGGCACCCCACCGCTCTAGGTCCTCCAAAACCTGTGCCCACACAGACCAGACCAAAGCAGGGGAGCTCAATACTGGCCTCTCCCCGGATCTCCACAGCAGGTTACTGAGATTCTACAGTGGCTGGCAGCATGCAGTCAAGACACCTGCGTCTGATTCTCGTGATTCTCATTTGCAGCGCCTTGAGTAAGAGGAGAATGAGGACGCAGGTTAGTTATCTCATCACATGATTGCCACACATACGCGTGGAGGCGTGGGTGTGAAAGTCAAAGGCCTTGCCTGTGTGTGATCAGTATACTCTTTATTTGATCAGAGGACAAATCCACACACTGATTCTGACCTTTGATCTTAACATTCACCTGAAGTGAATGTCATCATGAGCTATTTAAAGTAGAAAGTAGAGGTATATGTAATATGCAGCTATGTATAAAGAAATGTATCACTTAATAAATTCATTATAATCACAGACAGTGGTTTTGACAGATAAGATAAGAGAGTCTCCAAGATGTTGGGTGTCAATCCAATTCTGGATGCCTGTTGTTCCGTAGCCTTGTTGACGATTTTGCCTGTGCTCAATGTACTCAAACCCTGGGTTGCTACAATAATATCCAAGAATCCCCTGAGCTGTATCACTGTAATATCACTATTATGAAGCATGAGTGTAAAACACACGCAGAATAAGAAGGCAATATAGCATATTTCTCTGTTTTTGCATTTAAATGAAGTCTTGAACCATTTTGGCTTTGTTGTCTCCAAACCTTTTGCTGTTGGCTTTGCTGTGTAGATATGTTACCTCCAGAAAATTGCCTGCTGCTGCAGCACAGTTGGCCATTCCTTATGTCATTGATTGATTAGTCTGGTCAGTGTACTCAGCAGCCACTTTGGATTTTAAACCTATTTCGAATTGAACCATCAGTGCAGTCATCTTTGTCTCGACATTCAGATTTTAGGTTCGATTGAATTTCTCAAAAACTTCGATGTCTTCCATCTGATTCATAATTGCTGGCCGTCCTGGGCAACACTTAATGGTTTCTCCCAACTGACTTCAATTCAAGTCTGTGTGCATGGCGGTTCACGGCTGATTTATGTGTGTTTGTTCTGAAGAATTACAATGACCCACGATTCCAGTCAGTCGTCTATTCTCCTCCATAATCTCAATCAGCCTCTCCCACTACAGGCTGAGTCAGATTGTCCCTCTTATCATCTGGCACCTTTTTTGAGGATTTTGAAAGTAGCGATGTATAATGCATGATGTGAATTGTAGTCAAGTCAAATTACTCAAAAAATGACTCTCATCAAAGTACACAAATAATCTACTGAACTGCAGTAACGTGAGTATTTGTAATTCATTGCTTCCACCCCATTTATGCTTCACAGCATCACAACACCAAGCAAAGCTGACCCAGTAGAATTACAGGTTTAGGTACTTGACCCCAACTTGATCAAACCACTCACTTGGCACAACATGGAGTGCTTGAGTCAACTTCAGTTGACTAGAAAACATTAAATGCTGAATGTGAATTTTAGTAACTTAAGCAATAATTAAACACAAAAGTGATCACACAGCCTTTCAGCCTTGCATAAAATTTGAAATACATAGTCGGACCGCCAGATCCAAGTGAGGTTTGTGAGGAGGTTTGAATGGAGTACAGCAACGTAATTTTGATTGAGAAAGATTTCAAACGTACTCATTGTATGGCCTTCTTTTTGGAACAATCTCTGTGGCCAGTTGTGCTCTATGCGTACCCACTATTTAGGAATACATTTGAGAACTAACACAAAATTGCACTCAAGTTTGGTTAATGACTAAATGATTTAATTGGCATTTCCTTCTCTTATGTCTAAACTTGCATATTCATTGTGGCATCATAACTGGGCCGTTTGCACGTTTAAATGACACACATCTTTGAATGCTCTCTTGAGAAATGACTTTGTACTTTTTGGGATGTAGAATGAACGAGTTTGCATACATTTAACCATCCGCTAGAGAGATTTACAAAAACACATCCCCTTTAAGCAATTTGCCTGAGAGCAAGACAAAAGGAAAGAAAGAAAGCCAACACAACCAATCATATGAGGTCAGACAAACTGCAGGACTGGTGACACAAAAGTGTATTTCAAACACGAACTACAAACTAAAAGGCTTCCCCTTCCAAGTTATCCCCTGGAGTACATAAGTGTGATCTCAGCTCTCTGCAGCCATCAAATTTTTCCACATGATTTTATATTCATACCCTCTGTTGACCACAGAGCAAAGGACAAACTTGAAGTTTCTGGTACGATTGGGGAAAACCCTCAGTCAAAAACAGTTTAAGAGTTTTGTGGTGAAGAACTGGGTGCTGGTACAGGAACACAATAATGCAGTCCGCCATGAGAAATGTTTTATGATATGTCAAAAACGAGCGATTTTGGAAAAATCGACCTCAGTCAGAAAAAAATGAATGCCGCAATTTCACAAAATAACGTTGCTGGTACGCAAGCTTTTATTAACAGTTAGTTTGTAACAAAAATCAAGAGGTGCAAAATATATTTCATACGTTAGAAATTAACAAAAGTACACATCATATTTAAAATCCCAAAAATTCGCCAGTAAACCCATTATGTAAAACATAAATGAAACTATATCAGTGTCAATATAAACTCATCGTGAAATATCAGATTCTCTCTCAAAAAAAAAACTAACAAACAAACTATGGTACATTTGATTTAAATTTTTTTTTCTCTTTTGTCCGCTTTAGTATTCAAAACTCATTTTCTCTAAGAGCAGCTTCGATTAAAAATTAAATTGCGTATTTACATAGATATATCTTGATTACGTTTTTTTTAAATGGCCAGCTTGCTTAAAAATATGCGTTTTACAAAGTCCCTGTCACTCACAGTCAAAAACACACTTGCTATTTCTTAGGAAATTCTGTACAGTAAGCAAAAGAAGTTGTTCTGTGAAATCAGTCGGTGCTGTGGAGGCAATATTTTTAAGGTGCAGTGTGTCATCAATCCCTTGATCTGTAGGCGAACTAATTGGGTAACATATAGTGTGCTTATTTTTAAAACAAAATTACACAATTGAACATGGTTCTTTCACATTTGAGTATATGCCAAGGTGACGTGTCATCTCCCCAACACTGTATAAAACTCTTAAAACAAGGATATGCACAATATGGCCCATTTGAATACAAATATTAAAGCACCACAAAGAATACTGAGGGGAAATTAAAGGCCTAACACAGGAAACACTTGATTCATTTCAAAGTCAATTGTGTCTACATGCAACACAGACATCACCCTGGGATGGAGAAGTCCACTTGGTGATCGTCACTAAATTTTGTCTCCTTGGTGGCGGGAAGTCTTAATTAAGTTAAAATATGTGCAAACTTTCTGAACCTGTTAACCACTGTTCAGATGACCTATTATTGTTCAGTACTGTATGAGTCAAGGGATGACAGTGACTCAGTTGAGGACGAAAAAGGCCAGATCAGGACTTGAGGCACGTCTTGCTCTTGATACACGCATCAGGAAGAAAAATGTAGGTACTGGTGTCTTACCTCAAAGATGACTTCCAGAATCATAGAGAAGGGAAAGCTTAGTTCCTCTAGCATCACCAGGTTTCAATCAGTTTGGATAAGATACATGGATGTATTCTCAGTGGACTGTTGAGAGTCTAACAGTCCAACAGTCCAACATCAAAGGCATCCACTTTGTTGCGTCAGACTAAATGAGGATAGGGTGGAGGTGAAGAATCCCATAAGCATCAAAATTGCACACTCAGCCTCTGTGGTTCACTGGAACAAACTCAAGGTTAGGCTAGTTAGGGGAGCTGCAATGCAATCTGAGTTGCTGTAACTGCTCACCTGAGGTGGATAAAGGCTGGTCCTGGATCACCTTGAACTTTTCAGGGTCCACTCTCACCACAGTGATAAGCAGCTCACAAAATCGCATTTGTGGTGGTTTTTCCGAAGATACTGGTGAACCTATTGTAGAGTGGTTAATGCTCCTGGAAGTCCGATGAGAAGATAAGAATGTTGCCCATATATATATGAGAATGACAAAATAAAATTGACCATATGTATTTAAAAACCATGAACTTGAGTGTGGAACACAGCCAAGGAACCAGTCAGCCCAAAAGGTATTGCTACATACTCTGTACATACTCTGTACCAAGAAGAAGCTGGCACTGAAATTACACAGTAAGAGCATTTACATGGACAACTATTATTGGAATACAGTGGTACCTCGGTTCTCGACCACAGTCTGTTCCAGACGGCCGTTTGAGAAGCGATATGTTCGAATCTGAATCGATTTTTCCCATTGCAATTAATGGAAAAAGAAATAATGTGTTCCAAGCCTTAAAATAGGCTTTTGTAGGAGTGAATGTAGAGTGTCTGCTGCAGGTGCGCTGTTTGTCTATGTGTGTGGCCGCTGCATGTGGGAGGGGTTGCCGAGTGAGTGACGTCTCTCCAGAAGTGAAGAGGTGCCCGGTGCGTGTCCAGCTCTGAATGTACGGTTCTGTGCAGTTTGGCTGTGACAAAGTCATAAACCAAGTCACGCTCTGTCCCAGACTCGCCTCATCCCTGTCCCAGCTCCAGCCGACAACAGGACATCAAACCCTGGAGAGAGCGCTCCAGCCTCGGAGGTGTGGAGAGCGAGCACCTCCCCTGTGACACTCTACCATGGTCCAGTGCGGAGATAGGAAAGGTTTTACACCTCAATATGAAGAAAAAATAGTCAGTAAATGTAGCTAACGGGACATGGCTGCATACAGAGGCTGCGTTACACACAATAACAAAGCAGGTCGTGGGTCAGCTAATCGGTCCGCGCACGTTATGTTTTTTCCAGTTTTTTTTCGGGGGCGTTTGAGTTCTGGATTCTCGTTCAAAATCCGAAGCAAAAAAATCTCAACATTTTTGTTTGAACTCCAATTTGTTTGAAGTACGAGATGTTCAAAAACAGAGGCACCACGGTATACAGTAAAAGTCAAACAATAGATAAATTGATAAAAGTATGATTGACACAAATGTAATATATGCCTGAAGTAATTAAAAGAAACTTTTTTAGTACATTTGTACACAATATTACATTTAAAGGCACTGATGAGATCCAGAGGCCACCGATAACAATCACCATTGTCTTGTAACATCCAGGTGGTGTGGATGAGATCTGGGCGGAAAGGCACATTCAAACTACCGGTGCCCTACTGATCACTGAGCCCAACTCCGAGTCCCCGGACTCAACCACTTCAACAGTGGACGTGCCTGTGGGAATGAATAACTATTAAAAGGCTCATCTCATCTGATGACTGGACTGCAGGCAGTGCATTTTTATTACATTATGTTGGGCACATTATTATCAGACTTCCTTTGTCATTTCCTTGGTCACATGACCCTCTACCACTGAACTGAAAAAACGAAAGTTTTGATTCCAAACACTTGTTTATACCGTTTAAATACAGTTTTATTTGACCAGAGAATTTAATTTAATTTAATTTCATGGAGAAACAGGTTTTACGACTTAAATAAGGCAAAATGTAGTTGAATGAAGATCATTTTCTGGTAAAATCTTGAAGAGGTCCTCTACCTTTCAACAATGCCCCAGGTTAAGGTCAACATTGTCCCGTCTCCACTGTACACACTTGTGTGTCCCCTTCAGCCATTGAATGTTTAAAAGAATCTCATTGAGGCTGACTGAAAGTACTTTTCACTGATCTCTCATGACTTTCCCCTAATGACAGCCAATGCCTTACACTGCTTGGTCTTTAGATATGTGTTATTTACCTAGAGTCTCATGAGCCGAATACACTTGACACCCCTCCTTACATTATTGTTACAATACGGTGCTGCTACTTCTGCAGATTTTTAACTATTGCTTATACCCTTTGCGATGGAACACAGTATTATTAATATTACTGCCAGTTCAGTTTCATGTGTGACAAATCATTGCTTTTGATGATGATGTTGTTTTTGCCATCTATCTATCTATCTATCTATCTATCTATCTATGTGTATCCACTACGGAATGCTGCGGCTGGTGGATCCAGGCCGTGGAAGTTGCCATGTTGATAACAAAATCATCAGCAGCAACAAAAAGTCAACATCAATATATAGGCGTGAAAATTGGAGTTGACACACCATATAGATCAACACTGTACATGTTCACAAGGGAGAAAAAACTGAATTTCGGATTGAGGCCGATACTTGAGCATCTCAGAAAAATACATATTAACACAATCATCTTGATCAAAAAAGAAAGATGAAATACTTAACGCACAAATTATATATATATATATATATATATATATATATATATATATATATATATATATATATATATATATATATATATATATATATATATATATATATATATACACACATATATGTGTGTGTGGGTTATATATATGTAGGTATATGTAGGTTCTCACACAGGTACCGCTGCCTCTCAAAAGGTTTCATCTCCAGTCACAAGCCCCTCCACTTGTATCATAATTTCACACCACCATTTCCGAGTGTGTTAATCCTCGACAAGACGATAAGGACAAAAAAAAGAAAACATTAACTGAAAAATACAAGACATGGAGCTCATACCTAAATATCCTGAGTTAATATTTTATCACACATTTTCCCCGTTGCCCTCCTGAATTCAGCCTTATAAATCAATAATCTGAATGTAGGCTGTCTCAGAGGATGCTTTCCTCCCTCAAATGGGACCAGGAGGTTTCATGTGTGGACTTGCATCATTAATGTGCTTTTTTTTTTTTTTTTAATTCGGCTATATCAGAAGCATCGTTCACTATAACGTGGGAACCTAAACCAGGCATGGTATGTGAACCAGTGCCAAACACCCACAAAACAGAAACAGATGAGAGAGTCATTAATCAGGGTGTGAAACAGGTCCTGATCTTTTTAAACATGGAAAGCATCTGAGAGTCGAGGTAGCCTGTTTGACTCAGGCATACACACACTAGCGTCACCCGATCAAGCAGATGACGGCTGTTGGCTGCAAAATCTTACCTAGAAGTCAGTCAGCAGACGCACCAGTTGTTTGACTCACATCTTCACCCTGGATCTCTGAAGGAGTTTTGCATTTTGTTTTATTCTGTTTAGGTGGCGATCGAGAACATTATCTTGAGTCAACACTATCAACGCTGCTTGAAAATGATTGTTAAAAAGGTCAAATACAGTGGTGTCATAATATACTGGACGATAAAAGTATGTGGGTTAGCTAAAAGTTAGAAATTGCAACATAGAAGCAATAGTGGAAAAAATAAAATATCAAAATATTCAACATCACTTAAAAACAATGAGCTGCCACTGGGACAAGGATTTTTACATGGAGAAAAAGAAAATGAGCCAAGCACGCCTGGAAGACCGCCGATGCATTGAGATCACGAAGAATCATGAATTGATACCTGGACTGATTCCTTTTCATCCAAGGTGTGGATATAGCCATATGTGTGTGCCATATCTCCTCAGGAGAAATAAGCTGCGTTGTGAGAGTTAGCCCTGCACATATTTATACTGTACACAAATATCATGGCGACAGTCATGTCTTTAAAAACGTTCATTTTGGTTTTGTTAATGCCAATCGAGAATGAACTGAGTACCGTTCGTTTGAAACAATTAATTACAAGAAAATGGATTCACGCATTAGGAAAGAACTGTGACAAAAAACAACCAGACAGGACCTAAACATCCAAAACAATACAGGAATCCATTTCACCGCTAATCCGTTATTTACGTGCTCAAAATGGATTTCTTCAAATTCTTTGATAAATGTAATGGCATTTCCTTCATTCCTTCTTTCCTTCCTTCATTTATTCATTTTCTTTAGCTTAGTTGTTAAGGCTCGCAATGAGTTAAATCATATCGATGAAATCGTACTGATGAAATCAGTCAGGATCCGTACCTTGCTGTCTTGCCTGAAACATTGTCCACAAGAACAGCAATTGCGACTCATCATTATAGTCATAAAAGCATTTTATATATGAGGCTCGTATGTATGTGAATTTGATGCAATATATATTAAAATAACAGGGGGATTATTGTTAGGCAAGCAGACAAAAGGAAACTTTTGTCTTCTCTGGTCATGAAAGATGTTTTAAATTTGAAACGTTTTCTGCTGATGTTCACTGTTTGACTTTGATTGCACATTTGTAATTTTATTATTTATTTATTTAAATTTGGAGTTTTGACACTTAAACAAGCCAAGCTGCAAATATGAACCCTGATGTAGTTATTACTATACGCAACCAGAGGGTGGACACCTGCCACTGCAGTCTGCAACAGAGCAAACGACTCATGGAGACAAGAAAGGTTGTAGTTTAGTCGAAGGAGCTGTACACATAACTGGGGAGTGAATTTTATTGACTCCGACTCCGATGATAATCGCACAGTGAGACAAAATAAAAGCAGAATCATGACAGGCTTGACTTCGTGTGTACACAACTCATCGGTGGAGGAGGATAAGTGATCTTTGATGACCTGCAAGAGAAGTCTTTATTCGTTCAAGGATTGAAAACTTGATTCTTTCATTGTTTTTACTTTCACGTGTTTATATGTAAACCATTAAAGTTTTACCTTCGTGGACGGAAGCAGTGTAAATAAAAAAAAAAGATTGGGGCTTAATATTTTACATGAACTTGACTCTGTTGCTCATTTCTCAAGTTGTAAAGAAGCAGCTGTTTTCTTCACTTCTATTCATCAGTAAATGAGCTGCGGAAACAAGCGCATCTATAATGCCTCACACACCCATTAGCTAGCGGCACAATGCCGGTGTGACCCTGACTCAAATTAGCTGCCTGTCAGTACAAAAGTGTCGACTTGTTCATTAACAGAACGGAGGATGAGTCGGTTAATAAAAGGCTTCACTCAATACCCTTCGTGCAATCGCAGTCAAAGGAACACGAAACATCATCAAGGTTAAGTGGCAAGCAGGTTATGATTAAGCCGTAAACTATTTCCTGTCATTATCTCTGTTGGTCAAAAAGAAAAAAAAATACTGCTTGTCCAAAAGTGTGTACAAACTCATTTTTTTTTTGTTTTTTTTTTTTGAACCAAAATAAAGCATTTAAGTCAATACAAGCAGTTTAATCAAAAGACTGGATAAGACCATGATACAGGTCAAGTGCTGATGGAGAAAAAGAAATGCTTGCGTGCTTCAAGGCCTGTTCCTCGAACCAACACCATATTGAGGCTATGAATATTTGTGCTTTCGTGAGCTTCCTTCACAATGCTGGGCAAAAATAATAGGTTAAGTCTGCCATCTTGCTTCATCTTTAATTTTTATTCATTTCATTTTGATGCACATTCTGAACAAACATATATGTTTCCATGGATGGCAGATTTCATCACACGTGTGTAGTGTGTATTGCAGAGCAAGAGAGGAGTAGATGCTTGATGCTTGACTAACCTAAACCACTTCATCATTATTATATTGACTATGATGGAGAATAATTCATTGTTGACAAACACCATATCAGTTTAAAAAAAACAAAAAAACATTGGACTCCTATGAATCCCTCTAGGTGATGAGCTGTCACTACCCTACAATTGGCAAGAAACAGCAGACAAAGGACTTAAGTAAAACATCAAGAGGATGGATTTCTTCGTCTAAATCTCGCCGGGATGATATTGAAACGGTGCGCGAGGCTTTTCCTTGGGCAGGTAATGGTGCAGCTATAAAGTTTAAGGCCTCACTCTGTGTATTGATTACCTTTCAGGTATAACCCTTACCGCTGAAAATTGATCCCAAAATCCTTGATAATGTATTGCTGTTCATGTTCAGATCAGCATGTGTGATACAAAAGTACACATTGCAATTCTCAACTGGATGGTGTGGCTACAGTGCTAGTGGTCTTCTTTTAGGGTCTTAATTAAGAAATTAATGCACCAAAATCAATCAGAGTCATCGTCTCAGTGCATCCAATGCACTGCAGAAGGCTTCAAGCGAGGAGCGGTCAATGATCTCCACATGCTCCTTTGTTTACCTACTCAGAGCTGGAGGTTTCTGTTGCACGAATTTGAAGGAATTAACCTCCAATAAAATACAGACTTGTGCTGATTTAAAACAGGTGACTCAGGACATGACGTGAAACTTTGTTTGAATTTGGGGTTTGTGGGAAACAAGAACTCTCCAACTTACTTTTTTTGTGGCTCATAAGAGCTTTAAATACATTAACTTGAGTGAAATTCATTACAGATTTAAAGCCACAAGTGTCGTGATACGTGACTCACAAAGTTTTCTTGCAAGCTGAGATTACAGAATCTTCTACAGATATATCAATAGTTCTATATGATATTTCATAATGCCCCCATTTATCTTAATAAAACCTAAAGCAAACTATTTTTTTTGTGCTTGTGAAACGGTGGACTTTTCAGTACATTGTCGAGAAATCAGAGCCTTTCATGCAGACTGGAGCAGGGCCATTCACAAGTCACACACTTGAAAATGTATGAAGGAATTTGTGATATTCAATATAAAACAGTTTCAGTCCTTTAAGTTTCTCTTAATGTGAGGAGGGGGGCACGCACTGTGTTTAAATTGTGTCCTTTTGTGACTCAAAACGCTTCTTAGTGTGTAGTGTGATTTGCCCTTCAGTATTGGGATGTTTGAGCATTCATCGCATTGTTGGGGGATGATTCGCAGTGTTTGGCGGCTTCTGCTCACCAGGAGGATATTAGCCTATCTACAGCCATTCTTGACTGCAACACGCCATCGTCAGGTCAATGAAACGGCAACCTTGAGTTCCCACCGACACAAATCTCTTTTGAACCTCCGCGAGGGGGTAACAACCTTTCTGGGACTCAAGGCAACACACAATACACTCATAAAGCGAGACGGTGAAAACCTATGTTTTCACCTTCTGTCTTCAGTAAAGAACAGGAAATCCTTCCGAACAGGAGGTGAATGGACTTTTGCTTGTAGTTGCTGCATCGAGTAAATGAGTGCCATGTTCCTCTTTGTGCTCGTTAACCACCTTCCAAATTCATCAGAAGCCCCAAGATCAGATCACAGAAATATTTGATCAATATTAATAAGGATAGGCAAACTCTTCCAGTAATTACCACAGTCCCAGGGCTTTGATTTGGACCATTACTAACGCCTCTGCATCTTTAGATTAAAAAAGAGAGCCCCTTTTATTTCCTGGCATTAAATCCCTACGTGCGTCTTCTAAAAGCTCTAATAAGACAAAGATTAGATTTGCATCCCCATACAAGTGTCTTTTTCAATTGATTAGGAGGCTGCCATTGATGTGCGAGAAATTGATGTTGTTCTCTGTTCTTAAGGGCGGCTAATAGAAGGGGCGGGCCTCCAGGAGGAGACTTTCACACTTTGATGTTCAATCAGTGAAAAATCCCACTTCTTCTTTGTCAGACTGTATTTGGTAAATATCAGCGACACTCTGCTGATGCCGAGGGAAGGAGGGATGGAGTGGTTGATAAGAGGAGAAAAGCGACAGAGAGGGTTTAATTGGAGGGAAATATCTCCTTTTATAGATATTCTGGGAGCGAAGATTTGAGCCCCCCTCCCACTAGACTTCCACTTGAAAGACCAAAATTATTTGGAAGGCTAATTTTTTTATGCGGATGTGATTTAGTTTGGTTTTTTTGTGCTGGTCTGTTTTGTTTGTTTTGTCCAGTGTTTCATTTGTGTGACTTCAGTGGTGGTCTAAAAGGGACAATCATGGCACATCCCTGGATGGGACCATGGTGTGCTGTGGGAAACTACCACGCCTCTGCGAAGACCTGCGCCGCCAGAGTTATTTTCGCTCCAGTCTCGATTCAATCTTACCAGCTCAATGAACCCAGCAATAGTTAGTCAAGGCGCTCACGCCAGCAGGGTGATGCCATTTGAATGAGGTGCCGAGAGTGTGTCGGATGATCTCAAGACTTTGTCCACTTCACACTGCGGTACCCAACTCTTTTCAAGTCACCTAGCCTGATCACAGCACGCACACAACACCTCATCTGCTATTGGAATGTCTCCATTCAGGCTGCAGCCACTTGTCTTCCCCAGTCAGTTGATCGCCTTCTTTCCAACAAACATCAAGTTCTCGACCGGGACTACAGACCCAGCCAGAAGATGTGGTTGTCCATCCTGGTTCAGCCCGGGTGAAGACTTCGTCCACTGGTACCAACAAGATTGTGAAGCTCATAAGCTGAACAAAGTGACTGCTATCAACATCTCCTGACTGAAGTCCCCTCAGTCCCGCCAGCGAGCCTCTGCCACCAACCCGCATCATCGACAACCATCCTGCCTGGAGACTCCTGCGGGGTCTAAATGTAGAAACGCCTAGAACTCGATAATGGAGGGGCTGCCAAACACAAAGAGAGGAGGGTAAGAATAAATTGAAAAAAAATTAAGTGATTATGAAATTACACTTTAAAAATGCACAGAAAATGTTTGTTTGTTGTGTTTTACTTAATTTAAACCACTTTCCATCTAAAGATTCTCATACATTTCAAAATCAACTTTCAATTCTAAAAAAAAAAAAACAAGGCAAAAATGTTAGTGACAACAACAATGTCAGTTTTATAGTTTTAAACAAATAAATAACGTCAAAGGGCATTTGGGCCCCGGGCCGTACCTTGCCGAGGTCTGGTCTAAAATGTCAACTTTTTTTTTCCATTTTTCTGACTATGGATTTCAGATTCTACATTTTTCTGCAGTTTTTCAACAGATGTCACAGACGCAATGTGAACCAGTGCATAAATGTACTGTGTATTTCTCAGCATGGCATTTTGTGCAGTTTAACAAAATTTGTTGATGAAAGTCAAATGTAGCTTCGATGATGGTTTACATTTCTATTTAAAAGAACTAGAACAGGAATCAAATATCCTAATGATGAAATATTGACTCACAGTTTATAAAGAAGAGTGGTACATTATGAGGGAAATTACTGACAGTGGCCTTGTTGGGATTGAAATGAGAGCAGTAGATAAAGAAAAGCCCACAGTCTAGTTAAAAGGGACATGAGGCAGGTGGTGCAATGGGGAGCGACTGGATCGAGGTGGAGATGAAGCGGTGCAACAGAGGGAGCTCAGTGGGAGGTGGTGGAGAGGTTGGGGGCAGGCTCCAGGCATACGAGTGTGTGGAAGGATCTACATTCGATAAAGCCTCCTCAACAGGGAGAGAACCTAATATGCCTTTAACACATGCATGCCGCTTGTGTGCTCATGTTTACGAGCTGTAAGCAAGAACAGAAGGTGATATCAATATCAACCAGCTACAGACAAATAGCAGTCAAGGGAAGGAATTGGTGCAGAGGTCAAAACTCTTTACCCACCTTTTTATTATTCAGAGATGGAGCGGTGTTTCAAAGCTGCTGGGTTGGATTAGGTTCACATGAGGCACAAGTGTTTTTGTGAGGAAGCTCCATCAGGCCTCATACTCAGAAACTACTGATCTGGGTTTGACCATATTAGCAGATTTATAGACAGAGTTGTGTACACAGTCACTTTCAAAGACTGCTAATGACGCGCAATTCAGTGGTTCAAAGGCCCACTTGCTCAACTAAGAGGGGCCGTGTTCATTTTTACGGAAGTCAGATTAATATAACCAATAAACACACTCGAAGGAAGTCAGGTTGGTGACAGACTTATGATGAAGCACTCCACCAAGGTAATGTTGTTTTATGTTTATCTGTTGGTTTGTTTGCCAGCAAAAATACCTGTGAACATCTTTCAATGAAGATTTTAGGAAATGTTCATAATGGCACAAGGAACAGATGATCATACTCTGGTGATGTTCTGTTGTTCCAATCTGGTTTTAAGAAGGATTTGAAGGACTTTTTTTTTCCAGCTGCTCTTCACACATTTGAAAAAGAAAATGAAGAAGATATATTAATGCAGTTGGTGTGGAATTTGACTCATTTGAAATCAACAAGTGTGGTTGTTAATGAATGCTTATGCGCTTATGGATAAATGCCTTTGTTGCTGTAAGATAAAGATGATGTCACTAAGTGGATGGAACGATATTTCTACTACTCACCTAGTTTCACTGACAGCAGCGTCCCCCTGTCGAAAAACATAACTCCCATAGGCCGAAATCTCGGCATCCTATATGACTCCTCGAGTTCTTTTGAGCCCGGTTTCCCTCAAATGGAAATGATCTCAAAAATGAAACCCATTCCCTCACATGCCAACTTATAAAAACAAATTAATGTGTTCTTATTCTACCGCCCGCATGACTGTAACTCTTTTCTCAGCTGGTTCAGAACCCAGCAGCAAGGCCTCTTTATCTCTAAAACTTTTTATAATTTATAACTTTTAAAGCCTGTCCTGGCTCCTGACTATCTTGCAGAACTGCTGACCCCCTATGAGCCAACCAGGACCCTCAGATCCTCAGGTGGGTCTCTGCGAGTTGTCCCTAAATCTAGACTTAATACTAGAGGTGACAGAGTCTTTTCTTTCAGGGTTCTTGAGCAGTCTGAATTATTATTATTATTATTATTATTATTATTATTATTATTATTATTATTATTATTATAAACATATATTATCATAAAAATATTTATTTTGGTTGCTTTTGAGTTAAAATTGTGATTTGCATTTTGAACAAAGCAAGAACAAAGTCTAGTTTGATAGTAGTCATATGTATGTTGTGTGTTATCCTACCCCTCTATTTTGCTCTAGGTGTCTATTGAAAGTTGACTTTGCTCGTATGACTTCTGAATGAAGTGTGTGGCCTGTTGTAATGGTCAGCGGTATTCATGATTGCTGCTGGTGGAGGGTGAAATTGCACGTTAGTCTTGGCCAAATTGGGCGCAGACATACAAATAGCTGGTAGACAGCTATGTATAGCTGGGGGGTTAGGTTCCACCAACACTCACAGAACTGGAGGGCCCCACCACACTGCGCTGTTCCATGACTCAAATAGTTTCAGAAGTACATAAGCGCTGCAAAACTGCTGTCTTTACATTCATCCTTCATGTGAGTTGTATGACATCGGTGTGCCGTTACTTAAAATACAGTAGTTGAAGTCTTCAACAAAAAAGTTCATTAGTAGTGAATGCAAACATCAACAAAACGTTTTCCACAGCAGGGTAGGCCATGAAGTAAGGTCAGCAGATCAGACTCAACTTTGCCACTTCATAGCTTTGTTCTTTGTGTCCACAGCGAAGACAAGAGTGCAGGGGCACACTCTGCTCTGTGGACAACTCCGATACATGCGATGACCTCCGATGCCTCTGCAATTGAGGGTGAGTCTTGGGACGACGGGAACCTGGAAGAGAACTTTATAGCATGCTGTTGGCACCTCAACCTTTAGTTGTGACATGCACTGCGATTCAATATTACACGTTTCCTAGTGGCATGGAGGGAGTGTCTGGAGTAGGCCCACACCCACACTAAAAATATATATCATCCACCATATATATGTTCATACAAACAGATCCATATTTTAATGGAATGTCAGCTTGATTACCAAATGAACTACAGACTGTGGGTGACAAGTACCAAAGTTTGATTCAGGAATGCTTAATACCAAAAGTGCCAACACTGATGAATGAATGTGACAGAAATTCAGTAATTGCTCTAAGCGTGGTAAAACGCAGAGATTCAAAATTGTCTGAAGCTGCTTCTGTTGATCTGATTTCCTTATCTGGATGTCAAGCTGCGTTGAGTGAAAAATGTCCAAAATCATCAAACATTGTGTATGGTGTACATGTTTCATTGACAAGAGAAACTGTCATTTCTCAGTTGATTAGTTGTACTTTTCTTTATCTGTATCATGACTGTTTGGTTTACTTGTGCTTTAACTGATCGCTAAGTCACTTCAGTCAGAGTACATCACTGAACATTCACATTGATTGTGTCGTGCGGGTCTTAAGTTATAGCTGAATGATGCCGCTATAAATGACATTCAAGAGTGATGGAACAACAGTCTCACATGTGATTGAGAGTGAGTGAGGGTGTGAGCCAACTGAGCTGCTGCTGCAGCTCCACAGAGGACTGAAGGCTTCGTGTTTCAGGTGCCGCCTCACTGAAGCCTCCGACCCATGAACGACCAGCAGCTTCTCAAAGTAACTGAAGCCAAAAGTGAACATAAGAGTCTCTTTCTTCCTGCCCTGTTAGCTTTTGCATCCATAAAAAACTTTGGAGCTTCACTCCACCTAAAGCTGTCCTGCTGACCAAACACCTCAAACCAGAAGGATGAAAACAGAGCAAGCTACACAACCTGGAGTGACAGTGGTGAGTACACATTTGTATTTACTGGTTTACACAATTGCCAAAGTCATAAATTGAAGTGTCTTATCGATACATTGATACATGGACCAAGAACAACTGATTCCATCCCCAAGTTGTTTTTTTATGACAATATTTAGCCTCAAATGACAAGCATTTTTTATAATTTATGTTGTTTAATTGCTGCTTTATTATTATTTCGCACATTACATCTTTGTATCCTTGTTTAACCACTTGAACATAATGGTCTGTGATACCTGACTGCTGTCAGTTTCAAGCCCTGAATCATTTTCAAGTAAATCTCCAGTTTAGCACTTCTTACTTCAGGGTGGTTTTGTGACCTCTTGCCAGTTCATTAACAGTAAAAGATGTCTCAAATGTCTGTAGCCGAATATCTAGAAATATTTACTTGGAAAAATATATTGCATATTTTGACTTGAAGAGGTTGAGCTGCAGTGTCAAGTTTTTAATTGCATAAAATAATTACTACCTCCACCAAGCGGCAAAGTTGACAGCACTGTGGTTATGTTGGGTTGTCATGCAAATGGTCCAGCTCCCAGACATGGATGGAGTGGAGTCAACCTCCAAAGTTATTTACATGACCATTAGTCATCGGCGTCAGTATAAGGGGTTAGTTGTTTTTTTTTGTTGTCATTTTTGTCATTTTGTCCCCACACACACAAATCCTGTAAGAATCAGAATCAACATCAGAAAAACATCTCCACTGTCTTCTGGGGGTTGAGCTTCAGGTTGTTGTGGCTGCCCCAGGACACCAGCCGCTCCACCTCCCTCCTGTAAGCCGACTCATCTCCACCTGAGATGAGCCTGATGATGGTGGTGTCATCCGCAAACTTGATCAGCTTCACGGACTCGTGGCTGGAGGTGCAGCAGTTAATGTACAGAGAGAAGAGCCATGGAGAGAGAACACAGCCCTGAGGAGACCCGATGTTGAGGGTCAGAGTGTCGGAGACAGTCGTCCCCAGCCGCACACGCTGACTTCGGCTGGTCAGGAAGTCTGTAATCCATCTACAGAGGGAGTCAGGCACGTCAAGCTGGCGAAGCTTGTCTTCAAGCAGAGCTGGGAGAATTGTGTTAAAGGCAGAGCTGAAGTCTACAAACAGGATCCTGGCATAGGTTCCTGGGCAGTCCAGATGCTGCAGAACGAAATGAAGGGCCTGGTTCACTGCATCGTCCACAGATCTGTTGGCTCTGAAGGCAAACTGCAATGAGGTGAGAAGCAGTGATAGATTTCAGGTGAGAAAAAGCCAGCTTTTATAGTAGCCTAGCCTAAAGTAAAACCCATTATAATCATCGTCCCCACCATAAGCCACTTTTGCTCCTCATTTATGTGCCCAACACCTCTCAAAACAAACGCCATTAGTAAATCATGTGTGCAGTACACAAGGTAACCAATAACCAATAAAAACAACTACCTTATTGTTAAAGAAGTCAAGACTGCTATTGAAAAAACTCAAAATCCAACAAGGACCAGTTGTCAAGAAACGTAGCTAACCTTGCACGGAAAACCAAGGCTTACAGGAGTCCTAACTGACTGACTTATGAAGCTCCAATAAATATGTTAAATGTCCTTGCTGAGTGTCTCCAAGCAGGAAACCAAACTTTGTTGTCCTTCTCAGGGAATGACAATTTCAGAAGGGCAGCTCCATTAGTGGCCCGGGTGACTCCCACCATGACAGGAGAGACAAACTAACAGAGCCTCATCTGCATATTTGAATAATACATACTGCTTATAAGCATATTAAATGGAATGTGGCCACGTGTCATTTGAAGGCAGAGATTAGACCTTCCCAGTTAATTATAAAGATGTCAAGAGTCAGAGGGTGAACTGGCACCCGGGGGTCACTGCCTTTAGTTTGGCGATTATATGCACAAACCATAGATAACGTGTCATCATACGGGCTATTAAGGTGCTGAGCCTTAAAGCGGAGCGTCGTCTCGTCTCTATTACTATGCAGCATCTGTCAGAGGAGGGAGAGACCAGAGCACACGCCACGTCTTCACTTTTCTCCCTCTTTTAAATTCATCAACTATAATGAATATATCATGGAGAGACTGCTTGACGTGAGTGATTTCAATAGCCACTTTTTTGTGGATGGAAAACCTTGGAAAGGAGCTGTTTGTTGTATTTGTTCAAGTCTTTTTTCCGTGACCAGTCGTAAAGCAATAGCATTAGCATTTGGCTCATATTAGCAATGTGAGTAAAAGCTTTTATTTTTTTATTCCAGTTAACCGGTCCAGCTGAAAAAGGTATTGTGAAGTCTGCTGTAAGTTTGATATACAGAGACAATCAGGGTGTGTCATTACCGTGCTATTAAGAGCTTGACGGCGCAGTACAGTGGAAAGAGCAGTGGGCCTGTGAGAGCACCTTCGGGCTTTCACTGACAGCGCCGCCAGTCAGACGGCTGTGTTCCTGTCAATCTGCCTTGCCTCTGAAGTTCATTTAGAAGGAACAGCGGCGGCGGCTCACTAGCTCCTAACAGGTAAGAAAGACAAATATTATCAGCCCTCAGAGGCAGATAGCCAGCAGTCTGATGTGCTCTTTCAACTGTACTAAACTGTCTGTACTGCCAACTGACTGGACACACATGCACACACACCAGTCACACAAAAGCAACCCGGATCAAGACAAGGGAAGAGAACAAGCAGAAAGTGAAACAATTGGCAAGTAGGATACAGTGGGATTTTTGTGGTGGAATTAAAATAATACCTTACATTAGTACCACAGTGAAAAGTGCGAGGACGAGCCCTAACACTAACCGTTGCTTAGATTCATTGTTTATATGTGTGGAGCTTCAAGGTCTAAGAAACTGGGTGTCCATTTCAGTGTCAATTCGAACTTGCTAGATTCTCAACAACAACAGATTTCTTGACTTGTGCGGACATACCTGTATTGAATGATGTGACCGAAAGCTCTGAAATCTAATCGTGGCGCATGCACTCACTCAAGGACATATGGTGAATGTTGAGTGAAAAGTTTATTTCAGTCCTCTGATACATTGCAATCCTGTTACAAGTTACATGACATTTGTGTCACCATTGTATCACATGGCCTCTTAGTTGCGTACAACAGAGTTAATAATTCTACTTGCGTTATACAGAGATTGAAAAGGAGCAGAGTGAAGGACATTTCTTATCATTTCTGCCCCTTAATCCATCCTTTCCCTATTTTTCGGGAAACTGTGTGTAACCGTGTGTAAACTTGTGTCTGTTTCAGGTCCCCTCGCTTTGCTGAGCCGCTACCGTTCCATATCTGCGGGAAGTCTGAGTCCATCAACAACGGAAGTGTTGTTGTCACCTGCAATAAAGATTGACATTTTTATTTTATCTTCATGAAAATGTCCAGGATTTACTTCTGCTTGAGAAACTCTTTGCTTTAAATAAATGTTCAAGTTACAGACCAAGTCACATGACCAAATCCAACACCTGCATCAGTAGCAATGAAGCAGAAGAACAAAACTGCTGTCCTTCACATTCCTCTCTGAATGCTGGAAAACATTGCATCATGGAAGTTCTGAACTTTCCAGAAGGGAATCAGGAATGTGAACAATTAGGACCGATTAGGATTGTTGTTGTGAATTGTCGGGCAGTTAAGAGTTGTGAGCAAACTTGTCCTCCTTTGACTGTCTGTCTCAGCATGAGTCGAAGAGCGTCTGCTAAGTGTTGTTGTCTCCATGATGTTAGCGGTCCAGATCCTCAGCAGACTAGTGCTCGGTGTGGGAGTCGGGCCTGCATGGCCTTGAGATAGTCAACGTGGCTCCATCCCATCAAATATTGAGGAAGCTGGATGGGCTGGGCCTCACGTCGGTGTGTGTGTCTGATGGTGGAAGTAGAGGATGTTGTATCAGATCCCCCAAACCAAAACAAACTCTTCTCTCCCTTGAGTGAAATAAGAAAAGTAGATTGCAATAGCGCATCTATTGAAAATAGAACTTGTTCGGTCTGCTATTGTGCGCCCGCCAACACCTCCCCCTCTCTCCAACACACACTCCAACGAACAAATAAAAAAAGACACACAGTGTGATAATCTCAATTTATTTCCAGAGCAAACTAATCTGTGCCCCACATGTCCCACATGTCCCTGTGTCCTGAATGAAAAATATATTGGTCCACATCCAACTATTGGAACCCGGGTCTCCCCCTGCATGAGGCGGTGGTGTCATCATTATTAGTGTTAGGTTTGACTGCACTGACTTTCATCAATGATCAACTTAGTCACACATCAATGTGTCCCAAATATGAACTATCATTTGAATTATGAATGTCTTGATTCAGCTGACTTACTGTTCCATATGAGAGTTTATTGACTGATTAAATGTCCTTTATGGCAGGTTATTGCTGGCCCCTATTAGCTGATACATCATGAGTCTTTTTCTTTTTTTTGACCGTGAACAGGAGGAGAGCAGAGGCCAGACTTAGTGCAAATGCTTATTGACTTAAGCCAGACTTACAAAGCCTTGCAGTTAGGTTGCTGGCCTGGACACATGGCACATATGATGACGATGATGATGATGATGATGATGATGATGGCTGCGTCACTGACAGGTGTGTTTGATGGAGCACTGAGAAATCATGTCCGGTGGGTAAAGGTGACCTGCGGCGCTGAGACAACGCAGACCAAAAAGATCATGTTGATGTTTGTAGATTTTATAAAAAGCAGCATCCAGTTTTGGCAGTGTGTCTACAGAAGCATCAAACACTCCAGTTTTGCCACTCTGCCTTGTTTTGTCTAGATTTTCTTCAAGCTGAGTGTCATTGGAGAGTAAACTATGTGTGTTTCAGTCCTTTGTATTCGCCCCCTCCGCCTCCCTCGTCTATCTTGCCCGTCTGTGTGTGAGTGTGTGCAAACGGACGTGTGCAGGCTTTGTTTTCCTTTTGAACATCACTTTGATGTGGCTGTTTATTTATTTATTTGATGCCTGCGCAGACCCTTTCTCGCTGGCTCGGGCTGCAGCGGATTGGGCTCCAGGATGATCTGAGTGGCATTCGTCAACGGCGGAGTCTCTCTGACGGCTGAACCAGCGACCCCAGCTCCCAGCAGAACATCAGCTCCAGCTGCACCGGGGAGGGGTACGGGGGCTGTTAAGAGATGTGCTCGGACCAGAAGGGCCACCGCTTCATCACCACCTAGTATATGTGCGCATCACATGTAAAACAAGAATTTCATCTGCGGCCAAAAGGAGCGGCTGCTTCCTCGCTGATAATGAGGCAGGCATTTGGTTCTTACGTCCAAATAAATGCTTTCACTTTTTGCCTCATGCACAACACCAACACAAACCTCTTCTTCTCCAGCGAGTCGCCGATAAGACGACGCCAGCGAATGAGGCCCACCATTTCCTTCTGAGCATATTCATGTGTTAGTCGCTCCCAATTGGTTTTTCATGTCTGAAAGGTAAGCAGACCTTTTTTGTTGCTGCATCGGTGATTGAGTCCTGAGAGTCTGATTTACAGCTTCACTTGTTTCTAACAGGATAGAGACCGAGATTCAGGGCTGTTTTCTATTATTACAACCAGGCACACAACTGATCGGCTTCCTCAGCCCTTATTCCACTTACAGTTTAGGTGTGTTTGATTTAGGGACAACGTTATCAACAAAGCTCTTAAATCGATATTTTCTTGTTGGTTTCATCGTTCTTTTTTATTTCATTTGACATTTGCTGACTGAACAATTTAATTCAATAATTTGCCAGCACACATTTTTTCATTTTCAGATAGAAGGCTATAGGAGCGATTGAGGTAAGTCAAAGAATGACGTGTGTTGGTTCTGGGGTCGGGTGTGACTATGTCAACGTTGTTCATGCTGCTGGAAGCCAACGACCGGTCTTGTTCATTGACTCTGGCTTGACTCCTTCACCCAATCCAGCATGCGTCCTCTCTCCTTTATTGTTACCGACTGCGACAGGGCTGGTGTTTCTGTTGCATGAGGGCTGGTGCTAAATTATTTCATCATTTATGGCACAATTCAAAAAGAGCTTCCTGGAGGATGTTTCTCCATCTCAGGGTGTGTGAATTCACAATTCTGGGCAGCACCTCCGCGCCTGCCCAACATGGCCATTGAAGTGTGATCCATCACTTGTTGTGGGACAGTTCCACACACGACCCAAAGTTTTCAGATTGCTTTCTGATCGCCTGACCGCTTAATAGTCATCTGATCGATTCCGCTGCCCCTTTGATTTGATTTTGGAGCGCTCAATTGTTTTCTCCTGGCTCTCACCTGGAGCAGCCTCAGCATGGCTCTCTCTAACAAGCGCACCAACAGGATCATGAAAGGACTTTGGCCCCTGCGCCCCTTCCTACGCTGGTCATATGAAGGCCTCTGGGCCAGGAGCACTGTTGCCTGTTTAGCATATTACACAAGCATTAATTCCCAGAGACTCAATTATTTTGAACAAAGTTTGGTCGCCACTGCAGGTTACGAGGAAGTGTCGGCTTTGAAGACCTTTGGCTGCCGGCCATGCTGATATTGGCCGTAATTGCAGATACCGACATGCATTACTTGAAATCGTTGGTTCATTCATTCATTTTTTTAAAAATCCATTTGTGATGCAAAATTATGCACAGTGTTTGTTTTCCGTCTGGATCTTGTTCAGATTTCTAATCAAAGCCAAAGGGAAAGTGTTGGACTCCCAGGTCAAAGTCAGCTCACATCAAATCTTCTGAATCTGTTGATGCAATGATCCGTCAGTAAAACTCACATGACGCAGCGTTCTTCTCGCAGTCATTCCCGCTCCTCCACGCTCATGCCCCGCAGATCCAGATCTTTTACCCATAATCCCCCGCTGACTCTTTCCCCTTCCTCACACCTGATTAGAATTTCTGCTGTGGCCTCTGGGATTGGACCATTTCGACATATTTTATTTAACCGCTTTTGTTCGCCCTAATATTCAGCAGCTGTGATCTATGACTGAATTACAATTCTCAGGGTCAAGGAGGGACTCTGCAGTGAAGGGGAGGGGGTTACAAACGCTTTGCCGGATGGGGGTGTGTGTGAAGGGGGTTGGACTAGGATGGAAACAGAAAAGGGGAAGGAAGAATCTGACGAGTGGTCTTTAAAAATGGATGAGAAAATGGGTAATCCCAGAGTCATCGCATGAAAAGAAGCAAAATCAATATGGCCTCTCAGCTCACTCTGGGGTCCTCATGAGTCCTTGAGATGAACAAAAAGTTGTGCAGTTTGTTGCCGCCTTCATACGTCTCAATAGAGAGGTGTGTTGTTGAGCCGTGTGTGTTTTTTTGGAGGTGCAGCCTTGCGTTCGCTGGCCTCAACTCATGATGTAAACAAGGACGAAGGAAAGTTTGCTTTCACATTTTCGGAGTTTTCAGACACGGGCAGTGAGATCGCCACATATCAAGCCATAGCACAGTTATTACTCACAGATCACAGATATTACTCATGATATAACCTTTCATTATCGAGAGAATTGGCGTTCGTCTTGTGGAAAGTGAAAAACGTGATTGCAGTGCACAGGAAACACTCCAGGTGAAACACAAACAGAGCAATGGCGCCACGTGACTCATTCATGAGTTATCAAAACTTGTCTTTAAGATATTTCCAAGAAGACATTTTGAACAGCCGTCTTTCATTTTAATTTATGTACTGTTCATTGCAATGTTTCTTGCTTGCATTATACATTATATCCGACCAACAAAAAGACATAAAAGGTAACATTCGCGGTGCCAGTATTTCTTGAGTTACTAACTTGTGTTAGAGCATGAAAGTCAAGTCAACAAGTGGCTTCACGATATTTCTCAACGCTCCGCACGGGTCTCTGATCGGCTGTTATTTTGGCAGCTCAGTAACACTGAAGTTTGGAGCTGCACTGAGGGGACTGAGCCACACAAGAAAGGCTTAATTATTTGGCTTCAACATACAAATGCCGTTTCATATTTTCGTAACTGTATTGAGTCAGGGTAATTCTCACAACCTGGTTTTGCGACCCGATCTGACCATGTGTTCAGATAAGAAGTGACATTGGTCCCAAGTTCTGTTAACCTGCTTACGTAGAAAAACGCCAGATTCGCCAGAAGAGGAATTTTCTGGCGGATGTGGAGACTCCCGTTCCTGTGCTCAGGGATCGAATACTCCCACATGAATATTTCATCGTCACCACCTGAGGGGGGAACGGAGGTCGGGCTATTTTTCTCCAGTGCCTACATTTCTGTCACTGCTGCCTCCACATCCACCTGTCCAGTTTAGGTGAAACTGTCTGTCCACCTGCCCACGCCACCCTCCTCTTTGCTGTCGGGCTAAGTGGTACCCCCCCTGCCCCCTCAGCGTTCATTAGCAAGCTCTTCAGTAGCCTGTCATGGCGGATGTGCTCCATCAAAGCTGATCGACTCCGCGTTTTTTTTCCCAGAAAGATGTCGCGGGTTATCACAGCATGCTCAGATCTCCGTCTACAGGAGGAGCGTGACTGGCAGGCCGTCGTTTGAAGACACTGATTCCTGCACTGATGCCTCCCAGTTGGAAATTTAGAATCGTGTCTGCTAAGACATCATATGCAAAGCAACTTAGTGTAGAGGGGCGAGACCAACTAAACTCTGCACTCTGTTTCTGAACATCCAGACCAGTCAAGACCTCTGTGGATCCACCGAAGCATTGTGTTATTGACAACGCTTGGCTTTTGCTTTTTCCACACAGGAAAATAACACTGACAGCAGGAAACAAAAAAATAAGGTCTGTTTGGTTCCTCTTGACAGAAGTCATGGGAGTTCCAGATTGCTACCTCTAGCCACATGGCTTATTGTAACCACCATTTAAATTTTGATGTCCAAACCTTCCTCGTCATCTCTTCTCTGCAAAATAAAATCCCTCAAATGGTAATATGTCTTGTCACAGAGTAATCCCTGGCATCTTGTTGTGCGGTCCAATGTGGACAAAAACTGGACTTGGGGCGTCTGGATGGAGCTTTGTGTTTAGTAGAAATGACAGACACGATGCAGGGAGGATTGCTAGCCTTGGTCGGGCCAAGAGATAAAGTTCTTCACCAGATCATGTGTGACGTAGACACAAATGGCTGGAGTGACTAACCATTCGTTGACTTGAGACTGCTAATGCACAGCGGTCATATCTAAGTTTAGAGTGGTTTTAAAATAACAGTTGGAATGAACTCCAGGAGTTGAGGCGCACTAACATGATCTGTTCGACAGTTGTAGAAAGCATGTCATCCACCCTCATGTTCATTTGAGCCAAGTGAATGTCAGTGTTTAGCGTGATGTATAATATGGTGTCGCAGTGTTTAATGATTTATAGGAATAGTCTACTACCAGTGTGGGTCAGGTTGTGCAGGACTGTTTTGTCATTTCCCCTTTGTTTGATAGTTAATAACTGACAGCAGAAAGGTCTTTGTTTTGTTTATATCTAATCCTTTTTATTTGTCTGAATTTACCCTTTAAAACCCATTCGGATCCAATAGATAAACAATCAATATATCATCACTAACATTTTTAACATCCAGACATGTACATGAATTAGAGTTGAATATATTGTTTTGTGCATATTGTTTTTATCGTTTTTGATTACAAACACATACATTGCTTAGGAGTCTCTGGACTGTGGGGGCGCTCTTCAGGTCCTTCGCTCTACTGGAGTAGCAGCGAGACGACAGCTCACAGGAACAGATCAAACAAATGAATCAAAGAATGCCTTAACTAAATAGCAGCAGTGGGAGATACTGTCGGAGGATGTTGGTCCACGCTAAAGAACCGCCTCACCAACCACTGACCAGCTGCCTCAGTGACTGGCTGGTACAGGCCAGGTGTTTCAGTGGAAGATAACGTCACTATTTCATTCCTGCACCTTTGACACTTCATTGTGATAATATTGGGAGAATGAAGAAAAAAAAAATTCTCAATGAACTCCACCTTGTCAGGAGTCTCACAATAATGGGCTTTTTCTTAACTTAGAAGCAACTCATGGCCACGATTGGTGCCTCACAGAGAAACAGGGGTCTGGCAACAGAGTACAACTTTAGCAAGAACCTGCAAAACCAATGCATTCTCACTCCCTTGCCGTCACATATTGGTGTGGGGAAAGTGGCCATGTGCGTCCTTTACTGACGAGAAAGGCAGCCTTCAGCGTCACATGTTGACACATTGGCAGCATGACACATGAATAAAAACGGAGGTTGGGGTTGGGGTAGGCCATGGGATGGTGCTCCATTCATTCTACATTAAATAATGTGTCAAACTGCTATTTAAAGGCCATCAAAAGGCCACATGTTTCAGTGACAGTACCGTCACTAAGGAGGAGCCACGTAAGGAGTTATAAATAGCATCCACTCTCTTTCAGTGAAGAGAGCTTCAGTACGTCTCCAAGCTCACCAAGTGTGTGCTGCTCCTTGTGCTTCATCACACAAAAGGCTGCCTTTTTTGTCAGTATTGTTACGCAAAAGTCCACTTTCCCTACGTCAGTAAATTGCGCCTCACTAGAGTGAGGATGGGTTGGCACAACACTGTAGATCAAACTGTTTCCAAGTGAATAGTGGCAACGTCAGAGGAGCGCAGTGGATGACAGTGTTTGTGTTGGTGCACTAAGGACCCTACTGTTCATTCAATGTATTTTATATCCAAGCCTATGATGCCATACCGACTGCATACACAGTACTATGTTGTAGGAAACTTGCCTTTCCCCAGCATGTACAGATGAAAACCCTCAGCACTTCCACACAGGTCTTTGCCAGTCTAAAATGATGGACCAAAACTCTAAAGGCAAGTGTCATTATTTCAAAATTACAATTTCAAATCCCCTCTTTTCATCTAGATTTCTGGAGGAGATGGCCAGAGGCATGTCTGATGGCAACAATATTGGGCTCCTGTGGTCATAATCCAGTTGGAGAAAAGTGACAGGCTGTAGCTACTGCTGTGGGGAAATGCTGGCGGAGAAGAAAGTGTTTCTGAGATGGCACCATTTACTGCCCAAGATGGAGACTAGCAAGGTGTGCAGGTCTGCACTCGTCTATGCTGGTTGTCATTTGAGAGCATCATGGCCCAAGAAAACTATTCAACTGTTGGTGTACGTGAGGTGTGAGTCAGCAGCCACAGGTTTGGATATGGAACGTGCAAAACTGACCCATGATGGGATGATGTGGATTTTCTGGATTTTCAGACTTGGCTGGAACACACTACATTTTAAAACTAAAATTAATTTAATTACTTTTGAATACTGACCAGATAGGACCTTGAGCAGCAACGCTCTGAAGCAAAAACAAAGCCAAGTCAAGCTTTTCAAGTTCAGTTAAAATATATCTGATGCGCCGCCACATCAGATGCTGAAACTGCAGCGACATGCACCAAAAAATAAATTCACAATTCAGAAAACAGAGGAAGCAAAGGACACGGTGCCAATCAGACTATTACAAAAACAGTGAGGTCCTTCTGATCAATAAATAGAGTTCAGTCCAAAGCTTTAGTCCAAAGGTGGTGATAAGTTGAAATTGCTGCAGAAAGATGCCCCTCCGTGACTCAGGTGCAGACTGAATCATCATCAAAAATGTGCGTGTGCAGATTAGTAACAGGTCCAGGTGACCTCTGACCCTATGAAGCTGGAGTATGCAATACTCCGTCCCAGTAAGTGGGAAAGACATGGAGTGATGCCATTCAAACACTTGAAATAACAGCGAGAAGCTGCAAATGAGGCAGTGCAAGACAAATGGTAGGTTTCCCACTGAGACCCAGCAGAAAGTGAAGTCACAGCCAATCATGGATTTTTAAAAGCAGCTTTATTGACAGACTAGTATCATAGACTTCTTGACTTCAGATTTATGTTTCACACTTTTGGAGTCTGGTTGGGAAAAAAAGACAGAGATCCTGAGTCACACACATGCAATTAGGAAGTTTTACAGCGTGACCCCTCAGTCGTCTCCTGCCATCTCCAGAAAACAGACAATCTCTGTCACTTCCTCTAATAATGGCGACCGTTGTCGTGTTATTGTATTCGCTGTTAAAATGGTGGACAGTGCAGAAGGGGACCAAAGAAAAGACACATAAAGGAAGAGGGTGTGAAAGAAAGCCATTCTGCAGGGACTCCTGTACAAACGGAGAACACGGCTCCTCTTAATAAGAGTACAACATTGTGTGTGAGCGTTTATTGCCGGGGCATCCACCGCAGCCTCTGAATCAAACAATGGGAGATTTACTGCCGTTGACGACTTTTCTGTCATCGCAGGATCTTTTCTGATGGAGACGGTCTGTAGCTGAAGTCCCGCCCACTCCGTGTGACAGACCTACCGCCGAGCTGGAAGTCCCGCCTACTGCGGTGGGGTTGGGGGTAGGGGGGGCAGTCGGCTCAAACACCTCTCGTCACAACTTCTTGTTATATTAAATGGCTGACACACGTGAAATGGTGGATCATCACACAGCTTCTTCGTGAGGAGCAGCAGCTTTCATGTAAACTTTGTAGAGCAGCCGGCAGGACGGGGCGCAGGCGGTGCGTTCGTGGCCGTGGGAACTATTTGAAAACCACGCACATGGTTGAAGAGTGGATAAGTGAACACCACCCGAGCTGTTCTCCTGGAGCCTCATAAGCACTCTTCAGACATGAGACTGCTAATGTCTGATCCCCTCCTCCTTCTGTCGGTGTGGGAGTCACTTACGGAGGGTTAACACCCATCTCAATTAAATATTAAAGGCTGTCTGTACCTGCTGCTTTTGTTGCCCTCTGGAATAAGACATAACTTACTTTTGACAAGTTTTCATCCCCTGCTCTCGCCGAGAGACGCTTGTCGAAATCAAATCAGCAGGAGCGGAGGGGCTGGGAAATATTGATGAATAATCTCAATCGTGTCCCAATGACAGTGAGAGGGAGACAGTGACGGGCAGGTGGAGGAAGACGGAGGTGGACAAGAGGGGGGAGATTAAAGCGGGGAAAGATTGAGGGATGAGGAAAGGGGAAAGAGAAAAAGCGGATGGAGAGGCAGACGATGGTGGAGGTGTCACATGATGTTGCTTGGCTTTTAATAATAAAATGGGACAGGCTCTAAACAAATCGTTATCTCTCTACACCTCCGCGCATCCCGTCTTCCTTCACCCTCCACGCTCGCGCTAACTTGTTTTAATGCCATTTCTTAATGAACATAATAGCTCGGCGGTAATAATGAAACAAAAATAAAAACATCTAAAAAGGCAAGAGGGGCCCCAGAGTTGTCGCCGCCGCTCAATTATTTCCTTGTCAAGTGGGTCTGTTTTTAATGAGGCCCTGTGGGACTGACGTCTGTCAGTCAGCCCTGACTTTTTGACACCATTACAACTTCAAATAGAAGCCGCCGCCACGCTGCCTTCCACCGCTCGCTCGCTCGCTACCGCGCCGCTCATCTGACAGCCCGGGAGGAGGGCGGGGGAGAGGGGGACGAGAGAAAGAGAGGGAGGGGGAGAGAAAGGTGGCAGGAGAGGTAGAAGTGGGGGGGCAAGTGGGATGAGAAAGAGAGATATTCAGAGGAGAAGAAAAAGGCGTGTTGGCGCGAGCAGTGCGCACACACACACACACACACACGATCAACACACAATTCAACATGTGTACATACCAAGTACATGAGTGTCATTAGCTCAGTCACACACACACATGCAGACACACAGAAACACACTCAGGCAATCGTGCACGCACACGACGGAAATCCATACAGTCAAACACACTAAAACACACTAACCTAAGTGCACACAGACACCCGTGTGCAACACTGGCAAGGTTACACGAGGAAAAAGCTACCAGGGACTTAAGACCCCGGCACAAAGCTCTGTGTTTGCCTGCTCTCTGTCCTCCTTCCTTCCCTCCCTTCACCTCCCTCTTCAGCTCAGTCTGCCGGGGAGCACGGTTTTGGGAGTCACACATCTTGGTGGAATGGATTTCAGTCAGCCATTCATTTGTTATGCTAATAGGGTAAAAGAGGCAAGGTAGCGGTTAGAAGTGCGTGTGCATCTGTGCGTGGTAGGACACATAGTGTGTGTGTAGTATTTTCAACTAAAGCAGATGCGAATACTCTGACTGTTCCTGTCCCACTGCAGAAGGACTTTCCCTCTTCACACCAGAAAAAAAAAAATCAAACATGTTTTTTTCGCTGCACTCAGCGTCACAGCAAAACAACAGTCTCATCCCAAAGAAAAACATTTTACACAACTTTTACAACAAGAGAAACAACACAGCATTTGGTCGGTGTGCTGGAGTCAAGTCTCAGCTCGACTGCAGCAGTACTAGCACGCAAATGCAATGTCAAATAAATAACAGGACTAATATAAAGAAGAAACACTATATACTGTTCATGAAATCATTAGTACTTACAGAGTAGAGACAAAGTTTGGTTAAAAAGTGAGTGAGTGTGTGGAGGAGAGTTTGTGTGCGAGGTTTCATGTAATATTTGAAAAGAGTTTGGTTTGTAGATGTGTGTGGCTTTTGTCTTTGCATTTCGACTGACGAGACGACATGACAAGGGTTGTTCTGCTAACTGGCACTGCTAATAAGAAGCTCTGAAATTATGTCAGCGCAGCCCCAAACCAGTTGCAGAGCTGTGAAGGAATAAGACGACATTTTTCTGGGAGGAAGGCACTGTCCTCTGTCCTGTGTGGCTGCTGAGGGGTTCAGACTCTGCATTCCCACATCAGTCATTCAAACGTGACAACCGTACATGTCCATGTCTGAAGGACGAAGAACATGTTTCAGTTGGTTCCAAAATTGTTTGACCACTGACGGAAGTTAAAAAAGAAAAATCTATTTTTGTCCTGTCAGATGCCTGACGCAGAGGGAGAAAATGAGAGAAGAAGAAGGCAAATGAGAACGTATCACAAACAGGAAAAGCGCGACAGAGAGGAGGGAAGAAAAAAAGCTCCCTGTCGAGCTTTGGAAACCGTGATTCATGGGGACCATTTGTCCTAATTACAGCAGAACAACCCTTTTGTCGCTATTAATCACGCATGTGTGTTTGTGTTTGTGTCAGAGGCATGAGGGGGAGCCGTGTGTGTGTGTGTGCGCGTGTGTGTGTTGAGGAGAAATCACTGGCCCCGCAGATTGAAATAGATGGCCAGGATGATGGTGAGAAGGATGATGGCCCCCAGGATGAAGACCAGGACTCGATTCTGGATTATCCTGAAAGACAGACACAAACAGGTCATGAAAGGTCACACACAGTCTCGACCAGGAAACACCGTAACGTGTAAAACACACAGATGACTGAACAAATCCTGCAGCAAATAAGGCAACATTTCGGGGCTCATTTATAGCTTCATGAGAATAGAGGCGGTGAAGAGGATGGTTCAGTGAGAATGTTCAAGAAAGTCGAGAAACAATGTGATGTGAAATAGTCAGACGTTACTGCAACACAATGAGAGAATACCAAAAAAATACAAAATTGCATAACCATTTTTACCCCCAAAAAGGGAAAAGGATGATTTTAAGGGAATACAACATATAAAGTTGACTCACAAATCTTCATGTAATTAGTTTTCAGATATTGAATATTGCACAAAAGGGCATTACAAGTAAAAAAAAATCTAGTTCAAATTAGTCATCTTTAAATAACTAGAAAAATGAACAAAAATGGTGAGAAGTCAGAGCACAAAGCCTTTGTTTGTGTTATGTTTTGCTATGTTTTAGAAGGAAAATAGTAACAACATTGCAGTGAAATTCTGCAGTGCAAGCAGCCCTTAAAAAAACCTAGACTGAGAAAAACAACACCGAAGGGACTCATCGTTGCATGTCATAAAACCAACTGATGGAATTCGCAGTAAAGCCAATGACATATTAACATTTCCTCATCATGAGCCAACTTGACCAGTCCAGGCCATGAACTAAAGAAAAGTGTCTGCCAAAGCTTCAGGAGTTGGTGTGCGTGCGTGTGAGTGTGTGTGTGTCCAAGAATCTCCTGAGTTGGTAAACACGAAAATGCTGGCAGACAAACACAGCAACCCTCCGCTGCTCCTGACAAATGAGAGAATTATCACATTTGCTGACATGTGGAGGGGTGCAGGAGAGGCCGCACAGGGAGGGGGCACTGTCCACTTCTCTAAGCAGGAGATGAATAGCCCATGCCAGGGTCATTTATCACTGGGGTGGGGAGGGGAGCTGCCTGGCTGCTCAGTCACCCTGCTACCCTATAAAGCCTAAAAGTTTATGGCACACACACACACACACACACACACATATATACCTTACACCCCAAGCTCTGAAGCCACAGCAGCAGACAAAAGTGAAATCACACCAACTAAGAAAATCAGTTTCTTCTTTTGGAGTAACTGGGACCACACACACCAGTGGAAGTGCTATGTTTCAAAGACAAATTTTTGGAAGTTTTAACTGATAAAAGTAAAACCCAGATTGTTGTTCACCAGTAAAAGACCTGAAGTTATAAGGCTTATTTTCCGGGTAGTGCTGGGTATCCGTGAAGACACCAGAAAGGGACGACCTTGACAACTGTACACACCTAGTGAGGCCCCACTTCAAGCCCATTTGTCATTAAAGCCAACACTAAATCTTCATTCTGCCACAGTCACAACTTGTCGGACAAACAATTGTGGTTGACGGAGAGTGAAGGATGCTGCTTCTAAAAGCAGATGATTAGATCGTTACACTGAAAACAGGCGGATGAAGAGCAAATTGAAAATCACATTCATGTTTCAGGATAAAACTCTAGTTGCCACACCAGCAGTGTCAAAGACAACCTTCTCTCCACCTTATTTTGACACACACCTTTAAGTTTTAAAAGCTCCATATAGTGTGTGTGTGTGTGTGTGTGTGTGTGTGTGTGTGTGTGTGTGTGTGTGTGTGTGTGTGTGTGTGTGTGTGTGTGTGAGGCCTGGAGACTGGTGTACCACCGATGATGGCTGCAGTGTTGAGTGGGAGGACCAGGGGTCAAGGACAGCAGCTTGATTCATTTTCACCCAATAACATGCAACAAATTCCATAGGTCTGGCGACGCTTAGGTCAATCCTCACATCACACGCCACTTTGGAACACGTTTGGTCCACTAGCATCGAACATTGAAACAATATTAGCCCAAAAAATAAACTAGTTGTTCATCAATTTTACTTAGAGAATACAGCTGTTCAATAATCAATACACAGATTTTTGAAAGCGTGCGTGCAGAACTGCTGAGAGTTGGCTGGCAGTTTGATATTAATGACAGGTGTCAGATACTGAGGGACAGAGCTGAACTAGCGAAATCATTGCCTCCACTGTAAGACAAGCTTAGGTATTCTCAGCACTCTCATGCTGCTTATATTCACTCACCTGCCACTGACACCAACAAAGCAGTTCATCATTTTAAACACCACACAGTAAATGGCTGCTCACATGGACGCGTGAAAGTTTAGCCTCAATAGAGAGCAAATGAAGGCATGAAGCTACAGTATCTCAACTTGCTCAGCGAGGCAAAGTCTCCTTGGACTAATTAACAACATCCACTTAGTAAAATTATTTTCCAAACAACACAAATCCCCTCATTAATATTTTCCATGTGAGACGACATGGTGTAAAAGTGTGGGTGTAAATATTAACAAGAGTCCCACACAGCAAATGATCACTTAAATGATGAGCCGATTGCCTCCTACTTAACTGTTAACCTGTGAGTCTGATCATCTATTGTGCAGCAGCACCTCAGACCTCTTGGCCAGTCTGGGCTCAAAAACAGGAACTGGTCAGTTCAAAAACAAATGAATCCCCATCACTGTGTTCTCACGATTTCATTCTCTTCAAAGTGATGTGTGTGCACTTGTTATGCATGTGGAACACAAGAACGGCAACAGTTCTGAGACGCAGCAAATAAATGTACTGTGTAAACAGAAGGGTGATTTTGGAACAATCACGACAATGTTCGAGCTGTGATGAAGGTGAAGGTGCTCTCTCTCAGGGGAGACTTATAAAAATAGTTCCCGTGACCTGATTGAACAGTCTATCAAAACAAGTCTGGAGGCTGAATATTAAGTGGCAGCGCTTACTTTTAACTGTTTAACTGTTGTGAGGCAAGAGTCAATACCTTCAGCTGCTGAAGGATGAAGAACATAATAAAGAAAACACATTTTCGTCCAGTGAGTTTGGCAGCAATAATCCAAGATATCGTACAAGAAGGAATGTGATGGGTAAAAGGAGGCACTCGTGTACTCGAGGTCTGAACACCGTTAGATATAGGACGTATTTATAATGATAATGATGATGACTTGTCATCAAAACTGCACAACCATGTGATCGAGCCCAATTAAAAATACAAGGTTGCAAACTATCTAATCGATCCTAAACACTGGCCTGGTCATTTGGATCAGAATGAGTTACTTTCAAGAGAATGGATGCATGTGTCTGATGTGTCTTGAAGCTGGATGGGATGAGAAGTCAAGATGGGCCACAGCAAGAGGGTCGTGGTTTCTTATCCCGGGTTGGACAGGTGGCCTTCCTGTATGGAGTTTGCATGTTCTCCCCACGTGTGTGTGGATTTCTCCGGATACTCTGGTTTCCGCCCACAGCCCAAAGACATGTTCATTAGGTTACGTGGATATTCAGAAATTGCCCCTGGGTGCGTGTGTGTGTGTGTGTGCCCTGCGATGGACTGGAGACCTGTCCAGGGTGTATTCCTGCCTCTCAGCCAACGACTGCTGGGATAGGCTCCAGCACTCCCCCAAACCTGAACAGGACTAAGCGATGCTCAACTGATGATGAATGTATGTATGTTTAAAGTCAAGATGCCCAGCATGCAGATACTGTTTGCTTGTAGCCCAAACCTGTGGCTCATTCTCAGCACTTCATAACAGTCCTTCATACACAAAACCTTCAAACATCCCCAAAGTTGTCTCAAAAAAGCTGTCGTTCATTTAAAACTCACAGTTTGAAAAGCGATAGTCCCTTTACCCCACACCAGAATTCCAAAAACGGTGCATGTTTTTGGTTGATCCTGTCCTGACACGTGGCAAGAGAGAACAGAACTTATCAAACCGGATCCATCCGCCAGTCTTGACACTTGACATAGAGGTGGAGGGTGAGAGGTGTGGGCTGTGTGTGCGCCTCACATTGACACAGACCAACACAAGAAACACACAATAGTCTTACGTCCATAGAATTAAATATAATTTCCACAGCTACCTTTCTTGGCTGCTGAAGCTCCATCAGTGCAGCCAGCCAATAAGAGATCAGTAGAGTATGTTACACACAGAAGTAGAGTATGTGAGAGAATGTGAAAGACTGAATGGGTGAGTGAAAGTAAAGGCCTTAGAAAGACGGAAATAATGGTCAAATGGACAGAAACAGGGAGAACATGAGAGAGATAGATAGATAGAGAGCGAGACAGAGAGAGAGAGAGAGAGAGTCCATTTTTTTGTGGGGGCAAAGCTGGAGGAGAGCCTCCTCGGAGACAGATGAAAATAATGAGGACTTTTCTGTCAGGAAAGATTTACAAAATCGTACCAGTGTTATTAAAATTTAAAATCTCCCCGTTTTTTTTTTCTCCCTTCCCACCCTCGGCCTCCCTCCCTCTCTTCCTTACCCGGTTTTGTTCCCTCCTCTAGCAGCAGTGCAGCCTTATTACCAGCTCTAATGAGCAACGGGGTACACCTCAGTTGTGTGTGTGTGTGTGTGTGTGTGTGCGTCTGTGTGAGTGAGAGAGGGGTCCAGGTCCCTGGTGCCAGCTCAATAACTGGCCCAGATTCTGTTGTCCCTTCTCTAATACAGCGAGTACATGAATGTTGAGCTCACAATCACGCAATCATAGAAACACATGTGCACGTACAAGGAGAAAAACACAAATCGCCATACTAGTGAGAAGAGTCAGTGACCAACACCGCAAACTGAAGTCAATTTTTCATAACGAAGCTTCAGACTTCTGGCCAGGTCTGGTCTGGTCTCGGGTCCAAGACATACGGTTATGCACCAATACAAGACAACAATCTTCCAACCAAAAAAAGAAGCGGCTCAGACACACAAGAACCGGTTTTAAGACTCGACCGAAATGTCTATACACACGCGCGCACACATGCACTGTAATGTCCAACTTAGCTACAGAGTTACGTCTCTCAGGCCCTCCCCACATCCCTCCTCTTTCCACTAGTAGACCAATAAAATAAAAATCAATGACTGTCTGAGCCATTCTGGCTCTCCTCCCACCAAACCCTGGGAATATACAACACAGGAAAGGGGGGCGGGGGGAAGGGTTGAAGGGGGAGGTAGAGCAGGATCAATGTGTTCACAAATGGTTTGAGTGATGGACATAGAGGTGGAACACTGCTGGGGTATCTAAAGCATCGACTTGTTAGCACAAACTAATGCGAATAAATGTTTCATTGTAGGTGGATGCGTCTATAGACACACTCTTCTAGTCTGGGACTGGACAAAAGGTGAAAACGGGCCTGCAATCAATCCAGCCTGAGTAAAGAAAGGTGAGACATGTGCGACAATTCAATCAGGTGAGGAACCAGGCGCAGCGATCCCGATCAGGTTCATGTTGCTCCGCCGAGATAATGACTTGACCTGTTTGCTGCAGCGATATGATCCCAACATGTGCGCTTGCTGCCTGGTGCCCCCAAGGGGGTGTTCAAGATAAATGATGATTTTTTTTTTTTTTTTCAAAACGCGCTCACACTCCAGCAGAAACACACACATACACAGCTGGAGTGGTAGCAGTTAATTGCAAGCTGTTTACTGTGATGAATTATTTAACAATCATCATTTAGATCCCCAAAGATAAACAGAGGAGATTTACAGCTGAGTGTGAACTGAGCAGCGTTTACCCGGGGAAATACTGATCCAGTTCATGAATCTACTCATGTTTGATACCACATTATTATTGTGTGTGTGTGCGTGTATATATATATATATATATATATATATACATATATATATATATATATATATATATATATATATATATACATATATATATATATATATATATATATATATATATATATATATATATATATATACATACACACAGCTGTTTAAGATTATGTAGAGTGTTTACTTACAATATGCTGTCACAAATAAGTTACTGTACAAATTTGAAAAGCATCAATACGAACGTTTAAAGTATGTGATCAGTTGTTCTATTTCCCATCCTACTAACCTAATGCAGGGGAAATGGTCCAAACTCAGTCCATCAATTTTGAATTTGTTGTTTTACAACCTCTGCCGGCAGAAGGCCAGACTGGGGCCTGATATGCTGCTGAAAAAAGTGTTGTATTAGAAGAAATGAAGGGGAAAACTAAAGCTGTACCTAGATCATGTCTATATGCAATATGAGATCTGTATGAGATAAAGCGAAGTGTAAAGCTAAGGAAGGAATTGAAGAGGTGATATAAGAGTAATACAGATGGCGAAGGAGAAAGAGGATGCCTTTAGACTGTGAATTGGATTTTTAAAACCCCCTTTTGCCAGCAGCAATGTCAGATAACCGCAGCAGCTTCTGTACAGTGGGAGAAGAAGAACCTTCCTCAGTTTCTTGTGCACATGGCCACTTGACTTTGTTTTTATACCCCTTTCCTGTTCCCTCGCAACACTTCTTTAACACCCAACTTTTATGTTTCATCACTTACTTGGTCGACAGAAAAGCATGCAGTGCTATGAAACACCAGTCTCACAATTACGCTGCAATTTTTCACACCAGACATATGAAGTGAACGCATCACAGCTAAGGTAAATAAAAGAAGTGGGAGTTAAAAACTGTGGCCTGTGACTTGCTCAGCATAGTCTGACTCTTTCTGATCCAGTTTGGTGTTACTTAGCCACTTCACTGTCTGTTAGCATTTACAGTCAGTGGTTGCCAGAGCAAGTCAGCCTCCTCCACCTTGACCTATCTTGACCACCTGCTCTAGTCGCACCAATCCTCGTCATATGCTCCTTTCCATATTGTCTTTTACCTGATGTCTCCATCTGTAACATTCATTCCCTGTCTCATCTCTCCACGTGTCCAAGGAGGCCAGACTTGTGTCTGCCTCCGTAACTTTGTCTCCAAACTCCGCGTACCTCTGATGTACTGGTCTCTCTACTCTTGTCTGTCCTAGTCACTCCCATTGAAAACCTAGGCATCATCCACTCTGACTATTCAGGCTGCTTCTTGTCTTTGTGTCAGAGCTGGTATCACTAAACTAAAACACAACACAGGTCTCACTAATGTCCTGAAAAGCTTAACTTACATTCCAGCTTCCAGTTGCTGTATTTGTGTGGCTTTCTAAGACTATACAAATATGAAAATAGCATGGTCGCAGGAATGACTGAATGAATGCTGGTTGATGAAAGGAAATGAATTCAAAGTTCTTGGTCGTCATGAATCAGAACATTTTTGGATTGAAATAAATCAGAGTTTCCCTGTTTGTCTTTACACCCTACAATGAACAAACAGCCACAGGATTTAGAGGAAGTAGATGTTGGGGAATTGAGGAAAAAAAAAAAATCACAATATCCCTGACATTCCTCTCCGGGTCTCCTTTCTGCTTAGATTTCCCCAAACACATGATCCCTCTTGTATACATTCTGTTCGGGCCAGAGGCCAGCTGCAGATCCGATTACAGTTCCAGCTCTTTTTTAAGGCTGTAATATTAGCCACCAGAGCTGCAGGCTTACAAACTATCATCATTGTTTTTTTCCTGAATTGAAATCTCTCTAACATAAACAAAAGAGTAGGAGAGAGGTTAGTTTCATCTAACTGATGGACTGCATCCACTAACATGAACTTTTTGAATATTATCTGAATGTTACTTTCTAACTCGGTTCCCTCTTGAGTTATTATCAAAGAAGCAGAAGGTAACAGGTACACAGTCCGACACTGGACACCGACTCTATTGTTTTGAAATCTGACCGAATGAATTGGCCAAACTCATTCCCTATTTATTGCTCCTGTTACACCCCTGCGTCAACAGCATACAGTTGAAAGTTGAGGAGAGTGCAGCTCCAGCTGTTTTTACATCTTGGTAACTAACTAGTAATCCAAATCTTGTTTACCATTACAGGCTGATATGAAACATCCTGATAAAGAAGTCCCACCAAGGACATCAGAAGTAAAAACTCACTCTGGCGACATACTCCGACAACTCTTTGGGCCTTTAAAGACACCCATTTAGGATTCCACCACAAAGACGCAATAAGGACACGAGTGTTTACGTCTTTTTTTTATTAACTCGTAAAGAAGCTCCTGCGTGTGCTGTTTGTTTGGCAGTTTAAATCGACTCTCCAAATATTTGCTTCAAGTCCCTTGTGGTTTTCGTTTCGCATCCTGTGTGTCTCAAGATGATGTAGCGATATTGCCCACCAGCATGCACACAGACACATGTAGGCAAAGAACGGTCGAGTACACACGCACACCCACACATGCTGACCCTTTTTCTTATACAAACATACACGGACCCGGCTCTGGCCGAGCAACCGCTTTGTTTTGCCTGCAAACATTCCTGCACACACAACTAAGAAAAACTGTTTTCCAAAATAGCACTCGTGACAAAGTTGGCGTATATTGACTCTTTCTTAAAATTGTCAATCTCTGCCCAAATCTATCTTCAAAATTTTGGAAAGAACATCTACTTCACACCCGCAGTACTTTTGTGGGAGCCTGCACCGGCCCAGTTTTTGTTTTCCAGGATCAAGTCCATCGAAGCAGCTGTTACAACGAACCACAGTGGAAATGGTCACTGAATGATTGAAAATCACTGTTTCGGTCAGCGGCGCTAAAATTCAATCTCTAATATTTGATTAAGGTATTTTTTTCATTAGGTCCACCACACCAACTCTACACTAACAGGGACACTGTCTTGGCCTGTCCGCTTGAGTCCAAATGAATGTGAGATAAAGAGACCCACAAGTGTCAGCTGTCTCCTACCTACAAGAGTGATGGTAGGACTGAAGTCTGTTTGTTTTATTTGACTATGGTTACATGCATTATAGGGTTTAAAGGATAGGATTACTCATCACCATCAACATAAATCTTAAAATAATGTACCCAACTACATATGTCAAGGCATGACAAAATACAATGCAATCGATTATGGTGAACTCCAGCAACTTTAAAAGATTTTCATGCATCGACATCGCTACTCTTAAACTGAGAATATAGAAGTCAACAGGGAGGTTCGTGTATGTACAGACCTGTAAAAGGAAGGGGTTAATGAAAGATGAGGAATCAAATGTTTTTCACAGCAGCGAGACTGAAATATCAGACATAGTTCAACATGAGCTGCGAACATGAAAGAAAAGCAAAGAGGAAGGTTGTTTTTTTTTTTTTTTTTTTTTTTTTTTTAGAAATTCCTAAATAATAGCCAACAGAAAAAAAGATAACAAATCCAAAGTCTATACGTATGGTTTAAAATCAAACCATATCTATTATATATCTATCTATTCAAATAAAATATCACACAATAAATATCACATAAAATTAACTTTGTTTCTTTAATGACAAAATCTAACCTCGTGCTGTTTAATGCTGAAGGAAAATCACTCTGCACCTGCAGCTAGGTAAACGGGCTCAGTACTTTTTTTTGTGAGACAGAAGACTGTCAATAGCTGTAGTTATTAGGGCCACACCACAAAGTAAATTGACTTTTGAAACCAAAATAATTCAGGATATGTCTTTTTGCGCCACCAAAGAAATATGTGATGTCTGTGTCAAAGTTGAAAAATGCTTGATGCTCTGAACCGCAGAGAGACTGTGAATCCCCATGAAATGTAAAAGCACTTTGATTTGGTCAGATGTTTCAAAATCATGACAAAATATTCACACAACAGAGCTGTGCTAACTAGCAAAACTGGACCTCAGTGACGGAATTTGAAGTCTACATCTACAGATCACCGTGATCGAGGCTTACAACACATCTATCTACAAGACACAAGGACCCAAGCAATGTCTCGTTCTACTGACATCTTCACTGTATAGAATGTTGTTAGACCAACTTCATGTCCTCCAGCAGAGTTGACAGCTTCTTCTATGGTGAGAGTCAGGGATCCCTTGAACAGTCAATCGCAGGACATATATTGACAAAAAAACACAAAGTCACACACTCACATCCCTGGACAATTAATAGTAACTGCCTCATCACTGTGTGTTAAAGAAAACCCATGCAAATACTGGGAGAACACACACTGAGAAAGGCAGTAGGTTCACTCTAACCAGTGAATTGCCTCGAGCAAGGGTCAAACCTACAACCTTCTTCCTGTGAGGACGAACTAAGCAACACATCTCTGTGGCACCTGAAACACAGCGCTCATCAAATCGGTGTGCCAGTCGGGGGTGAGTGTGACATCACATGGTTTCCAGCTACCGTCTAATGTCTTGCCAAGATAGCACAGGAATCACTTTTGTTTTTATTAGGCCGATTCCGGTGCTTCAGTGACTGATTTTTGGGATCAGTTGACTCTGGTGCCCTTTTTTATTCAGTCAATGTAAAACTAAATTTTTGAGAAGATGCCATTTTGTAAGCATTAACTAAATATAAATAGATGCAAATCCACACCAAACAGAGAGGAGAAGGAAGGCTGACAACATCACTGTCACACAGCAAACTAATGATCGTGAAGCAGGAGACACCAGTGTTTATGTTCTCTGCATTACTGGAATCTCCCAAATCAATAAAGAAGTGAAAACATAGCTCGGTTCTGTGTCTCTCTTCTGCAACGGCATGTGGTGGCAGAACTATCGCATCAATGCAAATGACAGATCATTTCTTCTATGTACACTACAGTGAGTGTGTCGTTCATGTGCTCACGCTCGCGTCATTTACATCATACAGATGTCAAATGCTAAACTAACTTAAATCAAGTCCTCATCAGTGATCTGATCCTGCATGGCTCGATCTCATGAGAAGGTGGGTGGTGTCGGAGCTGTGCAAGAGTTAGAGTCAAGCGCAATGTTATGTTCAAGAGACATCGGAGAACGTGATCAAGCAATATCTTCATGACAGAGCATGAAGGACTTTAAACTTATGTTTAGCCAAAAAGCTGGAAGTGCTAAATAGGTCCACTTAACTTAAACCAGAGGTCAAAGGTTCATATTCATACACTAGTGTGTTAAGATTGGAACACACACACAGGATATAGATTACATCTCAGCAGCAGTGAGACAGAAAAGTCCATCTCGTACACCTGACCTCATGACATCAGACTGCTTCTTCAGCACAGTCCTGATGGAATGAGAGCAGAAGCAGAGCTAGTGCGACACTCTTGCACGTGTTGAGTAAGACATGAAGACTTTAGGAGCGAGTCTGGCAGGACAGCGTGAAATTTACAACATTTTACAACCTGTTTGGATATCCCATACAGATGGCTTCATCTGGCAAGAGAAGGGAGGGAGAGCAGGAGACAGTGAATCTAGGGCTATAATGTCATTCTACAACCCCCCATTTGACACTACAAGGGAAGCGTTAGTCAGTCTAAATAATCCATGCTGTTCCATTAAATTTGCAGACTAGCTTCCCCAGTTCACGTGTCTAAGCCTGGGAGAGAGACAGAGAGCAGGGTTCAAGACAGTAACAGTAAAGGAGTAATATAAGATAATAGTCTGTACTGAATCAACATGTTGATATTGTTTTAAATTATGCATCAAATCTGTGAGGTGTGGAATTTGCTTCCTGTTATCTATGTGTCGTAAAGCCAATAGCAACTGATCTGAAAGTTGGTGGCAAGCTGCCACACATTTCACAGTGAGAACACTTCCTTTAGACGAAAATAGATGACAGCTGGCGAGAAGATGTCATTAAGTGTTTAGTCAATAAAAAAACAAAAAAAGGAGGATGGATTTTGTTTGGCGAGTTACAATGAGGAGATAGTGGAAGCTTCTGATGTTGATGACTGTTGCCATGATGTGTTGTAGCAAATACAGTGACACTGGTGTGATGTTTGATAGCGTAAGACACTGGGCAGAATGTTTGTTTAAGGGAATCGCAACGCGAGCAGAAGGAACCTGTGCTGTGGTTGAAGAGAATCAGAGTTTGAGGCATGAGGGAGATCCTTGTTGTTTGGATGTGGAATGTGACCAACAGCATCTTCTGCTAAAGACTTGTTGCCATTCATCACAACCCAGATGCGTTCTTTTATCCTTTTATTACTCACACACTGGCTGGGGGGGGCAGCAGAATGAGTGTTCTGACCACACTTGTTCTTCTTTGCAAAGTTTCGTCAACTTCACTACACTTATACTTCACACTCATTTAAATTTGACCGGGACCCAGATGACTGCCACTTGTGGGGTATGTTTTCTTTCTCACAGTAGTTTCACCTTCATCATAAAGTTTCACAGGACGGGTGGTGCCCTATATACGAAGTGCTCCCAGTGCACCATTATTCTGCCACTGAGTGACAGCCATTAGCTAAAGACGAACAGTCGCACAGCCAAATGTCTCCTCGTATATTAGCTCAACCGACGTAAAGAGTTGAGAGAAGCCACCGTTTGGAGAAAGAGTGGAGCAGGACCAGCATTATTGACTTGTTGCTCCTGCTACATTTGTTTATTGCTCTGGAGGCTCGATCAATACACCCTAAGCTCTGAAGCCCTGCTAATCAGAGCCTGGAGCTGTGCTAGCCTAATCTTTCAGCCAAATGAGGGTCGGATGAAACGCCTTAACGTTAAAAAAAAAGCCTAAAACAAATTGGAAAAGTTGATGATGACAATCTAATTGTCCAAGAATTCCCTTTAAACATCTTATTTCTTCTTCTCCTTTTTCCTTCCACCACCGAGGTGAACTCATGTGGCACTCGGCCTGTCTTTCTCAGCAGCTGTGTGGGCGTTCGGTACCAAGAGAGATGCAGATTGCTGCTTCACTTCGGCTTGCCTGTGAACTTGGGTTCAAAAGTCAAGGGGCATCTGTGCTGCTTTGGGACTTTTGGAAATGCAATAGCCAATCCATATTTGCAGAAACCAGTGGTGAAATCTCGGGAGGCACCAGCGTGCTCGACACGGATGTGGAGGGAGGGCGTCGATGCAAAGTTAGTGGTTTATGAATGGGGCAATAATATAAATTTACATTTACTTTGCTTTTGTTGACGGTGGAAACTTGAAGTGAGATTACACACAGGACATCAAGCTATATAAGCAATTCCTTCAGACGCAAATCACTCAAAATAATAGATATGGACCAAGTCTGTCTCCAAGCACTGCTATGCAAATCTGGCTTTTATAAGCATCAAATTATTCAGCTTTGCATCTGATATAAAGGGATGTGTGAAAGGTTAAAATAAAAATGAATCCGAAATGAGTCACAATCAATATTTACAGCTTTGCTCGAAGGCTTTACTGGCAGGACAAATAATATAATTGTGATGCAACACAAATATGAGGTGTCATGAGTACCCACTGCTGCAGAAAGAGGTTCTCACTTATGGAGTCATTAAACTCAAAGCATACGGGATTCAAAGAATGGCTGAGTATACTGAGTACAGCAGTAACCTCAGGCAGCACAAAGTGGACGCGAAACACAGAGACTGTGCACAGGTTAAATCTTTTCACCTGCAGGATACACTAAAGCCTCCGCCTAAACACCTCCATTTAGAAGGTGCTAATAACTTAATAAAAAAATCATCAAGAGCTCTCTCCCCTCAACACAGCTCATGGTCCCGCAGCAAAGTGTACATAATCATAATCATTGCTACAACAATGTCCATCAGGTGATGAAGAGCTAGTTGAAGCCAAAAGACGAGGTGATACAGCTGATTGGAAATGGTAGATTTGAATATCGCCCAGTCACGCAGACAGCCAGCCTGGTTCATTTGCAGTATCTTTTACTCTCAGGACACAACATTACGATTTCAGAAGTAAGGCAATTCATTTCTTTATTTCCATCATTCTGTGTGCAAACTGTGATCTGATTTCACGCTGCACACGGCATGATCCTGTGAACAGCAGGGCACAGTGAAAGAGGGTGTGCAGCCTGTCGCCTGCAGCTCTTCATCTTAAACTTCGCCGTGGCTGCTCTTTCTTCTTCTTTTACTCCCCGCAATATTTCAAATTGAGAAGCTGCTCTACAAAAGCCAATTGTGAGCACTTTGAAGTGTCAAATACACCATCCATAAACATTAACAAAAATAGTGGCACACAGGTCGAGGAGTCACACCGTGGAAACGTAACTGGCTGGATGTGGCCCAATGTCCACTCACCAAACTTCATGGCACCACTCTCAAACTTTAAATAGAATTTGGAATGGAATTAGCGAGTAATTACGCAGAACTCATCTGAAGGTGAAGTTGTGAACAAGCACTGGCAGCTCCGGAAGTGAACATCTTAAACTGGAAGCAGGCTGCAGCCCAGTCACGCACTGTGAACTTTTCATTTTGGTTTCTTCTTGTTTCATTTCTTTCCCCTTCTTACCTTCCTTGTTTGTTCACTACACACTGTTGTCAAGTACAAATCCTTGGTGAGTCAGATTACAATGTGAGTAATGAATTTGTAAGAATTACTATCACTAGTATTCATAACAGCAACAAGAGAGTCGAGCCTTAAGTGTGGATAAAAAATTGTGCATTCATTGCTCAAAACCATTTGAAGTACAACTTCAGCCATGTTCATATTCAAAATGATTTGTCTTAAATCCAACTTATACACTTATAATATCATAAACTCGGCACAGTAACAAACACTTGAAAAACCATGTTCTTGTGGGTTTCCACTAGCAGGTCCACTGGATATACCCCATCACTAGGTGCGCATTCTACAAATCACAAGTCCATGGAAGTAATGGAAAATTCATGGGGGGACTGTCCATCAACTATTAATGATTGAGTCGAGGGAGGATGAGGTCCAGTTTTTTTTCCCCGGGAATCTGTGGTCACTGCAGCACTGAGTGATCCCACAAGGAAGAGAAGAAAATGAAAGGACAGATGGAGTGGAAAGGCCACAGACGGACGAGGTAAGGCTACAAGGCTGTGTGCCTGTTCAATACTGTCTTCTAAGAGGCCAGGGCCCTGTTTACTTTCAGAAAGGAGGTGCCTGATACACAAGTCCCAGGGTGTCAACACAAACTTGTATTCTGTTTGTGTCATTGCTTTCTCTTTAAAACTTTTTTTGTGCTGCCTTAGGGAGTAGAGGGACTTCTGTGAGCGTGTCAAGGTAGATAATATATCCGCTTGACATGAGGCCTTACTTGTACCCCCAGCATTACACACAGAGTGCATTAAGAGTCAGGACAAAATGTAAGGAAGGAAAAATCATTTGTGGTCCAGGAGCGTCAACATGTATAGTTTTGGAGGATCATGTCGACTGACTCAAACTACATAGAGCAGACAGATAAACAGTAATGAGGAGAGCACAGGTTATCACACAGAAAGTTAAAAGTTAGAACAAAGAAAAAGCAATGTTCTGAGAAATGTCAATGAATGGGGCATATAATTGTGACCACAAATGGAAGAATTAGTGAAAGCAGGAAAAGTGTATTTTATTGAAGGCTCTACGTTGGGTCTGTCTGAAACAATATTGGAAAGCCGCAGCACAACTTTAAGTACAAGGTCAGCACTGTCCCTGCAGATCTGCTGACCAACAGATATTCTAGCAATCAACTCCTATTGGCACAGTCAGTCCAGCAGCCAATGGATGCCTTGTCCTGTCTTCGCCCTCTGTCTCTAGTTATACTGGGAGCTTTACGGAACGGCGCTGCTTCGATACATTAAAACTGCTGCCCCATGATCAAACGAGCAAATACCTCCCGGGTCAGCAAAGGGCTACCCCACGTCAGTTAACAATGCAGCATTTAAACATCAGTCGTATGCAAAGCTGCTGATACACAGGGGAGAAGATGGGCGGCGGGGGAAAGCTGGACCGGAGAGATAATGAGCAGCGGAGTGCGCAGGAGAACATCAGCAGCTATTTAGCACCACTGAGCTGGTTTCTGCACAGCTTCATGAAGAAAAAAGAATTGGGCGGCTCCATCAACTCAGCTAGGATGCTGATTGTGTTCACCACCGGTCAGGTTTAAACTGGCCAATGTCAATTCAGTAAACCAGGTTTTATCATAAATGACTGTTTTCTTCCACATCATGATTGATTCACCAGCCTATGTCCAGCCCAGAGACGACAAGCTAGAAAGATGGCACGAAAAAACCTTACTTACTGTGGTCAGTAAAACATGACATAATATATGACCTTTTTCACTGTGATTTACAGCACAACATTCTCTCAGCTGCACAGGTAGCAGGTCATCTGATGCAAACAGGACTTTTTAGACACTGCCATTATAATATATTTAGATTTCAATGTCAGCTCCGGACATACTACTGTGACACCAAAGCTCTTGAGTCTTATGCTCAAGACTATCCATTTTGTAAAATGTAAATTTGAATTGAGTTTGTTTAAAATCAGCTCATGAGGTGAAAAGAAAAGCTTTGTAGTAAAGGTCAAAGTCAGGCCTCTACTCTAAATTCAATGAAATGCATAACAAACTATTTGTGTTTTTCCATGTACTGTGTGGAACACCTCCAAAGTGCTTTCATGTGACCTCTCTATTTGGATGGGATTCTTTTAATGTACATAAGATTTCTGTAAAGGAAGAGAGTCAAGAGATTGTACAAGAGTTGCTTCTTTCTCCCTCTCCGTGATGCTTGGTTAACCCAATGACCTGCTGTCAAAAGGGGCTTTGTGAATGCACTTTGGCTGACAGCCAATCAGATCTTCCGACTGGTCTGTCTCTAAGAGGAAAATGGTGCCCCTGGTATGCCATCAGCGGCAGAAATGTGCAGACAGTCTGACTGCTGAGGCAAGCGTGGCTTGCTGTGGTTCCTCCAAAACTATGCGGATCAGGAATTACCTGTTTGGCTTGAAGCCAGAAGACTGCAGCACCTCTGCAGAGGCTGGCGATTATAATCAGCCACTAACCATCATAGAGGGCTGATATGACTTTGCAGAAATTTGGTTTCAAAACCAACATGGAATTTATTCGTTTATTTATCAATTTAACCAAAAGTGCTTCAGGCATTCAGGCAAATACAGTCTTACGCTGTTACAAAAACAATCAACATCCTACTGGAATTCAAAGCCTCAGCTATTTCTCCAGTAGCAAGCAGCAAGAAACACAGACCACGCACGTCATGTTTGAGAAATCTCGATGACTGAAATGACCAGTTCTTGTTGAACGGCTGATATTGCTACTCATGTTAAGACCCAGATATGGATCATATCAACACAGACGACATAACAACCATTTCCTCAGACTATCATGACACAGATGAGTGTTGCAATAACAAGAATAAAGGCGGGGGACTTCGAAAACAAGTGACATCCGAAACCACAACACAGTGGTGTTACCCAGAAGCTACAACTTTATTCTTGAGTACATATAGATAGAGAGTAAAGTATGGAGAAAGAAACAAAAACAACCAAACAATCAGTCTGTTCCTCTTCCAGCTCTCCATGAGAAATACACTTATGCCCTGTATAATGGTAATTGTGAATGTTTGTGACGTGATCAAAATACATTAATTTCTGCCAGTAGTTGTTATGCAAACCTTGAAATAAATGTTTGTTCAAGCTTGCAGTGTCATGTTGGATGACAAAGTAGTGAAATAAAGCAACTGGAAAACTAAAGGACGTCTTTGCTTACAGCTATGAAGCAACAATGTGTAATATTTAGACATAAATACATTATTTTCACATTTCCTGACATGACAGGTTTCAATATGAAGAGTCAAAAATCCTGGAGCCAGACTCTGCAGCTCTGTGTTAAACGCTCCCTTGGACAATGTAACTTTCTCTGGGCGAGCCGCTTGGAGGCCTGTTCTGAGAGTGGCGTCACAGCCCCAACTCCACCACCGCAACACTTTACGTCAGAACAGCAGAGCGAACTCAGCAGAGAGCTGAGTTCTTTTACATCATAGCAGAAGCAAGAGTTTGCAGTGAGGAGTCCAAGAAGAGAAAGTGTGAAATCGACAGAGCAACATCCCAGACAAGAGTCAATATAGGAGATGCATTTTAACTCTGGCGACGGTCAACTCAAAATAAAAGTGTGAACAGACGTTTTGATGCTGATGCTCTGGTTGCTGCATGATCCTGATTGAAACACGCTGAGCCATGATGTAATAAAGCGGTACAGGAAAAAAGCTGCACTTTCATCTTTACTATTTTACAGCATTCTGACAAAGATCCTGTATATATATATATATATATATATATATATATATATATATATATATATATATATATATATATATATATTGTATGGATACAGAATAGAGTTCAACTTGGCCACACATGAAGTGGAATCACGAAATACTATGGTGCAACAGAAAGATCATAAGACAAGGGGGTGATGTATTACACATAACTCTACTTAAGTAAAGAGCAAATCCAGTAGTCACAACCTCAACACCTTCACTGTCGCATCTACAGAAGACAATCTCACCTGAGATTGTGATATATTAAACACTATTTTAGACAACAGACAGACGTTTGCGTCATGGGTTGTCTCCATCTGTGACTGTAGCAGCTGTCTTCCAAACACAACTCAAACAGTGGAATGAACACAAGCACTCAGGAGCAAGAATACAGATTCTGACAAAGATCCGGTCTACACTGAACAGAGATCACAACTTGCGCACTGTACATTCTGCTCTTCATTTCCACTATATATAAACTGGCAGAGACAAACACCGCAGTGAAACAAAGTGACATATCATCCGAGCTAGCTAGTGTTTCTGCTCCAGCTTCAAAAACAAACTTCTGACAGCCAGGGCTGATGAAAAGAAGTGGATTCAAAATTATTCCTTCACTTCAGAGAAGCTGCTAAAAGTGATGCAGCCTGAAGCATGCCCCGTTTACTAGCCCCAAGAGGAAGAAAAGGAGAGAGACTATGGTGGCCCCTGAGGACAAAATGAAAAAAAAAACAGTGAAAACACAAATGAGGAGGAAGGGGAATGAAGTTGAAATACAGAGGTACAGTAAAGAGTGAAGACAAAATACAGACAGGAGATTCACATCAGGTGAACGAACCGATCTGTAAAATATATGCATTTTTGGAACCAAGTGGGTAAGGTATTTTCTATTTTCTGTGGTCTATTTTCCTGGTTTCTTGAGGTAGTACAGTTGGTACTGATACTTAAAGTATTAATTCTCTTTCTTAAATAACAGATTAACGCATTTTTTTACTGCCATCAGTGTCGCAACAGTGCCTCAGAACATTAACAATCACACACACATTAGGAAAATAACATTTTCCATAAAATATCATAACATTGTGAAAACTTGTAATGCCACATGAAAGACATGCCAGATTCTCAATAAATGCAAATAAAATGACTTTTATACATTCCATCAAAATACTCCTCGCTCATCTGACTGGAAACAATAATATATATTTATTTATATATTTATACAACTACAAATACAACCACAAATTCTCCTTTTGTCATGAACATGTGACCTATTCATGAACTGATGCTACATTAATGCGTTCTATTACACAAGCACGTTTTATACGTCGGAGGTGAAGCACCATGAGGTCATGATTTTGTTTACTGAACTCTCTGCAAACGTCTGCGCTATTGCATATAAAGAATATGAGTTTATCTCTGGTTGTAGGTTCCAGTACACACTCATCAACATTTCCTGTAGCACTCCCTTACTTTATAAACCCACTCAAGTGACTGACTCATCAGATGACCAACATTCTACATGTTTACATTCAAATAGGAACACTGTTGCCAGAGCTCACGGCTCGGGAACTTCATGTTCAGCAGTGTTTCAGCACGAACAACGAGGTTGACTTTGGGAACCTCAGACATGCTGGGAAATGGATAAAAGCACTTCTATTTGCCACCTGCTTTTAAAACAAAAACACATTTCCAATCATATGACATAAAAGAATGGCACAGTTTACATGCCAACCAAATGCTGGCCTGAAGCTCACTCATTGCATCTACACTTCGGCATCACAATACGCATAGCTGCCTTGAACTATAGGGTACACAGCATTTGGTGCAGTCCATCTAAGATATCTAAAAGAATGAAAGTTGAATTTTAGTGAACGTCACTCTAAAAGTGTTGTGAATACATGTGAATACATGTCATGTCTTGTACTGTAGCACTCCAACATAACACCTGCTCCGCTCATCAAAATACAAAGCTACTGAAGGTATGCAAAGTAGCACTATTGATATGAATGATGTTAAAGGTCCCATATTCTGTTCAACTCCAGGGCATTTAACTTGATAATATAATCCAGCAGAGCACAACAGTAAGCCTCTTTTAAAGGGGCACTGTTATGCTTTTCCGTGTTTTATGGTTCACCGACAGTGAAACATCAACTGAACATAGACTTAAGTGTGAAAGAATGAAGTACATGTATTTCCGAGTTGGATATAGGTAGTTTGTTTCATATTAAATATCACAATCAAATATCAAGAAGTTCAGAATCTGAACTCTTGTCAGTCACTCACAATTTCTGAATCCATCATACTCTGGAGTTGATGTCACCGAAGTGAATCCACAATCTACCAAAGTACAACAAACTCCTTACTGAAACAGAGGTGGAAACAAATGTTTAGATTTGTTATCAGCTCCAGAATATTATGAGGCAATACTCAGGAAAAGGAAGCAGGTGTCTGTGGAGGTCAAAAGAAGGCAGTGACTTGATGGAGCGTTCTATTCTGGTCTCCAGGCCAGAGTGGTGAGCAAAATGAGAGGGAATGATATGTTTTGGCAATTCTAATTTGAGGTTCTTGTTTGTTTTCCCTTTCTTAGTTTGTAACCACCAGGCTCCAAAGCCGCACTGCTCTTTCAAAATTATTCAACAAAAACACTGGCTACAAGGACATTTTGTTGTCCGATGACTTCCTTGCTGTTTCTGTTTCACACCAACACTCCATGCAGCTAATTGTACAGCGGGTCCCCTCGAGGGAAGAGACAGGTCAAGGGTCAACAATTAAGGCCTTGTTTAGACAAGTAAATGTCATTCATTAGCGACACGTACTTCTTTGACACAAAGATAATCTACAGCAGGCTGGTTTTTAATGTTCCTGAAATAACTGTGCAACTGGGGGACACTAGTTTAACAGTAGACTTGCTCTTTTCGAGTTCCTCATGAAGAGGCACTCGACCACGTTGCCCACACAAGAGGTTTACGACCCAATACAAGGTCACACACTGTCAAGGCTGTGTGTGTGTGTATGTGTGTGTGAGAGAGTCATCTTCAACAGCAGTGGTTTTTTAAATTATTATTATTATTATTACAGAATATTTTGCAGCATGTTGAAAGAGGAAAGGAGAAAGACCATTTTCAAGTAATACCCCCTCATGACCTGGATTGTATCTATTTACTACCGCACAAATGATTATCAGTAGGTCAAAGTCACAAAAACAAACACACCTGTTACTGTTAGACCGAGCAATCATCTTTGTCCAGCTAAGTACAGTGATTAAGGTGTCAGTCCTTGAAGAAACCAGGTGACAAATAGTTCGACAGAAGCAAGTATATACATCGCAGTCTTCACAGTTTCAGCCCACCCTCAGCCCCTTGGACTCAGGGATTAGTCACACTGCTAGACAGGGAGTGTTCCATCAGACACTCCATCCCTTAGTTACAAGATTAAGTAACAACAGTTGGTGTGTACTGACACCGAGGAAATGGCCCGGAGCCTCGACGGGGCCTACAGTGTCTCGATCCTTCTGTCATCTCAACAAAGCACCTTGTCAAAGCCCAGCATCTCTGTATCCCACCTTCCCCTGCTTAGTGCTAATACTCAACACAGTGCTCAAATGGTTCCAGTCTAGGAGAAAACTAAAACCTTAAGTTTAAAAAAAGTGCCATAACAAGTCCACTGTGTGCAGATATTTAAGAAAACTTTAACATTGTGTACTGGATGGTCCCATTGTTCAACTTAAAGCTAACCTCGTGCATTAAAATTGTGCCCTCAGTTTCCCTCACTGCTGACTAAAAGACAGAAGTTTAGCTAAAAGGAGGACTGACGTGTCCCTTGACCTTTCCACAGGCTGAAAGAAAACTTCCCAGAGAAATTCGATAATATCCAGGGAGCGGCCCTGACTAATTCGTTGCTGGAGCCTGCCACACTTCTGCGACCTCTTTTCCTTCAGCCACCCCCTACGAAACACTGATCGATCTACTTATCCGTCAAGATCAAAGGACTGCACCGTTGGTGTACATTTAGCCTTGGCTGGGTCCTCCCACATCATGTCTAAATATTAATGATAATAAAGTCTCACACCCATCCCTGTGTCAGACAATTACAGCCAACATTGATCCCAGGCTCTCTGCTCCAATTAGAAGCCAGTGCTCGTAATGCGTCCTGGCACATCAAAGGATAACAGCCATTGATCGGCTCTTGGATCTTAACGTTTACCGTTAGCAGAGCGGAGAGGGGGACGTGGTGTGGCAACGCAGGCAGAAGCAATATTCTGACTGAGGAGGAGAGCGGAGAAATCTTTCATGTTGCCCCCTGTTGCCCCAAGTTAGAGGCTGTGCTGAGAATCTGCAAATAGAATGCTGCCAATAACTCTTGACCAGAACCTTGTGCTTGACCAGTAACCAGGAGGGAAAAATCATTATCAGACTTTAAGATATTAGGATATTTTTATTATAAACATTATGGAAACCAAGGGTTGTTTGGGAGGGTTTGGCTCGATCGGGACATAATTTAATCATTCGAAATAAGATTTTTTTTCTTTTTTTCTTTCTAAAATCCACTTTGTTTTTCCATTTCTTGTGTTTAGTCTTTTTATTTAGGATATTTTGATTTAGAACTTGGATTCATATTTATGTACAGGGAAAAAAAAACCCACCAATGACAGAAACATGTTCAACTTCATCTGACATTTTATGCTATACAAATTAGCCTTGAAATCAGTTAAACAACAATGTAATGTCTAAATGTGTTGTTAGCACAAACAATCACCTCAATATGTAAAAGGATAAATAAATAATGAAAGAGAAAAAAGCCACAGTGTAGGAAAAGTGGAAGGTTTTAGACCTCTAGGTTTTAATGTGCTCACTAGTTTCAGGACAGACACAAAAACTAGAAATGTCATGTGCCTTTCTGATATCCTGAATTTTAGACTAAGGTACCACAATGTACACGTTGTCCTTAAATGCACCCTTATTGAAGGAGCAGAACAACATTGGCAAAGTAAAACTAGTAGAGCAAATAGACAGCAACACGTCACCATTAGACCATGGACATTCTTCACACAAATGAGGCTAAACAATCCCACTGTTGACACTATTATCTGACGGGGCTCGTTGTTATGTTCTTGCTCAGCGGGACCGATGGCTCTGATAGTTCTGACCCCGGGAGCGACCTCACAGTCGCCTTTGTCACAGAGCTGGAGGAAGGTTTGCTTGTCGCTCTGGGCTACAATGCTACTCTTGTAGCATCATAATAGAGTGAAACAGTGTGTAAGTGAAATGCAACCCAGCAGTTCATACACCTAGGACAATTAGTAGACTGTGGTCAGTTTCTCCAACACTCAGAAATGCTGGGAGACAAGATATGAAAAAGGAAAAAAAATTAACAATGGAACTTTAAAAAAAAAAAAAAAAGTTTGTTATTGCAAAAAAAAAAAAACAACATTGGTGGTTGATGGTTAAAAAAATTAAATAAAAAACACTGACACCACTGATATTGGTTTAGTCACCTGTTATATCAGTACAACAAAGGAGCCAATAGCAAGCGCAGCTCCAGCATGTACTGGAGTGGAGCACAAAAGATGCAGATGACTGAAATGAAGCATAAGGACTAAGGACCAATGCCACATGCAAATCCAGTGTCTGCTGGTCACAACAAGGTGCATTCACAGTAAAGAGGCCAATATAGGTTACATCTATAAGCAAGGATATTGTCTTGGTAATCAGTCGTGAACAAAACAAGAAAGTCCTCCTTGGCACAATGGTAATCAAATAACTGAAATCTCCATTTTATAGTCACTTATTTTGCAGTATCAGTTTCTACTTTTGGGATGGGCACTGGTACTGAGATTTAGCGAGTGAAAACAGCTAATCCTAACTTTAGCAAAGATGTGTAGGCAGCTGTTACTGAGAAATCCTCAGACGGTGAGCTGCGATTCTCACAGTTACACTTGCCAAAATTCAACTCTTTCAAGGCATTAGAAATTCATCACCATCGCAATGACAATGAAATTAACAACTAAATTAATTCCCAATGTTAGTGTCTCACCTCTTCTCAACCCTCTGACCTCAAGCTGTGGTGTCCCTCACTATTATATGCTTTGCTAACATGGTGCACCGCGTCATTTCTGTAGCTCAGCTGTTACCAAACAATGTAATTAGAGATTGGTGGACTGAAAACCAGTGTTTAGAAATGGTTTATGTTAAGTCGATCCTAAAATTCCATACCACAGGGAAACTTTGAGCTAGCATAGGCCAGTGAGTGTGGACTGTGTGGGAAATCTTCACTTCGTTTAAAGGGTACAGAAGCAGGAGCAATGATGACAGAAAATCTGAATAAAAATAGTTACAAGCCTCTTCACAACAGTGTGACACTTCGCAGCGCACTGAGGTCAGATGAGGAGAGCAAAGTGATCGACAAGCTCTGCAAACAGGCTGGGTAAGTGACACCAGGACGCAAGGCCAAGACTTCCATGTCCTCATAACTTACCTTTAACACTGAGGTAATGTTCGCTCTGGCGCCATCACTGTACACAGTGGTCTTTGTTTACTGCTGACTGTTACTGCTGACTGTACACAGTGGGCCCCAAAAACATTTAAAAGCAGTAAAGCGCAATGTATGACTTTCAAAGTATTTCCCAAAAACTGTGTACATTCTGGGTGCTGGATGTTTAGTAATAGTCAAATGTGGAAGTTGTTTCTATACATAACATATAAATGGCGTATAATGAAACCAATAACTAAGTGATTAACACAGCACTAAGATCAGTATAAAATGAAGACTAAAGGTAAATGTATATTGTTTTGCAAATGACCAAACCAGAAAAATTATGAATAAAGCGTCTTACAAAATACATACATGACACATTAAAAGGTTTTGCTGAAATTTGAAAGAAAATTGTACACAATTGTACACAAGTCACAAGTATAAATCTAAATGAAATAATGTGGGAAAATTGCTTTGAACAATGATGGTTTTTCTATATGAAGAAAATATGCAATAAAATAAGACAAAGCAAAGTGGACAGACGGACTCCTGCCACAGTGTGATGTGAAGAAGGCAAAGGAAGGGCAACGGAGACCTGAAGGAGCACACAAAGATCCCTGTCGCCATTGAGATGTGAAGACAGTGTTATGAGCGGGGCAGGCTCCAATCCAGCTGGCAGGACGCCTGGTTTTGCACCAGGGTGCTCAGCCAACTGCATGTCTCCTCCGTTGCCCCTTTATCCCCTCCTATCTCTCAGCTTGGTGGATGCCAGTCCACTTGGCTGGTGCGGGCCAAACATCGGACCAAAGGGGCAAGAGAACTGTTGGCAGCCGGGCCAGCACTTTACTGCTGAGCACTGGTCTCCAAACAAACAGTGCAGTGGGCCGCAATCCACAAGCGACATGTAACCTGTCATTACCGGCCGTTGATGATTGGTTTACTCCCAAAAGTCAAGGCTGGCCAAACCCCACAAGATTTTATGAAAAAAAAAACCCTCTTTGTTTAGCTTAAAAAAGAACACTCATCAATGAATTAGGTCAATAGTACGGGGGAACATATGTAAAGATCCAATGACAATTGCATATGGGCAAGATCAGCAGTGAGACATTACATAACACAGAGAAAACTTTTATGATTAAACAAAAAATAGATTCAGAGATTCTAAATCAACGGGATTCCACTAACAGGCTTGTGTGGCATAACACTGCTTTGTCTTTACAAACGAGAATGTAAGTTTACTGGCAGGAACGACACCGGAATGTTTCTTTCTCTTCTTTGGTTTTTCCACCAAGAACTCATCACACTCTCAACATACTCTTCCTAATACTTTCATCGCCACCATACCACCCCATCAGTCCCTTAAGATGACTTGAATCTACGATAAAAACAGAATAGTGGGAAACAACTGTAGGTAAAACTTTAGCAAAAAAAGAACAAAAAATAACCCAGTCAGAGAAGATTAAGCCATGACTGGCAAAACAGAATGGCTTCATCCATAGCGTCATCTTTGTGGAATCCAACAACACAGGACTTGTCTGCAGTCATTAACTAGAATAGTACAGGTTAAATGGGGCACTCATTTGAAATACTGTAGTACAAAATCACTTGGCTTGAAGTCAAACTATTTGCTGCTCTGTGATTGCTTTGAGCTATTAGACAGGTTTCAGCAAAATGTTAAAAAAGAAAACCAAATATGAGATGAAGTGTTTTGGCATCAGCAAGTAATTGTCACAATTCATGAAAGCTAGAAGATCCATGACTGGACATTGAAGAAAACAATTGGTCAAAAGAAAAAGAGAAAAAGAAGTGACAAGTGGTGGTGTTCTTGACACACATTCCCCTTCTAGTCATGCAACATCACTCCACATTCTTCCAGGCAGCTGTTGCATACTGAGTCTATACATAGACAGGCTGCTGGAGAACAGTGGGACTGTGCTTCTAATTGCTTCAAAATATCATGGAGAAGGCTCACTATTATCTATTTAAATCGAGTGATAATGGGAGGATAGAAGGCAGCGAAAGGAGGGGGACTCGGTGAACATGGAGGAATGGGGGCGACCCTGGCGGAGGGAGAAAGCCATCCTCTGCGCGGCTGTCGCCTCATTATTTTCCGTCTTGACGGACGCCCGCGCTCAACCCCTGGATGAATGGCCCTGTGCTGAATAAGTTATCGCCACGCACACAAAGGGAAGAGTGCGCTCCACAAACAACACAGCAGAACTGCAAAGTGTTTTTTTCCCCCATTTTTCGCCTCTCCCACTCAGTATTTGCACTTCCTTCAAACTTGCAAAACCCTCACCACGCTCCTTCTAGACAAAAGACAGGTCCTGTCACAAACCAAGACTTCACCTGTAATTTCCACAAAGTCAACAATGGATAATAAATAGTTCTTTGCCATCTGTGTCTGTGTAGATATATGGAGACGATCGAGAGGATCAGCATTGTCTTGCAGACACAAATTCTGGAAGATTTTGGTGCTCCTAATAATGTTAAACTTTGCTACCATTCGTGCTTGGATATGCCAAAACTGTCTTTGTCGCCGACGTTCAACACAGCCTCTTCAGGGAGCGGCTAGTGGGTTAAATCAGGGCATAACAATGAAGGGTGACTTCTATTAAATGCTTCAGGGAGTGACAGAAGCATAGAATTACAGGTCTGGAAGCATCTGCTTTAGGTTTTGTTTTATGCTGGCTGAGTTTGAGGAGCACATTGTGCATTTAGACATGCTCTCTATAACTGACTACTATTATTCATAGCTAATGAATTGATTCATTTGAACTGAAGGGAGTTTGCTTAAGTTTGTGACTAAAGTGTCTGCATGTAACATGTGGCGTGTTGGGTGGCGCCAGTTTGTGACAATTGACAAAATTATTATTGGAATGGCTGATGGGTGCTCCATTTACAGGGCATGAGGTTGAGGTGAAGAGATGGTGACTTGGGTGTTTTCTGGGAGTATTTCTGATGCAAACAGAGGGTTCCAGACGGTTAGGATGGAGGGCTGAAGGATCAGTTTCGGAAGCTAAATGATCAGGTGCAGACCAGCATATGTAGAACAGACATTCAGGGACCGGCTACATAGAAAAAATAAAGTCTAAAACAGACTGAGCAGTATTCATCGCCTGATAATGAATGTTAATTTAGCAAAGACGACCTTATGGCTAAGTTTGAACATACCTAGGACTGTCCATGGACTCGCTGAATCTCAGGCAGAGTTCTGGGGCAGCCGTCCAGATTGCTTACATAATATACACTGTAGAATGTACATTATCTACCATGGTCACAAACGGCTAACATTGGTTCTGTTGCCATATGTTACACTCACTCATGTTGTCAGTCAAAAGTAGCAGAGGAACTTTTGGACTGGAGGAGGAACTCTCTGCTGACATGAAAATCAGAGAATGCTGTGGCCCAACAGTCACTCAGCGGCTGATCAAACATGGCGGGTAGCCTTAGAGTGACACCTGGAGCCACTTCAAGAGATGAGAGCTTCACTGATCTCCAGTCATCTCATCTGAGCGACAGTCTGTCAGGGATGAAGGAGGGCTGAAAAAGAAACTGGATGGTGGGAATGAGGTCAAATGAAGCATCACCTCTGTGTCACAGGCAGAATGACCTCTGCACATTTGCTGAACTGACAACGCAGAGTCAGTAAGTTCTGGTTTAACACTCAGTGAGAGTTTAAGTGAAACAAGAGGTTGTCCAGGTTTTTGTTGTTGTTTAGGCTGCGTCCCAATTCTCTCACTTACCCCTTCCCCTTCATCCTAGCTATTCCCCACAAAAACGAGTGTCAAGGGCTAGACGTGAAAATATTCCACGAAGAAATGGGACACCCCTTGACACTGGCTACGTCATCAACTGTTGCTGCTGACTGAATGCTAAGTTGGCAGACGCGACAGTGAAGAATATCCAACTGATGTTTCTAATACATGTTACACAGTAATTTGAATTGTTTATTATTTTTGTTGTTAAATATTTACGTACATGTGTATTAATACAAAGATAACACTGCAACTAGTAGAAAACATTGTATAAAAAGGTCAGAATCGAATTACAATGACAATGTAACACATATGCAAAGATTAACCCCTCGGTTTGAAGTGCGCATCCTGAAATTCGCTATTTCAAGGGGTATGTTACCCCCTACCCTGTAGCCCTTCCCCTCAGCCAGTGGAGACTTGGGACAGCCCTTGGTCTCACATGAAAGCGCAAAACCGAGAAGAAGGGCTAAGACAAAGGGGAAGGGAGAATTGGGATGCAGCCTTACTCTCATTAAGGTACTTTTGCCCCTTATGATGCTGAATCAAGACATGTTAGTTGAAAGGCCTTCACAAAAGAGTGAAAATGTGCATCCCTTACATAAAACGCACATCTTTGCCCTTGTCAAAATTCTGTGTGTTTGTGTGTGTACTATTTGTTCTGGCAAAAAATATGTTCCTTCAGCACAGTCTAATGGGAGAGGTGAAGGAAGGGAATAGACAGATAAAGAAGGAGGGAGAATGAACCACAGTGCGCTGGCTGTTGTGGTTGTTTGGTTCAGCAGTGTAATGAGGCTCAGGTGCTTCCTGTCATTGTCCCAGCAGAAGCCTTAAACCACACAACCTGACACACACTACATTTTGACAACATTAAAGCAGCACAATAAAAGTCACCTGGCTGACTATACTAATAAAAAAAGCATCATATTATGTCACAGAGATTTGCATACATTCTAGTTATGATGCAAAACCATCTACCTTAGAAATACCTCACATCATTTAGTTACACTACAAATTGGTGACGGGACTGGTTTTGACCAAATGAAATAATAAAATACTTTTGAAACTGATTATGAGATGCATATGTTACTAGGGGAGTGGGAAAAAATTGGCATTGCGATATACAAGCTTATCTTAGCTTAGTAATGGCTATCATCACTACACTGGACCTGGAAAGTTTGAGAAGGAAACGAAAAGAGCAGACCGGGATGAAATCAAGAACACACACTGATGCCATGAACCCAAGATGTTAAGAAAACATTCAATAAACTCCATATAAACTCTGTAATATACATAAGCTTGCCCGAGTGCCGCTACTATGTGACACTAGTGAAGCAGCGCAACACACGGGTAGATTCATTATTTGTTCAAGTATGTTTTGAACGCCAAATGTCAAAAAACCTTCTACTAAGGTTTATGAGTGAAGAGATCTGGGCTACATTTATGTTAACTTTGCTCAAAACTGCCATAAACACACCATCATGAATGACTGCGTCGAGATGATGTTAGGAAGTCTTCAGCGCATTACTGTTACCTTCAGGACCGGAGTCCTTCATGAGTCTTCCATTCATGAAACAATCGCAAGCCAATGTTTTTCCGAAGTGGTCATGGTAACAAGTGTGGCAGTTAATGACACAGCACGTTTTCATCATTGTCAAAGTTTAACAGACAGACTTCAACAAATAAACAACAAATATGGCCACAGTATGGAGCTATCCGTATCATCTGTAGATGGTACTGAATAATGACTCTCAAACTGAAACAGGCTAATAGCAAGGTGAATCAAAATCACGTGACCACAAATGGTCTCAACTCACCCAAAAAGTAATTTAGCAGATCAAATGACTTGAGTTGGGTAAACCTAAATAAATGCAACTTAAATAAAAAATAACAGCCACAGAACAAACAAAGTCACAAGTTACATGTTTTACAAGTCACGTTACTAAATGCTACTCACCTAACTTGTTTCACTTGGATTTGCGCAAGCAAAGAAGTACCTTATTAGATTCTTCCTCATGATGAGGAGAGATTAATGCAGGGTATTTGCAACTGCAGGATGATAATCTGCAGCCTGCCAGATGACGTGAAGCACGGACACAGTCCGAACAATGCCCCCCTCACTGAAGAACATCGGATGTGGGTGTCAAATTACATCCATCCATACAATATATGCCAACCAGAAAATAACTTGGAAAGAAAGAGCTAGCACATATACTTTGCAGAGATCCTGCTGTTAACATATTTTCCATGTCCACAAGGCATTTTTAAAGGCAATTCAGCTCCTGACAATGGATTGTGTAGCAACATTAACAATGTGACCACCTCACTTGACAAAGCCACAATCTCTTGCAAACTTATAAAAGATAAAAAAGATGAATGTTTAAATAAAAAATTCATTATCCATATTGCTATATTTCTTGCATGAAAACAAAATTCACAAAACAGGATAGTGATGAGAGCATTACGTATGATTTAAGCAACTAATACTGAACAAATACAGTTACAAATATACACGTAAATATTTAAAAAATGTCTGACAGACAATCGGAACTAGGCCAGTACAGGAATTAAGAAGTCAAGAATGTAAAATGTTTGGGGTGAGAGGATAAAAGTACAAATGGTAACAATAAATAAACAAGGATCATTTGACTGCATAGCTAAATAGATATTATGTTCTTGAGCCCAGTAAATAGCGCTACCTTGCTGCTGCAACAATAGTAGAGTAGTACTCTTTTAACAAACCCCAAACACTCAATGAAGAGAAATAATAGTAAGAGTGGGATCAGAACTATTTTGTCGAGCCAAAAAAGAGATGCAGCATTGAAAAATGTTTCCCAAATGGCTGCAAGACGAGGGAAGCAAGTGACCCAGAGGGATGTAACAGGATGGGGGCAGAGAGCAAAGGGTAATGATGCCAAGCTGAACAAATTGCAAAGCAAAGGGAATGAGTTTAAATGTAGTACATGGAATTAGCGTGGCAGCAACACGGAGGGGAGATCAGAGAGTAGGGAATCCGATGGGAGTGATCTGCCACTCTCGGGATGGGAACCATTGAGCTCCGCCATGGCTACTGTGATGAAGATCAGATGTAACACAAAGTTAAACAGAATGTAAAATAGGGCAGTCGTGCCACTTTGCTCAAACCTAAATCAGAAAACTCAGGAAGCGTCCAGAATTTGAGGCAGAGAGAGGAGCTAGAACAAACTTGATGAATTTGGCAGCAGGTAAAAATAAGACAGGACGTCCTGACACTGAAGGCCCCTTGAAAAAAAAGTAACTGCCATTAGTAAACGTACAGAAGAAGAACATTTAGACAGTAATGGGCTATTGCTAACAATTTAAAAAAGTTGAATCTTTTTGTTGAGTGAAACATCAAGAGAGACCACGGACTTAGATCCCACTACAGCTCACTGGTGGGTTTGAATTCCATTAATTATGTGACCTACATATCCCAGTAGTTAATATTCCAGGCCGACTGCATGAGTAAGTTTAGATATGCCGATAAAAAGAAAGAGACTTCAATACTTCTCCCGGCTTTAGTATGGTAGAATTTCCTTATTTTTTTAAATAATAAACCCTGCACCAACTAGAAAGACTTGGTCATAATCACAAAGCCCAACAAGTTTGTAGGCTGCAGAAATTATTTAGATAAATATTGTTTACCAAGTAATAACACTCAGCTCATACTGAGCCGAAAATTTTCTATAGGACCAATTCAGTTCAAGTCCTTTTGCAACTGAAGCAGAACTGCATGAAGACCCGTCTCCAGAAAATCACACAGCTTTTGTATAATTATCAAACAGAGTGGTCTGCTGATCCAACTGCTGCTGAGAAACCAGCATTGACCACACAATAACCAAAAATGAGTTGCTTGGGTATGGGGGGAGGGTATGGGCAGTGGACTAGAAGAGGAGAAATGGAGGATTTTGAGTTCCACTTAATTTGAGCGTGTTCAATCATCTACAGATGGCAGCAGCCTGTAGAATCAGGGCTATTAGATTCTTACAGGACAACACGATCCAAATCACAAGTGAGCCATGAGCTCCATCTCATACCACAGCCTCCAAAGTTCCCAAAACGCGCTTTCTGATTGGCTGTCCTAGCAAAAATAAAAATATCACACGCCTAGAGTGATTCCAACTGATCGAAAGAGTTAATATTTGTTGTTATTACAACTTGGTGAAGCAAAAACCATGGAGAGTTATCAGCTCATATTACATGTGGAAGATTTTATTTGTCAGATGTCAAATGCTTTTTTGATTCATCAACATTTTATGTGCTCCAAAATGTCAAGAGCTAAGTATGCTAGTATCTATTAGCTCAACTTGTAACTAGAAAAGAAATCATGTCTTGTTATCCGTCTTCTGAATGATAGATTCCATCCCAACTCATCATCTGATCTCTTCATCAGTGTCCAGCACTAGCATGAATCTTCTTCAGAAAGCTGCAGCCGTGTCGTCTCTGCCTGGCCGTCGCTCCTGCCAGTCTCAGCCATGAATATGGAGCTGTTCTGTGGCTGGGAGCTCGCTCATGTTTTCTGTCTGATATCTAGGCCCCATTCCCATTTCAAAGGGAGGTCCACCCGGGGCCTTGACTTTTTGATCTGCCTGGCGACTGAGTCGACCACCTGCATGTGGGATCAGCTGCCAGTGAGAGCAGACAGGCCCTCTGCATCAAAACACCCCCCTTTTCCCATCCTGCTTGCTCCATCGCCCCTTCACTGAGCCCACATCTTCCATGAAGCAAGCAGATGCCCCAGTGGTCCAAAGTAGGTCTGGAGCAGCTTGCCAGTCCAAACTGTTGTGATTATTGTAGGTTATTTGTAACAGAATAACAAGGATTATCAGATAGCTACAAAACATCAAACAAATCTGTGTAAGTTGTCCTTTAAATTTTCACAATCTTTCTGAAAACATATCAAATAACAAATATTCCACTGCTAAAATTGACATTAAATACAAATATATACTAATCTATTTTAGCCATTTAAATTTAATCCAAAAACTTGAACCTGATGGAGACCAAACAACTCTTTTAAACAGTTAACTAAGTACACTGTGAGCATGTGTAAGACCCAGGTTGAGGTCTTGACAAGATGCCCTCTAAAATCTGGTATGCTAGAAGGCGCACCCAAGATGTTTGAGCATACAAAAAGAAAGCTGCACCTTGATGTTAGGGACCCAAGAGACAGGTGGGGCAAGAGTCTGAGGCATCATGGTTGAAAACCAAACAAAGTGTGTGCATCAATCTGCTCATTTGCAGTACTTTAAAATGATACTGCTCCCCAATAGTAGCCTGTAGTTCCATTTCCATATTATAATCAAACAAATCAGGCAAATGTCAAATGAAGTACAGGAGAAACTAGCTTTCTGTCCACTTCAGGCCCTTGACTAGAGAAGCGTTGAAATGGGAATCAAGGCTCCAGCATGAAGCTTGATCTAGAGGTGCCATTCCTTGAACAGAGCTGCTAAAGCAACTGACTCGTTGAGGCTCATTCTAGAACTGCAAGGAAAGTCTCACCCAATTGTCTATTTCATATCCATCAAATACGCCATCTGTAAAGCTCTGTCTTAAATCCTGCTCATCTGGTTTCCTATTGTTTTTATTTGTTTATTAATGAGCAAAGACCAAGTCAGTAAATGATCCGAGCATCATTATATCTGATAAATCAATGTGCACACTTTAAGACGCTTCCACACTTTCACGCTTTCTGTGTTTGGTCATACTGAACACGCAATCAACGGCGTAACTAAAGGAAAATAGAAGGAAAAGACTCTTGGAAGTTCCAATTTGTCCTGTTTCTACAGAGAACAAAAACAAGTCTGCACGCGCATGTCAGATTATTTTAATAAGATCTTACAATTCTTGGCTGCTAATGACACTTCCCATGGTAAATTGTAAATCCTCTGCTTGTTCTGAAGCTCTCCATGTAAAGGACCTGTTCATATGTCTTGGTGGGATCACTGGGCCTGTCACATTCTAATTAAAGCCCACAGGACTTCACATGGTAGAATTAAAAATGTACCAGGAGCAGACGCCCTCTCTGCCCTCCCACCTCCTCTGCTGAGAGAGTGAGCGGTCACCACACCATCAAGCTCCCTGATCAGCAGCATCTTAAATCAACTTCCTGCTAATTACCATCAATCCACCCAGTGAGTCTCAGCCAGAATGAGACTGACTTTCAGACAAAGCAACAGCTACTTGAGATGTGTCCATCTTTGACTAATTGTAATGACAACAGAGCCATAAAGTTAATTGGGATTGTTGAACCCAATATTTTTCCCAATGAGTGTCTAATTGTGTCCCAGCTGGGCTGAGAGCCACTGGCCACCAGGACACTTCAAGACAATGGCAACTGCAAATTCTCACCTAAAAGGGTAAGTGAAATCACATCTTTGCACCTGGATCAAATTCAGCATGGCTTTAAGGAAAACTGATTTTACTTAACCTGCATCTTTACAGTGATTCACAATGAGAGTAAGAAGAGCACGGAGGGTTTTGGAAAATGACATTTCCCAATTGGATATTTCAGAATAAGTTTCCTGAGTGAACGTGTGACTGATGCAAATGCACTTCTTAAGTAGACAGCATTCTTCTATATATATTAATATAAAATATATATTAATATTTATATATTCATATATTTGGTTTAACAGATTAATGAGTGTTTTCACTCTTGTACTCAAGCCACACAGTATTACAAAGACATGGCTTATGTTCACTAACTAATGTGGACCGTGCACAAGTCAGATAGCAAAAATGGGTTCTAACTGTAACTTAACTTTAAAAGCCACAACCCATGATCTGCCATTGTAGGACACTTTTTTTTTTTTATAACTCCAGAGAACAGTGCTATCATTCATATTTCAGGAACCACAAGATAGGAAATAAGAACCCTTGCAAATATATGCATAAAATTTGTGTATATGCTAAATGTAATAATGATTAAAAAAAGTACATCTCTTTTACTATGATTTTCTGTGAGTAGTTTCCAGGCTGACAGGGTGAAGTGAGTGCTCGTTGCTTTGTTACGGAGCACCTCACGAGGGCGGATTTTGTACATTCATGAATGGATTCAGAATCATTCACGTTCGAATCGTGACATTGGCATTGATATTTGTGGCCAAATGTGAGCACTTGGCATTGCACACAACTTCATCTCAACACGGTGGGAGTGAATATAATGATGCACGTGCAGCATAGAGGGTTGGGCAAAAGAAGACCTAGGTGATGGGTGGAGTTTGCGGGAAAATGCCGATGACTGGACAAAATTGCAGCACCTCACAGAACTCACAGGGATTAGTAATTGCATAAATAGTTGCAATTGCAACATCTCAATTTCCTGTAGGGACTTGCTAAAGCAAGTGTACTGAAGTTACCTGAGGTACTAGAGAGACAGGCACTGCTGGTCCTGGACTGCTACCAGAGAAACTACAAAGACTGTAGAAGCTAACTCCTGATGAGGAGGAGCAGTGAAGATAAGGGAAGGACCTAAATCACAAGAAATATACTCCAGAGAAGACTCCAGAGATCATGAGCAACTGAACATAACACACAGAACATTGCACACCCAAATAATCAATGGGAAAATTAAGTATTAGAAGTAAAAACAAAATAAGAGACAGAAATTATAAGAACAGTGTTTCGCTCAGCTCCTTTTCAATCTCATAAAATAGAAGACAAAAGGGGTAGTGTGAGTAATGTAATATAACAGAAAGAATGTTAATGACAACTGAGATACATAGCAAAAGAAGAAAAATGAGTGACATAAAAATGAAATCACACAAAATTGCTCTGGATTTTTATTGGGTGTTAAACTGTTCCTGAGGAAACCATACTTCATGGCAAAAGACACAAATGAATGTGAAAATGAAGTGAAATGCGAAAGAGGGAGAGGAAGAAAATGGTTTACTGCGCTGAAATATCTTAAATGGTTCTTAAGTTCATTCTTCTTGTTCTTTCATAGATGTCAGGACATGACAACCCAACCGACCATGAATGCTTCTGACAGTGAACAGAAACTACAATTGCTCTTGTGTGCTGTGGCTTGGAATAGCATTCTATTAATCAAAAGAAGGGGGAAGCAGAGCAAATAATGAATGGAATTGGTGAATGAAGAAAAACAACCTCATGGGGGATGCATTTACAAACCTTTGTAAACACGTTTCGCACTCTGTTCCTTCAGTAACCAGAGACTGTTGAGAGCATTCAATATTTCCCTTTCTTCGAACATGGGCAAAAAGTTGACTTTGTGTGTAAAAAACAAAGTCAAAAGGCAAATGTTGCTGCTGCTTTGTACCAACAGACTGTATTGGAGGTCTGCTCATAAATCCTGATTCGCCAAGACCGGGTGACTGCTGGAATCTTAAAAGGCTATATCTGATTAAGCCATCCCATTTGGTGACAGCTGAACTTTACCAGTAATATGATAATATTGAAATAAGCGGGCGTTATTCACTTGGCTCTCCAGCAGGGAGGAGAGAATGATGAATGATTTCTGGACAGGTTTGGGTAACAAGCCAGACAAGGTGCCCCGACCCCCCACACTCCCTCCCCACGCCTGCAATCTTCATCCACCGCCCGTAATCAAACTTGACAAAATGGAGACATATGCAGAAATATTGGTTACAGTCGGCATCACAGCCCTTTTCAGGCCTTCCCAGTCCTGTGACCGCCGGCCGCCCTCTAAATTGTCTACAGGCACTGAAGCATCTATTTCAATTGGCACTTCCTTCCAGACCCGCGATTTTACATTTAGCTCTTGTCATTTACATATTACTCTTAATCAAAACCCACAGTGGGCGACAGGGAGGGAAAAAAGCAAACAAGGAAGAGGGAGGGGAAGCCTGAAGCATGTCGTCATGGTTCAGAGGAGGCCACTTTATAAAATGGAGATGTGACAAGACATTAGGGTGTGCGTTCACGCGTACACGTGCATCGCTGCTTGTGTGTGCCAGTGTGCATTGGTCAACCACGTAATACAATGGCAAATCGGATTGAATTATGTGTTCAACTTTAGTGTTTGATTGACTGGTGACAGTTTTACTGTGCATGACTAAGCATGCCAAAGCAAGAGATATTTCCAGTTTATTGTCTTGTTCATGGGGAACTACACAAAAGCAAGTGTAAAACTGTAATGTGTAGAGGTGCTGTTACCATGAAAGACCTAACAGTTTTCTTGACGTGCATTTTTATTCTCAAACCAGAGGTCGGCAATTATCTAATGACTCAAGAATGACCACTATTTGTCACATTCTTATCTGAGGTCAAGCTTTGAAACAGGGGAGTGTGGGTCGAGTTGACGTACATAAACACACAAAGGTCCAGAAACCAGATCCCTACCTTCCTCTTACCTTCTCAGCATGCCAGTGAGGATACGAGAACTCTTGCCCAGATTGGCATCTGTTTCTCTGAGCTACAAAGAAAGAAAGAAGAACATTGTTGAAAAACAAAAGAAAGAAACATATGTATACAAGTAATCTTACCTACAACTATGTTACTAATCTATTGTAAACATTGGTTTCTTCAACAATTTCTAGTTCTTCTTCTGTTTTGTTTTTTTGCCTCGTGCTACCTTGTATGAGATTTGCTCAGGAACAACAGGAAAGAAAACACAGCTGTCATTGCAAAAATCAGGCAAAATGTTAATGAAGTTATACAAAACTGTAGTTGAAGTATCTGTCCATTCAGGTTGATAATTCATCGCTCAAAACCTCTGAGATCCAAAAAGGAAATACTGAAAAAAAAAAGCACCACCAATTCAGCCGGGCTCATTGTTGGTACAGGATGGAATTGGTTGTGGTAACAAATGTTACGTGCAGACAGAGTCAATGAGAGCAGCAACACGGCAGCCCAGAAAATTCAAGTAATGGATTAGTCCGGCTAAGACTTAAAATGCATGCAAACAGCATAGTCTGACTGTAGGAGAGAAATTCTAGTTTCTGTTAGTCGGACTACACCATCTGGATAATAGGGTTAATAGCTCAACTAAAACGGCATGTAGCTGTATTGCTCAACGGTGAATGGATTTATACACGAGTTATTGGTGGCCATTCAAACCTTTTTGATGATGGTCCAACAACCTATCACTCAACGGTCTTCTCCAGATTAATGTATGTATGTATGTAAGTACTGAATGAATTAATTGTGAGTAAATACCAGAGAAGAATTACCATCTCTCTCTTAATAGTATTTTGATACTACCAATGCAACTTTGCATTTCTTCCAATATGATTAATAAGAAACAAAACAGCTGACTAGATAGTGAAATATAAAGTAAGAGTAAAGTTCCTCCTGTGACAACTGAAAGAGGATCACAAGAGGATCAACAAAGCCTTATCTTAAATCTATCCTGTCTTTCCAAGCATCCTTGACTCTGTCTCTTTTGATCCCTCTATCGTTGTTTCCTTCCCTCTGGCACATGGTGCAGGAGCAATGCAGGTTGCCAGGGAAGGAGGATGCATGTGATATACAGTGTGTGTTCAGGGATCTGGGGTTTGGGCCCTCTGGCAAAGACAAGTCCAGTAGCTGACTGATGTCTGACTCCAACCAGAGTGCTGTCCCCTAGACAATCTCTCCCAAAATATATCTCCATCTGAATCACTACATCTCCCACCAAAGCATCACATGATTATATACCTATTGCACTTACGATGGGAAAACAAAGAGGGAATCAAACTACTGGCTGGGCATCCCGGTTTGAAGACTTTCTTCAATTAAGTTTGGATACACAACTAAGTTCACAATGGCAAGATTGGACTCCATAATATTTATATAGCACTGATTGTGGCATACATGATGTTGCAGGGCAGGTATAATATTTGAAAAGGAAGTAAGCAGATAAGTGAAGTAAACTTGGGTGATACTAATACTGGTGGAGTGAGAACCCTCAGAAAACTGAAAGAGAAGGGTTCCCAGAAATCCCAGTGTGCTGTATCTTGAAAGATGGCGAGTCAAAGTGAAACTTTTCCAACGGTTGACGTCAACTTATTTTATACAGTGATGTTTTGGAAAGTTTCAACTTTGGTGCATTACAGACACCAAATTAGGGGTTGAAGGTACTAAAAACTCTTCTGTGGCCCACTGTTGACTCCTACCATTGACTGGTGTTTGTACCATGAAAGCAAAACAAAAGGCCACACCACATGCTGAGCAGAGGTTGAGTGTGTGGGTGGGTGTGTGAGTTGTTCTATTTGAACTGCCACATCTTGGCATTTATGCTCTTCTTCCTTTACCCTGCGTCCCCTTTAATGTAAACAATTGCTAACCACGCGTTTAATGCTATAGCTCCTACTTTAGATAGGCTAAGATAACTTTGTTTGATGCTTAGCATCTGAGGGGCGCATGCAGAGCACAGAAAGACCGTAAAAAAAAAGCTCACATTGAAAGAGAAAAACAATACTGAGAAAAATCGGTGCTCTCAGCAGACACTGTGGACTGTTTTTGAAAGGATGTCTAATATCCTGAGAATGGCCTGTGTGAGGCCCACTGCCACGTTGTGATCTTGAAGCACTATGTGTATACATATATATTTTTTTTTTAATTCACTGCCCCTCTATCATGACTAGCTGGCTGAAGTGCCACCTGCTAAAATGTTTCAAAGGTTGGGTTGACATTTCTTTTTCCTAAGTAAGGGTTCAAAAGTACAACAGAAGAAGTGTCGAATCAAATGAGTGAAAGCAATTTGTTTGGCCAGCATGCGTCAAATAGTAATTTCTGTTTTTTTTGTTAAGTTCCTAAACAAACGCAAGTATAATATTGGGTAGGAGCCTGTGAACGGAATGAACTTATAAACGTTTTCGGTTGGGAGACCAGTGTCTCCTTTACAGATGGCATGAGAAGCTCAGTCTCTTGTAAGGCACTCAAAAGAGTTGGGGTGGTATGCATATTACAAAAAGATGCTTACAAAGCACATCTGACTGGGTGAAGACCAATATCCCAGAGCAGATGAAGATGCACCTCTACTTTTTGTCTTGTCTGAACCAGCATAGGGAACAATTTATCTCTAGACACATTCTCCAACAGAAGGGGGAAAAAAACCTTTGTTTTAACAGACAAAATAATAATAATAATAATATGAATAATAATGCAGTAACTTGACCTACTTTTTCGAACATTTAGATAATATTTATGCCACTTAATCACATCCTCAAGGAACCAGTTTGTGTACAGATGTGTGTACATGATTGGTCCCTGGCATCTGGAACCAGTCTGACAGGGGTGGAGCATTTACTCTCCAGACAGCGCTCAAAGTCCCAGGCAGTTATCTGTCTGGAGCTTATTTACAGCACATTCTGACAAACATTTGTGAGAAAAGATGAACAACTATATGCTCACCCTTTCTCTGGCTCGCTGGATCTTCTCACGGTCAGTGTGAAGGTTGGCAAGAATCTCTTGTCCAACTTGTTCTGTAACAGAAGGATCAACACATGTAAAGAGATACTGAAGTAAAAATCCACGCTTAGTTAAGAAATGTTGAGAGTAAATAGACATTTGACAAACAGTTGTACCTGAACATCAACAGCAGAATTGTGACCCCCCCCCCCAACTGGTTAGCATAACCGACAGCAAGAGAATGAATCTGGCTGACTCACATTTTGACTCTGATGCAGATGTTCAAACAGTACATTGAGACAGAAAGTGAAGCTGAATCTGTGTATAGTTTTGTATAGTCCACAAGCAGCACAAGCTGGAGCTTTGCTGTACAGATTCTGGGCACGTGTTGGTGGTAAGAGACATGGACAAAAAATGCTGGGAGTGGAAGAAAAGGCAACTGTGGAATTCACAGTCCTTCCGTAAATGACAATGATGATGCCTAGCCAGTCATGACAATTAACACAGGCAAAACTTTTAAAACTGTATCGTCCATCTCATGATAAACATTGAACTATTGTGCTCACAAAGAGAAAAAAAAGACAGAATGACAAGACATACTGCCAGTAACTGAAGACTTCAAATAACAAGAGTTTTATTAAGTTCTCTTTTACATTGTTTGATTATTTATCCATAGTTGTTGTCATGAACCTTGACCATGGAGCAAACCTATGGACTGGGTAGAGCTATATACAGTGTGTCCACATTTTTTTCCATTTTGTGAAGAAATAAGTCACAGATGCTTTGTAAGTTTGCAGTGTTTCAGTGTGTGTAGTGAACCTGATAAACACCATTTTAGACCAATCGCACATGGACAGGTGCTTTGTGAGTCGTTAACATCAGATGTAATAGAGAGAGTAGGTATTTGGACACATGTCAATCTGGGATTGAAATTTCACCTACCACAATGAACGGCCAGAGAAGGTTTTTATTATTTATCATACTGTCTTCTCAGTTTGCTTAGTGTTAGCCTGGCTTTGGATTTACACATTTTTCTTCATTTCTTCATTAATCAACCTTCAGACAAGTCAGAAGGGAATTTAGCTGCCACTGACAGCAGAAGAGAGACAAGCAGTTATAAACGCTAATCTCTGCCACACTATTATCCAACAATAATCATTTGGAATAATCCCTTCAACTTTAAAAACCAGGTCTTAGCCATACCATCATACAAGAAAAAAATGACATTGAAACAATAGTAAGTTACTTGTGTCTACGATGCCGCAGCTTCAACAATGGGATATTCAGGATGGAGGCAGCATGAAACACACATGGTACGCTACTGAGGCATCTTAAAATCTCCAGTAAACAAGCACAAAGTTGTAGGTGACAACGTCCCAGCATCCAGCCTGCCACTGGGGTCCACTCAGCCAATGAAATATTCATTAAGTAGTTCTTTTTTTAAATGCCTCTCATCAGTTGAGGATGTAAACACATAAACGCACAATTACAAAACATTCGAGATGTGACATATGATAAGCTTGTCAATGGTCACTGTCAATCTCCTGTCCCTTGGGTTGACTATTAAAACAAAATCTTAAAAAAGATGACCCAAATAAACCTCCCCCCAGCTGCTCCTCCTCATCCAAATGTGCACCGCTATCACAGTCTTAAACGTGCACACACACACACACACACACACACTGCAAGAATATTTAGCGTTTAAAAATGAGGGATGTAGAGGATGAATCAGGGGAAAAAAGGAAAAGGAGTGAAGAATCTTTGCATGGATCAAAGACAGGCTTTCAAGTGCACCAAACAAATCCGGAATAAACAACGCAGTTGCTGACTGTATTACACTACACAGGTGCCGCACACCAAAGGGCCCACGTGCTAAGCCCCTATTTGGGGTGGAGATGGGGGAGCGCTGCGAAAGTGGGCTACATCTGGCATCTGAACACGGGAAAAGACAGAGAAACAGAGAAAGGGGATCTGGGAGACGACGAAGAAAGGAAATGAAGCGCAGTCAAATAAACGACAATGTGCCGCCCTAACACTTACTCAGATGTGTCTGTTCCTGCCTTCATTAATTTCTAATCTGGGACTAGACAGATTGAAGGATACCCAGATTAAACAGTGCAGTCAGACAGTCACATGTGACAAATAGGGCAGATTAAAAGAGTGAGTGCAGGTATTCATAACCAGAAAAAAAAAAAAAAAACTCCCCCGTACCTAACCGAAGAGAAGAAGTGATGAACAGGAAGGCCGTTGAAGCGGAAATCTCCCACTAAAGAGACAAATAAGCACATCTATCCATCTCTGCCAAGCCCCTTTGTTGTTTCCAAAATGAATGAGCGTGAAAAGCACTATTGCAGATGACTTTTCCCGTTCTCCACCGCTAGCATTATTGGAAAAGTTTACAAGCTGTAAACATTTAAATTAGAAGGGAGGAGCGAAAGAACCCAATACAGTGACAACCTCAGGAAAGATGGTTAAGCAAAATGTGTTAAGGTTTTTTTTTGCTCAGAGATAATCAGAGTTAGCAATCGAAAATATTGACAGTAGAAAACAAGCACTGGAAGACAAAGAAACTAAAGGAACAATGTGAACAGCCTTGGAAACATGTTGCTTTCAGCGAGGAAGAAAAGAATCTACTCAAGCATGCTTCATACGGATGAATCAGAGAAGGAAAATAACATTGACCTTGAGAATACATAGGCAAATGGTGTCTGCACCAGGGTCTCATCCCAGTCTGGCTTGTCCTCACCTTTCCAGGGAGGATTAAAGAATTTATAACTCAATGCTGTTATCGCCTATATGTTAGGGATGGGCGATGACTTATCGTAAATCACATACCGCCAAAAACAATTTCCGTGATATGCAGAATGATGACAATTCTGCATATCACAATGAATTTGATAAACACACGGCACATTGAACACAATGAGACCGTGACGGCACACAGTGCTCTCCAGCTCCGCAGCATTTAACAACCGACATGAGGTGTGACAGTTGTGGAGAGTTTGGTGGACTTTGGTTCACGATCGTAGTTTTAAACACATTTTTAAACAAAGGAAACTTTTGATGATGACGCTGGTCGACACTGAGTCTCTGGAGCAGTGTTTGTTTTATCAGATGGACTGGTCCTTATACGTATTCTGACGTGGTCGTCGGCCTTGGTTCATATCAACACATGCAGGTTTCCCACTGCAATAGCTCCTCGGCGAAACACCGTGATAGTTGGATATTCGACGGACACCTGCACTGGTATTGGCGGCGGCGGCTTCTCCTGCATCCCCGATTAGGGTTCACTGATGGCGGGCACACTCTCACAAACAGTGCCAATGCTACAACCCCGCATCAGTTAGGGACGATGAACAAATTTCAAAGCAGTCAAAGTATTAAAAGTAAAAGTAAATCTTCAAATAGGCAATGAAAAACAACCGTTTTAGAAGAGAGAATTGTGAAAAGGTTTTTCATCACACTAAAAGGACTGCAGCACTTGCGACCAATAGACTGGGTGGCTTCTGTATGTACAAGCTGTATGTAGATGTATGTACATCTCATGCGCTGGGTGCGCTGATATGTGGGTGGCAGAGGAAGAGGGCCGCATCTGCGTACAAGGCCTGGACTCCATCGGCTCGCTATGTGGACGTGGAACGCCATCTCACTGTGGTGTAAGAGTCCAGCGGGAGGTGGAGAGTAACCAGCCTAAAGGTTGGGAACTACTGCTCTAGACCGACCAGGTAAACCCAAAAGAGTAGTGAGGGTGAATTGGGAAAGTCTGGAAGACGAAACTGTCAGGAGTTTTCAAGTCACATCGGGAAGCTTTCTCTTGCATCCCTGTGAAGGTTGGGGACATTGAGCACATGGCTGTTCAAACCTGCCATGGCTGAAGCTACAGTGGTGAGCTGTAGCAGGAAGGTCATTGACGCCTCAAGGGGCGGTGACCCAAGGACATCCATGTCTGGGTCAGTACCGGATGGGTGGCAGACTGGGGTGGTGGTTCCCCTATTTAAAAAGGGGGACCCTTGGGTGTGTTCCAACTACAGAGGAATCACATTCCTCAACCTCCCTGGTAAGGTCTACTCTATGGTGCTGGAGAGGACGGTCCGATCAATTGTTGAACCTCAGACTCAAGAGGAGCAATGCGGGTTCCGTCCTGGCTGTGGAACTACAGACCAACTGTTAACTTTCTCAACAATTCTTGAGGATGCCTGGGCGTATGACCTGCAGTCTGCATGTGCTTTGTGGACTTGGAGAAGGTGTATGACCTGGTTCCTAGTGAGGGGTGCAAGGCTGCCTATTGGGGGTCGTTGAATCTTTGTATTCCAGGAGCGGGAGTTGTGTCCGGATCTTTGGGTGCAAGTCTGATGTGTTTCCGGAGGGTGTTGGTCTCCGCCAAGGTTGTGCTTTGTCTCTGATCCTGTTTTTCGTTTACGTGGTTTATAATTTCGAGGCGCAGCTCCGGTGGGGAGAGTTTGCGGCTTGGTGACCTGAGATTTCAGTCACTGGTATTAGCAGGCTTCATCACGGTGCGACCATTAGCTCTGGCTGGATCGATTTGCATCTTAGTGTGAAGCGTCTGGGATGAGGATCAGCACCTCTAAGTCCGAGGCCTTGGTTCTCAACCGGAAAAGGGTGGATTGCTCTCTCCGGGTAAGGAATGAGTCACTGCCTCAAGTGGAGAAGTATCTTGGGGTCTTGTGCTCGAGTGGGAGGGTAAGGGAGTTGGAGAATGGTTGGCGAATTGGCGCAGTAGGGGCAGTATTGCACTCACCCTACCGCACTGTTGTGTGTAAGAGAGAGCTGAGCCAAAAGGCAAATCTTCATCTCGACCCTCACCTATGGTCAGGAGCTGTGGGTCATGACAGAGAGAATGCGATATCGGATACAAGTGAGTTTGAAATGAGTTTGAAATGAGTGGCGGGCATCTCCCTTAGATATATGGTGAGAAGTTCTGTCATTCAGGAGAGACTTGGAGTGGAGCCACTGCTTCTCCACGTTGAGAAGTCAGGATTCCCCCAGGACGTCTTCCTTTAGAGGTGTTTCAGGCACGGCAAGGGGCCAGACTGAGGGGTCGACCCAGGACCAGGTGGAGGGATTATATCTCTACACTGGCCTGGATCCCCCAGTTGGAGCTGGTGGATGTTGCCTGGGAGAAGGGCATTTGGCACGACCTTCTGAAGCTGCTGCCCCTGCGACCTGGCAATGGATAAGCAGATGAGGATGGATGGACATAATATATATGTTATATTTATTTCATTTTTTTCTAATTTGGTGAAAAGCGTATATTTCTTCATACCTCAACATGATTAAATTGTTTTGCCTCGATAATACATCATTTTGTTCATACTAAACAAATGTCAACATGATAAAGTAGCATGCTGAATAAATGCACATTCTGAACACAGAACTTGACCAAACAGATTTAAAATGATGGAATTATGAAATCATTAAGATGAAACCAGTGCTCCCCATTTTGGCCCACGTCTGCATTCAAGCACCAGAGTTTATCAGTTTCTACTCAACATTTGACAAATATCAGGTAGTTAAAATCTATTTGATGGCTAGCAAGTCGGCATACAAGCATGATTTCTTAACAGTGACCTTCAATATTTCTGTTATTTTGTCTGAGACTAAGGTCTTGGTTTCCTAATTATCTGTAGGATGACTTTCATACAAATTTGTTATGCTACGCAACTTCACTAAAGGTGGAGACCTCAATTTTGTCTGGGTTGAGCTGAATGACATTTCAATTGCAAGTCATCTCTTTTCAGCACAACACAGTCAAGTGAAGGTTTTAATTGAACATTTCACTCTTGATCTTGACATATTTCAAGAGGGCCATTCTCCGTTGTTTAAGTGGATACTATGCACAGTTCAAATAATATCTACTTGAAGGTTGTGGATTTCCCTGAGTCCATCAATAGCAGAACACAAAGACATTACAAGCGTGGTGTCAACATCAGCTCCAGAGGGAATCGACTGCCATGCATTACTCCTCACTTACGTTAGTCCTGTCAGGTATCTACATTTCCATTCATCTTATTTAAGTCCCACTGTCCGCCCGTGTCCGTCGAACATCATTAGCCGCGAAGAGAATTGACTTGTCAAGATACAACTAATACTAAAGTATTGGGTGGAAACACAGTCGAAATGTTTAGAACATACTCTGGGGGCACGTGAAAATTCTTCGACCGAGAACTGAATCAGTCAGCTACTTTGGATAAAATAAGTGAAAACCAAAAAAGGAAAATAATTACGCACGACGGCGTGGACTTGTTGCTCGTTAGCGGGTAAAACAGCCTCCTGCAGTTTAAACAGCTATTAACAATTTAAATAACCCTGGCCCAGAGGCCTTGCTCTGACTCACTTGTTAAAGATCTCCATCCCCGAAGGTCCATTTAACAAGCCCATTATTCCATTACATTACTCTGGGCACCAGCACAAGAGCTCCTTCATTTAACTCATTGCTCTAATGTAAGTGTAGAACGTAATTAGTGCCGAAGAGTAAAAAGCTTAGTTTGGAGTGAGGGGAACACGCATAGGCCGTCTGGATGGGCAGTGCTCCGCCGCCGAAACGTCAGTCAGCGTTTATTGATGAGCCTTCTTGTTTCTGCGAGGCTTAATCATCGGTGGGGTGTCAGTGAAACTGAAGAAACAAAGAGTAACGTTCAGAAGAGAAAGACAAAAGCATCAGTGTTGGAAGTATGACTCACAGGACAAGAACACAAATCCACGGGGCCAAAACAGATCCTTGCAGACAAATGTCAGTCACACGCTTTGGTTTGACTATCTTCTGTGAATGGACTGGCTGAAACAGGATTCAGGAATTCTGTGGCAAGCGGACTATAAGTATTTGGCCTTTGTGCTGTGCTGCACTACCAGAGGTCCCACCCTGCCATTGAGGCATGTCCAGAAAACCTCACCTGGTAGGCACTTTGGATACCTCCTGTTTAGGAGTGTGACCAGCTTACTTCTTTCATTGTGTAGGAGCAACAGTCAACCAGAGGAGAAAACCATTGTTCAGTGAAGTTGTATTCTTTCAGTCAAAACTGGTGATCACAAGTGAAGATAGGCAAGCAAAGTGTTAACTTCAGCTTTTGGCTCAAGCCCATCTTTACCATGAGACATAGATAAAAGTAATTTATAAGAGAAGATGCTGCTCCAATCACTCTCATGCTCCAGCCTTTCCTTCTCACTACCAAGACGTTGGGGAATCACAGCCAAGAACTTTTGAGGAGCCAATTCCGTTTCTGGCTACCTCATACTGGGCTGCAAGCCGTTCCAGTGGCACTTAAAGGTCTGGACTTGGTGACAAAAACAGGACCACATCATCTGCAAACAGCAAAGATGGCTCCAGCTAACCTCTTCACCTTATATGTCTTTAATAACAATGAGAAAAGTTAAGGCACAGTCATGGCCAAGACTTCACATAAACTGAAATGTAACTCTGAGAAATGTAAGGGGATCAAGTTTAGTGGTCTGCAGAGTCATGGCCAGGTTGTAGTCACATGACTCCTCCGAAATCTGAGGTTAGCTTAAACTACGCTTAAGTGCATGTTTTTTTTATCGCACAAGGTGGTTGCTTTCCTCTCCAAGTCCAAAACCATGAGATCAAGTTTATAGTGTACTAACAGGGCACACTTGTCACATGACTATATTCACAGTTTTCTTTCAGAGGCAAACTTAAGGGCCTTTTCCACTGCAGGTTCAAGAACCTGGTGTGGCCAGGCTGGAGCAGGTTCTGGAAATCAGGGCTGTTGTCCCTGCGGTGGAACTGAAGCGGCATTACTCTTGAAAGAAATATAAAAGGAGCTTACAAAGGAGTTAAATGAATGTCAGCTGTAGGTACATTTAAAACAAAATGTGAATTTTCCTCCAAAAAATGTGCAAATATAATCCTTATAGTATTAAAAATTAACGGTGCAGATGTTTCCAAATTACATTGACACTTATCTCGACTACGTGCCAGAGCAGCTCTTGCATTTTATACCATATGGGTTTAAATCATCATTGTGGTATAGAAACTGTGAAGAAAGTTTATCAAGGCAGGTGTTGCTTGTTCAGCCAGATCCTGGACAAAACAGCTCACTAAGTCAACAGTCTCACCCAAACTTTCCTTCCTGTTCATACATTTAATTGGCCACATCTTTATTTTACAGCAGCAGTTTCGGAGCAGTGACACTCGCTGAGGGCCTCGTCTTTCTGTCTGCGCAGCTTTTTTCGTCTGTCTCCCAGAGCCCCAGAGCTGAAAGGGTACACGACCTGACAGTGCCATGCTCTAAGGCTCAGCACAGCTCCTTTTCATTAAGCAGTTGAGACCACAGTTTTGAAGGTTACCACACACACTTATATCAGACACAAGACACACACCGCAACAAATGGAGATGGAAACCCAAGAGAAGGAGTAAGAGCCAAGGCTTCCATTTTTATTCCCCTCCTTACAGAAACACACAATCTGTGTAGGAGGCAACTTTATGCCAGGGACTCCCAGGTGCATGAAGTTGCCCCTCTTTGTACACTTGTAGAGGCTTTTTTAAGTCGACAACTAGGTGGTGACACACTTTCATCACCTTCATCAAAGTTGTCCCCACACTGGGATGGATTTGAAATAGTGAGCCCACAGGCCATGAGGCTAGTGCCTTTGCACTCAGTTACAGTTTCACACAGAGAAGACGCCAATCAGGAGGTCACAGAGGGAGCAGGTGGCAGCTGCTAGTTAAGAAATATTTTGACAGCTTACCCGTCATGTGAAAGAACCTCAACTTCATCACCAACTGTTGCATCACAATAATGGAATGAGTGGAAAAGTACAGTTCAAAACATACATCAACCAGCTTTACTTGGGTTGAACAGATAAGAAAAAGCCAGAGCTCCTTAAAGCAAAGCATCAGATTCCATGTCACCGACCCCAACGTCAACCAATATATAATTAGAAAAAATATTGTTTATGTTATGTGAAATATGTGATTCTGACAAGGTTCTCATGAGGGGTCAAATGCAGCCACCATTTTGTGGGGTCACTGGAGGTACCAAACAGCAAACTCCCTTAAGAAGGGTCAGCAGTGCAAAACATGTAATACGTTTCGGTAAATAGTGGGACTCTTTTACCAGCAAATACTGACGCCTCCTTACCAATGTCATGATAGCTCCTCTCCCGTTTTGATAGCTTATCTACACTGCACTTTTGATAGGGTTGGTATTGGTTGGTGTTAGTTTATGGTGTCAAAACCCTATTTATTCAAACTTTGAGGGCAAAACAATCCTACAAAGCAGCAAAATGCAGATGGTTGCCATTTGTCCCTCATTCTTGTTACAACTTCAACTTGCTTCACATATTACTGTAGACCATCTTTCTCTCCATCTTTTGGGGGAGGAACAGATTTGCATGCTCACTGGCACTGTTCAAACGTGAAACAATTCACCATTTCTCCACTGATACTGAAGCTGAAGAGCTTTTTCACCTTAATTCTAATGGTGCGCTACAGGATCTACCTATAGTATACTGCGTATACTGTATATGTAGTCAAGCCATGAGTCAAGCTCATGGTCACATCAGCTGCTATAAGTAAGGTAACAATACAAGCTTTTGATCATCACCTCACACATCCTTATCCTTACCCCAAACATTATTTTTCAATGTCAGGAAAAGCCAAGACGAGGGGAACAATTTTGACCCTCTATGCTGGGATTTCACCATTCCATCATCTTATATAGCTATTAGGTCAATATGAAATAAACTGTGACTCGCAATGATGTGCAATGGGCTCCGTCGACCGTCCAACCACAGAAAAAAATGCTGAGGAGAACTCTGTAATTCTGCTAAGATCAGGCTCCCTATTATATATTGGACCACCTGCTACCCATCTTGGAGATATTCCAGGAGGAGTTAGGAGCTAGGTAAGCCAGCTAAAATCATCATGTTAAACGGTAACATCAGGAGAGTATCAACCAAAGGTTGATTATGACAGAAAAAGATCCAAAATGTTAGAGAGCAAATATCACCACCAGAGGATGCCCACTAGCACATGACAGAGTGATGGAGATGGCAGTTGTGAAACTCATATTCTCTCATACAGTGGCACTGGAAAGATCAAGTACTGCTATGACATGAAACATAAAACAGGTGTAATGAATCATTGAATCATTCTTGTGCTCTTATTCATACCTAATATGTCATTTCACACTATTTAGAAGGAAATTTGTTGTGCATAAGCATGACACGCTGTCCCTCTGTAGCATCGTGCCAATAGAACAAGCATATGACATTTAGAATTTTAGTATAGTAGTACCAAAATGAAAGGTCCCAGGGACTTGTTCACACAAGAGACAAAAGGGATTATGTGGGGAACTCGACAGACATTCCCAACACTGACGATCTTGGGTATATGAGCTTTCCAACTTTTCAATCTGTTCAAATCTGTGGGGGTTCGAGTCAGTGCGTAATGGGGGTGGAAGATGGCATCTTGATGTTCTTGTGATAAATCTGTTTTTGAGCAATTATATGCAAAATTCTAATTTTTTTTGGTCCAGTCTACGCAATCCAGGAGTGAAGTTATCACCCCCAGTCTATGACGAAGTCATTTTGTCACAACCTGCTCTTTGTCGAGCGAATTTCCTTTTTATATCCAACAAGCAAGTAAAAGAAAAGGAGAGAAATGACCAAAATGAATATTCTTCTTCTGTCCTTGGTGAGCTGGCCAAGAACCAGCCTTCCTCCCACTGTATGTGAATGAGCAGTGCCGGGCAGTCAGGGTGGATTTCGGGGGTCTTTCTTCACTCCAACGGTCTCTGTTTTATTCATCGTCTGCGCCCTGACCCCTCACAGCTCCTGTTCTAACAAATCACTTCTGATTAAGACAGATCTCCGTTAGTCAGCCACTCTGCTTGGCCTATTCATCATTTTGGAGGAAAAAAAAAATCACTCTCCTTTCCCCCAGCTCGTTTGCCTGTCTGTCAGACCGGAGCAAGGCGCAAAAGATATTTCCGCCGCTGCTTTAAATGGCTGATTACAGACAATTGGTGGATGGAGAGACGTAAGGAGGTCTTATGGGTGATAAGACGTAGGTTTAATGGGTATAAATGACCAGACTTGTTTGGCAGCAGCTGGTAATAGAAACACTTGTATCGGTCTGAATCAGGGTGGAGCAAATTAAAAGTCACCGTTTTTTTTCTTCTCCTTCTTTTTAAGAACTCCCACCTCCTTTTCACCATGCCTCAGTCTCAAAGTCACATTGTTAGATCAGAAAATTGACACTTATTCAAACAGACAACCCAGTCCACAAATTCAATAAAAAAAGGGTATTATTCAAAAAAATAAAGGAATGAAGATCATTTTTCTTTTTTTAACATGTATAAAATGTTACCACAATGACCCGCTCTCTCACCTCAGTTAATTGTATATTTTATCCTCTTCTCCAAAAGCCAGGAAGCATTCCAGATAATTGAATGTTCTGGAATAATAAACCACATCAAACCACTCCAGTGGGTAAACGTTTAGACAGCCGCGACGCTATTGTGTAAGTGTCTAACATACCAGATTAAATTAACCTGAACGACAACCCGGCTGGTGGCAGAGCGCTGACAAGGGGGGAGCAGGGGACGGAGCGCCGACAAGCAAATTGCCTCAACTTAATCAACCAGTCTCACTGAACCATCCAAATGAAAACTAATGGACTTGTGTACTTAGCTGCTGCTGCTGCCCAGCGAGCAACAATGTGTGGGCAGTCGTTGGGCAATTTGAGGCCTTCAATTATAATAAATAAATAAATAAATGGAAAATTCTACAGATGGCTGGTCGGCATCTACTGTACACCATTTCTAGTGATTGGTCAATTGTGAAGCTCTTATATAGCAAACTTATTAATTTCCTTCCCAATGTTTAGAAAATGTTTTTGGTTTTTTTTTCGGTCGGAGGGAGTTGATTAAACTAAAGTCAAACTAGTGGAAAAAAGGTATGAAGTGTAGAATTAAAGGGTCACTACTGAATGAGCTCATTTGTAAATACATAATTCATGAGTCTGACATTTGTGTCAAATCATCGCATATAAAGTGTATTTAAAACACACACAACATTATTGTCTGTTTTTTTTTTAAGTGCTCAAATATGCACCTCCAGTAATCCGATTATATTGTCAGCGGAGACAGAAACATCTGCATTCAATCAATGTCGCAACATAATTGCTCTATTAAGCTGTAGGTCAATACAGTTACTGATTTTTTTATAGTTTGTAAAATATAGAGAAATAATCAGACACCTAAACACAATCTGCTGTCCACTAGTACAAGCATAATCAGTGGGCGCAACTGCTACAGAAGGGTCTTCAATGTGCTGGGAAAAAAAACAAAATAAGTTGACCGTTTTGTTAGAAAGGCCCACAACCACCATCACTTAAGCCCAAACAGAGCGGTTAAAAAAAAAAAAAAAAAGATCCAAGAATTCATCATCTTTTCTAGAAACATTTTTTCCCGTTATTTTTACTTATCCTAACATGACCAGGCATCATTGGTACAGAGTAGAACTCATTTTAACCCTCACTTTCATTTTTACTTTCCCTGCGAATTTACAGGCTTATTATTCTTAATATTCTCTGTTTGCCCATTGTCATATCTTTTCATATTCATTTTGTAGATAAACAAGCCAAAACCAGACTTGTGTGAGCACAGTTTCATCCTTGTGCTGTTCTGAGAACAAATATTTGTAAAAGTTTGTACACTGAAATATTTTAGAGCTACTAAGGTGGAATGAGAGCAGCATACATCAAGGCAGAGAGAATGGCAGTGAACTTGTGTGGTTGGTGATGCAGTCGGAAAGAAATACATGGAGGAGGGAGATGGAAGAAAGTGAGAAGTCGATGTGCCTCTGGTTGGTTTTCAACAGTTTATGGGCGCTAATTATCACATTAGTGTTGATTAAAGGCTTTTACGTCTCTAATCAGAAAGTGGACAGGCAGATCAAAGAGTCAAATTTCTTGCCTTTTAATTATCTCTACAACACAGTACCTCAGGCAGCTCTTCCCTGTCTACCTCCTCAAACTCGGTGAAAGGCTGAGCAGGGAGATCTAACACTCCACAACAGTTCATTATCCAATAAAATGAGGGTTGGGGAAAAAATCTCACACAGACACACAGAGTGGCTTTAAGGCTTTACGATTGGTGAGGACGAGGGGGAGATGTGCACCTTTCTTTATTAACGTGTCAAATTGGAACACCTTAATTAGGTTTGTCAAAACCGAACTTGCCGTCAGTCAAGTTTGAATCTTGACAAGTGTGGTCAGAAGTCTTCTTACCATTTACAGCGCCGGGCACTTACATGTGAAATTCCATACTTGCTGCTAGTAGAGGATGTTGAGGCCTGACTAAGAGACGGAAAAATGATCATCTTATTCGAAGTAATCCAACGTAACGGCAAATGACCTCACTTACAGCATGTACATACAGCCCTTTTCAATGCTTGCTCAGTACCAAAAGCACTTCATGCACACCAGCAGAACCTTTCTAGGGTTAACATTGTGACCACGGGTCAACCACTTTACCATCTGAACATCTATGCCATCATCACATCATTTATTATAATAATCTCGAATAATATGCAACATTTTCAATTGGAACTGTTGCTACAGAAGTGCACCTGGCAAATTGGGTAAAATGGCACTCATAACCACGTCTATAGTTGGACAAGATTTGGTTTGTCAGAAATGGAAAATCTAGCCTTTAATCTTTTTGGATTCAGTCCAACGTGAATTGGATACGGATACTATACCATCTACTCCACCATTGCTTGCATAAAAATCAACCCTTCACCTCATTTAGAGATAGTTGTCAGACCACCAGAATCTCATTCTTACCAAAAGCCAAACCAGCATGGTTGCTTACATCTGTTTGGTTGCTGAGAGGAAATTTCTTTTATTGAAATCACCAATCTGTACATGCTGGCTAAATGATACTATGTGCCATCTATATAATTGTAAACTAAAATAAACAACATTTATTCATTCAAAATACTATCAATCAAACAACAAGAGTGAATAAACAGAACTGGATATATTCAGATGCTTTTGCGCCATACTGCAGCACTGGTATAGATGTGTGTGATCTGTCTTCACTCTGCACTACTGTGAATCCCACTCTGGAATTTATGAACAGGTCGGGACAGGATGGCAATTCTGACATACTTATCAGGTTAGAACCACCAATAGAGACGAGATGAGTGCACCGTCAGAATGCGCATCTTAAAAATTTCTGTGACCCGTTTTTTAAATTTACAGCAACCAGACACGTAGTTCTGTCGTCGCCATCCTTCTTCCTCTCTGCTTGCCTGGCACTCGTAGAACACGCCCATTATTGCATTCAACTTAGGTTTTTTTTTTTTTTTTAGGCCCGATACCGATATCGCGTGGTTTAGGAAAGCCGATAACCGACAATAGGCCAATATTCTCAGTCAATATTTGTCAGATTTGGCTTTGGTATTTAGAAAATTACATTGTGGAGATATTAATTTGTTTTCAAACCTTCTATGTGAAGAAATAGACAGCATACATTCTTATACAGAATGGTTATATTGCTAAAGTTGAACAGAAAAATGACCAACTTGCAATTATCCCTTGCAAACAACGTGTAACTCAGGGGCCTTGTGGCCAAAAAAACTGTTTGCAGCGTATCATCATATTGTATCATACTTATTATTTCATCATTTAATTATTACTCTTCCCTACGTCCTTCCCAAAATATTTAATCTGTTTCCTATTTTTGTTTTGTTGTCCTTGTCTTTAGTGGCTTCGTAAATGTTTCAGTGTAGAGGAGATTTCTTTAATCTTAATGGGGCTGGCTGACAAAACAAGGATTTAATTGAACTGCAAAACAAAATAAGTGTATGAGTTAAATCAGTCAATCAAATTTCATCAACAAAATAAGAACCTTGTTCAAGAGTCATATCTATATTATCACATTGTTGCCTCTTTGACTGACAGTGCAATTTTTTTTTATTACTTTGAATTAACAGCATTATACACAATAACACAACCCTTGGCAGGGTATTCAAGGACCCATGTTCATTGTTCATTTAAGAGCAATACATCCGCATACATCATTGTCTTTTATGGTCAACCTTAAAAGGCAGAATCCTGCTCAAGTGACAGGGAGGGAGCGCAGACATCACTTCATTGTATATTGACAAAAACAGCTGTAAACTCAACTGAAACTTCCCCTATGTTGCCAAAGAGCTGGGGAGAACCATGCAGCAACAACAAAAAACAAAATGAAACAACGCAAATCCTACTGTCACATGGCCATTCCTCTGACCAAAACTGCCATTTTTAAAAGTGGTATACAAGTGGTACGGTCTCCCATGGCAAACAGGTCTAAGGTGACGGGTCAGACTAAGAGCAGTTCAGAAGCCCTAATGACAAGTTTACCAACAAGGACTCTGACGTCGCTCAGCATGGCGCAGCCGGGGCCCCACCCTGGAGCCAGGCCCGAAAAGTCGACATGGGCCGTCCCTCCTGCGGACCCACCACCCGCAGAGGGAGTCATAGGGGTCGGGTGCAAAGAGGACGAGGTGGCAGTTGGGGACGGGGGACCCGACGACCTGGTTCGTGTGGACATTCTCTGGCTTTCGGAACATGGAATGTCACTTCGCTGGGGGGGAAAGAGCCTGAGCTTGTACAGGAGGTTGAGAGGTACCGGCTAGATATAGTCAGGCTCTCCTCCACGTGCAGCCTGGGCTCTGGAACCCAACTCCTTGAGAGAGGCTGGACTCTCTACTTTTCTGGAGTTGTCTGTGGGGAGAGGCGGCAGGCTGGCGTAGGCTTGCTCATAGCCCCGCAGCTCTGCAGCTTCGTGTTGGGGTTTACTCCGGTGAACGAGAGGGTTGTGTCCCTACACCTTCGGGTTAGGGACAGGTGTCTCACGGCAGACGCGGCTTACGGGCCAAACAGCAGTGCAGACTACCCGGCCGTCTTGGAGTCACTGGGAGGGGTACTTTTTAGTGCCCCAACCGGGGACTCCATTGTTCTACTGGGAGACTTCAACGCCCACGTAGGCAATGACAGCAAGATTTGGAGGGGCGTGATTGGGAAGAACGGCCTACCCGACCTGAACCTGAGCGGTGCTCTACTACTGGATTTCTGTGCCACCCACAGTTTGTCCATAACGAACACCATGTTTGAGCACAAGGGTGTCCATAAGTGCACATGGCACCAGGACACCCTGGGTCGGAGGTCTATGATTGACTTTGTGGTCGTGTCATCTGACCTTCGGCCGCGTGTCTCGGACACTCGGGTGAAGAGAGGGGCAGAGCTGTCAACCGATCACCACCTAGTGGGGAGTGTGATCTGCTGGCAGGGGAGGAAGCCGGTCAGACCGGGCAGGCCCAAACATATTGTGAGGGTCTGCTGGGAACGCCTGGCGGAACCCTCTGTCAGCAGTGCTTCACCAGCATTGTCTACAGTGCAGGGAGGAGACTGCAGACCTCGACTGGTGATGTTGTCGGGCGGTGGAAGGAATACTTTGAGGGTCTCCTCAATCCTGCCGTCGTGTCTTCCATTCAGGAAGCGGGGGCTGAGGACTCGGATGAGTCTTTCATCACCCGGGCCGAAGTCACCGAGGTTGTTCGTAAGCGCCTCGGTGGTAGGGCCCCGGGGGTGGAAGAGACCCGTCCTGAGTATCTGAAATCCCTGGATGTTGTAGGGCTGTCGTGGCTGACACGTCTCTGCAACATCGTGTGGCAGTCGGGGACAGTGCCTCTGGATTGGCAGACCGGGGTGGTGGTCACCCTGTTTAAGAAGGGGTACCGGAGGGTGGGTTCCAACTACAGGGGGATCACACTCCTCAGCCTTCCTGGAAAAGTCTATTCTAGGGTACTATAGAGGAGACTTCAGCCAATAGTCGAACCTCGGATTCAGGAGGAAGAGTGTGGTTTTCGGCCCGGTCGTGGAACACTGTACCAGCTCTATACCCTCCATCGGGTGCTCGAGGGTTCATGGGAGTTCGCCCAACCAGTCCACATGTGCTTTGTGGATTTGGAGAAGGTGTTCGACCACGTCCCTCGTGGTGTCGAGTGGGGGGTGCTCCGGGAATATGGGGTACGGGCCCTCTGCTTGAGGGCTGTCCAGTCCCTGTATGACCGGAGCAGGAGCGTGGTTCGCATTGCCGGCAGTAAATCAGATTTGTTCCCGGTGCATGTTGGTCTCCGCCAGGGCTGCCCTTTGTCACCCGTTCTGTTCATTACTTTTATAGACAGAATTTCTAGGCGCAGCCAGAGGTGGGAGGGGATCTGGTTTGGGAACCACAGAATTTCATCTCTGCTATTTGCGGACTATGTTGTTCTGCTGGCCTCATCGGACCGGGACCTTCAGCATGCACTGGGGCGGTTTGCAGCCGAGTGTGAAGCGGCCGGGATGAGAATCAGCACCTTCAAGTCTGAGGCCATGGTTCTCGACCGGAATAAGGTGGTTTGCTCTCTCCGGGTGGAGAGTTCTTGCCCCAAGTGGTGGAGTTTAAGTATCTCGGGGTCTTATTCTCGAGTGAGGGAAAAGGGGAGCGTGAGATTGATAGACGGGTTGGTGCAGCCGCAGCAGGGATGCGGTTGCTGTATCGGACCGTCGTGGTGAAGAGGGAGCTGAGTCACAAGGCGAAGCTCTCGATTTACCGATCGATCTACGTTCCCACCCTCACCTATGGTCATGAGCTTCGGGTAATGACTGAAAGGATGAGATCGCGGCTGAGATGAGTTTCCTCCCTTCCCCCTTAGAGATAGGGTGAGGGGTTCGGTCATCCGGGAGGAGCTCGGGGTGGAGCCGCTGTTCCTCCACATCGAGAGGAACCAGTTGAGGTGGCTCGGGCATCTGATCCGGATGCCCCCAGGGCGCCTCCCTGGGGAGGTTTTCCGGGCATGTCCTACCGGGAGGAGACCCCGGGGAAGACCCAGGACTCGCTGGAGAGATGATGTCTCCGGTCTGGCCTGGGAACGCCTCGGGATCCCCCGGGAAGAGCTGGAGGAGGTTTGTGCGGATCGGGAAGTTTGGGCGTCCTTGCTCTGAATGCTGCCTCCGCGACCCGACCCCGGTTAAGTGGCAGAAGAAGGTGAAGGTGGTGAAGAATTTTACCTGAACAAGTACACTGCCAGTTATTCACAACCATTTTCTCATACACGCACAAGCACACAGCGCTTAGACCTGTTGTGGGTTGCGGGGAGTACTGGAGCCTATCCCAGCAGTCATTGAGCGTGAGGCAGAAATACACCCTGGACAGGTCGCCAGTCCATCAAAGGGCACACACACACATTTGTATTGCTGTCACTGTTGGGACATTGTGAGGTTTCTCATTGACATAATGCTTTCCACAGCCTCGCACCGTGAACTTAACCCTCCAAAACAAATGGCTAACCTGAACCAGGACTCTGAACCAAACTGAAACACTGTGGAGACCGGCACAAGGTCCTCATGATGACATAAGGTCCCCGGGAATTGGTCCCCACGAGGCCGTGGTCCACGAGGCAGTGGTCCCCACGATAAGTACCCGCAGAAAACCCACACACTAACCACCGCTGTTTGCCGCAAATGCAAAGCAGGTTTACATCTAAAGGTTAGTAATAAGTTCCAAAATGATGTGGAAAATGTCACAAATCTTGAACATAAAACCAACATTATTATTAATTGACATACTATAGAAATGACAGTTAAAAAAAAAAAAAAAACCTTAATCGGAGCACATTACAGATGAGAAGCTTCTGCCGAAAGTTAAAGCTCTCAGGTGACAAGTGGGCCTACCTTCCTGTCCTCATCTGTGCTTGGAGCGATTATGGACCGAAGTAGCTGAAATGAGCTTAACACAAATGGTTTGTGGAGTGGCCCTGGTATTTTTGTCTGGATTCCTCCCGAACGCCTCCTAGTTCAGGTGTTCAGAAAAGTGTCCAACTTGAATGCATTCAAGAAATACTAGGTATATTATTCACAATACAACTGAAGAATTGGGAAGACCTTGTCATTCATTTTGTAGGAAAAAACTAAAGAGCAATGTCAGGGCATCACGGACAGGAAAAAAAAAAAAAAAAAAAAAGAGACACGGTAGCAACTCAACACAGACTGAGACCACAACCCTTAGCAGGACGTGAGGACCCAACTGCATTCCTTGTTTAAGATCAATACAGCTGATGCTTGATAAAATGAGGTGTTTTGATTAGGGTCCAACTAGTTTTAAATTACAAAACTATGAAATTATTACTTATATTACCTGAAGCCTGAAACAGGTCAAATTAAAATACACAATAGTAAAGTCGCAAAATCATAAACTGGACATAAAGCTCTCTTTATCTGGTAAATGCGCATTGGTATTTATATTTTTAGACAAAAACTTTCCAGTCAGCTATATTTATTTTGCACTATTTCATGAAATAAGAAGAATATCAACTTGCCCTGGATAAAGCACTGTCTATGAAGTGACGTAGACTATTGTGATTCTTAGCTGGACACCCAGGCGCGAGCCCCACATGAACAAGATTTATAAACTGTGTGAATCTTGAGTGTTCCAACTATGTCCCAGAGTGTACCAAAAAGGTCTGAACTCATCCAGAAATGTACAAAATAAGGACAGGCAGAGGAAATTCCAGACGTTTCAGTCAGAGGGACTCGCCTTGAAACAAGACACATCAACCACATATAAAGCACCAGACAAATGAGCAGGCAACAACCGGTCTAACAGGTTAGTCACCAACTAAGACTGATGGCCAAGCTACTCTGCTGTAGTATCATCGAGACAACGTGACTGTGATAATAAAATCATTTTCGAAGTATTACAGAATGGCACACAGGAGATCTGAGACCTGTCATATATATCTCTCCGTTACAGCCTCAGATCAACCTCACTTCCAACAATGTCTCATCTGTCTTTTAGTCTTATATTCTTATGTTATGTTTATTGAAAAAAATGCACCAAGGCAGTATTATTATATTTATCCACATAAAAAAAATAAACAAAACATGTCAATTATTTTTAAGCAATTGCACTAGCACCTCACCTGCACTGTATGACAAAGAGCATAATCTACCATTCAGCCCTGAATGACCCTCAATCACATTGACCTCAGAGGAGCGACAATGCTCAGCAGAACATGCTAACTGCTTTAGCATTAATGTAGATGCAGCAACAAGTTACATCTGACTCATGTTCTCGTTTGATAGGGATTTCAAAAAGAAAATTTGGCAGAGTAATTCAGTCAAAATTGTGGAAAATATCACCACTAAAATCCGACTGTGTCTCGGATACATCTTCTCAGGCTCAATCGCTGATTGTAATTGAGGTCGACATATGACAGACCCAGTGTTTCCCATTCGCAGTGGTCCAGGGCAGAGGGCAGATTGACAGAGGAGGCGGTGGAGACAAGTGGCGCTGGGTCCTGGCCTGGCACAGCCACTGCATGGTACCCTGAGGGGCACTAGCCCGCCCCTCTTAATGACCGCGATTGCTTTCCCTCACCTCTGTCACCAGGAGTTTCAGAGGCTAACGAGAGGGCGTGCAAGACTGCTTAAATATTCCACCACCGCCCTTAGCTGGGGAGGTAAGCAGTGTCAGCCAGAGGAGGCAGGCACGTATGAACTCTGTACACCTGGGAGGTGTCATTTAAATAATTAAGAAAGTGCCTCCCAGACATGGATGAAGGATGCTCTTCCCCACAACTTTTGTCATTGTTTACGCAAAGAAGAAGTCAAATTTATGCTGAAGATGATTGAGCTGATCATAGTCTTTTAAGAAGTTCCCTTCGAACAAAAAAAAGACACGTAACAGTAAAAGAAATACTTGGAGGAACAAGCACCAGAGGGAAAAATGGAAGTGTTACATTTTTCTTCCCACTGATCCATCTCACCAGGAACCCAGTTACAAATGAAAGTTCACTTCAAGTAGAGGTCTTCAGGGTGCTGCGGATACATAATTAAAGCCACGAGGAAAGGAAGCTCGCTATAAACCAATGTTTTCATAAAGTTCAGTTAAAGCATCAGTGGTGCTAGAGACTTGCAGACTTGAAGTGGATAACACCTATTTGGATGCGGGGTGCTGTTCAAGAACAGTTGACTCTTCATCAAGTTGAATGTCTGTTCACCCTAAACATACGAAGGCTTGAGGGGGAAAAAACATTTTGACATCAGAAATTTGAAAAAGCATGCATGGTCGAGCCTTTTTTTCCATGATATTTTCTCTCATTTCCCAACATCCAGGGCTAAATTAGCCAGGATTTTTAAGATCAAGGACTGTTTTTTAGGCTATAAAAAATGGATTAAATGAAGAGGAAGTCTGGCCTAATGAGCTCCCTGGGCTACAGAGCAGCAGGGACTGCAAGGGGAAATAAGGGAGATGAGGGAAGCCTTTGAGGAAGAAGGGGTTGTAGCCATGCCCAAAGTGTGCCAGCTCCTTCTCACTTTAGCGCCAATGGCACAGACGGCACCTGGGCAAAGACCGGCCACCCTCATCTGTGCCAAAGCAGAAGAGGGACAGAGAAGCAAGTTTGTGTCAGACTTAAAAAGTTCTCCTTGCTATATTTAACATTTACATGATGCAAAAGAAACAATACATCATTCAATTCTGCATACTTCAGTCTTTTATTTTCAGTTTGGCACTGCAATGACATTCACTGAAATGAAGATGACACTTTGTGTATTTATACTGTAATTTCTGGACAATTAAGCGCGCCTGAATACAAGTACTGCACTGCGGCATATCCGGCCAAAATTACAGGTGTTTTATTGTTATTAAAGCACTCAATGCTCTGTTTTCACCCATGTGTATTCCCGACACTTTCTGCCACTATTCCACTGTTCGAGGAGCTCCGCACTGCAACTGAGAAAGGTAGAGCTCCAGGATAAATGGAGAAGTGACTGGTGTTCAACTCATGAGCGACAGCAAATTGAGCACTATAATGTCAATAAAATGCCTGAAATTTCATTGGTCTGATGTGAAAAGGCTCAGTATCTTGGCAGCATGATGCTGGTTTGTCTGTAAAAATCCATACGTTAGCCATATTGTCGTTTAAGGATTCGCAGTATGCGAAAACACTTTTAGCTTATTGTATGGAAATCATGGTTTTCTATTGTGGTGACAGTGTGATGCTTCATTTGGTACGGAGATCAAAAAACAAGTCAGTTGTCAATGAACTTGTCTGCAAAGTGGAAACAGTGAACAGGCTTTCTGTGATAATTCAGGTTAGTACAGGTGTCTATTTCAATCCTGATCATCAACCAGAGTACACAGACTGCAGACACGAAATACTGAAACAGTAGCTGATATTGATTTCTTATCTAAGCACTATTGAGAATAGACAGTCAACCTTACAATGAGCATGACAAAGGCTATCTTAATAGACAGCAAATCTGAATGGTCAGCAACATCTCATCATGACATTAGACCTTGTCCACACGGAAACAGAGTTGGTTGGGAAGGTGTTATTACTGGAGGTGTTACAGAAACCAATGATGACTTGGAAGTGGATAAGTGCATAAGAACAATTGCTCACGCTGAATCTTTGAATGTGACTGACAAACTGAGGACTCCTTGTGTCAACAAGCTGCACCGAACTCTGAAGAGACTGAAGACAGAGGGAAAGGTGTGACTCCTTCTCTAAATTATCTCGTAAAAAATGGCTAGAAATGTGAAGCTTACTACTGCAGAATCACTTACAAATTCAGAAATGCATCCACGGCACAAGTGCCTACACAGAGAGGGTTTTCAGCACAGTTGGAAATATAGCCACCTGTCTCCACTCTTCTTTCGAGTCAAACTATGTGCTAGCAAGAAACCTTTAAAAGTTACCATTAAATTATATATATTTTAAACATTGTTTGGATTATTTGACGGATGTTCAATGTCCACTTAAGTTTGAGAGTGCTTGTATCATCAAATAATTGCTTGAATAATCGTGATTATGACTTTTGATCTTTGACTTGTGATCTCCCAGCCCTAAGTGAACCTCAGAGTCATTAGACCAAATAATATCAGCAAATGCCGTCCACAGACTAAGGGAGAAGGTGTGGTCTATAAACTGTATACAAGGGCGTGTGTTTCTGGATAGTTGAATGAACACTGGCAGGTAGTGGTTTTTGGATGTCGGCCAAAGTTAAGCAGGAAAAGAAAACAAAACAAGAGATAACATTCTCTTACTCGCCTTTGCAGAGAAGGGTCAAAGGGAAGACTGGAAAAGTCAGAGGGAGACAGAAAGGCAGTTGAAAACAACAGCTATGGGAGAGGACAGAGGGAGGGGGGCTGTTGTTGGCACATTCTTCAGCTACTTTTCCTGACAGCGATTAGAACCTGTCAGAGTCTCTCAACCTGCCACTCCTCTGCGCTCATAGGAAGCCTGTCATTACAAATAGCTCAGATTAAAATACCACACTCCTAGGGCACAGGCCTTGAACCATAGGTACCCACATAGCAAATTGTCTAACAACACCCTGTCGCAAGTGAGAGGGGAAAGACTAAGTGCTGAGAGGGCTGGCAGAAAAAACAGAGTAGGCCAACTGGTGTGGTTGATCCTCAAAGAGAAACAGCACTTTTGCAATAGAGGATAGAGGCAGTGGAAGGCAATAGATTAGAAACAAGGCTAAGGAAAAGAGCAAACCAGGTGACATAAAAGAAACACTTGAGAGTAGGAATCACATTAAATTATGGTTTGATAGCTCGGACAGAAGGAGTATTTTACTTGTAATAACTTACACGTCTCGCTAGCCTGCATGTAATCTATTAGGTACCAAGTGGCTCCACTCCTTAAAATGAGTTAATTGAGCAAACAATATTATTAAGCAAATAATAACATTGCACTGGATTTCAAGTCACTCATTCTATTCAATGTTATGAGGGTTTAAAGAACAGAACGAGTGAAAGGCATCAATGTGGTGTAGTCTGCAATGTGCGGGCGTGTGTACGGGCAAAATCCCGCACCACTGCGCTGTCAGCCCAATACAGTGGAAGGGAAACGCATCATTAGTATCAGACATTGAGAAATTCAAATTCACACATTCCATGTAAAGACAGAAAGACTCTGATCACTCAATGAGACAACACAGGCATCGGCTGAAAAAAAGGATCGGAGCCTCAGATAATTCCTGACTCAAACAGAGCATGACAATGTAGCGACTATCATGTCAGAGTGTCAGACACTGTGGCAGCGCCAGAAAAGACTAAACACTCCCAAGACAGGGAGGGCAAGTTGAAGTTTCTTCATGTAACTTTACCAAAGAAATCTTAATGACGCACACAAAGGACAATTTGGACACCTGATATATTACTGCTTAATAAAAATATGCAGCAAGAAACCAACAGTTATTCATTCGGTTTAAAAATCTTGAATTTTGTTAGAGAGGTTTTATTTTCAACATACTACTAACTGGATTCAGAGATAGCAAGGCACTGAAAACTGTCCAATGAATGTTCAGATGGCAGACAACAAGGGTGTATCCAGTCTCGCCCATTTTCCAGCTGAATAGTACAAAGCACCATACCTGCAGTTCATCAGTGTCTATTGATTCCATGTAGTGTCATACTGGTTGTTGCAAGTGTTCAGTCACAACGCACCAGTCCACACCCGCCGAATTGCAATGCAATGCAACTCCCTCACCCACCCTACTCTCCAGACCTTGACCCCAGTGCCGTCCACCACTTTCCCAGGTTGAATAAACCCCTTCGATTTGAGGATAATGTTGAGATGACTGGAATTAATGACTGGCCATTAAGGTGGAACAGGTGAGTGGACTATGTAAAAAAAATAAAGCAATCCCAATATCACACTCTCTCTGTGTAAGGCTTGAAACATTTTGGTATACGTTTTCAAGTCATCGTCATCTCCAACAACTTTCATCAGAAATTCCAGAAATTATTTTCCATGGTCACGTCCATCAGCTCTACTTTGTAGCCCAGTGTGTCGACTACTGTAGGTTCCTATGTGTGTTAATGTGCGTCTCATTGGCTGTCGGCCTCTGTATGGACTACAAATGTGCCGTGTCTTCAAGCTCAAAGCAAAAAAATGACATGGCACAAACAGTCTTGAAGAACGGAAGTATTTAATTAAGCATGATCTCTGATCAGCACAAACATGTATTCTGCCACACGGCGCAGCTATAAAAGAAGTACTTATTAAAGAAGAACTTCAGAATATTGTTTCACTGTGACCTGGTAGCAAGTCGAAGCACCTGAAGGATGAGTGCTATTTCAATGCGGAAGACACAACATCTATGGCACCCCATTTTCACAGAGGTCTCAAAAAAGTATGGAAGAAAACAGCCTGACCTAATCAAAATAACAAAGTTCCTGGCTGCGAGCAGCAAAGCATTCACACAGTACATCATCTCAAGATAGTACAAGCACATAATATATAATGCATAGACTATTCACCATCCACATGCGAAAAAATATGTACATATTCCAAAACAATACGGGCGATACAAGAAGTGAGAAGAGGGAGTGTGTCCATATGTGGCCAAACTCCTGATAGTGACCCCCTTCCTCATCTCAGGGGCATAAATAAACATGCGGCTGAGCACAATGGTGGATTATAATCAGAGAGTGAAAAAAAGAATACAATTTATTCTGCAACTGTCATTAATATTTCAGACATGCTACTGTAGCTCATGTGCGGGAGCATGAATGATTAATTCAGACATCACCTCTGTCACAAGCCCTTAGTGGGCGTGACCTATGATGCAAACAAAAGGTGGTCTCTCCCTCTCATTCTGGGTTTGGACTCTCAAAAGTGGTAGGGGCTTTGAAGAAGGAGATGAGTGCTACATGCAGTTGGATAAGATGGCTTGTTGTCTATGTCTATGTTGGACAGTACTTCTTTCAGAAGGCAATAAAAGAAATGTCTGCTGATTAAAAGATTATTTGGTGCATCAGGAGAGCGATTTGAATTCACATTAACGCAAGTAGATTAGAAGTTGAAATCAGCTGTGAGCTTTATTGCTGTGGTTTTGCACCACACGTCTGTCAACTGTGGTCCTCAAACTGACACTTCAACAACAGAAGTGTGGATAGATTTCCAGGATACCAAAGTACTTTACTTAAAAACAATGTTGAAAAAGATACCATTTCAGTAAGGGGGACTATATAGAGCGATATATAATATTACCCAAACAAAGATATAGTCCACCATGGAAGTTTAACTTGGGTCAATGATTGATTAGTGAGGGGACAATTGGCTTGGGGGTTATTCCTAGGACAGTCCACAAGCCTCGCAATTTTGCACATAATATGACGCTAGTTACTCCCCATTTGTTTAAAGGGACATCTGTCCGTAAAAAAAAACAAAAAAAAACTGTCCATTAATTAAACAAAACAACCACCAAGTATGTCGAAAAAAGATGAATCACTCAAGTGAATCGCAGGTAACTCCGGAACTATCGTTTTAATAAGCTCACTAAACATTAACAAGAATGATGACAGACATTAAGCAGTGTTACTTTTAAGAAAATAAAATTCTAAGCAATCAAAACAGAGCAGACACTTGCTCATTAAAGCTCCAGTAAAAGTCCCATCATCAATACAGCGAAGTCACCAAAAACGGAGCCCTGTTTACCAATTAACAGACACGATCCAAAGCAAGACGATGCACATCAGGCAAAGCTTCACACCTCATGTAAGTTGATAGTTGAGCATCCTAACTGCTGATGGTTGGGAAGTCATCTGCAAGGTCCTGTTGTGTTTTTAACTGTGTTTGGGCTTTGTGTGATGCGTGTCTGACAAGTAAAGATCACAAGAGGACAGGATCCATCAATCAGGCTGCTTACGCCATTCTTGCCATCTCCAGGGCCTGAGGGCGGGCGTGCATGTGTGTGTGCACGAGTGTGACTGTGCGTGCCTGTGAGCATGCATGTTTTCTTTTTTTCCCGTAACTTGAGTACAATTTATTGGTAGGATAAAAGATTTGTAGGAACATGTTTGCCTGTAAACTAATTCCAAGTTATCAGAACATTTCTTCCTTTTTTTCCTCTGCCGTATTACATGAGGCGTGTATGTGTGTGTGGCTACCTGCTGAGCAGTAAGCCCACAGGGGCAAAGCGAGGAAGGATGACACTGATGGGATGTGTTGGCATGTGCCCTCGGGTGGTTTTGGTGTGGTTGTCATTTTGTTGTTTTCATACACCTCCCTCTTTGTCATTCGCCGCATTATTCAAATAACGCGCCCCAAAGTTCCATAAATAAGTAATGGATTCACAGCAAGATGGATTGATGAACAGTGATGGAAAAGTATTTGTTTTGTTTTGGGGTTTTTTTCTCACAGAATTCCCATTGTTTGGACAAAGTCTTTGACAGGCACTTTTCCCAGGGGAGAATGAGCTTATCAGAAAAATAACTCATGGGTTAGAAGACTGGTGTCTCACTGAGATGTGAGTGTGTCTATATTCATTTGAATTCAAACCATGGCATGACTTATTTTCGAAAAACAAAAAAAAAAATCACAAAGTTTCACTAGCTAAAATAGTTATCTGGATAAAGTGGCCATGTCGGTCAATATCTTGAAAGTAACAAGCATGTGTGTCAAAAGGTCATCGCCGACAAGAAGAGCAGAGCACCATTATACATAATACAAGTGGAGAACAAAAACACATGTTTTCTGTCTTTACACAAAGAAATGAAACATTGCACACTCGCACGCGCGCACACAGAGACACAACACACGGAGAGACACACACACACACACTCGGACACTCACACAGAAAATTAGCATGACAAAAGATCATAGATTTATGAACTCATTTCTTACATATATACATGTTACAACGCCCCACACCTCTTTTCTTTGCACAAATCTCCATAGCTTATGGGACCCAAAGAGGTCAACATGCATCTGAAACTTTCTTGTCTCTCCCCAGAAAAAAAAGGAAAAAAAAAAAAAAAAAAAAACTGTGTGGGACTTAAAAGCAGCAGCAACTTACTGACTTGGTTCTCTATAGTTCCTAAAGCCAATGCAGATCAATACCCTACCATACATATCACTACTGGAACAACTCCTGTCAAAGGTTACTCCCTTTTTCTCTGTGCTTCTCTCTACACTGGAGCAGGGCGGAGGAGGATAAGGAGACTGAGAGGGTAAGAATGAGAGGGGGAGAGAGAGCAGACAGCCGGAGAGAAGCAACGAGGAGAGCAAGGAATAGAAACCTAAAATGATCCCTCTCTATAGTTGCCGAACTCTGTGCTAATGGGTTTTGACACATTGCCAGCAGGCCTGAGAGAGGGGGCTGGGTGTGAGTCGATAGCGGAGTACGGCGGTGGCCAGGGGCTAGCGGCAGTGGCTAGGCTAACACCCTTGGTACGAGCAGTGGGCCAGAGGCCTGACCACTGATCATTAGAAAGTCAATGAGTCCTGTAGCGCTTCCAGCAACAGTAGCCATCCCTGGGATATATTAATTTACACATGTTCCACACACTTTATATCATAAAGATGCATAAATATTATCTGCTCACTTGAGAGAAAAGCTGGAACAATGTATGATGATGCATGGATCATAAAACTTGATGCGCCCACATCTATGTATGTATATAGAGTATGCAACAGTAGTCGACAAAGGTCTTTGAAGCTATATAGTTCTATTATTAACTCTGCTGCTGACCGAAACTGGGCACAGACTCTCCTGAGACACAGTAAAAACTGCTCCCAGGTCCTTCTGGGTCGACAGCGCCTAACCTGGAACCCATGCATTTTTAAAAGCCTTAAACTGATCCTGACATATTGCCTCAGACTGGACTACTTAACAAGCTGTGCTCGTTTGTAATTAAAAAGATCTCCTCACTTAGATTTCACACAGTAGAAAAGGACTGGGTTTCATGAAATATTATTTTTTATACTCCTGTGCATTTAAAGAAATATTTCGGCTGACCGAATGATAACCTCCAAAAGAAGAGAATAATATACATTTGAACAAACTGCTGTGGAGTTTAAAATTATTTCAGTTTGCCTTTTACAAGTACAGTATCTAATTTAGCTGCAACTGTGTACACAAAAAATGGCTCACACCTGTTTTTCCTTAGCTACCCAAAATCAAAAATCAGTACCATGTACCTTAGAATTACATGAACCATAACACAAAATTAGGTTAGGTACTGAATGGACAACACACTGGCCTTTAGTTCCACTCAACATGCTTGTTGACTGGAGTTTTGTCTTTTGGGAGTTTGGGAGAAAAATCTGTATTCATCTCACTGGAGAGTAATTCCACAAGTTGCCACCAGGATAGCACAATAAAGCAATGTAGTGCGACTAGTAGTGCGGACATCTACTGTATAACATGTAAGCAGAAGTGCAAGTTGTGCTTCAGCATCTCGTCATAGTTTGGTCCCCTCAAACAGTACAGCATCTAAAAAGGATGATTAAGGACGGAATAGAGAGAAAACTAATCTCCAGTAACATGAACCAATATGAAGAAAACCAAGAAGGATTTCATCTGTGTATTTTCATGTTTTATTCAGTGAGAGTGCGCATGTTTGCCGCTAATTGTGACGGTTCAGCTGCATCATTATATGAAAACTGTGCAATACAGCAGGTCATGTCTGTGAAAGTGTTTACACTAAAATGTTTGAGATATAGGTAGTGTGGCTGACCATTGATCCCATGATCTTTTTGAGAGGGTGAGATGAATGTGTTCATGTTTCCTGAATACAGGAAAATCTGCAGTCAATTGAAATGGGTAAATTATGTAGGTTTAATTGGAAAACTAAATAACTTTGAAATGGATGAACATAGTTCTTCTGAATTCCAGTATGTTAAAGTGATGTCTGCCCTTATTATTGAAAACTAATATAAATGGATGCAATATCATTCAACTTCATCTTTGCTTTTGTACTGAATTATTTCCCCATTCTCCATCCATCCATCCATCCATCCATCCTCATCTGCTTATCCGTTGCCGGGTTGCCGGGGCAGCAGCTTCGGAAGACTATGGCAAATGGCCTTCTCCCAGGCATCAACCACCAGCTCCAACTGGGGGATCCCGAGACACTCCCAGGCCAGTGTAGAGATATAATCCCTCCACCTGGTCCTGGGTCGACCCCTCGGTCTCATCCCAGCTGCCCGTGCGTAGAACACCTCTAAAGGAAGATGTCCGGGGGCATCCTCATGAGATGCCCAAACCACCTCAACTCGGAGAAGTCCGATTCTCTCCCGAGTGGGAGAACTCACCCTATCTCTAAGGGAGACGCCACCCATCGGAAAAACAAATTTCAGCCACTTGTATTCAGGATCTCATTCTTTCAGTCATGACCCACAGCTCATGACCATGGGGGAGGGTCGAGACAAAGATTGATCGGATTGATTCGCTTTTTAGCTCAGCTCTCTCTTCTACAAAACAGAGCGGTAGAGTGACTGGAATTCCGGCCCTGCTGCGCTGATTCGCCGACCAATCTCCAACTCCCTTACCCCCCACTCGAGAGCAAGACCCCATGATACTTAAACTTCTCCACTTGAGACAGGAACTCATCCTTACCCGTAAAGAGCAATCCACCCTTTTCCAATTGAGAACCATGGCCTCTGACTTGAAGGTGCTGATTCTCATCCCAGCCGCTTCACACTCAGATGCAAACCAATCCAGCAGGAGTTGAAGGCCGTATCATCTGCAAATAGCAGTGACTGGATCCTTGGGCCACCAAGCTACAAACCATGCCCACCAAAGCTGAGCTTTGAAATGCTGTCCATGTAAACCAAAAACAGGATTGGAGACAAAGCACAACCCTGGCTGAAACCAACCCCTACTGGAAACACATCGGACTTGCACCCAAGGATCCGGACACAACTCCCACTCCTGGAGTACAGCGATTGAACGGCGCTCAACTGGCAGCCTCATACCCCATACTCCCGAATCACCTCCCACAACCTGTCCCTGGGCACCCAGTCGTACGCCTTCTCCAAGTGCACAAAGCACATGCAGACTGGCAGGTCATACTCACAAGTACTCTCGAGGACTGTTAACAGAGTAAAGTGTTGGTCCGTAGTTCCACAGCCAGGATGGAAGCCACATTGAATCTGAGGTTCAACAATCGATCGGACCCTCCTCTTCGGCACCTTAGAGTAGACCTTACCAGGGAGGCTGAGGAGAGCGATTCCTTTGTAGTTGGAACACACCATCTGGTCCCCCTCTTTAAATAGCGGAACCACCACCCCAACCTGCCATTCGTCCGTTACTGACCCAGACATCCATGCAATGTTGAAGAGGCATGTCAGCCAAGACAGCCCCTCAACAACCAGCGCCTTCAGCATTTCTGGACGAATGTCATCAACTTCCGGAGCGTTGACACTGTGGAGCTTTTTGACCACAGACACTGCAACCCGAGAAATTGACATGTGAACTGCCCATCAACCTCCAGCTCTGTCTCCCTTACAGAGGGTGCAATGTCCGTGTTAAGGAGTTCCTCAAAGTGCTCTTTCCAACGGCCAATTAATACATCCGCAGTGTAAACAGCGTAGATATTCTGCTGTCTCTCCCTTCTGAGATTGTTGACTGCTTTTCAGAAGCACCTTGGTGCAGTCTGAAAGTCTTTGTCCATAGATTCTCCAAACTCCTCCCACACCCGCTGTTTAATCTTAGCAACAGCTGAAGCAGCAGCCCTTCAGGCCAACCGGTACCTTGTAACTGCTTCAGGAGTCTGACTGAGGGTCTTGATAAAACACCATTTTCAGTCGGACGGCTTCCCTGACGTCTGCAGTCCACCAAGATGTCCTTGGGTTGCCGCCTCTTAAGACACTGATGAAGTTCACGCCACAGCTCACGACTGAAGCCTCAGCCATGGCGGCTTTGAACACCAACCACTCGTTCTCGATGTCCTCGACCTCTACAGGGATGCAGGACAAAGCTTCCCGGATGTGTGAAATCAAATCAGGCTCGTCCTCCAGACGTTCCCAGTTCACCCTCACTACTCGTTGGGTTTACCTGGTCGGTATAGAGGCTTCCCCTGCAATCGGAGCCAACTCACCACAAGATGGTGATCGGGTGACAGTTCTGGCCCACTCCTCACCAGAACATACAGCCGCAAGTCAGATGGTGCAATTACAAAAGCGATCATTGTCCAATGACCTAGGGAGCTCTTGTACCAGAATCAGAATCAGAAAACTTTATTAATCCCAAGGGAAATTATATTATAAGTACACTTATGAGCGTCCCAATGTTCGAGCATGTTGTTTTTTGTGGACAAACTTTTCTGCATTTACGGTTCAAGCCTTTGGTCAGAGAGCATACCACTGCCGAGGAGGGTCTGCGGCGCAAACCGCCCCACAGCTGGCCGAGCATGAAGATGACTGAGGGCAGAGATCAACAAAGAATGAATCATATGATTCATAATCCTCATCTGAGGGAAACATACTTCTCTAAATATACAAACATTTAACCGTTTTCCAATAAAGCTACTTCATTCCACTGAGACGATCGCGTAAAATAATATTATTCATGTATGACGTCATAATTAATGTTTCCATTTATTTGTCTATTTTAAATAGGATTGCTACAGTTACCCAATCTGTAGTGACAGTATAGTTGGGGTAGGTGTGAATACAAATTAATATTGATATACTGCATATGCACACATTGGCAACAAGTGTGAACCATGCCGTCCATGATTAATCAACTCAAGTGAGTGCATTGGCTCCAATGACCAATCTTTTAGGAGCGGGTGCAATGAGCTCTCAGACCCAGTGGCGGGCCGTGCAATTTACACTTAGGCCTACAGTCGTGCAATCACCAAGCGCTAAGCCTGCGGCAGCTGCTCGATTGGAAGGGGCAAACTTTCTCTGCCTGGTTATCTTGTCGGTGTGGCTGTAGATGCCAGGGAAATGCAGGGGTGGACAACAGCACGGTATGCGCTGGAATGTCACCAAACATCTGTGGTTTCATTGCTCTGAAGCTAGTTTGCCCATATATGTATATGTATATGTTTAAGCCACAGACTTCCAAGAGCAAGAAAAGAGTAGCGGTTAGTCCAGAAAATACGGTATGAGTGTCCAATCACGGGACACGTACAAGGCACGTTCAAAGTGAGGCCAGCTAGGTGGCTTCGTATGGCTTCACATATTACTTTGGGACAATACATTCAAAATGAAATTCACTGTTGTCCTATTATTTCAGACCTGCCAACATTAATGAGGATATTGGGTGAGTAAAAAGCATTTTGACAATTAAATAAATTACAATATATGATGTTTGTTTGAAGTTATACTTACTACTTTGAGGGGAAAAAAGCCCATAGGAAAATATGATGTGTGGGGGCTCTGCACGGCATGAGGAAACATGACAGTTACTACAGTCATGGTATAGCAGAATAGACAACTGCATCCAGACATAGTCAATTAAAACTGCGAGCATTATCAAAAGAAGAAGCAGCACAATTGGGTGAAAAAAGAATGTGATGGAGGCTAAGTGCGGGGGAGGGGGTCCAACAGAATCGGGCCTGACGCTCACTCAGGCTGCTCACTGATGTGCCGCCAGGCCCTTTGAAGGGATTATTAACACATTTTGATTACTCTGGTCCACTTGTCACAGAAAGTCTAACCTCCATCAGGACTATGAAATGGACAGCCCTTGTCTCGCTGCTGTTGCCCCTCTCATCAATCCCTGCTGTGAGTCCCCACCCGCCCCGAAATAGTCCGACTCAAGGGTATCCACTAATTACCATCTTGAAGGATTGACCATCACAGCATTAGTCTATGAGAGGAAAAAAGACAATTCCACACAGTCACTCTTTGACCCACAACAATGACCTTGATTAGCATAGTAGGGGAAGTCTCAATGTATTTGAATATATATCTTCAACTTTCTTGTAATCGGTCTATTTAGCTCTTATTTGTGTCAGTGATAAATGCTTCCATTATTGTTGATTTTAAAAAACAGCAAGAGACATCCAGAAAAGGGCTGTGGACCTGCAGTAGCAGTAAGATCTGGAGAGGAGGACGGTGTAAGAATCAGCTCATCCGGTTTGTTGATAATAATATAAATAAACAAAGAATGTAATGATTGTGGAGAGAGATTTTTTTTATTTTTTTTGGTGGATGCTGACGATTTTTGTCATCGCACACTTACCTGAATATTCTGACAACTGAATACACATTACCACACAAATGAAGCACATAAGTCAAAACACTCATATGTGACGGCACTATTAACCAACATGCCACATTAAACGCGTGGTATTTTTTTATTCTGTGTCAATGACATGTCATCTGGTCCACTTCATTGCAACCATGATGTTCATTTTTTATAATCCCTGCGACCGTATATCTTGTAGGGATAGGCAAGAGCATTTACATGGCCATCACCACAGAATCACACAGATGCGGGATCGGAGGTCCAAATTTAAATAAGTAGACCATACAGAAGTTTATGGCCAAATGAACTAACTAAACGTGTCTCCAAACCATCAAGTTGCAGCATGTGGAAAGCAATCAGGGGCATCACTGGCCAACCACTGATGCCACTAAATTGGAACTGACCACCAAGTCACAATAATTAGTAGGTTTCCCATGACTCCAGCTAAAGCTGTGGGGCACATTCTGCTTGAAACCATTAAGACCACTTTAGGTCTTCGTGCTGACCGCAAACAGCTCGAGTGGTCAGTGGCAAATCACAGTTGGAGGAGATTCTCAATTACATTAGTATTACATTACAGTACTACAACTGATGCAGTCAAGCATCAACTAGAGTGTGTGAGCCGTAGTAACACTGTCATTAGCAGGAGCATGCTGGAAAGTCAGAAATTATTATTACTATTATTATTATTACTGGGGTAGTGAGGCATCAAGAATGGTACGGCAGAAAAATAGGAAACGATTAAATAGTAGGAGGGGCAAACAAAACACAACAAGACAAATAATTAAATACAACTGAAAGGAGGAAAGGAAGGAGAAAAGAATGAAGAAAGAAAGAAAATGGTAATACACACAGAAATGGTATGACAATGAATGTTTTCCTTTAAAACTAATAAAAAGAACATATATATACATATATATATACACACACATATATACACATACATATATATATACATATATATACACATAAATAAATAGATTAACTGAACAACTGGAGTTATTTATATTGAAAGCAACATCTGTTGCTTGTGATGATTGATATTTTAACGTCTGCAACGGGCTTGCAATCCAGAAAAACATTGTACAAACAATGCAGGTGATTTTATTAATTTCAACATTTAATATTTGTTGCATTTTATTTATCATTAGTTGTTTAACTTGGGGGGGAAAAAAAACATGTTCTGAGAAGTTCTTTGACGCGACACGCTTATCAATATTCATTCTTGAAGTGTCAGTACAGGTTTGATTTAGAGAGAGCCCTTTGCAAGCCGTTGACTACCCTGTTTGTGAAATGTATATTCATAAACAGACTGAGGTCTGTGTGAAGAAGGCTTATCTGCGCTAACATATAATTTGTGGAGTGGGCCAACATGTTCCACATCAAAGTGTTCAGAGTGTCAGTGGTAAAAGTAGGCCAGTCTGGGGCCAGGGAGAATTGTCCAGAGGATGGAGAGGGGAGTAAGTGAGAGTGAGCAAAGGCCCGGTATGGCTGTGGAGAGAGAGGTGGGTCCCAGTCTGGGAGAAGCTCAGGTGCAAGTAGTCAGGAGGTACCTTCTGTTCACAGTGCACAGGTCCCACTGTGGACAAAAACATGGCTCCAGACAGTCCTGGGTCATTCTTGTTGGCCCAAATAAATCCAGGTGGCTCAAGACGTTTGCATAGTTGTACTGCCTAAGCTTTTACATTTCCATCATTGTGTTGTGGAGCATGAATAGTCAAATGCTTATGGTGAGTTGCAAGTAAAAGTCATCATATCAATGGCACAAACTCTGACTTCCCCCTTGGTTTTTGTTTCTTCTCATTAACCTTATTCATTTTCCTGTATCATGTATGAGGACTTCATTACATTATATACAAATGTTATATAGCTTGCAATGAGTCACTTTTCCAATGTATTGGAGGAGATTGAAATAAACATCCATACATTGAACATTAAACATTCATTCAAAAAATTAAACAGAAGTAACCCCTCAGACACCTGCAAGCCATGTCACTCCTTTTCTACGTCAAGAAATTCAATTCCAAAACCAAAGAGGATGCAGTACTATTTCCACCTTGCCCTGGGTGCCGAGAGCAGTAAAATCATCCAAATGAATGCAGTTGGAGGGCAATTCCTTCATGGCAAATAATAGTCATAACTCATTACTACAGTATCTAGTTTAGGAGAAAGCTCTAGCATTCCCGAGAATGTATAAGGGGGGTGCCACAGAGCCAATTTAAAACCAAATTGTGGTAGCAGGTGGCAGTGCCAACAAACGTTGTTTTCTGTTCAGGGCCAAGATTGTATGACAATGGAAGAGGGGTAGGAATTGATCACAAAAATGAAGAAATCTGCCTACAAGCTCAGCTCTTTTCCCAAATGAAGTGTAGCAGATTCATTCATCAGGCTCATTTTTGGCAAAAGATTTGAAGAGGCCGTTGGGCCATAACCCTCATCCGAAACCCCAATATTTGGCAGACATCAAATTGGGCAATGGTCTAGAAAGGTGGCATTTTTCTGTTGCTGTTTTTTTTTTTTTTTGTTCGGAATACTTTTTTGTTTGTTTGTGTGTGAGTGTGTGTGTGTAGTTTGTTTTTGATTTTGTTTTCCTTTTAATAAAACAGATGCACACCAGCTGGAGGTGTTTCTGGACTAACAATACTTTGCACGGCAAAGTGTACGAATCATCTATTAAAAAAAATATGCAGACTCACAAGCCAACAAAAGGTCTGCGCAGAAGACATCAAGAATCAAGGTGCGCATGTAATGCTTTCATGCTATCAGAGACCAGTGTATTTGTTTCCTATTAAACTACAAATCAACAGGAAATATAACATCATGTTTTGCTCTCACAGTACATGTCAACTGGCTATTGAAAAACCTTCCAGACATGAAATATTGTATGAGATGACAGTGGAAAATCAAGGAAGAGCAGTTTCAGCAAAGGAAATAATTACTGTTTAAGGCATGAAAAACGGTTAAGATTTTTTTGAAGACTACATGTCTGTCATGACAGAAGGTGTAGAGAAGTTGTTAGAGCATGAAACTGCAAATTGTGCCACACCTCCAAGTCAATGACATGAATAGAAAACGAGTGCATCAAGTGAAAAAGGTGAGTTTGTGAGCAATCCATCTCCTCCAGAATGCATTGCCTTCACTTTTTGTTATTACATGTTAGCGTGCTGTGCGAGAGACAACTTGACAATATAAGTAACACAAGTAAGACGAGTCACAACATTTAACATCCTTGTCAACAAAGCTATTACGGTGGGTAGCAGAGACAGGCTCCAACCCCCTGCTACCAGGAGAGAATGACTGTCATTGTGATAACTGACAATTAACTGATGTCTGAATGAACTATATACGTACATTTTTTTAACTTGATACATGTTTATTATTATACGTTATTACATACTAATCGTCATAATAGTCATCATCATTTATTTCACTTAATTGAATTATTTTATTTTAGCAGAGACAAATGTCAAATTAAGCTATGCTAAATGAGTGTTATGTAAATACAATGTACAAATGAATACGCCAAAAGAGTTAAAAATGAAAAAAAAAGTTAAACATCTATGTCAGTCAATCTTTCAGTTGATCTTTAACTAACTAATAAATTCTCATTTATCTCAAATATTGTCAATACAATGACTTGGTCAGGAAGTAACACCAGATGGAAAGCAAGAGCAGTTGAAGGATTGTTTAAAGATTAAGATTTAAGATTAAAATGAGATCAGCAGAAGCGGACAGACAGTGTGACCTGTAAGATGAGATGGAGTTAAACAGTTTACGTCTCAACCGGGTGCAAACACATCAGAGACAATCCAGGCAAATTGTGGATTACGTAAAATATCATTAAAATATAAAGTTCAAGATTTATTGAAAATGGGACAGAAATGACCTGTATCCCTCTGAAGATGATCTTGACAGATCACCCAAAAATATTCAACATCTTGGCGAGGAATACGCTCAAATCATTGACATCAAAGACGCAGCTCACAAATCCAGACTTGTTAAGTTAACTGTAGCCTGATTGTAAAGGTAGGGTGCCAGCGCCATGGCTGTCACTTGACAACGCTTGCGTCTAAATTGGGAGTGAAGGCCTCCCCTGGAGAGATGGGTGAACCTGTCACACAAGTGGGAGCACAGGCTGTTTTCAAAACTGCAATGCAACACATACACACATACACAAAGAACCTATATGCATAAGACCTTCATCATCATTTGCTCTTTAAGAAAGTGTGTGTGTGTGCGTGTGTGTGTGTGTGTGTGTGTGTGCACATGAAAGAAGGACATCTGGGTTACAATTATTCCGAGACATCTGCATGCACACATTTTTTCCTCCTTTTTGCTGAGAATTAGCATGAATTCCATACATGTGGCCTTTTAGAGGCAATAACAATTATTCAGTGAGCTGCTTGTTAGAAACCAAATGCAGCAGCCACGAGTCTAAACAGCTCATTAAAATGGCACAATACCTGACTTCAAGCACACAGGGAAATTATTATGCAACTACATCACTGCAAGATGATTCTAAATGTCCATTCAGGGCAACACAATAGATGTGGCCAATACATTTTGGGTAAATGTGCTTTTGCTCTGCCTCAGTTTGCCAGTTACAGAGTCTCGCTTTTTTGAATGAATGAAATGTCACTCAATTACTGGGTTTCACTTTATGAGGGGGAAATTGACAACTAGGGCAAAATTTAATTAATATGATGCCATTATGTGGCCTGGGGACCACATGAGGCCCTGAGAATGCGTATAGCAAGACCGGAAAAGGCCAACGATGAAGTGGAAATTCAACATGACTACTGTGGTGACTTTTCATGTTTGTATTGCAACATACAGATGTTCTTCCACCATTGTTGTTCAATACTACCTAAGAACGTTTTTTTTTTTGTTTGTGTGTGTGTGACAAAGTTCTCAAAGGCATTCCTCATGTTAATCCATAATTAATATCATTTAATTTGCTGACATACTGAAGCATTTGAATGTCCTTCATGGAGAGGAATATTTATTGCCATTCTTCAGTGTAATTACACTTAGATGGTGAAATATTGGAGTTACAAATGTCTTAGTTTTGAGATTGATGAACATATAACTCATTATATTATTCAGTTCTTCAGGTGATAATTGCATGGATATTTATATGTTCTCGTCATGATAATGTCAACAAACAAGACCTTTTTTTGTTCATTGTGATGCTTCTTAAAGTGAAGAGCTAATTCAATAGACCTTCATTTAATTTAATGACAAATACGACAATCCATTTGCAGTGAAATTGTTCATTTCGCTATATTAATTAATAATATTTTTTTTAATAGTATTTTGGGGCAAACTCTTTTTTTTCTTAAAAGCCAGTAACTCAACATACGAAAAGGTTTGTAACCCAAACATTAAGAAGTCTATTTGTGAGTGTGGTCCTCACACTCATGTACATGTATCAAACCTGAGAATGTCCAGGGAGAGTGTCCCTCAGGCCACCTTAGCCAGTCCCTCACAAGTGCACTTTAAAAGATGGGCGACAGTACAGTACGCTGCAGTTGGCCCTGATTGATGATTGAGTAACCCAAGATCAGAGATGTACCCAGGAAAGACTCGCCGGTGCGGAGCTGTGCATATATCAGCCCTTTAGGAACGCTGCGACATATATCACGCGGTGAGTCCGACTGATGTGTGCGCCGGGACTTTGTCCACCACTTAGGGAAGTCTTTTCTACGTGGCGGTTTGGGGCGAGAGCTGTCGTGATTACAGCGCAGGGGTGAGAATCCCTTTGTTGTTCTAAATCACAGTTTATCTCAAAAGTGAAGCGCAATCAAACACGCAGGTATTACAAGCAGGTACGTACTAACTTGGGTGGATTTTACTGACAGGAAGTACAAAAGCAATGGTAAATAAATAAGCTCATGCTGTCTGTGTGCATTTTAGGAATTCTGGGGCTCACAGAAACCAGTCCCAGGGATTATTTATGTGCAATGGTGCATGCACCAGGGCCTCCTTTCAGCTACTTCTTATAGAGCCGCGACTAGCACAGCCTCACTTCTTGTGCAGCTCAAGGGCGCAGCCTATCTCTCAAAAAAGAGAATGCAAAACTCAGTCAGCTGCTTGGGCTTGAAGAGAGCAACGGCCGCCTGCATCCAAACATCACCAAGGTCCTTAAATAGAAGTCAAGCTGTTTACGCCGCCAAGGTTATGCTTTTTAACAGGGGAAGGAGACAACTTTGTGATGAGCATTTCCCCTACTTTTGTTTCTCGAATGTGAGCGAGGAGATCTGAAATGAGGCCGTGTCATTTCTGGACGAGAATCTTCAATCCTTCACTCGTAAACACTTCAACGCATCCGTGGCTCTGATTAACCTCAGCTTCGTCCATTATTGCAATGTTGATGTCAGCACAATACATTTTAGATCGCTCTCCCACAGGACAAAAGCTTAAACCGACCCACTGACTGGCAGATGGGCCAAACAGCCGACATTCCGGCCCGGATCCGTATCATGCTCCCTGGGTGTCGTTAACAGGCGGACACCCTGTCTGACGGTCACAAGACGGCAGAGAGGAAGTTGCTTTGACAGGGTGTGGGGGGGCGAGGGTGAAAGGGGCTCCTTGGGGCTACTTGCAGCGAAAAGAGGATCATTGACAGACGGGACAAGCTAATGTGCATCAGCATGTCTGTGTATTTTAACAATGCGTTTTGAAGTTCAGCATATGATAGTGAGCAAGGCTGAGCGGCCGGTGCTACGGCCGTAAATAAAACCATTTCTATCATAAATACAGATACATGCGGAGGACAAAGTAGACTTCAGATTGTTGAAGGATTGTTGAATACGTCGTCATCAAAAAATAAACCATGACGATAAATGCATGCATTCAAGAAGAATTGATTTTCCCAAAATCAATGTAGGTCAGTACTTGTAGTAATATGTGTCATAATAGAGGATGGTATGATAAGTGACCTGCCTCCTAAATGTACCGTGGACAAAGAACAAAGCTGGTGTTTGGATGCGACCAAGCTTTCAGGCTTTATTCAAAAGTTCTTCATGGCACTTGACATGTGGCTCTCTGAGGAGAACTGCTTTCCGCCTCTATCATGAACTCATTTCGCTATTTGGAGTTGGCTAAGAACAACGCATCAGCTGAAACACCATTCTTAGTTTCATCGTTTGAGTGGCTCCATAGAAGCCAATAAAGAATAGAAAACGGCTTACATCTATATTGCGTTTTTTTTTCTTTGTTTTAAAATCACAATATCCAACAGCTGCATTTTCAGCTTAGATGACTCATAATTGTGCTTAATGTGTCGAATCAAATGATCAGTTGACCAGTGGATGCCATTCATCAGTCACTGCTCTGAATTACATGCCTTCAGCAAATGACTTGTTAGTGTCATACAAACTTTTACAATTTGTATTTCAGAAGCTTGTTCTTCATTCTGCACAGTGTCGTAATTTATTTCATGAGGCAAAATTATAACTCAAGTTACTTACTCTTATAACAATTTATGTGACTGTATTTTCAGCATCAAATTCCTGGAATCAAGTTCAGTTATTTTAAAAGCAACATACATGTGAATATATACGCATTTGAAAATATAGCCATGCCGTTTGTTGTATGCTAATTTGTAAAATTAAAGTAAAAAATGCTGAATGTCATTTGTCTTTTGATTCCTACGGGATGAAATTCATATGTAAGGGTTATTCTAACAAAGGATCCATTACAAATTAAACAAATTTATATTTGCCTGTTTTACACAAAATTCAGTCAAGCACAATCTTATGAAATTAATAATATATATACAATAAGAGCTTTTCAGGGGGGATTTTAGAAGTACAACCAAAAACGTGCAAAAAAGGTCAGGGGCTGATGGAGGGGACGGACATATATTTAAATAAACTCAAACTGGATTTTTAAGGGCTCATCCATTTAGTCATTACCATCAATGATTCCCAGCTCTGCGTCCTCGGATGAAAAAGTGGCACAATTCTCATACACAATCAAGTTTTTTTTTTTTCCTCTCTTCTGCCTTTCTGTTTTTAATATTTCAGCAGCTCGGATGCTGCGGCTCTTTAGAGCGTCCACGGGGGGCTGTGGCTCCTCTCTTATGTCTTCCGTTTTTCTTCTGAAAGTGTTTTTCTTGAACCCACTGCAGCTCTTCACAGTTGTTGTCTTAGTTGTGTTTTTCTGTCATTCTTTCTGCTGATTCCTTTCTCTCCGAAACCCTCCCGCTATCCCACGGCGCTCCCCGTGTCAGCCAGAGGTCACTTTTTATTTCAAAAGCAAAAGCTGTTTTGTATTTGATTTAATCTATAAATAGCCTTAATTTTCTATATTTGCTCTCGATAGAAATGTCATATAAATTAGATAAATGCAGAACCATTTCGCAATTTTGTTTTAATATAAGGAAAAATTCTTAAATATCAGTAAATAAGAAGTGGATTTTTATACCCATCAGTATCAAGTTTCCAAAATATCAGGACAGTTTGAGTTAGCAAGGATAAAGAATAAACCCATTCAAGTTTGAAGTCAGCATTATACATTTATACTGGAAGAGTGAAATAAAATACCTGTATGTTTTGACTTAAAAATATTGCACATTGACATGAATTTCACTATACATGACAATGTTGGAAAAAAAGCAAATTTCAGAAGCATTTAAGTTGATGAACTTCATCCAAATCACAAAAGAAATTTTAATTCTGATATCACAATTGTACAGTTCAAATAAATAATTTTACAAATACCACATGCACACTAGCATCTCTAAAATAAATCATTTTAAAATGTTTAAATTTGGCTTTAAATGATAATTACTTTTCTATAAACTGTATAAGAATGGTTATACAGAGACAAAAGAAACGACAATTGTGTTTTCCACAAAATTATATGGCTGTGTGAATCAGCCATGTATATTTAATATAAATGTCAAAGATCACTATATTATATCACTATATGTTAATATCAAATGAAATGTAAATATATAATTCATTTTTCTTTAAGCTATGAGAATCACCTAATAACTGTGGAAAATAAGCCAAACAATTATTAAAAAGAAAAACATGTCACAATTTCAGACAGAGAATAGGTTATTTTGCTTTGTTTCATAATGTGGCCCATGATCATGTTTTACAAATCTGCAAAGTGAGGTGTTGTTAGAGAACAAATTAAAATGAGGAAAAAAAAGAGCATTTGCTTTTCAAATTGAATTAAGGCTGTTGAAGAAGTTGATCATTTCATATATTTGCACCACTAAAACTAAGCAAATGAAAAAATAAATTCAGAAAATAATAATCTTGAAGATCATTGAATTTCTGTTTATACACATTACCTACACATTTTTATTGACTCGTTCCAGATTCCGGTGTTTTAGGCAGGTGTTTTATTTATTTATTTATTTTCAATCCAAGTAGTATTTCAAATCGGATTTCAGGCATAGTCTTAAACCAATAGGCCTTGTCATGTCAACACGGTCAAACAACATCTTACAGCCTTATACTGGAAGTCAGTTATTCTTGAAGTTTTGTTATGTTCATATTTGTGGGACAAGAATTCAAGGAAAGGTCCTCAGTTATGAGAGTCATCATCTGCTCATCTGAAAACACATTTTAAGTGGTTTCAGATAAATAAAACGCTTTACTGATTGACGATTTAGTAAACTGTGTCCAAGGATAAGAGTTCCGAGCATGAGCAAATCACGTTTGACATGGTTCTGGATAAGCGCTCATGTTCAATCATTACCTTCAACAGTCTTATTATGTTGAGAATAATAACAAACTAAAGGTCTAATTATTTAAACTTTGCAGAATTGTATTGCTGTTGGCAAACACTGTTCATCCCGCAAATGGCAACGGATGCAACTGCTGCAGACAGGAATCATTCAAGCCATGAAATTTATCGGAAGGTTCATTCAGTTTTGTGCAAACACTCATCAGCACTGCTCCACTTGAGTTAATGTTGTGATTTGTGTTTTTGTGACACCTGTCACACACTACCACACACCAGTCGAGGAAGCAGCCACACAGACACATAGTGCAGTCTGTTGGCTCAGCTCTTCCATTGAGGGTCCGTATGGTGGCTGGCCATTGTGTGTGTTGGGCCTTTTGTTAGTGGCGATTGCACCTTAGCTACCGCAGTTCAAGCGTAAACAGTGTTTTCATGGGCCACGATATACACTTGCCAGTGGACCCCCTAAATCCCTGGAACAGCTGAGTCCTAAGGTGTCAAAGATAATAGCGATTTGTTGCATTGCGAGGTTTTCTCATTGCCCCTCTCGCTCCCCTTTCCAATCGGCATGCCCCCACACCTCCTCCTTCCTCAAACAGATTAAAATTAAGCTGTAAACATGTGAGGATGGAATTAACACATTTAGCGAGTCTCCTCTTCCCACATCCCATTTTCGCTCTGGAGCGGCTGATCCCCGCCGCAGAACGCGGGTGCAATTTTAATGACTCGCAACGTTTTTGAAGTCCACATGAAAAAAGCGTCGCCCGCCGTTTGTGGCGGCACTAGATATGGCTGGGCCATGGCCAGCCATGATTGCGAGTAGGAGGGGGGACGGCGAATGCCGCCGACTCGGACTCCAGGCTCTTCGATAGGATCGGTGTCATTTTCCTCTCCACGATAAGACGTCTTGCTGACAAGGTCCGATTAGGAGAGAAAAAAAAATCATTATTGCTACGTCTTTCATCCACCAGGGGTTTACCGATAAACAGCTCACCCACGGCTAGACTTTCTGAGGGCATGATGTTGTGTCCTAAAGCAGATGCTATATTTCTGTTTGTTTGCTTCTTTTAAAATATAGTTTCTGACTTAATTTTCTGTTGTGGGTAATCACGACAACACATGCCATTATTTTTATAACAGGCCAAGTTTTCTTTGCAGAAAAATAGTGAACTATTTCAGTTGTTAATCAAGTTAATCAAACTATTATAAAATAAATTCATATTCCTTTTGCGTTCAACACGCCAACTGCAGTACCCTAGAAAAGAGTCATCCATTATTCCTTACCTCGAGGAGTTTAACCTTCACAAAAATAGATTTGTTCAACAATCAAACTATCTTGTAAAATAGAAGTCACAGATTTCGTAATGAGAGAATATATTTTGCAGTGAACACACACACTACTGAGTCAACCAATTGTGCTGAAACAGCCATGCATGTCATGATTTTCTTTTAAATGCTGGTGAAAATATTTTTTGTGACAAATTTGTTTTTAAATTTTAAAAAAATGTACACTAATTTCACGTTTCATGTTCTTCAACTCAAATTACAACTAAGCAACATAATGATTTAGCGTACTGCAGCTTACAGTATTACTTCACAATCGCACTATACTTGTATATTTTTACATTTATTTAATCATACATTAATGTGGTTTTCCAAGAACCACATACACTGGAATAAAAAATTTGAAACGTAATATATTCAGTAAACTGTTAAAAGAAAGTTTGCATAGTTTATTAGAAATTTTAGTAAATACAACATGTGCTTGGTAAGAGAAGTGCAATTCAGAGGATTTATGTGTAACGCCACTTGCTTGCATATTTATGGAGAAACATGAAGAATCACTGAGTCTTTTGAGAAAACCAGAAGACAGGCGAAAAGAAACAAAGATGGAGGACTAGAGATAAAGCTGGGACAAATACGCAGTCTTACAGGACTGCAGCACGTATGGACTCTGAGTTAAATTCACAGCACCTTTCAACTTCAGACGTCAATCAGCTTCTTTTTGTTCAAAATTGTTTGTTTGTACAGCTAAATATTTCTATTTTCTTTTTTATTTCATTCTGTACAACTCGGTGAAAATATGGAATGACACTCCCCATCTAATTCTCCCTCAAAAAACGACAGCACCTGAAAAATATCAAACTGCTTTAAAACAAATTGATGTACTCTTTAATATAGCTGTCACATCATCACAGGGTCCTCATGCGCCCGCCTTGGTGACAACGGCAAGCCCGCTAAGCTTAGCCCGTCCACGGCAGCTGCTTTGTTGGTCGCTTCAATGATTTGACACAAAAAAAAAAAAAAAAAAGCAAGAGGGAGATTGTGCCGAGCAGGAAGAGAGAACACAACGTCCCCTGGATCACGACTGAGTTGCTGGCATCTGGTATGGACTAATCAGCTTAACTCCATCCTAATAAAGTTGATGGCCTGCAGTGCTGCTCTGTACCTGCTATAGTGTGAACTTTGGTCTGGGCGGCAGGCCCCAAGAGACGAGCCCTGACCCCTTTTACTTATCAGAATCAGACTGAAATCAATACCTAATGAGCCAACTTATTTCCCGGGCTGATGGCACTTCACTACATGAGTCGACTGGAGTATACAGGGGTTTTTTTTAGCTTTAAGGTGTTACCATTATTTTGTCCAACCCCTGTATGCTGCAAGCCATTTCTCACATATATATATTTTAAAATAAATACATAAAACAAACATTTGCATCCCATTAACTCCCGATGAGAAAAAGCTAGGACATGGAATTGTGAACTTCAAATGCTAATAAAAATGATTTAATTTCAGTCAATGTCTGACACTAGAACATCTTGCTGAAGTGTCCTCAATTTCCTGTTATTTTTTTTGTTCTTCTGTGAATTAATGCTCATTATCGCGTTAGCAAATGCAAAACGTGCTTATTGTTAAAACTATGTTCGACGGCAAAGTGCCAGGGAAAAGAATCAGTGCCTTTTTTTCTGGAAAATGAAACTTTTTAGGTCTATGTTATATCGAGTAGATCCAATTAAGAGAAGAAGGTTTTACATTATTGTTCTTGTGTCAAGTTGATGGAGCGGGTTTGTTTTAAGGAAGAGCTATAATAGAAAAATGTGTATATTTCCTCCCATAGTAACAGATTCATCCACTCTAGACTCCAGACTGCTGATTTATGTCTTCTGGGGTAAATATCTGATTGTCTGAAGCTAATTTCAGCCTTTTTTTTTTTGCTCGACTATTCAATTATCTGTTCTTTTTTAACCTAAACATCATTAATAGTATCGTTCACTCTTTATACCATAACACATTGATATACAAGTCTTTGATTTTACATCAGTCAAGTTTCCACATTTGGGCATTCCACAATCCCCTGACTCAAATGTCTTTAAATTGGCTAACTGCATCTCCTCCCACTTTGTTTAAGGCTGTCTAAACTGGGCTACCACGGTTTTAAGTGGCGGCTCCTCGCTAATGAACTTCTATACTTTATTTATGAGACAAACAGTGCAGTGTGTGTGTGTGTGTGTGTGTGTGTGTGTGTGCGTGTGTGTGTGTGTGTGTGTGTGTGTGTGTGTGTGTGTGTGTGAGTGAAAACCACTGCACTGGATCCCTCTCAGGGCTTTCACTGCTTTGGACGAGCAGCTGTTTTAAGTAAGTATACCAGAAACAATGTGAATGGTAAAAATAAAAATTCACTGCATGAAGCGCCATGTTTTTTTTCTTTTTTGTCTCCACTCTGTGACCTAGAAGCGGGGTGGCTTTTTTCTATTTCTGGTCATTAAGAGATATACTCTATACGCTGAAGAAAAAACGCAACACTGTTACTTTGTTTGAGATATGTCTCTTTGAAATGAAAATACCTTTTAGTTCCACTCCTCACTGTGGTCAATTACAGTTCTCAAAGGCCACTGTGTTTGGGTGGACTGGGATACAACTTTGAAATTCATGCAAAACTAATGACGTTAAAATACAGACTGCTGACGAATGTAGCAAAGACAACATGACTTGAGCATTTGCAGAAGCCCTTAACACTAACAATCTTGGTTTAAATAGCTGAATGTTACACTTCCATAGAAAGGGACAGATGCAAGAAGATGAGATGTGTAATTTATTTGCATGTGTAATTTGCATTTGATGATGCAAAACAAAAAGAAACTTGATCAAAGCAACAACTGTCGGAATTAAAAGGTATACATACATTATGGCTTTAGTGCTGAATGATCTAAAAAGTTCATATAATATAAATACTGGTAATACTGTTGTTAATGCCTCAATCAATGACCAGCGCATGTCATATTGGACAAAAAAAGACATCTGTTTCATTGTGTTCATGGCCCACTATCACCTCACCTTACAGGATGTAAAGATATGAGCATACTATATTAATTCGATGTTTATTTCCTTCTTTGTGTCGATGCATCGTATTTATATACCCGCTGGACTCTCCTATTTCAGAGTGTGCATCTGAGCGGAGGGCTGGTATCGACAGCAGAGCAAAGGATGGGGTCATGGATTAAGGATGTGAGTCAAACCTTCCCTTCCACACCACAAACACAAACACAACTCACAGTATGGAATAGACCAGGTGGGTGGGACCGAGACAGGATAAACAGCCATTGTCTCCAGCCACTCACATACATACGGTGAAAAGTTGGTGCCTGCTGATGGAGGGTCAGGGGGCTAGAGGCAGATTTGGCAAGAGAAGGGGGCAGGCACAGGAGGTGCTGAAGTGCACTGAGCCTTGGCCCACTTCTGGTGAGCCAAACAAGTCATGCGATGAGAAATAATAACACTCGGTGGAAAAAAAAAAAGCGACTGAATATGGTGGCCTTTGGTGAATTTGCCACAGCAGCGAAGGAAAGATAACATCTGTGAGTTGTGAACCCACATTCACAAGCAGATTGTTCTCTTGAATGTGTTACCGTTACACAGAACATCAAACACGCGTAAGAACCTTCCTTGACTTGAATTATTAAATCTGTCATTGTCGCCAGCACCAGCCAACCCCTCGATTATAGTGTAAATTGACAAACTTTTTCAAAACTACAACGGGAGCCATGGAGAGAGGGTTGATTCTTCAAGAATGAGCTTTGATACATCTCTGAGGAATACACTGTGCTTCAATAATGTGGTGACTGTCAAGACAGAGGGCGGAATGAGAAACACGCCAACTGCTATTTAAGGCCCAAATTATTACTTATAATGGATTTTGTTTTTGGTTTTTGTATTAAACAGCTTTTCTAATGAAAGGGTTTATTTTGAGTATGAAAAGTGGTTTTGGTTTCTGTTTCATCCTCCAGAATTTAGAAACGTTCGGGAGAGTGTTGTTTATTTTCATAGACCCCTGTCTGTGCATTAAAAAAGAGAAAAAAAGCGAATATGTGTAACTCACACAGCATACAATGACTCACACAGTAACACACATGAATTTTCTGGGAGAGCTGTGCAAACCTTGGAGTCGTTTGAGCCCCTCTCTCTGCTTCCCTGGCTCACCTTTGATGTGTTCCAGAAAATGTCATCAGGCGTCAAGGAGTTTTTTTTCAACCCCCACCTCACTCTCCAAGTATACAAACACACATTTTCACCCACCTCACATATGAGCAAGACAATTTCCCATTGCTCACTCATCCTCACTACTATCTTAACCCGCTCCCCAGTCACCATCACCACTGCCCTGCTCCCTCCACACCCAATCCAAAAACAGAAGACATACCGGTCTCCACTGCTATCTGGTAGCCGGCTTCCAGTCTGCGTGATGACCTTTCCAGCTTCTCTGTGTTGTCCAACAGATGCGCTCTCTGCAACAAATGGAGAGGAGAAAATAAAGCAGGAGAAACAAACAGAAAAAAATGAAATTGATTGAGATGGCTGGGACTGCTTTCAAAGCTGCACATCTACGCTGTCACACCTTAACAGACAGCAGCGACAACATAATACAGCCAGGTTGGCAATAACCTTCAGAGATGACAATGTGTTATATGCTGACAGAATATCAAGCGTGTTCGTGTTGAGGCAGACTATGTAATAGGGGCTCCCGCCTCATCTTGGACACAAATGCAAGAGACACTTTGAGGTTTATCGTCACATAGTTTAAAAAAGAAGTTTGGAGAGGGAGGTGGAGCCAATTGTGTGATTGTTTTAACTCAACTTGTGTTTTGCTTTAAAAATTAACAATCTGTGCTGATGGCGTCAAACTGGGAGCTAGATTTTTTTGGGGAAAAAAATCTTCTCAAAAGCAGTGCCAGAAAATGTAATACTCCTGAGACTTAATTGATCCAAACCACAGATATGTCTACTCAGAACTGTTGCAGCTTGAGTCAAATTCAATCATTAATTTGGTTGAGCAGTTATTGAAGACCTTGTCTGACAAATTCCGGAAGTCACAACATTCCAATACAAAAAGGTAAGATTGCAGAAATAGAAAGATGCAAGTAAACACACACTATCAACAGATCAAATCTTAAATGAATAAAAATGTATAAATAAATGCCTCTGCACTTAAAGTTAATTTAAATGCCCCATAATATAATCAATGGCTTACATTTATATTGTGCTTTTCATGAAACCTAAATCACATGACACTGTACCACACCACACTCACATCAGTGGTGGTAAGCAACAACTTCAGCCATAGCATGGCTCACAATGTGCACCAAAATTACCGTGAACACACTCATCGTTTCCACACGTTCACCTGACAATTAGGCACCTTCTCACTTTCACTCACAGACTTTAATCCATCCTTCATAATTCATTCCGCTTCAAAGTCAACCTTTATGGGTAGGTGTATGGTGGAGAAGTGCCACCTCACAGTGAGAAAAGTGTGGGTTCAAATCCATCTTAAGGCAACTCGAAAGCAGAAACCTGTTTTGGCAGAGGTTCCTGCCTTCACCCCTGTTTCCTCTCAGTCTCATTGCCTCACTACTATGTGATCATGTGCCTCAACAGAGGAGCTGATAGTGCTTCTAAAGGTGCGTTATATTGTACGTTCGTGGAGGCAAGAAAGAATCCCAAAAAGAACAACTTGTGCGTTGTTTATCACTGGAAATACCAAGTCAACTTGACCTCTTATTGTGCACTGCTGTTTCCAGTCCAAGGAGGAAGTGGTATTTGTTAAAAGCGCCTTCAAAAGATAAGATCATAAACATGCAAGGCTTGCATGTTTGCTTGAGTGAGTTGCTTTTCAGTTGCTTTTGATGGGCTTTCCTACTTGCTTTGCTATAAATCTCATTGGATGCTATATTTTTGACACTTAAAAAACAACTTGGTAAATGACAGACACCCCTCCGATGAGGGTTGGCGCCCAACGCAAAAGAATGAAGGGGACAGGGGGAAAAGTGAAATCCTGAGTTTTGGCTTGGCTGTCAAAATATGTAGCAGCTAATCACTCTGAGGAAATGAAAAGCAGGGAGCAGAAAAAAACATGTTGACACACATTTCAAAGTTTGACAATGAGAGCGATGGGAAAAGCAAGAAGGAGAACACTCCCTCTGAACTGCTTTATTTCCCACGCTTCCTTTTTCTTCTGTCTACTGACAGATGTCATTTAAAATTACAGAAATACTTTTGAAAATATTTACAGTACACGCGTTAAAGAAGGGTGCTTTTTCGTAGCTTGGACAGCTAACATAGAGGCAGGACATCATTAAACTGTGCCGTGTTTTTTTTTTTTTTTTCTAAAAGGGTGTGGAAGATGGGTTACTTTGGCTGGCAATGAAGAGATGGGGAATCTCAATAAACACAGGCAGAACTGGCAAACTAGCAACTTCTTGTATGACTGGGTTAGAGAAGGTGCATTGACATACAATGGTTAAGTTAAAACACCCAGACTATGGCTACATTGCCTCTACGTGCCTGGAAGCGTTAGGCAGCCAGGGATACTGACAGAGTAGCACACTCCTGGGGTTCTTCAAAGCGCTCGAGTGATTAGTATGTTATCATTACCATTCGAAACGTGATTTTGCTATTCCCTCTTGGCAAAGGTGACACGTCTCAGGGAGACGGCCGGCAGACTCAGCGTGCTAAAAAAGCCACTTCAAAGCTTTATCTTCCTCAATTTTCAGCCTTTCTCTCTCCTCCGTTCTGTCTTCTTTTGGGGTTGGGGGAGGAAATCGGGAACGTGGGTGGTGCAAGGTGGGGGCATATTGGTGGCAGAGTATGCGTCTGTGATCATTAGAATAATGCGCCCCCAGTTAGATGGTGACAGGACCCGAAGGGAAGGGTGAGAGTTCAGCTACTAAGAAACTAATAATGCCCCAGTGTGATGGGCTTAATCATGAAATATTTCAGACAGGAATATGGTACTGCACTGTCGAAAACAATGGAAGAAGGATGAGTGACAGAGGCTACAGACCATTTCTGTTATAAATTAGCTAAATCTGCAATGCAACTGATTCCTCAAATGTTTGTGGAAGACAATGGCATTCGGACACTGTAAAAATGAAAACTTGAAATTGACGGTTTCATTAGGTTCCTTTTACTAATTCAACAAAAATACTGTGACCAGTTTTGTGGAGTTTGTGGAGTTTTGTGAAGTTATTTAAGGCAACCTATATTCCTAGTGTAGTGAATGGGGTCAAGTGATCATAAGCATCTCTGTTTATCAGACATTAAAATAAGTAAAAAATTGTAGAACTTGTATAAATAAAATGTTCAACATATTTTTCAGAGACAAAGAACAGAGGAGTTTTTATGATGTTCTGGAATGAAATCTGGATTCACTTCAAGTCTGATAGCATGGTAAGAAAGTGGTAAGTTCACGTGACCATTGTGTGCAAGGTTTCTGGGTCGCAGCCAGTGTAAGGCAAGCTTTTAGAAAGTACATCCTAAATATGAGGTTGTGCAAACATAAAAGATTAAGCTAGCAGTTAGAAACTATAATTATGATGAACTAATCATTTTAGGTTATCATAACAAAACATGAACCAATCTGGTACAATACGTTGCCTTGATTTTATTTGTCTCAACTGTCGTTTTTACAGCGTGTGAGCATTTTCAATATATTTGAAATCAAGGATTACGTTCATGCCACCATTAACCAAGCTAAGTTATAATGTTATGCAACCGCTCATGCTGGACAGAAAAAAATAAGAGGGTTTGCTGCTGGAAGCTGGAAGAGTTGTTCATATGCATAATTGTTATAAAATAAAATTTAAAAAAATCACATGACTTACATGTGTTCTCCCTCAGCAGACAATACCAAGACAGGAATTGTAATGATCACAACACAAATATCCAACATCAAAATTGCAATTATTATATTTCATTGATTGCTGCCACCATATTTCTAAAATATTAAATGAAAAATAAAGTCCACTGTCCATATAAACTTGACAGTGACTGACTGTGCTCATGTGTCTGCATCCACTGTCCACATCTTAGGGTGTGTCAGCAATATGTGATTTACATATTGCTGTTAACAGCTACTACTATCACAACGGGCCATGTGTTGCATTTTAAATCAGGGTCGGTGCAAGACAGCCCGAAATCTAGCCAAGAAAGGTCACCACCCTATACATTCCATACACAGAAATCTGTACAATAACGTCAAGACATAACACCACTAAAGATGTCAGTAAACTGTGTACACTTGATGTTTAATGCAGTAGTTAGCAGGTAAAATCCTTGTCGGTGTGTTTGTCACAAGGAATTCAAAGTGGCAGCAGACACCTGCTGTGCGACATCGTCCACCATAATGGACCACACTGTGATGTAGCCATTGACAACATCTAAAAACACACACCTCTGAGCACACTGTCAAGCTCAAAAAGAATACTGGGATACTTTTAAATCTGTCATTTAACAAGGAACGGAATATGATGATTAGATAGCAGCTTCTCGCAGAGGAGTTTACATAATATATGCTAAATATCGTGAAACTGAGTGAGCACCTCCCCTCCGCCACCAATCCTGTCATAAGCTTTGTACAGCGTTTCATCTGACACCTACATTTTGAAAAGTAGAGATCTTCTTATGAACCATGAAAATTGTGTTTTTTTGTTGTGCTTTTTTCGCGTCAAGCAACACTCCTCAGCTGTAAGTTATTAACAGGGAGCCCCAGAACAATGCAGCTGTAGCTCAAAAGAAATCTCTCCCCTCTCTTTTGCTCTCCTGCCTTTTTTCAATATCAAACACAGACGGTTACTATCACCATTTTCCAAAGTTCAGATGATTTCCTTATTATTTCAATAAGGGTGGGGGAGAGTCAAAGTGAATAATGATGACAGCTGTGATTCAGACTGACTGTGTGATCTTCTGTGCCGTTTGTTTGGGACTTGTAAGACGAGGAATTACAAGTGTCAAACAGCTGTGAATACGGGTGCTAAATATTTAAACATGTTTTGCAGCGGAAGGGGAAAAAAAGTATAGTTGCTTTTTTTAAAGCGAGGCCTAAGTGTGTATAAGCTTCACAAGCCTTTGAATCAAATGTAGAAACAAAGAAGGGAAAAGACTGCAATGCAGAAGTGCAATGGTACAGTGGGCACAGAATCAAAACCTGTTATGTAGATCGAGCCTTCCAAAAGCAGCGAGACAGCTGAAGTAACTCAAGATGTCTTCCAACCCTGAGGCTAAGAGGACATGCACAAAGGGCTTGGAGAGAAAAAATGGGAAACAACAGAATAAGGCTTAATAAAAGAAGTAAAAGGCATCATAACCAAACACCAACGGCCAGGTTGATGCTCTAAATTATAGATAACTGACAATCCAGAAACTGCACAAGCACTTTAACTAGCAGCAGTTCTCTGGTCATTACAAAATGTGGGTTCATAATGTGTACGAACCACTGCTTACCACATATGACAAAACAGAAGTAGAACTTTGCACACTTCAGCCACCAGAGTAAAATATCCAAAACTGCAATTGCTTTTTTAAAAATGTATTTATGGTGGAATAAGAGCAGGGGCCCATTTCAGGAAGCAGGTTTAAGAAAAAGCCAGAGTGAGTTATCCTGGAAGTAATGAGAACTGGTTTTTGGTTTCACAAACAGGCCCAGCGTACCACTGAGTCAATTACCCATGCAATATACTCCATGGGGCTAACCCCATTATCCAAATGGTGATGTCATTAAACTACAATACTGTGCAGTAATACAGTAATGCATTCTTGTATTTTAAGACACTGACACGGTTTGTCCAGATATGTTGACCAGTCAGTGATTTTTGCTTTACCTAAGGTCACAAGTGACACACCACATTTGGCAAAGAAGTCCCACCACGTAGTTGACTGTCTGTAACACACGTTGGTTTTCCACTGGTCGCCCCTGGCCCAAATGTGAGAGCAGCCCTCTGCCACTGTGTTTGTGGACCAAACAGCATCTGTGTGCCACGGTCCACCAGCACACAAAGCCAAAACTTAGGCTGTTCATGACTCTGGCTACGTGACCAAGCATACAGTATGTGGACCTGGTGGGTCATCAGCCTCCTTTGCAAGGTTTCATACTCCGTGATGGACAGCATTCCCTCTGTCATCAAAATCTGAAGATGTTGCATGTGATTTTGCAAGGTCAAGGGCTTGCGTGAGCTGTTCTCAGCCTCATAAGGTAAAGCACATGGAATCACTTGTGACGTAGATATAAATTGTAGTGAGTGAATGCTGGATTCCATTAAGCCACTCCACATGCTGAGATAAATTTTAGACACACACCCCTTTCAGGAAGCGAGGGACAGTCCGAAACCTATTCATCACTGCTTTCCACATTTGCTCGTGTGCACAGAGACCTTCCTGTCTGGATGCGTCAAGCGCAAGCTCTTGGTAGGGTCTCACCAAGTTTATCTTGCGATGTGGATGGTACAACATCCAGTTGCTCTTGCAGAGTGAGGAATAAAGATCAAAAGCAATCAGCGTATTTACTTATGGACCAGAATGTATAAGCACAATATAATGTAAAGTTCCTCCTGAAAGAATGAACATGGCACAGGTTCATTATCAAACAACTTATTTTAAATGAGCTAAAATCAGCTAATTTGACAGGCAATTTGATCTTTCATGAAAAAAGAGTTGTGTGGTTAGTCTCCATTTTCACTAAGTCATTAAGTTCAGTCATTTGGCAGTGACTCTTAGTGGGTGTTGTGGAGTGACTGAATCAGGGATGGCTTCAAAACAATGAGCAACGGCTTTAAATCCATAACTTAGAAAAGAAAAAAATCTTTTGGAGCATAGGGCCCTTAATATGTATTGGATCACAGTTGTACAGGTCACATTTCCTTTCCAAAATGATTACTTCACACCAGTATGCAAATAACAAGCTCGCTATGCAGAGGGGCCATTCTATTCTGACCAGTGACATGGACGATGATCACGACGTGTTGTAAAAGACAAAAAACAATATTAGCTTAAGGTGATGTTGTCAGTAAAGTAGATATTTCATAAAGGTGCTGTGCATTTATTGGACATGATGGGTATATAGCAACATATTTCCTTGGAGCTTTCCAGTTTTTCTCGGTAGTGTAGTCTGAGGATACACTCTTTAGCTTCAATAACCATGGGGATAATCTGAAAGTTCATAAAATCAAGACATTGAGATAACATCAGGTTATAAAATGGATTGATAGCCATGCTGTTTGGTACACAAAGCTGATGAATATTAGAGACAACAATATTTCAGAATGGAGGAAATGATATAATCATGTTGATTTTAAAGCTGTGGGCCTACATCAAAGTGAGAAGTAGGAAGAATCAAATGCTATGTTAACGCCCATCGTGAAAGCTTCTCTTACATCAGTAATTATCTTCAAAAACTATATCAGTCATAATATCTTATCTGTGATGAAAAAATGGAAGCACTAGGCTGCGATGAAATTCTTATCTTTGGTTTGGCCATTAAGTAGTTCAATCAGACAATGAAGAAAAATACAGCAAATGAGCATACTCACATTTTGTACAACAGGGACGAGGGCAATTGGAAATTTTAGAGCCAAAGCAAATTGAAGCCCAGCAGAAAAGAAGCACTTACCTCTTCGCGTAACTTTATCAACTGCATCATGAAAGCAGAAGGGAGAGGTGACAAAGATGGAGAGAGGGAAATAGCAGTTTAATAAAGAACAGAGGGAAGAATATCAATCATTTGGCCAGATAGAAAATGAACCTCAACCATTTCTTTGGATGTTTCATTTTTGGAAGCCAGGAGACTGCGGGTTCAGTATAGAAGAGATGTGATTTGGAACAAACAATAAGCCGTCACCCAGAACCAAGGGTGACCGCAGCACCGTCCAGTACAGTCAAGGAGTCTCGCAGTATTATCTCCTTTGGAAGAAGAGGGACGTATTCATTGTGCAGAGACAGCATAAACCATTGAGGACATCAAAAGTCATTCATGATTATGACATTAAACAAATTAAATATCAAGAGTGCTAATATGACAGCTCATCTTTGAACATTCATACAACAATTCAACGCCCTTTAATATCTGAAAATGACGATGTGAATGCTGTTTTTTTATCTTAATTGCATAGTCTGCTTAGCTAAAATACAAACTATATTGTGACTTAAAAAATATTACAGAGAGTATAAATAGGCTAATTAGAATATAATAAAAGTGAGAATACGGCTATACAATTGAAATGGGAATAAACAAAACGGAATGTTGAAACACTGGAGCAGTGAATATAATCAGAACAGAATGGAGACATATATTGACTCTCACTTTGTTTCTTTACGTTTGAATTTCAATTTTTTTAACTCCACACAACTACCTGCTACATCTACATTATTGAGGAGGTCAAAGGCTAAAACTTCACCGTGCAGGTGGTTTTTGGCAGCCTGAACAAACGCAGCAGATCCCGTGATCCCATGCCCCGGCTCTGCCATTAGTCAATAGCTTGCAAACAAAAGTGATTCCAGCTCATTTGTGCTGCCTGACTGATTACAAGATCTCATTGAGGCTGTGACAACACCACACACACTGGTGCGGTTCACTTTATTCTTGCGATTTTTCCTTGGCTTCCATTTGACAATGCAGCGGGTAATGCTGAGATTTTTCCACACGGTAGTGAATCTTTGAATTCTGCCTGTCCCATTATTCAAAACTGCACTACTGCAATTTTTCTGTTATGATAATCAGCTATATCCATTTTTTTTTTCTTTTCAAACAAAAGATTTTTTTTTTTTATCCAATACGGAATTCGATACAAGTGGTAATCTGTTTCCTTTGTACCCAAGAAAATCTAGTCCATGCCGGCTCAAACCAGCACAATCTCTTGTGGCCAAGCCTTCTGCTGTCACTGAAATCGAAACTATTCCACACAGTGTTCGTGTGCGGAAATTGTGTGCATTGGTTCTTTGTGTGTGGTGGATGTGTGCGTGTTTGTGCGTGTGCGTGTGCGTGTGCGGCAGAATTTGCGTTGCATGCAGAGGAAAGAAAAAATGTGCAGTGGTACCACATTATAGAAAAAAACCACACACAAATGATAGTGCCAATTCAGTCTCTGTCAGCGTACTGATAACGAATAAATGCCCCAGTCTATTAAATCGTCCTTTGGCCATTATCGCAGGGCCAACACGCCATTTTCAAAACTTATGGTCGCTCCCAATTTACGTAGCTAGAAATCCAGGCTGTGTAACCAACAGATTTGTGACTGGTAATGATCGACTCAGGCAGCGCTATATGAAATGATCCTGACCTCTTTCAGATCATCAGGAATTAAATTGACTGATTCACCCCAGCCCCCGCCATCTTCTCCCCTCTACTATCGGAAACGTCTTATTAGATAAAACAGACTGAAGTTGTGAGCACTCGACTCACAGTAAGAATGGGAAACAACTTTCAGAACGAAAAGACATGGCACCAACGAAGCAAACAGCTTATTGAGATTTCATCATCATGCACAATTTTACTTGTCATTGCATTATTTCTCTGAATAGAGCTGTGTCTTTTGAATGTGTTTTTGAAATATGCATGTCCAAAGAAACCCATACTGTCACATCACAATAACAACATTTACAGAAGAACAGTGCTTTAATTCTGTCAATGACAATGGATGTGTAACATTTAAAGTGAAGATGAACTTTTAAGAACTATAACAAAATAAAAATAATAGAAATAATAGACGAACAAAATAACAATATTGGGGAAATTCACATTAAATTTGGCTGCAGGTTTTGAATTTCCTGTAAAAATCAAATGTTCTAAAACTGTCCAAACAATAGAAACGCATGTCTCCACGAGGCCTCCCAGATATAATAAATCACCTTAAAGCACATTTTGAAGAACCAGGGTAACTAGAGTAATTAAATATGTAGTTTTCTTTGAATACCATAATAGGTAGGCAACAATAATTTGTAAAAAAAAATAAATAAATACAGTGAACATTCCTAATTACCAATTTAGGGAAATAGCAATTTGGTTTCTTTGTGTTTTCTTTTTTTTCAATGTTGTTTTGTTTTCATTTGGACTTCATTTGGAATTTAAAGCATTGGTTGTGACTTCACCTTTTTTGGTTTTGTGCCGACTGGAGTTTTTTACAATATGTTGGATGAGAATCATCCTATCAACAGATGAGAATCAACATTTTCAGTTAAAAAAGCTTACTGGTTTTTTTTGTTTTTATTTTAAAACAGAAAAATGCAATCATACAAAATTAACACTTGAAAGGTAATTTAACGTTCTGAAATCATGCAAAATAACAAAATTGAATTCAGTTTGGTTACATTCAAATGGCAAGATATATTATTCATAAATAAAGGGGTAATGGTAGTAATTACTTCATACATTACTGTCCATTAATGTTTTTTTTTGTTTTTGTTTTGTCTAATAAAGAACATAAACACAGCAACTTATATAGAACAACACTTATCAAATAATTTACGATGTCACTTAAGAAAAAAATAATTCAAGATGTTCTTGATATCCTCTGACATGATTTCGTCAGGACACATCAATTTCTAGAACGTGACATCTCTGACAGCCTCTCTCCTTCCAACTTCAGCAGAAAATGTCAGACTCACTTTTGTGTCACGTTAATTTGCCGGGAATATGCATATCAATTACGCATGGCGCCTTGCGATACATATGTTTGTAAGATGTGTGGTTCATGGGTCATCATTGAAATGCTAATCATAGACTGTTCAAATAAAAATATTGAAAACTATATCTCACTTTGCTTGGCTGGGAATCATCTAAATATACACTCATTAAGTGTGCAAATATGCATTTGAGCATTCATCTTTCTTTCCTTTTTACAGCGTACAAAGTATTTATTTGCATGGGGTGTGTGTGTGTGTGTGTGTGCGCGCGTGTTTAGAAAAAGGGAGTGGGAGTGTGTGTTGCTTGAGACACAATAACCCCTGAGAGTTTGCACCTGATTCTAAACATAATGTATAATTAGTCAAAAGAAGTGTGGTCATACTTAAGCGAGGCTGCGTTTTGAGCGGCAGCTGTGCAGGTGAGCTGAAGGTTGGTGGGAGAAAGGCTGCCTGCTCATTCCGTTTTGATAGTTTCAATCAAACGGCTTCACTTAGAAAGAACTGGCAAATCTGTTTTGAAAATTTACTAATGCATTGCAATAGTTTATCTTTTCTAACAGTACTACTTCACAAAAACAAAATACTAAATACACATTCAAATCAAACATGCAACACTTGGGGGAGGTTACATTTGTCAAACATGAAATGAAAAAAAAAGCACAATTTAAAAAAATGATTTAAACTTGTGTCTTGTAATTACTGAATATAAATTCAGTCTTTTTCCACCAATAATGATAATTAAAAACATATTAAGTCATGGGCCAAATGAAATTCCAACAATGTCAATAACAACAGTAACATTCCATGTTATTGAAGCATTATCTCAATCAGTCAAATCAATATTATATTTCAGCTACCCTCTGAGTATGGTATTTTATATTAACTATACTAATAATAATAATAATCATACTTATTATTTGTATTAGTAGTAGTAGTAGTAGTAGCAGTATTATCAATGTGTAACATGCATCACATAAAATGTATAATAATAAAATAAAAATAATTCGGGACATATCAATTTTCTTTGATTTTGAATTAATATACCAATATTCATTAATCAAATTAAATTATTTCATAATTAAATTCCTGAATGGAAAAATGCTGTCACCAGTTTTGTTTGTTGCAGAGCTAAAATACACGTTCATAGATGATATACATTTATAAATGGCTTTGTGTACATTCTTTTGTTTTCTTTTGGCTCTGCCTATAAATTATTGAATAAAGTTTACATTGTTTGATAAATGATTTCATAATTTTAACCGTTATTTTTATTTCTTTTTTTAAACCCATTCAAAGCAGCTAACTCCGGCAGCTCGGCACATGGTGAGTATGTGTGTGTGTGTGTGTGTGTGTGTCTGTGTGTGTATGCGATTCAGTTGTTGGAGGATCTATTATTTGTCTATAAAACTAAGCCCGGCAGGAGGACAGCTGTGGGTCGCTCAGGGTAGGGAGGCTGAGATTTTGGACTGAAATTCGGGTCGAATAGTTTGTGTGTGGGTCACAATCTGGCTATAGTCAGACTCAGGTCCCATGCCCCGAGCTCACTCGCTGGCAGACCAGCTTTGCATTAAACAGTTTTCCTTCCGCGTGACTTGGTGACAATACCCCTAGTTTCAGATCTTGGCGGCCTCGAAGAGGGGCCCATCCTCCTCATCCGCAGGGGCCACGGAGCCTTACACACCAGCCTAGGTCGTCGTCACTATTATTAGCACCTCACCTGGCTCTCCGAGGAGCTGGCATCATCCCCCAGGAGCTCGTTGCGCACCTCATCACTGTAGGCGATGCGTGACCTTTTCTGCAGAGACAGGAGAGTGGGGAAGAAGGACAAAAAAGAGGGGAAGGAGAGAAAACAAGTGGAGAAATAAGGCTTAGTACTGTCGCCGAAGCAAAGATGGAACAGGCATTTCTAAAACACGAGAGCCCCCTAATGGAACTCTGTGACAAACTGAGTCACAGAGAGTTTGAGAGTGTGTACCATGCAACACATGTAGCGACTGCCTCCTGCCCGTGCCACCTTCCAATGTGATCTACTTTACCTGTAGCGACACAGAAGTGGTGGCAAAGACTCCCCCCAACCCTTGGGCCACTTAAACAAATACAAGTCGAGAGATAAAACCAGATCTTGTGTGCATGAAGCGGCTGCAGAAGAGGAGGACAGGGGGAAAGGGCCAGGGAGATGTGTTATAAGGAAGTATTACTTGTCAGTGCTAAATCTTTTCTGGGGGCTGTCACTGCTGTCAGGCCAGTGCAGTTGGAGCCTCTGTGATAACACCAATGCTGAGACTCAGACAGGGAATAATTCATCACCCATTGGCGGCCCATCCGAGTCGAGGACGGCTTTTGCTCACACACACAGACACGCTCACACAAACAAACGCACACACGCAGACATAGATTGAAAAGAATAACGGAGAATGCCATGTCCAAAAAAGAAGCACTGACACATTCACACGCACTTCAAGGTTTGCCACCTCAGATTGGGGAAGAGTGGGCGGCCATTGTACCGCTTGTTTACAGACGCCCAACCTGTGCAGAAACAGGCTGTCTGTGTGCCTTTTCAACATCAGCGGCAGGCGCGCACGCACACTTTTCTTTCGGATGCTGTCTTGACAAGGAGGGCTGCACAAGGTGGCAAAAAAAAAAAATCAAAGACAAACAGCAGCAGAGGAAATAAATTATTGCATTTTTCCTCATCATGAGTTCAACCTGTTGGCTATGTTTACTTGCATATGAATAATAACAAAGAGGTGGAATGAGGGAAGAAACACCAATTACCCAGTGGGGGCATTGTTTCTACTCCAACCTACTATATTTGGAAGAAGCAGCAGCACCCAGACTTTGATTCATGCAACAAAAAAATAGAAAACCAAACTTGGAAAAGGTGAAAAGAACCTTCAGTGTAATGGAGTCAAGTTGCTTGATAGGGTGAACTTAGGAGTAAAAAGTCAATCATTCTTCAGCGTCTCTGGCGGTCATCCAGAGCACTGAGTGGAAGGTAGTGCTGATGTTATTTGGCTATTATGATGGTAGTGGAGGCCATAGTTCTCTGGGGTAATTACAGAGAAGACTAGAGCCTGATTGACCCAGACCATCAGTAGTGCACCCCAACAATCCACACCGCAGAGACCTGAAATGGTGTGTGTGTGTGTGTGTGTATATATATATATATATATATATATATATATATATATATATATATATATATATATATATATATATATACACACACACATATGTATATGTGAAAATCTATGAAACCTGTTTTTTTTCTCTTTCACTAATTGATTTGAATGGGCAAAAGCAAAATAAATGACAAGCCAAAATACACACATCAACAATGATGTTCAATGTGATCATGAGTCTACAATTTCAATCGTGAGGCACGTGAAAAAAAGAAGAATAAAAAGAAATAAAAGAAAATGGAGAAACCAAAGGCGACATGTTAACTTGTGCACAAGTCACACAAACACGATCTTTCACCAGGAAAACACCCACATATTCCATTTAAGTGGAGTTTCATCTTAAAGAGCTGCAGAGCAACTTGGGGCGAGACGACTTGAGCGGTAATTGAGAGGAGGACGCCACAGAGCAGCATTGATTTGAATGTGAAGCCTCACTACGCCTTCAAATCACACGCAGAGGTTTTTTGGTATTTTCTAAATAGCTGTTTGTTGCAGATGAATGCAATGAGAGCAGTGTGGATGACAAAGGAACTAAAAAAGAATGGGAAATGTCACTGAAATGAAAGCCTTGCCGCAACATCCCCCTTTACTTACAGTAGACACATTTCAGTTTTGAGACTTCCCCTCTGGAAAACAACAGATCCCAGAACGATTACCTGTTTCTGTTTTGATGTGAGACATAAACAGCTATTTCCAGCCTAACACAGTTAGAGTTGGATTACAAGTACCTTGAGGGGAAAAGTAGTTGTTACATCATCATATGAGGTCAGGCATGATGATAAAACACAGCCTCGAGAAGTCCAACAGAAATTAAACACAGACCAGAAAGTTTGATCACATTATTTTCACTTGAGTTTCTGACATCAGACCTGCTTTAAGGGCTGCAGATGGCAGACACACTCAGTGGAACAATAATAAAGTGAACTTCTTTCTACTCTGGCAACTGTACTGTAAATCAAAATGACAACCTGTTACTATCAAGCTTGGCAGTAAACCTTATTGAATGCAAAACATAAGACTGTTTTGTTTCTAAAAATATGGATGTAGATAATCAATCTTCACAAAGGGATGATGTACAACAAAAGATTGGAAATATCCAGCTCCGAATAACATATCATGAGTCAACACAGGAATGCCCAGTTGCAAAAGATCTAGATCAGAATCATTTATAGTGTAAACTTCCAGCTCATGGAGCTTAGAAAAACAAAAAACAAAGCCTCAAACTTTCTGATGGAAATTACTTTCATGGATGCCATTAATGAATAACACATTTGAATACAGCCACATACCTTCCTGCCATTACTGTATCAACAATGACTTCCTGAACACAATAAAATGGAAAGGTCTCTGCCTTTTGCTGTACAGCACCTTGAGACAACTTCTGTTATGATTTGGTACAAGTTAAATAAGATTTAACTAGAATGAGTGTAATGAATTGGGAAGAATAAGAGCACGGAAATTGTCAAGTTTCTGCATCTGCAGACTGAATCCTGAAGCTTGTGAAGAGAGAAATTAATCAGGCATTGTTATCTTAAAAAGAATCAGTGCTCTTAGAAGACACCGTATTGCTCAGAATAGAGCTTTTTTTTTCTCTCCTTTTGAAAGGTCTGTCTTTTGTCACTTTTTAATCTCAGGTGAGCATTTGCTTCTATTCCCGGAAGCAAACAAGACATGCTTAACTTTATGCAAAGTGGTCTGCCTTTAAAACATGACACATCCCGTCAAGGAGGGGCCGCTATGCTGTCAAAAAAATACACTTTTTACCTCTGGTGACTTGGACAGCAAAAGGAAAATAACATTCATCTTTACCCATCAAAATGTAATTACATATGCATGAATAACAATTTATATCAGATATGTTAATTAGCATTGAATAATTATCTGAGGAGTAATTTATATTTATCTCACTATGACAAAAGAATGATCATTTGTTACTGAAGAACATTCGTTTCGGATTAATTTGCATTTCAGCATTCAGCATTCATATATATATATATATATATATATATATAATGTGTGTGTGTGTGTGTGTGTGTATATATATATATATAGTTAAAAAGTTGAGTAAAAAAAAAATTAAACCAATAAATGGACCTCATTTGACAAAATAATAACAGAGTCAAGTATTGACACAAAAATCTACTACAGGAAATTTCAATAAAAGCCTTGAACAAAAGTGCAAGTGAAACCAATTATTAAAATAAATATAAATAAAAATATAACTTTCAAATAAGCTAGCTACAACAACAATAATAATTCCAGTGGTATCATCAGCAATATATTGAAAAGAAGGTTGTGTGAGGCTGGATTTCATGCAAATGCTGTAATCATGTAAGCCAAACACTACAGGGTCGTAATAGTGTGTTTAAATGATACAACATTGGAAACAAAAAATGGCAAACAAAAGCAAGGTTTTCATGTGTATCTGAGGTTTAACCTTAGAACAATCTTGATGCAAAAACTTTCAACACTGTAAGAAGTGCATGTCAAAAGTGCAACAACAAAACACTGTTGTTGAGCTATTATTTCCTCTTCATTCCTCCAAGCATCCTGATTTAATGTGACCTAGTCGAATCTCATTATTTACTGAGAAGCACACGGTGAGAATTTCGACCTGTGTGTAAAAATAAATCGATTATAAAGTATGTTGTGAAGAGAAAAACTCCAATGATCTTACCGCAGTTTACGGCCAGTAACCTCTGATGACAGGTGCATGTGATAAACTGAAAGGTTAATAAACACTTCCTCACCTACTGAGATAGTTTCCAGAGAGAGATGAGGACCAGTTCAACATTGGGGGGAGAGGTGGACCAAAGTGGCATGGTGTCAAAAGGAAGCCGAGACCTTTAAGCAGGCGCAAGTATCACAACAGCGTCTTAAATAATGCATCTCCACTCAGCACGGGGTGTAAGGCACGCAAACACAATCAGAGCCGGCACAAAGGAAGACGCACACTGAGACTGTTGTCTCACAACTCCATTGCTTTTTGAACATATACAAATTGGTTGAGGTTGTTCAATTAAGTAAGTGTTTTTTTAATGCATTTGAAATAGTATCAGACAATTGCAGACAACATTGGGGACCGTCACCGGGGGGGAATCATTGTGCCTTTGTTTTATCGCGGTCTTTGGTGCCATTGACTCTACTTCTGTCTGTTGCGAGTGAGTGTATGCGACATGCACTGGAGCGGCGCTCTACGATCGTCAGCGGCTTCTTCGAGACTTTGCAGGGAAACCTCCTTTAGAGATGGTACACAGGCGACATATGTGAGCGGTAGCCTGGTGTGTGTTCTCTCCCTTAATAGATGAGCAGCAGTGGCAGAGAAGCCGGAGCCTTTAGATATCAGCATGAGGCCTCTCATTAGCTCACAGGTTGGCGCTTTGCAGCCTTCCACGCGCGCCGCATTGTGTTCGACTTCCATGAAAAACCCGAAGGAGTCTACTATGGGAAACACAAATAAAGGTGAACAGACATCCAGACGAGGTGATATATGAGCTGGAGATGTATCGAAACAAGGAGGAGGTAAGAAGACTTGTTTTCAGAGAAGCCAAAGAATAAGAGCTTCAAAAAGATGCCAGAAACCCCCAAAAGGTCAGATGTGGGTTTAATTCCATCAAGCACTGCTGCTCCAACTTTATCCATTTAATTTAATACAATTGTAAAAATGTAACATATCATAAAATGTATCAAAGATTTGAATAATAAACATTGAGTAAACACAGCTCATCTCTGGGGGGTAATATCTGGCTGTTTGCAAGGGAAAGAACACAGTATTCGGATCGAAGCCTTTCATGCTCACACCTCTGTGATACTCACGCTGTAGTTCCGTGTCAAAGTCATTTCTACTGTTACACACAGCTGAGATCAGTATGCCTAACGACTGTGCCCACAAAGAGAGAGGCAAAAGTATACAGGCACGGAGGGGATTGCTAGTGAACTCCAAACAAAAGAGCAAATTCAAGGAGGGCTTTGATTGAAGATGCTTCATATACTTTTTGCAGGCCAGGGGAGCATTTCTCAATGTTTTTTGTTTTTTTTCTCAAGGCATAAGGTCCCCATTAAACCCAATATTAAAATATGGAGGTGCTACTAATGAAAAATCAAAGGCCCACTTGCCCCTCCCGTGCCCACATCCTTCGATCTCCGTTTCCCTCCTTCTGCCCTCCTCAGTCAGAATTCTTTGGCCCGTGGTTGTGTGAGAAAGGATAGAAGGAGTAATGTTATAAAAAGAAAAAAAGAGGAAGGAAGAAAGAATGAGAAGGGAGGGAGGTAGAGATGAGGGACCAGGGTGCTGGTGGTGCAAAACGGAGACAGACAGCATCGGTTGGAGGTGGAAATCAATAGAGCAGAGCCGTCGGGGAGGCGGGCCGACGGGGCAAGGAGGTAGAAGAGGAGGAACCGACACAGGGGCCCAGGCTCCGATCACAACGCTGGCTTCTGGCGTGCAGTGGGGAATAAAGTGGGCCTCTACAGGTCAGCACCAGAGAAAAAGGTGAGATTAGAGGAAAGTGGAGGAGGGATTTTCACAGAGTGAACGTGGGAAGGGTGGGAGAGATGCGAGTCGGAAGATGATGAGAAATGAAGAGGGGTGTTAGGTGGTGCGCAGCTTTGGATACCTGGAAAGTCAGGGACCAACCGGCCCATTAGCCTGTGGCTACCTACATATAGTTCAGTGAACCCTGTGCAGACAAGAGCTCTTCTACTATCAGTCTTCCCATCTTCTGTAAAGAAAAAAATATCTTCACTTTTAACCCCTTGGAAAGAGGCCCGCTCCTGACCTCCATTTATGATTCATAGCTGTTTGATGTCTATTCCTGGAGTGTTATCTAAAATTGTAAAACATAATAAAAATATCTATATATTAAAAAAAAACAAAACAAAAAAAACTAGACACAAAAGGAGAAGAGTTCCGGCTGCTGATCCTACTCGTGTGCACATCCATCAACGGACATGCCGTGGAGACCATCTCCTTCAGTGCTGTCCGCTACTTTTAATGTGACCATTGTTAGCTGTGAATAGCAGCATTATTAGCATGAGAATACAACAGCACACATAGGGACTTAGCTGGAGTATTAACTCAATATATTTATGTATACTTTGTCATTTCACTGGCGAGGACACATTCAAATGCTGATGAGTATGCCAGCTGAAGCCTGTCTAACATGTGGCCTCATGAACTGCAGCTTCCAGATAAATTTGTCCAGGAATTTGTAACATTTGCTAAGATACGTTTGCATGACAAATATTTACACCTGCAACACAGCAGAATGGTGATGCACCTTATCTATGTGTAAAATGTAAAGACATGATGATCATCCAAGTCCAAAGCCAATGTTAACGTGTTAAGTGATATTGAACTATAGAAAATAAAACCAAGATTGTTATATATCTTCAAATGCATTATTTATATTTTCTCTTTCATTAATTGATTTGGATGGTGTATATATATATATATATATATATATGTATATAGGCAAATATTTGAAGCCAACTTACAGTCAATTGTAAATAACAATTCAATTGAAACATCAAAACTTTAGACAAACTCGCTTGTATAAAATATTCTGAATATTCCCATTACTAGTTGTCCTGTTTTACTTTGCCAGGCACAAAGATGCAGCTGTAAGTTAACTGAAGTTTACTTACAAGTCAGTGTGAACTAGTACTCTTTCTTGCCGTTAATGGGTTATTATTTTATGTTTGTTGTCTTGGCATCATATACCCCCCACGTTTTAAAGAAAGCTAAATAGTACCAAAGGACAAGTGAGAAACACAAACAAAACACATGCTCTCGTCAGCGTGAAATAAAACATGAATCACATGTAGTAATTGCGAAAATTGGGCGATTTGTACTCTTTCAGTGGGCGACTGGGTATACTTTATCAGTTGATAAAACACTTCAAGAAGAACCTCTGTTACACGAGAGGGATCATTTTGGACTATAAATGCACAAGGACTCAAATCGACACAAAGAACAAACAAGTGCTCCACAGTGATGAGAAGAACACAGTTGAATCTCCAGGCAGGAGTAGGCTGATGCTCTAATGGCGGCCAACCTCTGGGATAATTGAGAAAAAACACAACAACCTTAATTCATCTTTCACAATGTAACTCTGATCAAGGCCACAGCCAGATTCCACTGCAGGCTTCAAAAGCACAAGAGAAAAGGCAAAACTGTCTGTGGCTGCAAGCACAAACACATTCTCTTTCTAGTCGGCATGCTGCCTCATTAGAAACACTTAGGATGAGAAGGAGAAACTAAGTTTAATTGTGTCTGTGTCTGATGGAGTGAAAAAGGTGTAAGTTGGACTTAAAAACATGCAAACAGAGTTTTGTGGTGAAAACCACTTCTTGGAAACAATCTTATTAAAAAGCAAACGCCGAAAATCCAGACAGAGAAAAACAGGTCCAATGATTCATAATATATTTTATAAATACTTCATGAATTCTACCATACTTAAGCCAGTCTGGCAAAAAAAAAAAAGAAAAAAAAAGCGAGAGAAAACATTGTCACCTATTCTAGTACCCGCTTGTCAGCACATCACTGGGGGGTGGGTGTCACATGTCACTTCTGGTTTACACTACTGCGTGGGACAGGCAGCGCACACAAACCGGGGGTAGGACAGGAAAAAAAAAGAACAGACAGAGAAAGTGACGAGAAAGTGGAAGGGGAGAAAAGAGAAGGAGGGGGGAGGAGCAAGGGGAAGGCAGCGTTATCATATCATCGCCCCATGTCTTTAGATTTTCTCCCTTATTATCTTTAGCCCCTCTCGCTCCAGTCACTCAATCACACAAGCCCTGAGGATAGCGAGGGGACCTGGGAGGGCCTTTGCTCGGTGGCAGTCTCAGCCAGATGAGCGTCTGAAAGATATACTGATCGCTGTCACAGTGTATGGAAGTACGACACTTTGGAGGGGCCGGGAGAGATAAGCCGGAGAGGAAACGATCGCACACAAGGATAACGGCCAAATTTGCACACAGTCGAACAAAACTTGCGCTCCAGGCAAGAATGCAGATCCCCGTCCACATAGACAAGAGTGAACTTAAACAAGTAGAGGAGAGTAGGGGATGATCTGCTTACAAATCATGAGTTACAGCAATTCTGAAGCAGACTTGGACAAAAACTTATCTTCCTAACAAAGTATCTACCAGGGAGGGCTGGATTATTGTACAGTTCAGTGATGTCCACAAAATTACTAACTTAATTGATGTATTATTTCACTAATATAAATGATTTAATACAATGCTCAAATAAAATACTCTAAAAAAAAGAAAAAAAGAAAAAAACTAACTCATAACTTAAATGTAGCGCCAGAAAAGGCTGTAATTCACACTGTCGTGTCAACTTTTTTTTAAATTTTATTATAAATATTGTAGGGGACAAGAAAAATACACCATTATTACCATTAATACACATACACCATTGTCATTATAATTAAAAAAAAATGACTACTCATTGTTATTTTAGCTGTCTTATACGTTGTGCATATTTAAATTTGTAACAACTAATGTTGTCCTTGTTGAGGTCGGTAAAGATTTACAAAAAGGTTGCATATTTGACTTTATTTACCTTCACCATGGAAGTAAGCACTCCAATTGATCATGTTTTCCTATAAATGGAAAAACCAGATCAAAAGAAAAAAAAAAACAAAAATTTCAAGCCCTGTCCCAAAATAGCCACTTTGGCAGTGTGAATGATCTATCCATCCCGATTTATCCCTGACAGCCTTAGTTTAAGTTGCACTGGGTGTGCTATAAACTATTTTCACATCAATATCAAAATGTAGCTCAAGATATAAAACAAATCTGTATATTTGTAAATCCTCAATGTTCTGGAGATATTTAGATGTCCTTCATTTATCCTTTGCTGAGTCCATTGTTTTTATTAAAATGAATTTTACCCAAAACTTCTGGGTATCACTGAACCTATACCCAAACATGAACCCGACGCAGGAGTTAACAAAGGCTCCACTCATTATTTTATGATTGTAATTGTCTATTTGTATTTTCCAGTGTCTTTTGTACAAACCAGGACTTGAAATATTAAAGGAGTGTGCTACAGTGCCAAGAGATTATCATTTGTGTCCCCAAAGCCTTCATTATTGTTCATCACCTTTTTCTTTTATAGCTCTTCAAAGTCCACAGGACCTGTACATTATTTTTTCCAGCTCTGAACAACATTACTTAAGTACTGAAAGAGTAAAAAAATGTAGCAGTTTGAAGCCATGGTCTGTCAAAACACAGAAAACCATAGTCCATCAAAGTGTCTCAAATGTGTATCGAGGAAGAAGATACTTCGCTATATAAATTATGATATTGAATCATGCACATCACCGGCTCTTCTTCATACTGAGACTGTGTAAATTATCCCAACGTCTTGCAGTTTCAACTCCTTGCGTTTGACAGCATGAACTAAGGGATGTGTTTTGTAAAGGGAAAAGAGTAGGAGAAGTGAAACTAAAATAAAAATAACCTCCAGTTTTTCTTACTTTTTAATTCTGTCCACTGGCAACTTTAACGTAACAATTTCTCAATAAGACTAACATTAAGACTTAAATAAAATTTTCATGGCTCTCATGACTCGTGGAAATACATTAAAAAGCTGCATAATATGCTAGTCTTTGATAATGATCCAACTAGTTCATTATTAATTCGGTCCAACAATTGATTAATGAGATGGATTGCGGAGTACTGGGGAGAAAATTTCCATTTGTCCTTTCTCCGACATCGTTCTTTAAGCTACATCTGACCAAGTGCCGCAACTTTCAATATCAAACCCAGATAAAATGGCTTCGGCAAGAGTGACAAGAGGCTAATGTGCAAGTACATCCTATCTCTGTGTCCACAAATCCATAAAAGGCCTCAGCAAAACATGCCGTGCACAACATTCAAATGAAAGACAGAATTTGTCCAAGAAGAGAAGATCTGTTTATTTACATCTTCAATCTGCACTGGGCTCAGTGGCAACAGAGGAGAGAAATCCTTGACAGTTTTATGGCGAGCTACGAGTGATTAGACTTTGGTGTCAGTGATGGGTTGTTAAGTAACAAGCCATGAAAAGAAGCAATCTGCTTTCACTGTGCGCTGGTTAATTACAACAAGCAAGCCCAAAGCAAACTAAGGCGATTTAAAGTGTACAACATCCAACTCATGTGGGTCTGTTATGTTGCTGGTTTGCAGGAGTCGACAGGCTGAGAACACAGGTCAGAAAAACAAGAACCCTTCATGATGGATTACACCGCTGCAAACCCATAATCGCCAGAGTGGTTTTAGTGTGGGAACCGCACTACTGCCATCAATACAAATCTCCTCATACTATTCATGATTAAGTTGAACTTGTATCTATGATGTTGTGTCCACAAAGTTTTTCATAAACCACTTTGCAAACTTTTTCATACTCTGAGTTGGTTGGTTTCTGTGGCTTAAACATTCACAGTTGAGATGAAAAGTATCCAAACCTTTGCCATGTCCAATCTTAAAATTAATTATTGATTCCCCAAATAATTACAAATTACATTATTTGCCTACTTGAAGTACCATTCAAAGTAAGAATACACGTAGCTGAAATTGGTTCAGAAAGTAATCCATCTTGGATGTCAGGTGCAGCTGTCCCACGATAGCCCTCTATTTAAGAATTTGCACGCGAGTCAAGCAAGGGGGGAGACCTACGGCAGTGTCCAGATCAAATCAAACAAATAACCCTCCGGGAAACCTTGGGTGAACTACCATCTTTAACGACAAACCAAAGACTAAATGACTGATCTCAAACTGCTGGCGACAATTCCACATATTCCAATCATCTGGCCACTCCGTCATTCTGCAGCCAGTGGACTTTATCCAACACACCATAATCTTTAAGTACCATCCTGCAAAGCATGTCATTGTAGAAGCATTATTTTTCATTAGGTCTCCATTGTGGCCCCACTAAAGAGAAGCATGCAAATGAAAACATGATCCTCTTCAATACAAATAGGTCATATTTTACAAGTTGAATGAGCCCCAAGTTTCTTTACCATAAGAGATTATTGGCATCAACAACTTGTTTTTCTTCTCTATCTACCTTGGTGAGGACAATATTTGAAGGTTGTGCATTCATTATCTCCCACAGTGGATGAACAGAGTCTTTAATCAAAAGCACGAATCCGTCCACAGAAGCCACTTGACCATGACTGAATCTCAAACAAGCCTTGGTCTTGAAAAGCGAGGAAATTGCTCCTGATTTTTTTTTTTCTGTGGCTTCACCAAATATTTAAAATGAGGCATTATTAGCCTTGTAACTATCAATGACAAATTAAGATGCTAATTAAGACACAATGATGACCCGTGGTCAGAAGAATGTCACATTTGTATCCAAGCTTTTGCACTCCATTTAAAACACTTTGTGTACACTAAAAAAGTGAAACGTTTAATTGCATTTGGAGGCGAGCAAGCGCTAACTAATGAATTACCAATTGAAGGAGCAGACTTCCATTCTGCACAGAAAAGGAAAAAGGAATGAATACACAATGAATATACATAACATTTGTCAGATTGTGTCAGTAAAGAAATTAATATTTTCGTATTTTTAGAAGAAGCAAACAATCCAAGTTGATCTAAGCAGATCTAATATATGACTCCAAAAAGTTACATAATGTGCAGAGGCAAGAATGGTTATGGAGTAATGTAATATCATTAACATTTTGTTAATGAGAGCATAGCCTGTAATGAAGGTGACAGTAACTTGAATGAATTGTTTTGTTTTTGTTTTTTATGTCAGTCACCAACATGCAAAGTCACAGCAGAAGCTAAACAAACTTGTGGCCTTCATTACCCTTCATTTCGCAGAACTGGTGACCAGCCGATACCATTTTTTGAAACCGATCGTATCCAACCCATCTCATCTAACACGACCCCCCATTGCATACTCCAGGAAATAACATAAGAAATAAGAAACAGACATGCATATGACCAAAAAACAACCGAACATCATCACACAAAAACTCCATTATACCTACCCCTCCCTCATGATGCGTCAATAGAAAGGAGGAAACACATGCCATTGAGGAGTTGGTGCACAGTTGGAGAGGATTGCAATATGTAAGTCATGCAACGGCAAAATAAATGGTAGAGGGACAACTGTCTTTTTTTTTTTAGCATAACAAATCTCATTCATCACATTGAACTCGACACTCTGCCAACCACACAGAATTTAAAGCTAGTCAAGCTAAAGCTAAAGATAGCCTGAGCAAAGACCGTAATGTTTCCACTGAGTGGTGAGAAGCGCAAAGCTACAAAAAAAGAAATTGATGGAATTCATGACATTAGATGACCAGCCTTTTTCGGTAGTTGAGGACCAAGAAATGCAGGCACAATTACATTTCAAATAGATCTACAGCCTGATAGCAACACTTAAGTGATAAGATGTGTTTATTTGGTCTGTTCTCAAAACCGTTATTTTGTATACTGCCTTACTTTGTTTTTAAAAGCACAACACTATGATCGAAGATATTGTTTTTCAATCAAAAACAAGTTTCAAATTTTGAAGGTAGATCGGCTCAGTTGTTTAAGAAAAAAAAATGCAGGTCAAGCTTTTCATAAATCAGCGATTGACCATTGATTGGAAGTTAGAAACGTAATATGTGCACTGTTGAGGCATTTTATTTGGTCCAGTTTTCTCCGTAGATATTTGGTCCACAGTCCACCATACATGGAGAGGTTTCTGTCAAAGGTTTCCGATAAATAGCTATAGTCATTATAGGAATAAAACTTCATTTATATAGTATCTTTCGGAACACTGGTCCCTAAGCGCTCAATGGGCTAGAAAGAAAGAATAAACAAGCATACGCAGCGAGGAGAATGCACATGTACACATGAGCAGCTGTCATGGTAAGACAAGAGCATAGAGTAAGGTTACACTCGGAGACATGCAGGCAGATGCATGTCTAAATATATATGAATGTGCACATGGATGTAAATAGACACATATACAGCAAGAAAGCAAAATGAAAGCTTGACAATATCACTTAAATGCAAGTCTATCAAAACAATCTTTTAACATCTTAGGTATCCCATCCACAGATGTGGAGATTACACTTGTGTCTTTCAGTACAAGGTTAGCTTGTTTCGGAAAATGCTGATCAAGTAGCCATTTGTAGGGACTCTGCCCGCATCTTGGAGAGGTACAACCACATCATAGCCATTTCAGTGAGAAAAAAAGAAGGAAGACAGAAGACTTGTGCAACAAAAACTTAGAATGAAATGAATGAAAACAGAACATGACATAACATTCTGTTCAACCTTAGAGAATGAATCTTATGTCCATACAATATGTAAAATAAAGCCACCAACTTCATATGGCATGGAAATCTGACATCTGCTTGTTATAATAGAATTATTGCTGAGAAAAGCATTGTCAATAATAATTCTCTACAAACAAGGTCATCTGGGCAAAAACTCTCCTTACAAGACAAAGTTTAGTTATTCCTTCTCAGTAGTTCCTAACTCAAACTGCAAAAAGCAAATTTCAACAAACGCTTGGTCTGTCGAGGTTCAAACTCCTGCGGTCAGCTGTTCCCGTTCCAAAGTCTTGACGTTGGGGAAACATGCAAGGATCAATCTTAAGGTCCTCAGACTCAAAAGGTCAACGCCACAATAAATTCAGGTGCCAGCGCAAGATGAGCTTTAAAAGTTAATGTCAATTCTACAGTGGTTTCCATGAAGCAGGACAAATACTCAAGATTTGTTTTGGTCCAATTGTAATGGACAAAACACCACAAAGGCAAAGAGGGTGGCGACATCTAATCTACTTCAGTTTTACAATAAATGGTTTAAAATAGCAAAAAGAGAATAACTCATTTTTTGCATACTTGGTTAAATGTATTTTCATATGAAATGCAATCGAATATTAGACCGTACGCAATACCATTGTTTTTGTTTTTTTTATTTTACAAAATAGTCTAGACTCTCATCAAAGGCCTTTGTGGATAAGCCAAGAAAATTAACAGGTGATGTGTATAAGTTATGGCTACTATCTCTTATTTAAATGTGATATATAAAACTGTTCTGAAGAAACGAGATACAAACTATAGTTAAAGTGTAAACCATTTTCGGACAAATGAAGATCAGAAATGTTATAACGACCATGGACAGTTTGGGCAAAGAGGCTAGTGGACAGTCAAAACAAAAAGAGATTTTTTAAGTCCATTCACAAATCAGAAAATCCCAGTAATTATCAAATGGGTAAGAGCATGTCTATGAAAAAAGTAGGTATTCTTAAAGCAATAGCGCCATCTGGTGGAAAAATAAAGTACCAGCATCTCTTGACCAAACGAAGACCAACTATGACGATGAAAACACAAAACGGCCGTAAGAATACCTTTACGAAAATTCCGACCGAAATTGTGATGAGTTACCAACACTATAAATACTTATTGTCCAGGAAAAATGTCTCACAAATCACCAACATTTAGAAAGCAAATTAACTCCTCACAAATGACAATGTTTTTGTATTTTTTTAATCACTCCTTTAACTTACCCTGGAATTGCAAGGCTACATTTTAATAGTTACAGGGTCCTTTCAAAGCCATTGTCTCGTAAAAAGCTTGTCCAACTTTAAGTCGACGTCAGTTCATCCACAATGCCAGCTGGGCCAGGTGTTAAAGGTTTAAAGATAGTACTTCAAAGAATAGTAGCTGAAAATGCCAAGTTCATTCCAAATATAATTTCATTTTTTGTTCATATACATTGACACTAACTGACACAAGAGTTAGGGGGAGTGGGACAATATTTCCAACCAGCATCATGCCAATGCCAACACTGGCAGTGCAGAGTGAACATGTAAACAAATACGTGACAGAGCAGCAGAAAATGAATCGTGCAGAACATCAGTGGACACGTGGAGCCCCCCCCCCCCGTAGACTCCCCACTGGGAGAGAGCAGTGTTTGAAGAAAGATTCCATTAAATTAAGCCTGTGCTCGGCCTCCTCTTTGCTTGATCAAAGCCTCTTTTAAAAGTAATACCATTATTATTCCCTTCACTTAAACCAGCTGACTCCATCAATAGGATTTTTATTTACAATTTTATGACACATTCTGTCTCGTCGGGTCAAGCTGTCACCCCTTTAGCTGCATCAACTGCAATCCACAATCATTTATGACAATTGAGTCGTCACCCAAGAACTCAAAAAGCCCCAGCTCAGCTGTCCCCTTTTGTCATGCGCACTTCATAAGTTGTCTTTGCGGATGAACTGATCGAGGTCGGGTCAGCCTGGGCCAGGTCTGCCGCGGAGCAAGACGGAGGTCTAAAGCTGGCACACCAGTGGTGGGAAGACTTCAAACCATGGGCAAACGGGAGGATGAGAGAGCAGGTTAAGGGGGGAGACACCCGCGGGACGCCAGTAGAGGATGGAAAGGGGGGGGATTGGGTAGCGAGGGAGTAGAAAGGCCTTGATATCCACAGAAAGCACAACAAAGCTGGGGCTTTTTACATTAAAAAGAGAGGAGATTGCCTTTTTCCCCCCACTAGAAGCCTTTCGATCGGAGTGTCACGTCCTCGCTGGGCCTGCAGGAAGCAAGAGGCTGAGCTACAGCATTTGGCACATCTGAGGCACAACCAAGGGGGGTTGAGGTCCTGCCTTTTGGATTCTTGCATCAGATTTTCACAAGGCCAGATACATTAGACGTGTGTGTTCAGTGATTGTGGCTTACAAGGTGGCTGATCGCTTCACAGGTAGTGGTGTACAGATAATAAAAAAAGACAGCAAGTCGTGACCTTTTCACCAAACAAATGTAAGGTCATTATATATCAGGAATCACTGCATTTTTCTACTATATTCAGATTAAGACAGCATGGCACATAGACAGACACACAGAACCAGTGTTTGGGAAAATGAAAATGGGGCAGAAATGATTGACAAGAACTGTTCCTCATTCTGGTCCTTTTCAATCTCTCTAAAACATAAGATCAAATGTTGGTTACTTAACATGTACTGTAACAGATCCAGTGTGATATTGTGCAAAGATATGTGTGTCAGGTAAATGTTAAAAGTAATTCAAATTATTGAACACACCTCCAGTTATGCTAGAGAGCTTTAACATTAAAATTTTAAAGTGCCAATAATGGAACTTCAGATAACACACAATGATATACAGCGTTACAAAAAAAACATATTGTGACTACTATACATTGCTGCATGAGAAATTCATTTGGCAGGGGGATATTTTTACATCTCATGTCAAGCCTAATGACCATTTTAAAGGGCAATTACCTCGTGACAATTCTAGCAAAATCTTTCAGACACTTTAAATACACATTTCCACACTGAGTTGAAAGATTAAAGAGCTGTGTAGCAGATCGCAAAACCACAAAACTGTTCTATCACTACATAACCAAATACTGCAATATCGTTCACCTTTGAGGTAGAAATGTACGTGTCCAATATTAGAAGTAGTGCGTAGGTGATAGTGAAATAGATCAGAAAGCATTCAGAACTTACAAAGTCCTTCTCAAGCTTCTCCACCTCTTGCTTGTAGCTCTTCAGTCTGCTGTTGTACATGGCTCGACTCTGGATGGGGATCTCACGCACCTCAAGATCCATCTGCTCCATCTGAAATCAAAATCAAATGTAGATTTGTTTATGTGGCAAATGTGGGGTGAACTGCTGTCTTTCATAATGAACAAGATGTGGCTGCATTTGTCTTGCTGTATTTACTGTAACATTGTTCAAACTCTTTTGATCTCCTCACTGCAGTTTATAAAACCGCTTATGAACCTTTCATTTAAAGCACAACAAACCAAACCATTTTGAGCAGATAGATGATTACATCATGCGAAGACAGAGGCAGGTGATGCCTTCCACCGCATCCATTGCCAGAGATCATAATGTTCATGGCAGATGGGTTATCATTCTCTGAATGGAGTCCCATCATTATAGTGAAAGTTTCATTTGTCTGGCAATATTACTTACCACGTCAGGGAAGACACAGACTCCATTTTTTCAGGAACCAGCATCTTCTCTCACATTCCTAATAATAATGTGAAGTTGATTGTGTAAAAACTTGCTTACATCAATAATAAAAGATGCAATGGTGTAGGCCTATTATGCAGATTCATGCACCATCAGAAACGAAGGCTCCTACGCTGAAGTGACATGTACAGCCCTGTGCTTGTCAGAGTGAAACAAGCAGAAGTACATTTGATAAGTGGCAAGACACATCTGTCGCTGGTGGATTTGGGAAAAACTAATCACAGTGGCACAACAAGACAACTGCAACAACAATTTGTCTCTGTCAGTCGACTCTGCTCTGATTTAAACAGCAACATGAAGGCTCCCACCTCGAGATAATGGCTTGAAATGTGTCACAGGGGTGTCACTTGGTAGCAGATTACTGGAAAGTAATTATATAGGCAGGGAAGCCTTATACTCAGCTTGTGAAACGTCTGTGAGAGTGTCTGTATGTCACATCACCAACAGGATAATGCCGGTTATCTTGTCTGCTCCCCATTTTTACAAATTCATTATTTAGGAAATGGGAAGGGTGTGAAAAATTACTGATCAAAGACCTACCAACTCTCTGACTTCTTCAAGCTGTTTGTCGACATTTAGAACCAGCTGTGTCTTCTCCTCTGAAAGGTAAAAAAAGCAGACATATTGATCAACCGACAGAGTAACAGCGCTTGATGACAACAACCTGACTCCCCCACAATAGTGGGAGAGAGGCAGGGATGCTGCGAGAAAACAACACATGAGGACACATTTGAAGATATATTTACACATTCTCTCCACACAACAAGCCAGCATTTGATGTCTCTTAGTTACTGGCGTCTACGAGGGCTTTGTTGGCGTCTGTCTAGGAGCAGAGAGACGCCTCATGCCACCTCAAAGTGAAGAGAGGTGTCAACTTTGCTCACCAGCCAGTGCCAGTTTTGACTAACAAAGGCAAAGGCTCTCTAAATCATGGAGATACTCCTCTACATAACTTTATGAAACTCATTAAGAACTACTGGAGAATTTTGGAGGCTGGAAAATAAGGGACACAGGTGAGTCATAGATTTTGACAGGCCACAATTTTTTTTCAATCGAGGGGCAGCAACTTCTTCAGTCAGTTTCAAGTAGCAGAATGCCACTTCCCGTGCGACTATAACTCAGACTGAGATATGACGATGTGTTTTTTTTTTATCACAGCGCCACACCTGGAAAAGCCTGAAAAGACACCTTGATAAGTTGGTAATCAGTAAAGTACCTCTTTACAGAGAAGCTACTTATCCTCAACTTCCTGCAGGGTGAGTTCGCCCCTACTCTAAGACTGAGATTTTACAGTCATATGTTTTAGATGCACCTGTGTTTGTGATATGGATAATATGTTCCAATAATGACTATATTGTAAGTTATGAAAGAAAACACGTAATTCAGACCATTAACATGCACATACCCACACAACTGTGCTTTTGATACAAACCAGATACGCATATGATGCTATGCAGAAAGCTAATCGATAATTCCACTTCCCCCTGAACCTATTTGAGGAAAAATATATATTTCCAAGGTATTTTCTCCAAGCAAAATGAACTACTTTTTCATCACAATAAAGCTGTGCTCAGACTCTAACTTCAGCCAGGTTACTATTAGCCAAATCTATTCGCCATATAGTCCTGCAACTTTCAAAGAGTCAAGGACATGTACACGGCTCCAGCATCAATTACACAAACGTGAACAAGAGAAAAGCAACTCCAGCAACGAGAGAAGGCTGTGGTCTTATGATGTATTAATGTGTAAAACAAAAAGCTGAAGAACCTCAAGTCTATTTCACCCACTTTAGGAAAAGCTATTTAAGGAAAGGAAGAAACTGAGCAGGAAGACAATTGAAATTCAGCTGGTAACTGCTTTGAAATCAGCGACTGAGAGCAGCTACTTCAAGTCAAAACGGGTCATGTGACTTTGTGCATATTCATACATTTTTGTTCCAACACAATTATCCTTCTAGTCATGTCCCAGTGTCAATGATTGAGGCAAATGATGAGCAGTACCATCTGCCTTGCTGCAATGTCATGTGCTCTCAAGTTTAAACAGAGCTACAGTTGTGCATTTCCTGTCATTCTACACAATTAATCTTCTACTTGAAATCTGTGAAATCTGTTTTACACTTATGTTGTAGGAGGAAACACCATTTACACATATACAGTGCAATTACTCTACTTATTTCATACTGACTTGTGACTTCTATTGATTGTTGAATAGGTGCTATTATAAATCTCTGTCCTTCCTGTTTCTACTCGTATTATCAAACAAGAATGGAAATCAATCAAGTCACCCCTTTTTTGAGGCCACGCAGAGCAGTGTGTAAAAGTCCCCATACCACAGGTATTTCTGCTCTAGGCAGAAAATTACATTGTTTAACAACATAACTACTCATATCTTTAGATTATTTGCTACATTCACAAGCTAAAAAACAAATTAATAGCCCCTGTCCTGGCTAAAGTAAAAAAAAAAAACATTAGCATATCAGCACAAATATTGCTACAAACCTACTTGACCAGCAACCTGAGGGCACCGCACATGGAAGAGAGCAAAAGAAAAGGCTGTTGTGGACAGGTAAGCTATTCTCGCAGCTGACCACACACTTTAATGGACCACAACTACTGCCACAAACTCAATAAGTCTTAGAAACTGTTTCATAAAGCTCACCTGAGATGAGAAATATGTGAACCTACCTTTGCGTCAAATATGCAATATGACATAAATCGCATGTCAGTCCAGGTATTCCTGATTCAAGTTTTCTCTATTGCGCAATTATTGTGAAGTTGAGGATCAATTTGCTCCAATGATCAGAAGATGAATTAGAAGAGATGCAATTGAAGAAATCCATTAACTATAACTGAGAGTGGAACGAGTGGACATCTAGTCAAGTCAGACTAATTTCTGTACTCAGTTTCAGCCTCACAATCTTTGGCTTGTCCTCGTCCGCTCTTGCCAACAGGCTAGAATGGAAGTTGTAGCAGCAAGCTAAATGAACTTATTTCCTTGAGAAGCAGATATGTCCACATACATCGTCTCCACTTGTTGTCTAATTTCTTTCCTCTAGTAGGACTAAGGCGTTTAAAGTAGATGCATTAGCGTTCTAGGCAATCGGCTTGCATAGTAGTAACGTAAACATGGTCAATGTGCTGGGACTTCTGGCTCATTGGAGATGGATCCACTCCAAACTACAAGAAACTTCAGATCCTGCCAGAGCAGAACCATCAGTTACCAGGTTAGCTACTTCTCATCGGCAGCGACTATAGTGAACACTTGGTTTGCACCAACTTCATTGTCCACGTGCATAAATACATACGGTGTAATACGGTATGATACAATACTTTGGCCAGGATTTTCTTTTTTTTCGTAGATATTTAAAAAACTCATCATTGTGAAGGTGTGATGGCTGTCATATCACCATGGCAGTTTGCTATGATAGTTTACATGTAGAAACCATGTTTATTAATTAAAAGTGTCATTCAGGAGACTGGCTCATTTTTGTGGACAATTTCAGAATTCAGATGGCATCATGGCTTCAGCCACTCGGGTCTTACTCACTGATGATTTGGTGCAATACCAAAATCAATTGAAAGACTAAGAGCGATTAAGGCAGCAACGTGTGCTAAATCACGTTCGTCATAACTTGTAGACGGTTATCAATGTATTTATTTTTTTTATGTTAAATGACTAAAGCTCACATTTGGATCAGTCGTTATTAGCCCTGGCTACACTTTAGCAATCCTCACAGCTGATTGTCAGCCGCTACAAGTGCAGATGGGAGCGAATACTTCTACTCTTACCTCCACTTAGTTTCGGGATTCTGCCGATTTTATTCGTTACATCCGCCGTAAGCGTTCCAAATTCCTGCTCGTATGCTTCAAAGTCTGAAGACATTGTGTATCTGAGAAGTTAACAGCACAAATGACAGTTAGCTCGCTATGACAACAACACGGCTCAGAGCAGGCTCTTCCTGGAGTCACCGTCAAATGGGCTCGCCCGTACTACTAAATGAAATCTGATGAATAAAACTTAACATTCGGGCGTAGACTTGATTATTTTCCATCATGTATACGTTAATATTTATTTATTTTTAATGAATAGTGTTTCAGCATTAATAACGCGGCAGAGGGTATTAATTCATTTAAAGCATCTGACGCGTATATAGAAAGGTTCCGAGCTACCCTTCTGCAAACGGGGAAACCAAGGAAGTGACCAGGTTTGTGATTTAAAGTGACAGTTAAAAATATGTATCAATATATGTAAATATGTAGGGGCGCAGGGTGCTCTTGGTCATGTCGTTTAGAGTCCTTGTTAGCATAATGTTTTGGGAAACGGATCACGGCCATTTCTGGCAGAGCAACCCCGCTATCCTTCGGCTAGCCTCTTTAGCCTCAATGCTAATTTTTTTTCACAATTTGAACCACTACTATATATTGCCGCGTCACCCATATTGTACCCTCGGCAGACGTTATTTATTATTGTATGGATTTACATGCCAAGAGTGAGGCTGTCACAATAATGTCCACGCAGCGTGACCGAGTATTACCTGCTAATTAGTAGTGCACCGACTATTTACTTTTTCCTCTTCTCCTAGATCGCGTGCGTTTTAATGCATTTCGGTTGCATTTGTAGTTGTCCTCATCATTTTCTTTTCAGTGAAACAGTAAAACACACAATAATTTCCAATTTATTTATGGGACACTTTACGGCGTTAAGACTGACCATCGGACCGGGTATTGCTTTTCAAATTGTGGTTTGGTGAAAACCAATACGGTTCTGTAAAACCTCTGTACGCACTCCAGTCCCTCTTACTGACTACCTTCTTCTGTATGAGCAAGTGCATTGGTAGAACCTTCGAGTTTTCATGTGTTATTCCTCGTGTTGTAGTCGTGAGGCAAAGCTATTTAGAGGTCAAGACCAAGGCAAGACAGTGTACCCAAGCAGTCTCAGAATGATCCGCTAATGATGTGCAGTGGGAGCAGGTTATCTTCCAGTGAAACAAACTGCACCAGTCTGACAATTGACAAACTTCAGACACCTTACTGGTTATCCTCCGGATTAATTTCAAGAAAAACCCCTGATGAATATCAAAGATAAAACATAGCAACACTGAACAAATAACCAGAATCCTTCTTTAATGCTTGCCAATTCTGAAAGTTCTCTCTTGGTCTTGACTGGTCTTGAATTGATATCCCAAGACGGAGGCAGGAAAGAAAAAAAAACATTCGAGTCTTAGGACAAAAAACAATCTCGAGTATGGCCATTCTAAACATTTTGTTTACTTTGATAATGAATAAGACCGTGGTTACCAGTTTCCTCTAGACTGTTTAGTCCGTTTGGTTTGTACAAGAGGTCACAGTTTCGCAGTTTACAATTTGCTATAGGTGTATTTGTTATGAAGATTGGATATGCACTCGATTTCCTCTAAACTTTTTTATGCAAGTCATTGTTGTATTTCATTCCAGATGGAACCACTTGAGTTTCTCCGAGGCATAGTGAAATCACCAGAGTGAGTGGAGGATGCTGCTGTTTGCCTGTCTAAAACACAAATGGACACCAACAGCTCCACTGACTGATGGATATGTGGCTTGTTTAAAAGTCAGAAGAAGAGGAATGCTATGTGCAGCGCCCTTGCAACTGACATTTCAAGATACCATCTGGGGAAAGTAACACACTGACAAAGGCGTTAAGTATTCCCGACTAAAGGCAAAATTACGACATTTTTTGGAAAATGAACTTCTTGTCAGCCTTTGTGACATTTGAGAACCTCCATGAGGTTCGGAGATTGTGCCACTGGGGTCCCATTATCGCGCTCTCTGTGATTGGTATATGCTCCAGTATGGCCATCTTGGACTCCATCATTTGGTACTGGCCCCTGGACACCACTGGCGGGAGCATCAACTTCATAATGCTCATAAACTGGACAGTTCTGATCCTCTACAACTACTTCAATGCTATGTTTGTTGGGCCTGGATACATTCCACTTGTTTGGAAACCGGTAAGTACCTTTGCAATACCTTTTTGCGTATATTAGAAAGATTATCTGAATGCAGTGTCTGATAAGGCTTGGCTCATGTCTTTTTGTTATGTCTGGAATTATTTACCAATTAGGGGGATCCAATAGACACCCAATACCTGCAGTTCTGCAGAGTATGTCAGGCATACAAGGCACCAAGATCACACCATTGCCGCAAGTGTAACAGGTGAGAATAAATTGCACAGGTCATTCACAAGATTGTCACAAAAGTGACCAATATTTCAAAGGTCTAAAGTCCACAAAAAGTCCAAAAAAATATGTTTCTGTTATGCAGTGGAAGCAGTCCAATGAATGAATGTGATATTTTCATCACAAAACTGTGAATGTGAAACCAATGAGTCTTCAAAACCACTGTTAAATGTTTCACGCCATACTCCCTCATGACTTTATTTCTTCCTATCTCCCAGATGTGTGATGAAGATGGATCACCACTGCCCTTGGATCAACAACTGTTGTGGCCATCAGAATCATGCCTACTTCACTAGTTTCCTTCTGCTGGCCCCACTGGGTTGCTCACACGCCTCCTTCATTTTCATAATGACGATGTACACTCAGCTGTATGAAAGGGTGAGTTAACTTTCTGCTTAGCAGTCAGTTTATGTCTCTCAAACAATTGCCTCGGGATCCTTCATCCTTCATGAAGAGACTTACCATTTTCTCACTCTGTAGATCTCATTTGGTTGGAGCTCAGTGAAGATCGACATGAGCGCTGTGCGTCAGTTCCAGCCCCTCATGCCCTTCAGTGTTCCTGCCTTTGCTGCCACACTCTTTGCCTTAGGCTTGGCACTGGGCACCACTATTGCCGTTGGCATGCTTTTCTTTATACAAGTAAGTTATTCACAAGGGTTGGGGAGTATGTCTCAGCTGAAGATGTTTTTGTTTTTGCATGAGTATTGTGGCGCTAAAGATTTTCTTTATTTTTCCACAACTTGCATTTGCAACTTTTACTTATTTTTGACTTCATTCTGTTATTCACCCAACCCCATCGTTTAACTAGGGTGTTTGGCAAGAATTTGTTTTTGTTTTATGTTTGTGATTAACCACAAACGCCCTCTTGGGTCACCAACATTATATAAGCCGTAATTGGACAAAATACTGTTTAGATTCTGTGTTTACAAAAACTACCAACGACGTCAATGGTTGCCTTTTGTCCCTCATTTTTTTAGGTTTCTTCACCAGTTTTTTTCCCAGTTTTAGACACCACACGTTTTGGGGAAGAGAACAGACTTACAGTATATGCTCAGTGGCGTGATTACAGCACCGAGCAACCACACAATGACTCAACATCTCTTTTCTCTGATACTGGACAGGAGTTGACCCTTGTGAGGTCATCGAGGCATGTTTCCAGTTGTCGTCTAGTGCAAAGCGGCAATGAATTTGAATCAAGTTTTAGACTTATTTAGCATTCTAATTAAACTGAATCAACTTCCTGGACAGTATATGATCATTTCATATTGCACATTTATGGAAAGTTCCACAGCCATGTCAGTGACTCTTTAGGGGTCCTGGATAGGCCCTGCTCATTTCAGATAGTTGACCCCAGTGGAAGGATATTAACATTATATCTTCAATAAGTGTTTCTCACCAACCCAATCTAGTGCTTTGAGTCTATAGTTTTGTTCCTGACTGCACCTACTACTCGGATTGATCCAATGATCGAATTTATTTTGCAACCCTTCCACTGTAAATTCAGCATCTAAGTTAAAGACTATGGGTTTATAATGTTTTACATTGGCCAACAGCTAATGGAAATTCTTGCGCTACAGTTCCCTCACCTTAATCTGTTTTGGTAAATTGGCTGCACTTCTGGGTGTGATAAGAGTTGGCTCCTGCAGAGGCGGGAATTGTGGCTTACTGACGGATCTGGATCTTGAAGTGCTCTTCATTTCAAAACTTGAAAGGATTTTCATGAAAATTTCCAAGTTGGTTTGAAATTTACAGGTGATTCACATGTGCGGCATCCCTCCGCTGCTGCTCAGGTGCATTAGCAGTAGAAGTTTATGTCAGTCTAACATACAATAACAACTCTTTTATCTCACATTATCTGAGGGAATTAAAAGGAACAAAGTGAATGCTGATCTCTTTAAGAATGTGAGTGAATCATTCATGTTTTTACACAATGTGATTACGCTTCTTTGTTATGTGACGACCTAAGTGTTCTCATTACTCCTTATTGCTGGTTTTCTTTGGCATAATTTGGCTCCTTTGGGGTTTGGTAGCTTTGCGTTGTAACATCTTGAAACCAAATTCTCTGCTTCCTAAGGAAGATAATGTGTGCCTCTAGCTTCATTTCCAGGTACTTCTTTCTCATTGCCACTTGCTACTTCCTGTCCTGTGTATAATCATGGTAGACAATAATCCTGGGCTGGTCATTGACGGTGACTTTCCTGGCCTTCCATGTGGCCTTGAGAACCTTGAATTTGTTGATAACAGATTCCTCTTTCTATCCATTGTTGTCCTTGATTAGGTCCTCTGTGAAAAGCCTGAGATCATCAATGTCCATGTCTTCTGGCACCGAATGGATCATCATGTTCTTGGCTCTTGCTTTGTCTTCCAAGCAGGCAATTCTCTCCAAATACAGTACACAGCTGATGAGATCTTTGTGGAGATATTATTATCAACAAGAACATTCAGTACTGTGTTGTCCAATTTCACCTTTTTCTGCTCCACTGAGTTTTTTTAAATCCTCCTTTAAGTCATTTCTGCCTTTGTTTCTCCTTTGAATCTTTTAGCTAGGCCAGTCTTGTTGGCTTTGAACAATATCTGACAGTTCAGAGTTTCAGACTCTCTTTTGGTGAAAAGGAAAAAAAAAGTTTCAAATGATTGCGTGGGCACAATGTGTTGTGGTTTAGTTGCTACGACTTGGTGGAGATTTAGGAATGCAGTAGAGCCAGTCCAGCTGGTGTCGTGGGGAGTATGGCATGAGTTCCATTTCTGCTCCAGGAACTTGGTTTTTGCTGGTGAGCCAACACAAATCTTGAATCATGTACATTTGATCGTAGTTTAAGCAGCCCAGCACCAAGAATACGGCACATAATGACAATCGGCAAGTGGACATTGCCATAAAAAGATGGTGATGGTTTGGGTAGGCTGTGGATACACGGTGACAGGAGTGAGCTTGACTGACTGTGCTATGGGTCAAGGCCATAAACACATGTGGTTGCCTTACCTTAGATTCTGTCACTGCATTTTTGAACCCTTACTCAAGCTGTTCCTTTTTTTTTTTTTTTTTTTTTTACTTTTTTTGTTGAGCGGTCCGTTACCATTAGGAAATGCCCCAGATGGGGAAACTTTTTATGCAAATTTTATGTAGTCGAAAGCCTGATGTGTGGGTTAAAAAAACTGCAATATGTTACGCCATTCGAGTTGAGCTGTTCTTGATTTTCTCCATTTGTTGTTTGATAATGAGATTGTAGTTTATAACTTAGGTGACTTCTTTTGTGGGAGCAACAAGGGAAAGAGAAACCTGATTTTAGACAATCTGCCACTGTAATGTAACAAATTTTCTTTTCTTTTGATTCAGTCACTGCAAATTATTGAATCTTGGCAGACGAGGTCAGTGTTCATAAAAATGATCTGATTTACAATTCAATTTAATGTGGGGCATTAATTAGTGCTGTCCTGAAACAAACTTAACGATTGTAGATTGTAGCTCATAGCTCATAGCTGATTCTCATTTTTGCCAAACCTTTTTATCAATTGAGGGCGTGTTTATGGTTAGCCTGAGATGCTGGCTCAGTTGGCAGGATTGTTGCTGTGAGCTCTGAGAACACAGAAAATGATCATATTTTTTGTCTGTTTAGATGAAAGTCATCCTTCAAAACAAGACGTCGATTGAGTCCTGGATTGAAGAAAAGGTGATATTTCCAGTGAACTTTGACATACTTAGCAGTGGAGCATTATTTCACACACACTGACTATATTCTGATCTGTGAAGGCCAAAGAAAGAATACAGCACTACCAAACAGGGGAGGAGTTCATCTTTCCTTACGACCTTGGCAGCCGCTGGCTCAACTTCAAGCAAGTCTTTACATGGTCAGGGACGCCCCACGGTGATGGGATTGAATGGCCCGTTCACCCCAAGTGTAACCAGCACACCTTAACTGTAGGTTCAGACTTCCTACTGACTCACCCTCACCGGTGTTTCCTAAACATCTCATTCAATGCACGTTTGTCAATTACAGTTGCGATTAATATTGATGAACAGTGGACCATGTGGGGCTGCAATGCTGATTTATACTTTTCTTCTGAACAGATTGAGCAACTGAAGCAGAAGGCTGATAAACGTGTGAGAAGTGTAAGTATTATTACATGTCCATTATACACACGCCTAGAGGAGTATGGTAATGGGCATACGAGAGCTTGACTTTGTTAATGTATGCTCTGTAAATAGATAACTGTAGCTCAGTACACTCTGCGCAGGTATTTATTTGGAGTTTGGTAACTCTTCAAAGTGTAGGTCTGTAGGTCCAAGTCAAGACAGTGAGGGTGTTCACGATTAGTATCTGTCTTTGTTTAGGATTAGTGAATGTATCCCCTAATCCCCTTTTATCATTTAAAATGTCTGTATTATTAGCAAATAGTGTTCGTGGCACCAGCCTCATAGAAAATAAGTTAATATTTCAATCGTTGAGGTTTACAGTGTATCAATCTATTATTTGTTTATGGCATTATCTTTGTCAAAGAAATGTTCTTAAATCAATCTTGGCATGTAACCGATTGCCCATTCTGAAATGTATTAATCTCTTACAAAGCAAGCAAATGTGGGATTTTGCAGAAATGAGAGACTGAGACACCCAAGAGGTCTAAAAGCACCTGTCCGCTTTTAGCCAAGGAAATGAGTAAAGAAGCCGGTAACAATTTCTGGGAGAAATGTGCTTATGGGTCATAATGGAAACATTGTGACTTGTCGAGGTGGATTTTAAAAGGACATCCAGAGATAAGCGTTTGCCACTGTCAGGATATGATCAGTGGTGGTATCCAGTTTCACCATAAGGGTTAAACCTCAAACTGCCACAGCTTAACTAAAGGCGTGGAGTGATTGGATCTCTCCATATGCCAGCAGGTGCAGTACCAGGCAATCGAGGACTATAATGGGGCTTGCTGCCCCCTTTCCAAGGGTCTCCAAACTTTTTTCAGGACACCTTGCACAGAGGAACCAAGAATCCCTCTCAAGAAGGGAGACACTATCCTGGCCACCCGTGGCACCAAGTAAGTCCAACCCCACAATCGGGCATGATGAAGTCTATCTCCTCTCACTGAATCTTTTTATTGATTTAGATGGTGGATGTATGGTGACAAAGTGCTGAGCGAGGAACAAATTCAAGGTAAATGGAAAAGTAAACACAAACACTGACGTATTTTCAAAGTAAGAGTACATACATTTTCTGTTTCCAGTTGGGGATCGGGTTCGAGGATGGTTTCCCCGGCGTTGTGTGGAGAAGTGCCATTATGACACTGCTGCAAATGATAGCACCAGCGAAAAGAAAGTTAACTAATGTAACCAGACAGTCGAGGAGACCAAATACTGCTGTCCTTATTAGATGGTAACTGTTTGTCCAGTGAAGATGAAGATGTCTTAACCTGACGCATCAGACATGCTCTTACGTCACTTCAGTTTCTGATGCATTTTAATGCAAATTTGGTATCTGTGTCTTATTAAGTTGTGTTATTTTCGTCTCGTGTTCAACATAATGCCTCCAAGCATTGTTAACAGACTGTTTTGTTGACTACTCTCACCAAATCCCAGCCAAGGTCTTAATGTCAGATAATTGCCATCAGGCTTAAATGTGACTTTCTTGTGATCGCATTACCTTACTTGAATATGTCCATTTTACTCGTGCTGACGTCTGTTTTCGCTAAATATGCAATGCCTCCGCCCAGCAAACCCCAGGGCTTCTTCATGCAACTCTTTCTACAGTTCTGAGCAAATATTTGTTTTACTTTGTATAATTTTTGTAAAAACGAATTGTATGCCTTCTACTGTCAATTCAATTGAAATAAATATTATATATGTTTTGTTTGAGTGTTTATGAAGAAATCAAATGTATTATTATTGTTATTATTATTTACTTCTATACAATTTATCCAACTCTCTTGACTAGAATAGAACAAAATACACAACCACATTCTTCTGTTTTTTGTTTTTTTTGTCTTATTTGTGTCTGTTTTAGGCTCACACTCTTGACACAACTGTCTTTATAGTCGTTAGCTGTTTAATTACAGCTACGAGTTGAATCTTCATCCAATGTAATTTCTATAGCACGTGTATTCGCCTAATTTCCGATGGATAGCAACCTAATACATTTTTTTACCTTCGTACATCAATTTTGATCATTTCTGCATTGCAGAATCTACGAAGTTCTGTTGTTTAATAACAAAATAATATTTGATCAGACGGGTCAACATTCATATCTCGTTCGAGCTGTGAATAAAAGAACACGAACGACCGACGACTATTAAACTTCGTCTCCCATACTTCATTGCGGCTGCTTGAAGTCCTATCAAATTGCAGCAAATGTGTCACGTGACCCATAATTCACGCGACTGTCATCCGTGGACTTTCTGAGCACGAGCAGTTCGATGGCTAAAGATTAGCCGCGGAGCTGTCCTCTGTGGGACATGTGAGCTGCACCTTTCGTTTCCAGGTTTCTCGCTGGACACACTGTCTGCTCAGGTAAGGATTCCTTTTGAATTTACAACGTCTTATCCGACGTTGCATGTCTGCGTCTTCGTCGTCATTCTGTCATTTGCTATGTGTATTTGAACGTGACATGAGTAAAACTTGAAGTCAAGTACTCAGTCATTTATATTGTTTATTCTTTAAGGTCACAGTTGCCCATTAGCAATTAGCTGGTGCTAGCATGTTTGCCAACCCATTTGCCCTCAAACAGGGTATACGTGTTCAGCTTCGTATTATCACATTTAATGTCGTGTTCTCTTTTGCTGGCATTCTAGTGGCGTGTAAAGCAGAGCGAGCTAGAATAGTAGACGAGAATTGTTTTGCGTGACATGTGGTTGATGGGGAAAAGTGTCGCGTTGTCAGTCTGTTATTCATTTATCATTTATGTCAAGTTCATGTGATTCTACCATTTATCTCTCCTGATTCCCACCAGTGTTCACCTCCCACCAGTCAGTAAAGTATATGCTACTGGGACACAGTCAACACTTCCAGGACCATGTCCATGTTCAGCACAGGTATTCTTGTGTTGACCACACCACTACACGCCCTCCCTCCCCGCCTTGCTCCTGTGCTGAGCTCTGCTGCCCAACTAGTGGACCGCACCCTCTATGTCCACCTTCACCCTGGCCTGAATCTAGGCAGCACCAGCCAGCCTCGACCAGTTTACATTCCACCAGTTTTGGACCTGTCCAACCTCATCACCTGCCTTTACAGCAAAGCTACAGACATATGTGGGCATCTTGATGTTCGCATTTTGCTCAGTAATGTCTGCTCCCATACTGGGGCATCCAGTTGCACCTCATTGTCCAGTGATCCTTTTCTGACACCTCAGTCCCTGTCTCATTCTCCGGATGTAGTGCTTACAGACTTTCTTCTGCTGGACCCAAGTCAGTCCGTGCAGGTGACGCAGCGTTTGGAAAAGTACACTGGTCAGTGTTATGTCTGTGGGCCTGCATTGCACTCTGTGCTGCTACACTCGCAACTCCAGAAACTGCAGAAAAATGAGAATGGTGTGACACAATGTGAAGAATCAGCCAAACCCCTGCAGACGTACAATGATGTTGTTGTTGGAGGGACGTTTGACCGTCTCCATGGAGCGCACAAGACACTTCTCAACATCTCATGCATGCTGGCAAACAGGAGATTTTCAATTGGTGTTTGCGACCAAGCCATGCTCAAAAGTAAGTAAGTGATGTGTTTTTGTACACTAAAAAGCCTTCAAAACAGTAAACTGTTTTTGAGCAGTCTATGGTCTACTTTCATGTTTAGTTTTGTTATGTTTGTTATGTTATGTTTTTATTTAACTCACACTTTTTGTTCTCTGATTTATAACCTAATATGAAAATATTATTGTCTTTTCTACAAGTGTTCAAACTGTGACATTTGTACCAGTGTTGTAAGGTGGTCTTTGATAAATTGATTTTGTACCCATATCAACGGCATGAAGTTCTGACAGTGTAATCATGCATCTGAAATTCTGAACCTGCACAAGACAGATCAGGTGAAACAGGTTTTTATTTTCCTAATGTTTTCGTTCATTTAGCAAAAGTTACACATTTGCAAAACAAGTGACTCATTGGCATGTTGAGTTGCACATTCATGGATTAAGTCAACAACGTGCATGTTTGTACCTGTTTCAAAACGTTTGCTACAATAGCAGCCCTCTAAAAATGTAATGATAATGATACTGTTTGAGTTCAGTACCATAGCCTTATACCATCCCTTGTTAATGTTAAACCTCACACAGCCACCTCTTACGTTTTCTGAGAATTCTGATCTGATCTGATCTGACCTGACTGTAAATCCTGGCAGTGCAATTGGATAACACTCTGCTCGATAGAGTCTGTAATAAATAACCAAGAATAAACTGCAAAAAAAGAAGCTTGCATTTTATGTTGTGTTGCCAAACTGTTAAATCGCTGCCGGAAGACATTTTTAGATTGAGTATTCTTTGTCCTTGCATCATTGATGATTGAACAGATTTTTGTCTGCTCTTCTCCATAGAAAAGGTTTTGAGTGAGCTCATCCAGCCATATTCCTTAAGAGTTCAGAAACTTCAGGAGTTTCTACATGATGTCAAGCCATCACTGCAGATCGAAATCACACCACTAGAAGACCCATTTGGGCCGTCAACAACAGACCCTCTGCTGGAATGCATCGTGGTCAGTGAGGAGACCAGGAGAGGAGGCAACGCAGTCAATCAGAAGCGTATAGAGAATGTGAGTTGGGCCAACTGTAGATCTTGAGCCGTCCACCTGCATTGCTTTCACGTCTGTTCGTCTTTCAGGGTCTATCAGCTCTTGAGCTTCACGAGATCCAGTTACTGAAGGATGTTCACCACACAGAGACAGAAGAGGAGAAGATTAGCTCATCCAGTCTGCGCTCACGTTTGCTGGGAACACTTTTGGTTCCTCCAGAGGTGGGTTGAAAAGGCAAATCACAAGCATGCAAGATGATCACTGATTTACTGATGAGGACCTGTCACAATGAAGGAAACTGGAATTTTTGAAAACGCCTATTTTTGTTTCTTGTTCTACACAATTCCTGTCTCCTTATATTAGTAATCTCAATCCATGATACTAAAGCATGATTGTTATTCACAAAAACTTCACCTGTAATGCAGTCTGTCATGTAAATGACATGCTCAACCGAACTGAGTACGAATACTGTTAGCATACTGTCATTTTACTTGTTTTCGAATCTCTTCTGTCCATGCATTGTTCTCGTTGTCTGGCTTTTACCTCCTGCTAGCTAATTTTTGATGTACAAGTTAAACTTGTGGTTTTTTTTCCATTGAAGGTCAGCTAACACTGTAGTGAAATACAGAACGGGGTGAGTTTTCCATTCATTTTTTTTCATCGACCATGCTGGTATTTCTCCAGAAGAAGCCTGATCTCCCTCTGCGTCCATACATAATTGGGTTGACTGGAGGCAGTGGCAGTGGGAAGACTTCCATTGCTAGGCGGCTGGAGGCCTTGGGCGCCACTCGCATCGACTGTGACCAGTTGGGCCATAAAATTTATGAAGTGGACACCCCAGGGTACCACAAAGTGTTAGAAGAGTTTGGCCAAGGTAAGACGTGCGGAAGACTGACTTTGTTGCTCTGATAAAACTGTAGCATTGCATCCATTTGGGCATGTACAGAAAACTAAACTTTGAAATGGCAGTTAGGCCTCTATTGTGACTGTGAGGTTTCATTAAAATTTCAAACTCAGTCATGAATGAATTGAATCAATGCTTTAATGTCGTGCTCTGAATTCACGTTCATTCATCACAATGTCTATGTCTACATCACTGTGTTTATAGTCCTTTGTTTTTGTAATGTATTCAAATCTAAGTATCATTTGTTACATGTTCAGCATGCATGATTTTTGTTTTTAAAAAGCGCATAAACAATCACCATCAGGGGTCGCTATAGCATTCTGAAGTAAATGCTATACATGTAACCAGTATCTACGAATCTATTGTCTAACATCAACCAGGCATTTGGAATGTTAAATGAAATGCAACAGAATTTATTTACATATTTCTAAAGATCACTTCAGCTATTATTACCTGGCAAACTTTCTATGTGTTAGTGTAGTGGTGGCCGCACTGCAACTCAACACTGCCTTATCACCATCGTAAGCAGTTGTAGATTTGTATTTACTTATTTTCATTATTATTTCCACATTATAGTCGGTGCAGGACTCCCAGGATACCCTTTAATGTGGCAAAAATATATATTTAAAAATGTACATGCAAGATCAGTGGATGAAACTGACATTATTCATTACCCATTCTTATCTAAACATATTTTCTCTTTTACAGATATTCTCAATGAAGATAAAAGTATCAACAGAAGAGCATTAGGAAGAAAGGTGTTTGGAAACCAGGTGATCTTATTTGAGATTTGTACACTTCATTATTACTTTATATAAATCATGTTTCATATGTGTTTAACTTTTTTTGTTGTTCCCCCTGCAGGAACGTTTAAAAGCTTTAACTGATATTGTGTGGCCAGCAATTGCTCTTTTGGTAAAGGACATGGTCAGCCAAGCCAGAGCCGAAGGTACTTTATGAGCCGGCACGCCTGCTACACTTCTTTACAAGACCTGAGAGAGCCTCATGAAAGTTCAGATTTGTTCATTAGAACTGCAGTGAAGACATTAAAATGCATGCATCACAGCACTACGAGTTGAGACATGCTGGTTAAATTGCTGTGTTATGTTGGAGCCGGGGTGTTATTGAGAATATTTTCCCTTGACGTGACAGCTCGTCCCTGGTGGGAACTTAAGACTTTGCATGAATCAAATGTTTTGTCAGCAAAATCAGGCAGTGACTCCCAAGAACCATAGTTTTTCTTCAGATTCGCAGACTTGCCAATTCATTTTACTTTCAACTAGGGCTGGCTGGATATGTCAGGATAATGAGTTGTAATGAGCTGTGATGATTCGGTGTGGCAAGCCGGCGCGGAAGCTTCTCGTAAGAGACAGGAGCCAAGTAGTAGTAGGCTTCAATCACCAGCCTAGCTTTGATCCACATTTTTTCTTCCTTCAACGATACAGTATCAACGGTGTAGTATCAATTTTAACATAACTTCTCATCTTCTTTGTCTCGGTCAGGCAAAGGTGTGTGTGTGATTGATGCTGCAGTTCTTCTGGAGGCTGGTTGGACTGACATGGTTCACGAGGTTTGGGTGACCATCATCCCTGGAGAAGAGGTACTTGGTTTCTGTGTCACTGCTTTTGTGTTTGGAGAGACTAATGGCTCTTGTTGGTGATCATGATGATAAATAGTGTTAATTCTGTCCCGGGTTTTCGTTGATAAACTCCACCAGCACCTATGCTCTATTGTTTTTCCATGCATTCTGGAGAAATGATGTTATGGACAGGCATTACTCTTCTTCCAAACACATGCATTTCCTACAATTCACCGGTCTGAGTCTCAGAGCATAATTTACCCTTTAGGTGTCAGAGTTTTTTTCACTTTGATATCACTTTTAAAGATGAAGTGTGCAATAATGTACAGTGTGTACACTATTGTACACAGTGTACAATATGAGACCGTCATCACTGCTTCCACCACTATTCACTGTGTGTGTTCTCCTGCAGCTTCGACCACATCTGCCGTGTTTTTTTCCATAGTACTACTATCTCCGTCACCGTTCTATTCAGACTAACAAAAGTATTTCTGCTATTCTGTCATTTAGTATTGTTGTGCATTGTGAAAATATCACTAGAATAGAACAGCTGTGACTGTATAGTGAGAACATGTGAATTGAGCTTTGAAACAAGCTGTGTTTCTAGTTCACTGTACAATTAGTTGTCGTGTGAAATTTCCACATATGTTACCAGAGTTTGACTGTCTTGCTTGTCAGGCTGTGCAGAGAATAATGCGGCGAGATAAGATTTCCACCCAGGAAGCTGAGCGTCGACTACAGAGTCAGTGGTCCAACACCAAGCAGGTGGAGCATGCTAATGTGGTCCTCAGCACTCTATGGGAACCAGAGTTCACCCAAAAACAGGTAAAATAAATTTTAAAAATCAGCCTCTGGTCATATTTGTTGTGGTGAAACATTGCTTGTTTTTGACACCGAAGGTTCTAAAGGCCTGGAATCTTCTGCAGGAGCGAGTCCAACAGAGAGAGAATCAGTAAGAATGTCCTGTCGACGGCCTTAATAGTCTGATGCTGCAGAAACGAAACACACCTGACCTCCTTGATCAAGACCGAGTGCCTGATAGTGTCACCTGATTTTTAAATCGAAATTTTGTGTAGCATTCGGGGTACAAAAAGATGATAATCATGTCAAGTATGTAGTAGCTCAAAGAGCTTTCTGCCATAAACAGTCCTGTCCTACTCTTCAGCCATAATAAAGTATCTAATTATTTTATTTTTAATGTTATGTAGCCTTCAGTCCGTTAACATCAGGAAAGGTAGTCTTCCCACCAGCTCTAAACTGCTCAGCGCTGTGATGATACTGACGTGTGGCAGCTTAATATTTGGTGGGAGCTGCTGTGTTAAAGAGGAGCAAATATCAATTGATATTTTTCATGTGTTGACAGAAAAGGGTGTCCTGACATTTCTGTTTGTCGTTAAAGAGAATTCTGAAGTCATTTAAACGTTTTATATGTAACTGAACGATTTTAACTTGTATTGAGAGTTGGTCCACCGAGTTGAGGTCAGAGTATGATTTCAAAAAGTTTCATTTGCACATCATCCCTGAGCTTTATGTACAGAATGAATGATTCTGTGTATGTTGTGTGTGTGCGAGCAGCGAAAGCAACGCAAGAAAATGCAGAAATAATGCATTATGTAATCGTGAAATAAAATGAGTCAAGATAACAAAGCCAGAATGAAGATCTTATTTCTGTAACAAACCATCAGTTGGAGAAACGGGAAGGGAAAATCAAACCATTTTGGCCACGTTTAACACTCGACTTTATCCAAACCTGACCAGGGATCGTCTGCCTGTTGCATGCAGACATGTTCTGACTACGGTCACCGTGGCTGTTTCACACAAGTCATCCTGTTTATTCTAGTCTGCACCAGGTGGACACAATCGCTTTCCTATAACTCTTGTCTTCTGTATCAAGTGAAAGGCCGTTGGTCTGATTCTCCCAGTATGGGTCCAATAAGTCACAGTATTTGATGTAAAGTGAAATGCCTTTCATGATCCTCCATATCAACAGCTTTGCTTTCAGTAGTTGTGAAATGGGATATGATGGAAAAGTCAAGCTAAAATTTGGTCGTGAGATGTACTGTACTGGCGAGACGTTTCCTGCCTCAGTGTCCCCTCATTGGGTTCCTACTACATTTAACACCAGATCACCAGAATCCACAGAACCTGGGCGTCTCACTTTGTCGCTATTGTCTCGCACTATGAATTCCCGATTAAAAATATCTACTCAGATCTACTTTCTGCTATTCTGTCATTTAATGTTACTAGGCAGTGTGAAAATAACCCACGTGTTCAACAAAATATACTTTTATTATGAGGTAAAATTTGCATGGAAAAAAGTGTTAAGGGTCAAGTGAATATCCAGTAGAACAGCTGTGGCTTTTGATGAAGCCAACACAGGTGACGGTGTGAGCCAAGCAGGTGGATGAGTGAATGTTGATAAATGTGTTCAGTGTTTTACACCCTACAAAATTCAGTTCCGTTTTCTGTCTGAACCAGCTCACTTTGACACCCTGAGCTGAGCAGAACACATGGCTTGTCCTACTTTGTTGCTGGCTCCGCAGACATAAACACCAGAGTCTGACGGCTCCAAGTCGGAGAGAACAAGAGAGCAGGTGCCGTCGTCTTGTACAGTCGCTGTCACTCTGGAAGAACCACACACTGGCATCTCGTTGTGGAGCCACTTGACCTCAGGCAAGGGGTAACCTGGTGGCAACATGGGAAAATATAATGCATGTGTCGTAGACTGCTGCATACATTTTGACCAGCAGATGGTAGCAGCGGGCCTCAGCTAAACGTTGCTAGCGCGCGCGCCCCCCACCACCACACACACACAAAATAATTAAGTGCTAATGCAAAACTTATTTTTTAAGCAAAATATTACAGCACTTGAGTGACAGCAGACTACCGTGGTGAGCTGCGAGTGGACTTGGAGTTGTTGCCCTTCAGGTTAAACAATTGGGCAGAAAATGGAATCAAACATTGACCATTCTTAACTGAATAAAAGGTGGAACACAAAAGTGAGCATATCAAAAATAGCTTCATTTGTTAATAAAAATACACAAAAGGCAAATAGTAGAAATGTTACCATGATTTTAAATAAAATTACAAACTAGCACACACAAAGCTGGGATTATTACAGCATGGTAACTGTACCAAAGTTGAGTTGTCTGTTAAGGATTGTATGGTAAACGGCCTATTAGGTCAAACATGACCGTCTTGGAAAGCTTGGAGGGGGACAGACTGGCACCTGACAGAATTTGTCATGATCTTGTTAACTCAGTGTTTCATAATTTCCAAGCTGGAACCAGAAATACATTTTTCTCAATAAGTTCAATAGGCAGAAATATTAAGTTCCACTTGTGTTACAAATACTAATAAGTAATAAGTGTAAATCTGAGGTCTCCTTCAGATTCTTGTTACATCTGTGTTTACCGTGAACTCTGCATGTCAGGTTAGCTGTGGCCCCTCTTGGAAAAGCCACGTCCTTCAGGGGCTGCTGAAAGCGAGGTTCACTCTGCAGCTGCTTGTCCAGAGACTGGATGGCCTCCTCTGCTGCTGGGCTCCAGCATGGCTCTGCATGAAAGACACCGTGGTGAGGGGGGGAACAAAACAAGACTGTCCTGATCATAAAGAAGCTAAACTTGATGTGACAATCTGAAATTGTGAGTCATCTGACGTATTCAGACGCAGCTCCAGGGGTGTTCTGCATGTGTGTGTGTTTATCAGTCTTACCCTCTGACAGCCCGCCAGGAGAGTCTGGCCTGCTGGAGAGGTTAGACATCCGCTGCAGGGCCAAAACAGCCTTGCCAGTTTTCTACAAGTGAAAAGGACAAGCATCTCTGAATCCAGATTTGTGAAGCAGCCTCTGGCTGGTGATGAACAAAAGGTTTTAAAAGGTCATAAAGAGATTAGAAAACAGTTACCTTCCACTTGCGCTTGGCCAGGAAGCGTCTCATCTTCTTCTTATTGAGGGACTTTGTCTGGCGGCGGGACAAAGGTGTGAAAGAAACTATCCAGGGGTGGTAGAGGGCTTCTGTACAGGACAACCGACATCTACAGACAAGGAAGATGAAACGGTCAGCAGACAAGCAGCTCAGCTTCTTTGACAAAACATTGGATTATTTCATTCTGTTTGCGCACTGAAACACGTCAGCGAGGACGCGCTGCTGTTGAATGTCCACTTGATGGTGAGCACATCTGAACAGCTCTCACTGCTTCACTTTTCCTTACTTCAACTCTTTAGGTCAGCAAACTGCCATTTTCATTGGTGAAGACAGGACTCTTAATAAATTATCTTAACTATCTTAATAAAAATATATATATGCCAGTTCCAGCAGGAAAAGCTACTGCAATGTGAAAGAAAGTACTATCTAAATTTACTCAACATTCTGAGAATAAAGATAAAGAATGAGCAAAACACAATGGAGAAAATGAAAATGTATTGGGCCACACTGTATTTTTAGTAGAGCTGTCAATAGATAAAAAAAAAAATTAATTAATCTCAGTGAATTGCAATAAAGCTAAATTAACTCACAATTAAAGGCAAATTGGTCACATATTTTGTGTCTGTTCTAAATGTAACTTAAAGGAGGATTTATAACATGTTTGTGCTACTATCAACACAATAATGTTTACAATGTCGTTGACTTGAGATGTTGGAGTGTTGTAGTGAACAAATGCTTGCATCACTGGCCACCTTTGTGTTGATAACATCTTCCTTTAAGTTACATTTAGAACCGATACAAAATGTGGGATTCATTTTCCATTAGTCAGGAGTTAACACAGCTTAAGTGTGATTCATTGGGATTCAAACATTTTATCCATTTACAGCCCTCAATTTTAGAAGCCTCTTGTTTTAAATCAAAAATGTTGCTGCTCATGAAACTCAGAAGCGACCAACTGATAAGATATAATGAGGATCATAATACATAGTTATGGCCCAACCATGTGAGGACAAAAATGTTTGAGTTGATCCTTGTGAAAGCATTGATCTGCCTCTTCAGTGTAAGACACAACTTTACAGTTATTATAAATAGATTTGGGATCAAGATGCGCCGACCTTTGATCCTTTTGGAGCAGAGCTCTGATGAAGTCTTTGGCTTGGTCCGAGAGGACCTCAGAACTTTCCTCGTCAAACTGGTAGTGGGCAGCAGTCACAAGGGCGTAGGTTTCATGATCTGTGTTTCCTTGGAATGGAGATTCTGAACACAACCTGGGACAGCAGACGGCAGAGTGCTCAACAGGTCCAATGTGTCTTTGTTAATCTACATGTCATAGAGGATTTAAACTCAAACAGTGGAGTTCATTTCAATTCTTGCAAATGTCTGGGCAGGAATGTCAACTGAGGGGGAAAAAAAGTCGTTCTGGAACACTTTTTTTTCCACATAAATGTTTCATCTCACAAAAATGAAGCAACATAGCCAATACTTTTCTATTCAAGTCCGTGTTGCCATTACTGTTAGAGAGCGATGCATCTCACTGGAGACAATCTTTGTTCATGATGTCAGTACCTTTCCTGACGTGTTCAGTCGTTCGGTTTCCCACCTTGAGCGAGAGAGTGCATCCACCGAGTCCCGATGCAAGTCTCCTTCATGTCTAAATACGTTGTGCCACCGGTCTGCGACCACCGGGAGTAGAAGATGGGCCGCCCGCAGCTCGGGACTCAGCTCTTGCTACACTCATCGTCGTTTTTAGTATCTGCACTGATCGTTACCTTTTGTGGATTTTTTTGTTCGTGTGTATTACAAATGGAACCGTCTTGCTCTGCAACTTGACCTAAAAGCATGGGTTGTGATCAATTGAACAGATGCTTAAAAAACAGATAGACGTTAATTTATTATTCTTTTTTTTCTACATTTTTAGCGGTGATAAAAAGGAACAACAGGTTGCTATTCGCCTTTTAGCCAGCAGATGTCACCAAATAATCGGTGCAGCCGCCTGACCTACTTTCTACTTCGAGACTGCATTTCCCGTTATCATCGACGACCGGTCAAATGTGAGATTTCTGATCAGTTTTGATGCATTAATAGAAGAAATGGTGTGCAATGGTAAATCCTCTCACGACTGCACGTATCCAGCCTTACTCACAAAAGGAAGCAGATCACTCCAATGCTCCACATGTCGGTCTTCAGGCTCACTGGCTCATAGTTGATCACTTCAGGGGCCACATATTCGGGGGTTCCATGCATCACCAGGAGAGGTTTACCCTCCTCTGCGGAACACAACAGTTATTTCACAATGAGAAGCCAGACATTTTGAGTCAGCACATGGTTCACAAGTCCAAGATTTTCACTCATTTTCTCATTTAATTTTATTCTCGACCACAATGACTAGGTTCATGTCTTCTGTGGAGGTTTAAGACCAGCACGACGCTGGTGCAGGGTCTGTGCACGTGCCTGCTATTCTGCCATTTGAAAAAGCGGATTGTTGCTCTCTGTCATCATGTTTTCATGAGCGACGTGCTGCTGTGACGGTCTGTGCTCAGGGTCTTCCCCACACGGTTGGAATGATTATCGTTCACAGATCTTTGACATCTTGCTTGTCACTTGTTCTCACCACATGGCAGTTGTGTCTGGAAGCCCACAGCTGGTGGTGTCAAAGGTTTGACTGACTCACCCAGAGTGCTGGCCAAGCCAAAGTCAATGATTTTGATCTGAGTTCCAGTGGTGTCCACGCACACAATGTTCTCTGGCTTCAGGTCCAGGTGCACAATGTTTTGCTTGTGCACAAACTGCATGCCCTCCAGGATCTGACGGACGTAGCGAGCGCTGGTCAGCTCTGTGTGTTCGAAGTTATCATCCACCAGGCGCTCAAAGAGCTCCCCACCAGCAATGCTGCAGAGATAGAGCAATGCATCAGACAGGAGTGTGCGATTATGATTTTTAGAATTCTCCAAGAGGAGGAGAAGAAAACATGAGTGTGGAATGAAAACATTTTGCTGGGTGCTTACTACTCCATGACCATCACCAGCTCTGAGCGTGTGTCGTAGGCAGCCAGGCACTGGACCAGCCTCGGGTGGTGGAGGCGGTTCATCAGCTTGATCTCCTGACGTGCAGCTGACGTTTTGGATTTAAAGAACTTCCCAGCACACACTTGGCCAGACTCTTTGTGGGACAGTTTGAACACCTGACCAAACTTCCCACTGTGAAAGAGACAAACTGAATTACTCGCTTGATCCGATTTATTCATGTTCCAGCCCTGCCGTTAGAACCAAAGGCTTCTTCACAGAGCCATCGAGACTGTGGATGCTAGCTGGACACAGGAGGAAACTCTTACAAGCCCAGCTTTTCCAAAACGTTGTAATGATCTCTGACTTTGTGTTTGGTGTCGATGGTTACGGTCGCATACGTCTCTTTCTTTTCTTCTTCTAAGAAGGAAAAACATGTCACCGGTCAGCCACTTATTTTACGTTGACAAAACGCAATATTAACTCGGACTCACTTGTCTCAGACATGGTGACACAGTCTGACTGCAGACTCGGCTCACTGACTCCCGCAGAGTTGTAGGCACGCACTCTGAAGCGATATTGAGCCTGAGGCTCCAGGCCTGCACTGACCTGGTATGAAGTGCTCTTACAGCGGCTGGCGACCTGAGTCCAGCTGTCAAGCTCCCCTAGACCCTCCTGTCTCATCTCCACGATGTAGCCCTGCACAGCTGAGCCTCCATCATAACTGGGACCCATCCAGGACAAGACCAGGGACTGAGTGGACAGTTGGGACACCACAGGGTGGGAGGCCGGAGGCTCAGGCCGATCTGTGGGAGAGAGAACGTTTTGGTGGCCTCAGTCAAGCGTTGTATTCCATTAGACTGAGGACAAATCTTGTAAGATCTGAAACCCACATGTTTAGAACCGACACATTCTATGCACATATAAAGTTGTTTTTAAGATGGTGATAGACAAGAGACTCTACTTGAATGTTTTTACTCTCACCTTTAAAATGAGGTGCAGTGAAGTGATTCTTATTTAACCAGACATTTAAGGTTTATCGCTGCTGCAGCATCAGTTGTCAGCAGCGTCTACTCCAAAACATTCCAAACACTGATTCATCTGAACACAGCTGTGTTTGGGCCACATTGTTGACAGAGGAAGTAGTGTGCTGAAGAGAAGGATGGGTGTGATCAGAGTTGTTAAGGAACAGTCATTGGATCAGTTCACCCCTACTAAATAATTTGGTGACTTGTCACCATAATTTATCTGTCCTGCCTCAAATAACGCTAAATATGCTGATGTGAATCAGCTAGACCAGTCATTCTTAGCCATAGGGCCGGGGTTGGGCCGTGGGCGCCTCCTACAGGACTACTACATTTTCCTTTTTGTTTTACATCTCTGGGCTGTGAGATGCTTGGTTTTGAATACATTTGTCACACATGGTCACATTTGTCACACATGTTCAGTTCATTAAAGCACTGAACATTTACATATATCTTCTTTAGAGTTTTATTATCTTTATTTTATTCAGAATTTTTACACGCCAATGCCAGCAACAGCCTGACTATAATTTGCTGGTGTTTAACTACATTCATGTTTTGTGGCATTAAAACTACTCAAGCGACAAACTACAAATTTGGCCGGTAACGTGGAAAAATTAAATCTGAAAAAAGACCTGTTGTTGCAATGAGTAGTGAAATATGTTCCTTAAATTGCCATAATCTAAGTTTCCAATCAGTACAAACAGGTTGCTCTCTATCCACCATTATGTAATGAACTGCACGCTCCTGCAGTGTCCTCAGGAGGACAAAAAGCTAAATGTCGCGACATCCATGTTCTAGAAATGTGTGCCAAAAAAGTCCCGGGCCATTAAGCAATGTTGCTTACCAGTACCTCTACCAACTACATTTCTACTAAATCTGTTCAAACTACTTCCAAGCTGGACTGTATGCACTTTGAGCTATGCCTGCAAAATATCTTGCCAAACATCAAGGTATTTTTCAACATAATGACAGACTTCTAAATTCGTTTTGCATGAAAACTAATAATCAACTTGAAACTTTGTTCTTGTAAGACGTCTCAGACATGACTCCTGACATTCAGTCAACTTACAGGACCAGCTACATTGAGTGATGAGCTTTCAAGACTTAGGCCTAGCAGCAGGTTCTGAGGGCCCTCTACCATGAAGTGGCCCCCAATGACGAAGTGAATGACGTTCCTAAGAATTGGGACAGCGCTTCATGATGTTAGGCTTTACTTCTGTCACGCGCAAAGACAACGTAAGCGTCAGTGGCTGCCGTGGTGTGTTTTCTTTACTGTATATTGAGCTGTCGAGACATTTTGGAAATGCCAGCTCCAGTGTTTTTGCAACCTTCTTGCATCAGCACTGATAATCTTACTAAGTTTGGCGAACCAATGGAGAAGAAATGGGCAGCCGAAACTGGCTACACTGCTCACTGATTTTTCGGCGATACACCTGATAGAGGTATGTCGAGGTTAACGTTAGCCTGATTGCTAGCTGACTGCTAAGAAAAAATAACACACTCAATGTTGTATTGTTAATTTTATCAGAAACGATAGACCCTTTAGGTCACTAACAGCTTGTACGAGGAGAAAGTAAACAAAAGGAAGAATAGTGCTCATGACTAAAATGTCCTTGTTGTCTTATCCCCCACTGTTTCCAAGTCTTGTTTTTCAATTCACACTTTGGTATCCTGCAAATCTATCCGCACTTCATCTTTCCACTTTGTTTGAAGTCAACTCCAGAGCCACCTTGGTTTGAAGGGATCATTCCAAATGATGAACGGCGAGTGCCCTCGGTCTAGTATTGGCACACACTACTCTCACATGGGAACGTGCAAACCCGAGCGTTCGTGCCAAAAACAAGTCTTAAGGTGTGAATTGGGACAGGCCCTTTAAACAACTAGAAAAGCATCATAGGGCGGTAGCTTCCTTCCACGTACTCATGTACATTCAGAATGATCAGGAACATTTACATGAACACTTTCCTTATTCCATTAAAATCTGCCAAATGCGATGGAAAATATGCAGTCACAAAATTAATACGAGCATTTTCTCTCCTTGTAGCATCTATGACCTTTTTTGCTGACTTGTACCAACTTTCTAAAGTATTTCTCAGACTGTGTGACTTGACTCCAGCATCTGGCGTCTTACCAACAACGCTGAGGGAGACCGTGTGCTGCGCTGATCCTTGTCTGTTTCTGACCACAAGAGTGTAGGAGCCGGTGTCACCACTACACGTCTGGGGGATCTGCACACTGCTTCGACTCTCGCTGCTGCTCACAGACATCCTGGGTCCTTGTTCCAACACCTGTTCAGGGGACAGGATCCGGCTTGAGTTGAAGCTGAAACCACACTGATCATTTATACAAGCACATAGATTTTTACGTTGTCTCTGTTGAAGATCCAGCAGCAGGCCACAGGCGTGGAGCGGCTCCTGAAGTCACATAACAAGCTGGCTGGCTCTCCAACTCTGACCTCCACCTGCTCCGGTGGCTCCAAGAACTCAACGGGAGGCTCTGCGTAGAAGCAAGACAGTTTAAAAAAATCGTTCATTAGTTCTCCGGTCCTTGACAGAGATATTCACCACAAACACAAACAGGAGAGAATTGTTTCAGAAATCCCGGGAGCGATGGGCGATAAGGAAGTGATACAGGTGTGTGCCGTCATGGCAGATTACATTTCAGCCATTCAGCTGTGAGCCTTTCCCGCCCAACAATCCAGTCCTGCTGACAGTTTTTCCAGTGTTCCACTTGTGCTTGCAAACCTGTCAAGGTTTTCCCTGTTTTTGCAAGTGGAGTGCGTAACAAAAATAGTAATAATAAAAAATGTTTCGATAGTAGTGTGTTCAACCTCGATACCAGACTTATTATATCCAGCTATTAATTTGAGAATATTTATATTTAAACCCCTCGCTCTGAACAGTCTCATGATCAGAGTGCTTACGTTCTTGTGGAATTAATACTGTACAAATTCACCTAATTCATTGTGTGGAGATCCAAAATGCCAACTCTTTGACCTCCGTATGTGCTCCAGGCTGAGGGCGAATTGAATGCATCACTGGAACCCCAGATTGCAAAGTGGGTGCAGTTGGCACTTAAACATGACCGCTTTGTCTTTCAGGTCTAAAATCTTTGACAAAAATGAGGTATAAAAACTCACTGCTGCAAATTTTCTAAATGAAAGAATATTTGACTGTTAGCGGGAAAACAAGAAGTTTGTGGATGAGTAAACAAGAATCACTTCAATCAGGAAGTGCAACAATACCTTCACTAGATCCCAACCTCTTTGGTGTTGAGGCCAAGTCTGTGCTCTCACTCTCCCGGTGCAGCTTCTGGTTACTGTCTACGTCTATAGTGGGCACGTTCTCTTTTGAAAGTACAGAGGCAACAGTAATGCTGGTTACGACAAATGCCACAGATTGAGTTTCAGTAGGTTACATAAGTACCTGTGATATATAGCTGAGCGCTACATGACTGTTTCCCTGCAATGTTCTCAACCACACACGTGTAGGTCCCAGCATCTCCAGGTTTACACTTGTTCAGGGTCAAACTTGCAACTCCATTTATGAAGAACGTCTCACTGTTAGGCACTTTACTGCCTAAAAGTATATTAAGAATAACAAAAGCAATCAAAGCACCGCAACAAACAAGAACTGCAGACAGAGAGAAAATGACTGGTTCCGGTGAAATCATCTGCCTGTGCGGCACATGCCATTTTAAAATCATAAACATTGAAATCTTAGCAAGCTTAATGTCTCTTAGTTAGTAAATAGTTTCTTGTTTGATTTGTTTCAATATGACTTTGTCTTTTACCATTGTGCAGCCAGGAAGCACTGAGAGGTCGACTTCCTGTGATCACAGCTTGAAAAACAGCATCACTTCCTGCGCTGATGGTGCAGTCATTCAGTGGGGTCTGGAAGTGAGGCCCATCCAGGGACCGGACCTCTGTCTCCTTGACATCTGTGCAAAGAACACTTGGGTCCATATTTATCAGCACAGCACAACCTTTGTTATCATTCAACTCCAGAAAACATTTGATCCGCTTCATTGTCAGGCCGCAAGTTTGAAATTTTCAGTGCTGGAATATCCGGCCTGGTGGGGAAAGAACCGGAATCCTGCCTCTGTGTTTACTCACAGTGTTGGTGGGAAAATGTGATACGAGCACAGGTCACAGGGAACATTGAAATAGTCGTGTGTGTCAGTCAAAGTTTTTGTCTATCAATGAGAAATAGCCAAGTCAGTCAAGTCACTTGGCGAATGATGGCACACACTCGCTCAATTACCATCAACCATGTGATGCAGAGTCCAGGCACCCCGTCAGTTTACACTAAATCGTGGCAGATTAGTCAATATGCTTTGGTTTGTGTCTGGTTTACTTTATTTCAACTAGCTCATCACTTGAAGGTAATGAAACTGTCAAAAACAGGAAAATAAAAGCCACACAAAGACGCAGTTTGTCCATGGGTCAAAATATAAAGTGTGTGACAATTTTGGACGACAAATTTTTTTAATTATTGTTTTTCCCATTCTATATCACACAGAATGCATGTTGATGGAGAAAATATCAAGCAGCAGGATGAAAAATAATAACAAAAAACAACATTTTCCCTCACAATTTAAAATATCGATGCGTTCTAAAGTAATCTTTGCACAAATGTATCTTACTATTATGAATTAGTAAGTCAGGGAACAGAATATTTGGATGGATTTTGGTCATCTTGATTTTTGAGTTATGTTTTTTTTTATCTACTAAATTACTTTAGATATTACATTTACCATTTTTATGGCTCCAGAATATTTTCCTCCAATATTTGTGTATCCATGTAAATTTAAGGTGGATTTGTTTTTTTACTGTTGTTTTATTGCTGTGCATGACATGTTTTATGATTGTTTTATTGTTTTTTTAAAGTGGTTTAACGAGTCGCACTTGTCAAAAAAAGCGCTGTTAAAAAGCGCTGTAAATAAATATTGCTCTTCGTAGGTTGTTTGTTGCTGCTTTTTGGATACTCAAGGACACCATAGTGAAAGGAGTGGCATTAATTGTTAAGATAAAAAAGTCTAAGCAAACCATGAGATGTACCTGATTTCTTCCAAGATTGATATGTGAGTAATGGTGTTGTTTGACATCAAATATCTATTTCTCTCAAGCATGATGTTTTGCTGTTTTTTATTTACCTGTAACTGCTGAAACTCCCAGCTTGTTGTGTCCCATCAGTGTCTTCTTAGTTGCCTGTCCATTCTCTGTCTTCTTGGTCCGAATGACTGGAGTGGTCTGAGACTTGAGGGTCAAGTGGAAGGTAGAAACAAAAGTCCTTGGCTTCCTCTCATCCATCTTCCAGGTGAACAGGCTCGCTCAGTAATCAGCCAGGTCTCAGAGCAAAGTCATCCAAACTGGTGTGAGGTTGAACTGCTGCATGCTCTTTGTGTCACACATGGCAGCAGGAGGAGCCTCCAAAATCACAACCCACACAGGAAGCTACTGCCTTCAACACGGGCCCAATTAAAAACACTCACACATGTCGCTGAGGGTTGAGTGAGAAGGTAAAATCAGAAGTAGCCAAACAAAAGTGCTGACAGAAAGTAAGTGTCAAACAAAGAGCAGGAAGAGAATGGCTTGTTCTCCTCACCTCCACAGGACAGCCCCCTCCCTGTAAACAACAATCTTCTCAAAAGCCAGAGCAAACCCGACTGTCGGGAATCAGGCTGAGCCAGTAGGACAACTTTCCACCTGTAATTCTCCTCACAACAGCTAGAGGAAACCACATTAAAGGGTGGTTTCGGCAACTTCAGTGGGAGGCTGTGAGAAAGAAAGTAGAGAAGTGGGACACCTGAATGCAGCTGGGAAATCTCCCTGGGCTTTAATGGGCGTGTCAAAAGCATAACCTTCCTTTTTGTTGAAGATTTGCTCCCCGTGAGGCCAGAGGACCTGGCCTGGATCCTTTAGTTGGTCTTTTCCTCTCCAAAACAATGAAGTCTTGTCCTGTAGTTTTGTATTTCCTTGCAGTATAAACGTGTTTGACGACAGTTGGTGTTTAACGAATTGCTTTGTTGGAGCAGCTTTGGGACTACATTGGATTCTACAGGGGATGGCATCGCTAAGGAGTGATAATGAAGATAGATGTGTTTCAGGCCACTGGAATTTGGTAAAGCTTGCTCATTAGACTTTAAGATGTTCTGCTGATAGAGTGCAGGACTTTGTAGGGATCTAAAAAGTGGCATCCAAAATCAAGTCAAGATTAATTTGACACCCGAGCATGCACTGGTCTCACCCTTTCACAACTGCATGGGAATTCAGCGTCACAAATTCAATACTGTATGTTTTTGACTTACAGCAATATAATACAGTGAACAGTGATTCAAAAGTTGTTTTCGCCTTTATGTTGCGTAGGCACCTGAGTTTCATACCATGTACTGTCCAGCGACTCATTGGTCAGCCATTGTCATCAAAAACTCATTTCTCATTGCTTAAACACACACACGAACACACACCCATGTCTGTTTCAATAATTTTGCGAGGACCTATTTCAGTGAAGACCATCATTGTCCTCACTATGTTGATTAAAAACTTGTCTCATAGGGGTTCTCACAAAGAAGTACAAGACCACACACACGTTTGACCGCGGCTGTACTGAAAAAAGACCTGAAAGTGAGGCATGACACAAATGTAGATTATTGTTGCACTGAACACTCCAACTGCGTAGTCAGAAGGTCAGAGAACAATTGTATGTTGAATCACTCAAAACAACTACAATAATGTAAAAATCTGCATGAAGCAACTGCTGTTCAGGGGCCGTGTCTGGGTCAGTGGGGGCCAGGGAACAGTTCTAGGAAAGACTTATAAGGTCTGGTATGTGCAAAAGCGGTACCATGTGGTGGGAGATACGGACTTCACTACGAACGGCTGGAAACTTGGTGATTGATGGAGAGGCCTTGGACAATGCTGCTCTGCTAATGACTGACAGACTCGCAACAGAAACGTTGCCCAGTATCAATAGAAAGCACTGGCTTTGTTTTATTTCTGCTCTCAGTCGTGTAATGTTGAACACATGTTCCTCACTTTTATTGAGACGTCAAGAGTTACAGAAAGCAGATTAGATACCATCAGCATTAAACATGAGGCCGTATCTCAGAGCATTGATCTGTTTGAACTCTTGGTACATTCCTCAGTGAGAACCCTCTGTGGCCGCTAACTGTGGTATTGGACAGTGAGACAGAATTGATCCTGACTGCAGTTAATCTCCACATACCGAGTTGCTGGACATGACTGTTATCATGGATTCCTCCGAATCCTGGAATTCAAAACAGGAAAAGCCCAGAGTGGGAGAGGCAAAGCTGTTTTTCTCTTTTCCAGTTATGGTAATGATTACACTTCCTGCCCACAAGAATCCACTCAAACACATGCAGACTGTGTGTTAATCATCTGGCGCTGCATCCTGTCTCACGCTGTAGTCAGCTTCAGTCCCAGCCGCTTTTACTATTGAGGTGATCTCTCCGCAGTCCGCTCCCTAAGCAGCCTGTGCTCTCAAACTTTGGCTGTCAAGATGACAGAGCAGCTGGGGTAAAACAACGCACTACTCATTTGGAACAACAAATTGATAAGTAGATATACTTCAATAATCCCAGCATGCTAAATTACAGATGATGGGCAGTGACAGATGAATCATAATACATATGGTGTTGGCAACTGTGCACTGTTAAGCACAAAACTGCTTCAAGTTAAGATACCCATCTAAAGTGGGTGCTCAGAATATGCAGTGTAACCCAGAGTTTGTCCCATTGTCACAGTTTCAACAACCTGCAGCTGGAATGAAAGATGCAGCAACCATCTATCCATGATCATCTTCTTTCTGCTTTTGACTGGGATCTTAACATGTTTTACTTTTTAATATCTCTGTATGCGCTGCTACTCCGTTCCATGTATAAGTTAGAAGAGGGGGATACTGTCAAATAAAGAAATACAGAAAATGGTGAAACATTGGTTTAAATACACCAGCCATTTGAGTCATGTGAACACTTTGAAGATGGGAGGACAAGGGGAGGTCAAATGCAACAGACAAACCCATAAAAAGCTCAAACCCATGAGAGAGAGAGAGAGCAGGAGAGTGAATTCGATCTGGCTCTCCACGTTGAAGGTCGTTTAACATTTGAATACGGTCAGGATCAGGACCAAAGCTATGGCAGTTGCAAGTATAATTTCTACACTTTTGCCGCTTTATATCAGTAAATTTAACTATGGTGCTCATCATTAATAATTCACAACTTAGCAGGTTGAAACACACTGAAATTCAGAAAATAACTTGATTAGAAGACATTAGAATTACTGGAACCTTGTGCTATTTTATCTCCTTGTTAAAAGGAGAAAATTGATGGACAATTAAACTTCAAAATTAAACGTCTATTATCAAGTTGTCTTGCTTGTGTTCTCCTAGTTTGACTGTTGTATTTGTGTTTAACAATTATAGTGCTTTGAAATGTAGTATTTTGATGATGGATTATTGAGTGCTAAATGATGATGATGGATGGATGGATGGATGGATGATGGATGTCAACTTAGTTTATATCAGATAAGTCAATATAGTGATTAACGTTTTCACAACTGTAATGAAGGAACAAAAATAAATAACTAAATAAATGTGTCAAAGGAACTTTAACCAAGACCTAAAACAGGAACATTATTAAATTAAATGTAAAAAAGAAAAACAAGTAAAACCTTATAAGGTTAACTTTATTTTGGAGACACAGAAGAGATTCATTCAACTCTATATGTGGGTAAGAGCAAAGAATAGAATGCTAGCCTCCGTTCCTGTCTTTTTTTCCATTTCGACCTCTCAGGCACTCTTAGTCATGGTCACTGTTTTTTACATAGATCATGACATCTGCTTTTTTATTAACTCCTATTCTTGAACTTTCACATTGAACCTGGTCTGGACTTCCTCTTCACATCATCACATGGTCGTATTTCAAACTCTAACCAATAAACTTGAGTAACAGTACATTTTAGCGTTTTTAGTGTTGTATATATAGTGGTATAGTGGTGTATATATATAGTGGTATAGTGATATATATATATATACCACTGGACTGGATGGACTGCAACAGTGCTGACACGCAGTTTGAGCAGTCAAGGATGGCATTTGTTGCCAGCCATCAGCACACAAAGTATGAAGCCCAGCAGGCATCTTCTCCAACCTCAGCCTAGGACACTGCCCATGAGGTCAGTTTCTTAAATACATACCAAGGTTTTGTCCAGCAAGCTCCAACTTCCGATAATGGTGATGATTCAGGTTATGATTGTGGTCATAATGTTCATCTTGGAAAGTGTTGCATAATCCCGTGCCTTATTTTAGAAGATGAATATGATGAAGGCCCGGATGATTCACAGCTGGAACTCCAAGAAAGCACTAAGTGGGACAAAGAAACTGCTGAGGGGATTGAGTGAAGATGAGAGGAAGTGGAAAAACACTCGCTGGCATTGTGTCACCACATTGTTCACTCCAAGAATCCTGTGATGGAGAAAATGTTGTACCGGCCGGAGGAGAGAGTTGTCCTCCAGTCCGTGTTTGTCACAGCTGCTGCCTGCAGGCTGATGCTGCACCTCCAAGTGGTCCAGCAGGGGAGCTCCTCAAGTATGCACTGCTCACCAGGATAGAGTCAGATCCAAGTCAGCTTTGTGTGCTACTGAAACGTAATTCTTTAAATGATTTAGTTGTACCTCAGATGTGTATGGGGAAGTTAGCAATACAATTGAATTGAACAGCATTTCATTCAGTCAATCGCATTTTAATCGTATCAGAATATATGCCACATGAAGCCACATTTTTCAATTTGAATGAATTTTGTATATTAGTGCTAATGATCAACCATCATTAGCTAAAACTAATGATGGACCCAGACATACATTTAAATAACAAAATATTTTTTATTTTGCATCAGTTTGACAATGGCACAATAAGGGTTAGGGTTAAATGTGATTAAATTATATATATATATATATATATATATATATATATATATATATATATATATATATATATATATATATATATATATATATATATATGTATATATATATATATATATATATATATATATATATATATATATATATATATACACCTTGATACAATGTAAAGAAGTCAGTGGACAGCTTGTAAACAGTCTAAGTTTACTGTCCCCTCAAAATACCTCAACACACAACCATTGATAAATTGCTGGTAATAAAGTGAATACACCCCTCAATGAAAACGTTCAAACTGAGACCAATTAGCCATTGTTGCTCCCTAGTGTCGTGTGACGACTTGTTAGTGCTGCAAGGTCTCAGATCAGGTGGTCAGGCTCAGACCGTACGTCGCACACTGCATCAGTAAGGTCGGGTGGATGGCTGTCGCCCCAGAGGAAGATGATGCACAAGAAAGCCAGTTGGCTAAAGACAAGTGGACAAGGGATGTGGACCACTGGACAGCCTGTGGTTGGATGAGACCAAGATGAACTGAAACCAGCAACCAGGCGTGGAGGACTAAGACAAGTGTGTCTTGCCTACAGTCAAGCATGGTGCTGTGAGCGTCATGGTCTGGGGCTGCATGACTGCAGACAGCATTGAGGGAAGCATGAATGCCATGCCAATGGGAAATAATGGTATATGGTAACATCTTGAGACTTTGGGCCCAAGTTGGACATTTTCGTATAGGAGTGTACTCACTTTTGTTGCCTGCGTAAACCACTGACATTAGTGGTTGTGTGTGTCATTTTACACTGATTTACACTGTTATACAAGCTGCACACTGACTAGTTTTCATATCATAGCATCATATATAGATATCAGAGTAATCAGTAAAACTCTCAATATGACTTATGTTCCAGTATTTTGGAGGCACATGTGTGTTCATAACTGAAGATAATGATGAGGGGAGACCTTTAAATGGTGAGGCAGCTGAATGATAATCAAGCCTATCTCATTCTCCACTCTCCTCAAGGTACTCAAAGTTCATTTAAATTTTCTGAAGGTGAAAAGAGCTTTTGGACAGGAATTCCTTTGCCTCCAGTGAGATGTAACCTTTTACCTGTTAGAGCTATCCGGACTGTTAATCAGCTGGTGTCTGGACTAAGACACCCTCCACTGCAGACGGACGTTTCACCAATATTAAGTGATGTAGAAACACTTTAAGCCTGCCGGGGGTTAATATTCTTTATTCAATCTGCAGAAAACAAATGGACTCTGGATTTTGCTGAGGTAGAGTGCTGTCTGAACCATCTTGTGCCATCATGGCACACACTCAAAAGATACGGGGGTTGGACAAAATAATGGAAACACCTTAATGCTAAAAAAGCTTTAAGTTGTTTCCATTATATTGTCCAACCCCTGTAATTTTTAAGATGAGAGGTGCAGAATAATCTAATTTGTTTCTGTTTTTGTTGTTGTTGTTGTTTGTTTGTTTGTTTTTTTAGATATTTTGTGCCCTTTTTTTGGAGGACCGTGCTTATTATTAGAAAGAAAATGTTTGTCAGCACTGGCATTAGCATCTTGTAATTCTCAATAAAGTCAGTATCTTGCAATGAATAGTGCCTTTATTGGAATACATGCACCCCTGACACCAGAGACACAGCATATAAACAAATGAAAACTTCAGAGCGATCGTGGTAAAAAGTACATTTAGGAGCATTAAAATTAATCGAAACAGTAGTTTGAATTGTAAACACCTACTGAAGTCTAATAGTTCAGTACTGCATTGGCCAGATTCAACATATTTCCAAATAAATGTATTGTATGCTGCTTACATATTGTTAGTTACTGAACTTTGGGCGCTTTTGTATTCCTTGGCCAGTACAACCTGGATTTTGAAACAAGACTATTCATGGTTTAGGCAAACTAAATATCACAGTTTTCACAAATTACATCCACAATCCTTTCACTTGTCACGTCACTCAATCAATGGAGAAAGGTGGGGTTTTGTCTTTTGTCTTTCATTTCTGAGATCGCTTACTGTTATATTTGTGGTAATAAAGATCTACCGCCCATGGATGGACTACATTTCCCAGACGTCCTGTCCCGGAAGTGGTTGTGCTCGCCGGGCGCAGTGCGGAAATGAGTAGCATGTGGGTATCAGCAGCAGCGGCTGCGTCGCCCAACTGAATTTGTAAACAGACACTTTCGTGAAGATAGAGGACGAGAACCAAGGTAAAATCAGATCTGCCACACCGATTTGCTTTACTCCACCATTTGTAAGACTCGTGGTCTCTCTGATGAACTATTGGGAATTCCTTTGTACTTTACTTAATGCATTTAGTTTCCCATTAAGCTTTACCATACGGTGAGCTTTCCGCCTTAAACGTTCTGTTAATGTTCACCGCCGTGACAAGACAAGTTAGTAACATTCATGCACTGTCTTCTCAGCGACATGTCTGAAGCAATGATTCTCAGAATCAAGGAGCTGGAAGGAGAACTGGAGACGCTCAAGTCCCAACTTGCGGACCAGAAGGAAGTGGTGTGCACTCCATCTCCCGATGAGGCCACGGGCTGCAGACCTGACAACGGAGTCGGACAGATGTGTAAAAAAGGCAGGAAAGCAGGGAAAGACAGACCATTTGACTTCTCTGCTCATCCTCGACGGCATGTTGCTCTGCGTCTTGCCTACCTGGGATGGGCCTACCAGGGGTTTGCAGTTCAGGAGAACACAGAGAACACTGTAGAAGCCAGACTGTTTGAAGCTCTCCTTAAAACGAGGCTCATCCAAGACCGACAGAGCTCCAACTACCACCGCTGTGGCCGGACTGACAAGGGTGTTAGTGCATTTTCACAGGTCAGAAAAGGCTTTTTATTTATTCATATATGTATTTACTTATTTATCGTATTGTCTTCTCTTGTTCAGGTGATAACCATTGACCTGAGATCCACCCAGTTGTGTGGAGGACTGGGTGTCAAACTCCCTGAAAGTGTTGATTCCACCAAGGTTCAAGGTTCGGGGGTCTCAGAAGTTCCGTATGTGAAGATGCTGAACAGAGTTCTACCTCGGGATATCAGGATTTTAGACTGGGCACCAGCGACTGAGGGCTTCAGTGCACGCTTTGATTGTCAGTCTCGCACATATCGCTACTACTTCCCCCGGGGCTCTTTAGACGTTGCGCTGATGGCAGATGCAGCGAAAAGGTTGGTATGAATTCAGAAGCGCAGACCTTTTTCATGAAGAGCATCATGTGGTTTAAATAAATGTGGTCAATAGTTTATTGCCATCTTACCACTCACACGGAAATTGTTGCCCCTACTGGTCTGTTGAATTTTTCTCATTGAGTCTGTCAACTGCATTTTGCTGACCAGAGGTCTAATGCACTCATTTGTTGACTGTGGCAGGTCAATACACTCTCACACTATGCAGTAGTAGATCACATTGTGCAAGAATTGAGTCACCAATGGCTACTTACGAGTCAAATATTATGTTTCGAGTATTTTCTAATTTAAATGAAAGAAAGGCTTACTGTAAAAATGACAACAATATGGTCGAAGATTAAATATGAGCGCACATTGAACTAGTGAGACTAGTAAGACACAGAGGATATTGTTGAACTTATTAACTCTCAGTAATAACTGCAAGTTATAGGTTGAGAAAGTCGTCAAATGATTGTTGTCAAAAACAGTCATCAAAAAATCAGCGTGAGTGTGACTGAAATGTGAAAATGTATGGCAACTCATCTTAAGATGACAGAGCATTAAATACAGAGAATGCGTTTCCCTTGGCTTAATAGACGAAATGTGAGTCATACACTCGAGGCCCACTATTCCTCTTCTTGGAACCCAACTCTTCTATATGGCAGACTGCCCAGTGGGTCGTGGTTTTACTTTGCTTCTACAAGCTAAACACATCTAAATTACAATCATGGTCATTGTAGAACAATACATCATGAAGGCTGTGAACAATTCAAACACAAACAGGATATATAAATCATGAAGCCGGTTCATTCAGTCCATGTCGAGGTTCACCAGAGGAAGTATACGAAGTCCAGAAGACATGAAGGGAGGTCGAGACTGGCATGGCAAAAGGACAGTTGGGAGAGTCTTGTGGAGACCAAACCTGATGAGACATGGGACCGGCACACATTGTCTTTTCTAAAGCCATGTTTAAAAGAGGGGAGTTACTTTGGCTGTAGTCTCACAGTTCTGCTTTAACACTCTCCTAACTTCCTACAGATACGAGGGCACGCATGACTTCCGAAATTTTTGTAAAATGGACGTGGGAAACGGAGTCTTACAGTTCGAGAGGACCATCTTGTCAGCAAGTGTTCTCTCAACTCATCCGGAGTCGGACTCGAGCGCTGACCCATACAACCTTTTCATGTTTGAGGTCCAGGGATTGGCCTTCCTCTATCACCAGGTAATTATTACTACACTGGTGCAGTGTTCAAATGAGCTGCATTGCCTGATGATAGAATTGTATCATGTAACTACCATGTGATCAATTTCTCATTCATATTTGTTTTTGTCTTGTTAGCTTTGCTTCACAGAGACATGACTTGATCGAGAGTTTTACTTGTAATGCTTATAATACTTTTTGCAAATGTGGTCTACAAAGCTGCAAGACAAAATTAAGATTGAATGTAACCACTTTTAGCAAATGTACAGGGTGTCTGCATAACAAATATAAAGACTGAGTCATCCAATTTGAAAGGAATGGTAGTACAGTTTTTGACAGAACGGAGCTGCTCAAACAAAATCAACCATTGTGTCTCACTTTGTTTCTGAATTCCAGCTACCTTTTTCCTTGCAAATGTGCATTGTGATTAAATGCCTTCACAACTGCTCAATCTTGAGCTGTACTCTCACTGCTCAAGGTCTGTCTGTCAGAGTATCACCTTCAATATCTCATAAGCAGAAAGTCTCGCGAATTATATCTGTTGATAGATCCCAGAACCTGGTGGCCCTTTGACAAAACCTCTTTTTGAATCATTGATTGCTGAACAAATTTACTGTAGAAAGGTAAGACGATTCTGTGTATACACTGTAAACGTGCCTTGACTGAGAAGGAAGCCTCAGTCCTGTTGCCATATTTGGCTTGCACTGGCACGATGGCGTTGCCTCGTCTAGCAAGCGCCATTACAAGAAGCGGAAACAAACAAGCCACATCTCTTCATCACAGGCAAGAGACAGTAAAGACAGTAGGCAGTAAAATCATGAGCGAGTCGGACAGAAGTTTGCTCATACCATTCCATTTAAAGACGACAACATGATATCAATGATCCGTTTTTTGTTCGTTTACGTTCAAGAAGCTGCATCTAACAGACTATATTTACTTACTTCATTTGGCAAACTAATAACTATAGTCCACTGATTGACCATTTAGGATAAACTAATGAAACCAATTTTAAAACTGCACACGTTGCCTGCTTGGGGGCGCTGTTGTGTTCCTATTGGCGCGTCAGTTCCCTGTGCGTGTTGAGCAGAAATTGGTGCTGTTAAGTTGCCTAAACACTCACAGTGGCTGGTGGATTGTTTTTTGGCTCAAGTCTGGATCTGATACTGTTTTGGCAGAGCTTTTGGTGGTGTAGTGAGGCTGCACTCTAGCTGAAACATGAGTGTGAGAAATAAATTCTAAATGATCGAAAATACTAGTTGTCTAATATGCAACCTGAATTAAGAACAATGGAATCATTAGCACGGCTCAAAACTAAGCTTAACATTAAACTTCGACTGACATGTTACAATGCTTATTAAGTGGCGTTACATGTGTGTGAGTCTTGTGTTACAGCTACTGAATTCTTCGTTCTTGCTATGTAGCGAGTGCACGTGTGCGTGTGTGTGCGTGCGTGCGTGACTGAACAAACTCAAAAGACAGGGTGCTACTAATACATAGATTCTGCTTTGGGATCTCTGACTGAAATGCGCCACAAATAACCCTAGGAACGAGAGAAGTCTGAAGACTGTTGATTTGCTGTAGGTTCGCTGCATGATGGCAGTTCTACTCCTGATTGGTCAGAAGCTGGAAACACCAGACGTTATTGACCACCTTCTTGATGTTCAGAAGAACCCGAGGAAGCCACAGTACAGGTCAGTGGGTGAACTAACTGCTGACTATTTTCAGTTTTAGAAAGAAGATGTTACATAATGGAGTAACATTTTATTAATGATTGTAACAAACAAAATGTAATCTAGGAATGAAGTTTCATTTAAAACAAAATTAAGACTTGTATTTGAGAATTTGCGTTTTGAGAGTAAAAATTGGAGTAAAAGAACAATCAATTTCTACATTTGTATGTACAAATGTATTTTAATAGGTACCAAATGTGTGTGAGTTATTGGAAATAAATGATAGACCAGCATAATAACAATATGTAGTATATAACAACAATTATAACTGCAGTAATTGAATAAGCAATGGAATCCTGCTGTTTTTCATTAAGTAAACCGTTTTCTTCAAAAGTCCTTGCCGTGAAACTGACATTTTCTTCTCAAAGACAGCTTTTGATGATAACAGCCACGCTTTTGTCATTTCCATAAATATGTTTGTTTTTTCTGCTTGTGGGTACCGAAGCTAATGCAGCTGGATAAGATGTCCATCCTCAGTCATCGGCATGATTTTTCCTTTCTGGTGTGTTTAGCATGGCCATGGACTACCCACTGGTTCTGTATGACTGCAGCTTTGATGGGTTGAGTTGGCAACAGGATCCTGAAGAGTTGAACTATGTTATTTCAACACTGACTGAGCACTGGACCCAGAGTGTGGTCAGGTCCCAGGTCTTGCATGGGATGATCAGTGGATTAGAAGGCAAAGGTGAGAGAAAAAATAGACATAATGCAATGTGTGTATTGTTGTTTGTTGATTTGTTTTGACTCATGATTGTGTGGCAAATGCTTTCTTTCCTCAGGTGGGGCTCCCTCTCATGACTGCTGCCTGGTTGAAGGCAGCAGGCAGAAGAACTACCGGCCGCTGCTGGAACGTCCGTGCTGCGAGAGCTTGGAGTCCAGGATCCAACACTTTGTTAAACGAGGCCGACTGGAGCAAGAGGACGGAGTGAATGGAAGAGAGACTATTTTCAGAGGGAAGCGATCTAAACTTCACCAGAATTCTGGAAATCCTAATGAATCTGATGAGTCAAAGTTGTAAACCTGTGTGCACATGGTGGACTTGACATTTTTATTTTTTTAATTTTTGGACTGAAACATTTTCTTTTATTCAGAACTAAGTGAAAATTATGTGAACCCATTAAAGGTATCCACTAAATGTTGTTGGTGTAGATGTGAAAGGCAGCTGCTGAGCGATTAAGCTCTCTCCAACAACACAAACTCTATTTCAGTCTAACCCGAGTCAAGCCCCACTCACATGATGACGTCACACTGCCGCCATCAAGCGGTCCCAAATGAACAAATATCCTCCTCTGGACCGATATAGCAACAGAGGTTGGCAAGCATGTTGACAAATGAAAATTGTCTGCTCGAAAATAATGCCTGCGGAAACGGAACTATTATAAGCGTGGACGGAATTTTATTGACGTGGCACCTCAACCCTCGGTCCGGAACAACAAGTCGAAAGCAGGCGGTTTGGACGGGGATCCCAACTGTTGTCTGGTTTCTGGAACGTCGTCCGGCCCGTTTTTGACAGTGATTGTGTGGAAAATGTAGACATTAACCCTTGCTGATTTTTGCACCGTCGTCTGACATGATTTATACCTGTGCTAACATTATAGCACTGCAGGCTGTTTACTTTAGCTGAGCTGCTGCTACCGTGTTTTCACTTCCCTCTGCTCAACGTTCGAAGGTACAGCAATGTCAGTCAACCGTGTTGATGTGTAGAACGCTTTCTTTTAGCCCAGCATATCCTAAATATAAGCCTGTGCTACTGTTAAACCCGCCATGGGTTTATATTGCCCGCTTACGATGGTGACTGTGTCATTTCTAATTTGACATTTTGTCCAGTTTTTTATTACACTAATGTTGTCAAACAGTTGTGACATTTATATGCAAGTGAATGTACGACGACAGCAGCGGTAAAAACACTACTGGATTGATACTGACTTACTTCCATAATTTGTTCCTGTCGCCGCTAGATGTTCCTTGTGGGACTGACGGGGGGTATCGCCTCTGGGAAGAGCACCGTGTCTTCCATGCTGCGGGAGCTCGGTTGCCCGATTATCGATGCTGACGTTGTGGCCAGGAAAGGTTTGTTGACCGTATGCCCCAGTGTGATTACACCAATGTAAAAATTATATTTAGTAATTAGATTATATTGATTTTTGGGCAGTATGTATACATGTTGTATAATAAAACGGTACTCCTAAGTTTCAATGTCAGTGAAACTTTGCCCAAATATTAGATAATATAGTTTTATCTAATTCTTTGTTGTTTTTGTTGTTTAAATTTTGGCAGTTGTGGAGCCGCACACTCATGTCTATTACCGCATCATCCACCACTTCGGACAAGAGGTTTTGCTGGAGAATGGAGAGATTGACAGGCAGATGCTTGGGCAGTTGATTTTTGCCAATGAGGAAAAGAGGAAGCTGCTGAACTCGATCACTCATCCAGAGATCCAGAAGACCATGCTGAAAGAGATCCTGCTATACTTCCTCAGAGGTACTTCTAAAGTCATCGTTGTTTCCTGGCAGTTTAGGAGCAACGCTTTCTAATGTGCCATGAAATGTAGTGATAATTTTTAGAGGAGGCGCACTTCAATACTTGTGCTGTCGTGTATACATAAATAATATCTACACAGAGTAGTTATTTGTTGTATTACTTCTGACATTACTAACGTTTTAACCCTTTTGGGCGCCAGAGTTTATTAAATGAACTCTTCCACTTTGATGTAACAATTTCAAAAGGCTGTATTTTGAAAACAGTTACAAATGAAGGCAAACTGTAAAATTGAGGAATCCTCAGTGTGATCTAAAGTTTGGGAAGGAAATAAGTTCACTCTTCTAGCTAGTATATGATGACGTTACTGGAGACAGAAGCATCACTCTCTGTCACACTCTATGTGTGATAATCTTCATCAAAGATTGAATATTCCTGCTCAGAATCTGTGTCGGTCAGATTCACTCTCTCACCCTGCGCCTGCTACGTAATATAGCCTCGCTCGTCTCATCGGCCGGGGATCGGTTTTCCATATTTAGTCCTAATATAGAGAGAAACGTGCCCACGTACTCAGATTGATGTTATGGGTGTCCAGCATCTACTTTGTACTGTAAGGTAGTCAGTCATCAGGCATCAAATTTGCAGGTTGCCTCGTTGAAATGCTGAAATGCTGCCCGTCATAATTTTGCTACTTTGGCACCAATGGTGGTTAACTCCCTTTGTTAAACAAAGCTTCATTATCTTAAGAGTTCAAGTAAATGTGTAGTGTTATAATAATAATAATAATAATAATAATAATAATAATAATAATAATAATAATAATAATAATAATAATAGACTAAAATAAAATAAAAATCCAATGAAAAAGTTTGTCAGCATTTCTTTGTATTAAGTAGTCATTTGTGCCCAGCTTCTGTGTGGGATTTGTCTATTGTGAACTGAAGACTGAACTGAAGAACTGAAAATTTGCTTAAATCAAGTAAAAAAATCTATTATTATTGGTATTACAAAAGTAATTTTGCTATTATCTTTTTACAGCACTATAAACACACATAGCTTCTCTGGTGCTATGTCAGTGGTGATAAATCTCTTATCTCACTCTCCTTATCAGGATACCGGTACGTTATTCTGGATGTTCCACTGCTGTTTGAAACCAGACGCCTCACTCAGTTTCTCAACCACACTGTTGTTGTTTACTGGTAAGTCTATAAAGCAGATCATTTTAAGTAGATGTTTTTTAATGTATTAATTCATTTACATTGCATTATACCAATCGTATTTATGCTGCCAAATTATACATTTATCAATTTCTTAGAATAAGAAGTGTTTCTTAGAAGAAGTTTCTTAGAATTAGCCACCAACCAAAGTGCTGTACCAAAGAGTGAATTAAGAAAAAGAATAACTGAACAAAACATCAGCTTCTTTACCATGTTGAGCACTGTTGGTGTCTGATTCAACCCACAATCCTCTATTTTGTTGAGCACATTTAAACAACAACTGCAGTCCATGAAAGGATGAGGTCGTGCTGGCTGAGCCACTCATTGGGATGGGAATTGACAAGATCGTAAGGATTCCGTTGTGGACACTGCTTAACGAATCGGTTCCTTAACTATTCTCTTGTCAATTCTCAATGGGGAAAAAAGATGAGAAATAGGTCAATTAGTATCAACAGAGTTGCGTTTTGCCTTAGATTACAGCAACTCCATTTATGGTACTACTCACTGAAACTGTTTCATAACGAATGTCTTGTTTTTGAAGAGTCAAATCAGGATTAAGGAGGATGTTTTTAAACTTCTTCATTTAGAGTTTAAAAAGCTCTGGATTTCGCGTCAGAGAACACAGCAATTTAAAACATCAATGTACGTGTATGTATCTCATTTAATATAGATGCTCACCGTGCTTAAACTGTCTTATTTGAATAACAATATAAACATGACATGTAAAGTGAGTGCGTTCAATGTAGCTCCGGTTTTGGTAATTATCATCGGCGCAGGACAACCACACATGCTTCCAGGAGACATTCAATACTGGGGACACTTTGTAACATCGCCATACAAGCACAACACAGTACTGTAGAAGCTCAATTCTGACCTGTGGCACATTATTAAAAAAACGTCAATTTCCTCTGACAGCAACTACAGTTAGCGCCGTGCTCAACGACAACATAGCTGTTAGCTCAGGGGTGTCCAGCGTCGTCCTAAAGTCACATGGTCTCTGCAAACGAAGCAAAGTCTTATGAATGTGCTGCCACCCGTCGCTGCTCAAATTCCTCCAAAACTGTGATTAGCTGCAGCTGACGGGACTCCGTGAACGTGCCGCGATGGCAGTGAGTAGAGTCGGACTTCACAGTCTGGAATTGCTGAGAGGAACCAAATTTAACATTTCATAACGATTCCAGAGAATCTGACATTACTGAACCAGTTCTGATGAGGGACCGGTTTTCGATGCCCATCCCTAGCCACTAACTACACGGTGAAGGATGATCCTGACAAGAAAGGTCCAAAGGTCAACAAGGCCTCTTTATGCTTTTCAGACAAGCCCTTTAACCCTCTTGCTTTGTGCCTGAGAATCGGGGTTTGAGGAGCTGACAGTTCTTGCTCTCTTCACTATTGTAAGTTACCGATCTGACCGAAAAGCATGGACTTGACCCTATAAAAATGTCTGATAAGGAAGTGAATCAGAGTTACGATCACAGAAGACAGAAAACCAGGAGGTAGACGGCTGGGTCAGTAAGAGAGGAGTGGTAGATGTTTTCAATGACCTGGCAAGGACAGGTACATTGGAAGTTGAGCAGCATGCTAAAGGCATTGGAATCATTGCAGTGAACTTTGGTGTTTTGCCTGACAGAGTGACTCGTACTCTGAGTCATGACCAGCTAATGCTTGCACTCAACCTCCTCCCAGTCCTGGTGTCACAGAACTTGCTGCAGTTCGTGGATGAGCAGTTGAGATGTGTTGCCTTCAGTTTTAGCACTAAACTAGATCTGTGTACCTCCATCACTATCAGGATGTTGCACCAACCGCGGTTCTCAAGTAGTGACAGTGTACTTTGGCTTGAAAAGGATGATATTGAGGCAAATGCTGTTGTTTTTTGAGGCAAATGTTTGGCTTTATTCTTGAAGAAAGTTTGATGTTAACATGGAAAACAATTCAAGTTAAAGGACCCTGTCTTGTTACTCTGTAATGTGATTGACACCAGTTTAGGAAAATATTGTACACTAGAGTCCAAAAAGCGAAGAGAGAATCACACTTGAAATAAATATCCAAAGGTGTAGGGCACATAAACCTAAATAAAATGTGAAAATATTTGTAGTGTAATGAGTATGAAACTCCACAGCCTTCAATTGAAGTCCTGATTCTGACTTGGGTCCAAGTGCATTCTGATCCTGCTTCTCACTTCAGAAGTGCAACAAGCCACCCACCAGTGTTACCACAGTAACTTGGTACTGGCACTCAATCTCTGCAGTGAGCCAAGTGTGCACTGTTTATACAGTATAACATACTTACTGCTCACCCCGAGTCTGGAGTGGACTTATTCCACGTGCCACTGAATTCCTGCTTGGTAATTGACTGCAAACAGTTCACGCCTCAGCTCAGGGAATCCATTCCACGGTTTGCTGTCATTTAGCTGACCAACTGACAGGGAAGACGTTTTATCGTTGGACAGACTCGACTCATGGATCAGGAATCACTGCAGGCTGGATTGATCTGTCCGTTACCTTGGAAGCAACTCAGCCCATAATCACAGGGATATTTGGATGTTGCTGGAAACCCCAGCGTGTTATGGGTGGGTGGGGAAAAAAAAAAATCTTTGTTTGAATGTGGAAAACAATTCCAGATTCAAATGTTTTGAAATAAAAAATGTAGGTTTCTGAGAACAGTGGTGCACTGACAAAAACATTGATGCTGTTTCATTTTCCAAAGTCATGAGCTGCAAATGTTGCTGTTCGTCAGTTCTTTCTTACTTGAGAAGAACAATGAAGGAAATGTACTGTATCTGTTGAGCGCAGTAATATCTGTCGTGGCATGACTAATAACCAACTATTTTAGCTAACCCCAACAATTGGGACAATTTTAATGTAGCTAAAAGTAGTGTATTCAAAATAAAGTTATGGTGTGATTCACGTTTGGGATGGTCAGTGTGTGATATCCGTATTCTCTGCAGTGATCCTGCCACTCAGCTGTCCCGCCTGATGCAGAGGGATGGGCTGACGCAGCAGCAGGCCGAGCAGCGCGTGGCCGCCCAGATGCCCCTCAAAGAAAAGCGTGGCCTGGCCAACCATGTCATCGAGAACTCTGGAAGCCGAGAAGACACCCAGCGTCAGGTCTTGCGGTTGCACACCAAACTGGAGGACTCTATGGACTTCCTCCTCGTGAGGGTCATTGCTGTGGCTGCCACTGCAGGTCTGGGGGGAATCCTCCTCTATGCCACCAAGATGCTGTTGTCCTAACCAAGAGAAGAGCATGGTGCTCAATGATCAGGTGAAAGGCAACTTGGGGTAACAGTCCGGTTTGTTATGTAACTGATGATGTGTTTTTAGTCTCGACTCCATGTGCACTGACTAAAGTGAGGTGTAAGGTTGTTTCGCACAATTTTATAATGTGAAACTAAAACTTGTTCTGTTCTCACAGCAACATTCTTAGAAGAAAACCAACAAGTCATCAGTGAAGAATATGTTTCATTATATGTTTATTTATTGATTTTGAGGGTGTCACTCCATAATCCCACTTTAGAGTTACTTTTATTTTCCACCTAATGACACTTTATTTATAATGTTGATGAACAGCGCAGCAACTTCTTCCCTTCATCTCTTGAATTCAACAGAGATGAGCCGAGGATCTTTTAAGGAGACTGCTAATAGCTGATTGACTTTGACTGGGACTAACTGTGGGATAGCATGGATGAACTAATTTTCTATCTGCTTCTGTGTTTTCTAACACTTGTAAATACTGAATCTTTAAAGGGCATTGGACTCACACCGACACGATGTTTGTGAGATGAGCTGCTAGCTGTAAATCCAGACGGTCAAACGCTATTGTTTTGAAATAAAAACTGTTTAAACATTGTGTCTGCCAATTGTTTTTGCTAGTTTTGTAGGTTGAAGAGATATTTAAAATCGCTTTATCCGGCTTATATCAGAGCCCTGAACCCCAGATAAAGTGTCTCAACGAGGCTTGACTCATGTATGAAGGGCTTAAAAATGGGGGGGAGACACATAATGGGTGCTTTTAAGCCCCAATAACACACTCGAAAGTCTTGAAAGGTCAAGGCCAAATGACAGAAAAAGAGAAAGAATGGCATGCAAGGGTGGGGGCATTAAATAGGAGACCCTGCTGTTAGATGAAGAAAATGGGGGTTGAGTCTAATTTCAGGGAGTGTTCACTTATGACCCAGTTGGCACTGTGGCATGCTGGTCTGGCAGATACCAAATGGTGGGATTTTGAGAGATGAGAGAGGGGAAATCCAAATCTCAATTGGACTGTGGGAGAGGACGGAATAATTATTTAATCAGATTTAATCTATGAATTGTGGTTTAACACCTTGAGAAAATATAAATTGGTGAAGGTCTACTGAAATGATCACACAGTGCTAATGGATGGATTCTATTAATTTCAGAGACAAACGCTCTCACCTGCTTGTTAGTAAGAGATGATGCTGAAGAAATAAATCTGGCATACTTGTTAAAAATGCAACGTCAAGGGTCATAACCACAAAACTATAATGCTGTCTACTTCATGCCTGCACTGATTGAGCAATAAGGGGAAAAGTATCACAAAAATACAAGCAAATGGGGAAACCAGCATTGGTAGAGGGAGTGGCGAGACATTCAGGGAAATCAGCCAACCAATAATCTTTTTTTTTAATGTTATTTTGAACTAAACATCATATGACGACATACATTTGTATGAAAGCGTTGAAAGGCCTGAAGAAAGAAAGTGATTAACCAATGCCGTGGTTACTCTGTTAGCTGATATAAACGTCTTGCATTTGTCAGGCAAATGCAATATTTACAACTAGGAAGCCAGATTTGAAATTCCCTCGAAAAATTGTTAGCTTCTAAAGTGTCAAGGATAAAGAGGACGACTGGTCACCCGAGTAAAACAACATGCCAACTCTCACCACATACCTCATTTGATAGCATTATATCTCATTCAGCATAATCTTTCAAGTAAAATGTCATTCACTGTTTAGCAAGCAGTTGTTCGGCCCTTTAAAGATGTCAAAATGTAGTTGAAACAACCAACAGTATAAAGACCAGAGATGATCCTAAATAGACAACCAAGTGTTTCAACAATAAGATAACAGTTAACTGGAATTCTCTTGTGTTCAAAAAAATCTTCTGTAGTATTTAATAAGAATTACTGTCTGTTGTTTGTGAAGTCCATCTGTGTGTTGGTGGCAGATTTTGATATGACAGTAGTGATGGGCCTGAGTGTCCATCATGTTCAGCCCTGATGTTCTTGTCTGCAGAGCTTTTGCTTAAGAATTCAGACCCTCAAGCACAAGCTATGACATCATCTTGGCATGAAGTCTCACTGGCTGTCGCGGTTCTGTTCAATCTTCGGAACTCCACCACTGGTCTGTCATTTTTGTGTTTGCTTTTATTTTTATTTCTTGTATTTTTCTTTGTATCTATTTATTTCTTCTTTTGCATCAGCTAATGACAAACTGTGAGGGAAATACTCTGTTGTGTATGTAAGCACCTCAATATGGACATTATGCCTTACATTCCTATGACTTGAGATTTGAAAAACCATTTATTTATGGAACTTCACTATGACTGTTAAGCAAAATATTTGAACTGCTTGAGTTGATCTAAAGCTTGTGTGCTGAACATTAAAACCTGGTGCCAAATTGACCTAATCCTAACCTTGACTGTTGTTGCAGTCATGATGACTGCTCATAATTGACGACTTTAACAATTCCAAATCTTCTCCAAATGAACCCTCCACCTCGTCGTATAAGAGCACACAGTTGGACTTCACAGTCATCAATAGAGGTATTTTAGAGTTGAACTTACAGGTAACCTTAGGTCCTCCAAACATTATTCAGGACCACAAAAGAGGGAAAGTAAAAGTTTGCCTGATCTGTACAATTCACTAGTTATTTCAGATGGATTTAATCCATGTGTTGACATTGCGTCCTTAGCGGTACATTAGACGGGTGATGATACAAAACCGACCACAACCTGTGCCAGCGAGTCAATGTGTGAATGTGGAGATGAGATTTTGAGCTTACAGGACGGTGGCAGAAATAAGAGTTTTTGGCAGCGGAAACAGGCTGTGCTCTTTTTTTAGTCCCATGTGCTCTTGTTAAATCAGTTTCATTTGGCTCCTGGAGCACGGCGTGCATTTAGGTGTGTTTGCATTTAACAGGACTAAAACAGGGTGGATTTTATTATGTGAAATGCAGACTGCTGCAAGGCATTGGCTGAAATCATCAATGACAACAAACAATGCAAGACTGTATAATCTATATCCAAATGAAATTAAGAATTTGAGATCACACACCAATTGTTGCTGTAGTGTATAAGGAGAATAAAAGTGGTACTAAGATTAAGCCCTGTGACACACCTTTTTGGACAGCAGCGATGGGAGAGGAGGAACTGGCCACCTCAACTGATGCCGTTCATCTTGATAAGTAATAAGAGAACCAATGTACCACAATCATGGAGCCTTGTCAAGGTCTTCTGATCACCTGTGTCAGTAGCTTTTGACAGACCAATAACTAGTCCTATATTTATAGAACAGTGTTCCGTAAAGTGCACATATCGTGGTTACAAACAGGAACGTGGTCTGTAGATGTTAACAAGTGAGGAGCCATCAGAAGGACAAAGACTGATCTATTTATTTGTGGTGAACTATATTTGTCTCTGACCAAGCAGAAATGAACATTAGATTGATGCAGAAAATCTTTCATGGGTGAACAGAACCGCAGCAAACGTGTGGGCACAAACAAGTCAATTGAGCCAGCAAACTAGATCAAGTGCTTTTGTTAAAAAATAAGACCATGTGCTGGACCTTATCATTTGTCACGATGCGAAGTGAATGCATAGATTTACAGTAAAGTGGGTTTGTGCACACAGTTGCAGGTTCATCTCCGCGTTGTCCAAATTCACATTTGAATAATAAAAAAGATGTGTGTTCAACACCAGAGCTAAGTCTCTGCGTTTTTGTTGTCATCTGATCTTTTCTTAATCTGACCTCTGTGGTACTGAGGGTTTAGCAGACAGGCAGCTGTTGAGCAGAGATTTCCATGTGTTTCTTCTTTTTCTTTCCTCTTCAGACGCACTCGCAGGCCAGATGGAGAGTGTGGAGGGGAGGACTATATCTGTACCAGCAAGTGTGAACGCTCCGGGCTCAGAGAACGCTGCTGATGTCTCCGTCTGAATACAAATTGGGTTTAATTCTAAAGGCACCGCGCTGAAAGGTGAAAGTTGCCTTGTTACACTTTGTGAGAGTCTGGGGGTTCGAGTAGAACCTGTCGCTGTCTTGTGTGTTGTGTGTCTGCATCTCCTGGAGCACAGCAAATCATTTTAGGATGGCAGGGGGTAAAGACTTCCATAATCCCACCATCAGGTTCAGAGAGTTGCCCAACGGCACCACCGTGTCGACATTTTGGAATCTCCCGTCTGAGTGGTTTTCCATCATCCCGCCTGCTGCTGTCAGGAAAGGTACTACAGCACGCCTGAACAGAGTTTTGCTCCGCAGCCCCGGCACATCATTGGCAGTCGGAACACATTTGAATAACTACTCCATTAGTGAGAGCTGTTGTTCTTGTTCTCAGTTGTTTACACCATGGGTTTGTATGGTGTTTTTCATCGACAGATGAGCAGATTGTTCTGTCCTGGAGAGTTTAAACCTTTTCAGTCACTTTGACCAGGAACATTAGGGAGGAATTTAGTCAGGGAAGTTGAACGAACTGACAAATAAGAAGAGACGGAGAAAACTGTCTGGTCAATAAGCCCCAACTGATGGAAATATGCTCCCCATATTATTGCCAAAACGGCAGCTGTTCCTCATGTCACGATCGACAGCAGGGTAATGAATGACAAAGACTCATTCACGCATGTATGGGGGGAAAGCTCACGAGCTTGTTGGGCTTCATACACAACCTTGAGACATTTGCTCACCTGTCAGGGTTACCATTGTCCATATCTCAGTCTTCTAACCCCATATGTGCCTCGACCGATGGGTCTTCCACACTGGAGACGACTGATCCTGACCTTGACCCTTGGAAAACCTCCAGACCAGAAGTTTTTGAATGGAGGAGTGAGAGAAATATAGCATGAGAGATTCACTGTCGGGATTCCAACTGTTAAAGCAACCACGACAGTGATCAACCCTCCTCTTTAAATAGCGTTTAAAAATAAATTTAAATGCAACAGACTAGTTCCTTCTCCTCACCACCATCACAAGAGAGAACCACCAATGTTATAAGAGACTCAAGTCTTTGGTGGAAGTTAGACTGTGTGTCTATACAGTTACTGTTGCAACAGGGCCGACCCCAAGGTCAGTAAGGATTAATGTGGGGCCTTAGAAGTGGGGCTGAACGATACATTGTTATTGTATCTATATCATAATGTGAAAAATTCACAATATTGACATCACAAAAACAACAATATCAAATCTTCCCTGGCTCATCCTGCTGTCTACAGCAGAGGCAGAGCAAATGGCACTGCTGCACCCGCTCTAAACATATTCTTGACCAGACGGTACATACTGCATCGCTGGGGGAAAACAAGGATGCATTCAAACATTCAGTGATGAAAGGTTTGAATTCGCCCCATTTTCTCTTGCATGATACCTGCATGGAAACATCAACTGCATTTGTTTCATGAATATTTAGATACATTTAAAAATAAGTGCTGCCCTCTTCTCAACCCCCTTGTTCTACCATGTTATGAGCCACACTCAAGTTTTCCCTTTGTGTGCAGAATTCTGAATCCCACCAGAGAGATGAACAAAACAACAATGTAACACATATATGAGCAAACAGTGAAAGCCTTTTATCCCCTCAAAGGTGCTTCTAGAGACGTGTAGAGTAATGCTGCCACACTGTGAGTCCTCTTTAGTTATAGCTACCCATCTTTATGAGTAAGAAATCACTACAATTGTAATGGTGTACTGTTATGTCTTATACAAACACAAACTGTGTTATGTTATGAGTATATGATGTAACAATGATCACTGCACCCCACTGTAGCTCTGCAGCACTTCTTTTGCCTGGTAATCTCTCAGTTACTGACAGTGTGTGAATTTTAGATGAATTGAGCTTCACTCATCCCGGAGCACAAGGTGGCTTGGGGAAACAGGGAAGACGTTTACATTGAATTGTGTTGCCAACAATACATAGTTATGTTCAAAATAATTGCAATCCCTCAACAGCAGCAAGATAAACTACAGTTCAAATTCCAACCTCTACACTGAAAGTAAGTTTCTATAGAAAATCACCAGATATTTTTCATGCTACGATGTTGAAATGGATGTTTCAACAAGACAATGACCCCAAACACACGAGCAAGCGAGCAAAATTATGGTTCCAGACAAACAGCATCCAACTGACAGAGTGGCCAGCACAATCCCCGGTCCTGAATTCCTCCGAAAAGTTGTGGGCTGACGTAGAAAAAATGCTGTTCTTGAGGCAAAACCAAGAAACGCAGAGGAATTGTGGAACGTGGTACGACTGACCTGCACTGCAATAACTATCAGAAACCATGGTGATGCAACAAAATATTCAATCAGGCTACTGTGCAAAGCTCAATTTTCCAGAATACGCTACATTTTGCAGTTGCACTACATTTTTGCAAGTCAACTCTGCTATTTTTTAAATATTACATTTCTCAACTTTCTGTGAAATGTTATAAAATTTAATTATGTTTTTATATACAATATGTAGTGTCCCCAATGCATTTGTGTTCATTAAAGTACAATTCATTATTGAACATTTACTCAACTTGTGAATCATTCGAATCCATGGTTCTACTTGATGGCACTAACTGGCTTTTTTCTTACAGTGAGGAATGACTCTTGCAGCCATTCTTTAATAAGCAGTTTGGCATTATCTGCCCATTTAAAATTTTCAGGTGGGTAAGGCTGAGTTGGTTTTCCCGCAAGTGAGGAGAAACTCACATTTTTCGGTTGCATGAAGCTGGTTCAGCGCATCTCTGTGTCAGCAACATGCACAATGAACCCAGGCTTTCCCCAGAAAGCAGAAATCCCTGTCGGGAGAGAATGATCATCACCAGATTGGATGTTATATCATTTCTGGATCAGAACCTTTATATGTGTCTTCCAGAAAACACTGTTTCAAATATGCTGGTTGTCCATGTGACATGTTGCATGCAGACCAAGAAGGACTGACAATCGCATTTGCTCTTTTAACACATCACTGATTAACGTTTAAACACTTTTTAAGTCAAAGGTAATTGTTACATTTTAGTTTAAACTGACACATTCAGCATTTTTTACAAGCCACATTACACTGCCCGCATCATCGTGCCGTGATGCAACAGCATTATAGCCATCTCAGTGGGAATAAAGATGGAAGGAACAACACACGTACAAATACAGACTTGTGCAACTAAATGAAAGTGGGGCAGGACAGAACATGCAGTTAAGATTTCGATAATGAATCTAGTCTCCATTGGTTTGGTACGTACAATATGTATGTCTATGTCTATCGCCGCTGAGGAGCGGTGGGAGGTTTCACCCCAAACCTGATTAGAGCAGAAGACCCACAACCTGTGTCAAAATCAAACTGTAGGCGACAAACAATGGGGGACCACCATTGCAGTGTTGAAGCATTTCTGTGATGCAGGGCAGAGGTTTCTAGAACTGGCTCTGGCACTGTAAGGACTTTGTCTTCACTGTAAAATACAATCTGAAAGACTTCTGATACGTCTTGTCCTCTGCTTGTGAATCATATGAAAGAGAAAGAATTTTGTTCAGACCGATGAAGCCCACAGAGCCACATCATCTTCAGCTCACTGAACTGCAAACCTTCTTCTCCATGAGTGCACCTGGAAATCGTATCACAAAGACAAGGTGAACCAAGAAAGCCAAAAGAACAGGGCTGGAGACTCGACACAGCAAAGAAGGCGGCAAAACAAGCCCCTGCCCAAATGTTTTCTTGAGTGTCCCACTTGATGTTGGCACTTGGAAGGTCATGGTCAGACAACATCTTGTAGTTCCATCCCAGAAAAAGTGATAGGGAAGTCAAGTATATGCAACATGATACTTTCTGACCATTAAAAGGGGAGGACCTTTATTGAACTATGGAAGGAAACAAGAGAAAACCCACACGCACACAGGAAGAACATACAAACTTCAAGCAGAAAAAAGCCATCGGTCTAACCTAGGAATCGAAGCTGCAACCTTCTTGCTGAAAGCCAGATTCCCTTTCATTTTCATCAAACAGAATATGCACATGAAATGTACATTTGATGCAAAATATGATGATACGTTATTTACATGGCTGCATTTATATTGTCAGGATGGGGCTGAGCACTGCCAAACAAGCATTAAATAAAGTAAACAATCTGAATTACACAAAAAACACAGCATCACATTCTCATATTTACCAAGAATGTTAATTAAAAAAACAAAAGAAAAGCAAATGAGTTCAACAGACAAAACCAGAACTAGGTTAAGCTGAGCAGGTTCATTCATGAAGGATCCACACCAGTCTTTGACCCAAGTCAAACCCTGAACCTTTAAAAATATTAGTCTGTGGACTGTAAGTTTATGTATTTTTAAAATTTCATTAAACAACAAGTAAGGTCTCTTTATTTGTGTTCTTGTGGGAGCAGGACCATGATGGGTGTCAAGCTCTGAGTCCAAATGCACTGTGGCAATGATGGAAAGATGGAACACAGCGCTTGCCAGTGACTCATATATAACCCACCAACCCCTTTTTCACATGTGCTGGAGTGCATACAAAACCATTTACTAAAACCAAAACTTCTGCTGTTAAAATGTATGAAATTAAATGGATTAGAGGGAATGCAGCTTATAAATAGGCTTGAGAGCACAAGAACATGATCCAGTCAATATTTCTGCATCTATGTGTCTGTCCTGTGATACACAAATGTGAAGAATCGGCATGTACATATTTCTCACATGCCATGATTTATTGCTCATTACTGCATGGCTGACAAGGCTGTCAAGATTTTATACATGAGAGACACTTGTGCGGCAACAGCCAACCTAATTTGTCGCTCGTGGATTTCTTACGCCAACGTTCACAGTGGCATCCCGATTGAAACACAGCCATCACACATCAACATTTCTTTACTGTCATGGTGTGCCTCGAGGCTCCATGCCTAGAATAATCTGTTTTTGCCCATTTATCGTGCCTCAGGCAAGTTCTATCCATCGACATGCACTTTCCACTCATTCTTATGCAGATGACACACAACTCTAACTTTGTATTGACCCCTGACCCTGGAGCACTACTTTATGAATAGAACTACTGAAAAGAAAATGCAAATACATTTTCTGTTAATCCAAGCAAACTTCGTAATATCCCACAGGTGAGCTCTGTTCTCTGGTTACAGTAACTCACCCAGGTGTGACAAAGAGTGTGCATTAATGCGCCCAGTTACTGCATCAAACTGCAGCATCATCGTATGTGGAATCACAGATGCCACGTGGTTCATGTGTGAAAGCAATGCTTGATCGCAGCTGTGTTGTTGGAGCTGGTTTGGACTAAAATAATTTCACTATAGAGTCGAGACTACAGAGACGCAGGAGGGAAAGTAGAAGACTAGAGCCAAACTTGAAATTTAAATAAAATGAATTACAAAAATAAATGTAAATTAAATTGTCCAAAAACAAAATAAATGTCCTCAACTGGAAGGAGGGAATGTCCAATGCTTATAAGTGGTCCTGTGACACAAACGGAAGAATAAAACCTGCACGGGAGGAAAGACAAGTCTCCAGCTGCTTTGGGAGAATGAAAACGCACGGGGGTCGAAGTCAAAGTGACTCACAGAAGAGAAACAAGAAAAAACAGGTGCAAGGCAAATCTGGAGAGTAAAAAGGTAAACAGTAGTAGTTCTGGCACTTGAAACTGCGCACGTTCGAGGACCGCCGGAGGGAATTTCTATATTAGCCTGGCTAGAAATCCATGAGGAACGGAAAATGAGGCGTGAGTGCGCGTGACAAAGGCATATGCATTAGTCACACACCAATTGCATGACAGTTGGCAGCCCAGAAGCTTGCAATGCCTTAGCAATGTACATTCTAATGTTCAGCATTTTCACCTCATCCAACAAGTTGTGAGAGTCAGGAACAAAACCATCCACAGAGCAGAGATGAGGACTCGAGTCACATCTACCAGTGACTGCAGACTTGACTTGGGCTTGAGGTGAAATAACTCCAAAGTTGATTCGCGATTTATGTCCTGAAACTGTTCCCGCGACGATCATTCGTAGCGCAGGCATGTGCACCACACAAACAGGAGCTGTCCACCAGACAATAACAGTGAGGAGTTAATTGTCTAATCATCATCAGAGCTCTGAAGCACCTGGACTCCAGCAACGTGTGCCGGATCCACTCCTTTTGTGCTTTGGTAAATTGGCTCTTCCTCACTATCACTCGCTCGCTGGCTCACGTTAATTATTTTATGATCCCTGGTGCCTGACTTAGTGTTTTTTCCTTCCTCAGTTGTCCGTGTGTTTTCTGGTTTTTCTAATCCTGTGTTTCTTCTCTCCCATGAGACGAGTGGAAGACCGCATTTAAGACTCCTATCGGTCCTATTGGAATTTCTGGCCATGCCTTTTGGGCTAACTAATGCCCCCGCGGTTTTCCAGGCTTTTCTTGGTTTTCTGAGGAATGCCTGAGGAACATCGACAACATGTTTGACTTGTCCTGCGAAAATTGCTCGACTTTATTGCAAAGCGGAGAAATGTGACTTTCATCTTGACCAGATTACCTTCCTTGGTTCACCCTGGTTCCCTGGTCCGCTGCAGCATTTGGAACCGCACCAGAGCTGCTCTGTCTACGAGTGCTGAACAGAACAATGATTGTGTGCCCGCCCCTGCATACCAGCCAGGCCAGAGGGTTTGGTTATCAACCAGAGATCTCCCCACAAGTTAGGCCCCAGGCTCATCGGACCATTTGAAATTGAAAAGATAACTAATTCTGCAGCTGTTCCCCTCAAGCTCCCAGATTCCCTCCATGTAGATCCCACTTTCCACGTTTCGCTCATGAAACCTGTAATCACCAGCTCTCTTGGCCTGCGGCCATCAGAGTGTGAAAGATCCTCGACGTCAGACGCAGCGGTTGTGGCATACTAGACCTGGTCGACTGAGTTAATCGTCCAAATGTCATCAGAGCTCTTAAGCACCTGGACTCCAGCGACGTGTGTCAGATGGACTCCTTTTGTGCTTTGGTTTATTGGCGCTCCTCGTTCGTCCTCACTATCAATCGCTCGGTTCATTATTTTATTATCCCATAACTTTTCCTGGTGCCTGAGTTAGTGTTTTTTCCTTCCTCTGTCTTCCACGTGTTTCCTAGTTTTTCTTATCCTGTATTTCTTCTCTCCCTTGAGTTTGTTGTGACAACCGTGTCTGCCATTTTGTCATTCAGTGTTTTGTTTCTCTGTTTGCAGATTTACTTTCGTTTGTTCTTCCGGTTCGATGACGCTTCCTTTTTGCACTTTCGAGTGTTTTATTTTTTGTGTTGTATTGTTGGATTAAATGTTGTCCTTACTTCGCATCTTGCCTCCTGTGAGTTCCTCATCACGGCACTTAGGTCAAATCATGGTAATGTCACATTTAACATGGTGCATCAACAAACGTGACACTCCAGTCTCGAGTGATCACTTCAGCCACCTACTGTAGAACCCTTCAAGGAGAATAAGCCATCATTCATTAAGCTGCCTGTCGTGCAGCCTCAGATTGTACACAAACAAATTGTTCTCTTCAAGTCTCTTCATCTGTACTCTCATCTTGTCTATTCCCGTACCCAACTGCCCAAAGCAACAGTTTATCTGCTGTTTTAGATTATGTCCATCTCATGAACTCTCTATTGGCCTCCTCCATGATTCTGCTAGTCCATCTTACCAATCATAAGCATCAATCCCTCCTCGTGAACAGTTCTCTGTCTTGGTAGATGCTCAGTGACTGCTCTCACGGGGGGCCTGTGGCGTTTCAACAGGCGAGAGACCAGAGCAGATATAGATTAAAGGAGGCATCTTAAACACAACAACACAAAGAGACACTGTCCAAAACATCCAAACAGCTCTAACAAACACAAAAGGAGCAAAAAGGGTCAACAAAAGACACACGTCTCACACAAACACACTTTGATGGGAACTGTCATTGCCATGCTGCTTTCCCCTGCCTCTCACCCAAAACCTAACCATCCAAAACACATGGCTAAGCTTATCCTGGACTCTGAATCAAACTTAAACCCCACTATAAAGACCTAGTTTCTTTGAAGTTTTAACACTCCAACACAGGCTCACCTTGTTAGGACCACCAAATGGTCCTATGGTCCTATGTGCTCACAAGGAGGTGTTTTTCACGTAACGAAAAGGAGGTCCACAAAGTCAATTCATCCATGGGCAAAACCCACATGAAAGAGTGCTCCAATTCCCAAGCAATGTTTTAGCCACCATAGCACAGGAATCAAGATGGTCTAGCGTCTCCACTAAAGGGACACACAAGAGGCCACACAGCCAGAGGATCATGGTTCTTCGCTCAATGGGGGACAGCGCTGTGGTGTGTTCTCGAGTCCTCGCCTGCATTCAGCTAATAATATCCAGTCGCAGTTCAATAGCAGGCCCTTCATTTCCACGTCAATCATGCGACCCCAGGCCCTTCACACTTGACTACTACACAATTTTCATCTCAACACTCATCTCAACCCTGCCAGCACGTTTAGTTAGCCCACACGCTAAAGTCAGATAACCAAACTGCCTGTGCTCTTATCTTCTTTTCCCCCACCAGCTACCTTGTTGAAAATGTCCAAGCAGCCATTTCATCAAATGAAAGAAAGATTTTCATGAGTACAGTAACTTGCTCTTGCATTTAAAGAGTACCTTGACTTTTTTTTAAATAGTTTTCAACTAGCTGCTGCTGTACATGTTACTCACAAGTGAATGTAAAGCTGTTGTTTTGTAATCATTGATTCATCTGTTACACGAGCAGAAATACAGTATACTGCAGCTGCATTTTTTACCATTGAAGTTGGACTTGACAGTGAAACAGTGTATCTTTTCAGTGTGCCACTGAAAAGATACATTTTTTATGGAAATTGTTAGAAAGATTTCCACTTGCAATACGTTTACCTTGTTGTTAAGAGTTTCAAGAACTGCTCCTTTAAGAGCCCAATGTAAGGCGGGACAGGGGTGTGATGTTTCCATTCCCGAAGTTGTGGAAAGTTTGTTGTGCAGCATCGTGCATCATTGAAGATTGTAAGTCGAGTCCAGACTGTTTGCTGCGCTGTCTGTATCATTGATGTCTGCTGCATTGTGTGTCATGTGTTTGATTTATGCTGTTCCTTGAAGGCCTGCACGATAAGTCGTTTTGCAATTTCAATTCACCCTTTAATTTTCAATTAATTTAGATTTGCGTTTTGCCAGTCAGAATCCGGCAAATAGCAACAGCAGCAATGCTTCTCTTCCTCAGCTGCAAATGCAGAGAGGGCTTGCACCAGCATCAATTCAGCGACTGCTCAGAAGGAATCCATGGCGCACTTTGCATGCGAGTCCAAGTTCTGTGGCACACTGTGACGTCGACTGCCTGCTGTTCCTCGTAGGCTGAGAGAACAGGAACATAGTGTGGTGCGCTGCAGGGATCCATCTTACACTCCAACGCTGTCTGGGCCTATCAGCTGATCACCTGCAGCTGTGTGTTGCCAGTTGTGACAGTGACCATGGCATAATATAGCCAACATGCTGTACACGTAATTCCAAAGAGACAGTGCTAGAACATTCTTTTTGCGTTCAGCCTTTCTGAAGTTAAGTGTTACTGCAATAATCCATGGTGCGACTGTATTCACGGTGATGAGCGCAAAGCCCCGACTTTGATTGGTTTTTGAATTGCCCACATGTCAGCAGTTGAGGGGATGTGGTCATTTGTGTGTGTCCAGTCATGTTGCTGTCGACATCAGTTAATGAAAAATCTCCTTTCTAAAAAAGGGTTGCTAAGCGCTGTGTGACCGCAGTAAGGCAGTATTATTTATTTATTTTTTTTGCATTCTACAAGATGAAGAGCATTCTTGGTGACCGTTATCTTTGTAGCACAGCGGGTCACGAATGCGGCCTGACACCGGCGGGTACAAGACAGAGGCCTGAGTAACTAGCATTGTTGAACTCTGGCGATGAGTGTCATGGTGAAGAGCGTGGCACTGCCTGTGCCGCTGCAGCCCAGTGTCAGGCTGTATCCATGAGACTGAGGTGAGGTGAAGAGACAGGCAACACGCCAGCGGAGCGTTCCCCAGCCACATGACTCAACCTGTCCCTGCGTGTTAGCCACGACTCAGTCAGGGCCGAGAGGGAAGGAGGCCAATGGTATTGAGTCACTGACACACTGGACAGTCCCCATATCAACGAGTAAAGGGGTTGAAGGGAGGGGGATCTTCTGTCATCTCACAGTGAGTGGGGAGTTAAGTGCGTGGGTGCAGCCTTGTAGATCCAGATGCATGACTTCTTCTGCTTCACTCCTCCGACAATGAGTTCACAATATTCCACGTAGACTTCAAAACTGTAACATTTTTCACCCTCTGTCCCTGTTTAATCAAAGATCAGAATCAGATGCAGAATTGGTTTACAAGACTTGTCCACATCGTCCACTAAAGTTCTTTGAATCATGAATGCAGGTTATACACGGAAGGTTGCTCAGTATGGCTGCTTAAAGAGGGTGCAACGTTATCTTTTAACCTCCACCCGCGCAGCATCCTCCACTGTTGTGTGAAATATGACAGAGTGGACCGGTCCTTTATTCTCTTGATGCTGCGCGTTGTAGTTCAGCTAGCACTGACTAGTAAGTCCAAGAAACTGACTTGAATTTGAATATTCATAGTAGCGGGGTTGAAACTTTATAATTCATAGGTCCAGTTTCCACACCATGCAAACCATGTTAATGGCCTGAAAAAACTCTCATGGCTAGACTTGCTACATGTTATTTCTGTATATTTTGTTTTAGTCTAATAATGTTGTTTCAATATTTCCCCTCATATTGTTTGTTACCAGACCTTTCTTAACTAGGTCATTTCATTTAAGCTCAGAAGCATATTGCATGATGACTATAGGTTATTATCTCCCCAAAACAGTAGTTTATACTGTGATGTACGGTTTTCTGTTGTATCGCGTAAATTAATTAAAAATATTAAACATTGTGTCAACAAGACATCGTGACCAAGCTAAAATAATGACATGGACTGTCAGGTCTGAGCTGAAAAGTGCAGCCAAAACATGGCACTAAAAAGCACTAATTCACTATTCTTAACTGAACAGCAGAAGGTCGATGATGAGAGTTCAGAGTATAACCTGCAGCGGCAGGTGAGAGTGGCTGCGGTTACAAAGAAAGAAAAAAGCTTCCCAAGGCAGTGGTTGGAGAAAACAGAGTGCGCTCAGAATCATGTTAAAATACTGGTTCAAAGACTGAAGCACAGAGGGACAACCTGCACTGAAGAGGAAACAGATCTGACTTACATGAAGTTGATGAGACACAAGTGAGTTGAGGTGAGTGAAGGTTTGTATGAACCAGACAGACAAGATAAGAGCATGAAAGAGCTCAAAATCATGACAAACATGAAGGAAAAATATTTGTCTTGTCATCTACATTCTTGATTTTTCAGCTCTATTTGTCTTGTTCAACCGTTGATAACCAAAAATTCAATACAGTATGTCAGATTCTCAATGGGTTTGAAATCATTGAGTGTAAAGTATACTTAACGGGAGAGAGTTCAAAAAGGATTACTGTACTTGTTAGGGGTTGTACATCAACTCAACTACAGTGGTGTGAAAGAATGTTGAGTGTCCGGACTGCTTTTATTTTTAAGGATTGTTAAACTTTTTCTTACGGTGGAGTCACAAACACTGACTTTCACTGAGGCAAGTGAGATCTGCACTTCTTTGGATATTGTTGTGAGGTCATTGCTGAACCTCAAAAAAAAAAAAAAAAAATACATGCCAAAAATAATAAAAGCTTATTGCCCTCAGCGTTGAATAAATCCACATATGGTGTATATAAAATATGTACATATAGTGGCAAAAGAAGAAATAACCTCAGTGACTTAAGTTTGCATTTTCAGTTGACCCTTTCAATGAGCTATTTAGTGTTTTGCCCATCCTGTTAAAATGTCTGAAAGAGAGCAAACAGTCATGCCCTCACTGATATTTTACTAAATACCATTAACATATAGATTATGAATCTGTTCTTCGGCCTGAATTGTCATATGTTTATTATTTTGCCTTTCAGACTAACACTGACCAGAAACTTTAACGAAAAATTATGAAATAAAAAAATAAATAAATAATGTATAAAAGACCGCACCCTCAAACCCCCCCATACAGAATCATTACAGAGAAAAAAAAACCTTGGCATGATGAGAATTGCAATACATAATAGAGCACACAACATTTCTTTACAATCAATCAGCTCTTTGTAATGGCAAAGTCCTCCAAAATATCTTGGCTAACCTGGGTCCCAAAAGGTCAATGAATGGATTCCACACACGGTGAAAATGAGAAACTTTGTCTTTTGATCGGTATGTCAGCTATGCCATTGGAAGAAGGTCCATCACAATCTTGATCCATCCTGATACTGTCTGAGCCTTATTGGAGATCTGTCTTACCAAATACCTCTCCAAGCGGCACAAGTCAGAATGTCGAAGAGTCTTCAATTTTTCTTGTTTTTCATTTGTGGTGCTGACAACCCAAGAAGTAAATATTCTGGTTTTGGTCCAAGTTTTCATTGAAGATACATTTTTGTAGTAGCTGATTGGTGACCAGGTGTCTTCTTGATTGTTTGGAACAAAAACCTTTGTTTTTGTGCACTGCGGCGCTTTGGGAACCGGCTTGATACCCCTGCGTTGCATAATATGGAGAGTGTGCCTACATTCCACTGCAATAAACATGAGTGAAGGAGAGTTCAGGACCAAACGGGAGTCATCCTTTTGACAATTAGTCTTTTTAGTCTTTTATTTGCACAAGAAAACTATATTTGGTGTAATTTGGAAAGGTTTAACTAAATCATAATCAAATAACATTGACTTTGACTGCATGTATAGTTCGACTCTCCTCAACACGGGTCTTGTGTAGCCTGGAGCACTTTGCTTCTCTGCGTTGAATGGAGCCAGGTGAGGTCATTTGGCACTGCCAGTTGAAGCTGCTGCTCCCACAATAGATAAGCAGCCAAGGATGGATGGACATGTGAATGAATGAATGAATTAAATTGCTTATTTTGGTCACAGAACAGCACAAGCAACCCTCCTGCAATGCAGCTAACACTTCATACACTATCACTACTGCACAAAAAGGAAAGAAAAAAGGAGGGAAAAAAAGCAAACCATTGTGTGTAAGAAAATGACTGTCTTTACCTTTTCGTGACCGAAGCAGATCCACTGGAATACTTACATATTTGTGGTTATGGTCAGATGAAAGAGGTTACTGCAGCCATTATGACAGAAATAAAGATTGAACCGACTGTACGGCAGATGTATGCAGTCATCTACATGGTGTGTACTCTGCTTGCACCACAGTCAGTGGGTGGACAGACAGGAGGCCATGATCAGAGACTGTGCTCCTCTGTTGAAAGATCCCTCCTTAATTTACGTGTTCTGTTGACTGAAGTAGAAATGCTCTAAACATCTCCAAGAACTAATTAATGTCTCCTCAGACACAGTCGTCCTTCCAAGCCCCTCATTTAACTGTCACATAAATACAGAAGACGGACACACACAATTGTAGCCCTGCTGTGAGCTGCGTAGATGGGTCACTACAGGAAGGAGAATGGAAACCACTTAAGAGAAATAAGAAACATCAGGCATTCAGTGGATCATGTGGCGTCAACAACTCATAAGGTACAAAGCACATAGTGGCAATGCTCAATATGAAGAGCTACAACCAGAGCATCGGACAGTGATTGACTGACTGTGGTTACATGACAGCCCAGAATACCACATTAAAAAGTCGAATTGCTCTTGCGCCAGAGAGGCAAATGGAAGAATAAGCAGGAGATCAGGGGAATATGCACGGGAATATGAACGATGTGACGCCACAGACTGGAACCAGGATCACAGGTGCTCTGATTAGCAATTGGTTCCAGCTGGGTGTCATTGTCTGTCAAACCAAAAGCAAGGAAAAACCAGAACAAGAGCACAGATCATATAAAAGCAGAAACAAAACAGAACATGACCAGAGTCAGACCAGAGAACTGTTCATAGTGCCCCTGTAACTGTGCTAATCGTGGCTCGGTCAACCTCGACCTTGTCCTTTCCTGATAGTCATTTATTCATTGACTGCTGAGAATCAAGATTGTATGGAAATTTAGAGGAGCCGTGACAGGTGAGAAGCAAGGCTGTAGCTATTTCAGGCGGATGCTCATGAGCCAAGTTCTTCTAGTCTGCGGCATAGCAGAAGCTTAGGTCTCTGTTGCAATCACTTTGGATCACCTGAATTAAAAGGAGTATGGACCTAATCCTCTAATTATTCCCCTGCTTATGTCTGCTGAACAGCAGAAGCAGTTAATCTGAAAATAGCCCCATCTAAGGCACACAGCTTTTGCTACCAAAGCCTCTTATCAAAGAAATACCTTTCTCCAAACTTCACGTTGGCTTGGATCCTGGTGAAAGGATCAGTATACAGTACAGATGCTGTTTCGTCACCCGTAACTCCACTTTTCCACTCCTGTCACCATCAGGTGGAGCTGTTCGTGTGGCGGCCCATCAGTTAGTTAGGAGATTTTTTTTTTTAAATATAAGTATATACAGGCAAATGTGAGCCAAACTCATTTTTATAAAGAGAAATTCTAAAGGAAGTTAAGTAAGGCTGCTAGTGAAGGAGATTTAAAAATGAATTCCAGCCACACTGATGCAATCCAAACATTGTTCAAATGAAATACATGTTTTGTTCTCTGAAGTAATCCTTAAAGACTTCCTCTTTGTGATGTTTTAAACGCATAAATGTGATTGTGTCCCCTACAGGACTTCAGGAATCTTTAGGACTCCTATAGAACGACACTGTGGGCATTTGTCTTTGACATTAGTGACATGAAGTCTCTAATATGACGATGTGCTCATACATCCTGCAAGGAAAAATCAGCCCTTGCTAGTTCTCTGCTGCCCCCGTGGCTCAAGTGACCTCTGCCGAGACACAGATCCTCATGGTCTTAATTGTGACTGGAGGATTTGTGCTGTCTCAAGACGAGCTTAAGTTGAGGCCGGAGGGCACTCTTGATTCTGTCACATCGGTCTGCAGATTCTCCCCTTTTTCACTTCCAATGTTCCTTTATTTTCTGCTATTATATCACATACAATTTAAATGATCATGGACAATTGTTAGTTTTAGTATGATGTGAATGTGGTAGATGCAAATCAGTCCTGCATTTTTTTCTTCTCTAAATAAGCCAGTTGTTTTGCTTTGCCTGGCATGGTGACAGTTTCATGTTACTCATCTCCTCAATACATAGCATCACAATATCAGGGCGTCAAGTGACAACATTGACACTCACCATTCAAAGAAATCTACATGTCAGACACACACTGAAAAAGAGAGGTTCCTTTTCTATCGGAAGGAAAATCCCACTGTGTTATTGAAATCCAATTCCTATGTAGTCACAATACACACTTGCACAATTTGGTGTTTTACTACCAAAATGTAATCCATTCATGAAACAAATGCATGTTTCATTTAATACCTGCACTGTCATGTGGTCAGAAGATGTGAAATCGGAAGATATAATGTGAAAAACACTCATCTTATTTAGGCTTAATGCACGCAATGATTTCATCTAACTTGCTGTAGTCACAAACATCATATATGAAGCAACTACATGTGAGAAGGATTCAGAGGCAGAAGGATCCTACAACCTCAAAGAGGCAGAGATACAATCTCTTCAGCAGCCTGTTGAGTCTGAGTGTGGTCTCCTCCCAGCTATGAATGTATGGAAAAGTCCAGATGGAAGACTGCCACGAGACATACTTGTGTGATGACACTGAAACAGGCTCTTTGCTTTTCACAGAAGTATTGTCTCTCTGTAGTCGGAATCTATCATTCAATTTCATTGAACAAGTATCTCCCACACAAAGAACTGGATTAAAATGTCTTGAATAACAGCGAGCTTGGTAGGATGGGCCGATCTGTACCAGGTCCATCAGTAATGGTGCTGTTAACATGTATTTACAAGTTTCAGGTATGAGCAGATCCCTGCAGTTGAAAATCTTCAATTGATTTGGCCAAGTTTGGTCAATGTAAAATATCTTTTTCCTGCGAATGGATAAATGGCTTGCCATACCGGATCATCAATCAAGAAGCATTGTTTTTAATGAATCCTTTTACATTCTAAGATGGCGATCATGGGTAAACTTTAAAATGAATCCTAAATTATGGAAGCAGACATTGGTCTCACAACGGCTACAGTAAGGGATTACACATGTCTGCGCTGTCCGTCTCTGTTCCTGCCTTGTCTCTCTTTGTCATACCCGCACATCTAGATTTTTTTCTTTTTGTCTGTCTTTTCTTCCCTGTTAGACATCAGTTTTCTACAACTACTAGTTTATTCTTATGTGAAAAAACACACATTGGGTGTGATGGTCTTTCTACAAACTTCCTCCTGACCTTCTAACTTTGTGACTTGGATTGCTTGAGATATGGTGGTCGATGGCAGTGGCGTCCACAGATTGTATAATGGTACCAGCAGCTCTTGTGAAAAGCGATGAAGGTATTGGTTGTTACAGTTTAGCTCCCCCAGGGTCTTGTCTCTAACACTTGTGTCGCAGTCACAGCGGAGCCGAATTTGCCCCGCATTACTTGACTCGTCTGATCAGAGGTTTGTCATGATATGTCCTAACACCCGTCTCATGACTTGTCAGATCTCAGCATCTCCACACTGGATAAAAAAGGAGCACACAATCTTTCCTTTGATTGTGAAACACAATCATCACCAGCTTCATTTGGCATTTAACACAGCTGCCATTTCTTTTCCTGTTCACTCTGTGATCTTTTCAGTGCTGATTACATCTCCCTGAGTTGGTGTGTCTGACGTGTGTGCAACATTTAGACTTATACGATAGGCTTATAACAATATCTGATCGAAACAGAGACTGATGAGAGACTGTAGACGTGACAACATTTCAGAGCAGCAGTTCCATCGATCCATCTATACACTGTTCATTTTAATTGAATCACCATCCAAAGGCAAAGCATTTTATTTAGTATTTAAAATAATAAAATAATTTAATAAGGTTTAGGTCACGAGGAAGAAGCATTTGCAGCTGCATTTGTCTCCAATTATCCGTGCCTACAAGCCACACCTTTACTGAAAACACAGAAAGACGCCCTCTATTATATATATATATATATATATATATATATATATATATATATATATATATATATATAGTGGCTTGAAAAAGTATTCATACCCCTTGAACTTTCCCACATTTTGTCACGTTCCGATCACAAACATGAATATATTTTATTGGCATTTTAGATATAAGATCAACATAAAGCGACACACAATTGTAAAGTAGAAGGAAAATTATACATGACTTTCTTTTTTTTTTTTTTTAATAAAAAAAACTGAAAAATGTGGCGTGCAAAAGTATTCAGCCCCCCTGTGTCAATACTAGGTGGAACCACCTTTTGCTGCCATTACAGCTGCAAGTCTTTTGGGGTATGTCTCTACCAGCTTTGCACATCGGGAGACTGGAATTTTTGCCCATCCTTCTTTGCAGAACAGCTCAAGCTTAGCAAGATTAAATGGAGAGCATTTGTGAACAGCAGTTTTCAGATCTTGCCACAGATTCTCGATAGGATTTAGGTCTGGACTTTGACTGGGCCATTCTAACACAGGAATACGTTTTTTTAAACCATTCCATTGTAGCTCTGGCTTTATGTTTAGGGTCGTTGTCCTGCTGGAAGGTGAACCTCCGCCCCACTCTCAAGTCTTTTGCAGATTCCAGCAGGTTTTCTTGTCCTGTATTTGGCTCCATCCATCCTCCCATCAACTGTGACCAGTTTCCCTGTCCCTGCTGAAGAAAAGCAGCCCCACAACACAGTGCTGCCACCACCATGTTTGACAGTGGGGATGGTGTTTTGAGAGTGATGTGCAGTGTCAGTTTTCCTTCACACATAACGTTTTGCATTTAGACCAAAAACTTCGGTCTCATCTGACCAGAGCACCTTCTTCCACACGTTTGCTGTCCCCCCCCACATGGCTTCTGGCAAACTGCAAAGGAGACTTCTTACGGCTTTCTTTCAACAATGGCTTTCTTCTTGCCACTCTTCCATGAAGGCCGGATTTATGCAGCGCACGACTAATTGTGGTCCTATGGACAGACTCCCCCACCTGAGCTGTGGATCTCTGCAGCTCCTCCAGAGTTACCGTTGGCGTCTTATAATAAGGCTGACTTCTGGGAAGCCTGCGAACCACTGGTTAAGCCAGCCTGAATACTGAGAACAAAATGTCTGAGGTCTCTGTACCAACTCAAAAAACGTAGTGAGAAGGGAGCCTGAACTAATATCGAGGACAGTGTGGAGGTGTAGAACCAGGAGGAGCCAGTGCATCTACATCCAGAGGGAAATTGTCTAACCTGGTGAGGGAGAACAAGAGGGGACTTTAATTTGTCTCCGGTGGCAAAGAGGTCTGTGTCTTAGTGTGTAACCTGGACCACACTGGGGTTAAGGTCTTAGTCACTACTCATCTTGGACAGCTTCTGTGGACAGGCTGATGTGTTTTGACTACCGCTCGTGTTGATCTCTTCAGTGAAAGGAGATGACTGTCCGTGAGAGCCAGATCTTCCTTGCTACTCTCTGTAGCGCTAACTGACGCCAACCAATTGGGTGGTCGGATTTTACCATGATGTGGGCCTGTGGCAGGTGGGGAGTGAGAAGAAACAGGACCTTGTAGATGGTCAGGCTTCCAGCAAATTGTTGTGTCATCCCTCTCTATTGTGCCCACTGCTGATGCTGACCTGACCGCAAGTGCCTCCCCAGCTTGTCAGGGATGCGTCTGTGAACACCTAAGTGACCTGGGTGACGCAGCCCAGTGGAACAGCTCTCCTGAGGTGAGCAAGAGAGTGCAAGAGAGAGAGAGATTGCATGCGAATTGGCGGATTGGAAATAAACTGACTTGGTTGCTGTGGTCCATTGTGTGCCTTCACTCCTCTGTCCTCTTGTCCAGTGTAGGATTGCAGTGAGAGTGGCCACAAGCCAGAGCTGGAAACAGCATAGAACCTAGGTGTACACAGTGCAGCACTTCCATCTACACACAGAACACCCAGGAAGATGGTCTGCTCTGAAAACACAGATGCAGAGGCTGCACTGTCCTCTCATCTCTCAGTCTCAGCATAGCACAAAGCACTATGTGTGAAATAGCACTCATGACCAGGGGTGACTTTACCCAAGGTCCACCTTGGTGTTACAGCCTTGACAGCAGACAACATGAACTGTGCACCCACATCAGCGTGCACAGCAGGGATGTACAAGCCAGTCCTTAGGAGCCACACTCGGTGCAGGTTTTTGTCCCAAGCCAACTAGGGCACACAGCATCACCCATCAGGCACCCACCGCAGCCCTTTGTAGTTAACACTTTAGTGTACAGAATCTTGGGATCCCAACCCAACCAACATCAGTGGAAGTGTGAGCAAGGTTCAAAGCCATCACCTTATTTCAAAACCATGTGCCACATAACAAAAAAATTACATGATTTCATCAGTACTTCCTTAATAATAAAATGCACTGATTCAGTCACTCCTATGTTAATCTATGGCTTGAAGATATACGATGATCATTATAGTCACTGTTTTGCTTTTAAGATAAATTACAAACATAATGGCCGCCCGCCTGTTCAAAATGGCCAAATACTTCTATAATGGTCAGTGAGTCAGTGATGGGCTCATGGACTGCCAGAGGTCATTGACATTTATGGAGAATAAAAGGCTGGCCTATGTGGTTTTGTCTGTCAGTAGGATTTTAATGAAACAGATGAAGTTACCGGTGTGTGCATCTTTTTTGATGTTTTAATCAGGATGAACCAAGATGTGCACCAACATAGGGTTATTTTATACTCACCTTGTCCAGGCTTGTTCCAGGGACCATTCTCTGTGGTCAGTTGCAGATGGGGGACAATCCGAATGAGCATTCGTGAAAATTGAATCTACTCAGTGTAATGCTGGTGCAAACAGGGTAGGGATATGCATCTAGTCTAAACTTCAGGACTACATGACAATTGTTGTAAGCTGATGGACATTCATGACTCTGTCACAGTTGAAACATTTTAATGGACTCACAATCGACTTTATGACATGTATTGCCAACACCATTTACACTGTGTTTGTCAAAGACTCTGCACTTTACATAGCAGAAGTCCAAATCTAAGAGGAAAATATGTTTACACAGACACGCAATGGAGTGTTTGAATACTCTCTGCATTTCATGACAATCATAATCTCATGTTGGCGCCCTCTGTTATGGACAGACAACAATGTGATCACATGTTAGAAAACACCATTTGCACAGAACTCGAAACAGCACATGAACAATGAAACTGCTAATCTGCACATTTCAAGAGTGATGTTGAGGCTTCAAAGTGGCAGGCAGCACTGCTGCGTGACATTGACTGGCGCTCGCTTTCATCAAATAGCTGCATAGGCACCCTGAATACAATGAGGATGAGAACGACAGGTACCGATAACCACAGATCACTGCACTGATGACGGCCCTTTACAACTGGCCATTGGACCATGGATCTGCGGCTATGGGCAACCTCACTGATAGATCTGTGTGACGGTCCCAAATGACCTGAAGTGAACTCTCCTCATCCTTCAGTCAGCATAAAGGATGAACCCTGAGAAGGTGCTGTATTTGTTGCTGTTGCCTCCGTGAGCTTTCCCTCCGTCCAGTTTGATGAAAACCTCGTCGCCCGCGTCTAAATGGAGGATGGCGCTGTTGCTGGCGTAGTCGTAGCTCTGATCCTGGTCTTGGGCGATGGCACTGGCTCTGACCTGAGATAGCACATATAGATTTAGCCAGTTATCACTTTTTTTCTTTTCTGAACTGCAATTGCAGTGAAAACAAAGTGTGCGGACAGAAGGTTAATGTCAGGTTGAAAGGAACAGGACAGGGTTGACTCGTTTGAATTCATTGGAACATTCACGACTGTTCATGTTGTGTCTTACGACGCACAGTCAGAATTTAAAGCTCAGAGGGTGTAGAGCTGGGCTCCTCCACAAAGTACATATTGCAATTCACCAGCACAAAAAAAGACAATATCTATATTTATCTAAATCTGTATTTAAGGTCTCGTCTTGCGTGCAGGTGAGCCTTTACTCCACGCGTTGCTTCATTACTCAGTTCATCTTTGAATTTGTTTGTTAAAATATTTAACTACATTATTGAATTCTTTAAACTGACTCGTTGATCTAGGCTTGAAGCCCACACAGAGATTTTTTATTAAACTTGCAATCTGATGTCACACAATAGTTTCTGTTATGTTGGAATGTTTTTTATGCTTTTTTCAGTCAAGTACACTCCACATTTATTTGGAATTCAGCGACAGATTTGTTTAATATCTAAAGGAAAATCACAAAATCATGAAACTTGAAACTTCTTGAATCCCATTTCTTCCCATTTATTTAATTCACTAATTAATTAGCCCTCATTTATGTTTGCGTTGATATAAAGCCACGGATTTCCTTTTACACTCTTAATGAATCATGGCTGAATATTAGTTGGAGAGTATATAGCTTTTACAAATATTTTGATATTTTTTATCAATTATATTTAACATTTGTATTCCGCACAAAATGTTAATTTTGTTTTTGCATAGTCTATTCACTATATATTCTGTGTGATCTATTATTATCTCTCACGTAATGCTGAGTGAGATGATGACATTTTGACCAAAGGTAAAACACTCAAGCCATTTAGACAATCAACCATTATGTCGCAACAGTCAGTCTTTTCTTCTTCTATTCAACATGAAAGTCTTATGTGCCGTTCCAAATCATTACCATTTTTGTAGATTGAGATGAGATTTTTCCAACTAGGTTTGTCACCATACCAAGTGTTAGTTCAGGAGAATGTGTATTTAACATTGTTACATTTGAGTCAAATGAGATGTCTGCAGGGACTTGTTTTTGGTGGATTTATTTGGACTATGTAAAGGTGTCAGTGTAATAAAAGTATGGCATTTATTACAACAGTAGTAGACCTAAGTAAAATAACACCTTCCACTGTGACTAAATCAAGCCAGTTGCTCTTTAAATTGAAGCTCTGGGTGTTCATACTGTGCTGCTGCGACCATTTCTTTGGTCAGATTGCAAAGCGCAAACAGAGAATGGGACTATTCTGAAAGAAAAGTTAAAACTAACCCTTAGGTTGAGCAGAGACACAACTCAGCCACAACTCCACAACTAAGCTTGTCCTCATCAAGCAGGATGTTTGAAGGAAAACAACCCAATATAAAAGAGAATGAATCATAGCCCTTACTCAGCCTGCCACTCTCAGGTGTTTGTGTTGTTGTGATTCGTGTCCGGGCTGTGATGTTTTCATGGGGGTGGGATGTCTCCGCTCTGATTTTGCATGCTTCACGATGAGTGTCAGTACCTGGGGCTTTAAATAATGCTCTCCACGGGAACAGAGCAAATATCATGATTTGATATTGAAACGCCCGAGCTGGACAAGCTGTCTGATAATGGACATCATAAAGTTTGTTGTATTTCAAAGAGCTTTGAAGCGACTCCTACCTGAGGCGCTGTTTTGATGTGTGCAGGGTTGAGATAGCGCTCGACTCACTTCAGCGTGTACATCTCTGGACATGTAACTCGCATAGATACGTAAACTGGCAGGGTGCCACTTTGTATAGTGATTGCATCGGACTCAGTGAGACCTGAACTCAAAGTCCAGTCTTTATCGTGCCGGCTTCCACTTGTTTAGCATGCATGTGTGCGTCCTAAATTCAAGATTAGCAAGCATTTCTAAATAGCGCCTGAGAAGTTTCACCCACCAGACCGTTCTTGATCAGATCAGCCCACATGCTGGTACCATCTCCTCCACGCATCAGCACATTGTAGATGAAAAAGTAGGTGCCTGGGATTTTGCAGGTGAACTTGCCAGATGCTCCCTCATAGTTTCCCCCAATGTTTGTCACCACATCATCGAAACGCAGAATGTCATAACCTTCTTGGGGATTTCGTAGTCCGGCGTAGAAAGCCACCCGGGGCATGGTGCTGTATGTGGTCGTGCTGACAGAGCCTTTTCCACCGATGTCAAGTATCCCCGTGCGTACAACATCCACGCCATCACCTGGTGGTCCTCTTGGTCCAGGTGGACCTGGCTCTCCAGGAGGTCCCGGGGGTCCCGGTTTCCCGGGTCGTCCTTGTTTGACTTGAGAGTTGTGAGCACTGTAGGTTGGCAGAGAAGCCTCAATGCCATAATCAGCCAGATCTTCTTCGTCATCTTCTGACCTCAGGCCTGTGGTTGCTGTGTCTGTCCCATCGTGCTCCCCTGCTCCTTCGGTGCTCGGGCTGGGGAAGGGGTCACAAACCATGCGGCAAGTGCCAAGCATCTCATAGTGACTGGTGCTGTCATCCACACCACCTGTGCCAACAGAGCTTACCAGCACAGGAATCAAGACGACCAAAACCAGGACCAGCATGACTCCCACAGCAGCAGCCACCAGGGTCTTCCTCCCGATGCTCAATCGGGGAAGGGGTTGCCCTGCCAGCGTGGAACTCTCCGGGGTGGAAATGGTGGCAGCGGGGGAAGGTTCCACCTGGCAGAACTCTGACACAGCAAAGATCTCCGATGGTGGGCTGGATGACCAGGGAAAGCCGACGTGAGCTTGAGAGTGAAAGACAGAGCTGATTGAGAAAAAGAGTGAGCAAGCAGAGAGCGGGACAAAAGTGATGTGTAGAGCAGAGAGTGGCAGGAGAGGAGAAGGAAGAGGGAATGAAGAAGAAGCCAGAGGAGAAGTGAGAGAGAGTGCGAATGAGAGAGCGAGAAATAGACACACAAACACACCGTCTGAGTCAGGACTGAGGAGGGCACTTTCCCGCTGGCACATGTGAGCCGCTGCTAAAAACACAGACGGCTCCTCGTAACAACACAGGGGAGATTCCATCAGACTGAGCATTGAAATACAACAGTGGGCAAGGACCTTTGTAACCATACACACGTTCTGCTTATTTTCTTCAAGAAACGGACAGGGTTGGATGAAGTCGCTATTTCGTCAATATGACTGGTGTTGGCAAAAATCTGACAAATATATTTATTTTATATTTATATACCTCTTCGACGAGCTGGTGTTTCCTAAATAAATTTAAAAAAGAATGAATGATTTGCAAAACATCATACAATCCATTTCATTCATGGATCAGAATTGTCCTAGAACTGTCCACAACTGTTCCTAGTTCATGTCACATTTCATCTTATATGTTTGCTTTCTTCCCATTCCAGGTCAAATATCTACAGCCTCACTATCACTAAATCACTGCAGCACTTCCACTGTGATTGTAGGTCAATGGACGCCTTACTTTTTTCAAAACCTGTGAATTTGTCCCAGCATCTTTTTCTGCTTGTTTTCTTCTTGGTGAGTGATTTCAGCCAGAAGCAAGCAAGCTCACTTTTTTAAATCACTTGTGCAGTAGGCAGTGGTTCTGATCCAAAGAGATTTGGGACAATAATGCAGACATTTGTTTCTGTTTATATCAAATGACGGCCAGTTCATGTTCTGTGTAAAACTGAAGACTCGTCATAGTCAGCTACAAAAGGACAGTGAGTGTTACAAACTTCTTAAGAAAACTGAGGTTGTTTGGTGAAGCAGACCCCTGCAGCATGTTGCTATCAGCATGCTGCTTCAAGGGACTTCAAACTGTTCCATATATTACCACAGCAGGTGTCAGTTTTTGTTTCACCTTGTCATAATATTTGTACGTGTTTTTGTTGTATATATATATATATATATATATATATATATATATATATATATATATATATATATATATATATATATATATATATATATATATATATATATATATATATATATATATATATTAGTATTATGTCCTTATTTTGTGGTGTTAAGTACTTTATGTTGCTAATTTCTTTAATTGTGAAATCTAAATCTAATCTAAGAAGGTTGGCTCCATCATTTTTACTTGAGGATTATGGCTGCCCCTCTCATCCTCTCTTTGATGCGCTGCGGCAGATGGAGAGCAAAGTTTGATTTCATGTATTATTATTTATTATTCATGCATGATCTTTAGCATAAACCGACCCTATTCAAACAATGACCAATTCTAATATTGCGCAGAATACCTTTAATCTGCAAACTGCTACTGTCAGATTATTAGAGTCACAACACTGTCGCAAAGTGAGGAAATTCAAAGTGCCACAGTAGCCAATGACAACAAAGACACTGACACAGTCCAAAGCATTAAAGATCCACAACAAACATCAAAGATGTATACATAAAAAAGTGAAGTCACAAGGTATGAAACAACACAAGACAATAAATAAATACCCATAATATATAATTGATAATACATAGAAAATAATAGATTCTATACATGAAAAAATGCTTGCACATTTGAACACGTACACATTTTACAACTGTCTTATGGAGTTTTCCATGACAAGCCTCAAAACCAGTCATCTTTACTGCTGTTGCAAAATTACTACCGAATACACATGTAACTACAGAAAGCATTTTTCATCCCAGTCAGCCACAGCCATGGATACGACTAGTTAAATAGATATCCTTTGGTCCCAAGGTACCACAGCAGCAACAGGCACCAAAGACATTAAAGACAATGAAGACTGTATTTAAGGATTTACATTGACTTTGGGGTTTTAATTTTAATTTTATATAGTGCTTGCTCAGACATCGCAAACCTATCAAATACTAAAAATAAAACTACTGATCTATGAGCACTCAAGAGCGCCACTGACTGTGTTTGCATATTAAACCACAAGATGGTGCTAACTCATAACATTTGTGTGACCGCACCAAGAATTCGAAGTGCTTGCCTTGGATTTTGCAGTGCATTTCAAAATATCCAATATATAATATTCAACGGTTGAACCGACCTTCCTTACCTCTGTAGTAATTCATGCTCATCGATGAACTGGGTTCCATAGGTCTGAGATCAGACATGCGGAGCCCACCCATGGTCAGCACTCCACATTCCACACTCCAAAGCATATTCTGATCTACAATCCACCACTAGTGGAAGCAAATAAGCCGCAATAATTTGCTTTTTCAGAGTAAACCTCTCTAGTTAACGCTAAAATGGAGTCAGCTTTGGCGATGACTCACTATCAAGAGAGTCTCCTTCATGTTTCTTCTCCAGAAGACCTTGCCATAATTATCCCTCACATAAATAGACAACACAGCAGCGCCTCAAATGTTTACAATGGGTTACTTCGGAGATTCTTTCTTTTTAGTGACTTCCTTATTTGGCGATGGACCTCTGCCCTGGAATTCCTCTGGGGCTGGAATGGAATTCCTCACTTGAGATTTAATATTGCTTTTTTTGTCAGGATGTACCAGGACTTCATCCAGTGAATGAGTAGAGCTCCATAGCTTTAACTTTCAAAATGAGTGGCATAATTACAACTATGAGTAGTTAATGTAAACTTCTACTCATAGTTGTAATTATGCCACTCATTTTGAAAGTTAAAGCTATGGAGCTCTACTCATTCACTTCCCCCGCGGACGAAATGTAACCCTCAGCCTTTGTCCGTTTGTCTGTCTGTCAGCCAACTAACAGTAGAATAGGTCCACAGGTTGGCACGAACGCCCTCAAAACTACTAACATCAGTGACAAGCACTTGATGGACAGATGACACTGTGCAATGATGATCTCCACCAACTAAAATGACTTCTGGGTTGTGGTTAAGTCGGTTGTGACTCTTCAGAAGTGTGACTTCTAGTGTGACTCAAATCACACCCCCAATCGCTGCATATGTGTGCGTTCAACGATTTGCCAAAATTGCCTGAAGGTCGGGTCGCCAAACCGGTTGATCCACCGCTTCCAGTCGTACACATATTTCCCTTTTTAGGGCATGAGACTCTATTGCGTAATGTAGGGAACAGTCGGATCTCAGGCAAACCTGCCTGTGTGGAAGTGGGAGGAGCAGCTTTAGAGTGACATCACAAACGACCGTTCACTCGCTGCAAGTATACCAACTTGCTTTTTGATTGGACAAAGGGCGGTCCAACGATGGGTACGTCATCGTCACGGGCGCCCGCTCCAGTGTGGAGCTCTTTCGCTCTCACGGTTGTAGTTCTCGTACCAAAGGGAAAAGGCCAGTCGGGAGAGTCCCAGGATCCATTTGCGGAAGTTTGGAGCATATTTGCGTTCGGTGGCAGTGTACTGACCCATTTGTCTCTCGGGTAGCGGGTTAAAAGTTGTCACCATGCCGGTTTTTCACACGAAGACAATAGAAAGTATCCTGGAGCCGGTGGCTCAGCAGATATCCCATCTGGTGATCATGCACGAAGAAGGTGAAGTTGACGGCAAGGCTATACCGGACCTGACCGCCCCGGTGGCCGCAGTGCAGGCGGCCGTCAGCAACCTAGTGCGAGTGAGTAACTTTCCCTCCTTTGAAACACATCTGTCGCAGACTTGACAGGGTTCGTCCGAGTTGCAAGCAGCTACCTGAGGTTATTTGATCCAGAGCTACACTTGGTGACTGACTCCAGACAGCAAACTGTCGCTTCCTTCACGCTTTAATGTTCTAATGTTGGTGCGGCTGTACGAACACAGTTAGCCAAGTTTTCCTTAACTGTTGGTGAAGGGCAGTGACGCCCTTGTCAGCTTCAAAATGTGCCCTGCCTCCGCCTGCCCTAGTTTGACGTAGGCACTGCTTCTGTGCGACCCAGGTAGCGCACGCACACTCTCAGGCCCTGCCTTGAAGACTTCAAGTTGAAGTCACCGATTGAACGTTAACAAATCGGAATTCACTCTTCCATTTGGAGTGAACTTCACTGTATTTTTTTGGTCCAGGTCAGTTATCTTAAGTTAACCTAGGCTAACGCAGGATATCTAATCTATCAGAGAGTGTGGCCTCACTGTACTCAAAAAGTAGTAACATACATCCCCTTGTGGACCGGATGACAATGCCTTGATTTCTAATGGCAGGAATTGTACACACGTGGATAAAGCAGCAGTTATTTCACACTGACTTGGCTCAGTATGGAGTTTTGAAAACATTTAGGTCGTATTTAAGTAATAGAATCACTTGCAAGATGCAAATTTATGCCCACGAACTTTTAGGTCTGCTGTCATGACAGATCTGAGGGGTCGCTCCTTTACACACTGTCTGTGTATACAGATGAAATTGATGAAATCTTATTGTTATTATTATTATTATGACTTCTCATTATGACAATGATTAGCTGTTTGATTTTGTTCCTCAATACAAGCTTGCTCCCAGCGACAAATGCGATGAACTCTTAAGTTGTGATAAATGGAGTGAGGAGTTGGATAAGTAAAACAACAATTTCTTTTTTATCCTGTGAAGAAGAAATCTGGTCAGGATGTCTGGTTTCTACTTGCATTTGTACATTTGTCTTCAGTCATCATAGACTGGTAGAAGACAGAAACAGTAGGACGAATTCATTTCTATCTTTGGAACTGGACGTTGTAGTGAGCATATCTGTTTCACTCTCAGTGTGATTTAGTTTTTTCATAAAATTGGTTTGGAAGCAGGATTGCAGCGAGAAGCTCTCAGGTTAAAGTAATGCTAGACCAACTCTGAGTTTGACAAAAAGTACTTTTGTTTTATGTTTGTCAGATTTGTGATGCACTTGATTGTTGCCAGAATCACATCTTTTATTGTACATATTTTCACTTACCTGAGTCACTGAAATATGCCTGAACTTCCTTTCCCCTTCAAATTGATGTTGTGATGTATTAGAATGCGATTGTCAGACCGCATAGGCTGTGATTTGAAAAACAAAAGCAAGACCGCCAAAAAAATTCTGGAAACCTTCTCCACCAGAATTCTTACCTGCCCCACCCCAGGCACTGCACCGTGACACCACCGTCTGATGACTGAGCAGGAGCGATTCAACTGCAGTCAAATATTTATTTGGACAGTCCAACCATGTGTCACATGTTTGCTCTTCATTTGATCACTTTCCTTGTCCATTGTGTCCAGGCTTTTAGCTAGGATTTTTTTTCTCAACTTTAAGCAATCATTCCTTCAAACAATATATATATGGAGCCTCGGCGAAACACCGTGGTGAAAATAGTTGGATATTGGACGGACATCCGCTCCGGTATTGGCGGCAGCGGTGTTAGGTCGCGGACACACTTTCACAGGCAGCGCTAATGCTACGACCTGGCATCAGTTAGGGACCATCAACAAGTTCTAAAGCGGTCAAAGTATTAGTGAATTCTTCAATAAGGCAATGAAAAATTGGACTGACAGTTTGTATAATGATTTTGAGAATAGAATATGACTGAATGATCATTTATTCACATTATGTCTAATATTTCTTCAATGCATCTATGAAAGGTGTCCAGACTGGTCCATAGTTAAAGGCTCAATTAAACCCCTAAATAAAACTGGCAGAACAGTCTGTCAGACACGAGCGGGTTCTACCAGAGGCGTGAAACATTGAACTTCTCATCTCCACACTTGGTTAACTAATATATATAGACATAAATAAATAATGATGTTGGTGGCAAACCCCACTAATAAGTTTTATCATAATCAATTTCAAGAGAGACTGCAGTGTCCAACGATAAAAAATCAATGACTTGGTTTTGCAAATGATTGTTTAACGTTTGGAACTTATCTGCGATTTCCTCCTGTCATCAGTGTTAGACATTTCATCATTCATCTCAGGTATCAAGCACTGCTGGCTCCGTCGTCGTGGTGACGCTTTAGAGTGAACTGTAATTCAAAGTCTGCATGGTATTGAGCTTAAAAAATGTACTGGATCCACTTTGCTTTCCATCGACTGATTCCCCTGGCAGAGCAGTCACTTGTAGTCTATATTAATGCGGAACCCAGTCTAGATGTGGGAAGAGTTGTGTGTCAGAGTTTTGGGGGTGAGGGTGCCCCGCAACACTGTGACTGTGGTGGGGTCATACCTCTTTTTCCATATACTGTAGTGCTTTGTTCTTTTCTCTGATTTTATTTAATTTTAGTTATACAACATGTTGACAAAGCTTGAAGTCCATATTTTACAGTGATTAAAGGATTGCCATGTTACAGTTTAATAAATACAGGGATTGCCTTTGCTGTAGTTAAATATCAGTGTGTTTTCATGAAGAAAACAAAATTCTCCCCCCCAAAAAACATGCTGAATCGCAGTTGCAATATGGTCAAATTACTGTAAATCTCAGTCAGAATAGACTAGATTATGTTAGATTTCCTTTATTGTTAATGCAATAGAGAGATTTTGTTTGCAACAGCAGCATAGTGACATTATGAACATTCAGGACAAATGTTAAACAAGTCGGCTACAACAATACAGTCAACACTGTAAAAACAAAGACATCATTAAAAAAAAACCATAATAAAAAAATTAAATTGACTTCAAAAATGTAATTATTTTTGTCCCAATATCATTCAGCCTATGAGTCCCGCTCTTTAACTGCTGAACTCCGGATTTGAAATCAAACCTGTCGCTGTTTCATGTGTACATACTTTATGATAAACCACATAGGTCTACCTCAAAGCCACAATCCAGCTCTCTGGTTATAGTCGTCTTAGTAGCATGAAACCATGTTTGTTTCAGTTTGATAAACTGAGCTATATAATTGACCCGTTTCATTTTTCCTTCCTTAGTCTGCCTGCACCTGTGGACAAGAGAACAATCTTGCTATTGTTCATTCTTAACTTATCGGGCTACTCTTGCAATATTATTCTTGTAATCCCAGCTTGCCCAACATTCTTTTTTCCCTTCCCATTAAGTAAAATGTTAGTTTCAGGCCATTTCTTCCTTGACAACAAAATTAAGCATCCCTTTTACAATGTTCACCTGCACAAGCCTAATGCCATTATTCCTGAGTCATAGAGACAAAACTGAGGTCCTTTTAAAGCGATTCTGTCAGTAAAAGAGAAGCTTATCAGGAACCACCAAGAGTCAAACATGTCTGGTCTGATGCAGACCCCTTGCTAGCACCCAGCATCTTTTGTGTATCCTGACAGACAATGAACCAGACTTCAATTAACAATGAACGTGAGGAATGTGAAGAATTCCCTGCAGCCCGGTTCTGTGCGTATGTGAACTGAAATGGAACCTTCTGAATAAAATTCATTGATTCATTGATAAAACACCATTATGGATTAATGAATTGTTGGTTTCAAACCATGCTATTGCTATTATTTTTCACTGTATATTTTTATAGATACAAAACTATAAGTTTCAGGAGTCATTGTTCCTTGATATAGTAATTCATCACCTGATTGGATTTGCCTGTCGTGAGAAACCTGGAAAGTTCATGGTGCGTGTGAATTGACGTCTGTCTGAGGTCTGTTGTTGACAGCTGATGTGAAAAAACAAACGCAATCACAGCATATCTGCTGCCTAGTCTGTCAGTGCTCTGGGATCAACGACGTCACGTTGTGATGTCACATTGTGATGTCACATTATTTATGCCGTCTGCTTTATATCAACCACTGCTACAGTAGCTGAGCTGCAAGACATGTTATATGAAGGTGTAATTGATAGAATGCTCTCCCTACTTAATTTCATCACAGCCCAACCTGCCTTGGCTCGCCCTCCAAAAGTTGCCTCCTATCAATGATACCAGCAAACAAAAGAGTAGAACATTGAAACGCCAGTGTCTCTTTTGTCTCGATTTGTTTATGCCAATCAAACACATGCTTCATTTCTGCATGTGTTGTGTTCTTATTTGTTGGTAGAGCATTACAGCGCATCTACTGTACTACATCATTTCAATACTTTTCCAGTGAATCCGTGGGTGGTTTGGACAGCAGAAACAGTTTTGTTTTTTAAAACAGGCGCGAAAAATGTTCGGATTGGAAAATGTGCGACTTTGTGTGGATGTAGTGTTAATTATTTTTCAGGATGGCTTTCTTATAACAATGATGCCACTGCACTGTCTGTCTAGTCTCTTTCTGAACGTCATCACTTCACAACAATAGCAGTGGACTACAGAGTAGTGCTCATTCAGCAGCAGCTGGTCAGCTTGTGGTACATATTGACACAGCATCCCCAGGTACGTTTTCACTACAATGAGCAGCAATCATTGCGAGCAGCACAGACATGCTACGGATACATCTGTTGAAAATCACGCGACAGGCAACCTAAATCAGGTGGCCAAACAGAATGGTTAAATTGGAAATAAGTCCGAGTAACTGCAGTTATTTCTGACAGTATTTCGCACTCCGATTTTGTTCAAAGAGCCAGACTCCTTGTCGAAAGGCCCACATGTGGCTCACGAGCCATAGGTTCCCGACCCCTGCTCTAAATAGTGCAATACTAAGAGAGCATGTGGTCAAAGACAGTGAGGATTTACTAGCTCATGATGACAACTGGCTCACAGCCACTTTAGGTTCATGAGACTGCGTGCAAACATGCCGGAACTGAGTGCAGAGCCACGGCTGGCCATGGAGCCACGCAATGCCCCTTCTGAGCAACCGGGGCTTTCCTGACAGAGCTTGCTGACCGATCTGGATCTATAAACTGATCCATGCCAGCCATGGGTCATTATACATTATCATACATTATCTGCAAGTAACCCAGGGGCATCGACTTTGCATAGAAAGCAGCAGAGTAGGTCAACATTTTATGTTCAACCACCAAACAATTTCCTGCGGGAGTCTTGTGCAATCGGAGTTACCGACTAGACAAACATTGAAACCCTTAATTGTCAGCCTCATGTAAGAGAAAGATGACTTTTTTTGTCCCCATCTGTATTTGAATTCAGAATTGAATATGCAGTGACTTTCTGACATGACATCTCCCACCAGCGGCCGGGGGGGTCATTTCATCCTACCACTCTTCAATACGTTTATTAAAGACAATTATTCACTCTCACTCTCTCATATCTCGTCTCAGGGTCCAGCTGGTCTATTTTTTGATGCATGTGCATTCAAGAGGCTGGCAGAGGGGAACCAATGGTGGACAAACAAGTGACGGCACGGTCGCAACTTCAGGCTTGGCAGCTAGTCATTCTCGCTGTGCTGTGCTGCTGCTTTCCTTCTTCTTGTTGCCATGAAGTGGCATGACAGATTTTTGGAATCTGCTCTAGAGATGATGTCACATCAAGGTCAATTACATGTTTAGCCTTTGTCAGTGTCTCATCTGAAGAACAGCGTGCACAACTGTGTCAGCCCTCATTCTTCTGTGCTGACTACACTGGCCACTTTTATTTTAAGGCCTGTTGTACTTCATTATTTTCGTGGCTTCTTTTTATAGAGGCAGGATAAGGAGAGGAATGTTGGGGATGAAGGGTTCTGGAACCGTTCTTTTCCTGTTTGCCTAAGGCTCACATAAATTTTACGCATGTGCCTGTGTGAAGTTTACACTGCTTCTTTTAGATTGGATCATCAGCTCCTATAGACGCTGTGGAGCTGATTCTAACTTTGGGTCATTTGTAGAGGGATAAAAGCAATCTTTCAATCGGGGGCTAAATGATTGTGATATTTTTTTCAACTCTTAAAGAGACTTCATTGCTCTGATTCACTCATAATGATGCACTTTGGTTAAGTTCCAAATGATGAAACGTTGTTTTGGAGGTGTGCCTCTGTGAACGGGCAAGTCTGCACCTGTGCATTATGTGTTCATCTCCTATGCTATTTCATTCACTGCTGGGGGATGTGATGAGGACATACAGACTGCCTGGTCAGGAAGGCCCCACAGCTGTTTCTCACTGGAAGGAAACCCCTTCCTCTTGTGACAATTGTTACAGACCAGAGAGGGATAAGCCAACACACATGATTACATAATAAAAGTCTAATCCTATCCTTATATATATAACGCAGGAGTTTGTGTATGGAATTAATATTTTCAAAAGTCACATCAAAGCGGAAACATATTCACCAGCATTTCACTCAGCGACTACCGTTTGGCATTAAGTCATTTTAATAGGAAAATTTCAAAGACCGCCTAATTTCCTGTGACTGGGGCAACACTAAGCAAACATTCATCCACAAACATATTAGTTGCTTTCTTTTCATATTTTCATTGGATTTGTCAAAACGATGGGAGTATTTCTGTCTGAAAATGCATGGTAAAAACAGAGTGCATTGAAGTCCTACAGAATCCGTTGTTGCTGAAAAACTTGCCAGGCAATTTCCTCTGCTCAAACCCTAAGTTGGTTTTCTAAACTGTTAAACAAAGGATGTCTTTACAAAGCCTGGCAAACGGCATCTTTTGTGTATTCTTTCTTTTCCCCAAACGTTAGGATCCTGAGGGAACAAACAAAAAATGATACCAAATGGACTATGGATTATGTGAAAGTATGTGGATGTGAAATGGTTGTCATTTGACGATAAATACTGCCTTGTTGGATTAAGGAACATTTAAACAATAGCTTAACTTTGGGGGAAAATTCAGAATATTGTCAATGCCGACCTTGTAGATGACCCACTGCTTTTCTTGTAACACTGTAAGAGCTTCTAAAGCCTCTGAAACATGAGATGGACGGTGGGGATAAATTCTCCCTGCTGGCTGGCCATGTTCAAGCCGTCATTTTGATTTGTGACTTTCATCGCCTTGGACAGCCCTTCCGTTGCTGCTTCCTGACCAAATAATTAAACCCTGTTTGACAACAGAGACTAGACTAACCTTCTCCTCTGTGATGAAACTCCAATCCGTTTCTGTTACACAGCCCTCGTGTGTCCCAGACTATTGATTAGGGGAGGCTGACAAATGCTGCGTCGTCAATTTGCATCGGTGGCTTACATCAAATTTCAGGGATGGTCTTTCAGGAGGTCAGTAGAAGAACAGCCTGTCTATTTTAAGACATTTCCTGGCGGGACAAAGAAAAGCTGTCTCTTGACGCTATGCCGGCACAGGTCTTTGTGGTTGCAGAACTAACCCTGCATTGTGCAAGCAGTGACCAACATGTGTGAGACAGACTCTGAGTTGGCAGCCATGAGGCTCTGAGAGTGGTCTTTCTTCTCCTTGTGGAGTGATGTACCGCTGTCAACAAAGGAAAGTCTGTTTCTGAAGTCATAGCCTCATTATCAAGCTACTTCACAACGCGAAGTGTCTACACAGCGCCGCTCCACTGTTGCCATGAATGGTGTTTGCAACTTATAGGCAGCAAGGAGCTACAGTGGTGTTCAAAAGTTGACATACACTTAACAACATAATGTCATGGCTGTCTTGAGTTTCCAGTTATTTCTATAAATCTGATTTTTCTCTGATAGAATGACTGGAACAGATACTTCTTTGTCACAAAAAACAATCATGAAGTTTTATTCTTTTATGACTTTATTATGGGTAAACTGAAAGTGTGACCAAATCAGCTGGGTCAAAAAATGTACATACAGCAATGCTAATATTTGGTTACATGTTCTTTGGCCATTTTTATTTCAATTAGGCGATTTTGGTAGCCATCCACAAGCTTCTGGCTCCTTCTTCATTGTCCCATTGACTCTCTGTAAAGCACCAGTTCCATTGGCAGCAAAACAGACCCACAGCATAATGAGAGAGGTGACCGGGTCAAGGAGAAAGTTGCATCAGAAGATACTATTTGGACGTCACAGTCACTGAAAACTAGTTGTGATACTACCATTGCCATTCACATAGATACATGCTTTCATCTTCAGTTAACCACCGTTTAGTCCTGTCCAGGATTCCGGGGAGTGCTGAAGCCAATCCTACTGGTAAATATAGAGCAGCAAAAAAATTGCTTTAGAAAAGGACTCCCAGAACCTGTCAGTGATATACTTTAATGGGCACTGTTAAATCAAAGGAGTTAGGTGGCTGGGGAGTGTCCGCCAGTCTCCCTCTCCCAGCTGCTTTGTTTAAGTCAAACTCTGCTGTTCAAGCAGTGTGGCTGCCGAACCCTAACTGCCTGGTGTCAAGTTTGGAAATGGTTTGGAATGAACCGTGAAGTGAGTCATTTCCATGACTATACCACTGCGAAATGTGAAATGTAGAACCCGAGCTGGAAGTGTTGACTGCAGCCATGAAAAATGGAGATATGTTTCTGATGACGAATGAGCTGGTCAACAAGACATCAGCAGGGGTCGCCTGGCGTCACCCTCCTGACATCTACCTCACCACCCCCAGTGCTGTCTGTCTGTCTGTCTGTCTGTCTGTCTGTCTGTCTGTCTGTCTGTCTGTCTGTCTTGTCTGTCTTGTCTGTCTGTCTGTCTGGTTCTTCATTTTTTTTACTTTTTCTATTTGTATTTGTTTCGACATGTGACATATTTGAGCGTTTTTATTCTTGATTTCCAGGTGGGAAAGGAGACGGTGCAAACGACAGAGGACCAGATCATGAAAAGGGACATGCCACCAGCTTTTATTAAGTAAGATGCATCATTTGTTGAAATTGATCCAGAACCCTCACATGTATCTGAAAAAAAATGTGCATCCATCTAGAAGTGTCTGGTGTGCTGACTCCATTTATCTCCGTGTTTTCATGAGTAACGGTTGTGGCAAAGGTCAATGATGGCATGTTAAGTGCCCTGAAACGTAAATACTTTTTCACCCAGGGTGGAGTCTTCTTATCCTAAAAGAGGGGGAAGCCACAGACAGTACAAGTGCGATGAGGCCTCATCGCTGGATCTCTGCTTAAAATCTGCATGGATACACAATACAGTGTTCCATGTTAAAATACCAGTCATGAATGCTCAATTAATCTAATTATTTTCTCACTGCATCAACTTAATAATTCCCTTGTGTCGCCCTACATGAGCAGAAGGAGGGGGAGCGTAGTCTTAGGAGCCCTCCCTTCTAGTCCCCCTCCAAGGTCAGGGATGAAACACATTGGCAGGCACAGGTCGTCAGGCTCAACACATTTGGCGCCTCCAAGTCACATCGTCACCCTGTCGTCATCCATCAGCACATGCACTGGAATGCAGCGCCTACACTAAATATAGTGTCGGTTGGGTCCTGTTAATGTGTGCTGCTTCCTGGTTGTTGCATGCCGAAGGACACTCCTATTCTCCAGACGGACAAAAGCATCAACAACAGAACAGTGTGTCTTGTACACGTGCATGCTCTATCTTAGCGTGGGGAAACTGGTGATTCTAGTGACAAAAGAAGTGAGTCCATTTTCAGCCAAAACGAATGCATGTAATTATTCCTGGCTTGCACTCAAAGTTTCTCTGGATTACATGCATTGTAATGCTCCACTGGCAACTGACTGGAGCGCTTCAGCCAGAACGTGGTTTTTATTTTTAGTTCTGTCTCATTTAATGACAAATGGCAAAGAGACAATAATCAATGTCAAGCTTTACATAAAGGACATGTCTATACTGTATGCCATGTAACTGGACAGCTAGGCCCAGCCCCAGCACAATGGGATTGTTTTTTTATCTAGTCTGCCTTAATCTGTGAATACACACAGAACTTGTTTCCAGTTTCCAAACAAAATTTTCATCATCACTTCTTGCTGAAGACTTCCTGCTGAGGCCCGTTGAGTCTGCTAGTAACTATACTAGACACAAAGATCTTGGGTTGTTGTCACTCATTTTGTATAGTGTCTAGCTGAATAGTAATCTGAGCCCATAACTATCTAGAAATGTAGCTGACTACAAATTCTTTGATATATCGTGGTGACATGAAAACATTTCTAAATAGTTACCTAAGAGAAGTATGACATATGCAGTGTTACACAAACAATGCTCTGCCAATGCTGAAAACATTCAGGTAACAGACCTTTACTGGAACTACTAGGTACCTCCACAAATCATATCACAATTCAGGGTTTCCGCTACATGTAAGCCCTTGCGGCTTAAATGAGAGCTGCCATGCCTTCAGAATAATGACTTCTTTTTTAAAGATGTGATCAAACGTACACGTACATACACTGTCAAAAGTTGCACGTTTGACAGTGTATATGAAAAAACCGACAGGGTGAGGGTTGCTACAGGTTGGAGTGAGATTAACGTATTGTGATTTAAAAAGTAGTGTTTTTATTGTGGGTGGTCCACCCCGCCCCAGTACCACAGTTCCTAAAAATCCTGCCGCAAACCCTACAATTATCAGAATCATCAATTCTATATTAAACACACAAATATATCGAGCTGTGAACACTAACAAAGCAACAACAATTATGACTCTCAATTATTGTCATGACATAACAGCTTAAAAGCAGTAGTAATCATCTTTTTTTAGTTTTTTGAGAAACATTCACAATGTCAGATGACAGACAGAAATCAAGAGTCAAAATGTATCTAAAATGTTCGAAAACCACCCACACACCATAAGCATATTTATTATTTCTCATGCTCTTGTTACTTGTGTTAAAAAAGCTATGCTTGCTTGCTCTGCCATCTACATTCTCCTGACACTTTTAAGTAACATAAATAAAATTTCCTCCTCACCTTCAGGCATTCTGGATATTCTTAATTCATCACAATACGTCTGTTGTCCAGTTTTCCCCTCATCACGCAAACTTGAATGCCGAACTTTTGCATTGATCCACCAATCAGATTACAGAAAAATAATTACATCATCATACACCTACACTCAAGCCTGGTGCGGTGATACAGAACTCAGCTTGGTCAGTTAATGGTGCATACAAGAGTTGTTTCTCTTCCTCAGCTCCTTTTGGTCGGTTCATGGGACCTAATATCGTAAAAAAAAAATGAATGGAAGTCTATGGAAGCCTCATGGGCTGTACCTCAATTTAAATGATAAATAATGATGTTAGTTTTGACTACGTTTGTCGTGTAATTTATGATTCATTTGCCTGCAAAATACACAATTATTTGGACTACAAATCAAATGACGCATATATGAGGTCACGGCAGAATCTGACTGCCGCTAAAAGGTGCTAAACTATCAAAGGTAGAAGATTGTAAACATTAACTGCTGTTCTTAAATACTTACGTGACGCTTAAGAGCTTGTACTCCCCATGGGCTCCCCATAGACTAACTCAGTGACGCACAGAGAGCCGGAGTCATGAATCAAACCCTTCACATTCATACGCTGGAAGCAGTAGAGCTGAGAGAGTGGAGTGGAGAGCCTTTTGGACAAATTTGTGGGACACAAATTAGAATTTAGATGGTGATGTGGGTCATTGCTTATGATATGTTTGGGTCATCTGCAGTGAGGAAAAGGTCTTGGTTGAACACCCTGATGGTGTCACATTACTATTGGTGATACTTAGTGATTTTTGACAAATGCACTGGCTGGAAAGCACTATGCAATGATTGTCGACTTTTGGTCTCTCTAAATATACACATCAGAAAACGACACACTTCTAGCGCTACTGTAACAACACATTCATATACTGAGTCCCTATGTTTTCTTTGATGCTTTATTTTGTTTACAGAGTGGAGAACGCATGCACCAAGCTCGTGCAGGCTGCCTCCATGCTGAAAGCTGATCCTTACTCTGTCCCAGCTCGTGATTACCTCATTGATGGGTCACGGGGTATCCTCTCTGGAACCTCCGACCTGTTATTAACCTTCGATGAGGCAGAGGTATGTATTTGCTCACTCCTTATGTTGGTCATAGTTAGAACAGTGGAGTAGTGGTTTTGTAACATGTTGAAATGAATTTCACAGTGTCTCCAAGCAAACATCATTTTGTTTTATACAACAAAACATTATGTGGGTTACATGAGGAAACATTTCCATTTGGCCTGTTTTTCCCTGACTTTCTGAGTAAGAGTGATTTGGTGTCCAGGTACAAGCCCGGGCCATCCACTTCAACATGGTAAAGTCAGGTTTTGATACACTCCATTTATTCACACAAACGCTCGAAGCTTTACAGGACTTTTATCCATCGTCACAATTTAGTGGCGGATGACCTAATATAAATCAGCAGACACCCCTGCACCCTCAGCATGACTCAACAGTAGTCATCTGGTGTTGTCATGTTTTCCAGTATCGGAACCAATCTGTGATTCATGCAGCCCCCACCAACCAACGTGAAAACGAGTACAATTATGTCTGACATGTTTTGTATCACTGTTATCGTAAAGGTGCGCAAAATAATCAGAGTATGCAAAGGCATCCTGGAGTACCTGTCTGTGGCTGAGGTGGTGAAGACTATGGAGGACTTGATAACCTACACAAAGAGCCTGGGACCAGGTAGGCGCGTTTGAGGATGTTATTTTCTTCACCTTCCTTATTTGCTTCATTTGCAACTGGGACTGACTTTGAGCAGTTTGTTCAGTTGTCTGACACAAAAGTAATACCAATAATAATATCTATTGATGGTAAATTGTAATTTATGTGTTCATTTTCTGTGACTAGGAATGACCAAGATGGCAAAGATGATAGAGGAGCGACAACAGGAGCTCACCCACCAAGAGCATCGGGTGATGCTGGTAAACTCCATGAACACAGTCAAGGAGCTGCTGCCCATCCTCCTATCAGGTCACAACACGCATTCACGATACTGCCTTCCTCTCCGTTCCCCAAATCAAGACTTACCTGGGCATTTTTTTATTTTCAGGTATTAAAATCTTTGTGACAACAAAAACTTCTGGCAGCCACGGTGTTGAGGAGGCCTTGAAAAACCGCAACTTTACATTTGAGAAGTTAAGTGCAGAGATAAATGAGATCATTCGCGTGCTCCAGCTGACATCATGGGATGAGGATGCCTGGCACAACAAGGTAACTTTCCCAACTAGACCCAACTGTAGTCTAGTTTGGTTTGACTTACACACACCTATCCAGGTTTTCCCTCAATAGTTGACAGCTATGTATAATAACTCAGGATACAAACTGTAATCATTAGAAATGACAAAATACCCTACACTGACAAAAGCAGAATAACTGCTCTGATGAGGTATGGAAGTAATGAAATCAATAGTATAATCACTATGATAATGTTCATCATTTGTTTTGCGACGTCCGATGGTGTGTCACTATTCATGAAATTCATTCCTGTTCTGTCTTCTTCTTTATGCAGTTTCATAACACTTACTGTACATCTTCAGCTGAACTCCACTTTCATTATTGTTGCTTTTTAAAGTCAAGTGACTGACTTCCTTAAACAAAACCAACATGTAAAATCCTTGCAGGTCGAAAAATACGTGTCAAATATTGTGTCTGAATTCAGGGTCAGATACAAGGATTTGCTAGAATTTTGTTAAAATATTCATACATTCATAATTCAAAGTCATGCATTACAAGTATGAAAACACAAGTCCCTGATTATTTAAAACGTGCCATTTTAAGGTGATGAAATAGAATGTTTTCCGTGGCAGACAAATATTGATGTAAACCATTATAGTGTGTTATGTTCTGTCAAAGTTCTTTCATATCTGTGTTTCCCTTATGGAATCAGATTAGACTTCTGTTGTGTGTGTTCTCTCCTCTGCATGCCCTCTCCCTTTAAAATGCACCTCTGTTCCATCAGTAGCTCCAATGAAACCTTGGTATTTATATGGTTCTTTCTTTCTTTTCACTGTTTGTTTCTCCTTCACCCTTTTGTAGAAGGTAAGCTTCAGCCTCTCTGGTGGTGCAGCAGCATGTTTGAGGCGTGTGTCCGTGCTGTTCAGTGCAGTGTGGTGCTGTTGTGTGCTTGCCATTTCAAGCCAAGCCATTACTACAAAAATGAAAAGACTTTTTGTGATATCCGGTTGATCAGAATTTTGCCGGTCATATATTAATCAAGTGTTTTGAGTGAATATCTTTCTTCCCATCCAGCATGTCGCATGATGAAAATCATCTACTGTACTATTCCTTTGCAAGAACTGAGTTTCACGAACGAGTACTGGAGCCCACTTTTACCCAGTGTCCTCATAACATAGTCATGGACCTTTGTCCACATTGTTCAGTAAGCCTTAAAAGAGAACTGCAGTGGGTAGTGTGTATTGATGTCCTTGTATGGTCGCCTCCATTTAGAGCTAGTATGATTGCTGCTGTACATGTGTGATAGACTGCCGTACAGTGCACAAATGTAGTCAGGATGCACACTTTTGTCATTAATCTTTACCCATACACACATAGCAGGAAGAGATAAAGCAAGTGGGGATGACTCTGCTCTCTCTCACAGTGACTTGACCTTCTTCCACTTTTAAATAGGTCTTTACTTCGCCGTCTCAGTTTCATTTCTCACTACAGTTTCTGACCCACCCTCACATTCACCCCTGAAAACCAAAAATTCATCATAAATTGCAAACCATTTTCCTTGTGTGCAGTATCCAACCAGGTTTCTGCTTCCTGCAGCTCTCGCAGTTTGTCTTAAAAACATAAATAAACTGATGTGTAACTAAAGAGATTTTGTTGAATGAGGCTTTTACCACATTTAAATTTTGTGAATTCTGTGTCATGTTTAGCTTTGAACACATAACATCCCAATATCCCCTCGTGACAACAATACATTCTAGAAAACAGGAAAGCAATATGTGGTGGGGAAGTCATAATAAAAATGTCTTCATTGACTCACCAAGCAGACAATCATGTTTGCACCACTGTTTACTGTCACTCCAGCAGCTGCACAAGTTTGAACAGTGAACAGCCCACGCAGCTCTGGTGTCATTGTCTCAAGCATGTTCCTGTTTCTTGTCCAGCTCTGCTCACTCAATAACCCCCAGTGACTCAAACAAGCATGCTCTTTGTTCTCTTTTATTTTAGCAACTATGAGTGCTAACTGGGCCACTTTACACTTTTTTTTCTTAATAATGCCTTGTTCTTTTGATTTCTGAATGCCCCAGTTTGTTTCAGAAAGGAGTATAGAACTTTCCCTGAATTTCTGTTGTGATATCTTGCTCCCCCATTGGCTACCCGCTTCATGTCCTGTAGTTTGGCAATGATCGGCCTTATTGTCGGGTTGACTGTTGTCTTTCTCTGTCCTGAAATGTAATAGTTTTTTTCCTTGTATATATCTACATTCATGTGGTTCGTGTGCTCCATGATTGGTTTGTTTATTCTCAACACTGTTCAACTCAATATCGACTGAATTAAGTGATGTCGTTCAGTCATACCTCACATAGTTAAAGCTATACACTTTGATGCTGTTTTGGAGCATCTCTAATTGTTTTATAAATGTATTCATATTTTCTTTGTTAAAACACAAAGGACACTGAAGCAATGAAGAGGGCTCTCGGGCTGATCGACTCGAAGATGGCCCAGGCTAAAAACTGGCTTCGGGATCCAAATGCACCGCCAGGTAAAAATAGCATAGTTATGTCCTTCTCTGTTGACCTTCAACCCCCCTACCTTGTTATTCATGCTGCTGACTGTGGTGTTTCTCTCAAGGAGATGCCGGTGAGCAGGCCATCCGACAGATCCTGGATGAGGCAGGAAAAGTGGGGGAATTGTGTGCTGGAAAAGAACGCAGGGATATTCTGGGCACAGCCAAGACCCTGGGACAGATGACAGATCAGGTGTCCGACATGAGGGCCAGGTACGGGTTAGCTTTTTGTTATATGAACGTTCCCTTTTTATACTTCCTTTTACCCAATCTGTGCTTACAGAGCACTTCCAGTTAAATGCACAAGTTTTGTTTTTTTAACGTTCCCCTTAATACATTGACTGCGTGATGACACATTGTGTGACTTATGTGACTTATGCTGCCTCGAGTGCAATGGTGAATATGAAAATGAACACCGTCTGGTTTTTTTTCCCTTTTTTACAAAACTTATTGGTGACTCAAAACGTTAGATCATCAACATCCCATTTATGTTGTGAAAATATGGAACAAAACCACCATCTACTTTTGATTGATTCTGGCCATCTATCTTTATTTATCTCTCCTTTTCTCTCCTGCATTTTATGTACTTCATATATGTGTTAGATATATGGTTTGTGTTGCTGCTGCTCCTCAGAGCTCTCGCGTCAGATTTTGCAGTGAAAACAACTCTGGTTGCCTTATAAGTGCCAAGACACACCTATTTAATCCATATTATAAATATTGTGAAGTTAGAAGAAGTCACCTGCACGTGAATGCTTATTTTTGTGGGTTTGGAGTGCTGCATGTGGAGGTCAGCGGGCATGTTCAGGGATGAGGGATGTTTAAATCGCTGATATCAAACCTGGTCGTCAACTAGAGTCTCGCAAGACTAAAAGCAGCTTGTTCATTTGCAACATCTTCTTGCTGCATCTTCAACTTGTGTTTTATTTCATCCATGTGTTGGTTTTGTTCACTCAGAGGTCAGGGGGCATCCCCAGCAGCCATGCAGTGGGCCCAGCAGATTTCCCAAGGGCTGGACGTCCTCACAGGGAAGGTGGAAAATGCTGCTCGTAAGCTGGAGGCCATGACCAACTCCAAGCAGGCTATTTCCAAAAGAATTGATGCTGCACAGGTGAGCCATCCATTCTCAGTGGAAACTATTTCAGGTCCATTTGGAGGCTGGTTAGTGATTCAAAACATATGGAAGGAGTCACATATGCCAGCCAGCTTGGGCATCGTAACAGTTAATTTATCTGAACAAGCTAAGTAGTAAATTAAGATTATAAGCGTCCTATGTTACGCTCTTTTTGGGATTTTGAATTCCTATTAGATCCCTGAGGAGCTTCCTGTATAGGAGAAATTGATTGTTCCCGCTGGCCTTATGGTCTATATAAGTTTTTAATTTCTATAATAACTTGTGTGTTTTCCGCTGAACTGAGATGTCCACTTGGTCCACTTCTCAGTTGACTTCATCTCTGCTGGTTTTGTTTTAAAAATGCCATATATTCAGTACATGCTCAGTAGTACTTATTCCGGTCCTCTCTTGCTCGTGCAGTGTTGAGATTTCATAGTCAAGTCATTTACTTATTACAGTTTGGGAGAAATTGGGAAAATACATATACATGAATGCTTTTTGACTGTTTTGTTTCTGGGAGCTGTAGAACTGGCTTGCTGATCCAAACGGTGCTCCGGAGGGAGAAGAGAACATCAAGGCTCTTCTTATTGAAGCCAGAAAGATTGCCGACCTGTGTGAGGACCCGAAAGAAAGAGAAGACATCCTGCGCTCTATTGGAGAGATTGCAGCCATGACTGCCAAGCTATCTGATCTCAGAAGACAGTAAGTCCCATCATAGTGGATGACTACATGTGGATATTAGCTCAGATTCTCTTCTCTTTTCCAGTACATGGCTTGATTCCTAGACTTGATCATTCTCTGCCAAAAATGGCAGCGTTTTTGAGCCGTCCTTTCACCGTTGCTATGGGGATTCACTTGAATCGACTCGTTGTATTCCAGGCAGGAGGCTGGATTACCAAATATTCATTTGTTTTTGAATTCCACTTAGAATTTAGAAACTTAGAATTCCTAAAAGTCATTTTTTCATGCGGAAAGTAGCAGCACGTAGCAGCACGTACCCTCACAGCCACCTCCAATATGGTCGCCTCCAGCAGGCGAAAACTATACCATGATGAAGATTCTGTTTTACATCTGAGGATTTCATTGTGCTGCTTTTTATTATTTTTTTTAATCAAACATTAAAAAGTGATATATAACACTGTTTTACACAGGGTGTCCAGGAATTTTCTCCCACTTAAATATACTGTATTTCGAAGGTGACTGATGAGGTGTCTGGATTGGTTTTTAATCACATTGCACATGAGGATGGAAGGTTACACAGGAAGTCAGGAAATCACTGTTGCTATTGTGTTCAAACCATCCATTGGACTGAAGTGCTCTAACTTTAATTCATAATTTTATAACTGAGTCCTCCTTGGTGATGTATCTTTACACTTGTTTTTGTAATCAATGGGGTTGAATATAAAGAGACTATATGGAAACCTGGCTGGTACTGCAGTCAAGAAATTACTCCTCAGCATTTTAAGCAATTGTGAGTAATTGTGCTTTGAATAGTCTTTTGCAAAATACCGCAAGTCAGTTGTTAAGGCGTCAATATTCCACTTAACAGTACCAGTACCTTTTAAAAATAGGAGTCTCACGGAATGAGATCACACTCCAAACTGGGTTAACCTCCTTTTTTTCTGGCCCAATATTCGTATTTGTAGTTGAAGGACACTTTCTTGTCAGGTGTCATGGCACTGGTCATATACAGTAGGTGGTGTGTTGGACCACTGCGGTAATGTTAATAATGTTGACATAGTGTAGTTGCAACAGTGCTATTTTACAAACATTTCCGTGCTTCCTTTCAGGGGTAAAGGTGACACACCTGAGGCCCGGGCTCTAGCCAAACAGATTGCTACCGCTCTGCAGAATCTGCAGTCCAAGACCAACAAAGCAGTGGCCAACAGCAGACCTGCGAAGGCCGCTGTTCACTTGGAAGGGAAGATTGAGCAGGCACAGCGCTGGATTGATAATCCGACTGTGGATGACAATGGAGTAGGTGAGTTTGACCCAGAGCCCTCCCCATCTTCTTGGACCATCGCTGCAAGTTTGCCATCTTGACAATGAACTGTGTCTTCCATGTTCCAGTCCTGTAATGTCATTTGAATTGGTGTCTCTTGTCACCCCAGGGCAGGCAGCTATCCGTGGGCTGGTCGCTGAGGGCCGTCGGCTCGCCAATGCTGCGCCCGGCCTGTACAGGCAGGAGTTGCTGGGGAAATGTGAGCAGGTGGAGCAGCTTATGGCTCAGCTGGCTGACCTGGCCGCCCGGGGTGAAGGGGACTCCCCGCAGGCACGCGCTGTGGCTCACCAGCTCCAGGAGGCGTTGAAGGTAAGACGCTCACTGCTGTTCATTGGACTCCAGCGCCCTCTGCTGGTTTTCAGATGTTAACGTTGCAAGGAAACCGTTGTGATGAATTTAAGGATAGCTCATGACGAGAAGTTTTGACTCTTTAGCTTGGTTTGGACACGTGGACAGGAGAGACAGGGAACATAAGAGCAAGGTTAGGTGTGGATATGAAGATGAAGACATGGATTTCATTAAGATGAACATGAACAGGAGAGGTGTGACTAGTGAGGATGATCAGCAGCCACTGACAGGAAATGGCACAAGGCAATGTAGAAAAAGACTGTTTGTAGACTGTAATCATGTAAGTTAGTTAAGTTTAAGTTAAGTATTATTGTAATACTGTTTGTCTAACAGAAATATTTGATAGTGCTGAACTGACTGTGTTGAAACACCTGTGCGTGCTCCACATAGGACCTTAAAGGAAAAATGCAAGAAGCAATGACTCAGGAAGTTTCTGACATCTTCAGTGACACCACTACCCCGATCAAGTTACTGGCCGTGGCTGCCACTGCACCCCTGGACACACCCAACAGGGATGAGGTTAGTCATTCGATGATATCAGGGTGCAGTGTGTGGATGTTGTATTCTTTAGTGTTGTGGTTGATCATGCCCAGGTGTTTGATGAAAGAGCCACAAACTTTGAGAATCATGCCAACAAGTTGGGCACCACAGCCGAAAAAGCAGCTGCTGTTGGGACGGCCAACAAGAGCACGGTGGAGGGAATCCAGGCGGCGGTCAAGTCCACAAGAGATTTAACTCCTCAAGTATGTTTACTGTTGATTTTTTTACTTCCACACCCCCCTTTTCATGCTTCACTGTGTAAATATAGGAAGTCTAATCTAATCTAAATACCCCCACTTTTCCGTCTTTTATTGGCGAAATAGAATTAAAAAAAAAAGCCAGTTTAAGTTGTCATCATGTCACCACATGGTCAGTAGACACTATACCCATACGATCTGTATATAAGTGGAGATAGCGTGGTCTTTCTTCTGACGTAATATATTGCATCAAATGAAATAACTCAAAACTGGTACACTTTCAAGATTTCTAAACCTACTGCGTGGTTCTAGTTATTCTACATTGGGGTACCCCAATGTACACCCCCACCCCCTACAAACTGATCCCACTTGTCGATACTGACGTCTTGTCCGGGCCACCGACTGTCCTACTTTTGATATCATTCCATTCATCTCAGTCCAGAAATGTGCAAATGATTCATTGATATAAGATCCCTGCCCAGGCAACCACTAAATTCTTCTTGCATGAACTGTGTTGAGGTGTTCTGAACCATGCATGGTGTGACATAATCAACATGCTCCATATTACAACATACTTTGCAGGCCAAATTTTTTCATCCGAATCAAACATTCAACTCTTTTTTCGTTGTTTGGCCGGGTTGCGACTTATCCTCTGGAGCGACTTGTACTCCGGAAAATAAGGTGTATACACCAATAACTCTTGAATTGTTGATACATTGAGACACAGTTGATGCAACTTTTGGAGATCAGTTGGATTTCATTGTTGTCATGAAATGAAACAAATGTATTTGGGGGTTGGGCAGTAGATGTGAAGGTCAAGGAAAAGACAGTTCTTCAATGCTTGGTATTTGCCATATTAGCAGTTTAATTTTTGACTTGTACAGGTCGTTTCTGCTGCTCGTATTCTTCTAAGAAACCCGGGCAACCAAGCGGCTTATGAACATTTTGAGACCATGAAAAATCAGTGGATTGACAATGTTGAGAAGATGACAGGTGAGGCATCAGAACTTTTCCTTAACTCTCCAGTAAAAAGTGAATGTAACCACTGTCTGCCAACAGGTTTGGTGGACGAGGCAATAGACACAAGGTCTCTGCTGGACGCCTCTGAGGAGGCTATTAAGAAGGACCTGGAGAAGTGCCGTGTGGCGATGACCATGCCCAAACCCCAGCCTCAGATGCTAGTTGCTGGGGCAACCAGCATTGCCCGCAGAGCAAACCGCATCCTCCTCGTGGCAAAGCGTGAGGTGGAAAACTCTGAGGACCCTAAGTTCAGGGAAATGGTGAAGGCTGCGTCTGATGAACTGAGCCATACTATCTCTGCCATGGTCATGGATGCTAAGGCTGTGGCTGGAAACATCCATGATCCAAGTACGTTGTTGTAGGAATATTTAAAGTTTAAATCATTAGCTGACTGTGACTGCGATCTGATTTAAGTGTTTGCTATTGCTCTGCAGATCTCAAGAAGAACTTTCTGGACTCTGGTAATAGAATTCTAGGTGCTGTGGCAAAGGTCCGCGAGGCCTTCCAGCCTCAGGAACCCGACTTCCCTCCACCACCGCCACCAGCGCTAGATCAACTGAATGTTCGTATTTTTCATAACTTTTCAGTGTTCTGTGACCCGTTTTTTTGTCTGAGTTGTTATGGAGTGTTAAATCTTCAAAGGGCATCCTGTTCTTCACGATAAAGTAATGCAAGCATACACAACAATAACAAATAGACTAAAAGATTTCTATTTACTTTCTTTTGCCATCCTCCACATTGTACTTTACAGATCATCATCTGTTTAAATACCAATGTAATAATTTTGCAGTATTTTTAAGGTTGTATCAAAATATCTTTCTCATGCTTCTTCCTATAGATCCCTGTTATTTCTGACTTTGTTAACTTAGTTTAAGTCGTTTTTTCAGTCGTGTGCTAGAAACTTTTTTGTCTTTGGAAATGTGTTGGAAACAATATGTTATAGATGAAGCTAAAAGAAATTTTGTGGAAAATGTAAAAAAAAAAGAAAGTCTTACGAGCATTATATTGGCATTGATCCAAAATTGACAAAAGTGTATTTTAAATCTGCTACATTGGCCTGAATCATGTGAGTCAAAACATGATACTAATCCTTGATCCAAAGTACATCATGGACAGTTAGATTAGAGTTGGAGTACAGAAATATTTGCAATTCAGGAACAACCTTGTATCTTTAGTGACTCGAGCTTTTATGAAGGAGCATGAATAATGGAGTACTTTTAGACTTATTGGAGGCAGGCTGTTTTTTATGTTCATGAAACATACAATTGATTTATTACTCAAATCATAAGTAGATATGAGGCGAAGGATCGGAGAAGCAAGAGTGAAATAGACTTGGGTCAGTGATATTGTTTTGCAAATGTCGATTTCTAAAAACAAAGAAAAAAAAACATGGACATTTTAATTGAATATATTGACTCATGTATGGAAAAATCTATTTTATTCCCCCAGCTCAACGATGAACCTGCACCACCCAAGCCGCCACTTCCAGAGGGTGAGGTTCCTCCACCCAGACCTCCGCCTCCAGAGGAAAAGGATGAGGAGTTCCCGGAGCAGAAGGCTGGAGACGTAGTGAACGAGCCCATGATGGTGGCTGCCCGGCAGTTGCACGATGAAGCTCGCAAGTGGTCCAGCAAAGTAAGAGAACCTGGTGGCAAACAAACATGGTGCAGCATTTGACGTTGTTCTCTGTAGGGAAATGACATCATTGGTGCTGCCAAGCGTATGGCCCTGCTCATGGCTGAAATGTCCCGTCTGGTGCGAGGTGGTAGTGGCAATAAGCGTGCCCTCATCCAGTGTGCCAAAGACATCGCCAAGGCTTCTGATGAGGTCACACGTCTGGCCAAGGAAGTGGCCAAGCAATGTACCGACAAGCGTATCCGGACCAACCTGCTCCAGGTCAGTGAGTGTTGTGGGATTTTATGAGCCCCTCCGGTAGTGTGTTGGCATTGGTGGTTAAACGGTCTATCTAGCCAATATGGTTCATGGTGTTTTAGTCATTAGCCTGCTCGGTCGATTCAACACCATCATGCTAGAAATGAGGTCAGTTCAACGTTTTCTTTTTCTCGGAATTAAGCACATGAGTGGTTTCATTTACACTTTTCACGATTTGTGTTATTTGCCTTTCCCTATAGAGATGTTGAAATGTAACAGAACAAATTGCGACCCAAGTGTATAATATTTTGTCATGCAGGTGTGTGAACGCATCCCCACCATCAGCACTCAGCTGAAGATCCTGTCTACCGTCAAGGCCACCATGTTGGGTCGAACAAACATCAGTGAGGAAGAGTCGGAGCAGGTGGGAAGATCTTTGGTGAACTGAAGAGCTTGGTTGTGCCCTAGTATATTTGATTGTCCTGTTTGCTTCTGGCAGGCCACAGAGATGTTGGTCCACAATGCTCAGAACCTGATGCAGTCTGTGAAGGAGACTGTCCGGGAGGCTGAGGCTGCCTCTATCAAGATCCGCACAGACGCTGGTTTCACCCTCCACTGGGTCCGAAAGACCCCCTGGTATCAGTAAAGAGACACCCAGAGTGTCTTTTGCCGTTGCGCTCCAGTGGTCCACCAGGGCGTGGAATGGACTGAAGTGTTAAAATCAAGGGTCCTTGACTTGACACTGGCCAGGTTTCTCTTCTAGTCTGTTGAATTTGCTGGTCTACAAAGGGACCCTGAGTGCAAGTTGTGGCTTAGTTTTTTTTTTTTTTTTAATCAGATTCTTTTGTTTTGAAATTAGATTATACATGAAGCCTTGATATATTACACTCATTATAACACTTGTCATTTTTATATATTGTAATGATGTTGAAAAAAGCACAGCAACTTGGCTTCACTCTTCTGGAATGTTTCTGCTACGTCATTCAACTATTATATTTCCCAGTGGAAGCAGACTGTTTCTGTTCCACTCAGTTCTGCCAAAGACTTCCTAGCCCCTTTTGCCCTTCTTCTGTTCCTCTTGTGCCTGTTCCTGTTCTCTGGCAGCAGCTGAACTGCTCTTCAGGTGTCATCCTCTTTGGCTTCACAGTTGCGTTGAGATTACAGTGATTTACCTAATATTCTGTTCATGTCGAACAGCTGTTCCACCTTAATCCATATGCATCAGACAAATGGACATCACTTTAATAAAGGACTACAGACACTTAACATAAGGGTTATGGTAAACCAATGTGCCTTGCATAACAAACCCATTGGCAATTGATATTTATATTTTCTGCTTTGTATGGTGTTTCTTTTTCAATTGCACAAGGTAGCCAGTGTTTATAATGTAAGAACACGTTGTCGTATTTTGCTCTTTTATAATAGTTTTACAGTCAGAGCTCTAAGCAACACAGAGTTATCAAAGAAACAAGTCAGAACCATGAAGAAGAAAACATGCCGCTGTTCAGGTGGCCCTGAGTCATTGTTGTTATTTTGTAATAAAGCTTTTTATAGCACTTTGTCTTTGCCTTCATTACTGCTGCTGATAATATTTTGATGCTGAGGAGCATGGTGGGTTAATAGGTCTGAGTCATCAGTGGGCTTGTTTTTCTTCTCGCTCATGTGGGGAACATTCAAACTCCATGTAGAAAGGTGGTCCCACAGAGAAGTTCATTACAAAAATGAGTCAATGATAACCTTTGTTTAATTAAGTGTGGCAGTACGCAGACGTGAGGGCATTCAGAGAGAAGACTCCTCTTAAAATACAATAATGGTAGTGCTACATTGTTGCCAAAGTAGTTCCATGTCTGATGGACAACCTGTGGTTTCCATTCAGCTTCATGAATAGAGAAATACCTCTCAAAAGAACAGTGAAGGCAACAGGCAGGACTATAAGCAAATTCAGCTTTCCATAACAGAAAGCGCTGAATCAATTCAGTGTCCCTAAAAAGACTGACCAATGGGTTAAATGCACAGCAAAAATACTTAAAAAATACTCAAAACACTGAACAGCAAATCAGGCACCGTGGCAGACAGGTTGCCACCACAGTGCCTGATGACGTCTGTGCAAACTTCAGCTTCAGTTTCTACCCCAAAAGAAGGGAGTGTGGCCTGCAATATATATTGAACTGTCGGGCGAAGCACCGGACACCCACATTTTGCAAGTATTTAAGGGGAAAATAAAAGCTGATCTGAAAACCGGGTGCCACCTCACTGCCATTAACCAATTCCCCGCAAGGCTCCGTCAGAGTGGAGCAGTTTCTCTCTCCTTCAGCAGGAGGCTGCTGCAGCATTCCTACCCAGACTGAAAGGGTGAGAAGAACTCGATTGTTTCAGCCACACTTCAGCATGTCAACAACGAGAGAAATATCGCTAAGGTAAGGATGTAGAGGCGACCGCGGCTGTTCATCGATGTAGCTCTGCCAAGTTAGCCGCGGTCGCTAGCCGCAGACTGAAGCAGGTCTCAGGTGGAGAGGTGACTGTCAGGCGGAGGTTGCTCGCCCCGTCCTCGCTCTAGTGGACGTTTCCCTCCCGCTGGTCTCTCCGTGAACTACCGCTACCTGCCACGCAAAGCTGTCACATCATAGCTAACGCAGCTAGCCAAAGCACTCTACGGAGACATGACAAATGATCTCAAACTAACTGCAGTCTCTCAACCTAAACAGAATTATAACGTATTGAAAAAAGAAACTAAATAGAAAAAAAGGAAAAAAATCGCAGGATCGTTCCCTCGTCAAAATGTTGTATTTGTTTAGTATTTGACAGTAAATGCAAATAATTCTGAACATACACTTTTCCAACACACCAGTCCCAAGTGTTTCTTATCAAATGAAACAGGTAAATCATGTGCTAGCGTTTCTTGTATAGTAAGATTGGTAAATGATATGTTAGATTAGATTTTAATTTTATCTTAACTTGATAAAAGGTACAGTCCAGTGTAATGTTGTGAAAATAAAGCTGATGAAATAAAGGTGATTGGACTGCTCAACTTGCATTTTAACAACATTGCTCAGCCCCAACAAATAGACTGTAAAACACATTCCACAAACGAGGAAATGATGTGGTGCAAATACATTTTTAAGCCTCATTATTTACTTGCGAAGACAAAAGCATTCAGTGTAATACAAACAAGATTTTTTGTTTTTTATTATGTATATGTACGTGTATGATGCTTGCTATATTTCACACAGAAGTACAGCATGTAATACGGCTCTTTTCTCGCAGGAATCCTCTCTCTCTCTCTCTCTCTCTCTCTCTCTCTCTCTATATATATATATATATATATATATATATATATATATATACACACACACACACACACACACACACACATACACTTTACAATTGTCAACGGTACTTCATTTGTTCAATGCCACTGCTGTCACGAGGTTTTGAATACTTTAAACGACTGTACATTTCTAACGGTTAAATGTTTTCCGTGAGAAATCGTTGACGTTTGATTACGTCGAAGGTCTGCCAATCGTGTGCGGCTTCTGTCCGAGTCCCGGCTACTTTCTATGCCGCCCAGTCGTTATCTAAAGTTCGCTCGAATGTTTTTTTACGAGCGCCTCGTCGGAGAATGACGCCCTTCACACATGCTGACTGGCATGGGCGCCCTGCGGCCGCTTTTCGTGTCTGTCAGAAATCATTCGAGTAATAGTTTTTAGAAGCGTTGCTCCGCTTCCTGTGTTGAAAAGGCACGTTGCTTTTACAAGTTTAGACGTCTCATTCTGTTTGACAACAATAACACAACATCCTTTGCACGATGCCTGCTCCAAGGTAAGCCTTGATGGCTTGATATGTTTCCATTGTTTTCTGTTGGACTAGAGCAACGATTCCTTTTACTTTGTCTGGCCTCACTTTAAAACATTTAAATAGCTTGACAATATGTATCAAAGAAGGCCGTAGAATGAGAATCCGCTTTTGACAACTGGTGTTAAAGCATCCAGTGTTGTAGTCTACCCGCCAACCTCACTTTTTTAACATTGATTTGTGATAAACTTTTTCGTCATATTTTCAAGGTATAGAAGATGATGAAATAATGCCTGTCACCATGTGCTTATTATTCCAGTGAAAACACACTTTTCGGAATGGGAAATCCACTGCTTGACATTTCAGCCGTGGTGGACAAGGACTTTCTTGACAAGTATGCTACTTTTTTTCTTTTTTTAAGAGCAATGCATACGGTGCCTTACCTCTCTTTTTAATGCTCTCAAAGGTATGGACTAAAGCCAAATGACCAGATCCTTGCTGAAGATACTCATAAAGCTCTGTAAGTAAAAATGACTCTAGTGTAGCACATGCTTCAGCTGTGTCGTGGCAGATGTTTACATGCAGCCATATATGGGGTGAACAGGTCATTCATACCATGCTCCCATCAGTCCACTGTGAGCTGTGCTTAAAATAGTCAGATTTCTTGGGCACGCCACTAGCTCATGGACTCACCGCTGACACTCCAAAATTTCTTCACTTAACCATTCACTCATATACATGAAGTATTTTCAGGGATTCTCAGGTATTTTTTTACCACTGGAATGTAGAAAAGCTCAGCAATCTAAAGTTCCTTATGCCTTTGTTCTGAATATTAGCTCCCATATTATTAGGCGCGGTTCCGAAGATTACATTACAGTAGATATCCTAATGCAAATCTATAAGGGTTCATCCATGCGGAGAGCCGAATAAACCATGTTTGTTGCATGTATTTGGAGGAATCTCTTGTGAGGAATCATGTTCTAGTTCACAAGTGACATATAGAAATCACTGACGAAAATAATAATAATAAGCTCATGTGCGGCATTGAAGTGGTCTTATAGGAACGCATCATGACCGTTGTTTCCAAGATATAATTAACATTCATAGAAAACAACTAACTTGCACCTCAATCCAAACATGAGCATCTTTTCATTGTGCGTTCTCCATCATTGCTGTGTTTTAGGGCATGCGTTTACAATGTTATGATTTTAGCATCTAGCTGTTGTGCCTCTGAGGTTATTCTAAAGAATGTTCTTGACAGTATCTGTTATGTTGGGTTGTTGTTGTGAACAAATGTTTACATGAGGGAAGCATTATTGGCCATTCCAGTGTTTTCCTTTAAGTTACATATGTTAACACAGTCATGTACCATGTAATGTCATACGTTTATAATGTTTGTAATGTATCAGAGGATTCATTCAGATTAATTTGCGATTAACCATGAAAAAGTTTGATCACTGCTGCTCGATTGGCTGGATGATCGTTGAGTTGCCAAGGAGTTGGGCTTAACATATTTCAACATTAGTGTTAGCTGGAAATGGACCTACCCTACTTACTTGAACTTAGAAGTGATTTGATTTTGGTGCGGTTGGTTGGTTTGGATTTGTGAACGTTGTGATGATTCCTCTTTCATTTTAAATGAGATGAAAGGTGCATTTGGTCACTTAATAAATCTCATCATACTATCAAGTTTCAAGTGACTGTGGTGACCAAACGTGGACTTACCTCGTTTTGAGATTTTGTCATTCTTTTCTTGCTGAGCAGCCGCTTTGTACTTTGTAGCGCTACTCCCCTCTGCTGTCCATTTGAGCTCACTGCAAGTGGAATATGTCACAAAATACACTCGCAATAAGTTAGGGATAACAATAATGGTCGCCAGTGTTGCTGAAGACGACAAGGTGAGCGACATGCAGACGTCAACATGGTCTCCGGTGTTCACTTTGGTGGGGGAGGTACCACAGTCTGCTCAGATTTGGTGACTGTAGATGTCTCAGTCACACCACAGTTTTACCGTAGAGATGTCATGAATATCATCACAAATTTCACAGCACACCCCCAACCTTCTGTTCATGGATCGTACCACATCGTACCAGCATTGTCGCAGCTTGACTTGAGGAAGTATGATTGCCTCGCAAGGTCCCCTGACCTAAACACCGCAGAGCTGAAGCAGGGACTAGATGCTCTAACTGACCCCAGAGAAAGAGGAAAGTGTGTAGCTTTTTTAATGGAGGGGTGGAACGCATTACCTTAAAACAACATCATGAGGCTTGTGAGGATCATGAGACGTCGTGGTCAAGCAGCCATTGTGGCAAATGGTGGAAATACCTTCATTATTGTCTAAATTGTTGGGGTAATTAATATTGAACTAATGAAAATACTTTCATCTCATTCATTATTCGTAGTATCAAAGGGAACCCTTACTTTCATTACTGTTCAGGTCAAATAGGGAAAGTACTCATGTAAACAGCAATATCCCAAACCTATTGCCAGTAGTGTGTATCGATACAATATGTGGGTTTTTGGGTTAAAAGACCTGCCTCTGCCTGGCAGAGGTATGTCCTGTCAAGTGCAGTGATATTTTGTCGATTCAAGGTTAATGTGACAGAAACACTTGCTTTGGGTGAATTAGCAAAAAGGGTGTGCAGTTCCGTTGTTGGAGAGAGTGTTGTTGGGCACAGAGCTCACTGAGGACAAAGGGCACCGGCTGCAAATAAATGGATTTTGAACCAATCTTTCTGCCTAGATTTTCCACTTGTCTTGTTTATTGGAAGTTAAGTGAGTCACTGAATAGTTAACCATTTAACATTTAATTTTCAAAAGCCATTGGAAGGCAAAACACAAAATATGTAGAGGTCCTATAGCACTTTCCTCATGCAGGACCTAATTTACAACCTGTGTTTCCTTAAGGCCACAGCCTCCCAAATTATTATTATTTTGTTTTAGTCTTGTAACTGTGAGGGCTGTGGGGGGGACACAGGAGTGGCACTGTTGCCCAACTGCTGGCGTAATGAAAGTCTAAAGCAGAGGTCACCACTGTGGTGCTCTGGGGCCACCAAGTAGCCTGCAGCGAGCATGGGCATTAAAAAAAGAACATCAAACAAATACAATTCTTGATACTTCACCCCATTTTAAGTATTTTACACTGCTTTATATACATTTTTTTAAAAGACAAATTGAATTGTTTGAGTTCTGTAATCATTTGGCAATTACCAAGCTTGGATGCATTCAAATGTTGTGTGTTTGTTTGATTATTAGAGCACAAACAACCTCTGCAGGGAGGTGATTGCTCAGTAGTAACACCATGAAGCAGAGGACTCAAATGATTTGTGAACGTGACTCCTGTGGCTTCAATAGAGAATGCTGTGTTATAATGAATATCGAAACACCAGTTCTGAAATGGCTATTGATACTACCCTGCAAAATTTGGGGGCACCAGCTTTTCGAGGAAAGAGGAAAAAAAACTATTAAAAATTATCTATAAAAATTACCATACGTTTTTTTTTTTATGAATATTACTTCTTAAAGTCAATATGTGTGCTAATATGATATTAATTGTTGGGATTCACTCCAGGAGGCAGATGGACTGCAAAGAATGCTTCTTCATTATAAGAACCTCACATCGAATATAGTCTAACCTAACTGAAGGAAATGCATGTGAATAATTGGTCAATAGTTTGATGAAGAGCGTTGATGGGATGAAGAAATTGAGCAGGTTCTCCACACTGACGTTGGCAGCCAGTCGGTCTTCCCCAGGGCTGCTGTGGCTGCAGACCTATCTTACCCTCACTGCTATCTGTGGTGTGAATGCAGTGTCAGTGTCATGAAAACAGCTATAAATGTGAGACATTATCATCCACTATATGCAGTTTAAACATGCATTTAAAGTTAGTGGCCAGTATACTCTGTCAACACACTCTCAGATGAGGATGATATGGATGATAATGATGTGATGAAGACGAGGGTTGCTGTTGTCACAGATGAAGATCGTTGTTCTTTTGATGATTCTGAGATCTCGAGGTTCAAGTAGCAGCCAAAATACTAGTTGTGATTGCTTCAGCAGCTCCTAGGCCTTGCATCATCCAGTCATTAAGGTCACAAGCAGTAGAAAGCTTTGTTTCATGACTGCTACCACTGATGTGTGTCATACTGTTTTGTTGTCTGTTAGATAGTGTAGGGGGCACTATGCTGCTACTGTAAGCAATGAAGTGATGAGTTTCCCACTCAGCTGAATTTGCCGTCAGACCTCAATCATGGATCATGATTGTGACTTCTGTTTCATAAATGCAGTGGCACTGCTGAGAGATTGTTTGATGCCAGGTGTAAATGACAGTACTTTGGATCACACATGCCACACACGCTTGTAACCAACAAAAGAACGCACATGACTTTGGGTGGCACCATTCGCAGCATCAGCATTATGTGCCCCTCGCCCATAGGCAGCTGTTGTCTCTTGCCCTGCGGGCAGACAAAGACTCCTGATCACTGTCTACGCATTGTTGGAGTAGATCATGGTGGTTAATTCCTGTTACTGTGTGGGTATGCAACATGCATGCCTGCAAATGTGACAGAGCTCTTACCATTTATCATAACTGTGTATCATGACTTCTGATGGCACACCAGGTCACTTTCAAATGTTCGGGGAAGAAAGGGTTGGTGACCACACAGCCTTTAGGTTCCTATCTCTCCACATGTCTAACAAACTTGGTGATTTCCAGAAGTGCTGAATTATTTTTCAGTTTTTCTTTTGACGCTGGTCCTCCTCACCAGGAGATGTCGATTTGGATTCAGGCTGTAGCTGTGATAAAGTGTTATTGACTAGCGTTACCTGGGTTCACGTTCGTGTTTAGAAAGGGCTGCATTTAAGGCACCTTTGACTTGAGTGAAATTGACACCACCATTGTCAACTTGAACTAATTCTGTTGATTTTTCTTTCCCCTCGAATGACATTCTTTGTGAGTGCAGGATTTGTGCATGTTTATTTTTATCTATCATGTAGCTTGTTCAGACTCTCCGTTTTCCCGCAGTCCTATCACCTAAATATAGCTAATCAATAGTCAAAATCTTCAACAAAAGTCTTAAAAAAAAGGGAATTATCTTTAATCCCTAGTCCTCGGGAAAAGGCCAGCAAGCGTATTTGTGGGTATATCTTTGATGAATCATTGGCATGATTCATGGCCGTTCTCTTGAGGTGATTGTTGAAGGCCAGCCATTTATGGGAAGGTTCGCCACTTTTCCATGGGTGAGGTCCTTTTCTTTGGAATCTCTTGGCCTTTCTCAGACATATTCCATCAGAGCCTCAGCCTCTTGAATGGGTGGGTCTCATGTAATGAAGCCTGGTTACTATCAATTGTATTGAGCTCAGCGTTAAAAAAAATGCGATTGACCAACATCACTAGCTTTTTTAAGGGGATCACCAAGATCTGAGGAATCAGAAAGAACAGAGAGAAGAACAATTCTTCTTAAATACGGTCTTCTTATTTTTGTATTTTTTTCCCCCAGACCTGGTCTAAATGTGTATCAAAAAATAGAAGCTCAGTGAGGGAGCTCATGCATTTTCAGGGCATTGTATATGTGTAGACACGTTTCACAACCATCTTTCAGATGGGGTGTTGTATCAGATAAGGTGAGATAATTCTTTATTAATCCTGTTTCCTGGAAATGTGTTGCGGACTCAATCAAACCATATAAAGAGAGCAGGCATGCAAAGAAGATAAGAGATAACTGCGATAAGCCGATGTACATGTATGCAAGTATTTGCTCAGACCATGGTGATTTATCAACGGATTATTGTCAGTGAATAGTTGTAATCACACTCACTTTGCATTAGAAAAAAAAGGTGGTTTTTCAATTTCAAATATTTTATCTGACTAAGAGCTATTAAGGTAAGGAGGCCAGTAATTTGATACTGTAGGTGTAGAGTGCAGTAACTGACAAACTCATGGACTAATGTTCTCTGTGCCTGCATGGTTGTAAATCAAAATCCACAGTGGGAAACACCGTTCTTATTTTCAGTCACCCTGGTGGGAGTGAGATCGTTTGTGGTTGTGCCTGAATTCAATTATTTAGTCTCAGCTGAGTTCATATAATCCTGTTGTGAGGAATACTCTGCTTCACTGCCAGTCCAAACCATCACCATCTTCATGAAGAGTGCCCAGGGTTTCAACAACTATGTTATTACTTCTCCATTTCCACTGTTGCATTAGTTCAGATGGCAAATTAATACGACAGTTGCTGAACTTTCCATAGTTCTGTGTGACGATGAAATACTACAGTTAGCACCTGGGTGATTTTACAACTGCCTATCCAGTGTGTATTCTTATAGTTGTTTAGTTATTGGTTGTCTGCAAGCATAAATAAAAGTCACTTCTGAGCTGATTTTTTTTTTTACAGCAGAGTGCCCTCTAGTGGGCAAGAAAAAACACACATCTTAAACAGAAAATACCCATCAGTATGTGGATGTATCGAATACTTTGATGTAGATGCAATATTCTGTGTAGTCAATATGACTGCACTGCTATCACATTTGTTTACTCAACTGGAAAGGAAAACAAAACACAACATCAGTTTACAATGATTGCCGATGTTTACTCATAACAACTGAAAGTCGGTTGCTGGGTTATTAAAAAGTGTCTTTGTACACTGCCTTGTTTGAAGACACTGATATGGTGACAGTCTGCTTGCCAGAGTGCTTACAGACAACACAGCCTTGCTTTTAATTACAACATCATAATGCTCCTCCTCTGTGATCCACAGGACCATCGCTCTGCACTCAGCAATCCAATATTAGTAAAAGCTTGCTCAAATGAATCTTAATGAAAACCCCAGAGAGCCAAGTTTCCTCTCAAGCACATCATTAATCATGCAGTGCCGTCTGAGGCTCCGTGAGGATAACACAGCTATAAAATCATATTTGTTTATCTGAGGCAGCTGCCGAAGCTGGAAGATTCTAGTTTAATGATCACATTCATAGCTTTATTTAGAGCTTAGATGATTTTCACACTTAAAAAGCTATTTTTTAGTTCTAGATTAAACTGGCTCTTTCCTCTGGTGAGGTGCACTTTCTGTTGCTCTTGCCACTCAATGCTGCTCTGGAGTTGCTGTAATTAAAACTCCTGTGAAACCAGCCTGCCTTCAATTTCATTTTCTTTCACATGTGCCTTCTAGTTGAGTTGTTTTTGAATTTTCTTGCATAGTTTTACTGCTGCAAAATGTTTGATTAGTGATGGATGGATATTTGCATGCTTTTGAATGCTGCGCGACTGCAAATGGAAATGTGTGCTGTAGGTAGGTAGGATTTTTGGGGAGTAATTGATTATTAATAATATTCGTGAATTATGTGGCACTTAAAGTGAGATGGGAAAAAGTAGACTATTACCCCGGCCTCTGTTATCAAGCTTTGAGAAAACGGAAAACCTCCCCAGGTCAAGAGAGACACACCTTTATATGCTCAGTGGAGGTCTTTGCTTTTAGGTATTTCAGATTCACCCTAACCAATGTATCCAGACAAAGAAGAGAAAAGTAGGATGCAGCTATTGCAGTCATAGAGCTGTAGATAGTAATAAGGACGTATGCCTCCAAATGGCCACTAGAGGGCAACACCAGTCTGTCCTGTAGAAATCCTTCCAAGACAACATGTCAGCATCATGAAAACAGCCTCCTCTTTGTGCAGGAGATTATCATGTGTGCAAATAGACATTAGATTCTCCGATAACAAGGCCTGCACTTTCGCACACGCTCTTCCCCGAAGCGGCAGCCAGCCCCACCCTGCCAGGCCTGTTAACCACGTCATATTAGAGCTAATGGTTATGAGTGTGTCAAATGACTGACTCATTCTTCCACTCAGTGCATTGTCACTTTGGCAGTGGGAGGAAACGATCAGCTGGCTCCCGAACATTGGTCCCATCCAAACATTTGCTTTGTGACTCCCACTGTCGACTGATAATGAATTGTTTACTTTCTCATCTGTGGACCATGGCGTGACTCTTTTCAGACATTGTTTGCTCATAGCAATTAAGATCATCAGAGCTCATCCCCTCCTCCCTCCCTCCCCTGCCTCAACACCACCCCTCTACCCCCTTTTTCGCTCTTTCTGTGTGCTAAATGCAGATTAGCAGCGTCACAATCGCATCCAGAAGCAGAGTAAACTCCTCATTATGTCGTGTGACCCTCTGCCGCATGAATAATTCAGCGATGCGGTGTTGGTGCTGGGTGTTATTAGCATTCAGCATGGTGGAGCCAACGAGAGAGAAATGGCAGCCGGCTCATATCACTGACGGGGCTGACTCAGGGGATCAACGCTGGATTGAGACGCACATCACACACACACACACACACACACACGCACACATCATCATCATCACACGACGCAGGAGATCAGTGGAGGTGCCTCTCCACTCACGCACCCTGCTGTCTGCGTACATCTTACACATTCCTGCTGCTGACGTGTAGCTCAATCTGTTTACAGCGAGCCACACAACCAAGCCTCTTGCTCAGTACATGCTAAATGCTGCGCTTCCTGAGTGTCACCGTGAGATCAATAAAGTACGATTTTAGTCCAATATGGCTCTAGTTTGTAAATACTCAACCCCCCAGTTGAGGCATCCTGCCAAGTGACATTCTTCACTGTGTGTGTACTCACATGCACGCATGCATGCAGAAGCTGCATGTGCTCACCATGGTGCCACTTCAGTGGATGCACTCACGCTCCAGCGAGTGTGTCGACGCATCACCGCCCCGCCACTTCTGTTAGCTCCCCTGTCTGTTGCAGAGGCTGTGCTGTACTACAGCACTTAAACTCACCTCCATGGGGCCATGTCAGAGCATCTGGCTCCCCTGTGAAGCTGAAGCCAAAGGTCACAGTCCTGCCTCTCCCTGCCAGTGTCTGAGCCAAAGAGAGAGTGCAGAGATTAATGGCACTCCACTGGTAATTGAGACATCAGAAACATGTTCTGCCGCTGACCGTGCTGCTCTCCATGTTTTATTGATACGCTTGAATTTTGACCAAGTGGAGCGTCTGCATAAATCTGTCACGCTTCACCCGGGTTCTACTCAAGTGTGAGGAATGTGGATCGAAACCGTCTCCAAACAGTGAGCGAGTGGAAAACAAATAAAGGTTGGTTTTAAGTGATAAGTAAGTGCGGTGAGTTATCCGTCTGCTTTGGTGCTGTCCTGTGGGATGGCTGATGCAATCATCATTGACGCTCGTCCTCAGTGGTGCGCCCTCTTGTTGACGGCAGCTGCCAGCAGGTGGTGCCAGAAGGTAACAGCCCAAGTCGAAGGCGGCGCAGCAAACATGATCCACGTCTTGGAGCGTGTGGGCGTCCCCCCCTCCTCTCCTCCTCTTCCTACCCTCCTTCCCCTCTAACTCGTCCCTTTTAAAGCGCGTTTTATAATTAAAATGTGGGCGTCTCTGCCAGGACATACAGAGTGTTCAGTTGAGGAAAGCATGCTCAGGGCTATATTTAGTCGTCTTTGATGCCCAGCATTCGCACAGTGAAGAGGCAATGACAAGCAGCTTACATATATCCCAGCTAGTTAGAGTACTATCTGTGACCATCATGTCTCCACATCCAGCCTGTCGGTGGCAGAGAAGGGAGGCCTGACTGGTGAGCAGTGACACTCCCTGTGCGTTTTAAAGTTCACACTGGGCCATATGGTCCCTTCAGCAGGCGGTGTTGGTGGAATTATTCACAGTGAGAACTCTGAATCACCAAGATCCTGGTATCAACCTCCAAGATAAGGAGGACGTCTCAAAGGCTTTGTGCACTGGCTTCAAATCGGAAACCCCAAGAGAGCTCCTCAAGTCCCATCCTTGCTTACACACTCCTCTTCCCACTCTCCACACTCGCTCTCCCACTTCCACACTGTACAGTGTGACAAACAACGCCACCCTCTTCAGCGCGAATCCAAAAACCTGTGACATTTCGGATGGGAATAATCATAACTCGTCATCAGTGACCAGATTTTATCTGATTATATGCCTGCTAAATCTTAAGTGGCTTCTCATCGAGTTCAACAGCACTCTGTACATTCGGGCCGACCAACAATCTCGTCGTGAATCGATTTCTCAGCCGTTGTGACCAAGTCATTTTACAGTCCTTATTGGGGCGTCATCGTCGTCGTGTCATGCCACAAATCTGGGTAAATGATGTTGCTTGCTGAACCTGATCGCTGTTGTGTCGACATTTTTCCCACTTCACTTTACTCTTGTTACAATTGGCTGTAAAATACAGTTTCTCCCTGTGACAAACAGCTGACCATTTAGCTAGGGTTTTGAAACGGGGCGTCCAAAGACCTGCCCTATCCTATAGCCCCGCCCCTGGCCCACTCCCCTCCTGACATACCATATCAATGACTTAACAACTTGCTTTGTAAAAAAGAAGCAGACATCTATTTGTACAAAAATATGTTTTTATAAAAATGAACATCTGAGTCAAATACGAATCATTAACAGAGATGTACTCACTGTGTGCCGTACAGCAAATTGCATTGTTCCACAGTGCAGTTCTCTACACAGCGCTGGGGAGCTGTTTTAAAGTGTGGATCTTATCTATGGTTTCCTCCTGTCATCAACGCCTGACATCCCATCAATAACAGCAGGCTTCCATGCCGCGAGTGTTGCGACTCACGAGATGTGGATAACCGCACGATTATGGTAAACAAATATGGCGTCCACGATGGCCAAGTTATGGCTGCAAAAGGGTCGGAAATTTGCGAATTTCGATCATATTCGGCAACATTACTGGGTGGAAGCACCCTTTTCGTGGAAACCAGTGCGATGACACGATGAGTAGGGCATTATACAGGCAATAATCGGACATGCTGTGAATAATCGGGCGTCCATTTTTTTCATGTTTTGCAATGCAGCGTATGCCCAGGATTTCCAGACGCTCCCCTACCAATCAAGGTTTAGCCCATGTTCCACTCTATCCAACATGCAGGTGCATTACAGAACGTTTTTTATGTAAATGTATGTATGTTTGTCAGCCAGTAAAGCATTCCAACAGGTAACCCTCTGCATGCCTGACAAAAAAAGACAAATAAATTTAATTTGTATAGCATACTTTTATTTATTCCTAGCAAATCAACATTCATGTTGATCATTATCCTGATGGAGCTTAAATCATAATTTATGTTCTGTGCCTTTATGAGCTCAATTCTTTGTCATCTTTTCCTTTATCACTGTCAAGAATGTTTTATTCATTTGGTGTTTCTCCCTGGCTGGTACCGAGACACAGAGACAGAGGTTTGAAAGAGCGTCTACACACACTGAATGAAAACATCTCTCTTTGTAAGAGAGTTGGAACACAGAAAAAAAGCTGGTTATTGATTTTTAAAAAGAGACGATAAGATCCAACCTTGAGGAGCAGAGCTACAGCATGCAGAGCAGAATAATTAATGGACCTGTCTTATGATGGTCTTTCACTCATGCCGGCACATTGCGCTTAAACAGATAAACTGTGTAACCTCTGTGAAGGGTTTGACAAGCAATTAAGTTGGGGAGATAAACAGCTATCATTCCCCACAGTTCCCACCTTCTCTACTTCACATCTCAGAGTGTTCTTTTCAGCAGGCTGACCCATGGAAATGACTACTGTTGCGTCAGACATGCTTCATGGCTGCCAAGGTAGTTTTGTGTAGGATGCACGCTGATTTGGCAAACTCATCAATGGTGGAACCTGTCTCCTCTCCAGATGCTTGTGTTGAGACGGGGATCAGTGCGTGTCTTCCTTGCCTTCTGTGCATCTGTTAGTGAAAGATAGATCTGGCTGTTTGAAAGCACCTGCCTTTTTAAGTTAAAGCAGAAATCATTCACTGTTCTTCAGCATCACTCTGCCTTCTTAATCCCAGAGGAGAGCAAGCAGTGGAATCTAGGTACTCTTATTTCCTCCCTTGAGCTCTTCTGGAGGCTGTTTGGTGATGTTCCCCTGCCTGTCTTCCTGATTTATAATCTGTTTAAATGTGAACAAGGCCATTAAATGAGGACGAACGTGGGAGAGCTGGTTCCACGGTGATGGTTAGCAATGAATTACTCTGGTGTGCACTCGGAACACTTGGGACGACTTGAGGCGAACCACTCATGGGGCTCCAGATCCAGGCTGGGCATTGATTAACTAAGACTTGTTCTTCCTGTGAAATCACTCGACAGGGATTTTCGGGCACTCATCCGGTCTTATCGAGATAGCTAACATCAAAGCGGAGTGAAGAGGGATTGGTAAAATGGGCCCGCCTTGCCCTTCATTGAAGAGACTTGAAGGAGCAAAAGTTAAATTATAGCGACATGTAAATAATCGACTCTGCTCTTCTTTGGGAGGAATGATGACAACGCCACAGGGGTTAGAGAGATCTCATGTGCTTTTGAACCGCCTACAATTCATTCAAAATGGGAGCAACCGTGGGGCGTCAAAGAAGCTCTCTGGATGTCAATACATTTCTGAGTCAGGAATTCTCTTAATGTTTGGTCACCGTTGAATGGAATTAAAAATGAAGTAGTGATGTCAGGATCATTTTGGTTTGTGCAATACGAGGCTCTGTCAACTGAAGTACAAATATCATCCCTTCTTCTTAACACTACTTAACACCAACAGCATTCCTTCAAACGCCTGTACCCTGTCTGGCTACGAGCCTGTTTAGTTTCTACACATTGCCATCATTTAAGTGACGATGATTTTGGTGGTTGGATAATTCATACTCCACATTGTTCTGTAGCAGGGACAGAACCATATACAAATTTCATGTCACGGTATCATTATCATGGCATTGTTGTAGTCAGATCAGATGTTCAAAAAGTACTTAAATGCACTGAAGATATATAACAGTGATTTGTTTAAGACAACTAGTGATTTGTTTAACACTCTAAGAAAGTTGTGCCTTTGATATTTTTTTTTTCTTTTGAAATGCCTGCTGTATGGTTTGTGTCACTGGTGTCATGGCACACCATTGTCATACGCCACACATTGTTTCAGCAGCAGAGTTGTGGATAATGTTAATGATAAATACGGTTTCGCACTTATTTAAAAGTAAGCAGAAATACTGTCTGGGATTTTACCGTGGTTAATGATTTCAACCACTGACTGCTGAGCAACAACAGTCTTGACACCTTCTGACACCTTGTCACCTTCTGATGCCGTTATGCTGCAGTATAATGTTGGGACTTTGCGCGTCTTCATTATTAAATGACGCTTCAATTTAACATTTTCAAAGCACTTTTTACTACCATTTAGATCCACAAAAATGGACCTTGTAAATTAAAACAGTTTGAAAAATATGTCGGTCCTGCCCTTGGTTGATGATGTCACACTATTTTTTAAACTTCCTCTTCCAGATCAAAAACAGTGTCTCATTGGTAAAAGCTTACAAGGAATAAGCATGTTCAACCCCCTACCTCTCTGTTGCAGGTGATGCACAGTCACATGCATCGCACTAAATCTGCGTCAAGAGGAAACCTGCAAGTATTGGGGGGTTTTCAAGAAAATGAATCTGACACAGAAACGTCAAGATTACTCAAGAGAATAGACTTTAAAGATCAGAAGTAACTGACAGCAACACACATCCCAACATGAAGGACACAACACAACATGAGGCAGCATGGTAGCAGCATGCATTGGTACACACGTAGGTAGGTACATGCATACCGATGATATACTATGTTTCACTGCCCTGACTGACTTTGCATTGCATTGGCTTTTTGTTTGCTCAGAGGACTCCTCTAAACACAGTTAGTGGCTTAATTCCCTTGCTTAGAATGAGATTTGATTCATGCTGAATAAATAAATGCCCCTAGTGGTCACCAAATGAAGGGGATGAAATTGAAAAATACTACAAGTGGCTGTGGACGTTTACCAGGTTGTCAGGGGAGTGAAACATAGTATAGCAGACATTAAATACCCACACATTTGTGGCATGACTGCGAGTGCACGCCTATTTAACTGTAATGCAACCACCAGATTTTTAAAAGATGATGGTGTATGAGGACATTCTGTTCAAAACAATCTTCTAGCCTCACCTCCCTCCCATGGTTCACTGCCCTGGATAAAGAATGACTTTCCCTCCATAAATGGCCAAGGGGGTCGTTTGTGGTGTCCCTTCTACAGGATCACATGATGTTTGAGGGTGCAAATGCCTTCCAGTTGCTTCTTCTCTTTGGAAAGGATTTTGGAGGCATACAAAAGCAGGGCCCCATGCTGTCTTCACTGAAAGGTGGAGAAAATACTTCTCGGAAGCAGGAAAGAAAGAGCTGAAATCCTTAGAAGCTATGTGTCTATTTAGAATGTGTTCTGGAGTCCCTCGGCTGCCTTCATGTTATAAACACCCACAGAGCTCAAATTCTTTCTTTGTCATGGAGTCATAACAGGTGTCTCAGGAAACACTTTTTTTTCTTGCTTAGCATATTTTCCACTTGCATGGAAAGTTTTTTTTTTTCTTTACAAGGAACATTCTGCTCTAGTCGAGCCATTTGCCTTGAGACATGATGTGCAGCATTTCTTTGAAGCAGTAAAGGTTACTTTCACACTACCTCCATGCCAAGTTAAACCAGGTTGTGCAGATTTTTAAACATCTCTTCCAGACATAAGTCGAAAATACTTTTTGCATACCAAGTGCCTGAAATTGTGAGTTAGTCCATCATAGTATTTGGAAGTCACTTGACATGTGTATTTATGAGGTTCTGATTAAAAAAAATAAATAAATAAAAATAAAAAGCACCATAATTTCTATTTGATGAATTCGTATTTCTCCATCAATCTTGTTTTCACATTCTGCTTCATTATTTTAAACAGGAAAAAGAACCCACTCCCACAAAACTAACAAATAAAAGATGTTATGTATTTGAAACATCAGTCATATACAAATTTTTAAACAGACATAGCCAGCTTCTTAAATTAGAAATTATGTGCTACAAATTAGAGCAACCAAAGATGTAGGTGGAGGCTTTGGGGTTTAATGGCTTACACATTAAATTATAAACCAGAAAACATACAGGAATCTACCTTTCTGCCCCAAACAAAACAGGTCATTATGCCTAAAAAACATTGTCTTTCTCGCTCTATTCGATGAGGAATTAAGGATAGAAAGGATGAAATGCACTACCAGAGAGCGGATATAATGAAGATAAAGTTAAAAATGGTGACACTAAAGACACTATGAAGAAATCCTTGGTTGGGACATTGTGATCTGCCTGCGTAGAAATCAATGCTATAGCAAAGAATAATATCAATTCTAAGTCCCGGAAACCATGGAATGTGATAATCTCAGGCTCTTCACAGAGAACCTAAATAACGAGGTGGAACACAATAGAACTTGCTTATTGACTGAGCTCAGCAGATCGACAGGATGCCTAGACCAATTGTGGTGAAGTTCCTGCAGGAAGTATTGATCAAACAGGGATCACATTCGACCATGATGACCCACTAAAGATCTGTAAAGACGGAGAGAGCCAAGTGGCAAAGAGAAAGAAGGCAGGTGGACAAATTTCCTTCCATGCTCATCTAAGAATTATTTTCCAAGATGGTTCTGTGGATACCTACCAAACTTTAGTCGATACATCATTCCCACTGACTCTGGAATCTCTGGAATATAAACGAGAATGAGACGTAATGACTGAGATGTTCAGAAACCTTCTCCAACAACATGTCGCACCACAGACTGTCCAGGAGTTGTCAGATGCTCTGATCCAGGTATGGGATGAGGTCCCTCAGCAAAGTGATGTTGTCTCAGAAGGAGCATGCTCAGGAGTTGTAGGGAGGTCATGCAGGCAGTGGGGTGTGAAAAGATATTGATGCACACAAACATCGCGATTCTTGTTTCTGCAATATTGTATTGATATTTTTGATGAAATATTGCAATACTTGATTGTGAAATCTTGATATTTTAAGTTGTCTATATCAATATTTAACACATAGACACTTGGATATGCTGCTGTTTTTTGGTGACATTTTCTTTTTGCACACTGGAGTTATTTTGTTGTTTAAGTGAGAAATTCAGTCCACTTTTGGAGTGCAAAATTTAACTGAAAGTCTAACTGGACTGATGTTTTAACTATTAACTTGTTTTCATGCACATGATATTATATTATATTATCTGATTTTCCGCTTAAAATGATGGCTGTTATTACAATATATGGCGGAACTTACAGTATCGCAATGTATAGTAGTACCACTCCTGTATCTGGAAACATTGTACTGCAAGATGCCTGTCAATCCACAGCCCCAACAGACAGGTGGGCATACACAGCAATGAGCTTCATTTTGACTCATCTTGAGGAATCTGTAGAGCCTGTGATTTTATGCAAGATTTTGAAACCGCACCGCAGGATTTTGATTTGATATCATTTGATGAGATCAAGGTTTAGTTTAGTGTGGTTGTTCCCCTTGTTCTCTTGAGCAGTTGTATTTTGTGATGACATATTCAACTACATCTATTCTTGTATCTTGTATTCTTGTAATTTTTTGTAACAAGCACATATGGAAAATGTAGTGCAAGTGCTACATGATTTAAAGGCACTGGAGCTTGTTGTGTTGACTCAAAAGGACCATTGGACATTCACAAAATTGCATATTATTTTTAAACATTGGTTATGTATATTCAATGAGGATCAACAAAATACATTGAAGATGCATATTCCTCTCACAAATGCTAAGTCAAGAAAGAATTTGTCTCACCTAGTGGGCCAATTCCTGCAGTGATCAGGTCTTGGTTCAAGGATTACATGAAGGGTATAACTGTAGTTATGACTAGAAGGGATACACAAGCTCGGTTGGCTGACTGACTCTGGCATTCTCTAATGGGAAATGACAGGATAAGTACTTGGAGTTAGCCAGAATGTTGATATTTATTGTAATTGACCGAGTACACGGCTACTTGAGCAGTTTGATTTCCTGGTTGTGTTGCATATTTTTCTACATCCATCCCATAGGGAGATGGTGTGAACTGTATAGTGAGCCTGCTCGCAGTTCCCCAGATACGGTCCAAGTCTTATCGCACCATGTATTCTCACACGCACAGTTTTTTGTCCTTCGTTTTCTTCTAAGTCCCGCATGTCTCCTTCTAAACAGTCACTCAGTTTAGATGTATGCCAAAATTGTTTAGCACTGAATATCTCCTATGGCAGACATAGTATGTGCCAGTGAGAATGTGCCAGTGAATGCAGCCTGCTACTTGTTGCATTTATCGTTGATATAAGCCTCTTTCTCACTTTGACTGACCTTGTGGCTGACTAGCTGCGACCGTAAGTGTTTTCTTTCAAACTGCCTCTTTTAAGCTACAGCTCCCTGTACATTTGTGATATATCCCAGTCTAGGATTATCAGCATGTCTTAGCCCTGCTTTCCACTTTTGCCCAGTTGGTTCACAGTAAATGGATGGAAAATTATACTGGATAATAAGCGTGCAATATGACATACATTCATCTCCAAGATGAGAAAAACAGCAATAATCGAAACAAAAACAAATTATATTTCAATGTAGTGAGAAAGCCATCTTAACTAGGCGCTAGGTACTAGGTAGGTAAAGTCAGTTCATTGAGAAGAAATTTCATCACGACAAACAGATGAAGTGCACTTAATGAAGCATATTTGGCCGCGTGACCAAACAGTGGATCATGTTGTGCAGAAGCTGGTGCTGTACGCCTGCATATCCAGATGAGGAGGAGGCTAGTCGTAGTCTTGGAGCGAAAAGAGACTCCTCTTTGGAAGAGAAACTCTGTCTTCCAGTGAGCTGCTGGTCTTTTTTGGTCTTTTTCTTTTAATCAGGAAGTATACATGACAAGTGTTGTCCAAAGGTACACAAGCTATCTCAAAGTTTTCAATGTCTTTGGGATCAAATATGTATGGTGTACAGATGTGCATGCAATATGTTAAGTCAACGTCATACACATTGATCTTATCTAACTTGTCTTGAGTTGACATGTGTGTTCCCCTCTGTCCAGATTTGAAGAGATCGTCCGGAGGGACAAAGTTGAATACCATGCTGGTGGATCCACCCAGAACTCTGTCAAGATCGCGCAGGTTTGTGTGTCTGTAGCTGCCATCTGCCATTTGGAGGGGGGGGGCACATCCACAAGTGCTGAGTCTCAAAGTCACAGAGATTGACCATTAGCTGTGTTAACCTCATTGGCCTCATTTCCACCCACATATCTCACATCAATTATAGAGAAAGACAAGTAGATGTATTTAACAAGTCATCACTCATTATATCCGACAAATACAGAGCATTTCTCTGGCTGGCAGGCGGATTTGACCATCTTAAATAAAAGTGATGATTGTCCACATCTAAAATGGAAATCTAGATTGAAATAGATTAGCCAAATGAATCGGATTTTCAAATACTACCGGTGCCAAGTTTGTGACACAGTGATTAGCTTCTGATAAGACTGCGCGCTATCAACAAAGAAAAGGCATCGAGCTGGAAAATGATTAGTTTCCAAGGAGAAATGAGAGCAGGAGCTAATTGAAAGGCTGATGTTTGTGAAAGCGTCGAATCTCTGGTGTGTTTTTGTTTGTTTGTGTCAGGCTCACATCCGCATACATGGACTAGCACGCGTTTGTTGCGTGTGCGTGCGTGCGTGCGTGTGTGTGTGTGTTTTAGTGTGGATTTAGGACAAGATGGATTCAGAAACATAAAAAGAAAAAGCAGGCAGACCCTCAGGCTGTCACGAGTAAACATCCACTGAAAAGAGCTGCATTCCACCATCCAAACACTCTTTAATTATCAAGATCAGAAGCTGTTGCATCATTTTAGTCACTGGCACACATTTACTGCACTCTTAGTTTCATGCTTTTTGTTCTGTGTACATGTCTATCTCTCTCTCTATCTATCTCTCTATCTATCTCTCTATCTATCTCTCTATCTATCTATCTATCTATCTGTCTATCTCTCTCTCTCTCTCTCTCTCTCTCTATATATATATATATATATATATATATATATATATATATATATATATATATATATATATACACAAACGTGTGTGTGTGTGTGTTTTTAAATTGCTGGGCAAAAGTATTCATGTTGACGGGCCTATAGTGTATATACATATGTTGACCTTTTCATTTAGAATTTGGGTATTCACCACCTTGTCTTGGTCATACGCTTGGCACTTAATTGGAGCCATGGAAAATGCCCTGAGTAGTTCCTGAAGCACTGTGATCCACTGTAGCTCTGACATTATACTGCATACTTCAGAACAGTTGGACACCATTTTTTGTGAACATCACAATTCCAAATAAGTGTGCCGCTACTGCAGAGAGCTTTAAAATTGTTTTCAGTGCCGCCAACACCAGCATTGATTGGGGATCTTTGGTCTTAGCCACCAGCCATGACTAAGTGCTGTGTGGATGTAAGTTCTTATGTTTGAGAACTGTCATCCAAAATGATAGAATCAAAAAAGTGAGTTATTGACAGAGTAGAATCTCTTGCAGTCCTGGATGCTAAATATATGCTAAAGCTGAATAGAAACTTGAAAGGTGCATTTAAAACAAGTGGTTACTTTTTGATGGGCACAAAAACATTGGGAAGCTACTTAGTGTCAGCGGGAGGCTGAGCCATCTTTTGTTGTTCATCTGCATGATGGCAGCAGAATACCACTCAGAGGTCGAGGAGGTGATGATGATGACGACGCCTTCTATGGAGGTGTTTAAGTGTCCCAACATCTGTTGATACTGCAGACACAACTGTTCCCTTTTCACTCTTGCTGATACAGAGCGGCAGTTATAGTGAAGGAGAAGCTTCATGGGACAGGAATGAGGCTGGCGTGGTTTAGAGACAGTATCTGTGAACTGAGGAAGGAGCAGAGTTAGAAGAGTCGGTGCTGAAGATGCTCGCGTATTTTTATGATTGTGACGAGGGAAGGCAAGATTAGAAACAAGTTCAGAAAGGTTTGGAGACAAAGTTAGGGAGGCCAGACACGTTTGGAGGAATGTTTATCAACTCATCTCTTCTTGCAAGGAGTGTAAGGAAGTCACTGATAAAATAATGTGTGAAATTCTGAAAATTGCAGTGGTCACGATGTATAGAGAGGCTATAGAAGCAATTTCATTGTCACATACAGTTGTATAAAACAGGGAAACATGATTCTAATTCTAATTTAATTGGGATATCATTAGATACAAATTTTAATCTTAATCGCACTACAGCTGTGGTAACTCATGATAAATGGCATTGTGTATCTTTTACGACCCAAGCTTTCCTTGAAATTGAAATTTGTGACAGAAATTACTTGGGAGTAATAATGAAAGTTGTTTTTGCAAAGACAAATGACCTTGTTTGTGGACAATAATTATTCACAATGCTGTTGTCAATAATAATTCTATTCCATGTGTCCATTCCTTCCTTCTTTTTCCACAGTGGAATGAATTTACATTTAGAACAAACACTAAACGTGTGAGTTATTTGCCTTTAATTGCAAGTAAATTCACCTCTAGTGTGATTCATTGAAATGATTATTATTATGATCATTTTTATCTATTGACAGCCCTCGTATTTACACCCTGTGGCATGATTTTGTGCCTCATCAAATTTCTTCTGTAACAATACATTTTCAGACCGCAATATACTTGTACTTTCTTTCCTACATTTCAATTTCTTGAGCGAGTTCTTCTTTATGAAGCATGTATAATGTATAATTGGCTCCCAGATTATCACATAGTGGCACCTGCAGTATAGGGAAACTTCAAAAACAGCCATATTGTGGAAGCTGAACCTTCGTATAAAACTGATACGCAATGCAGCTCTGAATCCACATCAAAGCGTCAGGAGGCTAAATGAGATGCTCAATCCAGGTCAGCACTGTTGCTGCTGGAGATGAGAGAGAATCACTGCACATGCTGGGAAAACCCAGAGAGAGGAAGGATCAGTGCCCTGCAAGTCCAACTTCTACGTTCCTCTAAACCCAACAGCTGCGTCGGAGACAGCAATAGGTTAAACACTGCTAGCTGGCCTCAGTTAGGATTTCTGCTCTATTAGGGAAAAACTAAACCTACGGCTTTAAGAAAACCCACTATTGATGTTAATTGGATTGAGTCAAATGAGTATTGACTGAGCAGAAGCTCAAAGGGATAAGTATTGTTACCACAGAACACGGGTTAATTTTTCAATATTGGTCCATTCCTACCTTCTAAGATTTTCCTGCTGAGGTTTGCCGTGGAATCGATCATGTAGAAAGCGGTTTGATTTTGTCTGAAATCTACATTATCTGTCATGAATTGATTTTAAGTCCAGTATTGAGCAGCTTTTCCTGATGTTTGACTGTTTGTTGTGCATTGTAAAGTCAAGTTTTCATGTTTTTACAGTTTTCTTTTCACCTCAGTAAACGGTGGGGAAAATTTAAGACCATTACAAAAATCCGAAATCCTTGCACGGTGTGAGCCAGCACGTAGAGCCAACCATGTCAACCATTGTCATCCACTCTCTTCGATCCTAGGAAAGTTGTTCAGCCTCTGGCAGCACAGTGCCAGCAGCGCGTAGATCTTTGAAGGTTGTGCCGAGCTATTGAGTGCGTGGCGCATCTTCGGCCTTCATGAACCCCATGCAAGTGGGTCAAAGTCTAGGATGGCCTGAGTCGGATGCTCAGCAGTTCGGCGCTGGACATGCCCTTGCCATCGGACACGATGCTTTGTGGCCACGGCTCATGCAGTCCAGTTTTTTTCACGCAACTCGGCATTGGTAACATATTGACACCAATGGATTTCTTCAATCCCTTGCAGGGCCAGAATGTCGATTCCGTCGAATGGCGTTGCCAAAGTCTCTCAGAACCATACAGCAAGACAGGGACTACAGGGGCATCTTAGACACAGCTCTCTGTGCATCTGTAGAGAGGTTTTTGTTTCTGAAGCTGAAGTCGTTTGAGTGACACCATGACCCCTGCAGCAAGCACGATGTGATGCGATTGAACGTGGAACATTCCCAACAACCACTTCCAGATCACATCCATATCCCTGTCCATACTATTCTGCAACATATTCACATACGCTGAAAACACATTTGCAAACTTAGGAAAACATTAGTTTACTAAAGAAGTTTGTAAATTTGTTCCAAGAGTTTGTAAATGTGTTTTGCCCTTTTAAGCCACCGTAGTTGAGAGTCTCTTGTACTACGGTCATTCCCACTCAAATGGCCAGGTGCCGTGCTTGGTTTTGGTTTCATGCAGCGCGGAGCTGCAGGCCATGCTGGGATTTCACATTTGCACTCACAGTAAAATGCAAATAACGTCAACACATCATGTTTTATTATGAAATTTGCTCAAATTAATTTCTTTTCAGCTTGTTCCTCTCCACTCCAACTAGGAGTGGTGCTGCAGGTAGCTCTGCAAGAAATAGAATCCTTTTCGATTTGAAGCTGTGCAGCAGCTGTGAAGTAGTGCAGGCAACGACTGGTAAACACGCTGTTTCAATACATTTTGTGGTTCCATAATTGGTCATTTTTGCCTTTTTACGTTAAGCATGACCAGTGTTATCCCACAATATGGAAAGATGGTTCATACTTAAACACTAGTATCTATCAGTATCGGTCCATACACAAAGCACAGGAATCTGTATCTTTATTGGGAACATAAAAGTCTGATTGGGGCATTCCTACTTAACTTTATGAGGTATGTTAACATTAGAATCGGATACATCAACACTGTTCAATTTCCAAGAGCTTTATACTGTTTTATTAGGAATTTTCATTGTTTTTTTCCTCAAAGAAAACCGGTAGAAAAGTACCTTCAAGCAAATCACTTAAAAAGCTTTTCCAGCATTGGACCATTTTTATCCTTTTCCTTGGCTAGAAAACAAGATGTCTAAAATAACTTGAATCAAAAGTGTAACAAGTATCAATATAACTATTTCACGGCGAGAAATATCTTTGACCTCGTTATGACTGATTTTAAAGTGATTGAATCACACAGAACGTACAGCATATGGCATCCATTTTACATTATTTTAAATGATATACTGACACAGTTTTAGTTTGTAGGTCTCGCAGTGTATAGTCAGAATCAAACAGAATCGAGGAACAACAATCAGAACTGGCTGGCAGTTGATAATTCACTCATGAAGTACACAAAATAAGTCCAGAAACAGAAAATACACGTGATGGTTGTGGTAAAATATGAAGTCAAAAAGTGAGGAAATAACAACAAACATAAAAAAATAACATACAAGTTTACAGTAGGATCGCACACACACAACTGAGATAACAGCACGTCATGGAACAGAACTGACTCACTGATAATTTATCTATTAATGTTGAGAATCAAGGAAGCAAACACAAAGAAGAGAACCGACAGAAAGAAAGTGCAATGACAATCTGGGACACACCTCAGGGAGAGCAAGGGCATTCACAGGTGTGCTGATTGTGGGGTGTATCAGGTATTTGCCATTCGCAGGACTCAAACTCTCCGTAAGACTGGTGGGAAAACACAGGAAGTGACGAGTATAAAGCCAAAATAAAAGCTGAACAAGACAGCAAAGTTGACATCAGCTGCTGAGACTTCATTGTAGGTTCAACAGACAAACAGGCCTTGCACAACAGTGCCATTTTCATCACTTTCGCAAAGTGATGCTTCCTGTTGTGGTAATAGTGACCTGGGTTTTAAGGCTGGTGTTTAATTCAATAATGTTGTGTCTTTGAAGTGGAAGACTGTATGCAATCAATATCAAGCTGATGCCATGCTGTAGTGTCACGTCATTGCATTTTACTGCATTGGTAAGTTTTGTTTCAGAATAGATTAACTGATTGATGCCACAAACGATATAATGACGCACATGACAAAAAATGTTGACCGTATACTTAATATGTTTCAATCAGTCAGTTCACCATGTTGTTTCATAATCGGCAATCACTGGTGGCTTGCAGGTTATTGGGTTCACTCCCACATTTGTAGGGCTCTGCCAGTCCTTCTGACATGAAGGGTTCCCGACTGGATGTTGCTGGGCTGTAGGGTAACAGAAACCAGCCCCCGGTCCTCCACTCACGTCGTCTTGCACATCAAAGACCTCTGGCTCAAATGGGTCGAGGTAGGAAGCGCCCTGCATTCAAGACAGTCATTTACTAAGTTTAAAGGAAACGTTTTGCCAAGTTTTACTGCTCAGATTTAAAATTTGCTACCACTCAGCACATGTGCTGTTTATCACAGGTGACAGAATGTGCGGGGGGAGTCGGTTCACTGAGGGGCTATATCAAGGAACACAGTCAATTCATTTAGACAGAACATCAAAGTCCTCCAACAGCTCCTCCGGGCCCACAGATTGAAGTCTGAGCAGAGACAGGCACATAGGGAGTTATTGCTCCTGTCAGGGAAAGAGATCCGACCCCAGCGCGGCGTGCAAATCAACATTCTCATTACACTCCTATCACCTTTATTGACGTTTTATTTCTTTGCAGTGTGAGCCGATCAAATGGCTTTGCTCGAGGTGAGAGCATATAAATGTTAGGATAAGGTATGTTGCCTTCACTTCATTCCTGTTTATGGGATGTTCTCAGTCCTCAACACCGGGCTGCTCATATCTTCATTCATCTTGGGCAAGCAAAAGAGCTGCTGAGCAGTCTGCCAGCCCTGTTATGGTGCTGATGCCTGTTTAGCATTTGCTCAGACCAGGGGAAGAGTGGAATGGGGCTAAATGGGGTGCAGGTTTGGATGTTGGTCCTGAGCTTTTAATTGAAACTGCATGTGGACTCACACAGTGTGATGTTCCTTGATAAAAAACAATGAAAAGTTCCAGAGCAGTACTTGCCAGGACTTGGCGTGGTTAATACTCATCAGTTTGGATTTTGCCAGGGCAAAGTAATACAGAGTTTGATGTCTCATTGAGTTATTTCTCAGGAAAGAATATTTCCATGACCTAATCCTGTTAGATAAATAAACCTCTCTTCTCCAAGCTGAACGGCACGATGGAGAAATTCCTTGGTCTGGTACCACTTAGAGCGAGGTGATATGTGTGGTCAAACTCTGTCTATAGACTAGTAATAGATGGTTTTATGTGCTGGAAGAAAGCACAACCAACCTCAGATTTGTTTTAGCATCTGGTGCTTACAATTGGAGGTTTTTAAGTTTGTATTCTCTACCACATTATAGCTTGACTCACTACTCACCCCTGCTTGCTCTTTTAGGTTCAAATAGAAGTACAAGATTAAACACTTGACCTACTGATTCATTTAGTGATGCCATTTTCACTTTGAAAAAATATTGAATATTAAGCAAAACCTAAAATAAACCTAAAATGACATCCAAAAATTAAACTGCAGCATGGGTGTTTATGAATGAATAATGAATTTGTCGTTGTGATCAAGCGCTGTTCAAAGCTACTGAAGTTTCATCTTGTAGCCAAGTTAAAAAAACGTTCAAAGAACAGTATGAATCAATCTGTTATTGCACACATTTCAGAGAGGCTCACAGAGCTGGATACGTTTGTCACATGAAGGATCATGAACAAACTTTCCACATGCTTTCACGCATGCTGCTTACACCTAACACAACAGCACAGAATGGTATAATTCAAACTGTACCATCAGCTTTCCATGTTGAGAAGTTCATGGCACTTTGTGCGAGTGAAAACTCTGGTGCCACATAAATATACAACGGTATTTCTATTTCACACGTTTAGTCACATATTCACTTGTGAAATAACAGATATTATATCAAAGGTGTCAACAATATTCACTAACAAATTGTTGAACTTGCTATATTTCACAAGCCAGCTCTCATCCTCTTCCTCAGCTCACAAGCTGTAGTCCTTTTTACATTACTCTTCTGTCCTCATTGCTGCTAGATTTTTATCTTTCTTTCTAAATTTTAAATCTGTAACCGTCGTCACCATCAGCAACATTTTCTTAAAGTAGCCTCACGATTGGCAACTCATGCACTGATGAAGAAAAAAGTGGGTTTGCTGTGATGGCAGATTTTTTTTGGATGCTTCTTCTCTCTTGGGCATTTATTTGACCATTAATAAACTTTTGAATTATTTATTGGTAAGCAGTGGTTATGAAGAAAAATGAAGCAATAAACCAACACATGGGTGCATTTATCATTTATTTTATATTACTCATTTTCAGTAGCCTGTTACAGTAACTACCATGGAGGGTCCCAGTCATTGAAGATTAAAACCCAAACAAGCCATTGTGTATTTAACATAAGAACATTGTAGTGAGTCTGTGAATTGAGATATTCACGTTTCTACTATCATGTCTTTTCATCTTGATCAGCCAGGTGTGTTTTCGTGCCAGTTATTCAGCCACATTCCCTCAAGTTTGGCAGGTGTGTACATTTTAATGTTGTGTTTAATAGTGTTATATTGTATATATGCTGCTTTTCAATCATCATTACGGGTGAACACCAAGGTGCTGATTTATTTGGGTCCATTGTGAATGTGCACATTCTCTGCTAAAGCGTCACGTATCGACTATCGTCAGCTGACTTTTAATATCAAGCTCATGCAGAAGTCAGCTTTCTGTGTTGCATGTCGACACTTTGGCACTCAACTGTCAAATATAGCTCCTGCCGCAATGTAATGAGTGAGGGCGTCATCAGACTATAAAACAAAGTAGGTGCTTGGCTTATTGAGTTAGCCATGGGATGGCACTTCTTCAGATCGCCCTCTTTAATTAAACGTTCACATCACTTGGGGTATGTAGAACCTGGTGATCATGAGCTTGACTCACAGTGTGTTCCCTTTGACCCGACCTGGGTGAAGGTGGATGAAGACAAATGTAGATATCTGGTCTTGAGGGCCTTCGTGATTGGCAACATGGCTAATATCTGGTTTGTTATTTGTTTCAAGCACCACTGTAGCATCACGTCACACATGTTACTTCTTGACATTCTGTGATGCTGTTTGACCGTCTTCAACTCTGAGGAGTAGTTTGTTTCTTTCCTTTGTGTTATACCCAGTCCAGTTGTAGTCAAGCTAAACAACAACATGCAAGCTTGGTTGGTTGGTTGGTTGACCACATTATCCAGGCAGTGTAGTCCAACGTGGGGTATATAGGACCTCATGTGATCATGAGCTTGACTCACAGGGCACATAAGATACCATATATGAATCACATAGCGTCGTACTTGGCAGCTGTTGTCATAGTTGGTGACCTTCCTCCGACATGGTTCTGGATTAAAGTGGCAAGTTTCTGAATAAAATGAACTATTCAGAGGTGAGTCTGATTTCTTTGTATTGCAAGGGTGATGTGATGCTGTCGTGGTATACCGTTCTGGGCTGTGGGAAAAATGATAATCACAATTATTTTTATTAATATCATAATCATGATTATTCAACAATTTAAGATTTTGCTCTCATTGAACTTTCAAACTTTATTGAACAATGAACTAGAATACGACAATATTTTGAGCTGAGCAGTCTATGGTGGGGACGCAAAGATTTTTCTGTGCTTCTCATGTTGTAAGCTGTGATTTCACATAAGTTAAAGATACATTTCAATGATTTTGCCATTTCTTTTTACATCTTTGTCTGTCATATAATTGTTACTGTGACATGTTTTTGCCATGGTAATTGTGAAGCGAAAATCTGTATCTGTCCTAATAGTATAGAGATGTATAGAGTGTGTATGTGTTACCATGCCACGGACATGATGTTTGACATGCCTCCACAATTTTGGCATAAAGTCTTCCTCCCAAGACTATAGAGCAACTCTATCTCGGGAGCATGAATTCATTCTCAGGCTGAATGATCACTGTGATAAAGGCTGGCTAGGCGATCATACAAGGCTTCGTCGTCTCAAGGATTTGTTTGCGGCCCATGGCCAGCCCCAAGGTGCCTCCTTCCTGTGTGTACTCAAATTTGGCATTCACACAGAAAACGGTTTGATTTAATTTTCCACTCAGATGCTCAAGATTGGGGTTGCCTAGTGCAGGGGTTCTTAACCTTTTTGATCTCGGGGCCCACCTTTCCCCTGAACAACTGGGTCCAGGGCCCATTCAAGAAATAGAACAGATTCATTACTCTTGATTTCATTTGTGATCAATAACCATTTTTAATCTATTTACGCGTAAACAAAGCGAAACCTTGTCAAATGGCATGTGATCGTCGCAAAGATATTTATTTGTCATTGAATAGTCCAACCAGCAGCAGAACCAGGCTCAAGTCATTTTCATAAAATTTACTAAAGAATGGAAAGGAAAAAATAGCCTGAAAATAAAGATAATAAATACCTGTCTAAATATCATAAAATAAAAATAATATATTTGATTTTTTACTCCAAAGAACATATACGTAAAGTGTAAATAAAAGTATTGCCATTCAAAACCGCTTCAACACATGCTTTCATGAACAGTTTTTACTGTTGGGGGTGCATCACTCTCCTAATCATTTTTTCTTTTCAACTGCTTCTCCATATTTGTTAACTATCACAAATTTGCAGCTGTCAAGTCAATACAATGACACACTACTGCCACCATATGTGTCAAGTATATTCTAACTGAACGGCTCGCAAGCCCAACCATGGGCTCCGGCCCTAAGCTTAAGAATCACTGGGCTAGTGAGAATTCATAAACTGCTGCTTAGGTGAAGTTCATTTTCAGTCAAATGTGAGACCCGATTTCAGGAACGAAATAAGTTGATGGCTGCACATGAGTATGGACTGCTAATAGTGTTGGTTGACAGTGAAGCTCAGGAGACAAACTTGATGTGAGTCATCTGGGCTCAGTCTCTGGCAGAGGAATGAAATTCAATGCCTTGCATGACATTACCTTGCTTTTAGTCCGCGGTACTACGTTTGCTTGGCTCTTTCACAACTGGCCCAGACCAGCTATCCATCTAGATCTATGTCTGGCAGCCTGGTTGACGCTTTTAGCAAAGTTTTAAGCAGTTTTATCTCCACTAAGCTATTGGGAATAGTGCAGGTTGTAATCCTTGCAGAAAATGTGAAAACTGTTCAAAACTGTTTGTTTTGGATTCGACCAAAACAGAAGTGCAAGTCAATCGCCAGCTGACCTGCAGATTGGACATGAGCAGAGGTTTTGTTCAATCTATATTTTTAATGAGTTGAGCAAGATTTTGGTTTGTACAGTCCCTCTGCTTCATAAACTGTATAGCCTTATTCAGATCCGTCAGCCATCATCTGATACACGATCAGATTGACAAGTACTGTAAATACTTGACTGAAATTCACTTCATTGGTTCCTGGTTGAATGACCAAGATAAGAGAACCAAAGTGTGTGCCATGGTCTGGTTAGTGGATCAGTCTTCATTCTCTAATCAGTGTGACATAGTCTGGATGGATTTAACTAGTTTACTCTATCTGATCCATCTGATTGAAGAGTGTCAAAATGGGAAATACAAGGTCCATTTTTTCCCATGATTTTCTTCTGTTGGTTGTGACTTGCTTTTGATCGACAGCTTCTTCACCCTTCATTTTAATGACGTGATAAAAATACTGAGAACACCTCCGCAGTCACAGCCCTTATCGAAGCGTTCTATTAACTAGACATCTGCTCCAAGCTGTCTTATCCTTTTTAGAGACACATTTGCACCTTTTATATGACTGTACTTTCTGGATCATTTTCACTGTGTATATAATTTTGTACTGCTGCCACAACTCGCAGTGGTCAAAAATGGTTTTGTTTTGTTTGTTTAGGTAATTAAAATGCTGTTTCTGTTGCAGCACCAGCACACATTGAATACGCAAAACTGACTAAAACAGTCATGTACTCAGTCTCATAAAAACCATTTGAATTTACGTCATCAGACTAACACTAGCACTTGTTTGTGATTTGGTCTCTGCTCACCTTCAAACCATGTGTCAGGTCTGGGCTTTTGAAGCTGGGTGATTTTGGTTGTTTTTTTTGTTTTTTGACTTTTTAATATTTTATTTATTTACCCTATTATCGAAAATGCAACTTGTATTGGTGACTCAAGTGTTTACATCATCGATGAGAAGCCAATACAATTTTGTGACTGTTCTGATGGTAATACACTTTTCCAGAAAACAATCATTCGCCCACAGAACATGAAGTGCCTGAGTTCTTTTGGCCATATTTTTGCCCCTATAAATTCTCCCTTAATGGTGTAATCCACCGTGTGTTCAAGGTTTTATTTGTAGAATTTCACAGTCCCACCCCACTCAGACGTGATGTTTCCCCTGAAACATGCACCAGTCTGAAAGACCATTTTAGAAAAAACTCATCTGCCACTTAAATATGACCGTTTATGACGACTGAGAGCCGTCCCAGACTGACTTCCACATCCATTTTGTAGGCATATTGAAGTAACTGCGCAGTAAAAATCTTTCATCCAACTCTTTTGAATTCCAGTCAGATGGCAGAATGATGCCCCTTTCTCACATTTCCCCACTGAATATCTGTGGCAGGAGTATTTATTTGGCACATTCTCAGCGTGCTCCCACTCTTAGCAGTTGATGTGTTGCATAGCAACTGAGGAAAAACAGCTTTAAATATTTTGGTTTAAAAGGTTTTTGAGAAAATAAAGAACAGCCTGCAATTACTGTTCATTTCTCCTAAGTTCATAAGTTTAAGATGCTGCACTGTTGTGCCAAGCAACTAATGAAATACCAAGTTAGGCTTTGTGTTTTTCCTACTATCCTTTGGATATTCCATCCCTCTGTGGCAATTCAACCGCTCATCTGTGCGTCTCAAGCAGTTATGTTTATCAAATCAACAGTGGCAGCTGTCTGTACCTTTCCTAATTTGCAATAGTTTAGAACCAAAGCTCGCAGCAGTTTCCACAGTGCAGCCTGCCTCATTTTTTTTCCAAGCCAACCGAGTATATCTGTGACAGGATGGAAAATGTGTAGGTGAGTGCAAATTTAAAGTGATGTACCTCGGGAGAACGGATGGGGATGGGGGCACATGCGGAGCGAGAGGAGGCTGGATGACGCACAGCAGGTGACAGACAGACACTAATAGTAATGGCTCTTATCAGTGCCTCGCTCGCTCCCTCTTTTCACATGGGTTCTGACATCCTCCTCCTACTCCACCCTCTCCATCTAGCAGGTGGTGCTGTGAGCTCGCTGGCTCATGCAGCTCGCTCAGACGGAAAGAGCCTGCCAAACACCGGTCCCCTCACATATAAATTGCATCATTAACATCGTCTGGATTATTCCAGGCTCTCCCACCAGGTTTATGGCAGCTCCTGCTCAACTTAACTATTTGAAGACATTCAGGTTGGTAAAGTGAGCTGAACTTGGGTCTGCATGAAAATGGGTCCCTTGTTTTCCTCAAAGTTTTCAAACAAATCTCATTTTTCCTTACTGCAGAGTAGTCAAGTTTCTCCAGTCGTGACACATAGCCAACAGTCAAATATCATTGTGTCAACCGCATCAAATGTCATATATCACCATTATTTTCAGAATAAGTTCATAGGTTGTTTATTAATTTTTCGAATAATTGATTAATCTGATTTAATAAATGACTATTAAAAGCATCAATTTCCAACCTTGTATTCAAAATCCGAACTGAATGCTAACCAATCTGTTAATTCTCCTTGAACATCTTTGTGCGGTTACAAGTAATAATTGAAGAAAACAATGAGCAAATGGACTAATACAAAGAACATATTCTTTTTTTTCCCTGCATCTTCTAATCTTTCTGCTCATACATCCAAGGAGATGTGTGCCTCAACATTTGTGCAGTGGCCTTGTGTGCGAATGACTTAAATACTAATCTGTGATGACATTGTGACAGGGATGGCTGTTCCGTGTATCCGCCTCGCCCACACAAATCTTCATGCTGCATTCTGAGTTAGAACTAGTGTGATATTTGCTTGTTGGGGATGTGTAGAACATAAATGCCTATTTAAAAGTGATATCGACTGTGTATGAGAATAGCTGCTGGAGCTCAAATGGCTCTGCATGGAGTTTGTATGGAAGGTGTATGTTCTTCCTGTGTGTGCGGGCCACTATGGTGTCCTCCCACAGACCAAAGATCACTTGGGCAATTGGACACTTGAAAATTGCCCGTAGGTGTGTGTGTGCCCTGTGATGGACTGGTGACCTGTCCAGGGTGTATTACTGCCTCTCGCCCAGTGACTGCTGGGAGAGGCTCCAGCACTGCCCGCAACACTGAACAGGTTGTAAAGTGTAAAGTTAACAGATGATGTATGTACTTTGAGGACTTGGCATGAAAATACTCATGGTCAATATTTGGGATGTGGTAATGGTAATCAGAGACTTAATATACATTGGAAAAGAATGTGTTTTGATCCACCAGCTAAACAGTCAACTGAGGTAGCAGTAGTATTATCAGTGTTGAATAGTAGTATCAAATATTGAAGGACCATTTTTAACCACAGTTCTTAGCCTGTCAGTGTCAGACTGACTCAAAGGTCGAGTGACGACATGCAGTGATATGCTTGCGTGTCACGTTGTGATTTGTTTTTTATATATATATACACAATAAAAAACACCTCTTACCTTTAGAGCTGATCCATTGTCTCTTATGGTGAACATGTAGCATAGAAACTGTACTCTCTGATACCCTCTCCGTTCTTTATTTTAGATAGTCTTTGGCTCATTGAACCACAGACAAGGCTTTTAATCCCAGTTAACATCAGCCAGTGGGGTCGGAGGGAGCTTCCTTTGCAGCTCAGTTGGCAATTAACATGTAATTACTGTTGGAGGTCGGGGTTAAGCTCCAAGTTAAAGGTTGGAGCAGCAAACACTTTCTATGATCCTCTAACTCCATTATCCTCTCTTGCTGTTACAAGGTTTTACCTCATGGGTAGAATACATTACATAAAGCCCCTTGGCAATTACTACTCACTGAATATCCTCACGGTGTATCAGCCATGATTAATCTGGTGCCCCCTCTGCCCTAGTCCACAGGCCACGCTTTGCTTACCGTGCATTTTTTACCCAACAATTGATTAAAAGCGCCAACCTTTCCATTTTTACCGGCAACAAGGGAGAGTCAGAAGAGCAAGGGGGAGCAAAATGTAATACAGTAATAAGAGATACTCCAACAAGGCACAAAATAAAAGAGGTGGGATCAGAGTGGCTATTAGGAGTGGGGTGGGGGAAGGAGGGGTGCCAAGCAGAGTTGAATAAAGGCACATTTATTTTTGTGCTTTGGCCTGTTACAGCCTCAGGAAATGGCTCAGTCTCTTGATCGGGTGCAAATCCTATTAACTTACAGTGCTTTTACTCGGGGTAATGGGCTCCACCTTTAGACTTGGGAGAGCACTTTCCCCCACGACATGCTGATACGCTGTCTGACGGGCTCGGCACTGAGAAGTACAACGCTTTGGCAGGGACTAATCAAGTTAAACAATTTACTTGGCTGGAGAAACATGAAGTGAGGATGTTGATATCCTGCAAGCTTATTCAACAGGTCCCTTCACACGTCCCTAACCCAATACTGCAGGATCAGCACACTGATTTAGTTCAAGATGTGGTTATCAGACCCTCTGAGAATTGTAAAGTGATCCGTGGGCAGATTTTGCTTTCTCAGGAGGCATCAGCTCTGTGCTACGACCACTCTGAAGTTTGGCCACAGTGGGCTCCTGGTCTGCTTGTATCCACCCTGAAATGCCCCGTACAGAACAGCATTATGAGTAGAAAGATCCAGTCACTTTTAATTGCAAACGTGGGCTTCCTCTGGTTTATTATTTTCCGTCATAAATTTGATCATTCAGAAATGGCTTTCGCTCGTTTTTAGCTGGTGCCAAACTGTAATTATCCCACTGCAAGAAGATCTGGAGAAGTGGGAGCGCTCTATCACAGCGTAACTGCTCCAATTAAGAGACTGCACTAGATTGAAAAAGCACCTTTGTGGGTGGCATCAGACTCATGGTGAAGTGCAGCTAGTTGCTCTTTTCCTCACACAGCCCCCAAATGTTTCTGTGAGCTGCCGACTGAAGAACTCACCCTCAAAGCCTAATCTGAACCTGCCCCTACCGTGATCAAGTGTGATTCCACTGATGGATTACTTCAGTCTGGACTTGGTCATAAATCTATCCATGAATCCATGCTCTGCAGCATCTTCTTCTCCTGTCACTGTTAGCCCTTGTGCCTGCTGTCACCCAGCTGTCTCATGTCTGCAGAGTTACAGTTTGCACCCGTCACATCCAATTTGTGGCAGTGATTGGTCGTGCACCATGGGACTTGCAGTTTCTTTGAACTCTTGACTGTGCTCTTGTTGATGTTCTGGTTTTCAGATCAGAAAAGAAGATTCATCCACTTTCTTGTGCCTCCAGATCTGACAAAGGTCTGATGTTAATCACTTTTTCAGTGAGTAGAGAATGCCTGTCCCACAACTGTAATTAAAATGAGAGCTTCATCTATAGTTTGTCACCGTTCTAGTCTCCTCTTGAAAGTTTACCTGTGTGCTCAGTCATCAGTGGCTTTCCATAACAAACCTTCTTAGTTATTGCTCTCTCTCACACGGGGGAATAATGGTACATTACCTATGTGCGTCAAACAATTGATTTGACTCAGGAAGCGAGAATATCTGTTGCTGCTACCTTGAGTTGAATTACTTGACTGCTGTCGTACAGTGAATTCTGACTTTGCTTGACTCCGACTTGCTATTCATGACTTGGCTTGGACTTGCATGCAATAACTTCATTGTCATTCATTGTCATTGTCGTGTTGGTACAGAAGCAGCTCTCAGACTCTTCAGTAAGTGAGTCAGGGAAGACAGCCCAGTGCATCATGGGAGTACAACTAGAAGAATTGCCTCAGATGGTTAATATGCTGCCGACCTTGTTGTTTCTCCTCACCAGGAGTTTCATAAACACATTCTATGCACATTTGTGTGCAATGCCAGTCACATTTGTTATTCTATTGTGATCTTAAAGCACTCTTCTCCTGTGATAATAGTACTATAACTACTTAGTAAATTGTGTTTTCTGGATTTTAATAATGGGGATCGAGTTGTATGTTGACAAAAGTTTATTTTTGGTTTCTTTTTGCTTTCTTAATTTGTTAGTTGTCACGAGTCAAGGACGTGGAGCGGGACCCAAGTGCAAGTGGTGAAAGTCACAGTGAGGCAGGAGTGAGTCAAAAACAAATATTTTAATAATTAAGCAACAAAATCACAACTGAAAGCGTCACCGAACCGGGAGAAACAAAAGCAAAGACTGAATGTCCAAACGGAGTAACCAAAACTAGCAGACTTCCATAAACATGAGTGAAAAGTCCAAACAGAAAGCGTCACCGAACCGGGAGAAACAAACTAAGTCAAATCTGGAAACGGAGAAACGATAAGCACAATGAACAGAGATAGTGACAAAAGAAACCAGGAAACACGCGTAAACAGGAAGAAACAGAACGCTAACGCAGGCACCAGGGTTTAAGACAAAGAAATCCAAAATAAGCTAGCTAGCGTACAGAACGAGAGAACGAACAAGGAGAGCCACGAGAACCAGGAGTTACCACAGGGAACAAAGGAGAGCGTCATCACAGGGAAACAATGGGAGTCGAACACAGGAACTACAGGACACGATCACAGGGAGCAAAAGGAGACGATCTGGTACACGGCGCTGGAGTCCAGGTGTTTTTGTACATGGGTGATCAGGGGTTGATTGGCTCCAGCTGTGTGCCAAAGAAACAGGAAGAACATGACAAAACAAGAGCAGAATCATGACATTAGTGAGGCAGTGAGTCAATGGATGGATGTTCTTCCTACTCTGTGGTGTCCAACAAGCCGAGTTGATTCAGCGAATACTGACAAGGCTCCAGCACATGTTCTCCAGCATGTGAAGCGATAACCTTGTTTGGATTAACATCTCTTTAGGAATTTAGATAATATGTCTAATTATAATTGTAAAATAGCGCAGCAAGATTTGTGAGAATGATACAGGATTCTCTGTGGAGAGTTTCGCCCTGCTTGTCTTCACAGATGAATTCATGGCTGATTAGATGATCTGATTGAAGTTCTATTGAAAGGTCCTACATGTCTCTGTGTGACTGAAGCTGTGAAGTGGAGACGTATCAGTCTTGCTCAGCTCTCAAGAGAACATGTCTATTCTTGACAACAAAGTGTCCCGAGGTTCATTAAATGTATTGAATTGACCAAGAAGCTATTATCATTTGTTAATTAAATGCTCAAAGATACAAAACTGCACTCACATGGTACGTGGTACTTCAGTCTTGAGAGCAGCAGCGATGTGGTACAATGATAGAGTTGTATTGTTTTTCATCATTTTCTCTCCATTTGTTATTACAATTAAGAAACATGACAAGATTGAAGGTGTTGAGTCAGAAATAAATGTGTACTGAAGTCTACAATGTATAAAAGGTATTCTAACACAGTGGATCATCAACTGGCGACCCTCGGGTGCTATAAGTTATTTGAGGCGCGTGAACTGTTTTCCCCTTAGCTCTATTGATGATTGTTCCCCTGTCATGATGATTTTACGTGAGGGTTTTCAATCGCTGTAATTCAAGAAGAAAACCAGGTCTTCATGGTCACTTCTCTCAAAAGCAGTATTATGATAGTTTTCAACACTTCAGCACTGGCTTCCCAGTTTGTGTGTGTAAAATAGTATTTATTTTGATACTGTATGGGCCAGTGTGATTCATGGATGTTGTTCCTCTGACACATGTAATGGACTGTCTTGATACTGTGGTAACTGTGATCAAGTGATGTCCATGTTCACAAAGAGCTGAAGTTTTTTGTTCTTTGGGAAGAGAGTATGGCCATTACTTCCAATTGACATTGTTGCATTGTTGTCTGAAGAGTGAAAGCAAATAGGGATAGGAAATCTAATTATTTATTTTTAGCTTTGCTTCAATCTAGTTTGTGACCTCACACTTAATTTCATGTTGTATTTTAGTTTCAGTTTATCTGGTGCGGATAGATGAAATGGATGTACTTCTCACTGTGTTTTTATAAAGCTTGCATTCCATTAGTCCTACACCAAAACCGTCAGTAGCACCTTTTTCCAGCCCCTGGTCACCTCACTGCCAATACTCCAACATGAGTGAGCATGAGATTTTCTGAAAAGAAAATATAAACCTGGAATGTCTGTGTTTGGAAAATGGCCACCACAGATGAGTTAATGATGGCTCCTTGTAGCATAATTGTCTCATTATTCTCGGCAGATGGGGCACTACTTTAACTAGGGCACATTGTGCTACCTCTCCAGACTCTTCACAAAAAAAGGCAAACCAGTGTGACAGACTCTTCAGAAGTGAGTGGGAGGGAGAGCGACAGAAAGAAAGTAGAGAGGAGGCGGTGGAGGAGGAGGGGGGGGTTTGTCAATGAGCGTTCCTCCACTCGATATGTTACCACAGAAACAAATGTATGGTGTAAACATTGTGTGGATCACAGCTCCTGGGAGGTGAATCACTGCAGTGTAATGAGGTTGGTTTACATGCTGCTTCTCAGCTTCCCACCACAGCTCACTCAATACTTAAACCCTCTAATTAAAGAGAGTCGGCCACTTGATAATTGATCACATCACTTGCCTCGGCCGCTGCCGTATGGCTTCATGCGGCTGTTTATCTCAGGTAAGTTATCTATGTATATACATGCCCCTGTGAATATGATAATACCAGTGGTAATAAGGCTGATTCGTCACATCACTGGTATTTTCTGACTCGCTGTATTGGCACTAATTCGTAACTGAATTGCTCAACTCCATAAGGGGTAAATTCATCCACTATTTTTTTTAACTTGTGCTCTGATGTGAAGTCAATATCTTTTTATTGATTTGAGATAAAGATCACTGAGGTCCGTCACAGAGTGTAGAAGCCTGCAGATGGGAAGTGACAGGGCTGACAATCGAGCTGCTTCAAGATCTCTGCGCTATAGATTTTCACTGACTCTGTGTTGCAACAGATAATTGCTGAGTTTCTTAAAGTGATTCATGGAATATATCAGTAGGACAGCGTCGAGGAGGACAGAGTCTAGTAATAGAAACATAGATGAGAGGAGGACCAGACCATGGTGTCGTTGGCAAACAGTTGCATGTATTTGTGGTAAATGGCCCTGTTCTCAATCCCCGGAATCCACTGGTGGAGCAAACAGAGCAGGTGTGGTGGAGCCCAGGATTTATGTTGCAAATCCCCTTGGTGGAGCTGCTGTTTGCCAAAAATGGATCACGCTGCTCAACCCTACCGAATTTCAGTATAAATAAATGTTAATGATGCTTGTCAAAATCTGGTTGTCTGAACATGTAGCAACAGTCAGATGGCAGACACCGGTAACTTGAATTAAGCAACGTTTTGGAGTGAAGAGTTTGAAAACTGTACCCAGTCGAAGAAACAAGGGTGACTGCAGTAGGCGTTGCAGAGCAAGTTCAAAATTTTAGGTAATTAATATTCCGAAGAAGAATATCTTAGAGTGAGACAGAAAGTGAGGGCATCACTGCTGTTCCTGTGTGTAATATTTAGTTCATTATATATATATATATATATAACTGAATATTAAAAAGAAAAGTCTGTGAAGGTATTTGTTAATTTGTAAAAAGTGAATTAACACTTTTTATAAATTTATATATATATATATATATATATATATATATATATATATATATATATATAATGAACTGAATATTAAAAAGAAAAGTCTGTGAAGGTATTTGTTAATTTGTAAAAAGTGAATTAACACTTTTTATAAATTTATATATATATATATATATATATATATATATATATATATATATATATATATATATATATATATATAATGAACTGAATATTAAAAAGAAAAGTCTGTGAAGGTATAAGGTACAATTTTTATAAATTTATATATATATAAATTATATATATATATATATATATATATATATATCTATATAATGAACTGAATATTAAAAAGAAAAGTCTGTGAAGGTATTTGTTAATTTATAAAAACATCACTTCTCAACTGTACATGTTAAGAAAACAGAAGCACCAAAGTGACCAATTATTCTAGTTTCATTCGGACATAGAGTAATCTGATCAGTGTGTCATGTCTACTTTGGCAGTGGCTCTCGTGGCACCTTCCCAAACAGAAACATATCATTACAAAGTGGGTGTAACTTCCTCCTGCCAGTCACAAAGTGCTGGCTAAGCAGTTCTGAATTCTTGCGGCTGCCAGCTGTCAGTGATTTCTCTGACAACCTTTCCAACAAGTCTGCTGGGGTTTTCCCACAATTAGGCATAGTATTAGACACATATGTGTGGTACCTGGTAATTTAGAAAACGGTTTCAGTATTTAGTAGTAGTAGTATTTTTAATGCAGCTTAAACCAACCTGTTTGCTCGTAAAAACAAAACTGTCTCATGTGTCTTCTTTGTTATAAATTTGTTGCAGCATTTCAACGTGTAAGTTGGCTCATGACAAAGTGACGTCAACAGAGACACTGTTTTCAGATGTGCTGTTATTATTCATTTGCCGAGGTGATCTCTTCCTCCCCGAGTTCATGTGTTGGTCCTCATCCATGTTGTGGGCACCATACATTTCACAGCTTCATTCATCCAAAAGGAGTTTATTGACTTTTTAGTATGCTGCAAAATCATTTATCCACTTGAGTGACAGCAGAGGAAGATGGATTAACAGATTCTGACGAACGTCAAAGTACAGAGCCAGGACGAGTCAGTGGAGCTGCCTGTTGGAGCATGAGTGGTTCCCTGCCAAACCTGCAATCTGGGCCATGTCTGTCTGCGAAACTGTTCACAGAAATGTCTGCTGCACCGACCTCACACAGCATGGGGAGACTCCATTGCAGCCTTGCCCCAGCTGTTGTGCTGAAAAACTGTGCGCCTTCATAGCAGGGACGTTAGCAAATGCAGATAAGTGACTCACATTCAGAAGCACGCTTCTTCAACTCTCTTGGAAATAGTCATTCGTGGTTAAAAAGTCACACTGCACTGCGCTGTCGTCAATCCCATGATCCTGTGCGGCTTAATAAAACAAGCTTTTGTGATGTCAGTTCTAGGTAGGTAGTCAGAACTGTGAGTTTTGAGTGGGCACTGTTTTGTTCTTTCTAAAACTAAATTACTCAGAAATGAATGAACATTGTTCTGTCGCACTTCGGTATATGTTCAGGTGACGTTTCAATCGTGCTGACACGACAGGTGACTCTCAAATCATGGAGAAAGCATAGTCCCATTCACAGCCTCCATTATACAGAGAGCTCTGCGCTCTGCAGCTGACATTGCAGCTGGAGGTGGATTCAATGAACAATATTCAATGAATGTCACCGCAGTGTGACACTCCATTACAACCTCTGATGACATTGATGGTGTTAGCCTAGCACATGCCTCATATATTTCCCCTCCACTGTTGAGCATGTTTTTGAACTTACCTCAGATACCGTCAAAAGACACCCTTGAGCTGTGCTCATATTTGTTTAGCCAGACACAAATATGATGTCACAACATTGCCACGTGGAAAAAAATCAATATCATATCTGAGAGCTATTGATATTTAATATTGAGGATGCCACTTTTTTACTGACCAAGTATGAGTACTAACATTTGAGTAGTTGGCAATACCCAGTACCGATACCAGTTCTTAATAATACCATTATGACCATTTTAAATTGTTTTTTTTTCAGCACATTCCCTGACAGAGATGATACCAATGCTGCAGATTTCATTAAAACTTTTCACTGCATATGCTGATATATATAATATATTATATCTAAGATCCTGATAGTACATAAGCACTCTTCAATTGTTTGTCTCGCAGAAGCTGGAGCGAGTCATGATTCAGCTGGTCAAGGACGATGCGTCTGTAATCTCAACGGCACAGACGCACGGGTGGCTCTCATCAAAACAACAGTGTGAACTGTTGTATGATTAAAGCTACGATCATGAACTCTAGAATGCTTGGCTTTGGTGTTGGGTTTCGCAGCGCGTGGTGCTGCAGTCCATAGTTTAATTTTACTTTACAGTAAAATATGGATAACGTCTACACATAGAGTTACACAGTATCATGTAATTTTCATGAGCGCTGTCAAAAATTGAAGCAATGCTAATTTTCAATGAGAGTGGATGTCCATCACCGCGCCGCGCATCAGGGAGTATTTATTCCATGATAAAGGAATGGGTGCGGCATGAGCCTGTGCGTAACAGTGCACAGCCCTGTAAAACCTGCGATGCACTCAAAGCGTGGATGGTGAATATTGCGAGGAACACTTCAGTAGTTATCGGATGCTGTCGTGAGCAAGTACTTGACGAGTACGAGTACAGCAAAAATAGGCCAGCACTGGCGCCAGTACGGAAGCTCGTATCGGTATCGGGACATCCCTATTTGACGTCGTCACAAAGAACATCACAATGTATTCGCTAGGGCTGCAGCTAACAATTATTTTCGTTGTCGACTAATCTATTCATTATTTTTTCGATTAGTTGACTAATCAAGATTACCTTAGTTTGGACCTATTTTGAATTTCTGTTGCTTAAATCATTGCAATATGGTGCTCAGATACCATACATTATTAAAGAAGTTATATTAAAATAATGACATATAATCCAGGAACATGTGTTAACCCTGTGAAGCATGAATCATAAAACAGTTGACAGAGAGCTCCACTTCTTTCAAACTGAGATCTTTATTGGTCCTTGAGAAGAATTTGAAATCATTTGTATCCCATAAAAAAAAATCAACATCCACATCAAAAGGTCTTATTTGAATGATGATCCAAAAGCTTCCTAGTTCAGTTCTGGTTATTATTAGAAGAGACACTGTAAAAAAAATGTTTCCAGTGGTCCGAGCTTTAAATGTGATAGTGTTCATATCTTGTCATTGCGTATGGAACGTTTGCTCTGTCATGCTTCTGTCAACCTCTGTGAGCAGTTTTAACAAACTCAGTCTAAGTGCTTCTGCTGAGATTGCTAGGGGAAGTGGCAAATATCCATCTCCCTATCATTCTACACATTGCTCTGCATTTCACTGGCGTTAGAGACACAACACTTCCCCCTGAGCCGATCCTTTGCGCAGTTATTGTTCTGGTGACCTTGGTTGTTCTCTCCAAGCAGTCTGCCAGTGCACATTCTTTCCCGGCTCACAGCTCTACAGTGTTGGCTGAAGGCTTGTTCGATGAGCTTTTCCAAAGCCAGCGGGCCAGAAGGGTGCAGGTGTTTTGTTGAAATTGGTTTACTTTTTGCTTAAAATATAAAATGTGCTTCAGCCGGAATGACTCTCTGTAAACATTCTCGGGAAACAATGTGGCCCTTTTCAGCAGAATTACACTTTCTTAACAGCGTGCCAAGCAAATACTTCAAGTGTATAATACTAGAATGTTTGTGTTTGAGTCAGAAAAACAATTTTGTACTGTTTCTAGAAGCCAGTTTGGAATGGAGGCCCGGGTGGATCAACATTGGCTCGCACTTACTCTTTAATGATAATTATTTGAGCGCTTTGAAAGAGAAAATATACTGAATTAGATCACATTCAGACTTTTGGCAGAAGCAAGGGCTCATTGGCACGTTGCACAATACCTAAATAGAAATCACATTTTTCACTCAAGTTAGACTTAACTGGAATGCATTGTGTGCTTTTCTGGCTGAGAAACATTTGTGTCTAGAAACATGAAAGTCGCAGCCGCAAAAATTCAGCATATTAACATTATTGGCGCATGGGGTGTTATATTTGGCCGTGAGAGTCTGGAGTCACTGTATATGTAAAGAGCATCTGCCTCAGACTTTAGTTTCTTCTCTTTACACGCTGAGTGTTAAATAGGTCAGTAATATTTCCCTTCTCTTTGGGTCTGTAAAACGCTTGAGAGAGAGAGACCCAAACCCTCAACATGGACGGATTCCAGTGCGTTAATGGTAACCAGGCAGTGTCAAATGACATTGTTATTGCAGCCGTTCCCAGGATAGCGAGGGGAGCTGAAAATCTATATTTGATTTATAGCAGGGTTTGAATTTATGTTTCAGCTGGCAATAGGAAAGTAAGTGATCTTCTCACCAGCAAGGGCCCCACTTCATCTGGTGGAGGAAACATCTCTGTATAAATCGCAGTTCTCTCCAGTTTCATCTGCACTGCTCAGCCAACAGGAATTTACACCTGTAGGGGATATAGTGTTACTATGTGTGTTGGACTCATTTCAAGTCCCAGTCTGGACAATTCTTACGAGTGGAGAAATAGCAGTCTCTCAGTGGGAACAGCAGAGCAACAGGTTTCCTGAAAAACCTCTCTCATGTTATTCAAAGTAGCTTTACGTGTGCACAGTAACCAATACAAACATTCAAACTCCACTACCTCGATTATTTTTAATTCAAGCGCTCAAGTGAAGAATAGAGATCCCAAGTAAAACCAACAGACCAGTCTCTGACCAAAATTAAAAGTGCAGTGAATCAATAATGTATTGAGAAGTTTTGGACAGCTTCATCCTTGGATTGTCAAGATACTAAAATTGCAAAATAAAATATTTACCATTTTCGATTCTGTGGGAAAAAATGGCAAATACTTAAAACGGCGCGGAACTATTTATATTATATTTATTTGCTTGAAAAACAGAACCATAATCAATTAAATACACACATTAATGAGAAAATAGATATTGCAAACATGTTTTCAACAAAAATGTTAACATTGTAAATGAATTCAAAATAAATATTGCCATTGTCTTCGTACTGATCCCCAACTCAAACAAAGTCAGAGTCCCAGTAACTACTAATATCATTATTCCAGCTTTTTTCTTTCTTGTATTTAAAACATGTTCAGAACATTAGCAAGCCAGTGTCCCTCAGGTTACCCTGTCAAAGCTTTACTATGGTGTTGGAATTTGCAGGCTGCGGAGGTGACACCTGAATCCATTGTAGACCACGGCCGTACTGTAAGAGGCTTTTCTGATCAAATGTTGAAATGTTGTGGAGTGCCTTTACACACCTATCCTTTATATTGTTTCATCGCACAAAATGCGTTGAAGTGACCAAGAAGTCAGCTTCATGCTTGACAGTGGCAGCAGAGAAAGGACCTCCAGACATGTACCGAAGTAAGATAACATCATACATAAGATAATATTTTTGGATGTTTGGGTAAATTATGGTTTGAATTTGTTTTTTCATTATTGACAGATATAGTCACTGTTTTTGCATATGTCCAGCACGTTGATGCTCAGAGAGAGAACCGAGCAAAGTCTCAGTCATTTAACCTGTATTAAACACAAAAGCGGTCTTAATTGATTTTGGAGACTGAGTGCAACATCAACAATGTAAAAGACACCGAAATCGCAGATGTGATCCTCTTAAAGTGGAATAGTTCTGCACTGTTTCTACCTCTGCTTCTAGTGTCTAGATATGGCCTGATGGTACAGTTGTTTTGCTTCTCTATATGAGGACTAAAAATTCCTTCTCAGATTAAGACGAAGTGCCTTGTTTCAATGACGATCGCTGTTGCTCAAAGAATTTACCTATTGATACATGTTCATGCTTATCAATGTCTATGAATTCTCATAAAAAATAATTTCAAGTTCATATATTTCTAAGTCAAAAACACTGGTGTTCTCTTATGCATAACTAGTCCTTCAATAAATTGTATTCATTGTAAATAGTGTCAAATAATCAAATAATGATGCAGCTCAAACTAGACTTTTTGTTTATCTTTGCTTCATTGGACGGCACATTTTCTGATTTCTGAGACTGCTGGCCGTGATCGCGTCACTTAGCTTACTTTGCCATCAGGCTGTAAGATCAACTTGTAGGTGAAGATGGCACGGCTGGAGCAACTTCCCTGAGAGGGAGAGTGTTTTTAAATAGAACCCTGAAATTGACTCAGGTGGCCATGAGAAGTAGAGGTCAACGAGTGCCTCTGTACGGGTAGTAAAGACAGAGCTGTGTCATTATTTACCCATGCTTTATAGTGCACTAAATGCTACTTGCTAGCTTGAGTGTCTCTTGTGTATTTCAATCCTGGGTTTAAAGATCTTTCATCTTCTCTGCTCAGGAGCTGTTATTTAATGGGAGTTTTCTGTCTCCAGCTGCACAGTGACAGGCGGCGAAATATACTGCTCACTGCCATGGAGTGTGTAGTTGAATCCTTGAAACATTGTATTCTGGTATTATTATCTGCTCCAAGTGATGATACCAGTACACATCTTTATGGTTTAGTAATAACTGCCTTATTTTTCATGGGGACGCAAAGTGCAATTCATCACTGTGGTGTTCATGGGGATTAATGATGCATAACTCTGCCGGAGTTGTCTGGCAAGCCCCGCCAGCTGAAGGAACCTGGAAGGTTATCTGGGTAATAAATCCACAGTTTTTTTTTTGTTTTTTTTTTTTCTTTCTCTTCTCCCCGTTGTTTGTCACGATGCAGTGCAGCAGCCAGTAGTTATGATGGTTCCAACTCCCCCTCCTACTGAGCTGTCAGCAAAATAACACAACTTTTTTAAAGCTGCCAGTAGATGAGGTGGAATTCAATCATACGACCAAGTTCAAAGCAAAAATGTTCCCAAATCTTCCCTGCATTTTGTTGACTTTGTGTTCGTCTAGCTGGATGATGGTGAATATAAAAACATGCAGCTCACCCTCTCCACCTCTGATCATTGTTTCTGACGCAGGAAACATAGGCTTGCTTTTTTGCCACTTAGTCAATTGCTATCATCGATAGCGATGTGAATGTCCACATTGTTACACAAATCTAATTCACATACGTGGCTATCAGTCACATTTGTGATGCTTTCACAAGAGCTTGTTTTTCCCTTCACTTTATTGAACAAAAATGCTGCTTTAACTTGCCAAGCAGGATGGAGCCCTCCATGCGTTGCATGTGATCCAGGCAGAGAGGAAGATGAGTCTATTAGTACAGTGGTGGGACCTTTACTGTGATTGGATGGGATCCCTCTCAAGGTCAGACTGGAGCTTGGAGCCATTTCTGCTTACCTTTGCAGCCGAATGGCCTCCGAATCGACACATTAACTGCTTTGCACCAACTCACTGAGTAAGCAGAGACTCATCACTGATATTTCCTGCAGTTATCATGAAGGAAAAGCTCCCTGTGCGCAGGGGACATCGAAGCACATGTAATTTGATCACTAGCATCTTGCTACAGTGTGTAATGACATTAGAAATGTTGTTTTTCGTTTGCCGCCTCAAGCTAAATCTTATCTGTCCTTTGTGAGAGAAGAGCAGCGCTTTATATGCGGCACAGTTTGTGGGGACCGTGCAGACAGGGTCAAAAGGGAAGCTGGCAACCCACTGCTAGTGATGAGTGTCAAGTGTCCTCTCTTGCCTTGCGCCCACCCAAAACTCTGTGACCTTAAAGCATCACACCCAATGTTGGCCAATGAATTAAACCAATAGAAACCAAAGAGTGAATTCCTGTGTGAGCACATGACAGAAGTGGGACAAGAACCTCATTCGTGTCATTCGGTTGTCCATTGGCTCATTTGGCAGAACAACTGTTCTAATGATTTCACCATCCATTTCTTTTACTTTAAAAGGAGTTTTGATGGTGGAGCTGTTATTAAACGAAACCAAGTGGAACCTGACCTGTCCACTGGATCTGCTCCAGTAACATAGAACTTCCCCATGGTTGTACTTGGCTGCCTTGACCCCTGAAAAGTAAGGATTCCACTTCACACTGCTGTCGATGTAGTGGGAGAAAATGCTGAAGTCCTATGTAAGTTTTATATTCTTCTCTAAAATCAGTGTTTGTGTTGAAACTTCCTAATGTTTCTTCATTCAAAATGGCCAATTCACATTCCATTACAAATGAAATGTATTTTTGCTTATACGTCATTACACTTCATATTTTTCCTCTGATTCATGATGTAATCTAGTCTTGATCATTTTGACTTTGTCAAGCGAAGTGATGTTGCGCTGATTAGTGCTGTTAAATCAATACAAGAAGCAGAAAGGTTTACAGACAACTGTTGGTTCCAGGATGTATGTCTTAGGTCTGTGTCCCCCTGGTTTACGCTTAAAGCCTTCCTTTCTTTGACCTAATAGCTCATCCTACATCTCTCCTATGGGCTCAGTCTTTGATGAAGAATGACCCTGTTTCAAACGCTTGACATAAACATTATCAAATGATTTCAACCAGACCTGAAATGAACGGCTCTCTGTGTACATGTTTTACATTAACTATGAACTAAATAGCCAATAAATAATCACGAGTAAAGTGAATGAAAAGAGCTTCACATGGAAATTCTTTTTGTTAACACTACTGTGGTCTCTTTGTTGACATGTGTCATTTTCATTCCAGAGATGGTGACCGCCTTTAAGACGTGTCCAAATTATCAGATGAATGAAACTTAGATTTGTGAAAAGGGATGGGTGGAATTTGTGTCTCTTATGAATGTCGCTTTGCTGCTGCTTGCTTCTTGGAGCTAAACTCGCACACCCCTTCATTAGAGCTCATTTTCTTCCAGCTGCTCATGTCGTGCAGCAAATTTTCCACTCTGACACAATGACTTTAGCAGGGCCTGACTTTGCTAAGCCCTGACTTGAGGCAGTCATTTTGCTGGCAGTTCCAGAAAAAAAGGAGACGAAACCTGTCCATGACACCAGTCATCGCCCATGTGTTACCTTGTTGTGATCAAAGCGCCATGCATTTGTGCCACTTGTGTGCAGATGAGATGAGATGAGGGAGGAGAGGCGGAACTGATTCACCTGGGCAGGGGATGAACTCAGCTGCACTTCCACCAGCTGGAGCCCCAGGAACACAGACAGGATTAGAGGCTTTAGTTGCAAACATCCCTCATCATCTCACTGCCTGAACCTTGTATGGCAGCAGCCCCCACAAACATGAATCCCACTGTGTGATCACTTAATAACACCTCACCTTGGAATGAACACTCTCTGTAAATCGGCTTGTATGCCTTTACAGCCGCCATTGTCTCTGCAGTCGACAGAGTGACAGTGTGAGGATTTAGTGTGGAGGTGGTATTTCCCCTCGAGCCCCCCCCCCCCCCCCAGATAAGTATCTGGGAGAAGCTGCTGGAGGATCAGAGATCGACCTCTCATTCCTGCCCTGCATCTTTGTTGCAGTGATAGCAGGATATTGCCTCTGACTGACTGCAACAGCATCACCTTGTTTATCCTGTAAATAATTCAGGACTCCTGGGCTGCAGAAACAAAATCAAGGCTGTGTGTGTTTAATAAGAGGAAAGAGAGGGAAAAATCAGGTGTTTTCACTTTAGATAGAGCCCCTGCCTGGAGACAGCGACACATGCCTGATTCCTATGCAGTGAGAAAATGAAGCAACAAAATGTGTTGCAAGTGTGTGTGCATGAGGGTTTGTCGTGTGAGCCCACCTTTGATAGGTCTGTGGAAGTGAAGACTCCAGCTACTGTGACATTCTTGTCGTGTTGAAAATACAGTTGAGGACCTGTTGGTTCTGTAGCGCCAAGTAATCTGACGCGAACATGTGGCAAACCCTTATTTGTACTGACTGTAGATATATGTAACTGTATGGAAGATAACAAGAATAATTCATCAACTCTGTGTGCTATCGCTCATGTTTTTACAGCTGAATACACGACTGCTCAACTTTAACTGGGGTGTCCTAATTCTTGGCTAATTTGTCTGGCGTGAATAAGACTCATAAAAAGCATTTATAGTGCAGTTACAGGACATGAACTTAAACTGACCCTCTTATTCCTAAGCTCTGACGTACGACTGCGTGCTTCGTCCCACTGCGCTGTCTACTATGCTGATCCAGCTGGTCCAACTTTCCATCCCTCCTCCAATAGCGCCACCTCATATGCCAGCAGCTGGTGATGTGTCCATACATCAATGCTTCGTTTGCCTTTGTGGTCTGAGGAATATGATTGTTGCATTGAGTTACTGTTGTTTTTGGAAGATATAAAGTGGATATTGCGAATTACTTGCGTTTTTCTGTTGACCCGCTGCAGACCACTGGTCTCTGCAAATGACTGTTAAATTAGATAAACTATGATATTATCACTGCACGCTGTTGTACATAAGCGTGCACAGGACCCGTTCTCAGGACCTCTGCGTGGTGCATGAATTTCTGCTGTTCATGGGTAGCATCACACTGCTTTTCTCAAAACAAAACCCTGCAAGATTTCAAGAAGAGTGTCGAACTACTGCACTGACTTTCAGTGTCCATCAGTGCAGGGACACGCTGGTGCTGCAGCTACCACTGTATATTATATTTACATTAAAGTCACCCTCATCTGTGACCCCAGTCCCTACATTAGACAGGATTGTCATGATATCATGGCTGGTTCTTGTTCAGTATTTTAACCAGGCCTTTGAATCTTTGCTGACTGGTGGTCTGGTCTGTCATTCAATATCCTTTCACCAGCATCGCTTTTTAGATTGAGTTTTTTGTGTTCATTATTATGGTAATGGTTGACATTAACCACTGTTAAACAATCATAAATATATATCAGAGTTGCTGTAGTAATTCACTTGAGTGAGCCCATATTGTTGCATCATTTTTTTGTCGCATTAATTGATCAGAGTACTAAGCACACCATAATAATGATGAAGAAGCAAAAAAGAATTTCACACATCCACTGAGGTGTATTCAGTCTCGGTGGCGCTCATTTCATCCCAAAAAGATGGAATCAGTGGTGCAAACTCACAGTAATGTTGCCTCTCAATAGGATTCTGAAATGATTATCTTCACCAACCCGAGTTTGAACGTCCCTCAGCCTTGCAGGCTGGTACGACTACACAAGCGTCACCATTGTGGTGATGTGTCAGCCTGGGACGGGCCAGACATTGAGGATCTGGGCATTTGAAGTCGATACGGGCCTGATTCCCATCGGACTTTGCGCTCTGCTTCTTCTTTGTGTGTTGATTGCAGAGAGGGGAATATGGTTGACTGATCTAAAAGGAAAGTGCTGGAGAGGGAGCTTATCCATGCCTTTGACTGACAATCAGCCCATTATCGTGTTGATCATTTACAGCTTTGCTCTGGCTGCCGCTCTATTCTTGTGACAGTGAAGCACAGCACACACTTGGAGTGCCCCGCCAGGATGCCTGCGGCGGCAAGGCTGTATGAACCACCCTCTGCTATGCTCGGTGCCATGCAGCACAGATAGTGGACTAAAAAAAACCCAAACATTGACTGTTACATATGCATGCCCGAGCACCACGGCATGGCTAACTGTGCATAAAATTGAACTGATCGGGGTTATTGACCAGAAGACTTCAGCGGCGGGCGGGTTGGGCTCTGCTTTGTTACCTGATTGAGTGAAAAATCCTTGGCCGGCTACTCCAGTGCCCCACACTTTACTGGAAGAGTGATTTAATGGAAGCTGCCAGACCTCATCAATGTCAGCGCTCATGGTGAGGTCCCTGTACACGCCATGCTTTTTATAAAAGTGCTGGTGATGACAGGTTGTGATGGGCAGATGTTGGCTGGTTGCTTTAACTGCAGTGTAAGCTGTAAAAACGGAACAGAAAGCCATCCACCACTGTCAAGATGGCTGTGTTGCACACGAGGACAAAGATCTTCACGTGAGACTGAACGCTCACTCAGTCGACATAGCACCCATGGACACTGTCCTTTTGTCAGCACCAACGTGGATGGTTTTCTTTTTCTTTTTTTGTTTTTCTTTTTATTTTAAGAGCTGCATCTCTGTGTCACTAAAACGGCTCTCAGAAAATCATCTCTCAGACAAGATGTTCATTTCCACTCTCATTGTTTTTGTTTATTTGATTATGGACGGCAGGTATATATACACGTGCGTGTGTGTGTCTATATATATTAGGGGTGGGATACGATTAAAAAAATCATCTAATTAATTAGAGAATTTGTGATTAATTAATCTCAATTAATCGCAGTTTAACGTATAACAATATTTGCCACAAGAAGCCACATTTTTTATTGTGAATCAAGTGATGGACCCATACATACAAAAGTAAACAGATTGCTTTTGTTAGCTTTTGTTCAGGGATTCCTCCATGTTTGTTGTATATATATATATATATATATATATATATATATAAGAATGTAACATCTACTGTCCTGATGTTAGACATAAAAACAATAGAAGTCATCTGTCTCTTTAAGGCGTGCAGCGCCCTGGTCCTCTGCTTTTACAGACCTCTATAAATAGCTCTATTGAATTTAGGCCAGCTTGATAAGCTTATAATTAATGTGACCATCATTAGGCACGGACATGTTCTCCTCAAGAGGACGACACGGGTGAGGTGAAGCATGGAGAATGGGGACTTGTCTTCTGTCCTTGTTGAAAAGATGAACTGAGCTGGGTGAGAGAGGGAGGCTGGTGATGGCGACCTGCGACGACCAGAAGACGTCTCTGTCGTCGGTCTGGAGGAGGACAAATAGCTGTCAGCTCACTGCCTGTAAGGAGCCCACAGTGCTGTGACTTCTCTGAATCACTCTGGAATTACATTAAGCAGGAATGATTCCTGGCAAGGTACAGTCACCCCTGTGGGACAGCAGAGAGCATGTTTTTGGAAGAGGAATATTGAGTCCTACAACACATCATGGATTGGCGAAAACATCAGCGTACAAAAGACGTCCTGATGCACTATGGTGTTAAGTGTGAAACAGTCCCACTGATCATGTTTTTTAATTGACCTATCGTTTGTATTACATTGTACTCCATGTATTGAGATAGGTTCACATGCCTTTTATTGAGTATGAAAGCATTGTTTTAGCTGCGTTGCTGTTATGAAAAATGATATTGACATGGCACTGTCTTAGAATTATTTTTAGCTCGAGGTTTTGTGACATGATGGTAATGATACCACACCGGATTACAAAATCATTGTATGGCATTTCAATTGTATTGCTGACATTTAAGTGGTTGAACATTTTAAAGTACTATTTTGAAATTGAAAAAAAAATGATTCAAAAGGAGAGTTATTTAACTTCCTAACTCCAATGTTTGAACTCAATCCTCCAATGGAGGGAAGCAATGTCCATAGAAAAGTTCCCGTCTTCAAGTGCAAAATCTTTATGTTTGACACCAACGATTTAAAGAATCATTCATGTTAGATTTTTTTGCGATTTTGTCTCAAAGTGAAGCATAACAGCTCTCTGCCACCACCTCACTTGTGATGTCAGTAATTGAAACTTCCAGTTGAACTTGTTCTGTATGACAGATACACATGGTACTATGCATTATAAAATACAACAGATTTTACAGTCTCATAAAACTAAGATGGCTTTAGTGTTACCACAACATAAAAAAGAAAAGACTTGGCTGTGAAAAAGAGAAATCAGGGTTTGATATGTGACTGCGTATTGCTGCTTGTGCTCAAGGGTTGGCCAGTGACCGACAGCATCAAGACAGACTTCCTTTGTGGGAAATAAGCCTAGCTTTGCAGTTTCTTGTTCTTGACCTTTGTTTTCGCAACTGATAAGGTCATCAGTTGACACACATCTGTAATGCAAGCAGCTGTCTAGAAAGAACCTGTCTAGAAAGAGGAAGAAAAAACAGTGGAACTTCCTTGACCTTGAGTGGTTATGGTCGTGTACAACAATTGCATCAAAAGCATCAACAGTGGCCAGAACTCTTACTTGCGATTGGAAGTACGTCCAAGTCGTCATCACTGCTGCTGTCGCTCTTTGTTGTGACTGAAGACATTATTTATTTTTCCTATTGAGATGTCCAGACAGACAGGGAGAATAATGTGGATTATCTAGGTTCTGATTGACCACTTGTAGATCCAAACGTTCAAATCTAAGTTTTGTCATAGACCCACTTACCTTGCCTTCTACCAGGACTTCCTATTCATTGCAGTATTTTTCCCTTTTTCTATAGTCTTCTGCTCACTTTAGCATCTACCATCCAGCATCACGTCTGATACTAGTGGTGCACTAAAAGTGACTGTCAGTCAAAGCTTCTTGGTGGTATCTTGAACATGGTACTGTAGTCATCAGAGGAACATGTTCACTATTTTTGCTGATGAGGTAGTGGAAATAAAGCGAGGCTTAATAGGGGTACGGAAAAATGAGCAAATAAATGGTTGCTATGAAAGTAAGAGGGACCATTCTCCATTTTTTTATGGTGATGAGTCACACATCACGGTCTTCAGTGAGAGTCGGATTGAAGATTTGCACTCAAACGTTCACCAGCTTCATTCAATACAATTTATGTGTTTGCCCTGGAACTGGAACTATCCTGGTCAACTACCTAAGTGGGCCTCTTTGCAGCCAAGATGCAACATAATTAATAGCTATCTCTGAGCCCTAGGGCCGGAGGTGGGTGGTCGGGCAGTTATGTGAGATTATTTGGGTAAATGGATTTCAAACAGAAAGAGATGGCAGGCTACTCTCCACTTAACATAATGTATACTTATCACTTTGCCTTTAGCTAGTGGACTGGAGAGCATCCTGTCCTCATCCCACTGCCACCCCCCTCCCCTCTGCGTTTTAAGGGCTGTTTTTTTTTTTGTTTATATGTACACAAGCGATCCGTCGTAGTGTATCACGAGAGCCTATGAACAGTCTCTAGGGACCAGTACTCTCTGCAGGTAACTGAATATATATATATCTATATATATATATATATATATATATATATATATATATATATATATATATATATATATATATATATATATATGAGTGCAAGTTCCCATTTGAACAAAATGTGTTACTTCAGCTTCCTTCTCTTCCTTTCTCTGTACTCGCCCCCTCCCTCTGTCTGACATGCTGCCTGAGGGAGAAAATCTCACTCTGTCTCATCTGCTGCTTAATTTCACTGGAGCAGCCCTCGGTAATGAAGCGCCTTGATGTACATTTGCCAATTTTTGCCTCCACCACCGCACTATAATTGGGATGTGACTAAGCATGAATACCCGGCACAGGGTTGGTTGACCTCCCTGTAACCCTGCGAATACTGCTTTTGTCATAATGGAGGTATTATCTCACATAATCTGGGAGTGGAGAGGGAATGTCTGCCGGGCGCCCTGGATAAAAATTGGTTGATGGAATTCATGTAGCACAGATGAGACACAAAGGGTCATATACAGCATATTCACAATCTCATTGTAGCATGCAATCCTTTTATTTTTTTGCTCTGAAGTCAGTATCAAAAAAAGAAAAAATTTCCATAGACAAGGTTTGTCATTTTAAAGAGCTGGTGATGTCAGGGACCACGTGTGCACAGAACACAAGTGTGAGTGGTTACCAGTAGCAAAGGGACTCAATAACAAGAATACGAGGTTACTTATTAATCCACAAAATAAGACAGGATAGAAATAAGAACCGAGGGCAACACTGGATGACAAGGAGAAAACATGAATAGAACCGAGGAATAAATCTGGAAACGGATCAAAGAAGAATCAGAACACAAATGAGTTCATGCTCATGGAGAACGAGTACCATAAACACACAAGACGGTCAGGCACACAATCCACAAAGTCCTGTAAGAAACAACAGAAATGAACGTGGTGGAAAGTGGAGGAATAAAGAACAACCAAAATGTGCTCGTGGTGCAAACACACATGGCAGAAAACACATGGGAGAAAAAAACAGAACTGACTCATGGACACATTTGACTATTACAGCTCATGGACCAACCAACATGAAGAGAAAAGGGACCAGAAATCACCAAGAAAGCATACTGCCTGGGCGCTGAGACAGTCTGGCCCACAGCAGTGGAACAATAGAGCATCTTAGCTGGTGTTGTTGAGTGCTGAATCAGTCCCAGGTGTGAGAACGCAGGAAGAGAACTGGTGACATGATTTTGACATTCTTTAGCATGATCTGTAAATCAAGAACTTAACTGTTCCCGGGTGACATGTAACATTTACAAGCACACCTGAAGAACTGGTTTATTGTTATTCATAGTCAAAAAAGTCTGGGTGCCGCACATTTGTAACACTAAGCGCAACTATGCAGATTTTTGCCTTGGGATTTGAAAGGCCACAAATATATACAAGCCATCAATAAACATACAGTAATCTCTCACCAGGCGGTCTATTGCACTAAATTCCTAAATCAGTATAGCACATTTTTTTCAAGGGAGATGGTGTATGGAAATATAAATTTCTCAGTCCTACGCCGAAGGCAAAGCAGATTTATTTATTTTGTGGCAGTGAATTTGCAGTAAAAATAAATGTTGGGTCTGCCAGCCTCTGTCTGCAGGCATCCCTGCACGACCCTGGCCAATTGGAATAAAGAGTGGGTGGGACAAAATGGCAGGTTTGTTTTCATCTGGAAGATGACAGCTATTTTCTTATGTACGCAGCCATTTGTACTATATGACGAAACTCATCACAATGCTTGACTGACTTTAAATGACGAGAGCAAGAGAGGACTTGTGGACTTGGACTGTTGTTCATGAACCAGGTTATTACTGGAAAGGGATCCAAGATTGAATGTTCGACATCATTGCGCAGTCTGAGTGCTGCTGCTTTGTTTTTGTTGCAGTCACAGAGGAGCTTCTGGCAAAGTTTTCACTTTCTCCTCTATGACAGAGTGTCTGTGCAGTCTTTGTCTGCCACCTCTGTGCATGGGTGCACTGCGAGGATTCTGTGTGTATACAGTCGCACTATGATCTTCAAAGATGACAAGCTGAACTGGCAGAGAGTACATCCTTTGGTCAGATGAGGGAGACGTGGAGAGGATGGGTAATGTTGCTGCTGTGATTCACCATGCAGTCATCAGAGAGGATTGTGAAGCCCCCCCCCTCGACGCCCCTCTGTGAGCAGGCCTATCCAGTCCCGCCTGAGATGCATCCAAATGGAGGGGCCACGCTGTCATTATTTACAGCCGTCAGCCGCTAACCTTGGACTCTGAGTTTGGTGCGTCGTCAATGGTGAAATCAAATTGGACCCGACATGTACCCAAGCCTCTGACCTTGATAAGTGCGAGGGGCCTGCAGCAAGAGATGGGAGAGGAAGAGCTGGCTTCTGCTGCCTTCGCTGTGGATTTGCCTGTTTGTGTGTCATAAAGGTGCTGGGGAGGCAGGGGCACGACCCAATTACTGAGACAGGATTTCACATGACATGAAGTTGAGACAGCAGCTATGATATCATCATGCTTTTGACACACTGGGTCCTACAGTACCACAGATTGTGCCAGGGATTGTTCCTCAAGAAAGAGAGTAGGCAACTGCTAAAAACTACACTAGTGGTATCTTTTGCAGTTATTTTTCCAGTCACTTGATGTACAATTTCAGTTACTGCAATAAGCTGATGGCAAACTAAGAACTGGATTCAGCCGTCTCCTTTGTTCAGAAACATTTGAGAGCAGCAACAGAAGGATACTTTTGTTTTCCTGGTTGTCCTGTTTATTTACTTGTGTATGAGTAAGTCACCTGGAGACAAGAGGACACTGGGAGCGCGGAGTATCACGAGAGCAGCTCAGGTCTGCTGATGAAAATGCATTTTTCTTCTCCTGTCTCAGTTGTCATTTGGTCGTGCGAAATGATTAATTTCACACAAACCGGGTCATCTTCGGCGGTGGCGTCTCATTCACTTGGGGTCCCAGTCAGCAACAAAATAGAGGGCTAGAAGAGCAGTGTGCACAGCGCATCGGTAAATCTTGTGAAGATAAAGCTGGGCACTGTGGATTCTGAGCATCACATCAGGTAAAAGTCACTGAGCACTTGGAAGCTGTGTGAGCTATAGGAGTGGGCCTACAGTGGGCCTGTTTGTCTGTGAAAGATGGGGGCTGTATTTTCTCTACAAGAAGATGAGACTTTTTTAGCACATAGGAGGGAAGAGTGTGAGAATGCGGCCTCTGCGTAGAGTAGAACTGGTTGTTTACCACGGCTCACAGCCCTCATATATCACAAGCAGTATGTTTGCTGCGAAGCTCCAGTTTGTCAGCCATCTGCCTTCGCTGAACTCGACCCTTCAAGCAGACTTTCATTTGGTAAACTGAGCCGAGTGTAACTGCTGCATGTGTTTCTGTCTTCCTTGCCCAGTGGATGATCCAGAAACCACACAAGGTGGCCACGTTCTTCGGGTGCATCGGCACTGACCACTTTGGGGAGATACTGAAGCAGAAGGCAGCGGAAGCTCATGTTGATGCCCATTACTACGAGCAAAGCGCGGAGCCCACTGGAACCTGTGCAGCCTGCATCACTGGGGACAACAGGTCAGTCAAGGCGAACCTCCGCATCAGTGTCCCAACTGTCAGACGGGTTTATTTGTTGATCCTGAGGCGGCCACTTCCTCAGGGTGAGAGTCATAACAGGGATCTGTGGCTGGCCTCACACATCAGAAGGAAAAATGAACAGCCTGAGTGTGTTTCTCTAAGCCCCTGCTCAGTCACTGGCACCCTGGTGGGTCATCATCCATCTGTAGTCTGACAGTAGCGATGTGTTAGAGATGACGAGGCTTCCTCAGTGCTCACCTGTCAGCATCATGTAGTGTAGCATCTCACTGCGGTGCTATCATCAGCACGACTGATACTGCAGAGGTCAATACCTCGCACACACACCCAGGTATATCAGTGAGGTCCACAGTTCATGATGGCGCAGGCCCGGATCAATACGCTTCTCTAAACAAACCTCTGCAGCCCTTCATCTGCCAGTAGAAAGCTTGTCAGTCACACGGTGGCTGGACGCAGTCTGCCCCCGGGGTCTGCCCTGCAGAATGGTCTTAGTGGGCTTGTTTGATGTGAGTGCTGACACTTGAAAAGGTCAGCTGGAGTCTTCAGGGAGGCCAGCTCTGTAATATTTCTTACAGGTGTTTAACAGACAACTCAGAAGGCCAGAGGAAAGGTCGCCGGCAGGGCCGGACTAGAAAGGTGACAGCTTTGAAAGATTGAGAGCCAGTGTGTCCCCATCAATGGCCTCAATGAACACAAAGAGATCTTGAACACCTATGAGTGTAAAACAGGTGCAACTGCTGCACACTGTCTTCTCAGCTGACATCTGTTTCTTCCAATTATTTATTTTTGGGGGGGGGCAGTGACACAATCATTTTATGATTTGGGCACATGCAGACGTTAATTCAAGGGGTTGAACAAAAACATACGCTTAAACATGTAGGAATTGTAGCTATTTTTCATTTTGATGGGCATCTAACGTAATTGGACAAACCAACTGAACCCTAAATAAAGTTTTGCTTTTCAACATTTTGTTGAGAATCAGGCAGTCATTTGCCTGAAGTCTGGACCCCTGGACATCACCAAACACTGTTCCACGTTTCCTCCTTCGTGATGCTTTGCCAGAGCTTTACTGCAGCTTTCTTCAGGTTTTGCCTATTTGTGGCCCTTTCTGCCTTAAGTTTTGCTTTTGTTTTTGTTTTTGTTTTGTTAAGTTTTGTCTTGAGCAAGTGAAATACGAACTCGATTGGGTTGAGAACTGGTGACTCGACCACTGCGGAATACTCCACAAATTTGCTTGAAAAAAACTCTTGAGTTCCTTTTGCAGTATGTTTTGGATCATTGCCCATCTGTACTGTGAGGCGCCGTCCAATCAACCTCGCTGCATTTGGCAGAATCTGATCAGAAAGTATATCTCAATAGCCCTTCAGAATTCATCCGGCGGCTTCCGTCTATTGTCACATCAATAAAGTGAATAAGTGACCCAGTGCCACTGAGAGTCATGCAAGGCCATGCCATCACACTTCCTCCAACATGTTTCAAGTCAAACCAAATGCAAATGTCACACCTGGAATCAATTCCAGACCTTTTAACTTCTTCATTGATAACTAAAGAAGAGGCAATGCAGCCTTGTTTTTTTCTATTTGCAGCCCTCTGAGTCCATTGTCCAATTATTTTTGGTCCCTTGAAATAGTGATGGCTACGTATGAAAGAGCTGTCATTCCCAAACCTTTACTCCATTTGGGATGTGAATACTTCCAAATTACAGCAGTGAGACTGCACTTAAAGCCCATTTGATTATATAATTGTATCCTGTTTTCAGAAACAGGTAAAACACTTGTGTCATTTTCCAAATATTTCTGGGCCTAACTGTGGTACAAAAAAGGGAAAAATGTTTTATTTCAGTCAAAACAAAACAAATGAATTTTGCAGATACAGTTTGTGGATCGGACCGGGACCTTCAGCATGTGCTGGGTCGGTTTGCAGCCGAGTGTGAAGCGGCCGGGATGAGGATCAGCACCTCCAAGTCTGAGGCCATGGTTCTCGACCGGAATACGGTGGTTTGCTCTCTCCAGGTTGGTGGAGAGTTCTTGCCTCAAGTGGCGGAGTTTAAGTATCTCGGGGTCTTGTTCTCGAGTGAGGGAAAAAGGGAGCGTGAGATTGATAGACAGGTTGGTGCAGCGGCAGCAGTGGTGCGGTCGCTGTATCGGACCGTCGTGGTGAAGAGAGAGCTGAGTCACAAGACGAAGCTCTCGATTTACCGATCGATCTACGTTCCCACCCTCACCTATGGTCACGAGCTTTGGGTAGTGACCGAAAGGATGAGATCGCGGATACAAGCGGCTGAGATGAGTTTCCTCCGCAGGGTGGCTGGGCGCACCCTTAGAGATAGGGTGAGGAGTTCGGTCATCCGGGAGGAGCTCGGGGTGGAGCCGCTGCTCCTCCACATCGAGAGGAACCAGCTGAGGTGGCTCGGGCAGCTGATCCGGATGCCCCCTGGACGCCTCCCTGGGGAGGTGTTCCGGGCATGTTCTACCGGGAGGAGACCCCGGGGAAGACCCAGGACTCGCTGGAGAGATTATGTCTCCGGTCTGGCCTGGGAACGCCTCGGGATCCCCCGGGAGGAGCTGAAGGAGGTTTGTGCGGACCGGGAAGTTTGGGCTTCCTTGCTCCGAATGCTGCCTCCGCGACCCGACCCCGGATAAGCGGCAGAAGAAGGTGAAGGTGAAGGTGAAGGAAGTTTGTGGAAAAAAAAAACAGGACCACAAATGAGTGGAGGGTAAAGCAGTAAGCATTCTTTGAAACTGTTCATTAAGAACTGTTTTTTTTCCCCAGAACTTTCAGTATCTGTACTTCACTAAGTAACTTGCATCCCCATATTTTAAGATTTAAATATATGGTCGAGTTAACTGTGAAGTCTCACCGGAGTTTAACTAAACCTAAACTATCATGTGTGGTGAAAGGTCTAACAGTATACTCATGAGGTCCGAGGTGCACCTACCTAAGTATTTGCTTCTCACACTATGACGTCACGTTGAAAATTTGAAGATGTCAATGTTATCAGTTATAACATGCTCACAGACTGTGGTGGTGTTGCACTATCACAGTAAATCATGCAAAAGCCATGCTTATTTGTGTCATCTACATTGTCATGTCAATTGTTGTGATGGCACTTCTTGCCCATGGGTCAGAAGGTTGATTCATGTGTATTCATTTTCATGGATTGGTTTTCCTTTTAAGACATGTGCGGAATTTATTTGTAGACTCACTTGATTAATTGTATCACATTTTGACCAAGGAAAACTTCCCACTCAAGCAGTGAGAAGTTTCAAGCAGACTAAAGTGTCACAGTATTTTCTCACAGTGCACAGATCCAAGTGCACACAGCAGCAACAGACTGCAGGCCAGCGAGTGGCCATAATCCACGAGGCAATATTGAAGTCAAATGCTGTACTCCATAATCAGACCATGGACCATCAACTGATTATGATCATAACTATCAACCTGCTGCAGAGCGCAGTCTGTGTGACGACTGATGTTCACAGGTGACTCACACTTATGTCACGTGTTCACACCAGCGCAACCATTTTTCTTTGCTTTTGATGATGATTCATTTTTGTTCTGCTGTAAAGCAGACACAAGCTGATCCATTGAGTTGTTTCATTATTATTTATTGATTTACGTATGTACATTATTTGTTCAGATCATAGTGATTTGCAAGGGGGACCATAACCAACTATTAAGAGTAATTTCCTTGCTCCACCTGTGGAGTGAACAAGTCCGATATTGTACCATTTTTCGCCAAACTGTTTGCTTCTGGGTTCCATCCAGAAAAGCTGTCTCTGTCTGAATTCCACCACAGACAGCATCACTTACTCCCCCTGGTGTCGCAAATGTCTTTACTGTCATGACCGGACCAATCTAGGGTACCGTAACTGCACTGGATGCACACGGCTCTCTGGCGCCTGCTGTCAACCGCCCACCTAACAGTCCCACTCCCAGCAGTGATGATGGTAGATGGTTCCCATAAAGAGGCTTTGTGTGAGGAGGGGCTAATGAGTCCCATTAAGATAATGCCACCTGCTTAGGTTATCCACTTAGACCTGCAAAAAAACAAGTGATCATCTCGATAGGGTGACACTTTTCGCCCTGAATCATTGCACATTCTATTGTGGTTGTGTTTCCCTGCAACACTAAGGTTCAAATTTTCAACTTGCAAAGTTTGTCATATTCCAATTCATCAATGTAATTTGACTTTTGCCGGCTTCAAAATGAAACGAAAGCATCCTTTAGAGTCCGACCCTCTGCCAAGGTGCTCTTTTCCTGTGATTTTTTTCAGACCCATATTGCATTTATGTTTTTCTATTTGTATAATTTGCATTTGAAATGTCATTGACCCCAATGACCTCAATTAGATGGCAGTCGCCTAATGTGGCACCATGCAGATATCAGGTGTGTTAGAGGCAGAAATTCCATTCATGGAACAACCTCATCAGACTCATTTTACCAATATTTTGACACTTACTCTCTCAAAATAGGTTCCTACTACTACTGCCAACGCTAGTTATTCTTCTTTAACAACCTTTATGTATGTCCATGGCCGATAAATACAAGTTTGAGTTTTGAGCGTGAGATCTGCAGTGTATGTTTTTTTGGGGATCTTTTAAGATACAATTAAGATGGTTGATAAGCAGAGCTAAAGATTTATGGGCACTGTCTCTGCAGGTCCCTTGTGGCCAACCTGGCAGCAGCAAACTGCTACAAAAAGGAGAAACACCTGGACTTGGACAGCAACTGGGAGCTGGTGAAGAAAGCCAAGGTCTATTATATAGCGGTAAGTGAAACCTTCCCTATTCAGAGCTGCTGATTCCCAACTCTATTGACAGAAGAGGACACAATGTTAAGAGGCTTTATTCAGGAATTTCCTCCGCACAGGGTTCTGCATTGTCAATATCTCCATTCTTCCTTTGTGCTGTGAAATGAGCTATGTTACCTTTTGAGACAATACAACTCAATTCTCCTCCGTCTTTGTGCATAAAGCTGTGGCTCAGTGTGAAATTGTTCTGCATGTAATGCCTCATTCAACGCCGTGAATGTAAAGAGGACGCAACAGGTGCTGCCAAAGTGTGAAAATTGATTATGTGAGTTCATTCTGCTTTGGCCCTCCTACACGCCATGTAGACAAAACACACAGATTGTGGAGGACAGATGTGTGCTTGCGCACACACACACACACTTCACAGTGGACGTAATGCAGCTTCTGGAGAGCGATGCTCGTGTTTCACTGTTTGGGATTATGTTAAATTCTGGCAGATCAAGATTTCCTCTGAAGGGAGGTTGAGATGATAGCTTTGAAATGGCCCCGCTCTCCTCTTTCAGCTTTTCACAATAATTTTTCCACATCCAGGGTGACCTCTTTGCGGCTCCCTCTGCTGTTACCGTGAGCACCAGTGTCCCAGCAAAGACGGGGATCTCATAATTAGCCGTAAATGTTGGGGCTTATGCCAGGAAGCAGATCAGAGGTGCTGATTTTTGTGTGGTCTTCGCTTTCAGTCAGTGCGCTCCACGTTAGCAAACAGGGCACATCCTCAGCAAATTGGCAGTTGGTTTTTGCCCGCATCCGAGCGTCTTGCACGTCAGGAGCCGCTTCTCTGGGATTCCTGAGAGGGTAGAAACACCACCAATGGGTGTTGGTCTGTGCTTGGAATCTCAAATGTTGTATTGAGTGTCCCTCCTGCTCTCTTGATGAAAACAGAAGGATCATCGGCTTCATTAGAGTCCCATTCACACTCGTGTTAAGTCCTTAGCCTGATGCAATGCCGCAGCGATTCCCACTTACTCCGGTGCTGTGTGTCTAGACCACTGTTCACCCAGGCCTCCCCTCTCCATTAACCTTGTCGAGAGCACTCCTGGCTATTTACCCCATTTAGCGCGCGATTGTACATATTGTCGGCTGCATCACTGTACTAACCCCCCTCCACTGTGCGGGAACGTGCTTTTGTTGATTGTCACCAAAGTGACAACTGGGTGGCGCACTCACTCATGCACACGCTAATCTGTAAATGTAATTATTGCAGAGCTCGCATGTGAGTCACTAGCATGTCATTTGGTTTTCTCATGCACGACGTTTGCCGGTGTCCATGTGTTAAAGAGGTGATGGATGGATCCTGGCAGAGTCGCTTAAGGTGTCTGTGACGACGCGGTGCGATTGGATGAAGACGGGAGTTATTGGAGCCAGTCTCGTCCAGCAGCAGCAGCAGGACTGGTGGCAGACGCAGAGCAGCACTGCCATTTCTCACAAAGAAAGAGAGAGAGAGAGAATGTTGAACTGCTGCCAAATGTTCGGTGGCAGGCTGTTGCTAGGAAATCTGGGTCCTTAGGCAAATCATTGCACAAAGAGCAACAACAAAGGCAGAGGGAAGGAATGGTTGAAATGCTTTTCAGGCGAATGTCCTTTAAATATTTATGCTGTAGAATACCATCACTGATATTTACATGTGCTCGCCATGATTGTAGACAGATATGTAATATGAACAAGCGATGAGTGGCTCTAATTGGAGGGGTGTATGTGTCCCAGTTAGCCCCCTCCTTTCTTTCCTTCACTCTTACTTTCCTTCCCTCCCATCCCCCCCTTTGGCCCTCGATGAACACTACCTTCTTCTTTCTGCCTTTTCTTTCTCCCTCCCTTTTCTATCCTTCAGTTTCTTTTACACACAAACTTGCTGCTTAACACACACTGTGTTTGGATCAAATCTTTGCTCTGCCTCTGTGTGTTTTCGTCCTGCTTTGCCCTGTAATTTGATCTGTACTGCCTGATGCAGCCTCTATCGTTCCACTTTGAATTAACCTCTGGCTCCAGTGCTAATGTAACGTCCTCTCGAGCGTCGTACCTCATCTATATGGTGGGAAAAGAACCTGGTTCATCTGGTGGTTAATGCACAGAGCCTATGAAGTCTTGCCTATGAAGGAGGGGGAGATGGGCAAGACAATTGACTGCAAAAAGGCCTGTTAATGACTGGGCACAGATGGTCAGAAATAACCCAAGGGTAGGAGGAGGAGACACTTGTCTCTGCCAACTGGGCTGGTACGCAAGACTCAGCCACTGAGACATGAGCCTGCTTTACGTGTGATCATGTGATGTTGCTACTGTCTCCCACTTTTCTGTGACTAATTTCATTATGGGATGGACAGTGCATCATGAATTCAGCCATTTACTGTTACTCAAACTCAGTGACTTGCGGTGGCCAGTAACCTTTTAAACCAATGGAGACAAATTGGTTTTGTTTTCTGGAGCACAGCCAAGTATGCAGTTTTTTTATACATATTGGACAGTGTAATCAGTAGGACTAGTCCTGATGCTTAGATAAAGTAAATTTCATCAATGCCTTATTCTCTGATTAAGACTTCAAATACAAATAAATCCGCCACATGGTGATCAATAAGCGTGAAACAGACTGAGTAACCAAAGAAGAAACTGAAATAAAAAGTCCAAAGCAGGCCTCCTAAACTGGGAAGATGAAAATGGACTTTGAAAGTAATTATTCTAAAATGTAATATGTAATGTAACACAGTATGAAATAGTACTTGGGAAAAGATCTGTAGTTTTGAGGTTTGACTGTTATTATTCAACATTAACATTAACTTAGAGCACCATTCAAATAATATCAGCCAATCAAAACAAATGATAACATTGTTACATTTGAATCTATTTTTTAAATTCATAAAGTCTTGTGGGACAGACATGCTAATGTTTGCATCATTGCACCAATATAGATACCTGCAACTGAATTGTAAGTGTAATCTCCTGCAGCATCTATTAAAATCACCATTTCACATAATTTTCATATGCAAAATCGCTTTGTTCACATTATTATTTTTTGTATTATTTCTGTTAGTAGTAGTCCATTTCTTGCAATACTGATTTCCTTTGTCAGTCATCGTGAAAGTGATCAAAAACACTGTAAGTTACTGAGAATCCATTCTGTCAATAGGATTTTCTCAATAGCTTCCATTTGTCTGTCAACTGATTCATGACATCTGACCCAAGTGATAAAGGTGCACTGATGGTTTTGTTTCTGCCAAAATGTAGCAATTTGGGTGGAAAAATAAAATGTTTCTGAGCGCGAGCAGCTTGGTGATGGACAGTCATGCCGCCCCCATATGACCTGCCAATGCTACCGAAGGCCTCGTTGCAAGGTTGCAGAAAAGTGAGCCCAGCTGTGGCAGCTGTTTGTTTACCCCTGAAGCTTTCGCCCCGTTAGACTGCTACAAGCTAAACACACCCAAAGAAAAAAAATCGCTGGTTCTCCATCCCTTCCCAAATGGTGGCGCGCTGAGGCAGCCGTGTTTCAGCCTGGCACACAGAACACAGCTTTAATTGGCAGCAGTATTATTGCCCTCACTGCGGGGGAAAGCTGAGTTCGGCTTCTGTCACTGTGGCATAATATGCAAGAACAGAGGCGAAGGGGAGGGCAGAGGCAGGGAAAGAGCAGCACTGGCACCAGGAGCAGCTTACACTCTGGAGTGGCACACACATTGTTCCGCCGCCTCACCAACCTCTGTATTTGTAGCCCAAAAAGCAAAGAGAGCCGTTTTCCATATTTTGAGCGACACCTCATCAGTGAGCCGGTGGGCTGATTAGCTGTAAGGTGACTGTGTCTTTGTCCAGTTCTCTGTCCTCACTCCGTCCTTCAGCTCTGTCCTTCCTTCCCGTCCTCACCACGTCTCTTTCTAATATTCCTCCCTTACTCTCTCTCTCCCTCTCTCTCTTCCCTCTATATTGCGCCACTCTGTGCCGGCCCTGTCCTTCCACATGCGAGGGATCACGAGGCAAAATGCAGGCGTTGGGAAGATGGGGGGGGGGGAGCCAGCAGCCAGGCTCGCTCTTTGTCTGCAGGCGATCAGTTACAGTCTTGGTTGCCGATGAAATTTAATCCCCACCGCATTTACATGCCAAGTTTGACTTCTGGCAAGGCTTATTAAATAGATTTGTAAATCATTTCATCTTGATTAGAGTCTATTCTCATGGGAGCGACTTTTTTGTTGTGCTGGTGTTTTGTTCTGGTCTTGCCTTGTGGAGCTCAAACACAAAGTCGACCTCCGCCTGTGTCACTTTCCTCTGCTGATCCCAGCTGTACTTTGATGGGAGGATAAGCGAGAGGTGCCATGTCCAGACCCGTCTGAAACCCTGGTGTCAGCACTGAACTCTGGGGATCACGTGGCTACGCGCGACTCTCCTCTGCATTCCGCTGACACAGGAGTCTCTTCCAATGAAACAATGTCGCTTTAAATAGCGTCTAATCAGATGGCAGTTAGTAATTGCCAGCAAGTCTGTTATGAAAATGAATTCATAATTGTTCAATTACAAGCCAACTGCATCATATTTGCTGGCTTTTTTTCTTTTTCTCCCGCCGGCCTCGGCCAATTATAGGATTTCAATCTTGAGGCAATCAAGTGATAAGGGCGCGGTGTTTAGTGTTTGCTGTCACTATATAATTCTGCAGAATGTTAAACATGCATCTGGGAGGCCGCTGTTTGTCAGGAGGCTGTGTGCGGAGGTGCACCTGCCTAATTGAGTGGTAATGAGCTGTCAGGAGTGCCGTCTCTGCCATTGGCTCTCAGTGGGGCGTCTTCTGCCAGAGGGATGTATGGGCTGGTCGGGTCTGGTGGAGGACACGCCGACTACCCAGCCTCGCGCCTCTTCATTCGGGTGAAAAGCCAAAATGGACGGTGTCTACAATCTACAGAATGTTCACCGTCATTTGTTGATTTTTAACTGGAAGTCAGGTCCCTTGCACTGACATACCTGACGCAAAGTGGTGCCAAACACAGGTTATATTGTGTGTCAAAAAAGTGTCAAAAGAGGGCTCAAGTATTTTGGGAGATAAAGATAAATAAAATACATTTATTTATTGCATTAATATTTATTTTCTGAGAAATGGGTTTCAAAGAGCCAAAGTAGAAGTTTCAACTACTGGAACTCAGCTATTTCGGCATGATATTTGCAGAAACAAACTGCAGGAAAAGTATTACTTTAAAAATGTCTCCAGGAAGGGGTGAATAATATGGCAAAAAAATGATGTCATTATTTATTCATTTTAAATAACTGTTTGGATTTGTCACATTTGCATGATTTTATTCTAGCTTGGGGAATTTCTGGCCAATCTTTGACATTGTTTTTCTTAGCTTTATAACAACAATGATTCTTTCTGTCTTCACATTTTGCAGCACTTTTATTTGGTTCAGCTTTTCGTTTTTTAGACAGTACGAACAAACTTCAACAACAACAAAAGTGATCAAAAACACTGATGATTTATAGCTAAAAAAGCTTTAAGGTGTTTCCATTATTTTGTCCAACCCCTGTATCGCCCACCTTTATCCTTTATCACGACCCACCTGACAGTCTCTCGTGGCGCCCCTTTAAGGGTGTGTATACAACTAAGCAACTTTTAAAGGTTTTTTCAAATGTATTTAAAACTCCAATATTAAATAACACTGATTATTTTATTTTATTTTTTCTGGACATTGGCAATCCTTCAGCATGTAGTCTGTGTTACTGAATCAGCACACAATTACTTTTTCTTGTCCAACCCTATTAGATTGTGAAAACAGGTTTTTTCCATTTCAGTGGGGAAAACATGGAGTCCTTTCACCTCAGATGTCTCTATGCCTCTGCTCCACTTGCCGCTTGTCTGTTTTCCTCTTCTTTTGCTGTACATGGGGATGAAAGCGTCCTGGCTTAATAACATCTCTACATTCTATATTCCGTAACCTAGTCCCCCCCGCCCCGCCCCGCACTGCGACATCAGAACACCCCAGTGGTTGCAATTTTTATATTCATGAAACCTGTGAAACCTTGTCGTTTTAGTCCTGAGCAGGGAAATTGTGGACATTTGTGTTAAGTTACACTGTTCAATTGAGTAGACTGAGTAATTATTTGTGGAGTAATAGTGAGCAGAAAATAAATAGCCACTTTGCAGCAGTGAATTGTGCCTGATGGCCATGTGTTGATACTCTCACCAGGGAGAGTGAAAACCTGCTCTACTGGCTAAGTATCTGATTAAGATTCACATGATGGAGCTGCAGACGCTTTAGGATAGTGTGTCTCCTGGGCAAAGATAGTGAGTAGAGTTAAGTGTCAGAGGCAGTTATATTATCACAGTGGAGCATAAAGCCTCTACTGAATAAATATTGCTGGATTAGACTCTGGATTCAGCCGCTGCGCTGAGGTCCATCTCTACAAACCAATTCTTCTGTTAGATTTCATTTTTCTCTCGTATGTTGCTGTAATCTGTTAATGACTGGTAACAAGCCAGTTGCTCTCAGTCCTCCCTGAAATATTTTCATTCCCTTATTCACGTGTTTACTGTTTGCATGGCTGGGATTCATGGTGGAGCTGCTGTTACTGCTGCCTGTCGGTAGCAGGTTCAATCAGACCAGGTTGGAGTTGATGTTCTCCCTCCATTTAAACACTGACTTGGTTAAATCTTCATCAGGTCACAGATGACCGCAGATTAGTGGCAAGTGGCAACAAGTGGCATTTCTTCGGGACTTTCTTTCAATAGTTTCAAGTTTGGTTAGATTACATAGCTAAGAAATGCGCCCCTTCATGTCCTTTGGAATGTTTAAATTGGCACCACTTTATGATGCCCAACCTGCATGGGGACTAATCGAATGTTCTGCTAGACAGAATTTGGGGTTTCCATTGACTGCTTCCAATGATCATGAAGAAAAAATGACTCAGTGCTGGTCTCTGATGCACGTCTCCAGCTCCTCCTGGCTGAGTATGGGCTGCGGACTCCCTGACTTTGTCTTCTCAAGCAATAGTTAAAGGATCGTGGTAGAAGCTCTGCTTTCTCATCAGAGCTTCTGATCCTCTCAGCTCTTTCGGTTGGGCCAGTCTGGATCTGAGCTGGGTCCCCAGTTTCTGTTGTCCCTTCCGCTCATCACTTACTCTTCTCCATGCCTAAAAGACGTGTCCATTCCAGATGAAGGCTTTCACTCCATTTCCCCATCAGCCTCAAAGCGATCTTCTTTGTGGCATGTCTCCGCATTCTTCCCTGCCTTCATGTTAGTGAGATGACCAAACATGTTGTAGGAAGTGCTGATTCTTTGGGGCTCTGGGGTTTGTTTTGTAGGATGGCATCTGCCTAGCTGATGTTGTGCTTTGTTTGGATCGATGAATACAGCTGTTGCATGTTGCATCCCTTCAAATAATTCTTCTGGAATCTTTTCAGGCCCATTTGTGCCAATGTTAGATCCCACATCCCTGTAAGAATACATTTCCCCCCCACAGCTAGCTACAGTTGAGATTTGGGCAAGTACTCTAACCTTATCTATTGTCTCTCAAGTGTATACTGTAAGCAGCTTTGGAGGCTTTATAGAGACTTAGCCGTCAGTGGTGCCGCTCCTCCATCGGAACATTTGGACCTTTGGCAAGTGTCAGATTTTCAGCAGCATGTTAAATATCTTAACCCAGTTCTTTTCCCCTCATCCTCTCTCTGTCTCCTCCTTCTTCCCTCTGTCCCTGCCATGCTAACAAGCCGACTGTGATCCATTTTTCATGTGTGCTGTTGTTAGCCTCCGCCACTTTTATACCCCCCCGCCCCCTTTGCTTTTCTGAGTCTTATGCCAGCCAGTCGCTTGGTGCCTGAGCCCTGAGGGGGCACAATGGAGAGGAAGCCAGAGCAGCTGCACATCCGATCCATCTGGAAAACGACTCGTAGATGCATTGTTATGAGGTGGCAAGAGCTATTTTGACAAGTATGCCCTTCTTCATTGGCTGGCCTGAGTGTCATACGCATTTGGTCCTGGCTTCCACCAACCAATCGTACGTGTGATGGTTTCTGCCCGTCCCTAAGTGCTGCAGAGGCCATGGAGTGCTTCCAAGTACTAAATAATTGTCCTTTGTAAATGGAAAGCAGACATCATCTTTTTTGATGTCTCATATATGCGTGCCTTATTTCGGATGCGGTGTTGCAGTCACATTTGAAAGCGTTTTGTGCTCTCCATGTAACAAGAGGGAGACCAATCAAAACAATAAATGCGGTTCCTTTTGACAAAGCCCTGGGCCCACAATTGTCAAAAGATGTAAGCTGACTCATCCGCACAAGAAGGGCATGTATCCCTGTAAGCAAGGGGCATAAGCGATGATGAATCTCTCCCCTCAGTGCTTGCCCCTCTACGCTGAGCCCACATGGATTAATTGCGCTGTGAATTTGTACTTTAGGCCCATTATTTGTATTCCTAATGAAGAATTTTGCTATGTCTCGATCATCTTCTGTACACCACGTTTTACCCTCCAGAAAAAAAGGCTGAATTGATTAGCAAATATCCCACCAACTGAGAAATAACATGCCTTCTCCCTAATTGGTTTGTTTATCTTGAGCAACAGACTCTGGGTTTGTTTGGACGCTGGCTAGCATCCACACTCTGCACCGCTCCTCGCCGTGATTACTCACCTTGGGAGGAGGCTGCCAGAGCAAGGTTGATGTTCCCTGCATCCACATCAGGCTGCCGTTCTCCCCGCTTATGTGACATCATTTGCCAAGACAGATTTGTTACAGGAAGAATAAATTCTGCCCTTAAAAAGGGATTGATTTAAGGACAGGTTGTGAGTGGAGGGAAGAAAGGCGACAGGAGGAATGGGGAGGGGGCTCCCAGACACATTTCACCAGTGAGAGGACTTGAGCCAGAACCAAACAAGCTGCCAGCATGAGATGAATTTTGGCTTCATGTATAATTGATAAACTGTGTGTTCTAGGTGTCAGCTTTAAAGCGCATGCTAGGAAGCTACTTTTCATCTCTCTCACGGGCGTCATTTTTATTTTGTCCTCCCCGTTTTCTGGCTTATCTTGTGAGTTCAGAAAGTGCCGCTTGAAACGATGGCTTTCTTTGAAGATGCAGGGAAAAAAGTGTGTAAAAAAGCACACCCTGTTCCTGCACTTAATACGAGTGCTCGTCCAGGGCAGATAGCCATCTGCAAAGATGACTGTTCATCCTGTGTTATCAGGATTAGCCATCTCCCTTTTGACACCTCGCACATGAATATTAGCTGTAGGAGCCTTTATCCTGCTGAAAGCAACATAAAGGGATTAATGCAGCGCTTATCCCTCTGGAAATAATGCCCGTATTGAGCAGATTTGACTCTGCAAAAGCTAATGATGACATTGAAAGGAGCGAGCGGAAGTAATGGCGCATCATCTCGTGTCATGCAGCAGAAGGACTGATATTTGCACTCAACTGTATTGATTTGGCTCAAGGTGTTTTTCCCTGCCGCGTTGTTACTGAATCATCAATACAGGCCTATTGCACCCTGTGTAGTTAAGAAAAATACTTATCTCCCTGTGTGTTCCCTTGCATGTTTTATTTCATTACTGCTATGGAATTAGCCATGTCAAATGTGTTCCTTTAACCCATAATAATATTAGGTTGACTAGGGTAATCACACCATCGGATCATCACCATAATAAATAACCATATTTATTGGACAATAGTTCTTTACAGCGATAAAAAAGAACTTATTTTGTTATTATTATTATTACAATTTAGCCTCACTTTCCTTCATTTAAAAAATTGCTTTCACTAATAACGAATTTAAGGCGGCACATTGGAGCAATGGTTAACACTGCTGCCTCTCAGCAAGAGGGCTCAGGATTGGAATCCAGCTCTGGACATTTCTGTGGAGTGGAGTTTGCATGTTCTTCTTGTGCCTGTGTGGCTTTTCTCTGGGTACTCTGGTTTCCTCCCACAGCCCAAAGACATGCTCACTAGGTTAACTGGGCACTCTCAAATTGCCCCTAGGTGTGTGTGTGTGAATGGTGTGTGTGTGCCCTGCGATGGACCGACGACATGTCCAGGGTGTGTTCCTGCCTCTGGTCCTATGACTGCTGGGATAGGCTCCAGCACTCCCCACAACACTGAAGAGGACTGAGCACTGGTTAACTGAAGATGCATGTGTTAACATATTCGTGTGGCATATTTAATGCTGAGGATTGTGACATTTTCATATATTTACCCTTTCACCCTTGCTTATACTTCCACATTCCCACATTCATTTTGCGATAGATGTTTCATGAACATTGAAACATCAATATTGCTCCAAATATGAACTTGATGTAAATATCCTGGTGCCACTGCAATGGTCTAATTGATATAGATTTTCCACAGCCGGTAGCACTCTTGAATCTGACTGGTGTTTGGTTTGCTTAGGATGCACACCTGCGTGGGGGGGCTGGACCTCTGAGTCGTACCTTAAATCAAACACAATGATTGTAATAGACTGAGAGACTCTCCTTGAACTACCAGACATGATTTGATTATGAAGAGGTTAAACAACCGCATTAACAAATCTGTCAAATATGAAATAAGATGTGCCGCACGCAGGGGCAGGCAAGTGGCCGTCAGCACCACCTCAGAACACCCACTGTGTTCCCTTTTGGAAAATGACTGCTCCCCCAACGTGTATTTTTTTAGATGACACGGCAGTAACCATATCAATCACTGCCGCTTGGATCTCACTCCCAAGGCCTTGTGTTGAGCTCTGCTACAGTAAGTGCTCTCTGCGCCGAGACTTCTAATGGCTCTGCCGCTCAGCCCAGCGGCCCAGCTTCTTTAATGAGCTGATAAAGGCCCAATTATTGAGGCCAATCTAATTTTTTATTTGCATCTTGTTTCGCCACGCACATGGTCTGTGGTCACCGGCAGAATGACTGGTCTCATCTGCTACCTGCCTTTGTCTATACTGATATCCTGTGTTCTCCAGGTATGTGATGTAATCCACCTGGTCCTTCACTTGGAAAGTGAAGTCACATGGGGCAAGCAACATGCCCCAGCATGGGTAAAACATTGACTCAGTCATATATTTTTAATGTAGCCATGAGCGATGTGATGCTGTCTAAGATCGCCAATATTTGCAAAGTCGGACGGATGCAGTTTTTAAAGCACTTCAAAATGCTCCTCCATAGTTTTGTGAGTCTGAGAAGTAAATCTTTCTGTCATTTGACAGTTTGGTTTTGTGTCTAATGGCTGGAATGTCTCAGCTCGTCTCATACTTTTGAACCCAAAATCGTCTCATAGGGTGATTGTATTGTCACACTCCTAGGAACCATATTTATTTGTTTTTTCAGATCTCAATGTGATTTATCATGCAAATAAGAAAAGCTCATTGGTATAGTACAGAACTCGTTTCATTTGGTTTATGTGATAATTGAAAAGCAAGGGTGGTATTTCAGATATTATTTTATGATGACTGAACTCAATACTGCAAATTGTTGCTGTGCTTTGTGACAGTTTATTTTCATGTGTGATGCCACGTTTGTCCTCATCTTGACTTTGGGTGCAGTGAGTGAACGTGTCAGTGTTGCGATGTCAAACGTCTAATGTTTATTACTTACTTTTTACAGTGTTTCATTTCAGCGCAATTCCATTTTTTTATTTGCTTGTTTTCTCTGAAAAGATCAAACGAACTGGCTGGTGAGACGGATATGAAGTGGTCACAATGTCATGGCTGACGTTTGGGCTGCGACACACTCACTGTGCTCTTGTGTGCGTGTTAGGACACAGGAGATGGACAGATTAGATTAGATACACTCAATGCGGCTCGGTCCTGGCCGTTTGTGCATGGAATTTGATTTAGTTGTGAGTTTTGAGCCGGACTGCGGGGCGGCTCGGGGCACGGTGATGGGTGAGGGGACAGACTGACAGTGACAGTGGGGTGGTAATGGCTCTGAATGAGGAGGAATAGTTCCTGTTAGGCTCCACTTGCAGATGGAGAGCAGAGAATCTCTGTCCAAATCCACAACAAAATGAATTCTACTCCACACCTGCGGGAGGTGTTCATTACTCAAAACTACAATTTGTGGTTATTTATAGTTTTCCCATCCAATGTGATGGTAAAAGATACAGGAACACTGTGTTCACACAAATCAATCATTTTCACAGCTGCAACAACAACACCACCGCACAAACAATGGGACTCTAATCACTGTCTCCTGGATTTCACAGACCTTTTCTGTGGTTGTTGTGTGTGAAAATGCCTCCATTTGCGGCTTTATTATTTTATTTTTCCTTACGTATTATCATTATTACAAGCAAAATACAGTCAAGGGAATGTGAAAATGACAATATTTTTTGCACTATTTGTCATTTGTCCGTCATCAAAGACATTTTTAATACTACAGAAACATTATTTGAAGCAGCAGTATATAGAAATACTCACAAATCAGAAGAGGGTTCATAATTTTGACTCTTTGAAAATGCTAGTCATCTTGCTTTTAGAAGTTTGCTGACTGATGGAAAGCAAAGGCCAATAGCTCTAATATATAATAATAATTGTATAATTTCCTTTCTAAGTTTTTCCATCTATCCATTCTATTCTCTTCCAGACTGCGTCTTTTAATACCCAAATCTTGATGAGTTTCCTGCTTCTCCTGGCCCTTGTCTCCCGCTCTCATTTGCTTCATCAGCACTTCAGTATACCTGCGCACACTGTGCTCTCAACCTGCACCCTTCATTTATTCTCATGTCATGGGATAACTTCATACTTCAAAATAAGAGGTGGGCCCTTAGGGAGAGGGGGAGTCATGCACTTGACTCTACTTCACCAACCACTCACTGCTGGTCCGCTTCATTTATATATATATATATATATATATATATATATATATATATATATATATATATATATATATATATATATATATATATATGCCCTTGTGACTTAGCTGATACTTTTCTTTGAGTTCCTTTTAGATTTATTTGTCAATAGAAGCGATTAGTACAAAACACTTGTTGTTTTAATAGTTAAAATGATCTAATTTGCTCATAAATCTGTATTGACAATATGTGGCATTCATATTTAAAAACCTGCCAGAGATTTTAAAATGAAATATTCAACTTTGATATCACTATTTCAAAAGGTTGCAGCTTGAAAATGGTTAGAGATGTAAATGAGAAGTGACCAAGAGTTTGGGATGGGAGTAAATTCACTCATTGAATTTGTATATGACATCATCAGGCTGCGTCTTTGGTCAATTACAAAGGGTTTGCAGTTATCGCTGATCTGCTGGTTATAATCCTCATCTTTCAAGCCACGATGATGATGGCTACGCATGATCACTGTTGCTTTTCTCCTGGCTTCTAGCACGTTAGCCACTATTCCTGTCTTTTAGTTTTATTCCCATTCACACTACCTCTATTACACTTAGTGATGAATTGATCTGATCATTGAGCACAGTGAAGTAAAGCATCAGCTCACGTACAGAATCTGCTGCTTATAGACTGTCGGTGTGAAGGAACTGGTGTGTTTAAATCCGGTGATGCTGCAAGGGGTTAAGTACAAGGGGCACATCCCTCTGGAGCGGCATTATTAACTATGTTCTGGGGAGTTTAAGCAGCACTGCGTAGTTTAAGAATACTTGTTTTTAGTGTAGTTGCTCTGGTCCTGCAACATGGCCAGACACAGCTACACTACACAAGCAACTATGAAGTGGAAAAGGGAATTCTAGTACATTGTGCACTCAGTGTTAAAATCAGGAGCATATGAAGACAGGCAGTGATCAGCAAAATGTTTTTTGTTTTTCTAGTTGACCGAGACAGGCTTAACAGCAACAAACTGGTATTTCTCAAAATGTTCTAGAATGACTCGATGCTTGTTGAAGTTGACGCAGGTCGCCTAACTCAGTAGCTCCATGAGGATCGTGGAGTGCCTGCCACCGGGTGACGATTGTGACAGAAGACTTGTCCAAACCAGACAGTGCATCGGCACTGCTAATGAAATGAAATTGGCTCTAGCCTATTTTCTGTATGATAGCATCTGCATATCTGAAAGGTGCACTTTCAGCATCTGAACTCTCCAGTCAACCTCGTTTTTTGCTGGGGTGTGACACTTTCTCCTAACTAACTCTGGACCGGCCTCGAGGCCGAACATTCTCCTCGGCCATGGAGAATGACACAGCCTCATGCTTCCGGAAAGGAGCCTGGTGGTCACATGGGTTGTCGGATCGCAGAGAGAAAGCTACGTTGTCTCATGGTTCATTTTAGTAATAGAGTCATACTTTGCGATTTATGACTGAAAATAAGTAGGTGAACTCTGGCATGCTGGTGACAATACCTTTGAGAGAGTGCACTGGCCAAACGTTTGACCCAGTGCCTGTGGTTGACCAAGAGGATGCAGGGACCAGCCCAGAACTAGTGGGAGCCAGATCAATAGTGGATTCAGAGTTATTCATTCATCATTAAGCAATGAATGTATGTTTATTTCATCCGCCTCCAATACATTGTAGTTCCATTTGTTTGACTTCCACCCCCACTATATAACATTGTTTCTCTTACATTTCACAGTGCAATCCAAATTTCTTCTTACCTTTGAAAAGCTGCAGAGGGAAGAGCAGTTCTTATGCCATGTATGCAGCAAAGGTCCGGACCCAAATGCACTCTGTTACTGACCACAGAAGACTCGGACAATGAGATTAAAGTTAACAGATACATTTTATACATAAAACAAACAGATCACACACAAAAATGAGAACCTCAGGCGCCACAGCAAAGTAGAGCGAGAAGACAACACGCAGGGAGAGGAAAAAGTATGAAACCGAAAACAGGCAAGAATCAAACACAGCGGTAAAACGAGGAGAACAAAATGCACTCAGAAAACGCGCTCGGTGGTGGAACACTCACACTCACACACACACGGAGGAAACCAGAACAGCAGAAAATGTGAGTAAACAAACACTCCCAAGGAAGAGCAATCACGCAGTGTAGGATCACGTACGGAGGTAGATAACAAAAACAAGAGCGCTCCAGAAGGGAGTCTTACCAAGGCAGGGAACCAACAGGTGTCTGGCACCAGGAAGCAGATAAGGAGGATGGCTGATGGCAGAATTGAGGAGGGGCTACAGGAAGAGGAAACCGAAACAAACAGGGGACAGACGACAAAATAAAAGCACACCAAATCACTATGACAAATGCGCCTTATTCCCACTTTTATGTATAATTCTATGCTTGTCTGTGTGAGGTCCGTTGTGTTGTGTGCTGCTGTTAGTCGGTTACTATAAGTCTCTGAAGTCTGTTTTCTAGAGTAGGCTTTTGTGTCAGATACATTTTCTTAAAAACCCTCATGTTGTATAGGTTTTTTTATCACCTGTTTTTGTGATGTCTTGGTCACAAATACATGCTGCTAAATGTATTTCAACTGCGATTTTTTTAGTTGCATCCTGTTGAAGGTTAGAGGTCAAGTAATCTTGTACATTGACACAAGTAGAAGCAAAATCACATCGGAGAGATGTATTTCTTTTATTCATCCATTTTGATCTATGAAAGTGAAACATCATGTCTAGAACTTTGGCTAGGGAGCTTCGCACTTCATGAAAAATGCAACTGCTCTGCTCCTCGTCTAACTCTTGCTTCTGATACTCTTGTCATATCATATCCATGTCATGCCAGTGTGCATATTAATTATGTAGCAGCCTTCTAGAAGAGACAATGCTGTGGCTCAACCGGACGACCTATATAGATGACTCACAAGTCTCTGGGAGAGACTTAATCAAGTAGGAGGACTGTGCTAAGCTGAACTCTTCAGTTCTGAAATCTCAGACAGATGTTGAGGTGGGGATTCGTTGAGCAGAAATATACTCTTTGCTCTATTATGACTTAACAAAAATAATACAAATTATGTATCTTGGTCATGCTCAAATACTGCCGGGGATCTTTTTACATTAGATGTCCTTTATTGGTCCCACAGTGGGGAAATTCGACACATTGTAAGCACATTTATGAGTACGTATAAAGGATTCAAGGGGTCCTCAAAACTGGTGCCAGGTCGACAACAAAGAAATAAAATAAATGAACACGTAAATGAAACTATAAAACTGTGCAGTACAATCACTCAAGTGGAGATTTGTGAATGCAGTCTCGAGATGAGAGTTGGTAGAGCTATTAATTCAGATATTTATGAAGCCATCATGTCTAATTTGCACTGGCCTCTTTTGCAATTTCGTCTCAATTCAGGTGAAGAGTCTCCTGCCCAGCACACAATGCTCACTCTGCTTGCATTGTTCACGCTCATTGGAAGAGACACTAAGTGAATGAGTCCCGGTGCTCAAATAATGTGCCGCACTGCTTCTGTCATATTTGCTGCTGTGAACAGCCTCCCGATTTAGAGTTCCCTGCTTTGCTTTTTTTCTGAGTTTGTCACACAAAAAGACGACTTTGCACGGCACAAATAAACTGTGGAATCCATCCAAGAAACGTACGTCAACACGATGTCGGTGCTCGACAGATAAAGCAGCTCGCATACTATTCCCGGAGACGGGGGAGGAACACTCTTCAGAGGTAGGGCTGGTTTCCACATGCTGCCCAGACATACTTGCACATATTGAGTTTGTCTGCGCTCATCTTTGAAGATGCCAATGTGTCAGCCACATGTAACCAGCCACCCAGCGTGAGCCAGAGCTTCTCAACTGCCTTTCTCACGGGTCTTAAATGGCTGCCAGTGATCTTCAGTCTGCCTGTGACGCTGGCGCTGCTTTTCACAGGACAGATTAGTTTTTGTAAGATAGTGAATCATTTATCTTCCAGCGAATTGGCAGTGTAACCACTTCTGGCTTGATTTTGACTCCCAATATTTTATGATCCCTATCATGGGGCAGCGTCGCTGAACCTGCCATTGATTTAGTGAACCCTGTAGAGTCATGGCGCCCAACTGAACTTGTTCAAAAGTTTCTTTTTTTTTTTTATGAATTCATACAGAAGAAACTGTATTAATTCAGTCATCTTTTTTTCTTCTTCTCCTTTTCCTAATCTTTTCTTTTCATCCATACACGAGTCTAACAACAGATTGATTCATCCTGGTGTGAGGTGGTTGCCAACTTCAGCTCCAGTCATGCTGTGATGAAGGAAGACTGCGGTGCGACATGAGCATGAGATTATTCCTATAACACGTTTGAGAATGCTGTTCACAAAGTGCTCTTACAGATTTTATAATGACTTATCATCGTTGGTAAAGGTCAATGACCAAACATTTACCTTCTTCCTGAGGCCCCCAGTCACTGAAAGATTCACTCATCAGAGATGGTGGTGTTATTTACAATATTATATACAATATATACAATATTGGTGGCCCTGCCCACTGTATGTTGTACTTAATGATAACAAATTCCTAATGATATTCTTCAAAGGTGACTTTTACGGTACAAAATATAATCGGAGAAGACATTGTCTCTGCGACCACAAAGTTTGTTGTTGGCTTAGCTTGTTTTATCATACGGTCCGTGGCTGCTGCAGGCTCGACAAGTGGTATTGCAGAGTTGTACTCAGCCTGCCGTTGTAAGCGTTGTTGTGTTGAGTCATGCGACTTCATGTTTTTATTGTACTCTCGTGTGGCTCGGGACGACACGTCAGAATGGTCAAATCCAAACCACAACTTTGCCGGCAATGCTGCTCATTTCCTATTTAATATGTATTAGTTATGCAAATTGAGAATCAATTTGGACCAAAATCTGCCCTTTATAATCATTTGATTCGACATTACCTAACAGGACTTAGTGCCGTATTTTTCTCTTTTCGTGCTCAGTTGAACGATGAAATATTTAGCTGTAGAATTCAATTTCACTCCCCTGATTGGTCCAGAGACTGGTCCAGTGATCTCTCAGCACTTGGCAGCAGCTGTTTGTGACATTGGGAAAAAAAACAAAACAGAGACATTTTCTGCAGTTGACCATGTACAAACAAAAACATGATTAACACGTGGATAGCCTTGAGCCAATGCATTCATTGGGTGTTTGTCAATTTAAGTTGAATGTAAAATGTAATGTGTCTTAAGGCGTTGAGGCAATTCTATTTCTTATACACAGAAAACATTAAAAGTTTATGATTTGAATATGTGGCCATGAGTGGAAAGAACATCATTCCAGTGGGCCACACACTGAACACGCTGCGCTCTCTCCTGACCAGTACCCTACTGCCTGTCGACTTCTACTAACAGGCAGAGGCAGACTGTTGTCATTAACCAAATAACCAAATACAACCAATTTAGCTCAGTGTGATTTACCTACTAAGTTTAATGAAACATCAGAAGCTTGACCCTACGTTTGTAATTATTTGAAACCTTTGTCAAGTCGTCTTGTCAAGGCTTCTAAGTTGAGCAGGATATTGTGTGTGATGGACATAGTACTTCTGTGACATAGCATTGTAAACTCAATTCCATCAGTTCCTGAAGACTGCTGTGAATATATTGTACTCTTCTATAAATATTTTTGTTTGCAAAGCCAACAGCGCGGAGTGTTTTATGTATTTTTGAAAGGAAGTATTTTTACCTGAGTCTTGTTTGCTGGCTTTGACTTCTGATTTCGAACAGAAAGATACCACATCAGAGCGTGACATATGCAGGGAGAGGAGGCTTTGGTAAATTTTCCTGTGCAGAGTCATTTTCTAGTTCAGCATTTTGGAATGCCAGTGTAGTGGTCCTGCAGTGAGGTAAGTCATGTTTCTGGTGCTCATGTCAACATGTGAGTGAATGGTGGGGGTGATGTGTTCCTTTTGTGGCGCTGTGACAGTGCAGAATGGTCCACTTTTAGGAGCTCCCCTCCATCCTGTCAAGCTGCTAACTGCTAATGAATCAATCTCTGTGAAACATTTATGCGTGCCCCCGCCTTCTTCGCGTGAGGCCAATTAGAGCCTGGGGGACCCCTGCTGTCTGAGTCAGGGAAGCCCCTGGCTTTGTCATATCAATATTCCTTTGCCGATCTCCAGCTGGGGCGAGTCCGGCTGCTCTTTCCACACTCACTCATTTGCATTCAAACAACATGTGCCGGAGATGACATACTGACTGCCTCCTCCTCTTGTTCCTGTCTTCTTCTGTGTTTTTACCAAAGAAAGAGCTTTTGTGATTTCTGGCATGCCAAGGAAGTGTCCTCTGAGGATTACACTGGCTAAGCCTTTATCACTCCAGGAAATTCACTGCCAGCACAAGAACCTGGTTGGAGTCAAAAATTCAAGGGGAAGTGTTATTCTTTTTAAGTTTCTCCCTATTCCCATGGAAGGTTATTACCAGTTTCAAAAAGGAAAAAAATAGGGGGATTCTTTTTTTGGCTCTCAAGTTTTCTCGTAACACCATTTCGTATTTCATTCCCAATATTTTTTTTCCAGCTGCCTGGTGGAATTTCAGAAGTGGAAAATGTGAAGGCAGGTGCTTGAGAGAAGAGGGGAGAGTAAGGGGGCTTAAGGGGGGAGGCTTTGCTCACTGGGAAGAGATGTTAAACATCCAGGGGGAAATGTTTGTTATTCTAATGGGATACCACCATGGTAACAGCTTTTAGAGACTCCCAAGGCTTTGTGTGCAGTGTATGTGCGCTTTCATCAATCTCAGCTCATTTTCTTTGGGGATTAGCAAATCAAATCCATCCTTTCCCCAAGTCGCCACCTGCACCGCCAACAGTCATAACATTTCACAGTCTGGTCATATGTGCAAAAGTTCAACTCCAAACTAGACCCCCTTGTCTAAAATGTTTTTTGAATAGAGGTTTCTTAAATAACTGGTAGCAACCCTCTGTTTTTCCAACATGAATCAAATATCACTTCAATCTGAGAAGGTTCCGTAAGCAGGGACACAGGACACAGTGCAGCTCCAGTGGGTTGATGTCAGGCTCTGTTTTCATTGTCATCTCGGAGGCGTGGGGGCGCGTAATAGCAGACATTATAATTCATGTGCAGTGTGCAATACTTAGTGATCTATCTTTATTGTGATCATTCAACTGATGTTGAATAGGATTAAAGAAATAATAGCAATTTGAAAATTGATCAATAAAAATAAAATGTTACTTTTAAGATTTTGAAAATTATCATGTGATCGTCATATGAATATATAATATTATATATATTATTTTTTATTAGAAAATATAAAAATAGATAGAAAATACAGTGCTTGGTCTGCATCGAATTTCGTTGAATTCGTTCTATTGTTCTCAGTGGTTGGGAAAATGATCACATGAAACGTCTGTAACAATAAAGGGCCGTGTCACAAAAAGTCAGACAATGAATCTATAATAACATAGATCTTATTTCTTCATGAATGAATCATTTATTTGTTTAAAACTTCTAATCATTCAGTCGTGGTTGGTTATTGAACTCTTTATTGGCTTTTGTAATATAATTCTTTAACAATAGAGAGACTTATCGTACCCTTCATGACTTTGGTTCCAACAGCGACTGCCTCACTTCTGCTCTAGTTCTACTAAAGGTAAAGGTATGGTCTACTGTGTCAAGGTTAAAAAACTAAAAAGGAAAAACAGGGCTTTCATTGAATAGAGGTGTGTCAGAGGGTTTATTGGAAATGATTACTGAAGGAGGACCACATTAACGCTGCTTAGCTAAATGTTCAATCCTTGCTCTCTTCGCTGGCGCTCTAGATTAAACTGCATTGACAAAAGCTGTGGTAGCAACTTTTTTTTTTCTTGCCACAATATTTCTGAAGGCTCTTGGCTGAAGCCTTCGTAAGACTGGAGGAGCTAAGTAACCTGCTGAGATTGGAGAGGACCTGCTGCTTCTGTGTAGACAGAAACTGGCTCAGGCGTAAGAGGTAGAATAGATAGTGTAGCGAGGCCCGTTCTCCAAAGTATTACCGACACATCCAGGGGAACATGGACTCATTCCGACGCACAATAATGTCAATCTCTCAGTTCGATCGGAAGAAGCCAGAAAAAACAAGTCCATAAATCAGAGCACCAAGGATGCCTTAGTTTTAGCCACTGAGTTCTGATCAAACAGATTCTTGACAGGACTCAAAATCATTGCGGGATCTGCAACCTGACTCTTTTCTGTGAAACAACCAGAAAATCTTGTCACAGATTGGGATAATGAATTGTGCTATTTCCAGGCTTAATGCCTTTTACAAGGGTTTTAAGGCATTGAACTAAAGTCATTTACAAGTCGTCATGAATAGAGGAGCCCGGCCTGATGTGGAGCCTTCGTGTTAAAAGGCTCCAATAATTTGTAAGCCGCTCTCAGTCTCCTTCTTCCTTCTTTCCCCTTGCAGATTTTCTTAAGTGGCTTATGTGAATTGCAATTGGCACATGGAAGGCAGGAGTGTACAGAACACATTTCCTCCCGGCTGTGACCAGCTAACAGAGCGTTGAACTGGTGCGTGTGGTGATGGAGAGGTTTCACACAGCACCGCCGTGCTGTGGGAGTGGATCTGACCTCCAGCTAAGCCCCCGGCCGGAACAACCTTCAATCAAACTCCCAACACCACTCTCTTATCTACTGGCATTTCTGTCTCACACAAATAGCCAAGATGTGGTACAGTTGGCTACATGTCATATCTGCTATATCTGCCCTCCCTCCATGTGAAATATAATGCTTTTAACTTGCCTTGGTTATTTTTTCCATCTGCAGCGGAGACAGAGACCGGTGTGTTTGCTCGTCTTGGCCAAAGGCCAACAGCTCTTTCTGATATAATCCCCACCATCGATCAGACTTTGTTTACTCTAACATGGTTTCTCTTCCCTGCAGCAATTAGAAGGCAACCTTCCACCCCCAGCTCCTCACACCAGCTTCATCCGTTTATTTTTCTCTTGAGCGCTAATTTTTCATGCTGAGGCTCAGCTTTAATTGTGGGGGTGTGTTAAGTAATGTATACCCGTTTAGCTGCTCTGACATAGTGCAAATGAAGTCTTTTTGTTTTGAAAGTTTTTACTGTTGTGTTATCTCATCGTTCCAGCATTTGTTGATCATTTGCACAATGTTCCCATCTGAATCATTTAGCTTTAAACTGCTGTTGTGACATGATAAACATGTCTGACTGGAAGAGAGGTACTTCTCTGTTTGAGGGCCTTTTCGACAAGTCTGGTGTGGGATTATGTCTGGAGAAGGGCCGCATCAGAATTTCTCTTCCTCATTATTTATTCATGAATATTTATTTCTATCCCACATCAAACATACAACTATTTCATCATTAACTTGAGCTGATGGATCGAAAAGGAGCAGCGGGAAGAACTTACAGAGTCCTGTAAGTAAACTTGAGTGTAGACTGATGGATCACTATAATATGTTTACGAGCCATACATCTTTTTGACCGTGATGTTACACTTCCCTGACCATTCTTTATGACTTCAGAAGGTTTCTGAACTCTCAGTCAGTCATACTCCTCATAGCTTGCTTCCCCTGGTGATGCGGCAGCGTCCATGGAAAGCCTCCTCTGGGCTTTTGTAGATCAAAACACACGCAAAACCCTCTTCGAACTGAACTCTCAACTTTGCAGGGAAGAGATGGTGTCCCTCACTCTTCAATTCCAGGAATCTCTTCCTCGCCACTTGCTTCTAATGGGATACGTGAGCAAAAAAATGCCACAATATCAACACAATTGTAACAATAGTGGCACAATCATTCAACTTCCTCTTAAACGTTATTTCTTTTGTGTTTGTTTGGTTTTTTTGTAAGAGAACTTTTAGACAGTTACTTTCCCTGCTCATGCAGCTCACTCTCTCTGCTGGCGTGGCATTTTCAGGGTGGTGGATGCAAAGGTGGAGGACAGGTTCCTGGTATTACCCCCTTTCGCAGATGTTCAACTTTATCCACACAAGTCATGGTTATATACCGCTACATGCTCCATTCAGTGCGCCGTAGCTACTCCTCTTCTGGCGACATCCTCACTCCCATGGCATGTATACATATATTGACTTTAGGAAAGTGGATTTTTGTGTCCTATACTGACACCTTCAGTGTTGCATGTTGAGGCATTAGCTTTTCAATTGTAGCGCATGTTCCGCGGCATATACTAACGCGTTGGGCAGTGTGTCATCAGGATAGGCGAGGTTGGGGTTAGATAAGGCAATGGATGGAGCTCCTTTTACTCTACATGCAACAACATGCCCATTGCTATTTAAAGCCCCTCGGTCACAGTGACTCGATTCTGTCACTTAGGAGAAGAGTTATAAATAGCAACTGACATCAAATAGAATAGTCTCCTCGCACCTCGTGCTTTATGCTACGTGTGGAGCGTTTTTACTTGCTCTTGTGTTGAGGGGAATGTTGAGAGCATGCAGCACATGTGCCCTCGGTGGGGCTGAGACCAGTGTTTATACTGAAGATTCGAGTGACCAATAAAGAGCTCTGCAAATTCTTCGTAGTTGCTGTGAAGAATACAATGGAACACTTTACGCCATATTGTCACATGTGCATTTCTAGCAGGACGGTAGGCTGTGACAGCCCTGGTCTGGAGGGCTTCCTTATTAGTCTATGCTCACGGTTTAATTCCATTGTAATTCTGATTTTATCTGGGCGTCATAATTATTCTTAATTCTCTTGTCAACATGATTTACATGGATTTATTTTAAAATGAAATTGGCTTTGAAGCTTGCATAAGTGTCTGCCTAAACTGGTAGTGTGTGTGACGTGTTTGTGCGTTTAGTGAGGTAGTGGAGTTGGCTGACCGACTCTGTTGCAAGGTCTTCCAGTGAAATCTTTACATTTTGACTTCCTCTTAAATCAAATGTACCGTAGGCAAGAATGCCTGTAATGTATGAAAAAATGCTGTAGTTGAATGATTTTGTCACAATGATGACAGTGTCTATCTATCAAACACACAGTCATTACTCACCTCATTTTATACATTTTTGTGGCTGCTGCAGATTTCCTTTTGATTACAGATTGCGGCTGTATGTTCAAAACATTTAAAGGTGACGCCTTTACAGCATCCCGGCTTGCATTGCTGGTTCAACTGGCCCACTGTTGGTTTTTGCATTGTGAGGTCAACAATGAAACATGCCTCAGTCTGCTGTGGTAGTTCTCAGAGCTACAGCTTGATACTAGACATTGATCTATCGGAGGGAGAGTTGCAACACATGTTCCGGCAGGACACTCTTTTGTAGATGTGATGTAGCTTCACTGTTACCTGAATAATGTCTTTTCTTTTTTAGTTTGATTAGCAAAAGTTTCTTGTGGCACTACTGTCCACATGAAGCCAGTTTGTTTCTCAAAGTTCACGTTACTCCACTTTATTGGGGCAACTAGTGTACGTAGTGACATGACCAATCCATTGAAATCTATCCGTTATGAATGTGATCTTGAATGGTCACTGTAAACATTGGCCATCCCACGATGATGTTCTTTAGCCAGACATACAACATGAAGTGCTTTTTCCAGCCTGAGTGTGGCCCTGCAGCCTGGCCTCCTTTGGACCCTCCTCACTGGTGTTTGTTAGTCACTGACTGCTACTCGACACATTAGTGCTAATAAGTTTCTCCTTTTAGTATTACGGAGGACGAGTAGCATGCGAATGTCTCGGAACAATTTTAACTGAACATCTAACACATTTCTTCACCCTGTTACTCGTGCTTTTGGCAGACTTGTCCAACGCCTACTGAATCTCATCTGAATTTTCGGATTGCCAGTTTCTGTTTGAAGTGCGTGAACAAAAAAAGTAGGACTGGTATATATTTTTTGGCTGCAATTGCGTTCATCTTTGTCTGCTTCTCACGTGGGAGTAGCTCCGAGTAGACCCGGGCACAAACACTTGAGTGTTTTGAGGAAATAATATGTGTGTTTAGACCAGTCAAGAGCAATTTCTCTCGCAACAACTCTGGGAGAATCTAAGGACGAGTAGAGTGGCCAACTTTTAATGGTATTATCATGCATTCGTTTGAAAAAGTGGAAAGCTTCTTCACCATCTTTCCGTTTCTGTCATTTTTCCTCCGTTTGATCTCTCAGATTTTGGAGTCCAGCTGAGGTATTTTCATTAGTTGTGCATGAGCAGAGAAGCACTCTTTGCACAGCGCTGCAATACAAAAGCAATCTCATATTTTAACACAAAATGGCCCTTTTCTCTTATAAGAAAGCCACCAGTATAGCAAACAAATCTTCATTGTTGTGATTCATGCTTCAGTAGAAGTAGCAAACTCTCTGCTCCGTGCATCCGTTTCATCCTCTTTCTATTTGTTTTTTGGGTTTTTTTTTTTTTTTTACGTCATCTGTGTGAATTCAATATTTCACCCTCTCGGTCTGAGTAACAGCAAAAACAATCAGAGATGGATAAACAAGCCCAAGTTTGCAGGCTCTGACGGTGTTTCTCTCCACTTGTCGTTTTATATAGCTGTGTCATTCTTTTTGCATAATTCCACGGTGCATTGGCTTGGCCTGATTTGATTTAGGACCTTCACTTTCAAGGAAATTGGGCTCAGGGTATGAAAGTTCACACTTCTTGCCTCCAGGCAATTGATTTTTCTGTGCTTGATTTTTTTTTTTCCTTCGTGCTGTAGCAATCCCAGCTGGGAGTATAAGCACCATGTTGTGTGTGAGAGGTCCAAAGATACTGAGACCTGAAGCGTGAGCACAGCAGGATTTAATTTAGAAAAGTTAGCAGGCACAAGAGGGACATTTGTTTCTTTAATGGTGAAACAATTATGGAACTCTGTCTCACACAAACTAGTTAGAAGCCAAATAAGTTTCTTCCAGGCTTTTTCAGTATAATTAATTCAAATTGTGCTGTTTGCATATTTTAAATCTGCTGCAAGTAAAGTTGCAGTTGGTGCTGTTCAAAGTGTTTCCATAGTGATTCCATGTTCTCTGGACCTTTACCTTCTTAGAAAAAATGAACAAGTGGAGTTGTTGAAACCCGTATTTTGTACAAATGGGAAGTGGTTTCGAGGAATTAGCGCCATTCTTTTTAGACCTTTTTTAGGACTGACTTATCTTCTCTGCAATTGCGATTAAAATGTGCGCCAAGATGATGAATCAGTGCATTTTCATTTAAAGTGCAATGGTGACAAGGGAAACACGGCAGACAATGCGCAGGTCCAAATACATTTGAAATTGTTACTTGGGTCTCTTCTATTTACAAAACTAAATGACTGGTTAAAACATCCTTGGACAAATTATGAGTTGTCTGTGAGCGTAATAAATCTTTCTACTAATAAATGCTAAGTTTTTTCATTTGTCATGGTATATTTGATCTTCAAGGTGTATCATTGAAAAAGGTGTGTCTTTGAATTTGATGATTAAAAAAGAGCTAAAGTCAACATCGCCACTAGATGTGTTTAAAGTGATGGGTCTATGTTGAGTATGACGATCTATTTGACCCCTAAATCGTAACAAAATTTACACGTGCTATTGCATGTTAAATTCTGTGGATTGGCGCCAGTGAATTTATGAATAATGTGATCACATTCTGTGACTTGTCTGCCTCAAAAGTTAAATATGATTTGAGTGTGTGATGCAGTTTTAGAAGTAACAACCTAAATACAAGAATGTGTAGTCCTTTGCTAACCCACCCGCAGCACAAAATGACTTGGTCTCACTTCAAACTGCCATTGTGGTTTTTTTTTTGTTTGTTTGTTTTGTTTGTTTTTTTTATGCACCACCTGTACAAGAAGAGACTTTTTCAAAGCGTCATCCACAGTGGGAACGTTTGCTTCTGGCACCAGTGTGGTCTCTGTATACGCCACACATGAAAAACCTGTGTTTGATGTAGGCTGCATGTGTAACTATTCCATTGCTTCCAGTGAAGATGGAGTGAAGCATTTTGAGCATTTGATGCACCACCATCCACAGTTTTATAGGGAAAATCGTCTTGATCCCACAATTGTCAGTGGGGCTATCAAGATCACTTATTTATTAGTTTGACATCTTCCACTGCCGCTGCCGTTACATGCGAGAACCCATATATCAGGGGTGGCCAACCAGTCAGAGGCTAGGAGCCACATTGTTTTACTGTGTTGCTGAACAGAGCCACATCCTACAAATATGTAAGGCTGTAAGGCTCACCTGAACAGCTGGTCATGTGACTTTGCAGCAGTATGGCGGTTAAAGCACATCCCTGTGTGTCACCAGGTTGCTGGTCTGCGTCCGTCTCTGGTGCATTTATTTTTAAAAGTCATACATTTTACTGTGATCTTCTTTGAAATATTAAGCGACACAGATAGAAAGGTGCGCAGCATGTATTTATATTTTTATGTGGCTCATGCCACCAATAGCGTGGCCCCAGTCTGTGTGTGAGCGACACTGCAGATACTGGAGCATCTCATGTCGACCCTTCTCTCCACCAATATCTTGAAATTTCGCTCGAGATAGTAGCGCTTAGTTTTCCGACTAATTTTTCGCGGCTCATGTTGTGTTGAGCTGCATGAAACTGGGCAGCCGTTGGCCAGCCCTGCCGTAGATAATGCAGAACGCTCACCTATTATTACTGCATACACAACAACAGTGCAGAACTAGACTATGTGCGGCGTTCACACATCCACAGCAGGCATTACACAAGAGCATAATGGTCCCTCTTGGCTTTGAACTCACCTGGCCAAGCGAATGGTGTTGTTTGCACGTGTTTGTTTACAAGTAGTCAAGAACGCTATTCGATGTGTTCAGTGGGTCTGGAAGAGTTTTCTCAAGTGTTCTCAGAACACATGACATCATCGAGCTTGTCTCTGGTCATGCCTGAAGACCACACATTGGAGATAATTATCCTGCTACACTTAGTGGGCTCACATTTAAGAGGCGCAGACATTAATCAGGCTCGAAGAATGTCTGAAACAGTCGCTATGAAATAAGGACCCAGTTGAATGATTCGCCTTGTTTATTTTATTGCACTCATTTTCTCAACTACTTTTTCACTCAGTGTTTCATTCCTTGGTTCCATTTCTCGGAGACGACATTTGGAGTCAAGTCAAGAAACAAAAAGAAAACCTGAAATAGGGAACCGACTGCCTGTTCAAAGGAGCAGACATGAACTACAGACCACTGCTTCCTTCTGGGTCAGCATAGGTTCGTTTCACCATTTTGGGAAATGGTTGTATGATAATGAATATAAAATAATCCATTACTGGCCACTTTTCTGAGACCAGACTCAGTTAGGTGTCAAAGTCGCTAATCTTAATGTCAGCCAAAATGAATGAAAACTCAGAAATGCCTTTGATGGGGGCCTTGCAACATAATGTCCATGCGTGTGCTCCACTCTCCACATTAGTACGGGTCACTTTAGAGTGTGTTTAAGTTGGGTCTTTCAATTGATTTTCATCTTGTTTGGAGTGTAAATAGAAGCAATATCTGGAGCTCCCAGGTTAAACTTTTGATGCCTTCTCCTGCCACAAACACAGACCCAAGTTATCACCTTGTTTGTCAACATGTTTCAAACACAGCAAGAAAAAGATGGTCTCATGCGTGTGTCCCCACTTGAACACCAGGGTCAGACAATCCAACTAACCAAGAGCAGGCTGCATGCACACCTTGAAATGCCCGAAACAAAAGCCATTTCAGCAGAGTTGACCCTTTTAAATCAAATTAATATCTGCTTTGGAAATGAGTGCTGTGTTATTTACTGTAGTTAGAAGCTGGTAGTTGTGAGTAAAAGTTGAGCTGTTATGTTAGAGGATCTCTCATGGAAATATCTCGAGATGGGCGTTTCGTCTTCATTGGTTTCCTCTTTAAAAAAACAAGATCAGACATCTAAAATGAAAATCGGGACCAAAAAATATAGTCATGTTCTGTCTCTGAAAGTTTAGTGTTGAGTAGAAAGAGTGACTTATTCACCACTGTTTTTAGAGCTATAATATAATGGTTTAGATTCCTTTTTCATTTTTGTTTCCTCCGTCCATCTTTGAAAGCAAGTGATGTCTGCATTATTAAAAGTTCCCCGCCACATTTGGCTGAGGCTCAGCTCACAGTCATAAGTTATTATTAGCCAGATTTTTTTAGGAACCTTGTGTCCTCTGTTCTGAGCGGTGCACTCCCGGCTCTAGCATTGGATTTGACAGCTTTCACACAATATTGTATGAGGGCACTCCCTGAGCTTCTCATGCTGCTTAAATGTAATACGGCAGATGGATAGTATTTGCAGGGAGAGTGGGGGTCTCGCCCTCCCTCTCAGTTATTTTCCTGCCGTCTCCTGCCAGTACCTCAGACATTTCAAGGGAGAGAAATGTGTATCAAATTAACTCTTAGCAACGGGGCCTCTGCGCTCCCTGCCCTTGTCTTTTCAGCAATCAGAGCTTTGTTATTTTACTCTTTCAACCAAAACCAAACTGGATTCAATGGCTTCAGCAATTACCTGCAATTTTCCAAGCTAGTGCGCTAGCTTTCACGAGTCCGACGGTGAACAGGGCAGGACTGTCCACTCAGTTCCTTCTGCTGATGTCGAAGCTATGTGCACTAATTCATTTGTATCCACCGTGTGGCACATTTGGAAATGTTCACTTCCCTGCGACTGGAATGTCTGTTGAGATTTAGTGCATGTCTGTGCTCAGTCTCCCACTCGCTGAAACTAGACACTCTTCTGCAGTGTCGACTTTTTTTTTTTTTTTTCCGCCTTAGACATTCGACCCGTACTTTAATACATCCTCTCTTACCCGCGCCGAGTAGACAACTCAGAGACCATGACATCTGTTTTTGCATCACTGCCTTATATTTTTCCACCAACCCCCTCAAATTCCCCGGCCTCATTTTGTAAGAAACTGCTGGTGCTTAAGCTGGACTGTTTGATTATATGTGTGTGCTGCAAATTAAAAATGATGTTCCCCTTCAGAGGTGCTGAAGGAGGGAGAACTGCCCTCACTAAAATGCTAATTATCTGCTGCATAGCAGACAAGGACACTTGAGAATGTACGTATTAGCCAGTTTTAAGTCTCTGAAAACTAAGCGGCCTGTTCTGGGCTGATCTCCATGCGATGGAGGAAAGAACTGCAGTTTCAATATAGTCCAACATCGATTTGCAAATTGACAACGGTAGCAGGAGACACAAGTGTGGTTTTCTGTTTCATTAGCAAACTATAACTGATTTATAGAGGAGAAGAAAGCGTCCGCTCTGGCATCCGGCTTTGTTTCAGCTCCTCTTAGAAGTAACATATGGTATCTGTAAGGGGCGCCGCTTTTGTGTAGCGTGGTGAATAATTCTGTGGATTACTATTGGCATTTAAATGTGCTCAGCTTCAAATGTTGTCTGTTTTAGATCTTAAGTAAATTCCTTGGCATCTATCTCTCCCACTCAGATGGGCCCTGTCCCTGAGCCAACACATTTTTGAGGCTGAACACTGGAGGCTTTTTGAGAAAATCTGACGCTGATCTTTTGTAAGTTCCCTCTCCAATTCAATCTAATGGAGTGTCATTTCAAGAATAATTCAGTTTTCATATGTTGTTTAAACCATTTCAGTCTCTGTAGAAGCAGCTTTGCAATGGCTTAAATGCCACAAGCCTTTTATTGCCACCGGTATCGGCGAGACAATTATGACCTCCAGTCTAATGGGGGTGTAAAAAGTGCTCAAAGAGGGCAGAAGCTGTCATCAAATTGGAGGTCATGTGCTGTAGCAGTGTGCTGGTGTTGATGACTCTAATCAGACAGACAAATTTCAGCTACATAATGAGATCTTGTAAGGCTTGGAAGAGAAGGAAAATAAGGAAAACAAACTTTGCTGGCACGAGAGCTCCCTCATGCCGTCCTCTGTTTGCAACCGTCACACTCTCACTCCTGAGGCCTTGTGTATTAGCAGTGGACTTTGGCAACCAGTTTGACCTCTTATTGGTGTAATGGTGTTTCAATGGAGCATAGTGTTTCCTCTCCTGTGTCACAAAAAAAGGGGTCAGGGGTTGTGGTTTGGGCGCTATTTGACAATCGTGATGGTAAGGACCAGGGCTGCAACATCTAGTCGTCATTGTCAACTACAATTGAGTCCAACAGTCGGTCGTGACATGGTATTTCAGGGGAAAAAAAATGCTTTTATATGTGTCTTCGCCTTAGATTTAGATTAATGTTCATTGGAAACTTCTGCCATGTGAAGTCCAATGACTCGTATGGGACCATTTCATATTGGACACATTCCTTTCAATATCAATTGATAAGTTATGTTTCAAAACAACATTTAACACTATAACATTGTTTACTACAATTGGCATACATTTTTAAAAATTGTTCTATTTACAACGCTACAATGTTAGCATGTTTGTCAACACGTATGCTTACTTTTCAGCTAAACCGTAGGTACCAGTTGAGTGTCAGAAATAATCATGAGTTGCAGCACCAGTGAAGATTGTTGCTACCTCACAACATGTTGGTATGAGGCCACGGCAAGCAGTAAATCTTGAGTAGCCCAGAACAGGCCGTGGAACGCCGGAAGTGTAATTCAATTGAAATCCCAATGAGTGAACATGCAATGCAGAAGGCTGGCTTCAGCATCTCTCTGGGAGGCAAATGTCCACCTGATAGCAGTCGATATCTGATGCCTCGAGAGCAAAGTGTTTTACTGTTCACCACAGTTCATGAATGCAGCATCTGAGAAAAATGTCGTCCTGGCCTAAAACCGTGTAATATTAAACCCAGGACAGGTCTTTCTTGGAGGATAAAAACAACAGCAGTTTGTGATTAATGTCACTAAGCAGTTGTTAAATCTAGCATTTGTGGCACATTTATGCTGCCCTTGAGTTCCTCGCTGACGCCATTGCCTCCTTTTCCTCATGGCTTAGCAGCCTTTAAGAGCCTCCCCTTCCTTCAGTTTTCTGTGCAGTTGGCTTCCCCCCAGCTTTTTTCAGAAGTGAATGAATTCCTAGATATCCGATAAGCTTCACCAGAACATAATTCTTAATGGAAGAGAGAAGAAGAGGCAGATGTTATCAGCACAGTTGAATTGCCTCGCAGTCAGATCAAACATCCTAAAAGTGCAGAGACTTCGCAATCACGTTGTGAGGTTGTTGCACATTTATCATCTCTGCCAGCTTAATTGAAGTAAATGAAACCAACGGGTCTTTGCAGTGTGAACAGAACTTGAAGAAATATGTGTGTGAAAAGCATTTAATGAGGGTTTTTTTTTTCATCCTTTTAATGTTTTCGTTTCTCTCTTTAAAGTCATTTAGTGACACCATTAATCACTTCTCGGTGTGTGTTTGCTTATTGAGCCAGTTAGAGTGATGCGTTTCCTCCACCCGCATCATGTGTGAAGGTCTTGTTGGTCCTGGTGTTGGTGTGTAAAACAGCGGGACCCTCAGGATCTGTGGAGTAAAACATATCTGGCAACACCAGCGTAGCGTGCCAGAGGTGTCTTGATGGAGATGGAGTCATACTGGGCTAATGAAGCTCCAAACCTCAGCTATCGATCCTCCTCACAACAGTGCTTTACAGAGATAAGTGAGGAGGATAGCAGAGTGGCATCACACACTCTCTGGTCTGTGTGACATCTAATTTGATGAAATGAACCCTTTGTAGCAGAGGTTGATGAGTGGGTGTCTATGGTGATGACAGGGATAGTATGGCCTGGGTGGTGTTGAAAGCTTGGCCGCACAGATGGTTGCTGCATAGGGTTTTCCTGACCACAGAAGAACCAACGGCTCAATATTTTGGGAGTGCTGCCTTTGTACTAGTGCTCATGTCTACGTGCAGCGGACGGAAGAGAGATGGCCTGGAAGTCCCATTGACGTAATCCACGACATAAACTGAAACAGAACACTCAACCTTCAGAAACTTCAGACTGCTCTCACACATACTGTCTTTGCATAGCCAGCCACTATTTATTGTGCATGGGCGTCAAAACTGGGCATACACTTTTTCAATCGCAGTATTCAGCTGCTGCTCAATATAGAAGAAAAAGAAGAAGCTGAAAGACCACCGGAAACTGGAATGGAACACAGCCAATTTAGAAGCGATTCAACAGGAACATGGAAGCCGAGGGGGTTTTGACGTTTATTGAATTGAGGACAATAAAAAAAACGAGTTTAGAATCATGAAAAGTGAATCTCAGTTCATTCTGTAGCCGTCCTCACCTGGTCCGTCTGTGCGACTTTAGTTCCATGTTCTTATCATTGACTTATTATGATGTTTCCTTTGGGATTTTTTTTTTCTTTTCCACCATATGAAGTTTCATCTTTTCAAAAAATTCAGATTATTCTGAAGGCACAGCGCTGCAGTCAGATCTCCTAGCATCACTGCTGTTTTTCAGAAAGTGGCTTAAGAAACCTTGAGTGAAATTCCACTGCAGAAACTAATGCCAATAGTGTGGTTAAAAAATATATATGTATTAATCCAGTGTGTGAAAAAAGAGTAGCGTCTTACAGTCCGTAAAATACGGTACTAGTTTATTTAAATCTATGGGATGATTAGCGGTGTATATTTTTCTCTGATGTCACACCTATGAAAATCTGCTCTCATTAAAATGTGTTTTTCTTGTGATTCTCAGTGTAGTGTTTAGTAGTTTATTTTGTTTTTCAGTGTTCCAAGTCTTTTACTAGTAGTAATGTATGCACTTCATTCTGCTCTTCCCACTGGGTCTCACGTGTTCATGACAGGATTATAGGTGCGAGCCAAAAGAGGCTGAGTCTTCATTTCTAAAATAAACCTCAGTCCACGGACATTATGGAGATTATTCCACATCCAGAGCGACTGCTTGCACATGAGGTTTACAAACCTGTGTCAAATGATTTGACATGTAAGGAAAGTTGTCATCCGCCAGCTTTGAAACATTGATGTGGGCTTTTGATTGACAAAATGCAGCGTGTGAGTGGATCAAGTTCTACTGCTGCATTATTCAGGTTCCGTGGTTTTATCATACACACTGGTGTTTTTGATCAGGAGGCGTCTGCATCACCACCCTGGCTGTGTTGACATGATTATCTGGGACTGTCTGTTCTTTAAACTTGAACAGAGAACAGTGATTTAGACAACTTTAGTCGTGCAATGCTTTCAGTTATCGTATTTTACGAGCCTTCAAATTTGAGCCATATGTCTGCATGACCTGCTTGTTCACTTTCAAACTGGGGCTGAAGAATTTATTCCCCTTATTTAATCTTTTATCTGTCTGGTCTTGTTCTTCTGGCAACATTTGGATTTGATCGATACAGTTCCCAATGCCAAGTGTGCTCTATAAGGTTCTCGTCCATAAGGACCTTGTACATCCAAACCCAGCTCAGTTATTTCTTCCAGAACCTTTCTGTTAGTAGGAGTTTAACATCCAACTGGGCTGATTCCCATTTTTCTCTTGTGTTAAAACCGTTAAAAAGCTAGTTTTTATATACTGTATGTAGTAAAACACAGACATCACTTTTGATAAAGCAACTGTCTAAATAGCATTTATTCCTGTCCTGTTTCAGCTGCTTATCCCGTCTATAAAGACCAGTCAGGCCTCCTCCCGCTTGATGACTGTGTATCTTGTTTTTTTGGTAATTGTTCAAAATTCTTAACTCTTAAAGATATGTCTGAAACATAGTTTCATGCCCCTACTGTATGCACACGGGTACATTAGAATTATTTCCGAGACCATGTGATGTGAAAACTGCAGTGGTGCATCCGTTACCGTTTTCACCGAACGTGAAATGATTTTGTTGTCCAGTGTTTGACAGTTGAGCCATGTGACAAATGTTCAAAAGCCAAGCATTATAAAAAGCCTGTTCATCTCTGATGTTCCCGCACAGTTGACTGTGATAGCTGCTGACTGGTTTTGATCCAGCTCTTAAGTGGGTTTATCACAACAATGTCAGCTAAAATTAAAAATGAATGATGCTGATAAAAGCGCGTTATCAGTAGCATGGCAATGTGCTTGATATGATAATAAGTTAAAGCATGGAAAACAACAATATTTTCAGTGGAATTACACCATCTGTGAACATGATGTGAACGTATATAAATAAGCCTCACAATGATCACAGGATGAGAGTGTGATGGAGCAATTAGTGTCTTCAGTCAGGTGCTGGTGTAGTTTAGACTCTCTCCATCTTTTCTGAGTAATATGAAGTGTCATGTTTTCACCAGCATCAACGTAAAATAAAACAAACAAAAAACGCGTTTCCTTTTCCATGACCACCTCTGCTGCCTGCACATATGCCCAGAATAGATCATCTTTACCCTTCAGATGTGCACTTTTATTTTAAGCCCAATGACACAATGCCATCTATCACGGCCCACTTCAGATGTGAACAGCCCCCAGGGAGGGAAAGAGATTCACAGCCGAGGAATGTGTGAAGGTGTGTTGTTGCTCCACTCCTAGAACCTCGCTGCACTTATTTTGGCTTCACTCACACCAGGATTTTGTGACCAAATCCCATACAAGTGCATATCAATGCGTAATGCAAAACAGGTTTGTTGTTGTTGAAAACTCCAGCAAGAAATTTGCAAACAAGTTGCTGTGGATAAGCATTTTCTGACATCAGATTGAATGCAAGAAAGCTGTTCAAGTCCTTAACGTGAATAAGAGTACCATTTTATAGACAGCACCTATGTGATGGGCCTGCTTTGGCAAACATTCCTGTCTCCCAGGATGACCACACACAACCCTCTGGTCTTGCTAATGTTGAGCAAGTGGTTCTCACCCCTCCACTTGTGAACCGTGCCACCGCTTCTCAGTGGCGCGCGGTTGGTATCAACACTATTGAACACCACAATGGTGAAGTTGAACGTGTACAACAGCGTGTTCGCTTCAAGCCTCAGTGTCTGAATGTGCTTGGTCCGATAACTGTTTGTAGATTTAAGTCCACCCAACATTACTATATACTGTGGCAGGTACCTCTTGAGAGTTTACCTGAAGCACATTCAAGTGCTTGAGTGTAATTGTATCTGATCATCATCCTAAATTGCCTTATAATGCATGATTAAATCATTATTTTCACCCCTGTCCCAGCAAACTGTAAAGCTCTGCATCACTTTACACCGTTCCACGAGGACCAGCGTTAATATATTCGGCAGTTGAAGTTGCTGTAGTTGGCCCTGTATAGGCCTTAATGCCATGCCATGCTCTGCCTTCATTTGACCACTTTTTGACACAGTGGATACACCCAGCAAGAGCCACAGTTTGGGCAAACATTTTGATACACCAAATATGATGTTTATCTGTTCCATCAGACCCTAAAAAAGCAAATGTATTTTTTTTATTCAGGATTTATGTTTTCTTAGTTCAGATTGCCTGTTGTGACTGTTCCTGTTGACTTTGTCTTCGTGCTGCATATTGTAAACAGACACTTTTCTTTTCCTGTTCTTCTGAAATACTAGGCATTTGACAGGGCCAGACGTCACTCTGCGTTATTGTTTGTCTGCCAAATGTGTGTGTGAAAGCTTTATTGAATGTTTTGGCTGGCTGGAAATTGGAAGAAGTGTAGCAAGTGCTTTGATCATCTTGACCTGGAAAGGTGATAGTCACTTCACTTCACAGAGCTCTCTGACACCGGGGAAACTGGATCTGCTGCTCTTGATACATGATCTGCTCAGCTTCACCGAAGACTCCTCCTGTTACGGAGTTGTCAGAGTCTGCCGATGGGAACTGGAATTTCACTTGGCTCAGGCTGGAGCTTTCTTTACTCCCTCTGAAGCCAATGCAGTTACAGTCTTTGCAGGATGACTGGGGGAAATATATCCTGAAAGAGGTTTTATTAACAGGAAGCTGGTAGCTTTACAGTAAGTTGAAAAGCAGACAAAGTGATCTTTATGACAGACCGATTTTTGCGTGGGACATTTTTTGATGATTTCTGCTCGATGTAAAGCATTTTCAAGATGTTTTGCCAATGCAAGGTACACATTATGAGTGACTTTTGTTACTTATTATCCCCCATGTCAGAGTAGATTGAGCTGTTCTTTCAAATAAATGAAGTCTCTGCAGAAATAAAAAAATGAATAAAACCTTGAACCTGGACTGTTCTGCAGAGGTCACAGAATTTCTTTGAAATGTTCTGATGGCACGTCGTAAGTGGTGCGTTGGAAAAAGTAGAAATCTGCATTAAGTTGTTGATTTTCATGTTTGTTTTGGCGTTTTTTTGTTTATAAATTACTATATAAAGTCTAAGGCGGTTGCTGTATTTATTATTAGTGCTATATAGATCACCAATGCTGATAGCAGTTGATGGTCATTTACTTCTGAGATCATGTTGCTTCATTTTAAAAACTGATTTTCAGCAGAAAAAATAAAAACAACCACACATCTCTATGACTAGTGTCACCATCACGGCCTCGTGACGCAGGAAACACTGGTTTTCTTATTGAAGCGTGAGGATACAGGAGTTGGACAAAATAATGAAAACACCTTAAGCTTTTTTAAGGTGTTTCCATTATTTTGTCCAACCCCTGTACATCTGTGTGGTGGTTTCCACATTTGCTTTCTGGAAAATAGCCTGTCAAAGAGAAAAACTTGGAATGTCAACTTACAGTGTTACACAGTCATCTCATTCCTTACCAGATTTGACATGCAAATCCGACACATTACCTCAAACCACTAGTCTAGTCTAATGATCAAAGCAGGTACAGCTCACCCCCTACTGAGGGATCCTCCAAATAAACCCACAATGAGCCTTCAGTTTCTCATCACAGTGAATATTTACATCAAATAACATTGAGCACACTTTGCTAAGATAAAAGGCTCACTGTGCTGTGAAGCTAGCAGTCGTCATGTGATTAGAGAATCCACGACAGGACTTTTATGGCTCATGAGCCCCTAGGATACTTGATTTAGTTGGCCTCCTTTGATCAGCCTTAACAATATTCTTATCATGAAAATTGATTTCCTCCCAGCCAAATCAAAAGACTTCACGTGTCACAAGGCCAGCGTCCAATCCATGTACACTTTGGCATCAGGTAGAAGAGGAGTCACAAATTCAGCGATGAACATGAGACCATCTTCCTTTTGTGCTGTCTGGGGGATTGAAAACAGTTGGTGTAGGAGCGGCTATAGGACATGGCGTCAGGACCGAAACAGCAGATCCAAAACAGTGGATGGATGTCAGTGTGTGCTAAATGACACTCGGAGTTTGTTAACGCTTCGGCAGTCACTCCGAAGTACAAGTCAGCCCATCAGTGACCGCTTGTCATAGAGCTTTACTGAGAACAAGACTCCAGCCACAATGGAAGCTTTTCAGCTAGATTAAATGTATCAGTGAGCTGAAACTTTCCTTTCCTCCCCCTTTGCTCCTATTGTGACAGCGCTGGTTTTACAGAACAGCTTGTTGCTGAAAAACAAGGTTAAGAAGATCAGTATCAAAGGAGGAGAGTTTTTGTGTGGCCTGCCGGAGACTCTCGCTTCGGGTTTCCTCCTGAATCACAAAGGTGTTTTCTTACCTGATTTGTATTCATTCACACAATGAGTGGACCTGCCTCTCCTGTTTCCAAGTAAGGAGAGTCCAGACCAGACTTTTGTTCTTGTGATCATCGGATATGTGCCAGTTGCTTCCCCCCAGTACGAACCTTGGAGCTCGGCCACCAGGTTTGTCCTGGATGGTTTTTTTCCCGGCAGTTTTTCCACTTTGACTGTGCGACCAAGTGTAAACTAGCAAGAGTCGCCTGCTTGCATGGCAAGATTGATTTTTGTGTGTACCTCCATTCATATTCTTGTGTGGACAATCTTGACAACTGATCTTATGAATACATTTTGGCATTATGATTGGCTTTCAGTTTGATTCAGAGTCCTGACTGAGGTTAGCCATTTGTTTTGGATGGTTAAGTTAAGGGTGAGAGGCTCGGGAAGGCATTATGTCAATGAGGGGTCCTCATAAGGATAGAGATGCAAGCTACAGAGTAGGCATGATCGTCATATGGAACTCAGATTTGCCCTTTGCACAAATTGACATTTAATGTGTCTTGATGGCCAGTGGACATGGCTTTGAGTTGGAATAGTGAGTTGGCCGGCGCGTCACATCAGTTCCTGAATACATTTTGCATTTGATCTCATACATGTAAGATATTCTAGACGTATTGCCATTGCTCACTCTAATCCTGACCCTAGTCCTGACCTTGGAGTCTGCTGATGTGGTGTGCTGTGGTTATACACCAGCTTTCGAAGCACCAAGCTTCCTTCCATTTTCCATGCAGTCATGCATCTCCATCATGTGTCTGTCTCCCAATGTACATCATTCTGTCAGAAAACTGACTGCTCTCATTTAGATCAGATAAATGTGAACAAGTGAAGGAACATGCTGATCTCCTCGATTGAAGAACATGATACTGAACCAATGCCTGATTCTCTCATTATAGGAAGGCCTGTCTAGCGATGAGCAGGCAGGGTCCGCGCTGGGTAACTGCGGAGCTCACACTGTTGCCGTACATAAGTCAGAATTCAGATGCTCTTTGCAGGTGCTGTGCAGTCACATGGGTGTGATCCATTCGGAGCACATTTAAGATTTCAATGTAGATGTCATGTAGAACAAGAGTTTACCATTCTAATAGTATACAGTGTGAATACTTACAAATGCTGGACAGGCCCTCTTCTATTGAATCATGTCAATGTGCAACATCTTTAGTAATTTTTCATAGTACATGAATTCCATTGTAACCTTGACTGATTTGTTTATGTGACCACTGCAAGTCAGCTCTCACCACTGCGTCAAATGTGTGTCTCAAATGGTCAAGTATAGTGAGATGAAATCTGCAGCCAATTAGTGTTCTTGTTTTGTTCCCAGGGTTTCTTCCTGACTGTGTCTCCAGAGTCCATCCTCAAGGTGGCGAAGCACGCCTCTGAAAACAACAAAATCTTCTGCATGAACCTGTCAGCGCCGTTCATCAGCCAGTTCTTTAAACAGCCACTGATGGACGTCATGCCTTACGTGGACATCTTGTTTGGCAATGAAACGGTAGGTTACACCGCTTCCTTTCAACTCAAGTTTGTAGTTTCAGCATGCTTTAAAAAAAAACGTGGCGGTCAGCCATGGTCACTGTGACATTTGCCTCTGGGACAATACAACCAGAGAATTGAACTGATGGTTTTCATTGTATCTCCTTTTATCACGTGTCCAGACTCGAGTTCATAAGCATCTGGATTGCCATGCACTGTGTCCTCTCAGCACTTATAAAACCCGCAACCGCACACTTCCACTCTCCCTCATTAGCTCTTCATCCATTTGACTCATCACTGAGCTATTAAGAGATGAATAGGAATTAGCAGAGTAATCACTCATTTCAATCTCGTCCCGTGCCAACCGATCGATTGACTCGCTCCAGCTCTGTTTAAGTGTGTGTGGAGGTCAGGCTGTGGTCATGAGGCCTGAGGAGAGAAAGTCAGCTCGGCTCTGGAGCAGCGTCTGTGAAACTGAGCAAGTGAATGATGGCGGGGCTGGAGTGGCCTCTCTACTGCTAACGCTAATGCTAGAGTCCGATCCAGGATGGAGTCCTAACGAAAAAGTCTTCACCAGCGGAAGATTGATCACACGTGCTGACTTTAGCCCTTTTCTCAACAGAGGCCCACTTTGTACACCTCCCTCACTGCCTAATTGCTTTGAGGAACGATTCTGTCTAAAAACCACGGTGAGCGTTCTGCAACGTGATGCTTTTGTAGGTGGGAGGTACAGCAAGAAGTATGCTCTCGCCTACAATCGTTGCAGTTTAATGACTCTGGGTAATTGCTGCCCGGCTCTGTTGAAGGAGATTATCTCACTTTTCTTTGTGTTCAGACATGTACTGACTTAAACAAGAAAGAGAGTGAGAACTGGAGCTGGGATTTGCTACCAGACAGGCTCAAGCAGTGAGGTCTTCCAGGGTGTGTGCAGGACTAATGCCTGTCCAGAGTGTTTTGACTCCTCTTGGCCTCTGGTTGGCGGCTGGACCGAGGGAGAAAGGGAGCGCTGACTGCTCATGCACTTGTCCTCCAGCCTCCCGTTGTGTCCAAGCCAGACAGGGTGGGTGATCATGCAGTGGTGCATGGTGAGTGACAGGCAACATGACCGCCTTGCCTTCACCCTCTCCCCTCAGAACCCCTGTCCATTCTCTTACGCCGACGTCCACCCCCCAAAGTGATGGATCAGCGTGGGCCTGCAAAGCTTTCATAACAAATCAGTGACAGTACGTATCACGCTGACTGACTCCTATAGCCTCGCAGGATGTAGCATGAAGACAGGCCTCTCGCTGTCTCACACTACAGAGCAGCTGAGTTGGGTGTGTGCTCAAGTCAGCTGCACCACTGTAATCCACTTCTGAGAATTGTGTCTTGGTTTTAACCCAAACTGCATTTGAAGAGCTTGTGGCACATAATACTGCAGATGTGGGATTAGCCATGCAATTTATTTCATCGCCTCTGTACTATAATAAGCCTCCTTGTTTGTCACCAGTCATCCATGACAGCGGCTTCACGTCATATTCTCTCACAACATTCTCCGTACTGTCAGTGTCTTTCATTATTCAAACATTATTATTACATTGTATTCCATGTGTGTGAATTGACAGTGGATGATGTCCCGAGGGACACGTCTGGGGATAAGGCACCCCAGTCTATTGCATCAACACTGCCACCATGCTGGAAGTGCAGGCACATGCTATCGATGTGGCTGAGCATTGTCATGTAATCCATTAAATTCCATTGCGCTGTTATGTATTCTGACCGTAGCACTGGAGATCTCATCCCCCTACCCTAGGGTTCCTGGGAATGTCCCTGAAGAGCCATGGCCAGTCTTACAACCCTGGTGTTCAGTGCCCATCAGGTTGCACTGTGTTGAGCTGTGTGCCCAGGCCCTGCTTGTGGATGTTGGACCGAGCAGCAATATGCATGTTGGTGTCCTGCGGGAGGTCATTTTGCAGTCCCCTGGCTGTGTTCCGTCTGTTCATCCTTACACAATGGAGCTGATGGTGGTCCTGCTAGTGGGGCCTTGCTCTCCTAAAGCCTTCTCTGCATCTCCTGGTGTACTGGCCCGCCTCCAAGTTTCTCCTCCATCCTCTTGAAATCGTGCTGGGAGACGCAACAAAACTTTCGGCACGCAGTGAAGTGACATCCTGGAGAAGCTGCACCCCCTGAGCAAATTCAGCTGACTGCAGAGACCACCTCACGCTACCACCAGTGGCGAGGGCAGTAGTCATCTGTAAAAATGACGAGAAACAAGGAATTCATAAAAGATGAGGACAGGGAAAGTGGCCCCACCTGCTTAACCATCATTTTATAGGGCTTGTCTTGCAGACCACCTGTTGTCCCTTTCAGTTGTACAGCATGTGAAGCTGTTGCCTTTATTTTCTTTATCCCAAAATAGCACACTCAGAAGCCGGAAGTGGGACCTTGACAGCCATGTCATGTCAATGTCAACTCAAAGTTGTAAGCAGTATTCAGGCTGACTGGAAATGTTTGACTCTGCCCTGTTCAACGTTGGCTTTAACTGGAGACTACAGCCAGCCAGATGTAACTGAGCGTTCAGAAGGTTAAGTGTGGCTGGTGTCTTCCAATGCCGTTGGAAATATATGCAAGCCCTGTGCTTAGTGAAAAATGTAGTGGGATTCCAATGTGGAATCTGTGGTTGTCCTTATTTTGTGTCAGAAAATATACCTGTGCCGCAGCACCAGTGTAACAAACCAATATTAAATCAGCCACTGGAATACTGTGCTGAGAAGGTGATCAGCCTGCCACCTCTTCATGACCTGTATGTCTGACCTGTACCTCCCGTCACAGGAACAGCTTCTTCCCCTCAGCTGTTAGATTGATGAATTTGTGAACAGTCCTTTTATTTTATTTTTGACTGCACGTTATTCCAAAGCACTTTCCTAGTTGGTGGGATCCTCACTGACCATGGCGATAAATCTGATTCTGATTCTGATTTTGGGGCCGCTCAAGAGAGAAGCATAGGTGCAAGGGCATGAAACATCTAGATTGTTCCAGTTTCAAAAGACCAACTGTGATATGGTACATGTTGTCATGCCTGTAAGAGCCCTGGTTTTAAATCACCATGATAATGTATTACAACTTGTGTGAGCCAGTTTGACACGCCAAGTCATTCATATACAGCAGCCCATAAGCTTCTGCCGTCAGCCTTGGTTCGAGAGGTGTGTGTGCGTGCCAGGCATGTGTTTTTGGAAGTCTTGCGTCTGTCCTACTTGACTGTGTTGGTTCCTGTTTGAATCTTGACATCAGCCGGCAGTGCTGACCTATCAGCAGCCATGTTCTTATATAACATATCATGCTGTAATAACTGCCTTTTTGGGACGCGGCCGTGGCGCTAGGCTCTCGTCTCGGGTGGTGGAAAGGCTAAGGCTGATGCGTTATGTGCTTCCAGGGCATTTTGAGTGGTGATGAATAATGTTGCTAAGACTTTCACGCTTCTCAAATGAGAAGTTAAAGCCGTGCTGTGACAACAGGGAAACAAGTCCTGCTTAATTGTGTCCTCCGCTACCCGGCATATGACAACCTGACAAAAGACCCAGGGCATCGCTTCTCCCTCCATTTAATAGCTGCAGTTCATTAGACCAGAATGAGGCAAATGCTGCCATTGTTACCACATGCCAGTGGATTTTGCCGATAAAATTAGCCACAATTTGCTTCCCTGATTGCAGCTCAGAAGATAAACCACACAAATGGAAAAGCATTGAATCATTCCTGTCAAGGATGTATTGTGGAATTTAAAAGCTATCGCTGACAAAGGGAGTGATTTATCAAGACAGAATTAATCACTCTGACTGATGTTTGCTTAAGCCTGGATTCATTGCTTTCTTCATTTAGACCATTTTATGTGCTTGATATCTTTCTTTGCTCAGTGGAGGGTTTAAAACGCCCTCTTAATAAAATATTTCACAGATGAGGAGCTTAGTTTGTTGTAGCAGAGCCAGCACACAACAACCTGCTTCTCCCGCAGCCGTTAAACATCACACCAGTCTTTGTAAAAGGGGGTGTTGTACGGGATGTATTTGGGTTCCATCCAATGCTTAACACCCAAGACATAGTGCAAGATTTAAGGGCTCCTCAAACTTGATTGACAGCCACGCTGTGAAAGCAGGTTTTTAGATTTGTGGTGCAGGTGTGTATGCTGTTAGAATGAGACAACTGCAGTCTCACTGTGAGCAAACGGTAGGTCATCAGCACAGGTGTGTGCGCATGCATGTCCTTAATATTTCTGCCAATTCATCAGCGACCTTTTCATTTGCACCAGCGACTTTTTCAGTTTTAATTTGCTTTACAAATCACTGTGACCCAGGACAATGTCTTTCATTTATGAAGTCTGATGTCAACTTCTGCATTGTTGCGAAGCATTTTAAAAGGTATTCCAAACACCTTGGTAACTTTGTAAATAATAATCCTGGATCAAATATGGAGGATGGTACAGGTTCAGCCATGCAAGTCGGAGGAGTACACACTTTTGAGAACTTTCATTTTTCCCATTGGTTCACCGACAGTTATTATCACAAATTAAGAAAAAAAAAAGTTCGCTAGACCATTTAGAAAAGCCCACTGTGTAAGTATTTTCATTGTTTTGAACCAAATTCTATGCTGCTCACAAGCGTGTCCTTGATGATTAATATTTAACACCCCCATTAATTCTTTGTATTCTGATTGGCTTGAAATCTTACATTTGCATATGCATGAGCTGGATAGATGCTTCATAGTCAGCGGGCATCTTGTAATACGTTGTACAGTAAGGGACATGAAACTGCTCTGCCTTTCGCGAATTCCCCTATAATAAACTGAGGTGCTGCTAATGGTTATCGTCGCTGGAACTGGAGTCATGTTCTTTGTCAACAACCCTCCCCAAAAACGGACAGTGGAAAGAGCAATAGATTGGTATTAAATCAGTAATATGGGCTGATAATACCTCTCTGATCTCATCTCATTCCAATTCAGGAATGTCACTGCACTGTTTTTTTAAAACTATTTATCAGTGTGTATATGTACAAAATAAGAAAAACGGCCACCACAGACCTCCATCACATGAAAGTCAATGGCACTACTGCAGGAATTGTTCTTTCATTGTTTTTTAAATCCTGTTGATTTTGAAAGGATGGTTGTGTCTTGACTATGACTAGCTGTCTATGCATGGTCACGCTCAATATTCATGTTCCTTTTATCATGTCATTGCTTATACAGTCTTTTTAAGTTGATGTGAAAATCAACACCAGTCCACCAGCTATGCGTCCTCTCAGACTTATATGGAAGTTGGCATCTGAAACTCAATCAGTGAGCTATGGAGCAGAAATGGAAGCGACGCCAAGTGATTTGCTAATAGCCTTGCTGAGTTGTCATTATTGAAATATTCAAGCTGTTTTCAAGAGGAGCTGCCAACTCTCCCAGGCATGAGACCTGAATGATATGGATTCTTTCCCGCCGTCTACTTGGTTTCAATGCAACCGGCCTAATATTTTGGTTGGTAGATTTTCACTTCCGTATGATCCAGCCGGAGAATACAAGCAGCACTGCAGAAGGTTATTGTCATGAGCTTCTCTGGCATATTGGCTGTCATGGCTTTTTTCTCCATCTACTGTCAGAGTGTGTCTGTGCATGTGTCTGTGTGTGTGTGGACTTAATGATTTTTCCAGGACAGGCTGAAGTGGGTGTATAAGTATATTGTACGTGTCTGTCTGCGAGCATGGAAAAAGACTCAGGCGGTGGAGATACATGGGCAAAATGGCGTCATTTCTTAACATCACTCCAGAATCGTCATCTGGCTTTGTTTGTTTAATAGACTGCTTGGAAGCCTTATCTCCTCTGCGAGGCCCGTGGCTGTTTATCGCCTCTGTGACGTGTGCAGGACTACGGAAGTGCGTGCTCTCTGCTGTCAGGATGTGTGGGTGATGGCAAGTTCACTAAAGACCCCTCAGGATATGCTGGGTGTTCTCACACACACAGACACACATAAAAGAACCGGAGAGAGAATCTCCCCCTGACAGCTCACCCACAGCGGACTGAAGATGTGCTCCTCAACAGTAGCTTCAGGAAAATATTCCGTCTCGCTGCTTCAAACAAAGAGATGTGAGAGGCAGATTAGTGTATTACAGAAGCAGCTTTCCTCCCTCTCCCATACCCACCCTGTCAGAACTGTCTTCACACAACATAGAAGAACATGAGACATTAACCTCCATGTGTTTATTCACAAGAGCCCACAGGCCAACTGGGAGGTGGAGCGCAGAACAATCACGATGTGTCACTTGAGGAGGAGACAAAGTATTACACGCTGCTCTTTCACCACTAAATTTTAATTGAATGTGCTGCTTCTGAGATGAGTCACATGCTTTCTGCTCAGAAGACCTGTACTCTGACCTTCAGTCACAGAGCGTGATGACTCACAACTTGCATTAGCACAGATGCTTGATAAGTGAGAAAGCTGCCTGATGTGATTTCTTATGAGGCTTCTACTTAAAAGTCAGTCGGCTATGAATACAGATGATTCTGGATTTTACCACAGCCTCTGACTGCTTTTTCTTCGCTTCTTCGCAATCTGGGTTGACTGGAACTCAGTGCAGCATTTGATGCTGTTGTTTGGCTGCAACGATCGGACAAAAATCTACCACAAATATAGTGATCATCTGTTTAAAGCAGGGGCTGTAGCGGCCAACTAACTCGAACTGTACCATTTTGGTGTGGTCGGCACAACGACCGATCCAGTGCACATGAAACAAAATTGCATATCGACAACTGCAGTTGGATGTAGCTGTTGACATGTGAAGCCTTGCAATCGGCTGCACCACGTGGCTGGTTCACGAACTGGACCGAGCGTACGCCCCATGTTAACCGGTCTCACTGTCGGGCTCAGTTAGTTACTTTAGAATCATCCTGCTGGAAGAATGTCAAGAGGGTGAAAAGTGACATCACTACTGCATAACAGGATCACTGAGACACACACAAGTGTGTGTTTATGTTCTCTGCATTACGATAATCTGTCTCCAAAGTCAGCGAAGGTTACAGCATTGTTCTTTTGTGTTTTCTTTCCTTTTTTCACAAATTTTATTTTTTTAAAACTAGCCTTAGTTTTTAATTGAATGTTTTTGTGAGGAATCAATGGATCAGTCCGGCGCATACTGTAATTCATAATTCTTGGTAATATTCTGAATCACTGAAGGTAATTGGTGCATCACACTGTTAAGAGTCTTGGGATCCGTCACTGCCTTAGAAAAAGCTCACTCTCACACAAAGGTTGTTGGCCTGCGGTGTACGCTGATGACTCAGCAGAAAGTGGTTCTCACTTTTGAACGTCAGCAAACCCATTAGTCCAATAGTCCATCACGTCAGCGTGATAGGCAGCAGTTGGAACTATGACAATACGAGCTGCTCCTCGGCTTCCAAAATTACTTCAAACTATATGCTCATAGTAACATCCCAGATCAAACTTATTCTTCACTGTGCTCCGATACTGAAATAAGCTTCTGAGAAGCAGGAGATGTTTTCCACACATGCGGCTTGATGAACAGTTATGCTGACGATTTTGCTCACTCATACTTGCCGCTGTATTGCACTCATCTAATTTTATTCATATCCTTTTTTTTTTTTTACTTGGCACTGCCTAAATATACTTATTAAATCTTGTCCTGATGTTCATTTGACCTATTGGCTGCACCACAAGTGATTTAAAGGCTACTTTACAGCACACTTTAGTGAGTCTGGACAGGAGTTGAGCGTCTCATGACATTTGGGAGTCATTGAATTTAAAAACGATCCGTTGTTGAAAAAGCTCGAAATTGGAGCCATGTCTCAGGATCTACTACAGAAGTTGAAAGAATGAAGTGAATCTAGATTCTTTTGTGTAATTACCATCTAAATCTAAATGCAAGCAACTGGAGGATTTAGTGCAGTTTGACTTGTCTCGACATTTTAGCTGGACGTGTCCCGCCCATTTTTTTAGACGGCTTGCCAGGGGTAAACGGTAAAAGCTTTCAAGTGCTCCCGTGTGCTAAGTCAAGTGCTTCTTTGATGTGCAGTTATTCCTGACATGGATAGAAGTCATTCTGCTAATGAGGAGCCTGTGCCAGGGTTCTTATTAAGAAACCACTGGGCATACAGAGAAACATTACCTAAATAAATGGCAATTTGGGGAAATTTGGGGATATCAGGGTCAAATGAAAACTCAGTCTAATGATTTCTTCAAAGCCTGTGGTAAAAGCACTCTGGTCTGTTGAGCAAGTCATATGTGATTTATTTGATCCCGTGGTTGGCTTATTTATCATTGTCATGCACCGGTGTGGCAGTCATACATCAGCACGTCCCAAACACTGTCACCACGGGCCGTCACTAACTTCCCAAACCCTCAAAAACAGCAACAGTCCCTATTACATGGAAACCACTGTTTTCATAGTTCCTATCCAAAGACGTGGAACTTGCTGAACATATGTGGGACGGGTTGAAAAGAGCAGAAAGATTCCTCTGTTTTTCCTGGCTGCCTTCATTGTGAGTCATGATGCTGTGGAACTCTGATCAGCTCCAGCAGCAGAGTCCAGCTAACCACTGTAATTGCGCATCACTCCAGCCGCCCTCCACAACCTCAAACTGAGATTGAACCATGAAATATTCGGAAAAGCCGGGACAAAAGGGTGGTCTTTTGGCAGTGCAGCTAGAAATATGAGACCATTGTGCACCTTGAACCTAGAGATGGCGGCATGTTGGTCGGCCTTTCAAGGCGAAGAGGAGATAGGGAGCAGATCAATCGTTCCCATGTCCTGATGGTGTTGATGCTAGTGTATTTCTGTCACAGCAGGGGTGAGCAGAGGATATAGATGCTGCAGAAGTTTGGACACCTTTCCAGACACTCATCTCCTGAGTCCAAAATTCACAGCGTGGTGTTCTGACCAGCGATATCTGTCCAGTGTATATGTTATAGTTTGTGTCAGGCATTGAGGAGAAGTGAGCTGTCAAACTCCTTTTCATTCTCAACACTGCCACTAACTGGCTTTTGCAATATTAGTGGACACCATTGAATTTGCTAAGTGTAAACTCGAATGAAATCACACAGTTTTCCACTTTTATGAGAGATCAGACATGACAGTTGCAGTGCACGATGCTTGCTATTTAATATTTACATTATCACATTCATGAGAGAATGAAAACGGCGTGTCCCCCGGTGGGTCACGCTGTCTGCAGCTTATATTATTATTTATCAATTACCCTTGTTCAGAAACTGCCAAGAGTGTGTCCACTTGTGCTGATTGCATTTGACACCAAGGACATTACCTAGGGGACCGGACTGCAGCTACTGCTGCGCTAACTGTCCTTCAGTACGATCTTCTATAGCTGACAGCCGTCAGACGGTCCCCTTTATAAATGACACGTAATGCAGAAATTGTGGGAAAGTCAACCACCAACGTGAGCCGTTGCTGAGATTTACAGTTGCGTTCCCAGTCCCCTGTCCTCCTCACAGTCACAAATACTGCGTTATTAGATGACAAACAATAATAAATCACTCCTCCCTTCCACCCTATTCATTTGCCTCATGTCACCGATAATAGATCCCATTCATCTGCCTGATTCTTCCACTTCAATCCAATGAAATGATTGTTTTCCTCATTTTTTGTCTTCCTAATCATATCATGCCAAGTGTTTCCTGCTCCAACAACCATTTGTTTGTTTGGCTCATCATGCCCCATCTATCAGCAGTAAGTGATGTGCATACATGAGTAATGCGACGACGAAGGCTTTTCATCTGGCGAGCAGTCGTCCTACACCACATCAACGATTGGCGTTTTGACTTCGGCTTTATTTTCGCGTACGGCCAATTCATTCAGACAACCTCACGTGTCCCTTCTGCGACCACATGGTCCAAATTATTTTCAGAGCTGTTCATTCTCTGTGTTGTTGACTGTCTGAAGAATGCGAATTCCTGCAGAGATCTTTGTTTTCCATTAAGAAGTAAATAGAACCAGCCAAACACTTGTATTGATCACAGGAGGTCATGGACAGTGATCCCAAAAGCTCCATTCAGAAACACACTTCTCTGTCAGTATTAGCGGCTGCAACGAGACCCTGCATAGAATTTGTGAGAATATGATTCACAGGTAACTGACTGACTATCATTGACTTGTCGTCTGTTAAAACACTGGTTGCGTTACATTAGATATTTTTGTTTGTTTGTAAGGATGGAAATCTATAATGTTGTCACAGGTGGGAACAGGTGTACGACAAACAACCCCCAACCCAAATCCTCAATGACAGGAAGTGGTAGGTACTTAATCATCTCACACATAATAATTAATCTAATTAAGAGTGATTCCATGTCACTGTCGAAGCCCAGAATAGGACCAGAGACCTTTAGATCTTCACTCAAACACCCTCCAAACTGAGCTATTTTGGCACTCATGCACGCCAACACACTCAAGGGATCAAGTACATGTACATGCAGTTTATCAAGTAAAAGTTCCTGGATCCAGAGGGTGATCCAGATTACTCCCCAAAATAATCATCGTGAATCACTTGTTTCTTTTGACATATTTCCTGAAAGTTTCATCCAAATCCGTCCACAACTTTCCGGCTTATTTTGAACACACACATACAGGCCCAATGCTGTTGAAAAAGCATAACCTCCTTGGCAATGATCTAGTTCGGAGTGAATTCTGACTGTCTTATGTTGTGAAAGAAAGGCTATTGACCGGGTCATGGACGGACCAATCTGTGATGCAAATCTGTATTTCCAAGCATTGGAGGAGACGGCGTATGTTTTTGGGCACCGATTTTATGTGGCATCATTTATGTCGTTCTGTTGGTTTGAGTTGCCACTATCATTCCGTAATGTGTACAGTCTGTCCAGGTGTACTCGCCACGCTCTCTCATGTTAGGCCTGTGTGTGATGGACTCTCAGAATAATCAGTCAACTCTAACATATTTTTGACTAAGCAACTTTTCCATATCTGTCATATCCTTTCACTTAGTATCCTTTCTTGGGCGTGTTGTGCTTTGCTACTTTAGTAGACAGTTATTTGGACCACTCTTGCAGTACATTACAAACAGTGCAACTTGGCCCCCAGCTGGGATTTGTAGTGTCTGTATCTGCTGTTTCCTAGGTCTTTGCTGCACAAACTGCACTGCCCTTCATGGATCCAACCCTGTTTGTGTGTTGCCGTGTGTTGTATACTGACCTCGTGTAAGAACCCAGAGGTGAGATGGTGACAGAGGCCCTCAGTGCTGATAAGGCCATCAAGCTGATAACTACCTCCCCCAGCACAAAGCCGCCACTGCTACTGCCACCGCCTCCATTAGCCCCAGCAGACCCCTTCAGTGCTGGGCTTTTCCTGCTGCTTTTGGTGACATCCTCTGTTATGCAAACAGTGCTCTGCCACTCTGAGACAGCTATCTGCCCAGATATTTATGTACTGCACATGTTACCCATTGTTTAGCCTTTGGACCCTTGATGTAGGTGGTTCTGCAGTCCCCTCGGACTCACTGGCAGGCTGGTAACATTGCTGGAGGTTGTAATGGACTGACAAGGACACTGTTACATGCAGTCACATGAAAGTGAGGTCAACCTCCTGCTTGCTGCGCCTGGCTCACTAATTCAAGGAGGGTATTTCTGCATATTTTTAACTTACAGGTGGAGTCTTGTATACACATTAAGCGTCATCATGTACCAGGAAATGTGGCTGTGATTTTAGCTTTTAGGCAGCACACTGCTCTGCTCGTGATTGAAATGAACAGTGTGAAGAAGAACTGTTCTGCCCTTCTTGATTTTCCCTCTTGCTTTCCTTCAGGTGATCTTTTTCCATGATGTACTTTCCTTTGTCTGTGTGGCCTGTGACCTTTATTATAGTTGGAATGGGAACATGCGTGTACTTGACTCATTTTGAGTATTTTCCAACCAATGTAAACCACTGTACTTGTTGTTACAAGTTTCTTTTTTGTGCATGAGGTTTCACCTTCAACTTGACGTAGACACAAAGTAAAAAATAATGACTCATATAAAGTTGTAAGAATCCGAGTGCGGAGACCATCATATAATAGCAAGCTGTTATTTGGGTTGGCTTTTGATTTCACGGAAGTAATAGCAATAAACTTCAAAAAGAAGTTTTTTTCTATTGAAAGGGCATATTTTTCTGTGATAAATGTAAAGTTCAGAGAATTTCCTCTGGTTCAAAGTAACAAGCACTTAGCATTGTTTCAAACTCTGGAGAATGTGTCCTCACAGCACATCACATTTTGTGATAGAAATGTATAAAAAATAATGTATTTTTAAACTACATTAACAGAGGAGGTTATGAAAGCCTCAAACCTTTTTTAGCTTAATGATATGAGATGAGAGAACGTCACAAGTCAGCACAACTTGTTCATTCTGTCTGACTGATCTTGATCCACCTCTAGCTAACACTTTTTTTCAGCAGGGCAACGGAGGTGCTCGTCCCCATCAGCCTGTGCTATAAAATCTTTCTCAGTTGTAGAGCATGTAAATCTGTCCAATCAAATGCAACTGCACTGGTCACATCTGGCCTAGAAGATTCCTCTTAATGTTGGGAATGGATTAGTAGAAGAACAAGTAACACAGCAAACACATGTTAAAAGTATCCATTTTATTAAAGCCAGTTAATGCAGTACATTGTTGCGCTCCACATTCATTTGTAGAATTCCAGTGGTGCTTTAGGTCTCACATAACAACATATTAAGTGCATGCCGCCAAAACTCATTTGTGTACAATGCAAAATCCTGATATGAATGTTCTCCAGGCCCTTTAAGAAAATAATTATTCAGAAATTAAATATGCCATTTAATGACCCAATAAAACAAGACTCATCAGTTGTTAGGTCCCAGAGGCGGGCCTATCTCTTTCATGCCTGTGAGTGTATGTGCGTGTGTGTGCGCGCGCATGTGTCGGTGCATGCTTGTGTTTACCCTGATGTTTGTAGTTGGTCATACTTGAGCAGGATTGCTGCATTCTCCTGGGAACTTAGCTGGCGCTCGGTGCAGGTGATTTATTCTGGGCAATCTGTCCTGCAGGCGGCTTCCCTCCATCACGCCCTCGTGAGGGAGGTGCTATCTGCCTGCATCATCATATTAATGATCAAGGGCGGCTCTTATCAGCCCACATATCTTTGAGCCGGCACTTTCCTGGACTCCTGCTGAGGGTTTATGTCCCGACATACAGAGGGAGTCGCGTTCGCTACCCCAAGGCCATGTCAAGGCCGCTGACAATCCCCCCCGGATTGGTGTCTCTAGATTAGTTATTCACTCTCCACCCCCTTCCCAGCCGGTAATGTTTTGTGTTGTAATGTGGCTGGAAATGCTTGAGTTGAAAGCCAGATGTTGTGTTTCGACGACATTTATGAAAGATCGCTGCCTCGCATCACTGACGTCTTTGGATGCAAAAACAACACCGCATGTGTCGCTGGGCCATTGTCTTGTTAGTGGTGATGATGGGGAAAAAACTGTTTCATTCTGCTGCACTATGCAAACTTGTATTTATGGTCCCAATTAAGCCACAGATATATTCTATATTTGGAGGAAACCCAAATATGCCCGTCACTGTCATCAACAGGATTGGGACTGTTGTAAAATGGCCTGGCTACAAAGTGTGTTGTGTGGATCCCGAGACTGGTTTGCAATAAAGTAAACTGACCAAAGTAATTTTGGGGAACTCAACACTCTCAAACATGTCCAGCACTGTCCATCATCTTCAACAGAGCTTAGGCAAGCACATTATAGCATTTTTGGAGTGTAACACTTCCAACAACTCATGGAAGTTTACCTTCGATACAATCCTGCTATTGATAGTCAGAAGGTTAAGATGAGTAAAAGTGTCAGAGACCATGTGGTTTATGTTCATCATGTTATATTATTTTAGAAAAAAATCTAAAATGTTTCTACTTTGTATACATTTACACTTACAGTGTCTTTTCATGAACTTTCTGTGAAAGTGAGACCAACTTTTCTTTCTCTGGTCATCCCTGTTTCGGAGCCTTGGCAGTCACCAGTTGCTTTTTTTTTTTTTTTAACTTGGCATCGGCAGTGAATTTCCACATGGCAGTCCTGAGGGAGTCGATAAATGCAACACAGTTTGCATCAAATTTGAGCACAGACATTACTTTCTAGAGATTTCAAATAAAGTCTGTGGCAACACCATGTCAGAGCCCTCAAGTCGAGTATGACTGCATAATTTGTGCAGGCAAAACAAACTTTATTTTTTTTAAATATATTGGCCAATTTAAATAAGTTGACTTGACTTTTTGCCGCTGGGCGTATTGTTTCCCAGCCCGACCACTTCACAGCAACGCAGCATCTCCCTCACCACATGGCAAGTGAGTGAAACCACTTATTTGCTGAAAGTTCAAGTCTTATTGAAATGCCCCGAAAGAAGGAAGCAAACAAGGTTGCTGCTGTAAATAACTTGTCAAGGCTGCAGCCTCCTCAGTATCACGTCCCCTAACACAATGTCAAATACAATTCAATTTCAGCGTCGGCATCTGCTTGGGCTAACACGGTCAAGAAAATGCCTATTTTCTGAATCGCCCTGGGGAGTTCCGCTTTTCAGCTTATCAACTTTTATTAACCTCAGCTCTGAGCTTTGCTCTTTGATTTAGATTCTTTGAGAAACACTGAAATTGGATTTTTGTTCTGTGTCTAACACTCACTTTTTTCACGCTGACAATCACTGAAACAAGTTGAAACATATTAGAAAATGTGTCTTTTGAAATTTCGGTTGCACTGTCAAGTCATTGTGTATGCACCTCAGGAAGTGCAGTGGAGAAGAATGATTTATCACTGGATAAAGGCTCTTCATAGAAGCATGGTTTTTTATGATATTTGCAATAATGTAATTATTAACTCAAGTAATTTAATCTCAATTTGAAACCAAGCTATTTCAGGCTAAAACAATCCTTTTCAAACGTCATACTTTTAGTGTGCTAAGTGCACCAATGGAGATGTGGAAGAAAGCTTCCTGTCGTCACATATGTCACCGTTATCTTTTGACTTTCAATCACTGGCTACCTTTCGTTTGAGGTAAATCGTTAAAACAATACCAATCCTGAAGATTTTCTCTGATTCTCATATGACTCTCTGAACGGTACCATCATAAATGAGACCAGTTGCCTTCACTTCATTCTATCTCATCCATCATATTCTGCCATTACACAAGCAGGTGAAGCCAAGTGGCATGTGAGGTTTCATCACGCTCAAAATCAAGCTCAATTGCGCTGACTTCCCACGATGATCTGTCATTGTAGTTGCAAACAGTTGAACCATCAGACACGACTTTTAAACTTAACTTTCCATTCAAAACCCTGTCCCCCTTCCAGCTGACGCTCACCTTCCAGATCCACAAACTGAGCTCGGGCTAGTTCCTTTTTGGGTGGCAGCACAGCAGGACTAAGCTAATCGGCTCCTGTTGTTGCAGTGTTTTCTCTTATCGGATGTCAGGGATCTCAGGGACGGTGGCCTAAGCGCATTGGCCCATATCTCTGTCTCCCCATGACAGGCTTCAGAGGTTTCTGGGGGTATGTCAGCATTCACAACAACTGAGAGAGATCAGGTGATGTATGACCCTCAAGACTTGGCACCTTTTTTCTAATCTGAAACAGTCTCCATTCTATTTTGTCCAAACATTGAGAACTCAACGCCTCCCAGTATTGCGAGTCCACCCAGCATGACACCCGATAAGGGTGAATTGGATGATGGACCATGAGCTTTTACTTGGACACGAGGTCCAAGCTGCTTATCTAACAGACCACACTGCAGCGCTCTCTAAATCTGGCTTCTGTCACTCGCCGTGTCAAAGAAAACAAAGTGTGATACTTTGCCCTTTGCATAAAGTTCTTTCTTCATTTTGCTTGGCAAGTAACCGTAGACGCTGCCTCCCCTCGCTGGCTGTAGATTATTAGCTTAAGCTCTCTAAAAATATCCCTTTGACTGTTTAAGCCTCTGACAGCAGTAACGTCTCACACATTCTGATATGGTTGTGCTAACTATGGCTGCAGCCGGCATGTGCACTCTTCCTGACATCTTATCTCTCACCTTGTTTGCCTGAGCACCACCTTCATCTTTCTCATAAAAGTGTGTTTTTATCTGGGAGGAAGCATACCATCAGTGCAATCGCAGAAGAAAATCAAGACGTTTTTCGCGCAGGGATGGATTTTGCCTGGATGTCACTTGAAGTACTCGTCATTGTGTCAACAGCTGCAGACGCACACGGATCCCGTTTGAGAACTGTCGAGTGGAACAGACCCAGAACAGCAACTGCCAAACATAGAGCATGCAGTGCCTGAAATACATACGAACCCTGTCAGCTTCTTTCAAATCATGACATGTATTGCCAATTTAGACTGGCTTCCTGCGACTTGATTTAGAATTAAGAGCTTGCATTGGTGGCGCACCATGTATCCCGATGTTCTCCTCTATTATACTCTGACTGTCTCTGGACCAGTGCGTTCCTTACCACAACAACAACAACAACTGGTGGGTTGTGTTACAAGAAGACACAGAGCCCCTGTAGTGACAGAATCACACCTGACATATTTTCACATTTGTTTCTGCTGCACATTGTCTTCAACCTCCCTCTGTGAGATATTCTGGATCGCTCTTTGTTACTACTTTTGTTACTATTAACTCATGAATAGGGCGCTGTGCCACGTCACAAGTGTGTGCAGGGGTGACATCACCCCTCACCTAGAAATGATGTTTGAAGCTGGAAATGATACTTCGAGGACCTCCACAAGCCCACTCTCTGTTAAAGAGGCAAACTATTTTTGGCACTTTGACCATGTTCCTTGGAATAGCCTGTGGGATTATGGCATAACTAATGCACTGGCACTTCCTATTTTACCTATGTCAGTCTGCTGCACTACTCTAGTAATAATAATTTCAATTGCAACTTCATTGCACTTTGTCACTGATTCTGTTGCTAAGTTATGTGGACTGAATTTAGCAGAGCAACTGGAGTCGGTTTAATGACTCCAGAATTCCAGAATTGTTGGAATTCAACAGTTCTCTTTCTCATGTTGAATGTTTGTCTCAGTATATATATATATATATATATATATATATATATATATATATATTATGGCTTCAGTCAGGGATTTCCACATTGCACAAGCACATCCTGGATGCTTTTAATGGCGGTATCATGGCCACAGGTCGAAGCGCTGTTATCTCATTCAGCTATGGAAAGATGAGATCGAGCCGGGCGATGGATTAAATGGATGGGCTGTGTGCCTATTAAATCAGTGGCTGGCAGTGCAACACTAACTCAGGTTACTTATTCTCAAGTGACACGGCTGCACATGTGAGAGGAGGAGAGTGAGATGTCTTTATCTCAGGAGTGTTGCGTTCCCATCGTGCCTCCGCCTGTAATTAATTGCTCATTGCTGTTATTTGTGTTTTTTCTTTCTGCAGGAGGCGGCGACGTTTGCCAAAGAGCTGGGCTTTGAGGTGAGTTGACCAGCAATTGCACACTAAACAGATCCTAACGCTTTATTTTTGCTGATAATGAAGTTCTTTCTGGACAGTGATTGATGTGCTATTATACTCTCCAGGCCTTGCTGCAGTTGCTATGGAAACCTGGCAGTCGTCATGGTTTCTTTGTTCAGCCAACTCTCTGTTATGACGCACTCCGCTAGGTCTGCACCCAACATCGCCTACAGATGTTATTTATTGAATTTTGAAAAGCCTCTTGGGAAGCTGAGAAGTTGGGCATGGTTTCAAGCCTTTCTCTGCAGGCTTCAGGCTCATCAGGTTGCCTGGTTAAAAAGCCTGCTCATTATCTCCATCACACTCACTGATGATACTGTATGTCTCCGCTTCCCGGCTGCAGCGTTTTGACTGTAGTCTTTTTATAACCAAATTACAGCCACCTGTGGTTCTAGATTATGGAAATGAAAATCACAGTCCTTGTTTTCATGGCGGGGCTGCCTCTTGAGTGTAAAATTAATGCTCCCCCGCTCTATTTTTCACTTGGCTTTTGCATAGCCCTTGTTGTCTTCACCTGAATGTGGAAATCACCACTGGCAAAAGCCAGTTTTTGGAAATGGGCGCAGGTATTTTTAAGTGCCTTCTCTCATTCAAAGGTAGAGCTGCGTTGAATACGGCTCAGCTCTGTGTGAATAATTGTCATCCAGAATCACTAACGGTGTGATCAACGTGACTGGAATAGAAATACAATCCTGACGGCAGTGACAGGTTTAAGAGAGGAGAAGAGAGTCAGGCTGCGAGGAGGGAGGGGGGAGTGAAAGTGGCGGATGTGTGATGGAGGAGGCCTCACTAAACACACACGCGCACACAGAGGGAGGAGGGATGACTTTTCTAGTTGTTACAATTCCACATTTCCTAGCCTAATTCGCCAGATGCTTTCTGTACGATGACATTTGTCATCAATACATGGAATTGATTTTTTTTTTCATCAACAATCACACTCATCAGCTTCATCAGAGTGGCTCTCGCTCATTCATTGGTTGTTTGTCATTCTGCCTTAAGCACCAAACGATGAAGGGATTCAGCAGGCACAGCCACTTGTCGTGGTGTAACCAAATCTATTGCTTCAAGTGTTGGCTCTGTTTCCATGGAGATTATCCCATTACATGTTACATCACAAGCATTGTGGTTTGCTTTACATAATCAGCAAACTCAACTGCACAGACTCACATTTAGTTGACTCTGGCGTGCACATTAACCCGAGTCTACTCACTCATATCTGTTGCTTTTCAATGGACGTATGCATAGCACGATTTTTAGGACTCTGGTGCGGCTCGTACTGATTGATCAATTTATATGCCCCAGTTTATCTGTGAACTGTTGGCCAGCATTTCATGTTTCTGTGCAGAACCACACACAAAAACCCTTCTGCCCAAGTCCATGTAACCCTGATTTGTAGACTTTGACTCATGGATCCCCAGAATTGTATCATTCCTCACCTCATTTCATGCTGGTACCCAGATGTTTAACACGTTTCAGATCGATGAACACAGTCATTTGGAAAGAAACTGATTTTATTTAAAATTATTTATTATTATTTCCAAGTCAAGCTGTGAAAAACATATACATCCACGTTGAAAAGAGTATCGGGGCTCATGTCCATGGTGCAAAGGCAATTCAGTAAATGCGGGAATTGAAAGTCCATAGGCTTACCAATGACTTTTTCCTTGTTCTAATTTTATACAAACATTCCAATATGGTGAAAGATATGACAGGAAGTAGTACAGGGTAAAGGAGCAAAGGGTCTTTTGCATGCCATCAACATTTAAATTTGATTTTCATATTTGCAGCTCTCACGGTGGACACGAGGCATGTTCAGCTCCTGACCATTCTGCTATGTTTTATCCCGTAAAAATAAAGCCAAGACTCACCTTATACTTTTCCACTCTTTTTTCGCCATGTTATTGATCATCCCAGGACTGATCATAATAGTCACCATGTGTAAGATCCCACAAGCGTTGTCATGTCTCTCTCATGTTGAGTAACGTCGCTGGAGGCGCAGAACTCCGGGAATGACCTGGCAGTGGAACTTGAGAATACCGGGTGATTAAACGTCACTAAGTTTAAAGTGACGTTCACTGACTTATGTTCAACTATTTTACGTTGGATAATCTACCCAACTTGTGATCTGATCCGTTCTGTGAGAGTACTGTGACTAGTACAGTCACTGACTTTACAGGTTTTAACGGTTATTAAACCCTAGAAAATGATACTTTTTATTTTTTTCATTCCTTAGATCAGATATGAGCAGCCCCTTTTGTTTTGGTTGACGGTCCCAGCGATGTCAAAAGTCAGTCTCGTCTACAGTGTGTGCTAGATCTCCTGACGTGACTTCAGAGGCGACTTTACCAGCTGAAAAGTGTCAGCCGGGTTCATATCAGGGAGAGCACATGACTAGTTGATTCATTTTGCTGTTTTCTTTCAACATAGCTGCTCAGCAAGACGAGCAGTGTTTTTTTATTTAATTCTTTAAAATCCTATTTTCTTGAAGCAGGATGTTGCTTCATGCCGTGTCGCTCGACAACCGAGACACTAGCTGCTGCAGCTTCTTAAAGCGTGAACCTGGCTCTAGCAGCCTTTTTTTATGCCACGGAACATAAAACTAAAGAGCGACAACGTGCCGAAGCTCCGTGTGGTTTCAGTATTCAGTATCTGGAGAAGTGCTTGTGGTTACATTCGGTCACAGTAACAAATTACCTTCCTTTTTCTCTGCCACCGCTTGCTAACAACCTCTGTATTAACCTCACCATTAGCACTTACTTAGAGTCTTACACCCATTTTTCCTCAACCCGGGGTCTCCCTGGACCTCTCAGCGCTGATTAAAGGACATTTGGGACACATTTAGAGGTGTAAAAGCTCATCGCTTACAGTGAGCCAGTGCCGATCTGTGATTATTCCCACAACCCCAATGCTTTCACAATGCTCGCCAGTTCTCTGCTGTTTATTTCATGCTTGACATCATTTTTTAAGAACAGTAACACAGTTGTGACTGTGGAACTGTAATTACAGCTGCACCGCTTTTTCTCTTTGTGACTTTTAGCTGTCAGGAGGCAAACACACATAACTATTCAATCTCACATCCAGACAATAAACCCAAACTCCCACTGACAGGAATATAAACTCTGTCAACAAGAATGGAAAGCCAGGAGGAATCGTGGGAATATTTCCTTGATTGAGCATGACTTTTTTCTCTTTTGCTAAATCTGTAGCGAGTCATGTCTGTGAGACTCCCCGCAGTGAGATGCTTCCTGTATAGGAGTGGGGTAGAAGGAGGCTGCTGCTGACGTCTTGAAAAACAAACTAAATCCTGAGAGACTTTGTCGAATTTAGGGGAAAAAAAACAAATGCATTCTCCGTCTCCTGCACAATCAAAGACACGCTCTCATGTCCCATGAGGGCGGTGGTGGAGTTATTTGTCCAGGACAGTTATTTGTCACATCACCAATCCCGTTATCCTTTTTGTCAGATACATCACTGTGCTAGCTACTATTGACGTCAATAGGACTGTGGTCCAAGTACATTTCTCCAACCAGGCATATTAGAAGACTATATTACTCCTACATTTGCAGAGTTGATATGATATTCCTCTGTGAAGAGCCTGAGATCATCAGCCCCCATGTCTTCAGGCCCTGAATATAGCAACCTGTTCTTTGCTCACAGCCTTGGCCAATTAGTTCCGTTTTGTTCGCTTTGCTTTTGCTTGAGGAGCGATTGTTTTCACCCAGAACATTTTTGACTTTGTTCAGTTTTTTTTAATTGCCACCTTTATTTTGTCATTTTCATCCCTTTGTTTTCTGATTTTATTTTTTTTTTCAGCTTAGCAATTTCCTGATGTTGGACTTGATCTATCAATGTAGCCAGCTAGCCTCCATTTTCTCAATTTGGGATCAACTGACTTTGCTCCAAACCTTCTGTAACTTGCTGTGAAGAGCTTCAACACTCATTGGTTTCATTCAACACACTCTCTTTCGGGTCTGTGTCTGTCATGGTTCAGGGCCACATACTTGATTTTTTTTGGTGCTTTTCTGCATAATTACAACTCAAAATTCTCTCTGCAGAGTCTCAGACAGCCTCTGCTAACACGGTTCTTTAAAAAGACCGTGTCAAACCTTCCTATTTTAGCGGCAGGAGCTCTGGCTGTATTTGACTGTCACATCTGGTGCCTCTGATGTGGGATTGAAATCAACTTCTACTATGACTATATGCACAGACATGGTTAATTCACATTCTCCTATGACATCCCATAATCATATGCAGGTGACATTTCATTTCACTAACCGCATAGGTAACTCTGAAAAGGAAAGCATCATTTGTCCTCTGTAAACATGACTGACCCAAGCAATTGGCAAATGAGTTAGAAACACCCCGTATTACAAACTCAGAAAGAGCTGGTTACTTACAGCCAGCTATTGATTTTCAGTGCTTATGGCCATCGCTACAGTTCTTTTAAATAATGACAGGAAGTGTCTTTTTGGATCGAAAACTGGTGCCAAGTATTTTTAATGTGCAGAAGTAACAGGATAAACTGCGGATGTAGCGTTGCTGGGGGGTATACATTTTCAAAATTGATGCAGTAAAGTGGTCATACAAGCTTCCAAAGAAATTGTGCTGAGCTCTACCTCAGAGGTATCACTGAATTTCAAAGTTAAGTTGCCCACTGTCAAACTGTCAAAGTGATATTTTCCCCATGCCCCGGGTCGACCACACCAGTTGATGTCTATTGGTATCCAGTGGTACTGAATGGTTCTGTGAGTACAGCACACATCCAGTCCATACTACCATGGTCAATGTAACTTGGGGCAGAGTAGCATTGGTCCCATAAATCTCAATATCAAACTCAGTTACGGTGACCTAAAGAGTTCCCATGATGCTTTGCAGCCTATTCGACCAATCACAGTGGTTGATTGGTGCAACATGGCTCCGCCTCTACAGCTGACCAGTGCGCCGCTGTGGACACAGTGGGAAGAAGTTGGAAAGCATATGGACAAAAACAGCATGTTTAAACACTTAAATGTCAATAAAACGCCTGTAAGTTCATTGGTCTTAGGTGACAAGGAGCAGTCTTGGCCACATGTGGCTCGTGAACCATAGGTTCCCAACCGCTGTCCTAAGCTGTATGATTGCTGTACCGTTTGCTACCATAGGAGAAAGTTGGTCACCTTTGATGGAATCATTTTTAAATGGTTTCTTGGTTTGCTAATGGTAACTGTGGTCCACCCCACTGCGAGACGTCCATGAAGACATTGCACCTGCTCATAGAACATCATGATGAGTTAATAATGAAGCGACACTGACAGGTGTGGGTTTTCATCCCTCTCATGATCAAAGCCAGCCACTCGGGAGAGTTGTGTTGTCTCCAGGCGAGAATATCCATTCTGCACAGAGGCAGCAGAGACATGGCCGACGCTGTACACGCACCACCTATTTCCATCAGCTCCTCAGCAGCACATTCTCCCTCACTTATTTCCATCTCATTTGGGGAATGAAGTCTTATGCTATGGTTAATCTTCTGTGAGTTGAATGAAGACTCACTGAGGCCGACAACTGATCCTTGAGTTTTGGGTTTGACTGGTGCTTATTCAATTCCATCTGTAACAACCACTTCCTGTATCACAAGTCAAGTGACGCCCTCAGGTGTGTGCAAATAAGTGATTCTTTGTGTCAGCTACATCCTCTTTTGGAAGGCCATGGGTAGCTCAGTCAGCAACTCCATGCTTACCAGTATTCATCAGAAATCAGAGCAGGTGAAACGTTTGCTGAGTCCTTACCCGCTTTGATAACATCACAGTGGTGGGTACAGACGTAGTTTAAGACATCTCTCACGGGCCTTAGTTGAAACACAACAAACACAACACAACAAAAGTCGTTTCCTGAGGTGAACTGCAGCTATTCGCAACAAGACTCTGTAGTAAGTACGTTTAAAAAAATGTAACCCTCTGGATCCCAGTTTTCCTGCCCGCCCCCTCGCTCCCTCTGTGGTGGTTAAAAAAAAACAACTGCATTTTATGTCTTGCTTTTTCCTCTTCATCTTTCTACATTGGTCACCTTCATCCTCCCTTGTCTCACCTCTCCTCTTCATGTTGCTACTGCATCCATCACATCTGTGAAGCTCATGTTGTCCTCTTCTCCTGATATCTTCATCTCTAAGATTCTTCGTCCAGCATATTCCCTGTCTCTACACATGAGTCTGGCCTCCCTCACATTTCCTCCAAACGTTTCATCTGTATACACTGTGTGACTGATCCCAAATATTATACTCATACAATACTCATTTTTTTCACTTCTGCTTCTTGAATCTTGAATTTTGACTGTCTATCATTTACATATGTCTTTTGTTGATTTCACAATAGGAGACTCGGAATCTGTGTAAAATATTAGATTGATGAGATGCATAGTGGGCTTAACTGTGTTTATTTTATCTTAGGTCATGTTTAATGAGCTCAGCAATATGAAATTGCAGTGTGTTACAACCCAACTCTGATGTGTGTTTACAGACTGATGACATTGCCGATATTGCAAAGAAAACACAAAATCTGCCAAAGGACAACACGAAAAGGCAACGAGTGGTGGTCTTCACTCAGGGCAAAGATGACACGGCGGCAACTGTTGGTAGGCTTTTCGTTTCACTTGAGCAGTATTGGAAGGCATCCCAAGACTCAGCCTCTTTTCAATGTCTCTACCCTCCACTTCAACCTGAGAAATGCAGGATGCAGCTTTAAATAGATAAGAGAACGCTGTCAAGAGAGCTGAGTGCTATCAGTAATTTCTTTGATGTTAACCTCCAGTATTGACACCAGATGCTTAAAAAAAGATGCTCACACTGGATGCTGTCATTTCTGTGTGAGAGATGCCGGAAGCTCACATTGATTTGTGAAGTAACTTTGTCTTGGATGAACTCCAGAAAATCCTCCTCCATTTTAATGTCTGAGCACTTTTTCCAGACTCCCTCTAGCTGCAAAATGCTGGCAGAGTGACCCCGGGGACAGGTTGACAATGCTGCTTCTCAAGTAAATCGACTTTGCGATGATGCAGAGAGTATTTGTCCGTGCCCTGTTAAATGATGGAGTCATCATATGTGAAGAGAAGCCGCTGGTACGAGGGGTGAGAGGCAGGATGAACATTTCTGATTAGTGGAGAGGATCTTTGTTTGGAGCCAATGGGAGTAGTTGCCCTGCAGTTCAGACTCTTTGTGCGGTAGCAGTGACGCCTCAGGTGAAGATTCCATCATATCACTCGTCACAAGGGACGGCCAATGAGCACAGCTTCAGCAGGAAGGTTATCGGCTCAGGACGCTTCATACGTGCTTCTAATTTGATTCTTAGGAGAAGTCTTGTCAGTCTCTACCTGCTGCATACGTCAGCTCCCCATCATTTGTATTCTCCGTATTTTCGACTGCGATGTATTGTTGCTGGTGTTGAGCTAGTTATAGATGTATACGGTAACTATGATATCAGTCAGCGGACTTTCCTGGCAATTAACAGGATTATTTTTTGGCAGTGAAGGACATTTCTCATTCCTCTGTGTGAAATGACACTGTTATATACAACATGCACATTCACTGTTGCAATTGTATTTCTATGACAGTGGGTTATGCCTTTTATCATTTCACTCTAATGGCGTTTGATGAGCTCAGAGCGAGCTGTTAAGAGTAACAGGGATGCCAGTAGCCAAGCTATTTTAAGTGAAAACACGAAGCAATATACCGTAATCACTCATGATGTAAAATTGCTCAGTAGCTGCGTAAAATTTGCATGTAATGAGATGGAGTCTCTTCTTTAAAAAGGATTTGTGAATCAACCAGCATTTCTTTGAAGCATTTATTTTTGTCGATCAATTGCATTTGAGGAAATGGCAGTCTCTTTTATGAAATGTAGATAGAGATCTCAAAGCAGGAGCGAGGCATATGAAGAGTTGGGAAGCTTCCCTTGTGCTGTAGGTGATGGATAATTCCTGCTGGCTCTTCTCATTGCTCCTGCTCCAAGACACGGCTCTGCGCCGCTGTGAATTTTCTATAAAGTACGTGATGAATGCTTCGCGGATGAAAGACAATGTGTCTCAGATGTCATCTACAAAGGCAAACATGATAAATGTCATTGAGAGTGCGATCACTGTCAGCAGAGCAGATACCGGCGGTGTGCTGCGCTGCTGCAGTGTGTCACAACATCGCCATGTATGCCAGCCAAACAAATGTCAATGTAAAGATAATTAAAGATTTCCATTTCCCTGTGAAGGCACTTTAATAAACTTGATCTCTCATTTTGTTTGCAATTTGTCCCCTGTCAGATTTTGATCATTCGCCACCCTCCGCACGTCATATGAAACGGTTTTGCAGTGATTAAGGATGAGAGAAAGCCTTCTCCTGTGGTGTAATTTTCCAGAATGAGATGTCAATTTGTCATTGTTGAGGGCTTTTCTCCTGCCCCTTCTTCAGAGCCTTTCATCCCAACAGTGCCTCAAATCAAGTGTGTGGAAGAACTGGGAGGGGATTTCCCCTTTATGTAGCTCCCTCTGACACCAAGCTCATGCTTACTGCCCCATTAAAACTGCAATTAAGACCATTGTGCCATGAACCTTCATGGAGATTGATGCTCCATCCTCAGATCAGGTCTTGATCGAGCCACTTCACTGCCATTGGTACTTTTGAACATGTGCAAATGCGGAACCCCATTAGTACCTGACAAGTTACGTTTTGTCTCGCAGCAGCCCGTGAGCGCTTTTCATCGAACTGAAGTTACATTACTCAGAGCAACATACAGGGGGTTCGGGGTAGCACCTGTGTTTGTCTGACTGTAAAGTGTTTGCGTTGGATGTGCATCTTACCCAGATGTTCAGACCCAACAGGGTTATAATTACTACATATTTAGCATTCCCTTATATAAAAAAAACCCTAATAAACCTAGTAAGTGTTTATTGAAAGGGCGGATTGAAGGGTATGGCTTGGTACAGATCTTCAGGGGTGCATTTTCTCATTGTGTGCTCGTATATTAAAAAAGAAGAAGAAGAATTAGAAAACATTTGGCATCTTTTTCTCACACTGAGAAGAGGAAAATTTGCAGGTATTTATAAAAAGTGAAAGTAGATTGGCTTTCACAATTTTACTCACGATATCAGAACCTTTCCTTTTACATAGAATTATATAAAAGTGAATAGAACTTTAATAGCTTGTAGTCTCTGAATCTGTACCTCGATGTTTAGCTCTTGTGACTTTCCCAGAAAAAGGGAAAGAACTGGCTCCTAAATGACTACGAGCTCTCATTGTTCAGTTCCATCATCCAGCTACTAGAGCAGGGTCATTCACTAATGATCCTTCAGTAATAGGGATTGGACACTGGAATGGTGGCAAATAGTATGTCTTTTTTGTCTGTCTGTCTGTGTTCAACGTCACTAGAAAAGTTATGGAAAAGTTCAGGGAATTGGGTGCTTATCGTCAGAGGTTATCGTCATGCTGTGCCAGCTATTTCGTCCACCTATTGAAATGGGACAATGAACAGAAGATTCCATTTTGGGATTGATCCAGATCACCGTCTAGGTCCAGGACTTTTTAAACTATGTGCCTTACATACAATCTACAGGCATGTCTTTAGGTACTTGGCATGACTGTGCTGAAATAGCTGAGTTGGGAGAGTGTTCGACTGAAGACCGAATGGTCCCTGATTCGATGATGGGTTTCAGCAGACACATGGGTTCACTTTTAATTAGTTTTGTTTTCAGATGAATTAACTGGCGGAGGTTTTGCGCTCGCTGCGTCCTTTTCTAGTATAAACTGCAGCTCTATCAGCTGCATGGGACACTGCCCTCAGCCATCGTGCACTGATAACAGGTAACCACATTGAGGAAAAAAAACTGAAAGAAATGAAATCCAGAAAAAAGGGTTTTTCAGAAATAAACCAGTGTACGTACAAGTACTGTACGTACTATGGTCTTTCTCTTATATGGCAATACAGTCTAGCAGATTTTGGTAATGCAGTAGAAATATTAGTAGAGTAGTTTCATGCTAACTGTCTGTCAAAGTTTGGCTACTTGTAAAATAGGTCCCACATGGCAAAAAGAAAAACTCAATAAATGTTCAGGTTACAGTAGATCACAGGTAATGAATTGTAACTTCTTCCTGATTTCAGCATTTTCCCGTCAGGAGTTGCCTCAGCAAGTCAGTTTCCTCCACATGTCCTACCTTGTGCGTCCTCTCTATTCACACCTATCCTCTTCATATTCTCCTTTACCACATGCGTAAACCTCAGTGTGTGCCTTTCTTTCCAGCTTTTTCCTGGTGCTTCCAGTTGTTACATCCTTCGCCCAGCATTTTCCCTGTCACTCCTAATTGTATTCTAACATTTCACCAACTTCAACGTCAATACATAAGTGGAACGAAGAAACACCGGGTGTTCATTTCATGTCTCTGAAAAAAATCAATTGAATTTAGTTTCCATAAACTGTCATAGAATATTATGTGAGTCAAATGCCAGCTGAAAAGCAAAGGTACTTTACTTCTGTTAGTCAAAGTTTGTGCATTGACACGTTGGGTGGTGGGTTTTTTTGTCTTTTTTTAACTGGTTATCATTTAATTGAATAAAATGCCTCTCACTCTAAACTTCAAAATGAATAAATAAATGTGACAGACAGATCAGCGTGATGTTTTCTGAAAATGATGCATCTAATTGTGGAAATATTCCTGTGATTGACCTGTGAAACACATGCAGACCATTTTAATCAGAATAAGAAAAAAAAAGATTATTGTAAAACAAACCTGAGAGTTGAAGCTTTGTTGGGTTTTTAATGATCTGCTTCAGTCTTTAGCTAAATGCTGACTTACAACCCACGATCATCCACTCAGATTAAATCAATGTGGGCTGCGATTGACCCTCGATTTACCACAGAGACACAAATTGTTTGAGGGGCCAAGGCTTCAAAGCAAGCAGTTTATTTAAAAAAAAAAAAGAGAATTGTGTGAGAAGAATTATTAAACAAAATCAAGTCTGTTTAAAGAATTCCTTTGTTTACATTCTGTCGCTCCTGAAAAAAGACTAAATCAATTAGCAGACGTTGCTGCGAGAGTGAGCTGCTCTCTCCTGGCTTCTCATGTTCCCATGTTTCCTTTCATGTCTCCCGGAGAAGGATATTGCTTGGCGATGATCTTTTGGCCTGTGGTTACTGTAATTACAGGCATATGTATTCTTTTTTTCCAACTGAATTGTGAACAAAGATGTCGGTTATGATAGAGGACCATATTGGATTTCGGTTCGCTGCTAACCTGCCACGTTTGCCAAGAAAGTGGTGAAGTTGTTTTCCTCTCTGAGGCTCCGGGTTTGGCTGCTGTGCAGCAGGAAACCTTCCAGGAGAAGTTTCTCCCACCACGATTCCAATGAGGACTTTACCTCGAGCCCATCTGCACAATCCAGTCTTGTCGCAGCTTTATATTGGCAAGTGCATTTTTCTAATTGTGTGGATGATAAAGTGTGATGGTGTCAGAGCTTATCATCATGCTGTGCCAGCTAATTCGTCCACCTACTAACGCGGTGACACAGCATTGTGGAACACCACCACCAGAGGCGTTTGATCAACTCATATCCAAACAATGCTCCATATGCTCATTTCCCTGTAACGCGGAGGTTGTGTCTGATTTGCATTTACAGTCACTTTGTTAGCTAAGTGCACTTTCTCTGTGTTTTGCCGAGAATTGTGGGAAAAGAATAGTCTTAATAAAGAATGTAATTGATACTCATTTCAAAGGGAAGCTTGTTGAAAGAATGTCTGCAGTTTAATCACCATCATACAGGAGCCTAATGGACGTATTATGAAGAGAGAATTAACAAGAGCACTGCAATTACAGCTGACTGAAAGAGAGCACATTCATTCCGTCTCTCTACTGCGCCTACCTGTCAGGGTGACTCCACACGCTCGCAAAAAACTGCTCCTTTTGTCAAGATTCCTCTCACTGAACAAGTCTATGTTTCAAATAAAAATAAATGTTTTAGTGCAAATAATATTATTGCAGTCACACGAGAAGGGAGGGGGGGAAGAGGGGCCACCAGCCAGCAACAACAAAGTGGCGTTTTGCTGGATTTTTCTCCTTCCTTTCTGTTTCCATGACGGACCGCTGCCAATGAGGTCTTTGTTGAACACAGCTGGCTCAGTTTTTGACTGTAACTTTAGTTGGCATGTCAGTCAACTTGAATAATTTATACAATCGGGGTCATGTGAACTTTTCCCCCTGAACAGCAGAGAGCAGAGTTGAAGACATGGAGTGAGACAGTCGAAGAAACCTGTTTGTCTTTTATTGACGTATTGGAAGGGACTACCTCTATGCAGATCTGTGCTGTGGGTCCACATAATGGTCATTTATTCGCCGTCCAAGTCAGCTTGACTGAAGGACTGCAGCATTGATGGTGTTCGGGTCATGGCCGATCAAACAGCCCTTGAACAACTTCTACCAAAGACAGTCATTAATATTCATGCAAGTTAGCGGTTCTTTTTAAGAGATACTGTCTATCGTCTGCAAACCTCGGCTATCAAATAATTGTACACTGGTTTTGCATCATGATCCTAATGTCCGTAGGTCTATTGGGAGAATATTAAATATTAAGCACTGTTAATTAGTCAGTCTACCAATCAATTAAAGGAAAACAAAGGACAAAAAATCTCTGCTGTTCCACTGAACCACACATATGACTAAAAAAAAACAGCTGTCCATATGTTTAGTCAAGTGGTCAAAGCACCCTTGAAAAACCAACCCATCCTCAGTCCCACGGTGTCACATACTGACGTTGGGTAAGTGGAGTTTTGCGTCCTATGCTGACTGACGGGAGTCAAGGCAGTAGGCTGGGTGGTGCCACGGCACATCTGTCACATGACCCAGATGCTTATGGTGGAGTCGAGGGGTTATTCTGACAGCTGCTTATATTATGGAACTTGATGTCGAACAAGACCTCATGAAGAAACCACTCACTGTGGTCTGCTAATGCACAACTTCCGGACTGTAAACTGCTACTTTTTTCACACGCCCTGAGCCCTGTGGCTTTAACAACAGGACACTAATGTATGGATTTTTACAGGTAAATGAGCCACCAAGATATTGATTTTGTTTAATAACGTTTATCAAATCTGACCACAGACTTTACAGGCCTTTTATTGACATTAAAGCGCCCTATGTTCATGTCTCTAGTGTTTCCTCAGTTCACAGTCTCAGCTGCAGCACGGAGCTCCAGGAACAGCAGAGAGGAGGCCTAAGTTAAATGCTTTAGATTACATTGCATAGCCGATATTTGTTCCTCTGATGGGTTTAATTGATATGAAATATGATTAATTGATTAGTTTTAATATGCAACGTGTTGCAGCTTTGTGTTTTGTGCTGTTATTCTGTGTACATTTTGTGTTTGCTGTTGCTGCTGTCCCCACTGTTTTCAAGAGAAATGTATGTATAATAATTCCAGTGTCAACTCATGAATAGGCCCATAGTCATAATGTATTTGCCGACCAGTATGTTAGTTTGCACCAACATATATCATGAAGCCAGTTACGCTCTGTGCTGGACCAAAAAAAGCCTCTACAGCAGAGTGCAACACTGTCTCATACAGTGTGAGGCCCCGGGCGTTTTTAATCATATTCTGAGAAAAAAGACCAACCAACAACGGCTAATTGCCACAACATTGCATTGTTGCGGTGAACACATTTAATTAATTTTATCGCTAATGTATGAAAGTGTTCCCACGCAGGGTCATTTGTTTGCAGGCCGTGAAAAGCTGACCAATCCTGGCCCACACAAATGAGAGCGACCATTAGCTTTAACCAGCGCAAATGTATTTACTCACTCGTACTTACAGCTCATGGATGCACGCGAGTGTCACTAATTCATTGTTAGTACATTGTGCATCATCTGGCTTCATCTGTTGCATCAATTAGCCTGAGTCCTTCTGCCACTAATTGGCTGAAAAGCATTCTTGTCAAGTTCCTATCAAAGCGATAATCGTCTCTCTGTGATGTGAGCGAGAGCATGTGGGACAGTAGAAGTGTTTGTGTGTTTCACAGCTGACCTGAAATCAGCTCCCGAGCTCCTCTGGATTTTCTGGAATCCACTTATTTCCCAGTGATGTTCGCTTCTGCAAAGTCACAAAACTCATGATGTTGACAAGATGATGCAGACAAGAACACTCATGTTATCGTGCATGACGATAACGGGTGCAGATTCCGTGACAGTTTGTGAAGTTGGGTGGTTGTCCTCATTTATTTTCAATGACTGACAAATAGTTGGTATTCATCGTTTTGGGAGATTGCAGTGTGTTCACAGACCACGTCTATCTCACCATATTGTATTTATTTGAGACATTATGTGCACATAACTATGTACCACAATGGTCCTGATGGATCTCTGCACTCAAGGGTGAAGAGGATCACAGCGATCTGCTGGGCTACAACCTACACGTGCCCCTGTTGTTAGATGGTTTCTTCTCAAGATCTGCTGGGCTACAACCTACACGTAACCCTGTTGTTAGATGGTTTCTTCTCAAGATCTGCTGGGCTACAACCTACACGTGCCCCTGTTGTTAGATGGTTTCTTCACAAGATCTGCTGGGCTACAACCTACACGTACCCCTGTTGTTAGATGGTTTCTTCACAAGATCTGCTGGGCTACAACCTACACGTACCCCTGTTGTTAGATGGTTTCTTCACAAGATCTGCTGGGCTACAACCTACACGTACCCCTGTTGTTAGATGGTTTCTTCTCAAGATCTGCTGGGCTACAACCTACACGTACCCCTGTTGTTAGATGGTTTCTTCTCAAGATCTGCTGGGCTACAACCTACACGTACCCCTGTTGTTAGATGGTTTCTTCTCAAAGGCAGGTTTATATGTTGGGATTTGTTGGTTTAATGAAATGACAGTGACTGACATCATCAGACTGATAGCGCTAGCTATGTGGCTAACTGGCATCAAGCCTGCGTCACTCAAGTCTTCCAATGATTTTGAAACAAAACCTAATAGATTTTTCAGATTTCCTGATCTAGTATTAATTCCATTTTCAACAACCACTGAGATATTCACATTCTAACACTTTAGCAATGCAAAGAAAACAGATGACGTCTTCGAGTCATTTCTTTTCATTACCAAATAACAAAGCAATAATGAATCTTCCTGACATGACATGAATAAACACTACTCCGTTACTCTGATGAAAATAATGTGATAGATCATTTCGCAATTGTTAATGAAACTACAAATAACCAAAAACGGGAGGTTGTTCTTGTCAACAGTTACTTAACGATTCATCTTAATCACTTCAGCTTAATTTCCATTTTTTCAAGTTTCACTTTTTAAACCAGCACAAGTGTAGACACAGACATGAAATAAAAGGTCACGCGGCCACCGAAAACAATCAAAAACAATACAGTAACTTGCTAGACATGTATAGTACATGACAATGTGAATAGTGATGCACCCTAAGTTTGTTTTCCACCAGTACAGTTAACTATCCGCTTCTACAAACTGATATAATTTTTCATACTTTATATATCAGGCAACCTTCACTTTCAAAAGACACTATGTACCCTCACCAGCTCAAGACAAGCAGTCTAGGGCCGCAAAATACACCACAGCTGATGAAAGTTTTGTTGTTTTTTTCAAAGTCTACATGCTATAACAACCAGCTTGATTCAACTTCTTCACCGGTTTGATTGTGGTTTGGGAAAATCCCTGTATGTTCCAAATATTAAACATGGGCTTATGAATGGCTTCTCTGCAGAGCCTGTTCTTTTCACCTGTAGGCATCACTTTTGTGCTGTTCATTGTTTACTGCTAGTCCTGCTGGAGGAGCTGGAGTTTTATGCTCATGTGTCCAATAAGCTCAGCAGTCATTGAGTGGTTGTCTGCTTTTGCTGTTGTGAACTGACATCTTTCAGGGAAAATGATGAGAGAGGCAACGACCATGGTGACATGGTATTGTCAGAGCAATCATTAAGGAGCTTCCCTACACAAACCTTGGTGACAGGAGATGCTTTCCTTCTGCAGCGCTTCTCAGTGCTTTTCAACAGTGCCTACTCATCGTAATGAAAATGGTCGCAAGGTTTCTGAAGCGCAAACTCACTCTAACCCCATGATAAAAGACCTCACTTGTCCCACGTCTGGCCTACCTGGGGTTACTAAGTGGCTAAATTGCTTTATACGTATCTTCGGGCTGGGAATGCTTGGAGTGACCAACTTTCTTTTTATGATCATTGCTCTTGTCTAAGAAGCGACCAGACTTGTCCAGTTCCCTGTATTGCAGGGGTAGGTAATCCAGGCCTCAAAGGGCCGGGGTGGTGGAGGTTTTTGTTCCAACTGATCAAGCACACACGTTTAACCCGTGAGGTTTCAGATGAAACAAGCAACACCAGACTGACAATCAACTGACTACACTCGGAAGACACCTGATTGGTGGAAAGGTGTCATCTTGATTGGTTGGAACAAAAATCTGCGGCCCTTTGTGGCACTAATAGCCGACCCCTGCTCTTGTGGAACACCTTCACCCTGCTATCTTGCCACCACACGCATTAGTCTAGTTGCATTGTTCCTTATTCACTTCCAAAGCCACAACTGTAGTGGAAACCAGAATGAGACTAGAACTTCCAAGTCCACGTGTGTTGGTTGTGCCTTTCCAATACACTTTATTGGAGGATGCTAACCTCAGAAGAAACAAGTTCTTCACAAGAGGCTCGGGCCAAACCTTTCACTTTACACTGGAGCTTATCGTGATGACAGAGTTGACCGGAGGTGTTTCTATGCATGCCCCACTCTCTCACACGTGGAGAGGAAATAATGATGTCTCACCCTCTGAAAAGGGCAGCGCTAACAAACCAAAGCGTTCACTTCCAATGGGATCTATCAGGCGCCTTGGGATTGGAACTGCTGTTGATGACCTGTGGAAAGTGCTACTGTGTGAAATGGGAAGTGCAGGTGTCGAGTAAATCCTTGGCTGCAGGTTGTGAAATCTTGACTTCAGGAGGCACGGAACGCTGCTCTCACCAACCCACACTTTCAATGAGCTACTCATTAAAGAACTTTTTGTCTGTAATTTCCTCTCATGTTCTCCTGAATCCCGCTGCCTTTTTCTTCTCGGTGAGTCGCTCTGTCAGCCTCCCAGTGTTCCTTTTATCCACACGTCAGTCTTTTGTCTCCTGCACCCTATTTGAAGGCTGCACCAGAGCTGGGGGACTGTTTGAAGATTGCGATTGCTCTGACATAAGTTGCTGATTTAATGTCACTCTACACCTCCAGACTTTGTCGTCTGGTTGTTTCTTTTTTTTCTGTGCTTTTCTTCCATCCCCCTCTCATTTAGACTGGAAGTCTCTTTGAAGTGCATCTGCAACTGGTAATTGAGGCAATATAATCCACAGAAGATAATAAAGAGAGCTTGAGCTAATGGTTTCTGTTTTTGACTGTGCATGCTCTTTAAATTCATCTCAGCCTGTTGGCATTTGATCATTTGTTGCTTTAGAGCGCTGACACTCCTGAGCATTCGTGCTACTGTCAATTAAGATTTTATTCAAACATCCAGCTCTTCAGTCGGTATTTATTTCAAGTACGCTTTTATGCCCACTTCAAGAAGTTTGACTTAAAATGCATTTGTCAACATATCTTGTTAAAACTTCCACCTATTCTTCCTTACTTTAAGACTGCGTGAGTGACTTAAAGGATTTTAGAATATTGTGTGCGTTTACAACTCTGACTTTAGTGCACATCATGCAGCCTTTGTGTCTTTAGCTTTGTGCTTACATTTTTATGCCACTAAAAATCTCATGTCTTGCAGTGATGAGAGACTTCCAGTATCGTATTTTGACTGTATTCCAGAAAATAGAAACTGCTGAGTCATTTGATCAGGAGAGCATGATTTATAGTTAATTAGTTTTAACTTTCTTTTTCTAAATGATCTTAATGAATCTTGTGTGGAGGTTTTCATGACCAATCGCTCTCCTAAATGTCTGAGGGGTGATGTATCACACGAAGTGGTCGGAAGCACGGCTTCATTCTCTCTTGACCTCTTTGCCGAAATGGCGTGATAAATTAAGGCGTGTCCTCTCTCAGTTCCACTTTTGAGCCAGCATCACTGCTAGCACCATGTGTTGTTGTTTTGTCCTATAATATCTGACAACCCATCCACGCTGCCATGGCGTAATATATTGACGTTGGGAACTGCTGACTTTTGCGTCCTTTACTGACAAAAAAGGCAGCCTCCAGGGTAGAATGTTACGCATACGTGTGTCAATGGACTAAAAGAACGGTTTCCTTCCGTAGTGTTCACGCCGGGCAGGCGCATCATGCGTGGGGTTGGGGCGGGGATAAGTAAAAACACGTTTTACTTTGGAGTGCACACAGACCAGCAGCACACACAGAAGTGGAGTTAGAGTTCACATAGAGGATGTTGTGGCAGCGGAACACAGGGTAACATACAAGAGTGGGGGGAGGAGTTCTAAGATAGATGACGTCATGTGCAGAAGAGTGAATCTGAAAATGATAGTTGACTATAAGGTGGCGTCAAGGTAGAATGTTTCCAGGCAGCACAGGCCTGTGATCTGTCGAATCAGGTCCGACTGTGAAGGCAGAGCCCTAGATTAAATGGTGGACGTTCAGGAAGGAAGAATGTATTGCAAGTTCAGGGAGAAGTTATCTAAGACTCTGGGTGGTCAGGAAGACCCATTTGGGAAAGTACAACAGAAGTGGCGGTGAAGGAAACTGCCAAGAAAGGAGGACAAGGAGACTTGTTGGAGTGACAAGGTTGAGAAATAGTGGATAAGCAGCAGCCTGATGAGGAAAGCAGACGGGAGGACTTGGATTGTAGATCTCAGGAAAAGAGAGTCGCTTACAGTGGCTTACTTTGAGTTCAATAAGAGGAAGGAAGGAACGAACAAAGCATCTGTGTGTAAGCTATATTGATGGGAGCCAATTCTTGGAAACACACCTCCTTGTGAGGACCTTTTCCCAGTCCCCATGAGGTTAAGCCACAATTTGAGGATTAAAATTTCAAAATAACAGGGACATTATAATACAATTTAAGTTTGGTTTAGGTTGTGGTTAAGGTTAGCCATTTGGTTGGGAAAAGCATTATAGCAATGAGAGGTCTTGTTTATGTGTGCATGTGTGTGAACTTGTATGGCTAAGGTTTCAGTTTGGTTCAGAGTCATGGCTAAAGTTAGCCATTTGTTTTGGATGGGTAGGTTTAGGGTGAGAGGCTGGGGAAAGCATGAAAGTCAATGAAATGTCCAAACTGCATGGTGTGCGTGTCACTAGTTGAACTGTCAAAACGCTGTGTTATTAGCTAGCAAGGAGACATTCTGAGACAGCTATACTGGATCCGGTATGCAGCAACGGGGCTGTGACAGATTTCTTGATTAAAGTGAACTCACATCATTCAGAACAGGATGAAATAATTCATAGAAAACTTCTTCATCACTCCTCTGCACTTTATATTTTTGAAAGATGTATGTATTGAAACAAAGTCCCCATTGTTAATGCGGTCTGTGTCAGATTGAAACTGCTTGCACTACTACATAGCACTACTGCGAGGCCATCAAATGGGGATTCAGGAAAAAAAACAAATCATTAAACAATATTCAAATGATAAAGCAGTAAAGTGTGTGAGTCCGAACTGATTCGCCACCCAGTTAACGGCCGTGTGATGTCAATGCCATTTATTAAAACAACAGATCACGCCCTCTGCTCTACAGTAGCTTGTGAGGACTCACGATGGGACTGTACGAAGATGCGTTTGCTTCTGTGGCACAGCATTACGCAGGCATATAAGTTATAGTCAGACAAAGATGCCTTTTAAAAGTCTGATCTTGGCCAGAGTGTGGCAGTAATTCTGCTGCCTGGGCCGTTGTGTAACCGTGGTCACTGCGAGAGAACAGAGGAGCAGGTCAAGACAAGGTGGTTGATCAGGTAGCACAGGGCATTCACAAGGTGGAACTGTGGGCACCTTTGATCACGATCAAGAGAGGGAAGGCAGTCGACACGGAAAACATCCCAGTTGTGTTCGCAAAGTGAGCCGTGCTCTCTTTGACCCGACTGTTTAACACTGTCTGGACCAGGTTTACACCACGATGGCACCACAGAAAACTGCTCGATGTGAGAAACGCCGTACTTCTGTGTACGTCTACGTCTATGTGGTGGTGCTGCTCATTCCCTCAGGCAGAAATGGGTGATGTTGTTGTAGTAACTTGGGCTGGTCCTCAAGTATTTTTTAGGGAAGTCACGAAAGACCAGCACAATCTGCATTCATCATCAATGTTCGCAATCCGAGAGAGTGGAGGACAGGTGTTCTGGGGCTAATTTTTAAGAGCAATGCATCACTTGATTCCTGCATGGACAAGTTCTGCAACAGCAAACAACTGTCAAAGAAGTAAAATCAGTAAGTGTGGTGAGTGACCTGATTTCACATGGATTGTAAAAGAAACTGAGACTCGATAAGCAGCAACGGAAATGGAATCATTAATATCCAATCACTTAACTTCTCCAAAGGGAAATTGCTTTTCATTACATCCCACTTGGTCAGGCTGAGATGGCTGAGTACAGAGACTCGAAACTGAAGCAATGAGATACAGCAGTAGTTGGCTCTCCACCTCACTCAGGTGTCATGATCTGACTTCTATCCTGCAGATAAGTGTATGGAAACACTGTCTATAACTGTCTGATTTTTCAAATGGAGACTGGTTCATCCCTTTGGACTCCTGTATTTTCAGAGTATGATTTGTCAATTTGAGGAAAAAAACAAAACAAAAACACAATTTGTAGCAAGACTTGACACTGGAAAAAATGTCAATTGCATTCAGCATGTGTTTGGATTCAAAGGATACGTGGTTATTGCTTCCCAAACTCCTAACGCTTTGTCAGCGCTAATGATCCAAAGTGTAGGACATGGTGTGAACGTGAATCCCATTCTTTTAGCATTCAAGCTTCTTGGTTGGCTCTGAGTTGTTACCCGCTGCCGTTCAACAGAGATTTTTGCCACTGAACCAAAAACAAAAGTTTTAAGAGTTGAGATCAAAACACCAATTATCCCTTCAGCCCAGTAAAGACTTGCTGCGTCCAAGACCAGAGTGCTGTCACTTACGGGAATAATTGGCTGGATCTGTGCAGGGAAATGTGTCCATGCATCTTTAATTATCTCCCCCTCTGTGTTCTGACCGTAGGTGAGAAAGTGACCATGTTCCCAGTTTTGGACATCGACCAGAATGACATTGTGGACACCAACGGTGCGGGCGACTCCTTCGTGGGAGGTATGATGCTGACACGGCTTCCTCTCTCTCACCAATTAACCTTTGATATGATCCGGGCCGCGAAAACCTGTGACCAGTGCTGATGGTGTGAGCGCGACATTTAACCCGCTGCTGCACGTGGATTACAGAGATGCATGAAGATGGAAGCATGCTGCTGTGATGCTGCACAGTCAGGGCGATGACCTCTGCTCTTCTGTCCACCCAGGGTTCCTCTCCGCACTGGTCCAAGAGCAACCACTGGAGGAGTGCATCCGGGCGGGTCACTACTCCGCCAATGTCATCATCAGACGGGTTGGCTGCACCTTCCCCGAGAAGCCAGACTATCACTGACCCCATTTCTGTGCCAACCTTTGTACTTCCACACTTCTGCTTCAGGGTTTTACAACACTTTTCCAGTCACGTTGAATAAGTGGGACTCAACTCTTTTAAACAGTCACATCTGAAATGTTTTGCAAGTATATTACATTACATTACAATTGCATGTCTGCTAATGCTCTTATTAAAATCTCAAACCTCAAGCTCACGTTCCATGTGATGACTCTGCAAGCAGGACCACGCTAAAACCCATGTAACATGATGTGTTTGGAAAACTGGAAGCTCAGCTGTCAGCTGGACACCTGATGGAATGATGTGTCAACTCAGAAACATGCAATTTTCCTGTTTGAGCATTCACGTAATGTCTGCTGAGCAATTTTATGTTGCTCATCTGCTGACAGAAAAACAAATGTGAAAGACTTCGTCCTGAGCATGGATGTACACACGACTGCTTGGTCTAGCTAGCCTTTTCAATAAACTTAAAAAAAAAAAAACTCGAAGAAAAAAAAATCGCCCCAATCGTAACAACTAAAGTAACTATATTTGGATGACATTTTTGACTCATTTCGACGCTAGACTGTCTTCATGGTGAGTATTTATGTCAGTAAAATAAGATACCCCTAAAATGTATTTTTTCATTTGGAAAACACATACCTAGAAAGTGTACCCGGCTGAGCGACCTGTCCATGGTGTATTGCTGCCTCTTGCCCAATGACTGCTGGGATAGGCTCCAGCACTCACCGCAACACTGAACAGGACTAAGCAGTGGCTAGTTGAGGATGTTTTATGTATGTATGTATGGCAACTGGGCCTTTGACTGACTCACAAACCTTTGTGTCCTTACATACACATCAAGCACAGTTTCATATATTTAGTATCGATTTGCAATTTGCTACTCTCTTTAAAATATCAAGTTGGTTTTTTTTTATTATTCTAACACATTCGTTTAAACAATACAAATACCACCAACCAATATTTTTTCCACCTAATCTTTGTAGTTATTTGACTGCAGCCATTCAAAAGTTAAACATGTATTTTTTGTACTTTTTTACTTGCACTTCAAATTCCAGCTGCCAATATTATTGCCATGTCGTTCTCCATTTTCCACAAAAATGTTAAAAGTGCACAAACAGAGAGAGAATGTTGTTGTACAAATAAATCAATAAGCAGCTAGTAAAACCAGAAAGCACCTCGAACAGCAACAGCAAGTAAAAAGGTCTCATTTGGAACCACGGAATCATGTTTCTTAAAATAGCCCTCAAGACACAAAAAAACCCCTCCAGTTTTGCATTTGCTGATTAGTTAGTTCTGTCTCCATCATTGCCAACTGCTTTTGGAAGGCTTCATTAATGGGGAGGTGCAGTCTGGAGCCCCCATGAGGACAGGGTTCCTGACTGGACTCTCTGGTCTGCAGCAGCACAGCAGGGAAGCAGGAGATCATTTTCCTCAGTTAAGGGATTAGTGGCTGCTCTTCATGGCGATCATTAGAGGGACCTGAAAATTAGCCTGATCCCTCCCTTGCCGCCAGCTGTGCTGTGACGGGGGGTCCAGGATCAGAGAGAGGCCCCTTTCCCGCTCGCCCCCCACCCCTCTCCTTTTGACCGCAGAGTGTCCCCAAGTCTGTTATAGCAAACATTTGCTGCTCCTCATATGAGAAACATGAGCAGGACATTGTGTTTATTCCAAAAATACATCTATACTGGACTTAGCCTCACGTTTCAACACTTGCTGCCGGTAATTGGGCTCAGCTTATGCGTCTATGCTAATGAGGGGCATGTAGGTGACCTCAGTCCACAGCCAAAATCTTATTAACAACTTCGTGACACTTTATTTCCACCAGCATTTTTAAAGGTTTGCCGCAGATGTGCTTTGAAAAGGAGCACATTGGTGATTGGACAGGATCACATTCGGTGGCAGCTGGTTCATTTGCTCCTCAAGATGACAGATGGCAAAACACAAACACGAAAAGAGGGAGCCATGATTAAGTCATGAGAGAGCCTGTCGCAATACGGGACTACTAAATATACTTTCCTCACTTTGTGGCGTAAACTGTGGCTTTGCTCAGTAAGTGATCATCATTGTTGATGCTCCTGTCTGACGGCGTCTCCTGCGCGTTTCTCCCCAGACCAAAAGTGTTTGCTTTCACACTGAGGCTGAAATTCAGATTGTTCGATGCGAGTGCATTTACAGTTGTAACTGTGTGTCCTGGCCGCTGTTTTGGCCCCGCAGATGGGCAGCAGTGTTTGTGAACACCAGTGTGGCAGTTGGCAGTGATTGAGTGGGGGGATGGGCTGATTGCAATGGCACATGCTCTGATTCAAATTATTCTCGGACCCAAGCAGCAGTCACGAGGACCTGCTGGGGCCCGGGGTGGCATTTATTATAGCCAGACACAAGCCGGTTGTGATCACTGCGTCCCTTCTGACACCAGCCCTCTTTAAACACATCTGAAGGATTTATTTCAGCAAATTACACTCATTCTTAAGGCCGACTGGTGAGCGTTCAAAACTGCTCAGGAAATACACCGAGAAAATGTGCCGTTTGTGGCCAAAAATTACCATTAAACAACACAGTTCTTGTTCTCGTGAATGAACCTCAAAAGTGTTCACACTGTAGGAGAAGGTGAAGGATTATCTCCCTGATTACATCTGCTGAAATATCAACTGCAGCGACTACAACTCTACTTTAGCATTAGTGCATCAGAGGAAGAGAATAATGCCTGAATCAAGGCTGTAGATACGCAGGAGGCGTCCCGGTTCTAATGTGTGTTCTCTGTCACTAGCATCAGTTTCCCATGTGCATTCAACACTCCCAAAAAAAACCCTTCCGCTTTTCAGAACTTTGTGTTTAGAGCTGGTTCAGAGTCAGTCGTAGAGGGTGACACATTCAAGGTCAGGAATCATAGCTCAGTACACCCTCAGCGATGCACATCTTTGTTGCAACCAATCTAGAGCCCATTGTTTTACCAGTCATCTGTGTGAAGACTCAGATTAGTTGATTGTCACTCTGGTGCTGCTTGAATGGTTTGAACAAAAACCTGCGGACACACCAGCCCTTTTGTGGAACCTTTTGCACTGCCTTACCTAACAGATACCAATGGCAGTGACGGAGTAGAGAAGAAAGTCAATAAACATCTGCAAAATGGCTCAACTCCTTCTGACTTTCAACAGTGCCCCTAATATAAGGTCAGGTGAGCATTAGCTACCATTTGCATGGATGGTGGAGGAGTTACAGGAGGTAAGATGTAGGGTGCTTATGAGGCTCTGGGTGTCCACAGATGCCAGCAACATGAACAGACAGAAGGTGGACAACAGAGACTGAGCAAGGAGAGCTGAAAGCTTAGTGAAGTTGCAAGATAATGTCAGCAATTTGTACAAAGATTGACAGGGGCTGGAAAATTTCCACTTCCACCAGTGGTGCAGTGCCTAGCTGTACTGTAGTGGCAGACAGAAAAAGCTGGGAGAGTTTAAGTTTTTGAACTAGTTACTTGGGAAAGTGGACCAAATGGGATCTCCCAAAGGGAGAATCTCATTGGCAGGGCTCAGGAGACTGGAACCTTTCCAGATAACCTCCCTGCAGAGGTCTGTGCACAAGGTACTGCTACACCTGCAAAACTTGGTGAGGTGGGGCCTCAGAGAGAACGCAACGTGCAAGCATTGTGGGAAGAAGGCCATACGTGCTCATACTCTGGCTGGCTGCCATACTGCGCCTACACAGGGCAAGAACAGGTGGTAACATGACAAGGTGCTCAATGGTAACAGCTGATATTTTGGAGTATGCAAAAAGGGAACACCAGTCCATGTGACAATGCTACAAAGTTTAGCACCTCCATGGAACAATATCCAACCAGCATCTGCTCGAGGGTTCCCAGGTGGGAGAAGGTATGTCTGGTAAGGGAAATTGTCTGTGGGGCCAACACTGTGCAGGTTGGGCAGAGATGTAGTGGTTGTGATCTTGGCTTTTTATAGGAGACAGAAGGATTGCCGGAGTGAGTTGGTCGCCACAGCTGACCTGCCAACAGTCTGGTACTTAGGTCAGGCACCATCTATCAACATCTGCCCCAGACTGAAGGCCAGAGTCGCTCTTTGTAGACTGCAGCTAAGTTGTCGAAACTCTGGGTTTTAAGTGAACAAGGGTCCATAAGTTGCAGGGAGTTTGTTCACTGCAAGCTAGTGTTTGTTTTCTTCAGGGCATATCGGATTCCTCCCACAAGTTAAGTAAAAATATGGAGACCGTGCAGTGAACACAGGGCCCTAATTAATTAGATTAGAGCGCACCAAAGAAACGCTCATGATGATCTTTTGAACGTTGAACTTGAAATGTTTAATTAGGCATTTAGTCTTGAGTTCAGCCAGCGTGCGGTTCAGAAGGCATCATTATAGTATTAGTTTTTCTCTTCATACAAAATAGATGCCAGAATAAATCACAGTTGGAAACCACAGCACATTGTCCTTCTCTTTACAAGGTAATGAAAGGAGACATTGTGGAACGAAGAACAATATTTCCACTTGGAAAGGAATGTCAAATGAATTTGTGAGTTTTCACCTTCATCTGTAGATATTTTCTAGCAAAGATTCTCTCCTTGGAGTTGATCTTTGCATGAGACTGGGTTTAGTACAAGTGATGTCAGTAGGAGTGTTAGAGCAGATCTTTCTTTCACATTCCAATCCCTGTCAAGGTGATGATTTGTCTGGTTATCGATTACAGGAAAAGCATTCCCCTTAAAAAGACATACAGTTGATGTGCTCCTTCCTTTCCAGTTGAGGATGTTGAAGGTTGGCATGATGCACGCATCATCATGCAAATAGATGTCAAGGACCACATTTTTAATTCATTCATTTATTTCTATTATTTGTTTTCATTGAATCAGGGACATGTTAGAATGTGAATGGAACTTGTGAGAAGATCATTTTAACAAATGTGAGCATTTCAAACAACTTCTGTAATGTACATGCGTTATCGTGTCACATAAAGTTTGTCGTAACAGGAGGAATATTTAAGCATCGGCACCTGATCAAATTGAACACAAATGGCTGCCAATACATTTTTTTATTATTATTTTACTTAATCACACTAAAACCCAGTTAACTCATAGTGCATGGCAAAAACTCAACACAAGAGTGGCCATTATTGCTTTCAATGTTATGATTTTAACATGTTGTTGAGCCTTTTCAGAGTCTCTGAGGTTATTCTAAAGAATGTTCTTGACAATATCTGTGATGTTGTTAGACTAAACAAATGTCTGCGCGAGGAAAGCCTTTTTGAATCAGAATCAAAAACATCTTTATCACCATGGTCAGTGGGGATCCCACCAACTAGGAAAGTGCTTTGGAATAAAGTGCTGTCATGAACAAAAATGAAATAAAATATTAATTTAATTCATCAATCTGACGCCGAGGGGAAGAAGCTCCTGTGACGGGATGTTCTGGTTTGGATTTCCCATTCTGGTGCTAATAACATCTTTACATTTAGAACAGATACAAAATGATCGATTCATGCCATTTATCCCGATTTAACACATCTTTAGTGTGATTAATTGAGATTAAAAATTGTAATCTATTGACAGCCCTAAGGGTACAGTGGAAACTGATATTGTTTCCATAACTTGATTTTAAAATATGTGTACAGAGGAACAAGTATAAAAATGTAGATATCAAAGAGCACTGACAAATATGTATTAAAATATGGTTAGTTTTTTTTTTGTTTTAATGTAAAGGCACATGTCATGGGCATGCATGTGTAAGATGAATTGTTGCAAGTATTAATTCCTCTGGTGATGTTAATATGAGCATGGTATTTGATCTATGAAGAAATATTCTGGTAAAGAATGTAAAACTATCCACAGAAGACTTCGACAACCAAAGGGTCACCAAGTACAATGGAGTGTACTGCAAATACTTTTCCAGGAAAGGTTGAATCCTGTCCAGGAAATTGGCAACACACATTGAAGTGTGTAATTTTGCATTCATGTCCAAATCAATCCCATTCAGGCTGGTATCTAATCCACGTCACTGGGGGTTACAGATGCCCACAGGGGATCGATGTTACCAGAGGCTGTTATGACATGAAATGTGCTGTAGACTGTCGGCACTAATCGCGCAAAAGCACGGGGCGTTCAAAACGACGCTGGACCCGTTGATGAGAGGAGGAGAAGAAGAAGAAAAGGGGGGTTGTTGAGGAGGAGGTGGGGGATGTATGAAATTGTCAATATGATTGTAGGAGCGCTCTAAAGGGGCGACGGTCCGCTGCACTACACTCAAGTGGGGATGTCTACAGCGGAGAAGAAGAAGGAGAAGGAGAAGGGGGAGGGAACCACTTTGTCACAGGCTGCGATGTAGATTAACCTTTCAATTAGTTGTTATCAGGTCCTCTCCATGTGTCGGCGCGGGATCCTCAGCCTCCGTCTGAACGCGTCAATTTCACGGATATGTCGCTGCACACTCACCCGTCGACGTCTCCACGGTCATGACGAAGAGTCTTTCGAGGAGGCTTGCAAACTTGTGACGGTAAACTACCAGCAAACGCTCATCCTACCCTTTCTTTTTATTGACAAGATAGTCAGAAAGTTGAGGTTGGTTTTGCTTCGCACTCAGCCGCGGCGTCGGAACGTGACCGCTCGCGTGTTTAAAACGGGCAAAATGGTTGTCTGGCATCTACTTATTTCACGCGGAGATATGTGAGCGAGTGTGAGTGTCAACTACATTATTTAAAAGCAACGGTGAAGCGTGTAGTTCATCCGGCTGCCATGTTAACTTGTATTCCCCGATGAACATCTTTCCCCTGCAGGGCGCACTATTTTTTCCCTCACTGAAGACATTTGATAGTTAATGGTGATAAAGAGGTCATGCCATCACCTAACCGGGACGCTAATATGATAACCATATGACGCGAAGGACGCGCACTTCGTGATGGCAGACGACCCGCATGTTTGTCATTGTCCGCGCGGATGGAAATAGTTTAAATGTTACACATTAGGAGTGTTACGGCTTCGCTCAGGGGGGAAAGGAGGAAAGAGCAGCGCAAAAGGCGACGCATTTTACGCCTGATCGTACAACATTTAAGGCTCTGACGATGGCTTCATCATTCATACGGTTGTTGTGGGCGCTGTGACATGAAAAGAGACTTAGCACACATCCAATTAGAACCCAAAACGATCCAAATCACTTTCAAGTGTAACCAACTGTTTCAAGGAGGAATTCAATTAAGGTGGCGCGGCGTTAAATGCTTGCAGTCGAGGTTAAACGTCCGCCTAACTCGATAATAATTACGAAGGCTGGTACGTGTGAATATGAACGTGTGGATTGATCATGTCGCCCCGCCGTGGGTTGGAGTGCCGAAGTTGCGGTGTTTATTCAACCAGAGGTAATCCGTATCGCGTTATCACCGAGGGGCACCTTAAAAGGCGGGGTCATCCTCTTGAATGACAGCGCACACCGCCAATGAGCCTGTGGCAAATGCACAGAGATTGACATGTGCTTTATCAAACCAGAGATCAGATCTGGTCTTTTACAGCCAATATTGAAGTTTGTGGGGAGGGCGCATTAGTGGAGGTGAGCTTTAATGACACTCCATTGGATTGTAATCAGCGTCATGTCGGATTCATGTAAACTACAAGATTGTAACAAAATGGCGACTGTTTAGGTGACATCGCTATCGCTCGGAGCGCTGACATTTATCTGCACCCCAACTCCAGGTTCGTAACCAAGTTATTACCGCGCTTTCGCTCCGGTAAACGATCGTTTAGCAGGCCGGTGTCAGACGTCTGGGAGCAGCTGTCAGGAAGTCAACACTGATGCCTCATCTGTCATGGAAAAGAAGCTCGGGCTTCGTTGCTGCGCAGCTCCAACTGTCAAAAGTTCTCATGATGCAGAGCCTTCATGTATGTGTCTGCCAGCGCAAACTCCTTGGCTGAAGTGACATACTGACGGATTTAAAAACAAAAAATACGGGGGTGATTTCAACACTTTTGGCATGTCATTTGTTCGCTGAGGATTGTTTTGCTTTTTCCTGACAGTCAATGCTGTCGTTTCGTTATGGATCATTAAAGTAGTGGAACAGGTGTAGACATAAAACAGAAACAGTTTGCGATTTTCTTTGATGATAACGTCCGTCATGAATTACGTCAAGTGTTATTTTATAATGGAACACTTTTATCGAAGTTTCTTTCCAAGGGTTTGCTTGAAATCAACTCCAATATGACAACATAACATTTTTACATTTTAATTGTTGCTTTGATCTTGTAAATGCTTTTACATGAAATAATACTTCAAATATACTGCGCTCTTAATATTATTCTTGTACAAAACCGGTTTGTCTGCAGCAGACATTCAACTAATCCATGTCATGACTGTCGTTAAAGAGATGTTGATGAAAATAAATTTTTGTTTTCTGTCACATGCTTTAAAAGGAGTCGTGAATGTGAAGTGCATGCCAAAAAAAGGATCAAATGAATTAGCCTACTCCCTTTACGGGGCATCTTCTGCCTTGTGGTATTTCACCTGTTTGTTGCTTTTCTTTCAGGTTTGTTTTGGATTCGATCAAGATCACCTGTGGGTGGTCACTCCAGTTGAGGAACGTATTAGTGCCAACTTTTCTTCACATTGAAAAAAAACCCCTCGAATGATGGCTTGGAGCATCACCCTATGACCTCATGAAGGATGTGGATCTATCCAGTACTGGGCACAAGGGAATCTTTATGGATCACGTTTTTGTGAGGGTAATTGCTCAACCATGGTAAAACTTGCTAACCCTCTTTACACGGAGTGGATTCTTGAAGCAATACAGAAAATAAAACGTCAGAAGCAGAGGCCTTCAGAGGAGAGAATTTGTCATGCAGTGGCGACGTCGCACGGATTGGACAAGAAGACAGTCCTGGAGCAGTTGGGATTAAGTGTTCACGATGGCTCTATCCTCAAGGTTACAAATAAAGGAAGCACTTCTTACAAGGACCCAGGAACTCCCGGGAGGGTTGGATCAATACTCCCTGCAAAAGCACCAGTGCTAGCACCCAAGGAATCTATATGGAATTCCAGCGATCTCCGTTACATTGATTGGAATAAGATACTTAAGAGGGCCATCGAGGGTCTGGATGATACTCACGGTTCCTCTCTGAAGAACATCGAGAGGTATCTGAGGAATCAGGAGGACCTCTCTGAAATCATCGATAACTCTGCTTTCAGGCAGAGGCTACGGCTGGCAGCCAAGAGGTCGGTGACCCATGGCAGGCTGTTGAAAAATGGTCCAAGGTATAAGCTTATCCGTGGTGGTGTTGAAGGAAAAGTGCCCAGGTGTCCAACTTTCTCCCCCTTGGTTCTGACATCAGTGACACTCCTCCCACATGAGCGAGACCAGGTACGTGCAAGCACACACGTACAGGCTTTGGGCCATGTCTTATGAGTAATGCAATGTGTGATTATTATGATTTTTTTTTTTTGAGCGAGCCACGCAAATCAGTAGAGATTGAGGTTGTGACTCATGCAAGTGTGACTCAAACTGGAACCTATATGCGAAATGGAATTAGGGGAACCTTTGAACATTTCAGATGGTATAACGTCCCAAGGTTCCATTGTCATTGCGTCCTTATTATTATAGTCTGTGACTGAAATGTCCTGTGAACTTCCACCGGTTGCTTTTCCTATTTAATGATCATGAGATGATTGACTCTCACTCTTTTCTCAATATTAAATTAGGTGTCTGCTAACACTGGCTGTAGGCACTAGTGACCGTATGGAGGAAGAAGTTGAAAAACTTCTCATCTTCTAAAACGATGTAAATCCCTGACGGTGAAAATGAACGCTGCATCAGGATGTGTTGTGAAGCAGTTCAGTTCTTCTCCTCTGATGTTGCAGGATCAGGATTAGGGCTGTGCAGTTATGGGGGAAATAGTGATCACCATTATGTTGATTCGTATTGAAATCACAATTATTCCAAACTGTTTTTTCAGATTTGAGATTTGAAGCAATGCAGTCTTTGACATGGTAAACACTAGGGATGTGCAATATGGACAGTTATCATGATAAATGTTGTAATTTCAGCGATTACGATAATTATTTTCATTCTATTCCATGTGTTGGACACACTACAGTCTCTCTTGAAACTGTTTTATGTTAACAGTTAACTAAGTGTAGAGATGAGAAGTTCTATGTTTCACGTTTGTCGTAGAACCCGCTGGTGTCTGACAGACTGCTCTGCCAGCTTTATTTAGAGGTTAAGTTGAGCCGTCTGTCTGCTGTATCTCATGTGTCTTAATAGTTTACATTGACTATGGATCCTTCTGGACACATTTCCTAGATGCTATTGAAGAAATATTCGAAATTATGTGAATAAATGATCATCTAGTCATGTTCTTATTGGAATCATTATACGAACTCTGTCCTTTGTCTTGTGTGATGAAAAACCTTTTCACAATTCTCTCACCTAAAATGTTAAATGTAAATGCTTTTAATTTTCATATTGAAGATTTCTCTTATACTTTAATCGTTTTAGAGTTTGTTGATGGTCCCTAACTGATGCCGGGTTTTGGCGTCAGCGCTGCTGAGAGTGTGTCCGTGATCAGTGAACCCTAATCGGGACCAGGAAGAGTACGCCATTGTACAGATGTCTGTCCAATATCCAACTATTTTCACCACTGTGTGAGGCACTAGTGCAGCGGGAGACCTGCATGTGTTGATATGAGCCAAGGCAGACACGTGTATCAGAAAACCTATCAGGACCACTCCATCTAATAAAACAATCACGGATCCTGAGACTCAGAGTCAACCAATGTCATTATCAAAGCTTCCCTGTATTGAAAATATGTTAAAAACGACAGTCGTGAACCAACATTCTCCACAACTGTCACACGTCGGTGTCGGCTGTCAAACACGGCTGAGCTGGAGAGTGCGGTGCATCATCACGGTCTCGTCGTGTTCATGTATGCAGGTCCAATGTAGCTGGTGCACCGTGTGTTTATCGTGTTTATCATGAGATGCAGAATTGTCATCGTGAAGATTGTGTTTGGCGATATATTGTGTACGATAAGTTATTGCCCATCCCTGGCAAACACAGCTATGATCTACAGAGCAGTTTGTCAAAGTGTTTGACAACCAATCGATTGCCCTCCCACCCCACCAACTTGACTCACTGTTATTGTGAGTCAAGTTGGAACCTTGAATTTGTAAGTTATTTGCTGAAGCAGTAGCAGATGTCCATCTCTCCTTAATGTTGCAAAGTCGATCTGTGTTCAATCCAAGCCGTCCTCATGCAGTCCGTCTCTTCACATGTCCGGCCAGGTGTGCGACTTGATTTCCGCAAGCAACAGACTTCAGTCATTCAGTCAAGATGTTTTTTTCTGCAAATAACATGGTCAAAACTGTCATGTTCATGTCCCTCATCATGATGCGTAATGTGTTATTTGTATATGTTATTTCCATTTCCTTTTAATACGTTTGTTCATGTGAGAGTTCATCCTTAAAAAGAGATTATTTTTCTGATGCTTTAGCGGCTCTCAATTAAGATGTGGTGGTGCACCACGCTAGTATCGCTTCGTATTTCCCTGTACCTTCCTCAGCCTGGCCATGTAAACTACCCTCAAAAGTAGGTTCCTCATCCAATTTCTTTATTGTTACTAGTAATATCCTGTCGAGGTGTATATTCTACAACTCAGTTCCTGTAGAAGCGAAGTTATCTTGTCATTGACTAACTCGGGAAACTCATTCTAGTTCAAACCAACCTACCAACGATACACGAAACAACAACACCTCTTTTTGCTTAGTGACTAGTGGGCAGCAGGGTGGTAGTAGAACGTCCAGGCATTTTTGTGCGGCATCAAATGCTGGTGTCTAGACATGGTTGAAACAACCCTTGAATGGACACTTTCCCAGCTCACCTCCCTGACGTCAGAGCTGTTGGACGTGCCATTTCCGCATTTGGCTGCAAATAGAATGACGAGCAAGATCTCTTCTATGCATTAATCTGGCCATACATCACAACCAAGGTTTGAGCTTCTCAAGTGCAGTATTGGCGTAGCCAGAGTAACCTGCGTTTTTTAAGCAGTTGAACAAATCTGCATGGCGAGGCGATGGCTCAAAGTGATCACTTCATTAGCATGGGTGAGCTTGGTGATCTGTGGCTGACTACTACTCAGTGTCCATAGCATCACAAGATCAGAGTGCACAAAGGAGACTTTTCTATTGTTTTGGAGTCGTCATTTCCCATACGTCATGGCGCTGAGGAAGCCAGTGGGCGGGCAGCCAAAGCAGTCTCAAAGCCTCCAAATGCGAGTGGTGGTGTGTTTGAAAATAATGAGTCGACCCCACAGTCTAAAAGAAGTAGTGCAGTAGCCTGACTGGAAAACAGGTTGAGCATTTTTTTTTAATCATGAATCCTGTATTTTCTTTTCGCATGTTTTTGAGCTACATTGAAGTGATAAAAGCGCACAGTCCAGCATTGCGACTCAAGCACTGTGGTTGAGTAACAGCTTCATGTTTAATGGCTGTTAACGTTTTGGAAACTCTCCATCAGCCTCTGTCCACAGAGCTGAGCTTTAAATTTGTGCTGTTGGTAAAAGGAATGCGCTTCACTCAGAATTCCCCAATTATGGCTGTAATCTTTGGCTTGACTGATCATGATTAGCAACAACGCCTTCTAGAGTTTGTCTTCTTTTTCTTGGTTGGGTGTTGCTGCGAGTGTCCATAACAAGAGATCTTGGATAACCAGAAAGTTGTGCATGTGTGTGCACTTGTGTGTGTGGCATGCAGTCGCAGGTTATGTAACTCTAGCCTTATGACCTTAAAGGATGTGGCTGGCTGTCTTGTGAGCAGCAAAAGCACAAGTGAAGAGAAACTAGATATTTCGAGTGTGCATAGCTCTGCTATTCACAATGTGCTCCGTACAAACGGTCCCAGGCAAGTTCGTATGGTTGGTCAGAATATTGCTAGCAGCTTTTATGCCCTTGGTGTTTGTTGAACTACCCCAGTAAGGAAAAATGAAGCCTTTAAACTCTAAAACCTTTTGGTTGTTTTTTTTTTTTTTTACCGCTGTCGTCATCAGGAGTTCTCAACGTTAACACATGTGGTCTATAGACATCAGGAGAATGGCAGCACTTGTGCTTCCTCTTTGAAAGTCAAGCTGTGCTGATTGTTTCTTTGGATTTCTTGTGCAGATGTGAAGCGTTGCATACCTCCTGTTTGTTTTGCAGATGGTGTGTTGAGGCTTATTAAGATGAGCTGCGGTCTAATGGTTCATGCTCCACTTCTTGAGCTGAAGCGGCGGGCCGATTTAGGCTGCAGACACATCACTCTGCCTCGCCACCAGTTTCACAGTGAATAATCAGGAAACGGCACCTTGATGCTGCAGCCACAACTGTGACTGTGTCTGTGGACAGGCCAAGAAACTGAGAACTGTTGTGAGACTGGCTCTGCTGCGATAGGTGTCACAGCTCAATATGCAACCAATGTTTCCCTCTTGGAACATTTAAACCCACATACTTCGAGTGAAATGACATCATCAGGCCAGGTTTAGCACCAGTATCAGACAAAGAAGAGTCTTTGTCTGTTGCTTCGTGCATTTTAAAGAAAATGAAAGAACAATTTTAGTTCTGTGTTTTCTGGCTTCAGCACAGAAACTCGCCTGGAACAAAGACAAGGAATGATTTTTTTTTTTTCCCCTGCTGCGTTATGCAACCACTCAAGCTCTCAGTGTATCCAGCAGCAGAGTTCTAATAGGACCCCACCCCCTCACTCAGGACAGCCTGAACTGCTTTCAAGCAGCATCATTTCCTGTAATGAACTTAATTTAGAATAAACAAGAAAGTCGACAGTGCTTCATCTGATGTCTCATTTTTTTTTTCTTTTCACTCATGCAGCATGTCATATACCACTCAAGCTGCTCACTCCTGAATTTCTATACCAAATACTGTACATCATCAGCCAACTACAACTATAACAATTACTATTGCGATGCGATTCTCATTTTCTACGGTTTAGAATGGCTTAAAAGGCTAAGTCCCAATTCACTCACCCCTGCCCATTCGTTGTTCCATTAACCCTTAAAAACGAGCACCTTTGCTTCCAGTCCCAACTATCCGGCTAGAGCAGTGGTTCTTAACCTGGGTTCGATCGAACCCTAGGGGTTCGGTGAGTCGGTCTCAGGGGTTCAGTGGAGCCTGCGCCGCAGAGGTCCACCCCTCAGTCTAGTCTGCAGTTAGTGTGTCATATTTTATTTTTTACTAAAGACGGGTTCGGTGAATGAGCATATGAAACTGGTGGGGTTCGGTGCCTCCAACAAGGTTAAGAACTGGGCTAGAGCTGGACTAGACCCAACAGCAATGACTTGAACCTACAGATTCAACACAACAGAACACAAATACACTTTGTTGAACAAATGGCTAAATTCCATAGTGGTTTTGCTGTGCACTTACCTGGGGACTTCCAGCTCATTAGCAGCCCTGAACCGCGTCATCACGCAAACCAAGAGCAAGAACCATCGCCCAAAGGTCAAAGTTTTTCATGTGAAATAACTGACGGAGTCATCATGGACATTAGCATCATAGCTAATGCTACAGTGCAAACATCACTAGTCAGCTTTGTGCGTTAATACGGCAACGTCACAACGCTTTATGTGCATTTCATTTTACCTCTCGGTTTCAAGGGTGCGTCCTGAAAATCCTGAAAAGTGTGTTGCCCTATAAATTGTAATTGCGAGCTGGTGAAAGATTCCCACCGGTACTTGTCAAGGTTTGGGCCAGTTTGTCCTGTTGTCAATTTTTGATATTTGCTTTCAGAGAGAATAACGTCATTTTGGTCATTGATTTTTAGTTTTAAACTGGTTTCTAGCACAAGAGACTCTCAACAATGACGTAAGTAGTCACAGAGACTTTGAGTTTCAATAGGGCCCTGCCGTCCAGATGAGATTTTAGATGTAGTTGTCTGACTTGGATCAGATCAGCGATATATATATATATATATATATATATATATATATATATATATATATATATATACATGTTTTTTGTTACTTCAGTGGAGTCCTCCTCGACTGGTGGTAAGGGCGGACTAACATTGCAAGTTTCTCTACACTTTGACAAAAATAGTGGAAAACTCTCTGCAAAATCTCACGTGTAAGGTGCTTCTCTGATGTTTAAGTGCTTGGATGAGCCCTGGTCATGTATTTTGTGTATTATTCATAATTGATAACAGTGAAGTCAATTCAGCTTTAACCTCAACATGCACACACCGCTGGTGCTGGCTGAATACAGAATCAATTCTGTGTTTTTACAAAGCAGGATGAGAACAAAGAATGGCAAAGTGGTCAAAACATACCTAAGGCTAGAGAGAGAACAAAAAACATCAAAACTTGCGCACAGAATGAAACCGCAATATAACTCAAGCACCAAATACAAAAAGCAAACAGAAGCGCTAACTACCAGCGTAGGGTCTGTTGAGTTCTGGTACATGACACTGGAACTAGAACGCTTTTAACAATATGAGGACAACTTGATTGCACAGTAGCTCTAGGTCTGATCTGTTCGTTAACCATTAAGATGTGAGCTTGATAGGTAATGAATGGCACTAATGATCGTGGTGGTACAAGGAGAACACGGGAAGACAGGTGCAAGTATTAAACCAGCATTCAAGCCAAGCCTGACAGGAGGGTTGTTATTGATTTCGCCTCTGAAATGTACATTGAAGCTGTGCTTGATGCTCATGGGGTCAGACACTGCCATGCCCCTGAAAATTTACTGTTACAGAAAATTACTGTGATTAAATATGTCATATCATATGTCGGTAATTCAACGTCTGACTTTGAACTCTTCCTTCACTGCGGATCTGAAACACAGGCCAACCACAAACCTTGATGATTTGCTGAAAAGAACGGAAACAATAATCATTTAGTATTACGAAGACTGAATGGCATAGATGACGTTTTTTTGTGAACCAATCATATACATGTTGCGTGTGTAGAATTGTAGACTGCTTTATTTATTTTATTTATATGCATGTTATATGACAGAGTGTATGAGAGTGAGCCGGACTTCCATACCAGGGGTCACCATCCCAGCCACGTTGACGCATGATGGTTAAATATTACTTTTATTTATTAAATTAAATAAATATTTAATTTAATAAATTATTAAAAATAGTTTCTGTTTTTTTTATATTCCATGCATCGTTTAGATTATTTTATTTTTCAACATTCAAAAAGTTGAAAGTACAATCACAGCAAACTCTTGAATCATTGAATAATCATGATTATGATATGAACAATCGTTTTTGCCACAAGCATTCAGTCCTGCTATGAAGGCCATGTTCGCAGACGTGTTACCCACAGTAACGGTGTGAATGTGTCATTTCTCAGATGGCGCTCTCAAGAATGCAGAGGTTTAGTCCGTCTTTAATTCATTGATGCATAAGCCGGCTCACTTTGTCTCAGATTAAAGGCCAGTTGAGATTTGTGGGTCAAGAGTTTTGGTAGGAGTTGGAGATCTGCCGTGCGTCACAAAACCAGCAGCTCCAGGCTTCCCCAGAGTGCCTTTCTGCGCTCCGAGTCAATAGAGCAGTCCTCAGTGTGTAAACTGATGATGAGGTAGGTTATTTATGGTCACACCCTGTGAGTGTTATTTTCCATTAAGAACTTCCTCTACAGTGGTGAGCCGGGCAACAGTGCATTTGATGCTCCTCTAGAGGCAGCGCAACAAAATATTGCTCTGACTTTGACCGTGATTTTACACTGTGATTATTCAAACTGACTGGAAGCTGTTTACTTCCTCTCTCCCTTTTGCTGTGCAATCTTCTTAAAGCCCCCGTTCATATTTTTTTATCGAGAAGTAAGCCCTTAAATGAGTGTTTGTTCTCAGACTTGCAACATTTACGCTGGATCACGGCAACAACAATGAGAGCATGTGTTGTTATTAAAGTAATTTGATTACACGCTGCTTAATCCTTTCAGTCTACGCTGCTAGTTTTAGCAATTGGATTAAGCCCTTAAACTATGATTACTAAGATCACTTTGCCATTCAGATGTAATGGATAAAGGAGGTTGAGCTCAAACATGTTTCTTGTGAGGAAGACGTTCATTTATTATTCGGGTCAAGTCTGTGAGAACCCATTCTTTGTCTTCTTATCGTTGTGTGCTGCTGGCTTGTATTTCACAGGCATATAGAGACATGCAAGGAGTTACACAGACAGTGGTTCAACCATCACTCCATTTCCACTGAAGCATAAGCTTTATTGAAAAGAAAAAAAGAAAAAGTGTTTCACTTCATTAACAGTCAATGTTTGTGTTCCCTCCCAGCTTCGGGTTGACCCCATCCCAATATGCAGTTTCTGTCTCGGAACGAAGGAGTCAAACCGGGACAAGTGGCCCGAGGAGCTGCTGTCGTGCTCTGACTGCGGGAGCAGTGGTAAGTTCTCACGAGTCTCTTTACATTTAATTCCTGTTGCTCTTTGACACCGAGCCCATTTGGCCTGGATGTTCTGGCCATGTACTTCCCATTCAACATGTGTGAAACGTCAGGTCCAAACCAAAATCGTGCCAGTGTGCTAGAACTGGGTCTGGTCCTGGATATGTTTGCTTTTATTTAAAGCAGCATTAGGTAGTTTAAGAAGATTTGTTTTTGATGGCAATGCAGGAAAATGAGTGTAATTGCAAACTGTTGTAAAATAGTCTCTGGTACCCCACGAAATATTATCACAGGTGGGAATATGCACAACACAGCCAACCATGTATTTGCTAAGGGAATTCTAGAAACGTTTTACTATCGTTAAACATTAGGAATTGAACTCCATCATTTCAAGCATACATTTGCTGCTAACGTCCGCTGCCATTTGCAGCTAATTTTAGCGCCAACACGTTTTGCTGGCTGTATCTACTGTATAATAAGCTTTTGTAAGCTCAGTAAAATGGCTTGCAGTCATTGATTAACGTGTTAGTATTACATAAATACCTCCGCCACATAACTCACCAAGTGCCCAAAAGGGATGACTTCCAAGTCCGGTAAAATCATCTGAGCCCTTCTGAGTTGACCTCGGTTGAGTGTAAGTCTTATGTTCACTCACGTCTGGGCTCCTAGTGGGTCGGGTTCCTCTTTTTTCTCCCTGGACTCATCTGTACGAACATTCACCTCGGCCATGGTGACACAACCTCATGCTGCTGTAAAGGAGCCTGGTTGCCACATTGTAATAGCTGAAGAGTCCCACTCGTAGATATATGACTCTTCAGTGTGAAATCCATTAACTAATATAAAGCAAAAAGATATTTAGGTCAAAATGTTACAGATTGCTCCTTTAAGTGCTGTTGTTGAGGGGAGTAACACTGCTACTTTCCAACATGATATACAGGTATGTACATGATTACATTTCAGCAGTCTGTATCAGCACTAGTGCATTTGCATAATTCTTATCATCATTGTTTTAAATACTAAAAAAAAAAACACCAACCAGCCAGTGTTAATGATAATTGTACTCCATGTTCACAAGGCAGTGCAGCACAGTGAGCACAGCAAGCGTCAGCACTGCTGCCACTCAGCAAGACGGTTCAGGGTTCCAATCCACTCCCCTCAACCCTGAACATGACTATGACTAACATAACATGGTGGTTAGCTGAAGATGCTTGAAGTCAGTTCAATGGTGAAATCAAGATGTGTTAGTCACGTCAATGTATGCATCAATTCATCTCATTTCATCATAATATGTAGGGCTAGTTTACAGGGAATCTTAAGATAGTGAGCGTCTCAGATTTGGTGTTGGTCGTAGTGGACAGTGATGTATTGTGTTGTGAATATATTTATTTATTTAATCTATGCTGTTTGGTGAATAATGCAGAAAATAAAGTCCCTCCCACAAAAGACATGCATATCGTATGGATTTCTGAACTTTTATATTCCGCTTCTGGGCTTCATTTGAATATGGCCATGTTTTCTGCCCTTTCCAAACACTGATTTTTGGTTGGTGTTAATGTGTGTCACACCTACTGCCTCCCCTGGTCAGAGTCATCCTCAGACTGATACTGTTAAGGAAAAGAAGCAAAAATAGTTTGAATTCAAAAATGAACTCAGAGACCATCGGGGAGACTGCAAGCTGGGTCTCTTTACCAAAAACGTGACACATATATTTTGGTGTAGCATAACATGAGTGCAATAGCATTCCTCCGCTTTTTTTCACCCGCACTTGGTTCAGCCACCCGCTGTTAGGACCTGATAAGTGTCAATAAGTTCTGGCTGGAATCTGCATGGCTCACTCTATAAGGTTTTCTGATAAAAATCAGTATATAACTCTGATGGCTCTTGACAAGCTATTTCCAAATGGAAGCATCAAGCCTCTGTCAGTCAGTAAAATTTTGAAATAAGCATGTATTTTTTTCCTAAATCTTCTCAACAAGTTTTGGTTCCTACTTCATTTAGGAATAATACATTTGGGTCCTGAGGCCAGCAAATGCCTTAATCTTACCGACCCTCCCAGCAGGTGCGAGCTTCCACGTCTCAAACGACACATCAACTGTTGTGAACAGGAGCTGCTCCCTGCAGGCGTTTCTCATGGCAGACTTTCCATGTCCCTCGATGGGATTTATTGGAGGAACAATGTTCACGATGATTAAGTGGCTGAACGATACAAATTGCTCCCAAATCTCAGTGGGTTCCATAAGGGCAGATATTCTATAAGTGGCTATTATCAAATGAAGTAATCAGAGTAATTTTTGCTCAATTCCGATTCCTCTAATGAGGAGCTGGCGGCCTTAAGATCAAGCGTCTCCTTCCCTCTCCTTGGCATTTCTATGAACAATTGTATTGTTTCAACCCCTTCACTCCAGCCTCCATTGAAAATAGCTGTGCCAAGGAGTCATTTGTGACTGAACTGTTCTTTCAAATGCCACAAGGAAGTGTTGTGTTGCTGTCGTCTTTATAGCTCATACTTGACTCGCTCGCTTTGAGGTGGCTTTCAATAATGGGAGCCATGTACCCCAATAGTCTTCTCACTGTAAACCAGCTGTTTTACAACCGTGGGGGAGCGGGATGAGGAAGGAGGCCAGCTTTTACATGACTTCAATTGGCTTCTATTAGAATGAGGGCTGCTACTGTTTCTGCCTCATTAAGATCAAATTATCTGTAATTAGCAGCTCAGATGTTTGATCATCGGCTGTTTCGACAGTGGGAGTGTTGTAGAGACCGTTGGATGGCCAGCCGTTGTTTCTCCTGGTGTGGAGATTCAGAGGTGACTGATGGGGCGATTGACCTTTTCAACATTACTCATCAACCCTGTCATTTCCTCTGAAGGGCATCCATCCTGTCTCAAGTTTTCCCCGGAATTAACCTCAAATGTGAAGAGATTACGCTGGCAGTGTATCGAATGCAAGACCTGCAGCTCTTGTCGAATACAAGGCAAAAATGCTGTAAGTATGAAGCTGTTTATGTCCTGTTTCTGTCTCGTCACTGCTGCGGTGTTGAGTGAGTTTTTACAGTCTGTGTGACAGCTGATTTGGGTTACAACTGATGCTAGCAGGTTTTTTTTTTTTTTTACCTTTAATCCATAATGACTGTTGACATGAACAGTTGACAATAAATTGATTTTAAATAATTTTTTTATATAAATAAAGCTACCTAACCTAACCAATCACTTTCAGTGCAGCCCAACAGTGTTTTCATTTTCTATGGCCATTTTACATGGAGTGCAGAGTTTGCCTTTTCATTCCCACAGGCAGCGCGGCAATAGCAAGGGTGCATGCACGTTGATCTGCAGGACTGCCCTCACGCATGTCTACTGTTGCTTTTTTAGGATGAGATGTTATTCTGTGATTCATGTGATCGGGGCTTTCACATGGAATGCTGTGACCCACCGCTTTCAAGAATGCCAAAAGGTGAGGTGTTTACACTGTCTGGCTTCTCAGGTTCCCTCTCAGCTGTCAATTCTAAAGCCCTTTTCTTCGCACACCACCGTTTGCTACTGTCACTCACACACACACACACACACACGCGGATACACGAGCACACACAAAAGTTTGTCTTCCTATATTAGTGAGGACATTCATTGACATAACGCTTTATTCAGCCTCTCACCCAAAACCTAACTATCTAAAGCAAATACCTAATCTTAACCCTACTCTTAACAAAACTAAAACCCTATTATAAATAACTTTTTTATTTTGAACCCTCGAAATGAGGCTTAACAAAGTGAGGACCGGCCAAAATGTCCTCACTCTGTTTAAATTGAATTTAAAAAGTCATACAGGTCCTCACAAGAACAAGAACACACACGCGCGCACACACTCTCATATGAAGACACACACAGGCAGCATTTGCTTATTAGGAGCTTTGCACGCATATCAAATTCTCCCAGCATCCCTGCGGAGATCTACCATCTCTGGATTACACTACACTTCTGAAAGGGAGGCTTGTAGTGGTGGTGCAATACTACATCAGGAGTTTTGGCAGTTGGTGCATGCACACATATCTTTCCTAAGCAATCCTGTCTGTACAATGTCTGTTCTGCCAGACAGAGAAGTTACCTGATGTTTTTTCACTATGCCTATACTGGTGTCCTGTCCAAGTCCACATATGTATGCATCCTCTAAGATGATGAACACTAACACCTGTTTTTGTCTGGACCTTTAAGGAACCTGGGTCTGCCAGGTTTGCCGGCCAAAGGAGAACGAGAAAAAACTGCTGCACAAGAAAGCTGATGAGATCAAACGTCGATATGCGAAGCCAATCGGACGGCCCAGGACTAAGCTCAAGCTACAAATGTGAGTTATGTAAGCGTGCAGTAGGTTTTCACTTTGGTTCCCTCATGGGAACAATCTTAGCATTCAAGCGTTTTTTCAAAAACACAAAATGTCACTGATCGAAATTTTCCACATAGCACATTTAAAAGAAAAAAATCACAACAGGAGTGGTCTTGATTGGTGTTTAGGTGTCCTCTTAAATGGACCTGCTGACGGCAATGGTGCGCTGATGTTGCCAGGGATTCATATATTTTGCCTTGTCAACAGTGTATTTAGTGATATGTAAATTATATGATACATACCAATGTTGCTGAGCAGATCCATTCCACACATTTTCAGAAAAATCCCATGAACATTTTACAAACATTCAAACCGTGTTGGAGTAGTTTGTAGGCTCCCTATGAAGATGATAAGAACTGCATGAATGTTAATGTAATTCAGGCTACAAACACTGGTCGACAATAGTCAACTGTTATATTAGTTACTGACACTTAAATGCTTCTGTGGGTCGCGACATCATTGCTCTCTTTTGGGATCATTGGATCATCGTAGTTGCTGCTGTTAACTAAACAGGGCTGTTCAAAACTGTGGAGCTCCAAGGACGCGGACACAGGATTAATGTCACCAATGCAGCCCAGGCTTGAGCTACATTCCACGCTCTGCAGAAACACTGTGAAATTAGTTGTACAATGTTTATAGAATCCAGCAGCACCCTCTTCCTCAACTCCACTGCGTCCTGAGTGGAGCTCCGCTGATCACTGATGTTGCAGAGTGCTGTCAATCACTCATGATTTTACCTCAAAACTTCACTGACAGAGGGTGCTGCACGTTATGTGCTTTGTGTACTTATAACAGGTAAATGAAGTTTTTATTTTAGTTAGTTAGTTTAAAGGGTCATGGCACCCTTGTCTGGCGTATATAGTAATCTCAATAAGTTAGACTTTAATATTATATAAACAGCTTTTACCATCCTAAGAGAAGCACTGGTGAAATGGATGCCTTCCTATTGAGGAAGCAAACATGAACGTGTCATTGTTTAAATGTGGAAATGCTGACATTTCTCAGCTTGAACTAACTGTGCAGGAACCACAACTTCACACAGTTTCTTGCACAAGCTTAATCAAAAGTTCCTCTTAATCCTTCTAATTTCGTGCTAGTGAATTTTGTGCGAGTGAATGTCAAATATTTAACACTACTTTTTATCTGCCACTACATCAGGTGTGTGTGTGTGTGGTAAGGCTGAACGATGATGGCTCAAGTTATCATCACGATTATTCAATATATTAGATAAAATATGTGTACTCTTTTTCAACCTTAAATAATTATGCAAAAAGGAATTTCAAATATGAATAAATGATGAAAATTTTAATTACCCGAAAATTTTGGATTTACATTGAGCAATCACAAAATGCAACTCAATGGTAGCATTTACCACACTGCATATAAGGCAGACCCCACGAATTTGACTGACAGGTTTCAATCAATGTTTAATGTTGAAACTTCAGGGATCCGGTTGTACAGTTTGGCTGTGTGAGAGCGGTTCTGATATTTACTCCAAAAATGAGAATATTTGGTCAGTCTCTGGAGCCTTGTAAATGCAGATTCCGCCGTCCAGCAGTATCATTTAACATCAAAATAATGATCACAATGAAAATGTGGTGACTTGTGTAGTCCTAGTGTGTGGGTTTCTGGAGAGTAACTCTAATGTTCTTGTTCTTCACAGGTCTGTAACCAGTGGGGATGGCTCCATGGTAGCACTTGGAGGAAGGGGGTCACCTGGTAGGGGTCAAAAGAATACCGTCTGTTCCACACCTTCATCTGGTCATGCATCTGTGACGGACTCCAGAGACAGATTGGCTGTTGCAGACCCCTTTTGTGCGGTCGACGCCACCCAATTCACCACCTCCACTCCCACCGCCACTCCCCTCCTCACGCCCACCTCCACCCCAGCTACATTTAGTGTTAACAAGAAAACGAAAGGGCTTATTGATGGGCTTTCCAAATTTTTCACCCCCTCCCCTGTGGGCCGTCGCGCGCGAGTCGTCACTGACGCGTCTCACCACCATTTGAGTCCTAGGGACGTCAGTCCACCCAAACAGTGCAAACCAGCAGAGTCGTTAACGTTTGCCTCTCAGACTTGTCAAAAGAGTGCCACGCTGGCTTCTGCACTAGCTCCTGCTCCCACGTCGCCAGGGTTTAGCCCCCCATCACAGGTGTCTAGTAGCTCCACCTCTGCTAACTCGCCTCAGAGCTCCTCCAGCCAGTCTAGTGTTCCCTCCCTGAGTAGTCTCTGTAATAGCAGCCAGCTTAAAGGACTTTTTGATGGACTCTCACACATTTACACGACTCAGGAACAGTCGCGGAAAAAGAGACCGCCGTCCTATGCGCCACCTAAGCGCTCACAACCTAATAAGGAGTCCAAATCGACGCCCCGGCACCTTGGGAAAGAGCTAAATAATCAAAATAAGTTGAACCCTGAATCCGGGGGACTTAATAGACCCAGAGGACACTCTTTTAAGTATATCAGCCACTTTAAACGTAACCCCTTCCTCAAAAAGCACAGGACGCTAGCCAGGCTGAGGTATAAAGTGAGCCTCCAGAAGGGAGCGCCCTCGCCAGGAAAGGGAGACTTGACAGACGGAAGAATTAAGCCTGAGAATAATCATGGTAAGCAAGGATTGAAACGCCAGCCCAAACCTGCGCCTCCTCACCTTTTGAGCTTTGTCTATTTATTCTTTTTTTTAAAGCTTAACACCTGGCATTTGTCTAAATCAGAGCTGATGTTGTGTTTGGAAAGAATTGCTCAGCTTTTTAACGGTCTACTAATCTGCCTAATGTCAACTCTTTTACTTGCTTATTAACCCACTTCCATTGCGTTTTTTGACATGGCAGCGGAGTTGACGTGGCTTCCATCCTCTTGCCCATCAACTTCTTGTCTGCGTGCATGGCCCACTAACTCCCTCCTGCTGCTCCTCGCTCTGTCCTTGACCCTCTGCACCCGTACACACTGTGTGATCACCACTGAGTGGAGGTTGTCGTCACATCAGTCCTCATCCTCATCACACCATCACTCTGTAAACCACTGTCTCCACTCACTTCTAGCAGTCATTAGACACAAACAACCTGGTGATTCAGCCACCCGAGCTGGCTTGAATCTGACAGGATGATTACAGGCCAGATTCCAACTCTTGTATTTTAGTCTGCATTGAAGAAGTGTGAGTTTTAACAGCTCATAGCAAAGCAATGTTGTATTTCTGAACACTTACAGACAAGATCTCATGGTACTGAGTTGATGGCTGAAATAAGTTGACCAGCTAATCTTACCTGGTTCCATTAAGTGGTTATGGGTGACTGGCTTGGAAGCTTGGTAGTAGCGTCTGCTATGGGGTTAGCAACTGCTGACTCAGGTGTCCAGTACTTAGCTGTTCCTTGTTCAATGGTCTTTTTGGTGGGATTTCATCAAGAGCAGTTGAATGCATAGGTTGCTCCTGAAAGACCGCTGTATTTTCAATGGTGATGTGGTACTTTAGCTGGCATGGACTGGTGACCTTCTGCAATAAATTTCCACGTTGTACATCGCAAGCAGAGGAAAGGAGCTACAGTACCTCTTGTACATTATAATCCTGATACTACTAACTCAGTTTGAAATTCAGTGTTAAATGTTGGTACGGCGGTAGTTCTGTAATGCATTGAAAATCAGTTGATTTATTTGCATTTTCTTCATTCAAATTGTGTACCTTTTATTAACAAACCCTGGATCCCGATCGAAAGAACATCTAGGGAACAGAAATGAACTAAATGAGCTGTTGTCTCTTTGAAGAGTCATCTGCTCGAGACTTGGGTTAGAAAGGCATCTCTGCCTGTAAAATCGTGAGATTGAGATTTTCATAAGGTTGTTCCCTTCTGTGGAGAGGACTTTCATGTCCAGCAGAGAGGGTCAGAGCGCAGGGCAGACTCGGGCAGATGGAGCCATGCTGTATTATATCTTTAGCACTAGGTATATGGAAACACTTAAACTCTAAGTCAACTACAGTGCAACAAATATGTTTGTGATGATGCCTTCATCATGATTGCATCACAATTGCATTATTATGTAGTTTCCTGACAGTGCAGAGTTTTTTTTTTTGGCACCTGAGTCCCGGTTGTTGATGTATTTCATGAAATTAGCGCGTGCTTTCCAGCATCACATGCTTTTCATGTCAGCACTCGCAGCCCTCACTACATCTGCTTCTTAATTCATGGGAAACTGTCTTGGTGGATGACTAAGCACATGAAAGTGGTTACGCAATTAGAGTGATTTAGTTTCACTTCATTACATTAGGGATTTTCATATAAACATGCAAAGATGATACATTATGAATCTCCTTGGAGACACGGCTGCGAACAGGCTCAGCATCCTCACAGGCACATTTGCATAGAATGAATAAACCAGATAACTCAGCCCAGGCTGCTGTAAGAACAGGCCACTTGCGATTTGTTTTGATGTGCTGCTATTGTTGTTTGTTGCTGCAGGCCACAGTGAAGAGCTGCGAGTCAAGCGGGACGTCCCAGTCAGCCCTGCAGCCATGTCCAGAGATCACGTTACAGAGGAGGATATGGAGACATTCACACGAGTCCAGGAACTTGCTGCCAAGGTGATTTGCACTGTAATAGATTCTTAGTGTACTTCGAATTGCCACGGTAAGAAGCATACGCAGGGAAGCTGAAGAGGGGAAACAGATTTTTCACCAAGAGGTTGGAATCTGGATCCATCCATCTCTTGTGTGAATACCCAGCAGTAGTACGTTTTATGTATTTATCTTTTTAAGGTTCCACGTTTTGAAGTTGAATAAATATTTTGAAAATAAAAATGCAGCATTTATAAAATCAAAAAAGTCCCCAGAATGGCAGTTACAAAGACCACACAACTTATTTGCTGTCATTATTGGAGTTTGATGGCGGCTGTCGAGCTGCAGCTATCCATGTAAATTTGTAAACATCTTGTCCTAACTTTTCAGAGAACTGGATCAGCAACAAACACGGACTCCATGCGTTGCCCAGCGCTCATTGAATTTGGGAAATATGAAATACAAACCTGGTACTCCTCACCATACCCTCCTGAGTATTCAAGGTAACACACACAGATCCTCTATTTAAGAGAGAATCCATTTGATTTCATGTATTACACAAGCATGACCCTCTCTGCTTTTTTTGTCCTTGCCAGATTACAAAAGCTTTATCTGTGCGAGTTCTGCCTGAAGTACATGAGAAGCAAAAACATTCTGCAGAGACACACAAAGAAGTGTGGCTGGTTTCAGCCACCAGCCAATGAAATCTATAGAAAGGACGACCTTTCCGTCTTTGAGGTCGGCCCCCTTTCAAAGCAATAAAAGCAATAACTGCAAGCCAGATTCCTCTGAATTGAAGAGGACGAGGCCGTTTGAACGCTGTGCTCATGCTCTTTTTTTCATCTTTAGGTTGATGGAAATGTCAGCAAACTCTTCTGCCAGAACCTCTGCCTGCTAGCCAAGCTTTTCCTGGACCACAAGACCTTATATTACGACGTGGAGCCGTTCCTCTTCTACATCCTCACCAAGAATGATGAGAAAGGCTGTCATCTTGTGGGCTACTTTTCAAAGGTAATAATTATATGGGAAATGAAGGAAATGGTGTACTTCATACTCCAATATCCTTTGTCAAATAATCCCTTATTCAGGCTCCTTTCATGGGGATGGAAAAACACTTCTCTCTGAATTAAGTCTGCTTTGTAATCAGTCCCTCTTAGCAATGGTGATACAAAAATTTGCGCAAATTGTACTTAAATCAGTGGCTACTCATTTTGTCTCACTTCCAATGAATTTGCCTGCAATCCTCTGCATTGAATGTTTGATACATTTTTTTGAGTAAATCTTGAAGTCTCAGTGTTAAATTTATGGTTAGCTGTGGTTGGTATGGTTAGCTTTTGCACCATTTTATCCATCAGATATTTGCATCAATTTTGTTTTCAACAAAACTAAGAGCACAACTCATTGATTTTTGTTATTGTTGTTATTTAATTCATATTGTCATGCCTGGACAATTGGCCACTTCTTTTTTCCACACACAGAACAATGAAAAATCACGGGCATTTCACTTCCGCCAATTGTAGAGGCGGCGCTCCGGAAACTGCTGGGAATACACTTCGATATCAAATAAATGTGACGAGTTTAATTTTGATGATGACATGAGCTCGTTCATGACACTGCTGCTCCTGAGGCTTATAGACTGTGGCTTTTTTTCTTAAAGCTTGGCATACAGTGTGTCTCAATAGTGCTTCTCGCATCGTGTAGTATAGATGGTGCAACGAGAAGCGATTAACACCACATGACCCCTTCCTGATCAATCGGGTGAAAATGAAGAGATGGACCAGGTGAATAATGTCATACATTCAATGAATGTGAAAACTTCCCCCACTGCTTCCCTGTTCCTCTGTCAGATCGCTTCTAGATTGACTGCATTCTGTTCCCAGTGTTGCTCTGGCTTCTTCTACTTGGCACTTCCGGATGCAAGAGTCTGATATTTTGTATATGGACGTACAGTGAGAGCAGTTATATCACATCCGATCATAGTATCATGTAGTGTAGACAACAGGAGTTGTGAGCTCTGAACTGCAATTCACTCATACAGTATGAGCAGTGGCTCGATACTGCGACTGAAAAAAATGACACTTTTTATGCCCAACTTAGTATTAGTGAATGTGGCTTATATATATTGTAGGTGCACGCAGTAGTCTGGAAATTACAGCAGCTACAATATGTCTATTCCACTGCATAACTGCATTTAAATTTTTTTCCCTTAACTTGATACAAATAATTTGTTGCAAAACGGTTCAATAACCACTCATCATTATCTTTAATATACCTCAATTAGGGCTGGGACTTTAAAGTTAAATTCAATTAATTAATTACAGACCATTAATGTATGAGTTACAGGGTTGAACGATCAGATTAATGACGTATGGCCCTCTTTCTCTGGGAATATTTTTCTGTTCACCACATGATGTCATAACCAGAACTCATGTCTCCTTCATAATGAAGAAGTGCTGACAGATGGCAATTTTCATCTTAAAAAAAAAAAAAAAAAAGAAAAGTATTGTTCTGTGCACTTCATGCTGCAAAGAGTTGGTTCATTGCTGGAGCACTTCCTCCCTCATGTTTAAGCTTGTGTGTACTGGTACAACTTGAAATTAATCATTCTGGTGTTACATATTGAAAATGGAAATCATCTCGATATATGAACTATACACTACTATACTGTACTTCTCCTGAGTTCCATCTATTTCTTAATCCCACCCATAATATAAATATAACCTATAATTTTCCCCTTCTAAGGTCGTAGCGTATCTATATGCACCTCTGTTAGGCCTGTATGTATCTGTTTTTGGTCGCACACAGCACTTCACATAGGGCTGGAGCATGCTCCTGCACTCAGCATCAGACAAGGACAATGGCAGGTGCAGTAAATTGCCGGCTTCAGCAGAGCTCTGACATACTTGATCTGTTTCTCCTTCCCTCAGGAAAAGCTTTGCCAGCAGAAGTACAATGTCTCCTGCATAATGATCATGCCTCAGTACCAAAGGCAAGGATTTGGAAGGTTCCTTATTGATTTCAGTAAGTTCCCTAATGCCTCTTTTTCACCCACTGTGCTAAGATGTTTTTTTTTTCTGCTTTTGTTTTTACAAACTGTTTAAGATTAAGGAGTTGAGATTGTGGCTGGTGGGTATGTGCTGTTATTTGGTTCAGGATTTGAAGTGGCCTAATCAAGTGCTTTCATGAACAGCGCTTAGGCAATCGTTGGAGATTAGAACTTGAGAAACATTCCATTTGCCTCTACATACATTCCCTGACAAAAGTCTTGTCGAATTTTTTTTTACAAATGTCATAATTGGTGCCAAACAAAAATGCTAAAAAGCTTGAGTTAGTTTTTGTAGAGACAAGTCTTTCTTGTCTCCTTGTTTTATGATGCACCCAATCCAGCATTTCTGTACAGCCTCACCTGTGACAAATCTGTAAATAAAGTGAGTCCAAGCGTCTGAGTGGACATGTCCACATTAATATAAAATACCCTAAAAGAGTAAATTGAACACTTCTCCAATTACATTCCAATAAGTTTCAACTTGAGTGGTTTTACAGAAACACACTCTAGTAATAAAATAGTGGAAAATTAAGTGCTCTGTCTGCGCAGGCCAGTTGCTATTGTCGCACAAAACATTTGAAAAGATGCGAAAGGGCTTTTTTTTTTAAACAATTGTTTGTAGAAGTTCTTTTTGTCGTGTCTGGCTGTGTGTCAAATGACGAGGAGAGGAATTGGAGTGTGCAAGGGGAGGGCTGAGCCTCGCCTATGTAATGGAGCATTTGATTTCCTGTTCACTTTTGGGAGTCATTGAGACTGAGTTCTGATATTGAGAGCGCACAGATAACACAGAGGGGGATTAAGGGAGATTGAATGCAGCCGAGGTCTGAGCTCTATAAAGACTTTATTGGGAAATGTTGCATTTGAGCTACTCGACTTTCAGATTAACAGATTCTCTGTTTGATCGAATTAGTGAACCACTTCATTAGGTGTAAAAAGAAAAAAAAAGACACAAATACAGCTCACTGCTGTCTCTGTATTTATTTAAAAAAACCCACTTAAAGTGACTCTCAATGTACTTAGCAAGTGTATTGGTGTAGGTGTTGGTTATCACACCTCCCTCTCTCGGTAATGAATATTTCCATGATTACTGGGGTATAATGTGTTGGCTGTTGGCTGATTAGATTTGCTTGTTTAGCTCTCGGTTGTGGGTGCACATTAAAAGGAATTAATTAATTTCATGCTGCTCATAATGGATGACCCTTGACGGTGCCGCTTTGGAACTAATTACGCTCGGATACATATATTAGTTTTAATTTTTTGTGCTTATTATTTCTCCAAAGTGCTGTCTCGTGGGAGCAGAGACATCCAGCTGCTCCTCTGTCTTGCTTGTCCTTCTGTTACTGCACTAGCGATCCCCACGGCCTCTTCCATTCCTTTTTATCATGTTTTACTGACACAATGGTGCGTTCAGCTTGTTTAAGAACATGCAAAACTGGTGCTTCGCTGTGGTAACCTCCTGTTCACCAGAGAAACGGGAGAACTTCATAAAGAAATCACTTCAGTATGGAGTACTTCATTACTGTATGACGTGGGACTAACTTGCTCACGGAGAACTGCAATTCAGTTGTCATTTTCCTTGACGGAGAAGTACTGCATCGTGGCTGGCTGACGATAATATCTGCTGCAGGTCGATGGTCGATCGATCCTTGAAGCCCCAATTTACACTAACAATCATTGCACTTTCAACTTAATTGTCTTACACCAACATGGCTAGTCCAAACTTTGAACACACCTCACATTTAAATTGTATATTGATATTTGATGCCATAATGATTCAATTTAAGTTAAATCTATACACTCTTGGACTCTGTCTTCTGCAGTGGAAATGATGTCTAGCTTTTCTGTAGGAGATCTTCCAGTAGGGTTTTCAGCATATGTTATGCAAGTGTTAAATGAAAGTAGTTATTGTCTAATGTATTCTACATTTGTGTATTGGCAGAATTTTTGTTGTCAACAAACCTGTCTATTTGAAGAATCAAGCTCATTTCAGTCACATCATTTTCTTCTTGAAGTAGCTTGATGATTAAACATTCACATAAACCTAACCAGCATCAATATCTGCCCTGGGAAAACCATTAATTCCTTCATTTCTGTTCAGGTTACCTGCTCTCAAGACAAGAAGGACAAGCGGGCTCCCCTGAGAAGCCGCTGTCAGACCTAGGTCGCTTATCCTACCTGGCGTATTGGAAAAGTGTCATCTTGGAGTACCTTTATAAGCACCCGGATAAACACATCAGTGTTAAAGGAATCAGCAGGGCCACTGGGATGTGTCCGCACGACATCGCCGCCACTCTGCAGCAGCTGGGCATGATTGACAGACGGGACAGCAGGTCAGTGTCTTTGGCCGGCACTGCCGTTTTCTCTGTGTGTTTGTCTGACGGATTCAGGCCACTTGGTATTTTTAACCCTGAATTCATTAGTGTGACAGATTATTGACAGAAGTAAGTCAGGTTATGCACTATTCAGCCTTAAAAGGTGGCATTGCATATTTGTGGCTTCAATGGTAGCATGCCAGAGGTTGCCACTTGTCGTTGCAAGCTAAGTGTACTGTGTAATAACCCCATCCAGAAGAGGGTTTCTTGCCCAGAAATGCTCAACTTAATAATGATACAGGCCTCTGACATCAATTTAATAAGAGATGAGCACATTATTTCTTGATGAGGTCCCAATCCAGGAAAACGGCTTTCAGTGTAGTGTAGTTGATCAGCTTTTTCAGGGATTTATTATTATTATATCAATTATTTCAAAAGATGCATATCAAAGTGTGTTGTTTTTGTTAATCTTGTAAAGGGAAGACTTGACTGTAGAACAGTGGTCACCAGTGTGGTGCCTGAGGGCGTCAGACTGTAGGACTACTTTTATGGATTAAGTATTTTTGCTGTGTGTGAGCTTTCTGAATCTTTGTTAATTATTATGCATATCTCATGCACCTCTGTATTTGTATTATCAACGTTAGCTTTTCAGAATTCAAACTGGTAGCAGTCCTTTGAATCAGTGCTTCTAAAAAAATGATGACTCCAGATCTAGAATCACTCTTGAGAATGTAACTGCATGGGCCTTGCCACTTTTAGACTGTGGATCTAATTATAGTATGAAGCAAAGGTGTTTTATTCTTATGGAACTTAATGTCAAAATGAGCTGAAAAGGTGCTGGTTATATAAGAATCCAGTTCGCACAGTGAACCATTCTACCACAAACCACACTCCCATGCTTTTTACTTATGATACTGTTTGATGGGAAATAACCTTTAAAATGTGTCTAATCCTTCAATGAACTATTTTTATATCTTGTGTTTGTCTGTCATAACTGTCCTCACCCTTTGATGTCAACTGTTTGGCAAGCATGCTCTGTACTTTTAGGCAGTAACACAAATATGACCCAAAAATGTGCTATCCAAGCTTGCTCAGTTAGGAGAGTGCCTGTTGAGATGCATGTGTACTTCATTCACTCTCTCTTTCTCAAACCTTCACATATTCCATCGAACTGATCAATTGATCAACTTTAGTTCCCACCCCTGCAGCTGTCATCCACTGTTGGTGAGAGAGAGCGTATGAAGATGACATGATACAACTCCTAATAAACGTCACAGATAAATATAAACACTGATAATATAAACTCTACTCCATGCCCTTACAGAAATAAGAAAACAGATGATAGAAATTTCAAAATGTGTTCAAGCAACTGCAGCCAAACAAATAAACCATGTTAATTCTGCTGTTCTTGCACCTGTTGAACTGATTCTATTAACCATTTTAGACCTGTCTGTTGCTTACTTATGAAAAATAAACAAGTTCAACGTGTTACAGCATTTGACAATTATGTCGCTGTTAGCTAAAATTCAGAAATTCACATTTCAGACACACCACGATACCATAACACCATAGTTATCGTAGTAATATACGCCAGGTGACTGAATGAAACTGGAACTTATTTCGTTTCTCCTCTTCATCACCATCTTGACTTCAACTGCTCGACTCTGCCGCAGGATCGTGTTGGTGAGAAGAGAGCGTCTGATACAGCGGCACATGGAGAAGATCAGGGCGTCTCCGCGCCTCTACGAGGTGGACCCCGATGCCCTGGGCTGGACGCGCTCGGCGGCACTCAACACCGTCTTGTCTGAGGAGGAGAGAGAAGCAGAGATGGACGTAGGTTTACGCCTCTGATTAATCAAGTGGCATTGTTTGTTTGTTTACTCCCACTCAGTGTTTGCATGATTAGCAGGCGAGTTCAAATTGAGGCCATTAACACGCGGCGCATCTCACCAGCAGAGAGGATGTAATGTTGCTCTGAGTCACCACATTCTTGATAATATTGAATCCGCCGTGAAATGCAATCTTTGGACAGTTACTTAACGGAAATTAAAGGCAAACATCCAATCAGGATCCTGCGGTGATTCATTTGTCACAATGTTAATCCCCCATCTCTTGTTTTCCCATTAGCCATCGCTGCGAGTCGTGCACGCACTGTTCTCGGGGATAATGCGTCTTGTCTGTTCAATTACCAGGCGGAGCGTCTGAAGGAGCAGGCCAGTTGCTGGGAGAAAGAGGAGAGAGGGAGCTACATGATGACTCACTGTAGCCGACAGCCTCTCACCAAAGTCCACTGCAAGGTTCCCTTCAGAACCTACGAGCGCCGCCCCGCGGCGCCCTGGTCCAGACGCGTCCAGCGGACACAGGAGTTGAGTGACGATGATGTGGAGGACGACGGCGACGATGACGAGGAATTCTTAGATGGCTCAGCGCCCACTCTGACGAAGGCCCATGCAGCGCTTGCAGCCAAGAGAAAGGTGCCTTTTATTGTCAGGGATGCGCAGGTCTGCTGTTGCCTCCAGTGTGGTTGTTGTATTGATTGTCTGGAGTCTTAGTCTGGTGGAGGTATATCATGAGATATTTCCCTTCATTAAAGGCTGTGTTGTGCACTGGAGCGAGGTACTAAATATTCATGATCTCACCGGACGCTTCAGCTGATCCTGCAGGCTCCTTGTGAGTGTGCAGATAACAGTGTTTTCTGTGCTAGTGTGGACACCGCACAGGCTGAACCTTGTACTATTGTCAGCAGTCATGCTTAATTTAATGCCCTCTTCTGTGCTTTGCAGTGTTTGGGTGGCACTGCCCCCTTGTGCTGCAGAGTGTATTGCAGGCAGCTGCAGTGTGTCAGGGAGACAGTATTCAATAATAACAGAGCAGTGAATCGGCCCAGCAGCAGCATTTGCAGTTTATTTAATGCAGTATTTACAGTATTGATTTCACATTCTTCTTGTGAAGGACTTGGGAACAGTGGCAATTGAATGAGGCAGCAGTTGGGGAAACAAGCAGGAGAATGTTAATGATAGACTGTGGTCTGTCTTACTCTGCCTGTCTAATTTGTGGTTTTCCACTCCTGGATGCATAGCTCAAGGGTTCAGCTGGGAATACAGTGCACTATTTAATCGTGGTTTTGCACCACAACACTCATTTGAGAGCCATTGACATACCATCGCATGCCTCTTATTGCCTGGTTGGCGATTTTTATTTCCATTGCCAGAATCTAATTTTAGTAAAGCAAAAGTTCTGAGAAATTATTCAGTACGAGTATGAGTGACAAAAACAGTATTCCCATATTACATTCATTTTTGCGTTTATTCCCTTGACGGAGTCGCTGGGGCCTCGAACCTAGCCCAACTACTACTACATCAAAGTACACTGAGCTATGTTGGAGTCACTGCTGTAAAGTGTGAAGCTCAGCAAAAACATATCTTGGAAAATGTTTAAACTCATCCAGATCCCTATATTTGATTCTTTAACATTTTATCTGGTGTATAACTCTCGTAAACAAAGGGCAACTTTTGTTGCCAGTAAACCACCTCCTTGTCCTGTTTCCTATTGAAAATGAGGTCTTTACACTTTTCATTGTTCAGATCTTTATAGTTCTCATATCATGAAACACTGTCCTAGCATTTAACATGAAAACCATCCATACCTTTTTCAGTTTGGCATGCATTTCAGAACGAGCCCTGCCCTGCAGTTTGCATGTGAGCAGTTCACATGTATTAGGCTTCCAACATCATTGGCCAGCGCTTTCTACTGTGCATGGTTTCAGATGATGTGTTTTATTTCAAGAAACATTATATTGCTAACAAGCATCTCCACAAAAACTCCATGAAAACCTTTGAACTGGATATATGGATGGTGATGCATACATTTTCAGCAAAACAGCCAGGACACGCAAGGCAACTCACGAGTTGGATGTTTTATGATCCCTGTGATTGTGTGGGGGAGACCATCCATCTCCTGGCGCTCTGGTTTCCTCCAAAAGTCCACAGACATACAGAGGTGTCCAAACCTTTGTTCCAACCCAACACACACACAGCTTCACCATTCAGGTGTCTGAAGGCTGTAATAAGTTTGTTGTCAGTCAGTTTCAGCTGTCACCCGAATGGTTAAACTTGATCTATTGGAAGAAAAACCAGCATCCACTGTGGCCATTTCTAGGACAGTTTTGGACACCCCTGCTCTTAATTTCTCTGTAGATGTGCATGTCTGCACGTGTCTCCATGTAATGTGCTTAGAACACACTGCAAACTGAAAGGGCAGCTGAGGGTGCAGGTTTTTGGTCCAACCAGACGAGTGCATGCAGTTAAACCAATGAGGTCTCTGGTGAAACTAGCAGCAGCTGCCTGACAAGCTACTGTCTTCAGACACCTGATGGGTGAAGCTTTGTGTGCTTGGTTGGATCTAGAGTGAAGCCAACAGTGTGGTTACCCCTGGTTGAGAGCATCCCCTGCCTCTCACCTCAGCTGCTGGGCTAGGCTTCAGGAGGGAATTAGTGGAAGAGAGTAGTTACTTTTGTTGCTTATAATTTAATGCATGACCAATGGAAGGTCCTGCAGTGAGTCAATACAAATGCTGTAAATGTGCTTTTGACCCCACACTGTTGCACTTACAATTCCACACTTTTTTTTCGTACTTTTCCTAATGTAGGATCATCATTAAGGATAAACAATGGACAAGATCAATTATACCAATTCATTCAGCAAGGCCCTCTGCTCAAAGTACACACGTGCACACACTCCACGATGTTTAGATTTAAAAAAAAGTTTCACTTTCCATAATTTCTGATGGAGTTGGACAGTTCATGGTTTATTAGTATGATGATCCCTCAAAATCATCAGCGAGGTAGTTATGCTGATGAGGCCATTATCAGACCTAAATCTTGAAACCTGCCTGTTCTGTCTTCCAGAGAAGCGTCATGCTGAAGAAGAGAGGCAGAAAAAGGAAGAGGATAAACAGCAGTGTGACGACCGAAACCATCTCAGAAACCACCGAGGTTCTGAATGAGCCCTTTGACAACTCTGACGACGAGCGTCCGATGCCTTTGCTGCAGCGCACCTGCAGGGCGGGTGACATGCATGAAGAGGACGACGAGGACGACGACGAGGACGATGAAGACGAGGAGGAGGAGGAGGAGGATGAAGAGGATAAGGCACAGATGGTACCTGTGAAAAGGCGGCGAGGTCGCCCACGGCTGGAGAAGAATGCACAGAAATATCACCACCGTTTCTGGAGTGCAGGTAATTACTGTACTGTAGATCATCTTTTGTAGGTCAGGAGTTGGTTCTTTCCCTGAACATCTCTTGCCAGCGTGTGTGTGAAGACAGTAATTATGATGATGAAATCCAACACAACATCAAAGATCTTCTTTTTTCAAGACAGAGCACACCGACTTAGAAACAGAAAGTTACTGATCGATTCTCCAAATCTGTAAGAAGTTGGACTGAAAAACAGACTTTATGAAAGAAATACAACAGTTAGATAAGGTGAAATGAGTGTTCAATTGATAAGCAGTTACCATCGTGATGTCAGCAAATGTGCTGAAAATGGAGAGGCAGTAGTCCCTGTCTTACTGAATCCATTGAGATCAACAGCATGTGCCTTAAAAAACATCCTTAAAATGTTTTTTTAATAGTCCTCTGAGAGGTGTCATTATATTTTTTTTTTTAAGTTGGCAGATCTGTCCCATCAGAGTCTTCTCTATTGTCCCTCCTCCATCTAACAGTTATTTCGATTTGTAGGCACGGATGACCTTGGCAAGAGACCCGGGAGACCTCGACCAGTGAAGCGTAAAAAAGGCTGGCCCAAAGGTGTGAAGCGAGGTCCTCCTAAGTGGAGACTGAAGAAGGAGCGGAAGATGGGATTCAAGCTTAACCTTTACACTCCTCCTGAGACGCCGCTGGAGACTGAGCAGGTCCACCTTCATCATGACGGAGTAAAGACAGAACCAGACCATGACGATGTCATTGAAAATGAGACCAGCAGACCAGCCAGACACTCGGTGTGTCCAAAAGCACTGAGGAGGGTCTCCTCGGAGCCCCCCAGCCCAGCCGACTACCTCTCCCACAAGTCCAGCTCTTCGGAAGGATCAGCGTCGGCTTCACCTGCGTGCTCACCTGCACCCTCACCTGCTGGCTCTCCTGATGTGTCTCCTTTTGCAACGCCCATTGCAAGAACGCCTCTTCCTCCGGACAGGATTGAGCCTTTCAGGCCTCCTGTGAATGAGCAGCTGGAACGTGAGCATGAGCAGGAGTCTCCTTCCAAAGAGTTGAAGAACAGCACAGGGGGCGAGGAGGTGCCTGTTGTGGTTGAGGAACCGAAAAACGAGCAGAATGCAAAAGATGAGGAGCCAGCTGAGAAGGAGAGCAGTGAGACAACTGGTGTTTCTGAGAGCAAAGCAGATTTGGAGCAATGTTCAGGAGGCACAACCCCTTTTTTAGAGCCGACAGAAGTCAACCTGTCTGCTCCGAATCCGTGTTCATCTCCAGCAAGCGAAGAGGAATCAGCTTCTGTTGTGGAGACTGATCATGCTGGTGTGTTGGAAGAAAAGTCTGAGGTGTTGCCGACTGAAACAGAAGCCTCCGTCACAGTGCAACATGGAGAGGTTGCATGCGAGTCTGAGAAGAGGAACCTTCCTTCCCCGACTACAGAACATACACCGCCTCGGCCAGAAGAGAAGGTGTCAGTCAGTCCCACCATGAGGGACGATCCCCCGGTCTGTGCCATGACTGACTCGGAAACCGTGCAGGCTGTGCAGTCCCTTACGCAGGAGAATCGTCAAGAGGCCCTTTTCCGAGACTGCGTTGAGAACCAGGAACCCTGCCGCACCCTGCAGAGCTACACACGTGTCACCCAGAGCCCCCATGTCACACCACTGGACGACTGTCCCCCATCAGATCACAGCAGCCCTTTATCGTCGGCGCAGTCTCATCCCAGCCAGTCAGTACGTTCTGTCAGTAGTCCGGCCGTGTCCATCTTGGAGAGTAACTACACCCAAATCAGCCCGGACCAGAGTGCCATCTCAATTCCGTCCCTGCACAACATGGAGACCAGCCCGATGATGGACGTGCCGTCTGTGTCGGACCACTCTCAGCAGGTGGTGGACAGCGGCTTCAGTGATCTGGGCAGCATCGAAAGCACCACGGAGAACTACGAGAACCCGAGCAGCTATGACTCCAGCATCTGTGGGGCGGGACCCTCCCAGAACAGCTGCTCCTATGGGGGCATCCCCCCAAGCGGCCTGACCCAGAGCAGCTGCGCTGTCAGCCAGCAAATGGTCAACCCTGCGAGCTGTGGCATGATTCAGCAAAACAGCCTGAGCTCGCCGCCTCACTGCAACGTCAAGTCTCCGCAGGGCTGCATCGTGGTGGAGAGACCGCCCAGCAACAGCCAGCACACGCAGAGGAGCCAACACGGTTCCCACGGCAGGCATGCTACACACAATCAACACAGCCAACACAATCAGCTCAGCCAGCATGCTCAACACAATCCCCACAACCAGCACAGCCACCACCCCAGCCACCACCTGCAGCACAATCAGCTCAGCCAGCACAATCAGCACCTGCAGCAGAACGTCCACAATCAACACGGCCAACAGGACCCCATGAGCCAGTGCACCATCCCGCCCAGCTTCGCCACCACCATGCAGCTGGCTGATATTCCCGAATCGGGCAACGCCAACTTCAGCCTTTATGAGCGGCTCAACCACCAAGGGGAGTACAGCGGCGGCCACTACACTCAGACCACCGGCCTGAGTCTGGCCAAGCTGCAGCAGTTCACCAACACCTTCATTGAGCACCCGCGCTCGCTGCCATTCAACCACTCCGCCTCCCACCCCATCACCTCATATGCAAACAGCCCGTCGCTATCTTCGCAGCACTCCGGCCTGGTGTCTCTATCCCAGACTCCTCATCGGGTGCCCAACCCACAGGTGCAGGCCACCATGACCCCTCCCCCCAATCTCAACTCCCCACCCCCCATGATGTTGCAGCGCAACATGGGCATCCCACCTTCGCAAAGAATTCAGACTCAGATGAGCTCCAAGAGTCACATGTCGTCGCGCTCCAAGTCCGCCCCGCTGTCGCATCACCAGCAGCAGATGTATGCGCGGCCGGCGCAGACCATGGCCATGCAGGCGCCGCCCCGGACGTTGGCCACCATGCCGCGCATGAATATGAGCGTGAACATCATGCCGGCTCCTGCCTACAACTCCATGAACATGCCCTCCCTCAACGGCTACAGCATGAGCCAGCCCATGATGAACAGCGGCTACCACGGCAACCATGCCTACATGAACCAGTCCACCCAGTACTCTATGCAGATGGGCATGATGGGAACACAGCCATATCCCCAGCAGCCCATGCAGGCGCCACATGGCAACATGGTGTACCCTCCAGCTGGTCACCATGGTTACATGAACACAAGCATGCCCAAGCAATCCCTGAAAGGGCCTTTCATCAGGCGGTAAGGGGCCACCGGACCCCGCTGGTCCTCGCGCCCTCAGAGTCGCCCTGATCCGGCCTTGTTTTTCTTTCTCTCTCTGTTTTTTTTTTTATTTTAGTTTATTGACTTAGAAACCAGCAGCAGCACTTGGAAAGAATGCAAAAATCTTCATGGTTGACTGAACTTTGGAAGTATTTTTGTTCCTCCAGATGGGAAGCCTTACATCGTTACGACGAGAATCTATTTAATGAGTGTTAGTGTCTCTGACGTGTCTTTGCAGCAGGTTCAGGCGTAGAGACGTTGGTCAGCGAGCTCGCCATCGTGTAGCAGCCTCAAATGAAGCCATTTAACGTGCCTGCTACGAATGGCTGTCTGAACCTGTTCAGTGTCTCTGTCTAACAGTGCTGACATTGAGTTTGTGCTATACTCATGCCTTTGTATATTTAAATTATTGTACTTATTTTGTAAAGTGACAACTAGCATGCTTCAGTCTCTGTTAGTGACAGTGCATTGAGTAGTACTGTACAAGTGTCGTGCTTACTAGCAAGCCATTTGAAAGCTGTCTGGCCTTTATTAGGGTTCCCTCCACAAGGGAGAAAGATGAATCTATATTTTGTTAATTTTAATAATGTAAAAACAAACCAACAAACAATGTAACGGAGTCCTGTTTTCTGTTCTGTTGGAGAGGTTTTATTGCTATGTATGTATAAAGCTGAAGTCTTTTTGTATCAGATCTCCTTGAGGCAGCTTTCTGTTGAATAAAGCAGACAGATTTCTGTCCACAAAGCATATCTCAGTGTTTGTACCCTGAAAACATTTCAAACGTGTCCAGGAGTGCGGCGGGATTTCAAAGATCTGAATAATTATAAGGATGAATAACTCTAAATTTAGTCCAAAGTTATTTTACATAATGCCTTTAAAAGCGACGTTTTCATTCCATCTGTAGGTTTGTTTTCTATCTTTATAAAATGTTGGATTTATATTTTACCGAAGTCTAGAAGAATAGAGCCTGTGAATAGACCAAACTAAGCTAATGAACCGCATGTAATTCGCTACTTGTACCTGTGTTTGTTTCTATTGCTCTTTTGTAGCCTTTGTACCTGTACAGTCGCAGTCAGAACGGCTTAGGGGGCTCAGAGGTCGGGGGCGGGTGGGGGCGCACCTGGCTATGTGCACAAACTCAGACAGATTGACATCCTTGTATTTATGACTTTTCTGCTTTTTGTCAGTCACTTCAAATGTTGTACACTTTAGCAGAAGAATAAATTATGATTGACATGTACATGTTTGCTCCTCTTTGATTCAGTACCCAGTGAGAGCAGAATGAGGAATGGAAGCATGTACCCAGGAAGCAAGGTTGCTATAGTTACTGAAAGTGAACGAAAACTGCATTGTCGGTTTGCTAAAGAAACTGAACTAAAATTATAGCAAAATTGTACTTTGTTTTTGTCTTTATGTATTTCAAATAGAAGCATTTTGAGATGATTTTGAATCTATTTATTTGGACTTGGCTAGTTTTATGAAAGCTGTTGTAGCATGTTCTGTCCGGTAGTTACATTTTTCAAAATGGTGTCAAGTTTTTATTACTATTTTTGTGACCTATTTTAATTTTCAATCTTGTTCCAATACCCCTTATTGAAGGAATAAAAACTAAAACTAATAAAAACAATACTGAAACTAGGCTTTCAAAAAACTGAAACTACCAAACCCACCATTAAAAGTCATTTAAACTAACTGAATTTGAAAGACTAAAATTCTAAACTAAATAAAAACAAAAGAAAACTAAACAATTCTAACCTTCTAGCCAGGAAATGGAAGGGACTCGCCGCCATGCCTTCGTGTGGCAGCCAACGTTCAGCCTCTCGCTGTCCTCTACATCAGGGGTTCTTAACCTTTTTGATCTAGGGGCCCGCCATTTCCAGAACTAATAGGTCCGGGGCCCATTCAAGGAATAGAACTGAATTACTGATTTCCTTTGTGTTTAATAACCATACATGTAAACAAACCAAGACCTTGTGAAATAACGTGAAACCATGTGATCAGACGATAATGATAATAAGATATTAAAAAATTCCAACTAGCAGCAGAACCAGGTGCAAGTCATGTTCATCAAATTTACTAAAGAAAAAAAAATGCCAATATTGGAAGAAGGGTACGGCATGAATAAAATTCTGAATAAAATTAATAGAATAACATCGACACATCGGAAAAATATATTTTTTCATAAATAAACTCGAAAGAAGAGAAGTAAAGCGTAAATAAATGTATTCTCATAAAATGTTCCAATTAATTTTAAAAACTGCTCCAACATGAGCAGTGTTTACTGTAGGGGTCACCACCACTTTCTTTATCATTTTTTCTCTTCAAGAACTTCTCCACAGTTGGTAACTATCACAAATTTGCAGCTGTCAATTTGCAGTTGCAAAGTCAATTCAATGATCATGGCCCAGAGGTGTAAAACAAAAAACTTCCAGTGGCCCAATAAGGGACGCTCGCAGCCCAACCATGGGCCTCGGCCCTATGGTTAAGCATTACTGCTCTGCATCCTAGATTTAAAGGTGGACTTGACATGAGTGTGGATTTTAAGTGGGGATGTGCACTTTGAATATTTTCAATTTAATGCCGTATCGTTTTTTTAATAAATATATAAAACTACTTATACTACTACTACTTATTTGGAAGATTCCTCAAATTTCTTTGAAGAAAAAGTTCTTTTTTTTCCCCCAAACACTAAAAATGTCCTTTAGGGCAAATGAAAGGCAAAAACACATTTGGTCGTTATTGTTCACTGTCTTCATTAGTCCAACATCCGTCTTGAAAGGGTTTTGAAAATAATGTAAATATTTCAAGATAGATTATGTTGACACCAACATAATACCAAAAATACTCTCTCATCTCTCGTAAAGAGGAGTTCCTGCTCTATATGTTGAAGCCTTTCTATCAAGTTGAAGCTCAAATGTTTTTTTCAATTGCAAAGCCTGAAGTGTTTTGCTACGTCTCATATGTCACTTCAATAGACACTTTGAGGTCAAAAATATACACTGACCATTGCCAGATGCCATGGTGACCATATGGTCAGCCTCAACCACTTCACCAAGTGGCGCTCATGATGTTCTACCTTGGTGTGTAATGGACGTGTCAGCAGCAGACCTTGTGCCAAACTTCTTCCTGCATCATTACACCACTAAAGCAAGGTGAGAGACCAGCTCGGGGGAACTCAGACTGGACCTGACTCTCTTGAGGTCCTGCTGCCCTGAAGGTCCATGTCCAGCTCTCTCAGCTGCTTCAGGAAACCCCAGTTTGGGATGATCCTCCTGTGGGACTTGACTTGTTCAATGGCTTCCACCAGCGTCATGTTCTCACAGATCATGAGGAAGGCGAGGAAGAGTGTGGCCGAGCGACTCCTACCCATCACACAGTGGACCAGCAGTTTATCTGCAGGTACAAACTACTGTTAACAGTGTTGTTGCTCTGGATGATAGTTTTCATCATCTTTAGTTACTTCAGTGTGACCACTTCATTTTGCTCAGCATTACAGAGTAACCAGAGGGAAGTCCAGTATCATATTTTCTTTTTTTTTTTTTCAAATAATTTTTGTGTCTTTTATCCTTAGCTTTTTATCCCAACCTTTCCCAAGTGCAACAAATGCATCCTATTGGCTATAAAGAGTGTCATCTTCCTGTAGTCCAATTCAAATTCCAAAGCCTGGTCTTGAGAGATCTTACTCTGAGGGTTTCTCAGTGTTTCTTCAATGAAGCGGGCAGCTGAGTAGAAGTACTGGCTGAGGTCAAACGTTGTGACGTCTTCTGCCACCACGCCGTAATAGACCACCTCCATGTCGCCATAGTAACCAGCCCCAGTGTCCACATTGTTCCACGTCCCTTCTGCAGCGTTCAGGATGTGCGTAATCCCCAGTCTCCTCAGGTTGTGTTTGTCCCTGGCTGTCTGCCTGTGAGTAATAAATGGAGATGTGGTTTGCGTTCATCACTTCACCGTCTGTTGGGAATCACTCACTCACTCATCCCCGATGTAAACGTTGGGCCAGACTTGGTTGACATGAGTGTAGGCCACACTCCCACGGTTCAGGATCTTGTCCAGCTCGTAGCTGCCGGGCGTAGCATACTCCCCTGCTGTACTGCAATGTCCTCCCTGTCTGGTCCTACTGCTTGAAGCCATTTTCAAACATCTCAGGGAGACAATGATCACTCAAGGTGAGATCCAGGTCAAGGCCATGCCAGGTACTGAAATGTTGGGGTACGACGTCACGCTCGGTCGTCTCTCATTTCTCTCACACAGCGCAAGACTCACCGACAATCTCTTGATTCTCATGCAGGAGACTTTTATTTCCTCATCCTGTCTGCTTGTTGTGAAGTCGTCCCCGAAGGCAGGGACATGTCGAGGGTTTAATTCTTGCAGGCTTAAGTCGGGGCACAGATTGTGTAACCGCTCTCTGACGGGCGTCAAGAGTCGAGGATATTTTTAGGTCTGTGATGTGGCAGCCCCCTTAACCTTAGCTGACACGCTCGCTGCCTGCGGGGGGAACAGCCAGTCCCTGCCATCTACTTCTAAACACACAACTTTAATCCCAGCCGCTGGCAGGAAGCCGCTTATTCAAAGTTCGCCGAAGGATACCTACATTCACTGGAGTGAACTTGGGTTTTTACCCCTTTAAATTCTGTCAGTCTCTTCAGCTGCATAAGTGGCGCCTGGAAACATCCGGCAAAGATGTTCAGAATCCATGGTGGGCCCCGAGGAGACATGGAACGTGTCGGAATGTTAGACAGATGAGGTCTTTCATCACATGGCACGTGTCTTTGATTCCTCTTCATACGAGATGCACGGTCCATTCAGCGATACGAATGTTGGGCCATGAAGTGTGATGATGACTGTGTTAGAGGTAGGTGCCGACTTGTCAGAGACAGTTTTCACACCCTCAGACCCTTTATTTCTGCTCATCTATCTCTGTGCTTCACCATCATTCGCTCTGACAGAGAAATCATTAAACTTGTGATATTCAATTCCCTTTATTTTGACAGCCCCCTCCTCTCCTGTCTCTCATGGTGCCTTGGAGAGCATCTCTTATTAAGATGGCTTCAGCGTTTCATCTCTTTTCAAAGTCTGACCTGAATCTGTGTACACACTGCGTCGGAACAGTCGTCTTGCATCAAGCCTCTTCAGACTTCACACTTGTTTCTCCGTTAAGATAAAGAACTTTCAGTAATGTGAGTAAACACACGCAGCATAGCGTATTTATGGTAAGTCTTTGTGTCACTCAAACACAAAGGAGGTGCGCAGGTTCGACAGATGGTTGCTCTATTTTGTGCTTGATCTCAGACGAATTCACTCATTTCTGTTGACACTGCTCACTCAGCTTGTGTTTACAGATGCCAGGTGGGTTTTCACCTGTGACCATGAATATAGTGCACCAAGGGGCTCCAGGTTCACTTGGCTTAAATAGCACGTCTGGTTCACATTGTGGAGCCAAGTTCAATGATTTGCCATTTAAACCAGATGTGAAGTGCTGGAGACACAAACAGATATCTCACATTTACCAGAGGAAATATGTAATTCCAACACTGTTACTTAAACAATGTCGGAGGTGGCATCCGCACAATTTGTACGCCAGATTCATGTCTCCATCTTCACAGCTAAAAACAAGGACTGACGTCCCAGGGTGTGATATTTAAGCATGTCAATTGATGGAAGTGGAAAAATCGGATCAGAGACCACCTTCTGTGGATGTGGCCCTTAGACCATTCCCACAGCCAGCAGTGTGTGTGACCTCCACATGCCCACATGTATGCACTCCAGTAACACCCCAGCATGCGACTGGTAAGATGGTGGATATTCCTTGAGGGAGATCTCGCCCCAGACCTGGATCACTGCATCAGCTCCTGCATGGTCTGTGGTGTGGCAGTGGATGGAGCCGTACATGATGTCCAAGAGGTGCCAAGCTAGATAAGAACTAGATATTTCCCACATTTATATGAGCGATGAAATATGCATTTTCCAAAGAGTTCTGAAAACCATAAGGAAAACAAAACAAATGAAACGATTGTGCTGGCACGGCATTTTGGCACATTAGTAAGTTGCAAGTCTTGGGTGATATTAAGGAAAACAGTTATTTGTTCTCATCATTTAATGGCTTCTCAACAAGCCACAGATATTATAGGTACATTCCACCGTTGTGCCACCGTTAGCACAACCTACCCACATTTGTTTTCCCTTCCATCTTACTGCTCCAAAGTTCATGCAGATACCAGTTGGTTCACTCGGGTCGTCTTCCTCTGCGAGATCAAGTACAAGTCCAGTTCCTGGAGTTGCTCAAGAAATCCAGCATTGGGTAGAATATTTCTGTGCCTGCGAACTGTCTGAACAGCTTCCAGCAGAGTGAGGTGCTCCTTGATCATGAGGAAGGCCAGGACCAGAGTCGCTGAGCGGCTGATTCCTCGAGCGCAGTGAACCAGAACTGTTCCTGCACGTGGAGGGAGAAAGGCAAAGTGAGCATCGCTGTCGTCTCCTACTTATGTTGCTCATGACAGCTTTCACAATAGTCAATACAATGGGAAGAATATTTCTGATCTTATTTTGCCAAATTGGGGTTCATTCTTTATCTTCAATCAACACTCAACCTGTTGTACCTTTCAGTTTTTCACAATTAATCTTGACTGAGAAATACTTAAAGATAAAAAGGGTCCACCACCCTCCACTGTGTCACAACAAATTGGTTTACAATGGAAATGTAAGGGTAAAACTGTTCTTGTATCACTAATAACTACTTTTTCATCCCATGGTTGTGTTTTGAATAAAGTCAAGTTTTTCGCAGGGATGTGATTCTCACCATTTTCCTTGAGAGCATCATTGATAAATTCAGTAGTGCCTGAGAAGAAAGGTCTCAAGTTAAAGTCTTTGGAGTCGCTGGCTTCAACTCCATGGTACTTTATGTTGGTGTCCTGGTAGAACTGTGGCCCTGTGCTGATGTGCTGGGCTCCATCTGCTGCATTCACCACATGGGTCACTCCCAGACCCTCTAACAGTCTTTTGTTTTGTGCCGTCGTCCTGAAAAAGACACAGAAAGTACAATGTCTGACACTTGTTTGGGTGTGCAACATTTTCTCATTCAATGAATCAACCAGTGCAGAGAGGGCGCAGCTGGGAGAACCAAGATTTCAGTTCAAACGTAGACGACAGCTGAGCTCTAATACTGTATGGACTGTACCTACTGTACAGTATGTGGACCATGAGAAAAATTGCCAACTGACGGTACTTGTGCCATGGATCTTAACCATTCACACCCAATCTTCCTGATTCACACTAACTTTTCTCAGAGCTGTGAGAGGTGTCTGGGCGAGTATGAACAATGTACTGCAACAGGATAATAAAAGTATTGCATAAAACCACACTGGTCAAGCACTGTTGACCTTTGTGCTCACTCCACTATTCTACCGTCATTTTCTACGTTCGAGGTCAGACGACAGTCTGATATTGAACAATAATGAAGTGCGTTTATGAGCTCAGAATTTGCTCTCTCTGGTTCACATGTTGCCATGGTGAGTCATGTGATCTGCGCTCTGTTGTTGAGGGCTTGTGACGTCCTCAAACACGGACCGTTTGTGGATCAACTCTGACTCTCGGTTGGTTAAAGTACACGTTAACCCCCGTTCAGAAACTGTAAACTCTGAGTTTTGCGGATCAGACTTGGACAACCTGCGCGTTTGTTTGTTTCAACAGCTCTAGTGAACCAGCTTCTTGAAACGGACCCCAGGCAACTAGATGGTACACGCGGACAGTGAACATAGAAACTGAGAGGCAGATATGGTGATGGAAGCAAGACTCTGGGTGCAGACAATGACAGGATTAGACGCAGACGCCTCTCCCTGATGCCTCTCTGGTCCAATATACTATGAGTATATAAGGCATGCAAGAAACACAAGAGAGATAAGCACATAATCGGCAACAGCATGTCAACATTCCTAGCTATTGTACTATCACATAAACAGGTGGAAAATGGAGGTAGTACAAATTAAAAGTTCACTAGAGTGGAAATGGATCGTACACTTCTTGCTTTGCAATCGCAAGAATCTCGGTGAATCTCATAATCGAGTCTGCAACAGAACATACCACTCCGACATTGTGCCTTCCTTCTCAAATGTAAATGAGATTTCACCAGTCGTGGGCCAAATTCTGGACTTGTTTGCAGCAACAGATTCACATTCAAATCAGCATATTGCAGCGGCGATCTGTCGTGAGACCCACACTTACGCGTCTCCAATGTAGAGGTTGGGCCAGATCTTGTTGACAGCACCAGTAGGACGCCTGTTCTTCAGCAGAAGGCCAAGCAGCTCGCAGGTGGGAGGTGTTTGATACTCCAGTGCCTCCTTTCCGCTCATCGCTGCTATCACGAGAATGTCGACATAAATTGACCCCAAACCACGTTCCGCTCTGGTAGCTGAATCTGTTAGAGAATTTTGCGTTCTGCTAATTCCATCTCCAGTATCTGCACAAGACTCGCCGTGTTTGTCATCTGAGCAGGATGTCAGTGCCTCAAGAGGCCAAGCCCTGCTGGAACAAGACAGCTGAGGATGCCAGAGTGTGGGCAGAACTATTTATTCCTCAGATGACAGGAAGCAGGCTGCTTGTGTTTTGACAACTACAGCCTCATATCAACTAGATTGTGCCAGTATGACTCGTTGATGACACGACTCAACAGACAACCGTATACAGACCAGTGGCAGCAGGTCTGGGATCCATACTGAGACAGTAAATATTCCAATGCAATGGAGCACAAACAATAGTGTTCTGCACACCAGATTGGACTCCATGCCTGGAGGCCAATAATGAAACACCTACTTGTATAGGAAAATATAGTCATGTGCATGTGTGTCTTGTCATTCCACCATAATAAAAGGACAAAAAAAAAGCAAAAAATTGTTCATCTTGTTCACTGTTGTTGAAGGTCTGATGACCCACAAGCCTGCTGTTCTTTTTTTAACCATTGCTGCAATTCACATACACCGTCCTGTCAACGTGAAAAAAACTTATTATGGACTCTTCCATGTTCAAACCACATGAGACACCATCAAGATATAAGTGCCCCTAGCTGTAGAGATTAGCAGAAGGAGGCGCTATTGGGGAACTGTCTTGTTCACAAGAAAGCAAATGAGAATCAAAGATGAGATGAATCTGAGAGAGCGAGCTGCAAACACCATGAAACACAATTATTCCAACAACTATAAGAGGAATGAATGCAACATTACCATTGGTGATGAAGCCGAATATATTTGCCCCACAAAAGATTTGTCTCAGAGACAGAAAATCTGCACATTCAGACAGCTGAGGTTGATGAGGCAACAACAGTATGCAGGCATGTTATTTATTCATGAAAAAATGTTTTCCCCATATAGTCACACAACAACTCAAATCATTGTCCACATCATATCAAGTCTTTCCATTCAGACTGCTGGACGTTCCCTGGTAGTGAAGCTGTTTGTCAAGCTCCCGCAGTTGTTCCAGAAACCCGTGGTTTGGAGAGATGTTCCTATTGGCACTGACTGCTTTGATGGCGTCCACCAGTGTCATGTTCTGGTGAATCATCAGGTAGGCCAACACCAACGTGGAGGACCGACTCAGACCCATTGCACAGTGGACCAGAACTCGAGCTGTTACAAGAGAAAAAGAGTTACTGCGACGGGATAACATGGAACTACAATATCTTTTCAAGGCGCTGAGGGATCTAAACTGTCTTCGTCTTAGTTGGAGAGAGTTTTACTATACTGAACCCAGAGGTGCTGAAATGTCATTCTTCTTTCACCATGGAGGCAGAGTAACTCAACTCCCTGGCTGCCTCTGGTTCTGCTTTTGGTATGAATCTGTTCAGCTCAGTCAACAGCCAACAATGCACTCCAATGTTTCTGCACAAGCAGAAACTGCTGTAGACTGTTCTGCGTAGACTTGAGTTGAACATGCATCGGCAGATTTTCCAGGCCTCAAAACATTGACCTTGTTTACAAATGGCACTGTGCATCACACACTATCACTGCCTACATAGTTACACAGAATTCATTACACTTCAACAGCAAAAAATAATAATTTAAATAAATAATAACAATAAACCTAAGAATGAAGTAGGAATGCCACCGCCACAAAATACAAATGCTTTTCAGCTTTACTGTCCAATGTTTTGGAAGATCCACCAATTAGATGTCTGCATTCCACTGTTGTATTTCTTATTGACTTGTAAAACAAGGGACTGTGTTATAGCATCTTAAAGTATGGCGCGCTGTCAGCGCTATTGCCTTTGATCTCCTGTCGGCCTTGCCTCTCTATTTTCCTTTGCCTCGCTACTGTCACCACCAAACATGATGGGATTGAAAGCATTGCACATAAATGTGTACATATACTAACTTCCTAAAGAAAAGTTTTTTAAAAAGTTGCATGAAAAACATTGGGTAAGCGATGCTTCTTTATCGGTTCTGAGGATTAGGGGGCGCACAGAGGCGCGTAATTAAACTGTCTTGGTGTATGTGTGTGGGTCCAGAAGGGATCACTGTTGGCCTTGCTATGCAGCACCGTATCCTCTGATCAGCCTGTCTGTGACGGGAAACGCCCTCACACATTGCCACCATGTCTGATACTGACTGATGCAGGCCACAGACATGTGTGATTTCTATGTCCAATAAAGGTGTTGCGTTCAAATTGCTAGAGCAATATTTAAACCTAATTTTCCTGTCCAGTGTCTGTGCTCTGGGGGAAGTTACTGCAGGAGGGTGCAATGCAGATGGTGTTATGTTTAGTGTTTGGTTTGCATTTTCATAATGGGACCCATATGACAGTATTGGGAATTGACAAATGTTTCTGGCAGCACTTGTCGGAGGGCAATATTGATGTTCTGGGGACACTATATGAGAGAAAAGTGCATGCATTTGATGGCAGTCTACCTGTGGGCGAGCTCATGGCGTTCTTGATGAAATTGGCGGCTGGGTAGAAGAAGGGACTCAAGTTGAAGGTGGCCATGTCAAAAGCTTCCACCCCGTGGTAGGTGATCCTGGTGTCTCGATAGAAGCTGGACCCTGTGTTCACGTTGAACTTGCCGTCAGCTGCGTTGAGCACATGTGTGATGTGAAGGGCCTGGAGGGTTCGCTTGTCTTTGGCTGCATACCTGCAGTGAAAGCATGTCTTAGTGTGATGCGTGAGCCAACAAGTGTGTTGGGTTTCCACTTCTTTTTGGCATTGCAGCATCAGCCCTTCACCAAGTTTGGGTTTCCTTTTGCCTTGTTACCTTTATTCATCTGCCTCACTTGAACAGAAGAGACTGCACCACACCAGGATGTGTACTGTATGTCAATGAATAGCTGAATTTGTTGGTGAATTTGCATTATTCCGGCTCTTTTTGGCTCCTTCATGTACCTGTGCTGCACCACCTCAGCCGCCTTCAACCTCTGAGGAAATACATTACTGTTAATTTAATATGAAATATCTGGTGCCAGTTTGGCTCCAGAGAGGCCGTTTAAAACAATTCATAACATATTATACTGCCCCATCTTCTTGCCCTGCGGTGTTGTTGACCTTCATGAGATTTCAATGATCCACGGATCAGGGATCGTATCTGCAACAGCATGCATCCATACAGACAGAGTCCCCAAATCTTTTCCTTGTCATCTGGAGTTCTGCTGGCCTTGAACAACAGACAGTCATGTAGAGTTTTCCAACACAGACAAAGATTGTCTCCAGACAAGACGCGAGCCTCTGTTTTTAGATAATGTCATGACGCCCGTCTGTCAGAGCAGTGCGTGTGAGACGTAGCCACGTTATCCTTCTGATGCTGATCATTTCCCTCATGATGTGCTTCTTACATGTCTCCGATGTAGATCCTTGGCTGCACCTCGTCCAGATGGCCACTTGTTCCTTTCTTGGTCCACATCAGCCTCTGCAGCTCTGATGCTGGTGGAGTCTCATACCGGTCAGGTGGGCTTGCCGAATAGCGCGTGGCCTTGGACATGTTTTCACAAACTCTCAAAGCCTGCATCGTGTTAAAAAAGAAACAGAAACATCCTTTTTCATTGCCACTGAATATTGATCTTTGCCAATTATCTGGCAATAAGACCAAAAGTCAACACATCATTTCCCGTTCAACGGCTGTCTGATATACCCAGTAATGAGCAGTGAGTGACAGTTTCATCTGCGTCAACACAGAGATAAATACCATGTGGGATTAAAGTGGAAGCTCCTATTAGAACCTTAAGTCTGTAGTTCTTTAAATATAGACCATAATTGTGTCTATAAATGCACTCCATGTTGTCAGTGGGGCACAAGAACACACACTTGCAGGGCAACCGTCTGACGCTCTCATTATTTCATCCACAGTTCAGCAGCTCTCGCTAGATTATTTATCTCTGGAGGCTCAGAAAATTGCAATTCAGGATGAGTAAACATCTGAGCATTCTTTCCTGCAGGCAGGAATAACCTGTGAAATACACAATTGACACTCAGAGACTCTCCTTAATGTATATATTATCATCCATTTAGGCAACTGTGAGACACTGCTGCAACAGTGGTCGTGTGGTTCCTCCTCTGTTTCTTTTCATTGTATTCAATGAATTCCCAGATTTGTTCCGTTCTTGTCTAGAGGGAGGCGTCACGAGACCAAATCTGCTTCTGTGACCTTTCACTAAGTTGGTGTGGCATACGAAGGTTCAGTCAAAGGACGTAACAGGTTTACGATGACACAGCATCATGGGTCATCTACGCAGCTCAGTCCAAGCATGAACAGATGCTGCTAAGTTAGTATCAGTGTTACAGAGACATATGCCACATCAGTCTCTATTGTAATTTAGTTTAGTCTAGTTTTACTATGATTATCTGTCTTTGTTTCACCACCATCTTTTGTATGAGATCCATTGGCGCTGCTACATTTCAGAAGGGTTTCCCTCACTGAGTCAACCATGAAAAGCTCTTTGGGGCCACGTAAGGTGACTTGTGGATTGGATATGGCCCCCAGGCCTTGAGTTTGACAAACTTGTGTTCTGGGCATCCAGTTCCAACCCTGAAACCAAATGGTGTGCCCCCATCCTGCAGCGTCTATGCGTGCAGCCGCAGCGCTGCAGGCTCTTTTTAGTGCTGATGGATCTCTAAGTACAAGCCTTCCCTCCCACCCACAGTGAGGGCAGAGGACTGATTTCCCTGGTGCACGTGTTGAGCTCCAGCGCTGCGTTCACAGCCTTTTCCCCCTCAGGCGGACCCGTCCTTCCTGCTCGACTTCTGTGTAATTAAAGATGCTCTATGTGGGAAAGTGCCCACTGTTAACATGGAGTCCAAATATGAGGGTTTCTCACCACCTCCAGGCTCCTCTCTTCCTGCACTTGTGAGCAAATAAATGAACGGTTTGGTTCAACAGTTCAACAGTCAAAATCAATATCATGGTCAAAACATGGACATGAATGTTTAAAGGTAAGGAATTATCATTGTCACTTGCCTCAGTCAGAATCGTTGCTTATCAGGTCGGTACACAGAGCGTCTGCCTTTCTCCTCTGAAATCTAACCCCCAACCTTTTTTGCTATTTTAACATCTGAATCTCAGCCCAAAAATACTTCTGGCATCATCGTCAACATTCCTTTAAGGTCAGACGAGCTGCTGCTCTGCAGGAAGGGGAGACAGAAGAGAGGTCATGGCCTTCTCAGCGTCAAGGAAAAGGATCAATACAAGATCGGACACGTTACTCAGGTGAGGGTTGGTCAGAGAATCATGTTCTTCATGTGAAGTCTGCTTTGAATATGCGGTTACAACCACAGTTAACTGCTTCAATACTTCCCCCCACCCCCGTCCCTTCCACTAGGGGGCACAATAGTCTTTTGCCTGGTTATTCCTCATCCTTGATCTGCCAATATATGGGACCAAATGACACCAGTAAGCTTGCAAGACATGAAGTGATAGTTGGGTGGTCATTCAAGCCTCCTCGGGATAGGTGTAATTAATATTACAACTAACAACTAATAATAGCTAACACTTAAAAAAAAAAAAAAAAAACAATAAACACACTAAAAAACAAAAAACACTAAAGCAAGCTATGATTTTTCACATTGTATGATTCGGGAAAAGAAAACTATGAGGGACATGAGTGATAGCTCTACATTGGTAAAGAATTAATTCACAAATAAATAATTCTACAAATGAGGAAAACTGCAGGGAAAAAATAAAAACACTGTGATTTTATGAGTGATTTTGAATGACTTCAAAGAGTACTTGTGCATTCTAAATATGTTCCTCTTGCCTGGAGGGAACATTTTGGAGAAATGTCAAACCTTTCAGAAAGGTCACACAGAGGCAAAACTGTTTTGTCAAAACATGGTGCCTATTTCAGTTTCACACATTAAAGGGTAGTGTTGCACTACAGTGCTTTTCAACCACGGCACTAGTGTGTCGTGAGAAATCAGACAGCTTCACCTAATTTGTCTGGAGACAGAAGTGGGCGATATGATGACATTAAATTATGAACAATAAGAACGTACTGCCGATCTACCAGCGTGAGGAGATGGGACATGGACACAACCGGTGGTCAGTCAAAGCACACAATGTTTCTCACTCACTCAGCCTGTCAAATGTGCAACTTCGAGTCGTCTTTAAACCTAATACACACCTAACTTGACCTTCATGACTTTCGTAATATCTCACTTCAAAACTCTACTGACACTTGTGTCAGTTTAGTTTGCAGAACCAAATAAATGTGCTCCAAGATGTGAAGACAGATTTGTTATGTTTGTTGTTATGCGGATGAGGCAAAGAATGTTAAAGATTTGTCTGGAAATTCCCCAAATTGGAATAAAATCATACTAAAAAATAAACAAATCAGAACAGAACAAAACCAATACATTTTCAGCTATTTGTTTCTGCAAATATGATGACAAAATAACAGTCTCAGTAGCTACAATTTTTCACAAATTGAAAGGGACTTTCTCTAAGACTTTGGACTAAGCACAATTGCACGTTGACTGTGGTTCCTTTGGTGGCGTGCCTTGGGATTTTTTCAATGGACGACGCAAGTGTGCCGTGGATTAAAAAAAAAGGTTGAAACACACTGTTGTAGCAGACCAGACCCAAGATGTTCATGGTCTTGGTCTTGTCTGGGTCCAGGTCATGCAGGACATTTTGTGAAGACCAATGAAGACCATTGGTTGCTGTGATGACTTGATGTCCTGACCAGCGGGAAAGAGAGACCTCTGACTAAGAGTGTCAAGCGAGCTTGAAATGCAACCTTATTCAAATTCTCATAAATAGCAAAAACAAGCATTCATGGAAACAATAAGGTTTTGCAGATAAATGATGACAGGACCGGATGTCCTGTCACACGAATATGTTGTGATCAAGAAAATAGCGATGGGCAATAAAGTCGGATTTGTATGGTTGGACAAAGAAGCAGAATTAGGAAAAGTAAACCAGGAATCTGTCCATGATCAGCTGCTGACTGTCCGCCAAGTGTGCAGCTTGTTTAGTGGCAGAGAGAGAGAGAGAGAGAGAGAGACGCTCTCTGATGATGTCATCCTTCCAGACACTCTCCTCTTAATAATCTCAATATGATACATGGAAACAGGCATTTTCCTTTTGCGCCTTCATTCAGATAGAAACCTGTCTATCAATATGATCAATAATTGCATGGGCCAACAATCAAACTCATGGTTGGCTGGAAATGAACAAACTGAAAAGGGATATTGTTTCCATGGACATGGTCTCCCAGGTCCTGGTCATGAGTTGGGTTAGGTGGTCTCAACTAGTACACCATGAATGGCATTGTTACAACTCTGGTGAAAATTGTATTTTAAGAGAGAATATAACAGGGAAACAAAAGAAAGCTATATAAACAGTATAAAACAAACAAACAAACCAACATTTTGATTTTTTTTCAATGCTGCAGCCCACCACCTGAAGACGGGTGTTAGGGCTTTGTCATGAGACAAGTTTGTGTTTTCTCTAGATGGACCAAAATGGCACTTTCAAAACATTACACTTTCATTATGATCAAAATATTGATTGGTTTGGTCCAAATCCACAAATTCAACCCATGAACTCATCACATTCATAGCTTTGGACAATGGACAGGTCTTACGTCACAACTTTAAATTATACATCGGAATATGAACCTGAAAAAAAACACCCTACCTGCAGTTTCAATTAAAATGTGGATTTCTCAGTTGATGTGACAGGTCGTTCACAGGCTAATATTTGAAGATCAAGCACCATCAGCTGATTTCAGAACTCTTGTCTCACGACATTATGCCACCAAATTTGCTACCAAAATCCCAAGTCTTATATTGTTCTTCTATAGATTGCAGTGAATGGATCACTGGGTGCTGGACATGTGCATTGAAGGAGGCAATGATGTCCTACAGCACCGAAGTTCACAAAACTATTTTGAAATTCATCTTATGTACTTCATTTCAACTCTCCATTTATGCAGATTTCAAATGTCTATTGTCAATGATTTGGTCTTTCCTGCAGGACAAACACTGTGATATCCCAAACTATTGCTGGTATTACTGACATGTCAGACACTGTACTCAATAAAAAATAAGGCAGCATTTGCAAGCACTCAGTGAGCACGTTTTCAAATGTTATTAGACAGATGGTAGTTCTACCGGTTAGTGAAAAGAGGTAAGTAATGAGGACTGAACAATAGGCCCTATGAGCACGTGATACGCCGACTTTCAGTCCACAGAAGCATAGCAAAGTAACTAAAGTCATCACAGGTAGGGCCTCTCAGTCCACAGCATCATATTTGTATGCAGGCACGTGATACAGTGCGGTCGCCACTTAACCCCTGATGCCAGCACTACCATCGTGACCGCTGTCAGCTGGCATCATATCAATAGGATTCACCTGGAGTGCAGGGACATTTACCTACAGCACCAGTACTAATGTCACTGAAACAGTGGAAATATAACCACAACACAGACACACGCCACCCACAGGAAATGAAACATGAATAACAATACTCAGGCAGCTGGCCTGTGGAACCCTATCCTACAATGCATGCTACTGTCTGGCAACCTTCTGTTAGCATGGGTTTCTGGGTGCTGTAATCCAACATAAGATCAAAGTGTACAAGTACCATGGTGTCTACAGTACAGTGGTCGTATGGGTGTAAATATAATGTACAACAACTGTAAAGAAGGGTCACCTCAGGCCAGAGGGCCAACAGTTATGGGGGCACTGATGGTGGTGGCACGACGTCTCCAACAGGAAGGGCTCTAAAATTGTTCCCAGATGAAAATATCCTTGCACTGCATGTTTTTATGAGCGTGACGCAGTAGCTCACGATGCATCCCTTTTGGATATGAATTTCAGGATGCAGTCCATGACTCAGGAGTCCCTTGAGAGTCTGGGTTTGAACTAAATTATAGGATCTGGCATGTCCTTTTCTTCCTTCTGGTCAGCTGGAGGTCCAGATCCAGCAGCAGAGCCAGGAAGTTCCTGTTGGGATAGATGGCCCTCTTCTGTACCACTTTCTGCAGCGCTTGTTTCAGTGGAAGGTGATGGTAGATCATGAGGTAGGCCAGCACCAAGGTGGAGGAGCGACTCATTCCCATGATGCAGTGCACCAGAACTTTGCCTGCAGAGGAGACAAATATGTCTCATTAGAATGGGGGATTAGTGAGACACGCCATCTTGGAATATCATACATGACTGCTCATCTCACGCCTGTCTGTTCTCCTGCGGGGAGCTAAAAATAGTCTTTCTTTCATTTAATGTCCCTTTGCGGACCAAGCAGACTTTGTCTTTAATCCCAACATCATCCTGTGCTTTAATCCCAAAATCACCCTCTGCTGTTCTGAACAGAGCCATGGTCACATTGTAAACTGCAAGCTAAGGGTTTATGATTCATTCTGGGGATGGGAATTAGACTTACACGCCATTACAAGTGGTTTAAAGGAGCTCACAGGTGACTTTGAAAAGAAGGAATGATGGGAATATGAGAGGGTGGATTTAAGAGATTGACTGCACTTTTTCTTTGACACAAAAAATGCATTTTAAAGCCTCAAGGCAGACTAGCTGCTCAGACAACGTAAGCTTCTACTATATCTACTGCACCAATGCGCATGTTTTCTCAATGGCACATTACCACGACATGAACTAGACCATGTTCTTGGGTAGCTGTACTTATAGGGACCACTTCTTGGGAACATACCTACGTGTGGGGACCTTTTGCTATTTGTGGGGACCATTTGCCAGGCCCCACAAGGTTAAGCCTCAATTTGAGGAATAAAACCTCCAAATAGTTGGGTCCTTATGATTAGGCTTTTCAAAGTTTTTGCGTCCTGGATAAGGTTAGGTAAGGTTTTGGATGGTTAGGTTTAGGGTGAGAGGCTGGGGCGTCTGTGTGAGTTATATTTATGATCCATTTTTAGTCAGTAGCTCATTTCCCTGTGACTAACATGATGAAGCTACCGGCTAGAACAGTGGTCCCCACGAGTAAATTCATAAGACGTTGGACACCTGCTAGATGTTTCATCCACAATCAAAGCTATAATTTGGTCTGCACAGTGTCTTAATCTCATGAAGATGTCCAGGAGACATCCTCATGAGATGTCCCGACCACATCATCTGACTTCACTCTCAGAATTCAAACTGATCCAGCGAGAATTGAAGGTCGTTCCGTGATGACGTCATGAGAACCAAATCATCTGCAAATAGCAGTGACTGGATTCTCAGGTCACCAAACAACAAACGCTCCCCACCAGAGCTGTGCCTGGAAATCCTGTCGATGTAAACCAAAAACAGGATTGGAGACTGACGGGTACTGACCCATACATCAGACAATGTTGAAGAGGCCAAGACAGCCCCTCAAAACCCTTGAGCATTTCTGGACAAATCTCATCATCTCCTGGAGCCTTGCCACTGTGGAGCCTTTTGACTACCACAGAGACTTCAGCCCGAGAACTGGCAGAAGATTGCTCATCATCCTCCAGCTGTGTCTCCCATACAGAGGGTGGAATGTCTGTGTGATGGAGTTCCTAAAAGTGTTCTTTCCAACGACCAATTACATCCTCAGTTGAAGTCAACAACGTTCCATCCTAACTGTAAACAGCTTGGATATTCTGCTGTCTCCCCTTTCTGAGATGCTTGACCCTCTTCCAGAAGTGCCTTGGTGCCGACCGAAGGTCTTCCTCTGTGGATTCTCCAAACTCCTCCCACACCTGCTGTTTAATCTTAGCAACAGCCGAAGCAGCAGTCCCTCGGGCCAACTGGTGTCTTGCAACTGCTTCAGATGTCTCACAAGACACAAGGTCTCGATCAGACTCCTTCTTCAGATGTCTGGTGTCCACCAACATGTCTGCCCCCTGAGGCACAGATGACCTTCATGCCAAAGCTCACCACTGAAGCTTCAGCCATGGAGGGTTTGAACACCAACCACTTGTGCTCGATAACCCCAACCTCCACAGGGATGCAGGAGAAAGCTACCCGGAGGTGAGAGTTGAAATCCCCTCGGACAGTTTCGCCCTCCAGACGTTCCCAGTTCACCCTCACTACTTGTTTGGGTTTACCTGGTCCCAGATGGTGATCAGTTGACAGTTCTGCCCCGCTCTTCATCCGAGAGTCCGGAACATACAGCCGGTCAAGTCAGATGATATGATGACAAAATTGATCAAAATCGATCAGCCCTCTTCCAGTGCCAGCCAGATGACAGCGCATCCAGTCATGAGATGTATTTCCTGATCGAATGTTTCACTTCAGTTCATGTATATAGACATTGGAGTTGTTATGTAGGAATGCAGCATATTACTTTCCATGTTCTAAATCTTACCGTCTGGTGACTTTAGACCTCTGTGGATGAAGTCTGCTGCTGGCTGGAAGTAAACATCCAGGTCAAAGTGCGTGGAGTCGTCAGCTGGAATACCGCAATACTCAAATTCCTTCCCATAGAAGCTCTGGTTACCGATGCTGCCTTGCTTGGAGTGAGCCGCATTCAACACATGCGTTATTCCTAATTTGAGCAGCACTGCTTTGGTTTGGGCAACTGACCTGGAGAGGAAGACATACGTTTAGGCCACATTAACTACTACCATCCAGTAGCAAAGATATTGACATTTGATTCCAAAAATAAGCTCCGATGCAGATGCTGTACTTACACATTCCCAATGTATATATTTGGCCAGACCTCGTCAATCTGACTGAGGTGAAGTTGACATGAGTCCAAAATCTTCTGCAGATCCTTCACGGTCAGATACTCTTTCCTCTTTGGCATGATAAATCCAACAATCCCTCTTACCCGGATCGCTTTTTTTTCAGCGGTGCTAAAGCGGTCCGCTTCTTCTCAGGCTCGGGATGATGTGGCCCAGCAGGTGTTTGTCTGCCGTCACCAGCCAGTTACCTAATTTAGTGCTTAACCTAGCGTGTAGTCTTACTGGGGAGCCAGGCAGGACAACACGCAGCCTTGTGGCGGCTGCTGCTGGGATTTCAGAGGCTTCAAACAAAGGAGAATCATGACATTTGTGTGTAATGACAGATACGTGTTTACCAGGAAAACTTTCATAGTATCACTCGGAGCTAGGCAGTTATCTGCTACAGTGTATGTATCCCAAGTACTTTATTTTAAAGGGCACACATTAGCGGTTTCAGCCCTTATATATATATATATATATTTATATATATATATATATACACACACACTGTATACAGTTATATAAAATATGAGCTCTGCTCCCTACAGCACATTCCCACTCATGATGAGTTTCAGGTGGACACTTGAATTTTCAATAAATGTCTGCTGGCCAGTTTGTCCCCAGAGACGGTTATTGATTATAGATGAGTACTTTAAAGTAAGTGCTGCTCCTGTATTGATGAATGAAAAGTGTGTGTGTGTGTGGTGCAGTTTATATACAGCTCATACACTTTCTGCTACATGAGCAGTGTGTATATATATATATATATGTGTGTGTGTGTATAAAATTGTGAGTATTTCTGATTTTTACTTGTATGTGTTTCAGTTTATAATAATAATATAATATATATAATAAGATTTCATATGAAAAATATTGTCATTTACAGTACTAATTTGCAGAAAATGACAAATGGTCAAAATAACAATAAAGGTGCAACGTCTTCAGACCTCAGATAATGCAAAGAAAACAAAATCATGTTCATTTTAAAACATCACAATATTCATGTTTTAACAATATTAGGTGGAATAACCCTGATATATATGCAGCTTTGCAGCTGTTGTCATTTTAAATTTCAGGTTAGTTAGCAGACATCTACAGTCTGAAGAATAATAAAAAATGTGTCTGTCATGACCCCTGATGTTAGCTGTATCCAAGACACTGCACACACGGCCCTTCACGTCTGGATGTATTTTAGCCACTAGAGGGCTCCCTTGTCCAGACAATGAATAACCATCATTCGGCCTCAAGTGTTAGTCTGGAGGAGTGATTGATTCGTTCAGTAAGAAGCTTCACGGATACCAGCCGCAAAAACGGGACATGTCTGCTAGCATCAGATCCACAGGACACATATGACACAATTACAAGTAAAAGTAGTGACTAGTTTCAAAAAGTAAGCAAGTTAAAGCTAAAAGAACTATTCTAAAAACTGTCAACTCCAGTTGACTCACCTGTATAAAATATCTGCATTCGAAATGCATTTCTCAGACGTACGATGTATAGACCAATTACACCAAAGAAATATGCTTTGTAAAAAATAACAATGCAGGGACTTTGTTTATTTAAGCAATGACAGCATTTTTATCTCAATAGAACACATTGAACTTGAAATTATTTAAGAACAAGTAACAACTTTCACTTTTCTCTCTGTGACTGTGAGTAATGGTGTGGCTGTCCAAATATCAGGAAAAACATTTCATAGGATTTGCGGCTCAGTTGTGCATAATGGTGTCATAAAACATAAAAACATGACCTTGTGAGAGTGTGTTCTTGTACTTCTATCTATGTGAGAACCTGTATGAGTCAACAGAGTGAGGACATGCTTTGCAAAGATAGGACATTTTGACTGGTCTTCACTTTTCCAAGCCTCATTTTGAGGGTTAAAACTACAAAATAGCCAGGTTATTATAATTGGGTTTTAGTTTGGTTAAGAGTAAAGGTTAAGTTTAGCCATTTCTTTGAGATGGTTAGGTTTAGATTGAGAAGCGGGGAAAGCATTATGTCAATGACGGTCCTCACTAAGATAGGAAGACATACATATGTGCGCCCGCGTGTGTGTGTGCAAGTATAAATATTCTTGTGTGGGCCAATCTATGATAAGACAGTGATCTTGTGAGGACATATTAGCCAGCGCTCATATGGTTTTGAGAGTTAAATTGATTTGGCTGGTATGTTTTGAGCTTCATGTAGCTTCAAATCCAAAGTCACCAGCTGTTTGAGGAATCCTTTGTTTGGGAAGATCCAGCGGTGCTGCTTCACCTTCATGATGGCCTCAAGTAACGTGAAGTGATGTTGGATCATGAGATAGGCCAGGACGAGGGACGCGGACCTGCTAACCCCAACTGCACAGTGGACAAGAACTCGAGCTGGAGAAGAAGAAACAACTTCTTTTGCTGAGCCACTTATTCTACACAAGACAAACCAACTTGCTCTTTAAGGTAATAAACGGAGGGGCAGGATGCATATTTACCACCGGCCGTGTCAAGTGCTCTCTGAATATATTCAGCCGAGGGGAGGAAATAAGGAGAGAGGTCGAAAGACGGTGAGTCATCTGCAGGCACTCCATAATAATCTACAGCGGATCCATAGAAGTCATGACTCCCCAGGCAGAACATCCTCCCGTGGGCTGCATTCACAACATGAGTGATGCCGAGCTTCCACAGACTGTAGCGATCGTTGGCTATTGACCTGTGAGGGGGGAAATGTTAAGTGAAACATATTGACTTATTTGCCACATTTGCATCCTGATGGTAACCGTGTCATCCTGGGTGTTTAAAACTCATCTTGCCAAACATCTTTATTCATCAAGCTGTCCCATCCAGCACTCTATGTCTATGTCTGAGGTACAAAAGCAACTAGTACACGGGCCACACCTTGGAAGCCTCTTTACGGGGCTCACACCGTGTAGATTTGTGAAAAGCAAATGAATAGATCTAAATGAGTCACAGGAAACTTACATGTCACCAAGGAACAAGTCTGGCCAAACCTCGTCCACGTGACGACCAAATCTTCTCCCTCCGTATAACACTTTTACCAAGTCTTTCACTGGCGTCACACTTGCGTCTCCAGTTGAACAGTCCATGGTGCGGATTCATATCTTCATGGTAAGATTGAAGACGAGCCCAAGTCTTCCTCGCTCACTTGAAGCCGACAGTGACAGGCGTTCTGATCTATAATAACACCAACGACAGATCGTTTGAATCATTACTGGCCGTTAATAACCGATAGACAAATTAAGCGCAATGAGTTTGAAAGCTATATAGTTCCCGAATGGTACCATGTTATGAGAAGGCAACAACTTCCTGCAGGATCCACATCCGACCAGCTGGTGGCGATGTTGCGCACCGGTCCAACCGACCCCCGTTGAATGAATTAACGTGCGCAGCTTGTCCTGACATTACCGCCCTGTGTTGTCAACAACATTGCTAGCCACAGCGAAGCGAACGTCAAATTATGTCAAACGAGCCAGCGTTATTGCCTCAAAATGAGATACACGCCTTTCGCATTTTAGTGAGATGCCATTTAGCCAGCTAGCTGAAGGAAAACGCCTCTTCTGTGTCACCGGTTTCCCATCGGCGTGGGTGAGTGGCTTGGAAACGGCAGAAAAGTGAACGTTGGAATCATCTTAGCATGCTAGCAGAAGGTTCCATCGTAATGGTGACATGTCAACCACAGTTCTAAGGTTATTTTGTTACTTCGTCGTGTGTCTTGCTGTTCAAAATATTGCTGTCCTAATGGTATGAATGAGGTTTGCGATGCGACGGAACCGTTTGCTGAATATAATGTAACATCTGTTCACCTAGAAATCGATACATCGTTTAAGTGAAAAGTAAAATCCATGTCAATGATTTGTAAGTGTAGTTTTGTTGATAAACCTTTGCATTTTCCATTGATGGGAATCTTTAAATGATCTGTTGACTGTATAAAAAGCACCTGTTTAAAGATCAGGGAATATTTCTGAATGATTATCATAAAGAAAGTCTGCCTTTCCGATCTGCTTCATGCTGTTTACAGAGTTTGTTTACAATGACTGACTTCTGATCAGTTTGCTCTCGAACGATTTCGGAGCTGTTATACTTCTTGAAATATGTATGCATACACGTCTTGCCAAGCGTTGCGAAGCAGAAAGAGAACATTGAAACTAAGTTAATGACCCATCCCAAATGTCCTGACACGAAGTTCCATTACCCGCAGACCACAACAGATAATGTGATCCTCCAATTTTCAGATGCAGCAGCTTTCTAGTTGCATGTGTCATTAATCTGCTTACATGTGTAGCTCTCGTTATTGCTGTTAAAATAGAAAAAAAAAAACACAACCCACATAGTCCTGTAACAATGCAATGTTTCATCGCTCAGGTGTTGAAATGCAAATGAAAGAGGGATGTCTGTTTGAGTACATTAAGAAGACAACAGACTTACATTTATGGTGATATACACTAAGTTTGTTTGGAAAGATCTGTGTCATTTACTCAGCAACAATAATCTACACTGGGTGTATGACTAAATAAATATATGCCTCTATCTATTGTGCGCCTCATGAGACTAACTGATGGTTTCTTCTTATGGATACAGCCGTCAGAGTGAAGAGGAAATGACCCACCTCGCTGTCCGTCACTGGACGCCCAAACACGTGGCTAAGTGGCTAAAAGATGAGGGGTTTTGTGACTATGTGGACTTGCTCTGCTACAAACATCGGCTGGATGGCACCAGTCTGCTCGCCCTCAGCGAGTATGACCTCCGTTCACCTCCTCTGGAGCTCAAGGTGTTGGGGGACATCAAACGGCTGATGGTCTCAATTCGTAAGCTTCAAAAACAGAATGTTGATGTCTTGGAAGAGCTGGGGCTCCCTTTTGATGGTCACTCTCCGACTGGTGCTGGCGGCACGCTTGACTGGCTGTGCAAAGGAGAGCCTGAGAGAGACTTTGACAGCAGCGACACGGCGCCAGTGGGAGAGGAGTATCATCAGTACACTAATGGGAAATACAAGCAGCAGACGAGGCGCCTGGACCCAGAGTACTGGAAAACTGTTCTCAGCTCCATCTATGTAGTGTTTGTCTTTGGCTTCACGTCATTTGTCATGGTTATAGTACATGAGAGGGTGCCGGACATGCGGACTTACCCTCCTCTGCCTGATATTTTCCTTGACAGGTGAGCGCGTACAATTCTCCGCATAGACTTTCAGTTACATTTTTTCCCTTCTTTCCATATAAAGTAATGTCTATTCAACAATAAACCTAGCTTCCATTAACGCTTGACGACTGCATTGCTTCCCCTAATTTCTTGGAAATACACAGTGATGCCCAACTCAGGAATTCCGATAAATAACCATAGAAGGAAAGGGTTATTGCGTTGATCCTGATCCTTTTTTTATTTATTTATTTTTAAGTTAGAACTGTATTTCTTTATTGCTTTGATCCTGATGCTTTCTTTTATTTATTTATTTTAAAGTTAGAACTGTATTTATTGCTTTGCTTCAGGATAAACATTTATACACCTTTGTTTGCTCTTCTCAAGAGCCCTCTTTTATTTTATTAAAACTAGTGGTCACGTAACTGACTGGGGCAGCTCTCACGACTGAAACATCTCCGCCAGTCTGAAAGACTTGACTGAAAGCGTCTGACTGGGACTACTTATTTACAGTTCCTTGGAGTGCCTATAGTGCAAAGTGCATGTTCAAATAGACACAGTGCTTACTTGTTTTCAAAGTTGACATAGTTAGTTCAAGTTGACACTGGAACAGGATGTCAGATGAACTACATCTGTAGGGTGGGATTTGAAACAGGATGAACTGACCTGTTATTGTTGTACTCATTTTTCATTGATGTTCTCAGTGTTCCCAGGATTCCATGGGCCTTTGCGATGGCAGAAGCATGCGGCGTGATCCTCTGTAATATCTGGCTATTGGTTCTGCTACTACATAAACACAGGTTGATTTGTTTCTATCTCACATCCTCTCACAGCAGATGAACCCTGTTAACGGCTCTTCATGGTTCTTAGGTCCATCCTGTTGCGGCGACTGTGCAGCCTCATGGGGACAGTGTTCATGCTGCGCTGCGTAACCATGTTTGTCACCTCTTTATCTGTCCCTGGGCAGCACCTGCAGTGCTCTGGCAAGGTAACGCTGCTTCAAACTCCACTGTAACACATTAGAAAAGTGAAGGAACCTTTCGTTCTCCTAAGCATTTATGGTGGCTAAACCAAACCTTTTATAATAAAAATAAAACTAACAGAGCTTACTCCCATGTCATTCGTTGCAGGTAACTTGGGATAGAGAAGGTAATTTGTGGAGCTTTTATTAATTCAAAAGGAGTTTATTGGTGTTGTAGTGTGGGGCAAAGTCATCATATTGGTTTTAGCTACAGCAGCTGCAGAGGAAGGGGTATTCACTGACTCTTTCTGACATAACAGTTAAAATCCACAACCAATTTTGGCAAGCGCTCATTCATGGAGAATGAATGTTATTTTGTAAAAGCTGCATTCCAAGTCATGCCTGTGATGCAGTCCACCGTGAAGTGTTTGCTTCATTGAGAGAGTCTGCTACAGCCTGGCTGTTGCTTAAAAAACAATTTGTTAGGAGAGGCGAATGCACCTCTCCCAGTCAAAAGTACTCTTCCTTCTCTCTGAGGAAAGCATAAAACGGTACCACTCATGGGTTCCGTGACCATACTCATTGACATCATGAAAATCTGTATTTAAAACTGAATTACTCTGAAATGAGTGATGATCATACTTCCACGTTCCAGTATGTGCTAAGCTAAGCATAAATACATGGGAAAGCATAGTAAGGTCCCTTTAAGCATTTTCCTCTCTATCCTTTTCAGCAATGAAATTTAATAACTTGCCTAAATGCCTGAAAATGCACATTACCTCCAGAATGTTTGGCATTTTCCAAATAATGTGTGAAATGCAGCAGTTATAGTGTATGATGCTAATAAGTCCTAAAAGAGCTGATCGTTCTAGAGGTGGTCTACGATGACACCGACACTCCTGAACCAACCTTATTGTGAAGAGCCAAACGTCAGCACATCTTATTGTTGGGTGTTCACTCTTATAGGCTCCACTTTCTCGCCATATCAGCGCTGATATGACCGAAAACATTGTTACCTTGCAGGTCACATGACCCCAGCCTGTGTGTTTGTGCAAACTGTGTGTTTATTGATAATGAAAAGAATTTCTTGTCACCTCTCTGTAGATCTATGGGGACATGTGGGCCAAATTACATCGAGCTGTGGCCATCTGGAGCGGCTTTGGGATGTCGCTGACAGGAGTGCACACCTGTGGTGACTACATGTTCAGCGGTCACACCGTTGTCCTCACCATGCTCAACTTCTTTGTCACTGAGTGTAAGTTCCATATAGAATTATAGAGCACTGCTTCTTTATGTTGTGTGTTTATTTTGCGAGGGAGAGGCCATGTGATGCAGCCCCTTTGGATCAGACATGCGACTATACTAGAGAGACTAGAGATGGTTAGGGAATAGAGAGCTGGTTATTGGCTTGCTGAGCCTTAAAGCCAAAGACTGGAGGTTTTTCTCCAAGAAAGCTCATAACAGAGTCATCTTTTTGAGCATCCTACTGACTGACTGATCGGTCAGGGCTCGGACTTCCCTGCTCTGTACTAAGGGGCTTTTCACACTGTGGATTCTGCCTCGGGTGGCCTGAGTTTGATTCACCCCCTGCTGTGCAGCCTCGCAGCTCTGCGGCCTGGGCGATGTCTTTTTTTTCTTCTCAGCTCGTGGCGCTCTGCTCTAAATAGCTGTTTTGTGACCCATGGTGAAACACGTTTCAAGGAAGTCGTCATCAGCCAGGCGAATCTTATTTCTCTCTCACTTCTTTACACTACGAGTCACCTCAGTTATTAACTGAAGACGGAGCTCTGCCACGGCTGTAACAGAATGTGGCATTTCACAGCCAAAAGTATACCTGAAACACATATATTTATTTTCCAAAACAATAATAAAATAGTGGAAAGCAACTGTGTGGTTTATCCACGCTGCTCTCACAACAAGTTGAACAAAGCGAGCGAGACTACTGATGATCAAGTTGTTTGTATCAGTGAAGTACAGATCCAATCAATGAATGGTCTGATGAACTTCAGTAACTTGAGTAACAACTCCTCGCTTCTCCTCATGCGCACAGCTGTGACATCACAGCAGTTGCAACAGAGCGCACCTGCACACATGGAGAGACCGCTGGCTGCTTTCCAGTTCCCCAGCACCAGTCTGCCACTGCTCCAATTGCACACCTCAGTGTTCTGGACAGCGATCAGACCCTTTTACTGCCCGACATTTATCATGTTTGTGTGGAGTCGCGCTGTACATGTAGTTTCCGGCATAAAGCGTTGCATTGCCTGAGATGAGAAGCTCACCGCCCGCAGAGAGTTTCCCCGAGACTAGGTGCAGGTCTCCAGGCAGGAACAAGTCCACGGCCAAAACCCGGTTTGCTTGTGTTCACATCTCCGACGTCTGAACCGAATGCATTTTGATACAGCTTGCAGTGTGAAAAGCCCCTAAATTTACATTGACCACTTACTACGGTCAACAGTCTGACATTGAGCTCTACAATGCATATGTTGTGTGCCTGCCATTTTTTTTTAATTACCCCTCACGAGCTGTTCATGTCATCAGAAATAAAAATGATTAAATTGTATTATTACACTGTACTTGCAACTTTTTTTTTTATAAACACGGACAAGTCAACCTTGTTGTCCAACCATTAGAGCATTCAGATGAAATATTGAAGATAGAGCGCACAGCATTTTACATTTCTCATGCCTCAACATGAAGCAGTGATGCGAAGGTAATAGCCTGCGTCTAATCTGTTCAAAGTACATTGAGTTCAGTGTGTGCCTTGTCATGCCTGATGTATCACTTTACATGCATTTATGACACAAACCTCTGGTGAATTTGTTGATTTGGCCTGTTCCTTTTCTGTAATAACCATTGAAATGATGAGGAACTTTAATACAATAAATAAGTGAGTAAATATGCAAATATATTTTTGATCAAAAGACAGAAAGTATTCTGAAAGGCTTCTGGTATCGCATGAATCTGCCCAGGACCGTATTGATGCACCCCTGACTGTACAAAAACCTTGAGTGTATTTGTGGTGTGTTCACTGCTGACGCCAGTCCTGTGGTTTCAACACTCATATAATAAGCTGCTTCTTTTCCCAGTGTCCCGAGTAACTTGTGCAACCGCAGTGGTTACATCAAGGAAAACCACTTTGCAGAGCAAACCGTGTGTGTGTGTGTGTGTGTGTGTGTGTGTGTGTGCATGCGCAACAGCTTTCGCCAGTGATCACCTTGATACCTTGAGGCACGTGTTGAGAGAGGCTTTGCCATTTATTGTGAATCCTTTTTACATTTCTGAGTAGGAAAGTTTTTTTTTTTTTTGCAAAACTGAACTATACTTCTATGAATTTCATTTTTATTTATCCATGAGCGATAACTATTGACAAAAACTTACATTGCTAGCCTTGTCTTGGTCTTGACAAATTTTGAGTTGTGTAATATTTGTGTCAATTAAATCAAACTATATGTGACATGAAAACTTTAGCTAGGTGGAGATTTTCTCATCATGTTTTTTTGTTTTTCTTCATGTTCAATAAAAGCTAAGGTCTTTGTAATGTTATAATGCTGCATTACAATTGTAGAATTTTCCCTCCATGGGACTGATAAAGATATCTTGTCTAATCGTATCTAATGTAGTCTAGTTTAATTTAATTTAATCCATCTAACTACATGTATTGTTTACATTGCTAGTGACATTATTGTCGAAGCGCTTTTCGCAGGTGCTGATCACTGCAGACCAACAACGCCTACAGGGAGCTGCAATTTCACCTTTTACCTTTACTACTGATGTCGCATCCCCCGTTTGTTTAGTATTTGTATTTGTACTTTTTAAGTGTAGTCGTGCGAGACTGTTGGGTCGTGTCTCGAGCGGTTACAATATCGCCATCTAGTGCTTATATTGTGTAGTGGAGCGCTGTTTTTCTCCAGTCAGGAAGTTACCCCCAATGAAAAAAAAGAGGTTTTGTTTGCATTCTAAAATATTTTTCATGTTTGACACAGACACTCCAAGAAGTTGGAACTTCATCCACACCATGTCTTGGGTCCTCAACCTCTTTGGCATCTTCTTTATTCTGGCTGCACACGAACACTACTCGATCGACGTGTTCATCGCCTTCTACATCACGACCAGACTCTTCCTCTACTACCACACCCTGGCCAACACCCGGGCCTACCAGCAGAGCCGCCGGGCTCGCATCTGGTTCCCCATGTTCTCCTTCTTCGAGTGTAATGTCAAGGGGCCTGTCCCCAACGAGTACTGCTGGCCCTTCTCCAAGCCGGCTGTAATGAGGCGTCTTATTGGATGACGGACAGCAGTAATACTGCCTGGCATTTTTAGCTTCTCCTGTTTCCAACTGAATTGTCAAGTTGCCAACTAAGTTTGAGGTGTGTGAGTCTGATTCTTACTGTCATCCTTCCTCATTACATTTGTAAAGGTTTCCTCTTAAAGTGGCATTACTGAGGACCACTTGTAAAGCAATACCTACTACATAAACCCAGTGACAACGTGTCAGTAAATAGAATGCTGAGATGGATTACTGTATGGCCTCAACGCAGAAGATGAAGACCGAGTCCAGACAGAATATAGAACGTGCTGAGGTGGTCCAGTTTAACTACCAAACTCTTTTCTGAGATATTGGAGACACAGCCTGCCCTTTTCCTGCTGTTCTTCTTTCAACAAAAAGCTGAGATTTGTGGTGAAAGTTTCAAAATATATTTACCTTTGTCTTAACTTTATTTAAATTGCCAATTACCTCAAGTGTTAAGTACGGAAATGTCCAGTTATTTTTGTGTTTACTGATCGTTGTGTATTTTCTTTTCTATATCAAATATTGTAAATTGCCATTTAATAAGAATATTTGACTTCAGGAAAAAAAAAGTAGACATTGTTCGTATTGATTTATTTCGTTTTGTATGTCTGGTTGGATATTTTTCTATTCATGCACAGTTAAAGCAACATGCACATTGAGAAACCATGTTTACAGTTGCTCACAGTATCTGTTTGCTTGTTTTTTTATTTCTTCTGATGGGCCTCCTCATTTCAAGTTGCCATTGGAGTTACTGGTGGTGTTCATTTTGGCCATGGCCGGTAGCGTGTTTCATTTGGAGAGATCCAGGGTGAATTACACCATCTGATGCCACAGGGCATTTGTACTGCTGTGATCCTGTGAAGCCATGACTTGATTCTCAATTTCATTAATAAAGAGCCAAAATGAACCTAACGCCTGGACTTTTTCAAAGAAAATGAATATAGAAACTGTATATGCAATATTGTGTTCTCAATATTACCAGCCAAAGTCAACACACACAATTGAAAACCCCTAGTCCAACAATGCCTGTATATACACAGTGTAATTTGTTTTAGTATAAAGTATTATTTATTAAATTATTAAAGTATCTGCTTCAAACTGAGAGCAGACCTCAACTCTCAGGTTGACACTCCCCACTCACGAGCAAGATCTTCAACTTTGCTAGAGCCTGACTGGTTCATTAAGAAAAAAAATGTTTCCCTTATTTTCACAAATAACATGTCAAACATTTAAAATGCGACACACTACGGACATACAACTGGAATATCAGCCTTAATATTGCACGGTTGTTGTTGAGGTGTCCTTGCTCCTGTTGTGTTTGCTGAACTGAACAGACCGCTTTTTGGGTAATACATCGTTATCGTGTACATATTACTATGCAGTGTCATGACTCATTGTTTTGTAAAAATGTTTAAACTCGACTCTTTCTTTTTTTGAATGCTCGCGTCTGTTTTATTTTTACACATGCGCGAATCGGACAGCTATATTTGTGGGTCCTTCCGCGCCGAGGTCAGAAGTGTGTCTCCTCCATATCGTCCTCCGCCCTGTGTACCCGGTGTTAGCTGCTGCTGTTCCTGCCGTTGACAGCGAAATCGACTTAAAGTTTAACACCCTGTGAGTAAAATATCGCCTCTTTTCATAGTTTAAGTTCCATATCGTGTGGCGACAAAATGGCTATCACTAGTCACACGAGCGCGCTGTTGTCCCGCGGGGCACGCTTCTGCCAAAAAACTTAACAGAGCAAGTTGTCGTTTCCCCGACTCCAGTTCCAAGTGTGGCGGACTTTCTCGTAAAGCAGCCATGTAAAGAGCCGCCGCAGGGTCTTTCTCTTGCTCAAGGACATTTCATAACATGCCGGTGAGCGGACTTAAAAACCTGCTCCCGGTGCCAGGCCTCCTCTTGAGACTGTCCTTGACGCTGCGGCTAACTTCGCTCTAAGTGGAGACACTAGCTACAAGTTTGGTTCTTGTAAATAAACATCCAGGGCTGTCAAACGTAGTTGTTTGAACTAGTCATAATCGATGACACAGACTCGGGCCGTGTCAACATTTGTAGTCACTTTGGATAAGTGTTTTGTTTGGCCCACGACATTATTATTATTATTATTATTATTATTATTATTATTATTTTATCAAAGTCTTTAATCTGACTTCAGTGTTGTTAAAGCCGTTGACGCGTATGTACGTGAAAGATAAACGTGGCACAGAAATGTTTTCCACTGATTATTCTGTCATGTCGATGTGATCATTCAAAGTGGTTTAGAATCGACTTGTGATTTCAGCAGATAAAATGATCCATAGGGCCACAAGACGACGCAGTACTCGTACACTATGTAATTGTGGAGAGGCCTTCCCTCTTTTAAAGTAGCCTACACTTGAATACAGTGGCCACTGGGAGAAGTGATGTACCCATGGTCGACTCCACTAATTCTCTATTGTCAGGTCAAAGTTCATTCATAAACTCATAGTAATCTGTGCACACCAGTGGTTGGTTTATGACTTCATATTTCACCAGACCTCCAGTTTGTTGTTAGCATTCACTTCTGATGTGTGCTCAAAGTGGTTCTTAAATCCCTCTGAGAACAGCCTTTAATTTGGAGTTTTTGTTTCCTTCAGATAGGCTGTTTTAGCCTCACCCTATGTGTTTGTTGATTTTATTGGCTGTTTTACTCACCATGAAAGAGAAAGCTGAAGAACAGCATTGGGGAGGAGTGAATTTTTTTCTTTGTTTAATTTGCGTTGTGTGACGTTCAAACTTTTACTTTCACTTCACCACAGGCACAATGGCTGTTCCTCCAGCATACACAGACCTGGGAAAGTCAGCAAATGACATTTTCAACAAGGGATATGGTAATATGAAACGTTCATTATCATCTGCTCCTCCACCATGGTTCTTACTGAAGGTACCATTAATTGAACTTGTCACTGTTGCAGGTTTTGGCTTGGTTAAGCTGGATGTGAAGACCAAATCTGCCAGTGGGGTGGTGAGTTAAGCTGATAGTGTCTGACATGGTGGCCCAGGAGGATGACGCGTCTCCCTGGGTCCTTCACTTGGCTTGTCTGAGAATTCCTGCGCACAAGTTTTTGTATGATCAGAGTCCTGCAACTAATGATCTTTTAATCAGATGAAATAAATAAATAATGTCTAATTCTTCTTTTTAAAATCAGAACTGAGTGCAAACAAATCTGGACTTTACAAAGTAAATAAACAAGTTGCTCCTTGAACATATTTGGGCTGTTAAAAAGTAATTCATTAAGAAAACAATGAGTGAGTGGACGGACACGGAGAGCATGCATGTTTCACATCATTAGAAGCGATGTCTTTCATTTGTCCCTCAGTCCAGATAGTCAGACTTTTTCAATCAAGTCTACAGTCTCTCTCTTCCTTTCCTCAACAAAGGTTTGAATCAAGTCTACCTGACTAATAATAGTTAGTTGGTATTAGTCCGGTTGCCTTGATTCAAACCTTTGCTGTGTGATGGCCTGGATGACTGAGCACTCGCACAAACATTTCTTTCCTCAACCTTCACTCTGTGCTGAACCCAACATTTTTTTAATGTACTCAAACTTTGCAGCCTAACAATCACACAATACAAGAAATGGATGACAAAGGTTCTTGCCAACACTTAATCAATAGTCAATTTGTCTCCATTTTATCAGTTTGTTGTTGCAGTCCTACTCTAAATTGAACATTTCTTGATTGTTTTTCATCTGCCTCCGCATCACATCGCCGTGTGCTTCAACAAACCTATCATGATTTGTAAACTGTAATGTGTTGGTGTGGCTGAGCCAACCTCCATTTGGTCCTGTTGGAACACTCTCCGTTAAATGGTTAAATGCTCCAACTTGAAATGCATTTGTCCACTCTTACCCAGCACCCGGACAGCTTTACCCTGAGTCCGGGGTTTCTGCTACATGTAAACAATGGTGGTGCACTGCCACGCCATCAGAAAAACGATCCTTTTTTAAAGATTTAAAAATCTCACGTGATCAAACGTATTAAATGGAAACATCGAAACAAACTGATAACACGTCATGGAGGTGGACTTGATGATGTTGATCGCCGTGTTTTTCATGGGAAAATCCAGAAAATAACTGAAGTTTGTTGCTGGTGGAGCTCAAGTCTCACATTCCAACCAGACCCATGACGAAATGGACTGCTGCTGTCTGGAGAGAGGTTTACGTCCCGTGATTGAAAATGAGTGTTTTTATTGTCACTTCCCCCTCTGCTTCCATCTGTTTCTCTACTGACCTGGAATTGGTGCGCTGTAAAATCTGTCAATGTTCATCCGCGATGAATCTACAGGATTGTATATGTTCAGAAAACTTAACTGACGCACTGTGTCAATCTCTTGCTTTAGGAGTTCAAGACATCCGGTTCCTCCAATGTTGACACCAGCAAGGTGACAGGAGCTCTGGAGACCAAGTACAAGTGGTCTGAGTATGGACTGACGTTCACAGAGAAGTGGACCACAGAGAACACACTGGGGACGGAGATCTGTGTGGAGGATCAGGTGAGTACAGTCTTAATTCTTGGAATTATTCTCAGGAGACGTTCGACTGAGTCGTGATTCTCCTTCAGATCACCAAAGGCCTGAAACTCACATTTGACACCACATTCTCCCCAAACACTGGGTACGTATGAGTGCGTATTATAGTGAAAACCAACTGAGAGAAGAACTGCTGACTTTGCTGTGGTTCTCTGCAGCAAGAAGAGTGGCAAAGTGAAGACGGCCTACAAGAGAGAGTACCTGAATGCTGGTGTGGATGTAGATTTGGATTTCGCTGGTCCCACAATCCATGCAGCAGCTGTGGCAGGCTATGAAGGATGGCTTGCTGGATACCAGATGACCTTTGACACGGCCAAGTCGAAGATGACCAAGAGCAACTTTGCAGTTGGTTACAAGACAGGAGACTTCCAGCTCCACACCAGCGTGTAGGTTTGGTCCCTGCCTCATCTCTGAGAACATCAAGCAGATGTTTTTAGGTTTCTCTCTCTTTCTCCAGCAATGACGGTTCTGAATTTGGCGGCTCCATTTACCAGAAGGTGAATGACAAATTGGAGACTGCTGTCAATCTCGCCTGGACTGCAGGCAGCAACGGAACTCGCTTTGGCATTGCTGCCAAGTACCAGCTGGACCCCAGTGCCTCCATATCTGTGAGTGTCTGTCTGTCTTCCTTTTGTGCCAGAAGAGTCTTCAGTTGTGGGTTGCAACCATGAATTCTTTCAGGTGATTCATCAAGGAAACCAAAATGGATCACCACGACTTGTGTGCACGCAGCTGTTTGATAATAGCTCGGCCGATCACAGAGCGGCTCGGGTCATGCATTATGGCCCTGCTGTTCATAAACAGTTACTCAAATACAAACAGTTTTGGCAAAACGTTCAGGGTTGGTTGGAAGTGAGGTGACTTGTGAATGAATTGTGCTGGTGAGCGTTTCAATTGTTTTCTGTTAATTTCCTGCTCTTGGAAAGCTGAACATATTTTAAGATCATGCACGTCTCAAGAAGTTATGATGTGATTGCACGTGAACTCGAGCTGGCAGGGGGCCATTCACTTTTGGCTTCTCCATGTACCAATAAATACGCCAGGTTTAAGTGCAACTGAGCTGAATGTACAGCAGAGGGCAGTGTGGGCAAACCATCATGTTCTCGTCCCATCAAGCAATTGCATCTGTAACTGTCAGTACAGGGTCCGGAAAAGTTCTATAATCTGTCCTTTTTTACAACTTTATTGATATTGATGGTATGTGCACAGTAATCTTGTAGTGATTGTAGACTTGTAGTAATGTTATGGCCAGATTCAGCCGGTCATTGCAGGACAGGGCCTGATGCAGGTGTAACCCTGTTGCCTCTTCATACACGGGTCAGAGATCCGTGCAGAGCACCGTAGTGAAGCGTGCTGCCTCCAAAGCCACTGCCTTAGCTACTCCCACAGAATGGATGATGTTCTCCTCGATTGATCCTTCAGGAGCCCACATAACTGTTGGTTCGACTGAAGTGTTGGAGGCTACTGTAATGGCAGTTATACGAGAGAAATGTGGTCTTTTGGGAGTTGTAGTGTTTGGAAGGGGCATGTCAAATCCTAAAGGTTTGCTCTGATGTCTCCTCAGGCTAAAGTGAACAACGCGAGCTTAGCAGGAATTGGATACTCCCAGACTCTGCGGCCTGGTGAGAACCTCTTCATTGACCTGCCCATGGAAGCGTGACTTGTGGCTGAGTAGTGAACGTGCTGTGTGGTTGCAGGGGTGAAGCTCATCCTGTCGGCCCTGGTGGATGGAAAGAACATCAACGCTGGAGGCCACAAACTCGGACTGGGGCTGGAGCTGGAGGCTTGATGATCTCCTCATTTCCTGGGAGGGAGCTGAAACTAGAATTTCCTGTCTGAATAAGCCAAAAATAAAATCCCCACTTCTGAGCACTGCTAAGTTTGACACCTCCTTTCACTGCAGCTGTGACCTGGCTTCATGTTGAACCAGTGTTGAGTATATCAGTGTGACAATCCGTAAGAGAAGCCAGTTGATCTTCTGTCCCAAGTATTGGTTTGCTCCCTAGTGTTTTCTTTCAGCATCTTCCCAAGTTTTCATTTGCACATCTTTTCTTGAGTAGAGTGAAACTCGTTGCTAGAATGGCTTTACTCTGCTTTGGTGGACTCGACACTCCTCTTTTAAACACTTGCCCCAAGTGTGTTGGAAGGATTTACTTTTGGCCCACTAGTGGAAACACATCTGAGTGATCTGCACCTTGATCCCAACCACTGTGACACAGTGTGCGGTGTGTCTACCTTTGCAATAAAGCGTTGAAATCTGTCGTCGTTTCTTAGTTCACACTTCACTGCTGGAGCCTTGACTCTTGCATGGAATGGATTCCTGATGGAAAAAAGTTCCTTTCGGCAACTTGTGACTACAATATTTTGTCTCAGTGGTGGTGGCAAATACCTTTACCTTTTTGGAAATGAGTCATAAATCACCCAGTTTTAATTCCATTGAAGTGTTTCTTAAGACAGAAGCTAGTGTCACATGATCTGAGGTCGCTCACAGCTGGGACCCTGAAGGTGTGACATCACACACTTCGGCATCACAAAATGTGGCATAGCAGAATGTGTAACATTTAGCTGGCTGGAGTCGGTCTGGACACAGATGGGAAGCCACCCACCTGCCCGACCTCATTTGGAGTTCACTGGAAGTCTGATGGTGAAAGGCTTTTGCACCGTTGTCATTATCACTTGGCTGTTTGGGTTTAAGGCATCAAGGAAGTCAAGCTTTAAAACAAATTGTTTTATTGTGAACTGAAACATGAGGTTCAACAGTGGCAAGGTGGCAGCTTGTCTCACAGCTTGACCGCCAGGGTGAGACCGTCGCCTACTGTCAGCATGCTGAGAGTGACCCTGATGTCCCGGTGAAGCTTCTTGTTCAGCCTGTCGATGGCTACAGTGTCAGGGTCTCCAGGGGAAGGATCCAGAACTTTACCGCCCCACAGCACCTGCACAAACCTCGAGGGGTGAACGAGAGCTTCTCCAGCTTCTCAGGGTGCCAAAGGTGTTAGTGGAAGAGACTCACGTTGTCAATGGCGATGATGCCTCCTTTCCTGATCAGCTGCAGACACTTTTCATAGTAGTTTTCCATGTTTCCTTTGTCTGCATCAATGAAGGCAAAGTCAAAGGTTTCTGCCTCGCCAGCTGCCAAGAGGTCGTCTGACAGACGTGGGACAGGAAGCACAGGTCACATACCCTGCTGCAGACATGTTGGGTCTACTGCTGCCCGACGCCCAGCTTGTCAAGTTCTGAGTCAATTTGGCTGTGTTGATTCTTTTTGAGAGGCAACATTGTGAAAGTGCATGTTTGTTTTATGTAAATAATATCAATTTGAGTTTCCATTTTGACTTGAACTCAAACACAATATGTACATTCTCGGGGTGCACAAACTGGAAGGGTGTTATTGGAGGGAGAACACGAAGTCGGATAACAAAGCCTTTACTGAGGGAACGCCTGAGTCTGGAGCAGTTCCAGGAGCTCCACTGACTACAGCCACTCTTTGTAGAAAGCAGGTCATGATGAGAAGGGGATATCAGTAAACACATGCTTCCAAACTGGCATTCCAGTTGGTCACATCTCTTTTGGTTCAAGGGGCCACTACATTCACCCACACATACTGATGGTCTCTGCTGCTGCGTGATGTGCAGGGAAAAGACACACTGGTGCAATGAATGTGATTCTTGTAAGTGAGACCCAGCCAGTACCTTCTATCACGCTCGTGATTACTTTTTATCTTGCTCTCTCTCTGCTGTCAGTTCATTACATTAACCTCATCTTCTGCTGAAAATTGGGCGGACCACTAACACATGACAGATGAGCTGCACTTCCAAATCTGGGCAGGTTTGCGGAGCCATAACTCTTCAATAACTAACGTAGAGCAGTTTTCAAAATCCCACTGCAAAAGTAAGGGCTTGCAAGAGAAGGAGAATTGGGTTGCGCAGTGCTGACATATTTGCATACTTGGCTGCAGACAACAAGATGAACGTCTAGTTACCCAAAGTCTTCAGCGCCGGCTGCAGTCGCAGATCTATTTTCTTCTCCACTCCAGCCTGCAGGGAACATGGCAAATGAAAACCGTCAGGAAACTTCACCTTTTACTATGCCGCTAATTCCGAGTTCAGCAAGCAACATATATGAGGTTTCGTCACATGACCAACCTCTTTCCAGAAGGGCTTGGCAATGTTGATGTACTCTTCGCTGATGTCGCACGCCACCAGCTGCCCGTCGTCCGGCAGCGCCAGGGCGATGTTCAGAGTGTTGTAGCCAGTGTAAACTCCTGCAGCAACAATAGTGTGAGCTTTCAGTGCACAAGAAGATCTAAAATTTGGCTGGTTCTTAAACCTGTCTTTTGCTACCCATCCTCATTTTCAGCTGACTTCCACCCCACTGACCCACCGACACTTCTCTTTATTCATTTCCTTAGTGGCTACTTCTCTTTCACTTCACTCGCCATCAGTGTGGCAACAATACCAATCTACTATTCAGTGCACCCTCCGCCCAAACCTCTCATGTATTCCACAGAGAGATAAGCAGCTCACCGCGACACTGGACAAAAATGTTGCAATGCTTAACAGACTGCAGCGTCCAGTGCATCAGACGAGTGTGTGGTGAAAGGTTCTGAGGCTGTTAGTAGTTTTCAACAAGCTGATGCATGTTGCCTTTGTGATTAACCCAAAGTTCAAAAGTGACATCACCGATCTCCAGTGCCTTCCTGGTTCCTATCAGCCTGGCCAAGTTGCTCATGAACTGCGACTGCTCACAGGCCACCATCATGCCGCGGCCTGGGTCATCCATTGTCCTCTGGAGGCCAAGAGCAGAGACGTGTCCTTTATCAGATTGTGCCTCATGAGATCACCATGTCAGAGAGCCAGGCTCCTACCTGTCTCAGCTTCTTCAGCACGGGGTGTTCGCGTAAAGAATTATCAAGGACATACTGCAACAGAGGGTCTCCTCCACAGTGGCTCTTGCTGATGCTCATTCTGAAGGATCTCCGTCGCCCTGAGGGTTCAGAAACCAACAGACAAGAACGTTAATGCATCATTGATAAATGCGAGAAAGATCTATGAAAGTGACCGTCGCCACTGTTGAAGTGAAGAAAAAATAATGTAAAAATTTGACTTTTAAAGACGCCAAGTGTCAATATGTTGATAGTACCGGCCAAGTATAAAGATGCACACAGTGAAATGTGGAACATATTGGTGATAGTTATGATCGAACTACATGTTACGGCGATGTTACAGTCGGTGTTTAGGTTTGAATCCTCCCATTCATCACAGTACTGGACTAAAGAGCTCACCAAGCACGTGTCCCAAATGTCAGTCCACCCCCCTCAACCCCACAATGCTGTCGCGCTTGATCCCAGTTGGACAGAGCGAAGTCCAAAACAACTGAATCTCGCGGCACACAGGATTATTTCACGTCATTCAACGAACTGTTGCTGATAACGATAAACTGTAGTGAAGGCGGATCGGAACAACGCAACGGAATAACCATGGATTTAATCCGATGACAGACCTGTTGACGAAGATGAATACTGACGTGAATATGAACTTAAACTCAGTTCCCACTGGATGACGCTGTTCCTCGCTGAGCACAACGTCAGGCGAGTCCATGCGCGGTTCAGTGAAAGAGATGACTCAAAAATGAAATGAATGTGAGCCCACTCGACATCTTACCCAGAAAGTAGCCGGTGACAAAAACCAAGCCCAGAGTCAGTGACCCAGCGAGCGCTTCTTTAGATACATGGCGAAAGGGCATGACAGTCATCCCTGGCTAGCACTTCCGGGTAGAGTGGAGACACAATGCCGTAATGTACAGAGTAGACGCGTCACGTGAAAACACGGTGACGGACGCCAGAAGAAAGCCCTCGCGTCATGCGATGCATGGCCTGCTGTCATGTGACAGTTCAAGTGGGGCTTGCATGAAAGACCAGCGTGCTTCCGCGTTGTGTAACGACGCAACAGGACAGTTTTGTTGCTGATCCTGATCCAAAGCAATGGAAATAATCATAAAAAAAATCTCTTTAGACTGAAAACAAAATACACGTCACCAACACACCGATCAAAAGAAGAAGAAGAAAAAAACACTGATGACGCTTGAAAATATGCACATAAAAACACTGAGGATGGTAACAAAACAAGGCAATAAATATCCAATTAAAAGCGAAGGATGCCAGCGACTGCAAAACGCGGATACTCACCTCTCATTAAAGTTGATCAGAAACAGGGAGAGGGAGGTGACAACCACAATATAGAGCAAAAACACACGAAGATGAACAAGATAGTAGAGGCAACACGCAATACAGAAATACGCGAAAATAAAACTAGGTACATTTTAAATGAACAATGAAAATGAAGAAAGATCAACTGAAAATAAGCGACACTACCAAGTGTCATGAAGACTATTTTAATGGACAAATGATTAATGTTGTCAGTCAAGTGATTTTCATCTGACTCACCGTTGGCACGATGAAGCTGCGTGTGCGTCTCAAACGTGCTGCCGAGCCGGCCACTAAGTTCAGCCAGTTCAGGACTCTCATCACTATACACGCTGGCGAGGGGAGGTCATGTGACCGCATTCAAGTCCCATGATAGGCCGAGAGATACGTTTGAGACCGTTACATAATGCGCTTCTCCACGCCTCAGTAGCTTGTGTTTGTGCTGCAAATCGCAGAAAAAGTTTAAGCCGTCAGCTCATTATGACATGAATTTTTTAAGAACAGTCCAAAAGATGCGCATTCCAATGCCTCTTGTTGAAGTAAATGGAGTTTCAAATAATAGTTTTACTTGCCATTGGAGTAGAAGGAGTGACCATCGTAGATCAGGACGTGGCAAAGATTAGTAAGGCTGTAGTGAGAAGGGCATTGAAGAGGGTGAAGAGTGGAAAGGCAGTGGGTCCTGATGATATACCTGTGGAGGTGTGGAAGTGTTTAGGAGAGGTGGCAGTAGACTTCTTGACTAGAACATTTAACAAGGTCTTTGAGAGTGAGTGGATTCCTGAGGAATGGAGGAGAAGTGTGCTGGTGGATCTTCAAGAACAAGGGAGATGTCTAGTGTTGTGGCAACTATAGAGGGATAAAGTTGATGATCCATATGATGAAGTTGTGGGAAAGAGTAGTGGAGTAGTAGACTAAGGGCGGAAGTTAACATATGTGAGCAACAGATGCTTTGAGGATGTTCATGGAGAAGTACAGAGAGGGTCAGAAGGAGCTACATTGTGTCTTTGTGGACCTGGAGAAAGTGTATGACAGAGTGCCAAGAGAAGAGTTGTGGTAATGTATGAGGAAGTCTGGAGTGGCAGAGAAGTATGTTGGAGTGGTGGAGGACATGGGTGCTGAATGTAAGACAGTGGTGAGGTGTGCTGCAGGTGTAACAGAGGAGTTCAAGGTGGAGGTGGGACTGCACCATGGCTCAGCTCTGAGCCCCTTCTTGTTTGCCATGGTGATGGACAGGTTGAGAGAAGCTCCTTGGACGATGATGTTTGCTGATGATGACGTTGTGATCTATGGTGATAGCAGGGAGCAAGTGGAAGATAAGCTAGAGAGGTGGAGGTGTGCCTTAGAAAGGAGAGGAATGAAGGTTAGCCGCAGTAAGACGGAATACACGTGTGTGAATGAGAGGGAGCCAAGTGGACAGGTGAAGTTACAGGATGGAGAGATAAAGAAGGTGTAGGATTTAAAGTACTTAGGCTCAACTGTTCAGGGTGATGGAGAGTGTGAGAAAGAGGTGAAGAAGCGGGTGCAGGCAGGATGGAATAATGTGTGTGACCAAATGATGTCGGCAAGGATGAAAGGGATGGTGTACAAAAGGATGGTCAGGCCAGCAATGTTGTATGGTTTGGAAACAGTGGCACTGAGGAAAAGACAGGAGGCAGAGCTGGAGGTAGCAGAGATGAAGATGCTGAGGTTCTCTCTGGGAGTGAGCAGGATGGATAGGATTGGGAACAAGTTTATCAGAGGGACAGCACATGTCTGGTGTTTAGGAGACAAAGTTAGAGAGGCTAGATTGAGGTAGGAAGATGTTGAGGTTGGAACTGCCAGGCAGAAGGTGGAGAGGAAGGCCAAAGAGGAGATTGATGGATGTGGTGAAGGAGGACATGAGGTTTGTAGGTTTGAGAGAAGAGGAAACAGAGGACAGGATGAGATGGAGGAAGATGGTCCGCTGTGGCGACCCCTGAAGGGAGAAGCCAAAAGGAAAAGAATTTCTGAGACTTCCAAGTATAACCAAGGAGTCTTACTTTCAAATACAATGTACTATATTGTTGTGCCATTACAAGATGTGGACTGTCTTTGTACTTTTACTGAATTACTGAAGTCTATATCGAAACTTTGAGAGCAAAGTTTTAACTTCTAAAGTTAAAAGTTTCAACTTTTAACTTATAAAAGCATAAACCCGGGCCTCTCAATGTTTTATGTTACAACGAAAGACACATCCAGAACAAAAGTCAGATGCAGAAAAAGCACAAGTGAGTGAACTAGTGCATTTATAGCAGGCGGTAGTTGGGGAGGATGCATTAGCGCGTGAAAGGCTACAGTGACACAACCCTGCCAGCAGATGGCCACATTGTCCACACGACGTCCAGTCACACATGAACACAATTTCCAAGTGGTACTAGCCAGGTTAGCAAGAAAGTGTGGTCATTTAGTCCTGCCGTTTGTTTAACACCGACCATTGTAGATACGGCTCTGATCTGTTCTCATCTCATCATGTGTATCTGGTGTTGCAGCCTGACATGCGATGACATGATGACAATGTTCTTACTGTATTTGACGAGGATATGCACAACTGCATGACTTGATAACATGGATTCCATTCAAAGCAGGAGGACGTTTTTCGTTTCAAGCCAATGTGTGACTAACACTGAAGAAAGAAACGACTGTGTCAGGCTTCACAAATCTAAATAGGGGACCTAGTTACAGGTGAACACATTTGTAGATCCACTGACACTATTGAAAACTTCTGCAACAATACTAATCATGTTTACTTTTTTTGAGCAAGTGCGTGCAAACCTACCTATGTTTGAAGGAGACTTGTCTGACATGGAGAACATAAGCGTTTCACCAGAATGTGAGCCCGCTTGAACATGAATGTGTCACTGCACTCTGACTAACCTGCGTGTTGGACAGTGGCTTGCTGTTGTTGCCAAGCACACGTGCGCACACTCACTTGTCTTGGCAAGTGTTGTGGAAATTTGTAATGACAAACGTTGAATCTGACTAGTCTTCAAACAGAGTTTTATTTTAGGCAGCGCTGGTTCTTCACAGCGTAGCACACTGAATGTGAGGTACAATGGAAGACAAAGAGCACCTTTTTTTCATCCATCCTCTTTATACATGTTCACTCCTCCCCTGTCACAGTTCAAAGTTTCACATAACCCACCAAATCAATAAAGGTGACTGGCCAAAGGAAATAGGAAAGACACTGAATGGTCAGAGGAAACTAAGTTATTGAGTTAATTAAGGAATATAGTGAAGACCGAAAGTCCAGCTTATGATAAGATTGCCTTGAATGCTCATTTACCACACCCTGTTTCACACTACTACTACCACTATCACCTTCAAATGTTTCAAACAGTGATTTTCCACCTCACAAATGTCTTGTATCTCTCCCTGGAAGTCGCCACTTCACAAAAGTAAGAGTGGATTTCACTTAGCAACAGCTGAGTTTGGCACATGATACACATGCTGCCAAACACAACACACACAAGCAAGTGTAAACTCACAGAACTCATGGGTGTTCACATGAGAGTGCAGAGTAAAGTACGCAGTGATTGCTACTGTGGCTGTCATCCTAGTTGTCATCATGTGGCGAGGAAGGAGCTGGAGACATGGGGAGGCAATATAAGTCACGACTGTTAGAGAGGGACATTGCAATGGATGAGATGAAGAAGAAGCTGAAGGTAATAGGACTACCTGGAGCAGTTGGCAGTGGTGGCAAATTAATAATAATAATAATAATAATAATAATACTCTTGAATTTGAAATAAGCAAACGTTAAGAAGATATTACACTAATGCAAACCGATAAAAATCACTTCTAAAGGTGGAGGAGCCCTGAGAGAAAAGGCTCTGTCAGCTTGAGATTTAAACCTTAAGGGAATGGGGCCACTGACTGGAGGGCTCCGTTCATGGCGCTGATGGATCACCTACCTACAGTCAGTTAAGAGACTTGCCTCTCCCAAGGCCCACTGGAAGCAATTCCTGGGGCGTTTCAGCTATTCCTATTTCCCATTTCCTGGAGGCTGTGCTTTGTTGAGCATCACCTACAATGAGACCATTCTGCTGGCCGACAAGCACCAGCTTCCAGCTTCGACCTACAAGATCGAACTGATGCTGGGTCTCCACCAGAGATCTCCCCATTCCTGGCGAGTCATGTAAGTTGGCGCTCAGATTCTTTCCTGGTTAGCTTCTTGCTTCCAGTCATGTATATTGCTCTTGGTTTACTGAAACCGAAGACTTCAGAATGCATTTACCATTCATCAATGGACTGGTGTGTGCAGCAGCAGTTCTAGACAGCAGTTTTCTCATGTATCCAGGGCTGAGAGTTCACATCTTTCTGCAGTCTCCTGGGTCTGTGTAGTCCCAGTTAGGCGTGCTTGGAAAAGGCATGAGGCCCCTTGCTTGGCTGCCCAAACCATCTCCAGATGTGCACTCCAAGATTAGTATTAAAAATTTTTCGATTTACTTTACTAAAAAAAAAAAAGTGTTTTGTGACACATTGATTGTGTGACTATATTTCAGCAATGTGAAGGAATTTTGAAAAATGTATTCTCATGTGTTCATAACTTTAATGCTTCACATGTGTCTAAAATTTTGAGTATTCTTTCATACTCATGTATTCATTGTTGTATTAATTTGGTGACAATGGTTTGAAGACAATACAACATTGACTTGAAGGTTTCGGGTTCGAATCCGGTGTATTCCTGCCTCTCGCCCAATGACTCCCCGCCACCCTGAACTGGACAAAGCGCTGGTCAACTGATGAACGTATGACATCTTTGACTTTTCGACAGGTAATCGGTAATGTGCGTGTTCAAACACACAGGGGCAGTATGGGCCAGGAAATGAGAGTTTCCCGTGCTTCTCTGGACCAGCAGCTGTCAGTGGACGCTGGAAGTGGTGACGTTAGACAAGCGCAGTTGTTCTATGTGAGAGGCCGTGTCAAGCTGCTACTTTATTTACTCACACTTTCTCATAAATCCTGTTGTATGCAGATGATACCAATCATCTGTTTCGGTGTACTGCATGGCCACTGACTATTTTCTCACCTACTTCTTGCAGCTTATGGAAAGGTGGAGTAAAATAGTTTAAACGTTTCATTGAGAAATTAAGGGGTGTTGTTTTCTAATTCAACGTTAGTCAGGAGACACAGATTGAACTAGACCTTTACGGCTTGCTCTGTCATTGAATTGACTGGATTGGGTTGCCAGAAATGTATCACCGACAGCTGAGCCTGTGATGGAATGATGTTTTGTGTGTGTGGTTGTAACAAGTGAGTTCACTGCCAGTGAACACAATGAATCCTGATGATAAGCAGACATCCCCTCGTAAAAGCGTAGCGCTGATGTTCACAACACCTCCTAAAACTGAGCTGCTGGGTCGCATATACAAGGCAGGTTCTCAACACTTCCTTAATGATAGTGGTTTGCTTTTCCATTTCAGTGCAAGTTCATTCCTGAACTACAGAGTTTCTCCTTCTCTTGAATCAAATCCGGTGTTTGATATTCCATGGCCTCTGCTGTCATGCCCCCTTTTCATGTAATGACTTGTCTGAAAGCAGTTTACTTCAAAAAGTCAGACGTATCCCATTAAAACCTGCAGCAGAGATACACTGTAGTCTGTAATATATCTGCATGTTTTGGCCATTTACATTTTCTACCACAGCCTGAATGACAACTTTGTCACGGAGTAGTGTGACCGTGGCGCTGTGATGATGCCTGGTGGTCCTTCAGGGAAAAGTGGGGTTTAAAGTCCCGATTTGTGATCTGCTTCTCCTACATCAGATAAAGTTGACAATTTCTAAAGGCAACTGAATAAAACTTGAACCCTCGTTTTGTTGTGTATTTAAAATAAAGCTGTAGACTGGAGCAAAAGTGACGGACCTGTTTTTTTTTTTTGTTTTTTTTTGGAGATCTACCATATGTGATCAAATTCCCAGCATCAAACCAGTCTACAAACTTAAATGACCAATGAGGGCCACAGTACAAAAATGCTATGAAGCCAGAATGGCACATGCTCTCACCCATCCACTTGCACAGCCCCGGACAGTCTGTTGCTGTATAGACGTTGGTCCTTCTTCTTTCACTGGCCAGCAGGATATAAGAATGAAACAAGATGTTCCTGTAGGAAAGGAAAAGCACCTGGGACTAGTACATATGTGGCATGTTGAGGTGTTGAGTCTGCCTTGGGGCAAGAAACTCTGGAGTGAGTAAACATCATCATGCTGGTGAGCAGAGACAGTCTCTCGGGTCGGGAAATTCTCCTTGAACGCCAGGACAATGAGCGACACTGTTGGATTTCATGAGCTGGCCTGGTTTGTCTTACCGTCTTTATGTGTTTTATAACATCACATGTTGGGATGGTTGTTATGATCAGCTAGCCACTTAACACGTACGTATCAATTTACAGAAGGAACGCTGGCTGTACTGTTAGCTTCTTCACAGACATGATCAGTCAGCAAACTAGCTGCTTGAACTTTGTTCGATAAAATGGTGGTGCAATGTTTGTCAATAAAATGAGCAACAGCTGCACTTTTAACAAAGTTTTTACACAGGTATTTTAACTGTGTGCTGGCATTTTAAAGGTGGATGTTTTGTCACACTGTGCTCTTCATGACCAGCATCTCTCCCTGATCTTAAGGTCTGGTCTTTACGTTGCTCTTGCTAAGTTTGATATTTTCATCCTGACTTTATTCACTTTCTCTTAGCGAAGGGAGGAAACATGAGGCGCAGACCAGATGCGATTGGCTCTGTTTGCGAACGACATTATATGATATGATATATGTGATCATTATTTTATTTTATTTTACTTTATTTTATTTTATGACAGCACTTTATTGCAAAGCACTTTCCTAGTTGGTGGGATCCCCACTGATCATGGCAATACATTTGATTCTGATTCTGATATTTTTAAGTCAAATCCTATTTTTAATCACAATACTAATACTTATACTATACTACACTAGTACTTATCAAACTTTCCAAATTTCATTAATCTTTGGTAATTATTAGGGATGTCAATAGATTAACCGCTACACTACAGCCATAGTAAACGCGCAGTTAAAGGCACGATTATTATGGCTGTAGGGGAAAGTTGGAAAATAATCATAAACAGCCACACATAAAAGATACTAACCATGACACATCTGCTCGTGTCATGTTTCAGTGTTGTTCAGTGTCTATTTCGATCACTGTGTTTGCTAAACTTCGATGTCTGTCTTTTACCTGCATGCAAAGAAAATTCCCAAACATACGGCCATCGTTGAGCATCGCTTAGTCCTGTTCAGGGTTGTGCTGGAGCCTATCCCAGCAGTCATGGGGCGTGAGGCAGGAACACACCCTGGACAGGTCGCCAGTCCATCGCAGGACACACACACACACACCATTCACACACACATGCACACACAGGGACAATTGTAGAGTGACCACTTAACCTAGTGAGCATGTCTTTGGACTGTGGGAGGAAACTGGAGAACCCGGAGGAAAACCCATGCATACACAGGGAGAACATGAAAACTTCATACAGAAAGGGGGTCTGACCCGAGGATCTGGGTTGTGGGGACCCCACAACCTTCTTGCTGCAAGGCTGCTGTGTGGCCCCAAAGAAAATTTTGTTCAGGGGCAATTAAAATGAAGCTGAAGCAGAAGAAGCTCAGAACATTCTTCAGACTAACCACTAAGGCAGGGAACACTCAACAACATACTAACAACTTCTGACCTTGAAGAACAGCACGCAATGATGGAGAACACACAGAAACGATGCCCACATTCGAATTGACAAGGAAGTGAGTGTTTGGCTGCTGCCTAACTTGAGTTGTAATTCCAAGACTTAACAGTGGCTCGAGACACATGCAACCTGAGTCTTCATACAGGCCTAGGTGGTGTTTTACGCGTGTTCATTAAAAGATAGGAAACATTATTCTCTCTCTCTTTAAGCAACTGCAAATCACAATCACAAATCGGATGTAGTTGGTTTGTAGGTTTGAAAGAAGAGGAAGCAGAGGACAGGCTGAGATGGAGGAGGATGATCTGCTGTGGCCATTCCTGAAGGGAGAAGCTGAAAGAGAAAGAAGAAGAATAAGAATGAGTTGATAAGCTGATGTTGTGACTACTTCACAGACACACTTCAAAGTCTAATGCAGTGTTTGTTGACAAGGTTGAATCTGGCAACTTCTGCAAACAGGGTCCGGAGCAGAAACCTTTGGCGACGATGCTGGCTTTGTCACTGTGTAAATACAGTGATAACTCAGTTCACATTGAGAGTAACTGCACACAACTTGAGCAGAACCACCTGGTATGGCCGTGGTAACACTATTAACAAACTAATAACTTGCTTATTTACGATCAATAATCAGCAATTATGATTTTGTTTAGAGTCAATTTTTGGTGACCATTCTGAGGTAAAATCTAGTCGGGCTTAACAAGATGCTAATGAGTACTTTATGATGAGTAATTACTGCATTACATGCTGCAAATACCTGGATGAACTATGTAGACAGTTCATGATATGTTCCCCAATCTAAAGTTTGACCCTTGAGGCTATTCAAAAGGCCGCCCCCCTTTCAGTGCTGCTCCCACCTGTCAGTCTGCCGCGTACTGTGGGTCATTGAAACATGCTAGTGCATTAATGGCAAGTCCAAAATATTAGACTTTTATTGAATGTGTTTCATTTTTGCTGTAGACAAATCAGAGAATTAAAATGTGGCATTTGCAATGACAAACTAGAACAATTTTGTCATCCTGAATATGGCTGAATATGTGTGTAGGAGCTTCGCGATTCTGCTGACAATTATTTTTTCATGATTATGACGGACGGGCGACTTTGCACCGTTTGCATCTACCGTGTTCTTCCTTGTGCTGCCTTGAGCACTTATGTCCAGGACAAATGTCTGGGTCTATAGTGTGAATTCATTTGGTTTGAATGCATTAGGCATGCGCCAGACTTAATGTACACACTGAAGAACTTTGTAAACCTCAGAGCTCTGCGTAAACATGACCCTTTAATCGCCATTAAACAGCATCGGCCGTCAATTATTCACGACCGCGAGATGTTTTCTGCCATTAGTACGAGTGCGCCTCGGAGTTAGCATCCAGTCCCTCCATCGTCCTGCGTCTGTGCCGTCACCAGTGTGTAGACCGTCATTGTGATCGGCTTCCTCCCTGCTCGCACGTTTAGCTTATAAAATGCACAGACCTAAATGATTCATGAGAAGCATTTACATAATTCATAATTAAATCAAAACCCACTGAGTTGGAATTTATTCATGGTGAAAAGATGTCGCCGTCATGGCGGTGCACTAATTAATATCTTCACTTATCATTGGCCCGTCGCCCATTCAGCCTGGGTCTGGTTACGGTGTAGAAATAATGCAATGTAACAACAAATTATCCCTGCGTTTAAGTGGGAATGTCTTGGAGTGATGGCCACAATATGCATTTGCCTTCAGAACTTAATGGGGGAATGTTTTTACGAGGGTTGTCACATGCTGTGGCTCATCACTGTGAGGACTGGGAAGATCGGGGCTGATGCATGGCCGTCCTCTCGCTCCAGTGTGGGGCTGCAGGGCGTCTCCGATCACGCTCAGCACAGCAAACATATGCCACACTAGCTTCGTGCAGAAGCTTCGCTTTAACCTCGAGACAATAGACAAAATGACTGAACTGATTTGGAATGATCCGCATGTGACGATGAAGCGCCCCGTGAAGAAGAAAAGAATGAAGGCGCATTGTAAACAATGCATTTCCTGCACCACACATGTTTACAAGACATGGCTCTCATGAGGTTTATGCTTCGACTGACTGTTACCCTGGTGGAGGTGGAACTGCACAGGAGGGGAAGTCCTGACACAGAAAGCCGTTAGAGGGGGCTTTAAATAATAATTCACATGAGGTTCGATGCAGAATGAAAAGAGCGCCATCCCATGGTTTACCTAAGCCCAACTTCTGCCTTGTTTTTATGAGAGGCATATCGGCGTATCTGTGGAACGTGCTGCCTTTGGTGTCAGCACAGGGTGCAAAAAGTGTACTTTCCCAAAGTCAATATACATTTCCCAACAGAGCAAGTATGTGCTGCTCTGGAAAACACACACCAGCACACTAGAGAGCACTGGTGTGTGTTTTCTGTTGTCCAAAAATCACTCCAGAAAAAAAACAACAACCAAATAAGCAAAAAAAAAAAAAAAAAAAAAAAAAAAAAAAATTGCTCTGTGTTTTTGGGAGGGTTTTTGCCGACTTTAAAGGTAATGCTGTCCTACACAATTTTGGATCAAAGTAATATTTCTCGCACAACAAAATGATGGTTGTCCTTACTGAGACTAATTTGATCTTTTCTTTTCTCGATAATATAATATATAATATATATAAATATATATATATAAATAAATATATTATGTATTCATCGGCATCATACAGGACAGCTGTAATCTCAACAGCTGTGAGGTTCTGCAGCGTGATTTCCTCTTCTAAGTCGACGACAGTGATTTATTTAGTGAGGTTTGTTTATTAAATCCATCCCTTTAACAGCTATTTATGTGCAACATTGAAATTTGTCAGTTGCGCCAGCTCAAGGTTCAAATCTGTCTTTATCGAGAAAAGAAAAGATCAAATTAATATCAGTAAGGACAACCATCATTTTGTTGTGCGAGAAATATTACTTTGATCCAAAATTGTGTAGGACAGCATTACCTCTAAAGTCGGCAAAAACCCTCCCAAAAACACAGAGCAACCTCATGATGTGGCACCGACACATCACGAAGTACAGGAGTGGTATATATGCAACATATGAGCCAGGAAAGTTGGAAGAGCGGTAGCACCAAAATCTCCCTCAAGCTGAAGGCTCTGCATTGAAACATCGTAACGTATATTTAGTCTACACCGTTATCAATATGCACACTTTTGTATATTAAAAAGATTCATTCGAAACATATTGGTTGTCAAACATATTGGTCTGTTGTGCAGAGCTCTCCTGCCACACTGAAAAACATGAATGATTTTACAAACAGAAGCTTAAGTCGTCTGAAATGCGACTATCGTGCAGCTGGTTGCTCTTTTCACAGTGAAAGCGCTGTGACCTCTTGATGACATCTAACTGTTTTCAAAAACACACTATTAAACTAATGTCCCGCAGCACTCCTCTTCTTTCTCCTATAAGCGCAATGTATTCTTAGTTTCAACAGCTAATTCAGAAGCCAACGTCCACTAACTCTATCCGGCAGTAGATAAACAAAGGGGTCCTCTTTGCTAATGGTCCCTGAGGCTTCACCGCTATCTATCGATCTGCTGTCACCCAATTTCTCTGTGACTTATGCCCTTCTTAATTCCCATTACTGTGCACACTGAAGCCTTATCAGTGAGGACAATGGGCTTGTTGTCACTGAGGGCAAAAATATGAACAGGCCTGTAACAGTGTGAGCAGAAACTCATGACTCCAACTCCTCGAGCCCTCTCTCTGACCTCTGTGCTCATGTGGCCATGTTTGAAACCGGGTGTTAGAATGTTTAACTCAGTCTGAACCTTTTGCAGATGAATCAGAAAATTGGATCTTGCGAGCTTCACAGAGGAAAAAAAAAACAGTGGCGCTAGTTTCTTTGCTATAAAACTGTCCGTATGATATGTTTCAGGCAATGATGTCTCCAGCTCCGACATACCCTCTCTCCAGTCCCTCCATTCTCTCGCTGCTATCTCTTCCTTTCAATTATCTTTGCCTGCTCTTTTAGACAAAGAGTAATAAAGCTATAAATCGTCGACGCGGCAGAAGGTATGGACATTCTGTCTCCAAACTGCTGTTGAAAGTGCCATAAACCACCCACTAAGTCCAAGATAAGGATTTACAGTTATTTAACATCATCTCTGTGCCTTAAATCAGGAGGATAAGGGAATTAAGTGATGGCTATAGGGTCTTTGTCCTTTGGCTATTGATTTTTCTGACTGACATAGCCACTGCAATATTTTTTATTGATCATTTTCTTCTCAATGCTTCCTTTTCCACAGAATTAGTTGAAACCATAAGCTGTTCCTACATTCCACATTGTGTCTTATTGTCCCCATAATGTTACTATTGATATCACAAATAGATCAGCATTCCTTTTATCACCTCTATCAAGTCTAAACTTTATCGTCTGCTGACCTCATGAACTCAAGACCACAGCTTGGGAAGTAAATGCTTCCCATTATACTGAGCAGAGACTGAACTCATCACTCATGGTAAGACGAGTAAATGTGTGGACACCACCAACCTAAGAGGACACCAAAAAAGACATAAATATTGACTGTGCACAAAAGGCACTGGGGTTATTCCTGTTGAATTAGACGCTGTAATGGACCTTCTCATGGTCTTTTAACTGCCACAAATAAAACTAACATTACAAAACATCTTTTTATTTTTTTATTTATGATGTATTCATCTGATTCATTTGATTTGAACTCTTTATGGGCAGTGAGCATCCGAATCAGAACCGGTTTAAAATTGTCCGTTTCTCTGGAATCGTGAAGAAATGTTCTCAGTTATTATCAGTTATCAGCTCCCAACTGGTGAAGTCCAACTCTACCCATTCACTGTTGATGCGCCGCGTCACTATCGCCGGCTGCAGCTGATCAGTTTGTTTGTTTCGATGGCAAAAACGATACCACGGCAGCTGTGTGGCGTTCAGTTACAGTGTGGAAACTTCCATTATTTAGCAACGTTGCGTTGCGTAATAATGTTGTGTGTGTTGTAGCGTTTGAATTTAATGTGGCTTTTGCAGGTGTGTTGCAAGTTAATGTGTTTTGGTGTTTGCATTTGTTGCACCATTTTGCATGCGCTGTGAGCGTTCCTGGCCACCGTTCCATGCGGCTTTAAGAAGACCGAACCCCATGGACATAATGGTGTAATGATGAAACAATGTTCCATGTTAGCCCCATGTTAGCATGTGAACTGAAGAAGAGCATGTGAACTAGGAGAAGTGAACTGAACCAACCTGAACCGTTGACAGTCGAAGCATGCATAGTGTCCTGCACCGATAATAATAACCAGGAAGCTACACTGAATCCATCATTTTAGATGTCATGTTTATATTATTATTCACATAAGACCTTTTAAGCACAATGAACAAATATGTTAAATGAGATGCATACATGAACATTGATGTTTAAAACTGTTCACATGAAACAATAAAGACCTGAAGTTTAAAAGAACTTGCGCTCCCTGTCAACTGTTGAGGTTCAGGTTAGTTCAGGCTTCACAGGGTTCATTTCCAGATCTGACTCATGTTTCTCCAATGCTAAATCCACTGAGCTTTTCAAACCATAAATGACAGTTACTCAAGTTTCCTGGTCCTTCGTCCAACACAGTATACCGATCAAGAAGAAAAGGTCCTTTTTGATCCCGATTTGACTCCGGCAATCGTGACCAACCAGTTTCAGTGAGTCGTATCATAAATGGAATTGGTGTAATCTAAAATGACACCCAAATCTATTGACAGTAATTCATCGTTTTTTCTTCCCCATTGAAAATTGATAAGAGAATTGAGAGGGAACAGAGTGGCACCATCGATAACTGATGCATTTGAAGTCACATGCAACTGTGACTTCAAAAATCTGTGGGAATCTGTGCTCTAAACCGAGGTAATAAATCACTTTCAGAAGCATTATTGCAGCAGGAGCAAGGCGTTCTTCACACCTATTTCTTCTTGGCTCAACTTCAGTCGTTTTCGATGCAGAAACGGGAATAAAGTGAAGGCCAGTATTCGATAAGCACATTCTCCCGACTGAAAAAGCACCATTGTCTGGCTTCTTTGGACAAACTCATGACTGGAATTACAGGAAGAGATCCATCTCTAATTGGTATTAATATCAAATGTGGCTGCTAATGTGCTTGTTAAAGCCGTCATTGTTGAACTCACCCCAGAGTATATGTCGCTCTCAGCGTATAATGTCCCAGTTAGAACAAAGAGGCATTTGGCTGAGTGTAACTTAGTCAGAGGTTCGTTTCAGCGTGAAAACAATTATGTCAGCGCCGCGGAGAGGGCGAGACTGAAGCCACTCACATGTAATGATTCAGATGCTGTTTAGCTTGCAGTTCACGACCCTGGGGCTGGGAGAAATGTCAAGCGCTACAATGTCCTGCTAACAAGACGTGTCACTGCCAACCAATCACTCAGTTATTGACTTGGGGAGGAGAGGGGACCATAATGTGACTGTGAACGTTCCATTTCTGTGTCTATATCAGCATGTGTGCCGCTGAGCCAGTCCCCGTCACTCTTGAGCATTTAGCCCGCGGTGCCTCCCTCAGCATCCACTCAGATTAAACACAATTCAATAGGTCACGTTCACGACTGCGTGCCGAAACGTCTAATTAGAACTATTTCATGTCTGAATAAGCTGCTGGTCACGTAAAAAAATAAATAAAATCATTTTGGAGAATTGTTTCAAAAGAATCTGATCATATTTGGCACATGAAAAGCTTAAGCCTTGGTGGAGAAAAGCAAAGAGAAAATCTACTTTGCAAAAATCTGATGTCAGAACGTTAGAAGAATCTGGTTACATGTTTGTTGGCATATTTCCTACTTGATCTTTCGAAATGCTGCATGGTGAATCACCCTAAGTGAGAGCAGGAAATTGAACAGGAGCATTTGAAAGCATGAGGGCGATGACTCCTGCGGCTGTTTTAATTTCATGATTTAATCTGGCATTGCTGAGTCACCTCAGGACCAGACACTAAACTGTGGAACTTCACCGGCTACACAGACTTTGGCTTTATGTGCAGTGGCCATTTTAACTCTTCCATTGCTTCCAGACTGAAAGTTTTGCTAGTTCAAATCAGTGTTTGGCATGTGGGAGTAAATCAGAGTGCCACCAAGACAGTTACACAAGCAGCAAAAAAGACCCTAGTTCATTTCAAGTTGAAGACTTGCAGCCTGCAGCACTGACTACTGCTCCACAGAGATGCCCGACAGTGACAGGCCTACCAACATTATTTCTTTCTCAAAAAATAACTTCTTGTGTACTTCTTGGGTACTAGAGAGGAGACTTCGACCAATGGATTCAGGAGGAAGAGTGTGGAGCTCTATACCCTCCATCGGGTGCTCGAGGGTTCATGGGAGTTCGCCCAACCAGTCCACATGTGCTTTGTGGATTTGGAGAAGGTGTTCGACCGTGTCCTCCGTGGTGTCCAGTGGGGGGTGCTCCGGGAATATGGGGTGCGGGACCCTCTGCTAGGGGCTGTCCGGTCCCTGTATGACCGGAGCAGGAGCATGGTTCACATCGCCGGCCGTAAATCAGACTTGTTCCCGGTGCATGTTGGGCTCCACCAGGGCTGCCCTCTGTCACCGGTTCTGTTCATTACTTTTATAGACAGAATTTCTAGGCGCAGCCAGGGCTCGGAGGGGATCCGGTTCGGGAACCACAGAATTTCATCTCTGCTATATGCGGACGATGTTGTTCTGCTGGCTTCATCAGACCGGGACCTTCAGCATGCACTGGGGCGGTACGCAGCTGAGTGTGAAGCGGCCGGGATGAGGATCAGCACCTCCAAGTCTGAGGCCATGGTTCTTGACCGGAACAAGGTGGTTTGCTCTCTCCGGGTCGGGTCATTTTAACTCCTCCATTGCTTCCAGACTGAAAGTTTTGCTAGTTCAAATCAGAGTTTGGTGTGTGGGAGGAAATTAGAGTGCCACCAGGACAGCTACACAAGCAGCAAAAAAGATACAAGTTCATTTTAAGTTGAAGACGATTTGCCTCAAGCTGGGATGGAACCTTCTTCTGCAGCCTGCAGCACTGACTACTGCTCCACAGAGATGCCCGACAGTGACAGGCCTACCAACATTATTTCTTTCTCAAAAAAGAACTTCTTGTGAGCAATCTGTTCCGTCCTGTTTTAAAACACTTAGAACCTAATTTGTTCTTTCACTGTCCACCTCAATTGACAATGATGCCTCATTTATTACAACATCTGGCAGGATTTTTTTTTTTACTGCATCCCCTTCCATTTGTCTCCAGTTATCTGACAGTGCAACAATATATCATTCCCGGCTGTGAACAGCTGTGGGCTCTTTTTAGAAAGCACATTGCTCAGACATTATTCATGAAGGTATGTTAATACTGCAGCGGTGTCATTTCCTTTAGCCTGGCGCTGCACTGATGTGATGACGGCACTAATGAATTGAGTCCGGAGAGTGAAACTAGGAGTGTGAGCGTCAGAAATTACCAGGGATTTCAGACGCGTAATGGGGTGATGACAACATGACCCAAGTGTGTTTTGTAGCCGGATGAGTTGTTTTAAACTTGGATTGAAAATAGACGAAACACAAGTTGCTGTCCCTCAATTTGTTTCCTTTGAAGACATACACCCCAAAGTCAAATCTTTATTTATTTTGAGTTGGCATCATTTCATCCTCGCTGCTAGTATTACCCAGAGCTGATCTGCAGTGCTCCGAGGTATTTTTAATGGTTCTGCAGGGCAGCAACAGCTTTCCACTGGTGATCCATTGCCACATATCAAATGCTTCGTACGGGGTCAGTCCTCTATCAATAGCTGGACGCCTCTTATTTCGGCTGTGGCTCATCTCATCTTGTGGACAGGCGTCCTAGTTTGTCGCTCACACTGGAGGAGTGGTTAAGCAGCTGGTAAGACAGCGATGTCAGTGACTGTAATTCATCCATTAAAAATACTTTCGCCAACAACTGAAATGGCCCTTTTATCGTTTTGATCCCTGTGGATGGGAGACTGTGTTCTTCATGCACTGAGGTTAGACAACAATCGCCAAAATTTCTCGGAAATCTTTAGATGGGAAACAGCATAAGCTTCCTGAGGCATGCCAATAGGATGGATGGGAAGTATAGTCAGCAGCTTACTGCATAAAGCACAGAGTCAGCTGAGGAGGTTCTGGCATCTCCACTTGGGCACATTGTTTTCAAAGGTGTGCAAGATTGGTTCTGCTCATGACACCGGTGATTTAAACCGACAAGTGACCTTCCCAGTCCTTGTAATGACATTAAGATGGGCAGTCTCATGGTTTGACTGCTCCCGTGACAATGACGGAACAATAGCAAAATAAAGTTTTATGCAGATGACTGTCCAGAGAGACTCAACTGTGCTAAAGATAAAACAATAATGCTTGATCTAATGCGAGTTTGTCCAATGGGATGTTTAGAAAGGAACGTAATCACACACTTCAGTCTTCATCTTCTCGACAATCTTCTGATTTAGATCAAACCCGATGGAGCGATGAGCTTTAATTTGAACAGTTCACACAAGTATTAACTCACATTTTATTTCATACCTGTATCCAGGTGAAATTAAGACGACAAAATTTCTATTCTACAAAATAAAAAGTCTTCATATTGACATAAAATTTGAAGTTCTTCCTCAGTCTTCTCGATTAAAGTGGCCATTGCTCGTGCTCCAGTGTCAGAACTTGCCAATGAGGCAATAACTTGGAATGGGAGAGGTGCCAGTCTGCTAGAGCCAAAGGGGCCAACCAGGATTTGAGGGTTTCCTTTCTCTGACTGAAGGAGCTTGACAATCTCTTAAAAAACAACACAATTGCACAATTTAGAGTTCAGGGTAAAAATCAACACAAACGAATAACAGTCACTAGATATGCAGACTTAAGGTTCATGGGGAAAGTTACAGGTGGATTTAACAGGTAAACCCCATCTATGACTCATGTTGATGTTGTTTCTTTCTCTCTTGACTCCGCATTTGCAAGTTGTTTGACACATCATCTTAAATAAAAGTGATGATGGAGTGAGTTACTTTCAGCGTTTCGTGATGAATGAACACATACAGGTCACTCTTATTCACTTCCGTCACAGAATCCAAAAGTTGTGCACCCCGGCAGGAATGTAAAACTCCCAAACAAATGACTTTGGACAATTCTCAGCGGCATCCTTCAAACTTTGCTGCTGTCATCAATCAAGAATATTGCTACTGCGAGTCCATACAGGGCGTGGACAAACTGCATCGTTAAGCATTTCTCTGGGAGGCATAAAACTGTATTTATGATCACCACGAGCAGGTATTAAAGAAGATTGGCAAACATGAAAATCAAGTCCTCTCCTGAGTGCCATCTAGTGCTGCTTTAAATCACGGCTGGATACAACAACAGCCTGGTGGCATAGCACTCTGACAAAGCACTGCCTTGGGCCCCTGCTTACACCCTCCAAAGCCAGTTATTGGAGTCAATATTTTGTCTCTGTACCTGCTTTATTCCTTCTGTAATGAACTTCATCGGTCTTATTCTGCAAACCAATGACATATTCCAGTTCAATTTAACCTGTAATTTAGCGTATATTACCCAACACTAAGATTTAAGAGCGTGAGAGATCCTGTTTCAGCACTTAGCTGATGTAGGATTGATTTCCTTTACGCATATATGAATCACTGGGATCATTACTGAGCTGGGCTCTTTCATTAAATTGAGCTATTTCTCCTGCTTTATCCCAGGACCTTCAGAGAGTTCCTGCACCAACGTTCATCTATGAGCCACTTTAAAATGGCGCTGTGTATATTTAACTGGATATCGTTCCATTACAGGACACATTATTGCCTCGGGCATTCAGGGTAACATTTTACTTAAAATATGGCTTCCACGATTTATATATGTCTGAAATGTTAAACTCTTGTCCTCATGCTGTGTAAGTGGCACATCATGAGCTCGGTTTTCCAACTTATCCCTGGTTTAATTTTAAAATCTTCCATCATTAGACTTCCAAAAGCTCTCACTAACTTGTGTCGACACAACTTTAGAAAGTCCATGGAGCGCCACTGAGTGCTGCTGGTCAGTGGTAACCTCGGCCATGTCACACTGGGACTTTCGGTTAGTGTCATACTCTTACAACAGTGAAGCGCGTGCTAAGCAAGACCTGTGGTGACGCTGTGAACTCTCCCTCTCTTCAAGTTCCGATGACCGTAGAGGAAAAACAGTTGATGATGACAGATAGTGAAAAGCCAATTCAGGTGTTATATTGAAGTCTGTAGACAGTGATCGTGCTGACTGATGAACCAGTTTAACTTCAGTGGTCCAGAGTCAGAGCGATGGTTCAACGGCGTCACCGTCATGGAGCTGTCATCATCGCCAATGCGCTCCCTTCACTAGGTTTTGGAATTAAAGTTGCAGGTTTCTGAAAAAAAATAAATATTCTGGAGATTGTGTTGTCTATGTATTACAAGAATGATAGACGTGGAGGACCTAAAGTACAGTACCCTTTTGATCACTGACGCGAGACTAACTTAGCAACCATGCTAACATTGCTAACATGGTAGTAATGTGTCCTTAAACCAATAAATAAAGTCTTATCATCTTGTCAGTGGAGGAAGTTGAAGGCAAATCTGCATATCTGCAGATCGTTGTCGCAAGCTGATATCAGGTTTGTTATGTGTTCACCACAGATGTCGGAGGAACACATATACTACACACTTGACTCCTCGATTGTATAGAACAGGAATCGGGAACCCAACGGCTTTCTGACATCAGAGATCGAAGAGCAAAATACCATCAAACATACCACAATTTCTCTGTCTGAATTCCAATTTAACTATCCTGTTTGACCCTTTAATATGTGGTAGCATATGAGGTGCCATCACCCTCAACAGCAGCCTCGGTAACGGTGACTTCCCATGATGGTCTGCAGCCCAGTCAACCAATCACACTTGTTGATCACTATATTATGGAATTTTGCGGGCAGACAAGCTTCATTGTCATGGCTGCTTAAGAGTCAAACCCCGTCACTGAATTGTTGGGATCTGGAGTATATTACAGAGATTTATTATAACAATACGTAAACACAAAAGACGAACAGGAACGATGAAACCAAGGAGATCGGCACCAGAACCATATATATATATATATATGGAATATAATTTAAAAATATGAGGGTTTCTTGGATCTCTCTGTCATGATTGCCTATGGGTGGACCCAGGTGCAGGTAATTGGCTGGCTCAGGTTAGCTCGCGAGGTCCAATAAAGCACAATATGGAGGAGAAAACTCAACCTCACACGAGGAAAAAACTACTGTAATAGATAGAAGTGAGACTGTAGAACGCTCACACGCCGGAAGACTACAGGAATGGAGAGGAGAGAACAGAAGCGGAGCGAGGAAGAGAAGTGAAACCGAGGCTGAAGAGATGTTCAAGCGCGCAGAGAATTTAGAATATTCAGGATAACAACGAGAGGAGCGAGGGTCGAGCGATGAGGACGCAACATCAACCATCAAGCAGCGCAGACTGCGACCCAGGTGTTGAAATCAGTGAAGGCTTGATCGTCAGACGAGCTCCAGCTGCGCTGCCATGAAGCTGGAGGGAAACACGGAAAAGGAAACGAGACACGAAATAACAAAATAAGAGCACAGGAGAACAGAACATGACTCTCTCAGTCAGAAAAGTTCCCAACCCCTGGTCTAGAAGGTTATCAGACATCATCAGACTGTGATTAGTCGAAGAGTTTGTTGACTTCTGAGCAATTAACCGCATTATACACACATGACTAAATAGTTAATTTATGCTAATATAGGTTCCCGAATTTAAAGTGTAACCATTGGTTCTTGACAGCAAAACAATATGATGAAGGTTGTGTAATTTATATCAGTCCACATCATTTGACTTTTGCTAACGCAGCGGTATCATTTAAACATCAGGCTGGAAAACGCAAAGGAAAGTCAATGGCAGCAAATGGAAATGAGAATTCTCAACACTAAAATGTGACACTAGCATAAATAATACAGTTAATATAAATGTTTTAGGGTATGATGTTGTGGTTTGTTGGACCAGTTGGCTCATTTTTACACTCTTCAATAGTTAGCAATATTCATCAACGTCATTCTAATAATGAATGAACAAGTCAATGCTTCGCCCTGTAGGGACCTCATTTTGTAGGCAATTAAACGCCATTGTTGAGTGGGCAACCTTTATAATTAAGCGCTGTGCAACGCACCACTGCTCTCTGCTTTCAGCCAGAGAGTTATTCCTCACACCAAGCCACTATTGACTTTCCAAATAAAGAGACATTAATGTAGATAACAGCCATTTTGAATCCTCATTAGTCAGTGTAATCTGGAATCATGGACGGTGTGTTGAGGGGGGCCATTCGGGCCGAGTCATTAGGGGAGAAATAAAAGACAAAATAAATCCAATCTGGGAGCTCTGGTCATTCATCATGTTGCCTACCGCTGGCTGGCTCCTTAACACTTTTATTGAGTCATTTATGCTGGTTTCCCTCCATAATCCATTTATCCCGAAGAACGCCTCCCTTCATGCTCGAGGTGCTGTGATCAGGTGATACCACCATAGAGTGTGCGCTGTTGTCCCAACAACCCCACTAGGCAAGCATATGTTACAGCGGTTATGTCTAATGGCTGACAGAAGAAAAGCAACAATTACACATCAGAGTGGAAAATTACTGATGAGATGGTTAAGTATATTTTCCATTATTCCTTGAGGGACTCACTGACCTCCAAATCGTTCTGCAGTGGGTCCACCTTTAATAGCCTATTTTAAGGAGCTGTACTAAAGGACAGATGTTCTCGAAACCAGTGTCCTTGAAATATATGTAAGGTCAGGCATGAGAGTTTTTGAATTACATTACGTTAAGCATTTGCTCAACTTAATGCGCACCCTTAGAATATGTATAACAACGACATCTATAAACGGTTTCAGAGATGACCTTGTAAGATGTTTGCTGTTTTAACATTATTTTTCTTCTTTTTCTTCTTCTTCAATATAGCATTTTTGGGGCCTCTTTGATCAGATGGTAGAATGTCAAATCGCAAAAAACTCACTTTCTCATTCAGATGTGGGCGATGCCATTGTGGTAACTATGCCTGGTTGACGAGAAGCAGTTTATTTTAAGAAAGTCAGAGGGGACTAAACAGCATTCAGATAAAAAAAAAAACAACGACGCAGGACGATATCTAACAGCGGAAGTATGGCTTTTGCTAAGAGTGACTTTAACTCACTGTACGGACCTTAACTGTGCCGCGACAAGCTCCGGCTCGAGACAGCATTTCAACAGACAGAGCAGATTCCATCAATTGAACACCAGCATTCAGTACCGTGGTCATACCGCGGTGATATGCTGCGACCATTTTTTGCAATTTTCCAGATCATTCTAACCCAGACCAAATACATTCATCTGGTGCAGGACCATAAATAACCATCCAGGACAGGCCTAGTAATTGAACAAATACATGTTCTGTCCTATTTGTCAAATTGGAGATTGAGAATTCCTAATGATTTCGCTGTGGCTTATTTGGCAACAGAAAGGGTGAAATTCATGATGTGTGACTGTTTTGCATTCTCCAGGAGTCATGTCAGATTGTTTCTCTCAGCGCTGTACATTCAAGAAAACAGCAGCTGCTCTTCTATCCAACACCAGAGGTCTGTTCCCGTTCAATGTTGCTGGACTTGTTGTGTATTTAGCCATGAGCATTCTGAGTGTTCTCTGGAGCTCCTCTGGAGACCTTCTCACATGGTGTTGATCGAGAGCCTAAAGCTTCTCAGTAACCCACAAAGCTCAAGTCCTCGCACCTGACATGGTTCTGCTGAGAGTCTCTGCTGTCACACTAAATCACAGACTCGCAGGATGTGCATAATCACACTGGTGTCCTGTTACTCTCAGCTTCTGCTGAACGCTTTACCAAGTCCACACAGTGCATCAACGGTGCTGCTCCTGCAGTTCTTGATGGTTGACTTGAGAATAATCCACGGGAGATGATATTCAAGGAGTCACCGGTGGTTTATGTTGCGAGCCTTCCGGTGTACACTCTGACAAATGGCTTTGATTGTAGATTCAGTGAGCCTTGCGAGGGAGAACAGGCCTACGGGGTCTGTTTTGAAACTGAACATTTCACTGAAGATGTGAGGCAGTACAGATGTTGTACAATGTTAGGAAAGATGGAACTATATGCAGAAATATGCCATAAATCTGTCTAGATTCACACAGAAATAAATGATGAATAAGAGAAAACTGTAAATGCTTTCATTCCCGGCCATGTTCCTGAATTACTGGTACATCTTGATTTTAGGAGCTTTATAAATGACTATTTTGAGAATTTTTAACATGCCCTAAAAAAAACCCATACAAATAGAATAAATAAAAAATCACGCCGGAATACTCCTCAGACTAAAGGGCATTCAGTAGGCTTTGTAAACAATAGGTAAAAGTTTTGAACCAGTGTTTTCTTCCTGCCAACAGTGTCAGACGTCCAATCCTTTACAGCACTCATCCTTACTGTGTCGACCAATCAAATGTGAGGGTCGTGCCTTGTGAAATGAGGATAACCGCGCCATTCACCCGAAAACATGGCACCTGCGATGGCAAAGCCGCGGCATGAGAATCAGCAAATTTCGGTCAAGTTCAGTGAAATACCATGTACCAGCAGCCTTTTCATGGAAGCTGCTACGATGGCACTGCGATTAGGAGACTATCCAGGCACTTATGATCAGAGATTTAGGGCGTCCAATTTCACATGTTTGACAGGTTACGGCGACCCATCACGCCCAGATGCCCCTCTATTTAAAAGCTTGCAACTTAATAGCATCGTGCAAGTTGCAATATTTGGACATTGTCCAGTTGTGAGACCGTATGCTTACGGACATTCAAGATGGATCCTGGTCGCACTCTGAACTACAAGAGATTTTATTGTAATTTTATTCATTAAATCGTGGTCATTCCTATGTTGGGGTTGACATGATCCACAGTGACCCTAGGCAGCCCACGTAAAGACGCACCTTACTCTGTCACAAAATTATCCAAACACTGAGTAGTGCTCTGATTTCTAGCCCTGTTTAATCTGTGTTGAGTGTTTGCCATCACTTCACAGCACAAACCGTCCCCTCACTGTGGCAGTTCATTGTCTTTTGATGGGCTATAAAAGGCTAAGTTTGATGGATGATAACTTGAGGCATCGCTCTTTGTTGTGGGAAGTGAAGACAGAGAGCATGTAGGATGGCAGGGGATGACTTGGTGTGAATGGAAGATGTCATCGACGTCTTGCGCTGACACTCAGGCCCTAAGCACAGACTTTGATCACCGCCAGTGACGGCAAAGCACGCAGAAATAAAGGATTCCTGTGGGTCTGCGCTTTTAACTGTGTTCACTTGGCCCGGTTGTTCCACTGGCTGGAAGGACTTGCTGATGAGGATTTAGTTGCTAGCAAATTGGAGAAGCTGTTCCTGGGAGCGACCTGTATGTAAAGCATGATTCGTCAAGAGATTCTCTCCGAGCCATTGCTTTCTGCTTCAATGAGTGGTAACTGCTCCACAGGCCGCTGACTCCCCGCTGACCCAACAGCATCTGCTCAGCCACTTACTGCTCAATACATTTGCTACGAGATGAGGGCAGGTGTTTTCAGCCGCAGTCAGGGAACATGAGAAACAGATTGTGCTTCCAGATCAGGCAGTTGATTTGGAATGAGTCACTGCTGGCATTTCACGTGAAGTAGGACATTGTTGACATTCCATTTGTTAATGTATCTTCATTTGATTGTGGGCATTCATCTATCCGTCAGTTAGCAAAAACACTCAATAACAGATTTTCAATGTCGTTTTCAGTCATTTGATAATGAGAGAAGGTGGTGTTTCAAATGATCCACGAGTCAATTGAAGATTCGTCTCTGTCTGGTGCCGCAGCAGAAGCCATTATCACTCCCAACATGCCACAAAGCCACTGATATCTCAGTGGGAGAGATCACTACCTGGGTGCAGTGCACTGTTGGGGTGGACGATGAGAGCCCTCATCACTACGTATATGGCAGATCTCCTCCTTACCTCACTGTGACCTGGAGTTCTGGAACACTACTGCCACCTGCTGTCCGATTAAGCTAATTTCGATCAATGGTTTGTCTAATACTTAAAAAAAAGGGTCTATTTTTTTTTAGCTACAATGAATATGGCAATAATACTAGTTAAAGAGGGAACCTCGCTACTGTGTTTGACTAAAATCTCACCTCTGTCCAATAAAAACAATTTTCCTTTTACTTCAGTGAGATTTAAAAGAGTTTGGGGTCCAGGAGTAATGAGTCTGCAATTGCGTCAGCTAAAACCCCAATTCTCCTTTCCTGTCTTGGGACAATGAGTAATGAGCTGTGGATCACAGCACGCCTCATCTGAAGTGGGATACACAAAAGCCAAGGTACTTTAAATCTATCCCCCCAACATGCACGACGTGCACTTTCCCTCTTTTGTTTTTTCCTCATGTATGGTCTCAAATTTATGCTGCAGAGAACAATCCTCTTCCATCTGGTTTTCATTTCCTGTGAGCATCAAGATAGAAGGGGAGTTTAAGCGAAGGAGTCTGGCCTGAACCACTAATGTAGTCAGGATGGAATCTGTCGCTCCGTCCATTGCTTGTAGATAACTACAGTCCGCTCCAGCTGCAAGCAGCCAGTGATTTATGCACAGCGAGTGAAGCGTTTGAGTGCAAAAGCGAGCTCAAGAGTTCAGAGCAGCCAGTGGGCCAGATTCTGGCTGGAGCCTGACTGCGTTTTCTTCCCATTCATGCCAAGGTATTTCGCACGGCAATTAGCTCTGTCCTCATTTGGGTCTGCAGCCCCACAGGGTTTGCAAAGTCATCCATCATCCTCAGGGCTTGGAGCTCAACAGCTCCATCTCAGGTATTTTTTGTGAACAATCCTCGGCTTGGCTGTATGCACGTTAGGTACTCTTGTTTTCAACCTTGCCTTCATGCATCTGCTTGTTTTGGTTAGTTTTGTCAGAAGGTTGGTTTATGAGGCTTGAATGGCTTAGGAAGGGTTGCTTTTTATTCTCTTCACATTTAATACTGACCAGCAGAAGGAAGTAAGCTGGCCAATGTAAGAGGAGGAGTAATGTGCACATCTGGTTGAACAAGGTCAACGATCTGAGTTTTCATGCTTTCAGGCCCATGTTGGTAAGTGTAGAAGTACAGGGGAGTGAAAACTAAAGACAGTTGCCTTATTCCACCCTTTCTGGTTGTTTTGGACTGGCATTTACAAGAAGATGAAGATGTTTCTGACCACTGTGACATCATCACTGTAGTGTATGGGTTGAAAGTGTGTATCCTCGGGCCCACTTTATTTTCATGTGTCTTCAGATTTGTCTCAACAGGGTGGATTTGTTGTTTTACTCTGTAGAGCAGACAATATTGTAGTTCAGATTCATATTGAACTGGTATGTGTTTTGCTTGTCATGGTGTTCAGTATGTGCAAAAACACGGAGATGTGACCTGCACTTGTGAGTCTCAGATATGTTCTACACAACCATAACTATAATTTCAACCCAAATTAATCCAAAACTGATGTTAAATTGCATCCTGGTTTAAAGGGATTGAGCACAGGCTACAGAGAGTTTCAAACTTGCAGCTAAAACCAAGATGCACATTCATTCTTTTTCCTCAAAGATAAAGTATGAAATTGTAGCTGTGTTTTCATGCATTTAAGGGGAGGCCTGCCACTTATTGCTTGTTTGCATAGTTAAACCTTGCGAGCCATGCACTAAAGAACTCCATGTTTTATGGCGATCTTTACTGAAATCATAAGCACTGGCTCTGTAACAAGTATTTATATAGCTTCCAAATGCCTGTGGGGCATCATTAAACCACATTTGAGCTAGCACAGATATAAACAGGGGCTGGATACCCACTCTTTCTTCTTTAGATCCTCGCAGCCTGCAAGGAAAATAATTGAAGCAAAGCATTTTTCTATTTCTAGATCTGTCCGTCGAGAGTCATTACTGTACCACTGACTTGCCAACGGACTGCAGATCCATCATGTGCTGCAGCGATATATAGCTGTTTCTGGCGCTGCAATATCTTTATCAATCAAAATTAAGGAATTAGATGGAGCTCTTTGGCTTGCTCCTCTGTCAGTGGAGTCACAGAGCAGTGCCGGCCGCGGGGTTAGAGCGGGATCAGACGGGACTAATTGTCAAGGTTATGTCTCAGCGGATGATTGATGCGAGCCCAGGCTGTTTTTGTCAGCCTGTCAGGTGGCTGGAATGTTTAATGTTCTCATTATTGGTTGCTCTGTTGTGTATATTTCTCTGTCAGCGCCGCTGAGCCATCTGAACTGCCAGAGCACTTCAAAGGCCTGCAGGTCATCCGTCTTCCTCCTGACGGCCCGAATGTTCAGCCTCAGCCGAGTGCCGGTGATTTGTTATGACTTGAGAGCCAGCTGACAGACAGCTCTCCTATAAAAACACACACACACACACACACACACACACCCATTTCCCGTTGTCATGTGGTGAAAGCGTCGTTACTCCTGTAATGGGGGGACAGCTTTCATTGGTGGCACCTGACAATCGTGTCATCGTGCTCATTTGCACACGGGAAGACTCTGCCGTGTTTTGTCTACTTTAAGGCTCCTGTGAGGTTCTGGTACTGGTGTCACAGAGTCAAGCACGTCGCCATCTGTTGTGTAGCACTATGGGGAAGAAAGCTAAGGAGTGACCACGATGTTCGTGCTTCATTTTCATGCTCATTATTGTTCAAGGCAGTAGGTGGGTGACGTCACCCAGTACAGAGCATCAGGAAGGTTCTACTGGCTGACGAGTTAAAGCTAGAATCGATCACAAAACCAAAAGCCAAGTCCAGTGAACAGGGGATAAATGGATGACTGAACAATAAGAGAGTGTTTCTCATTGTTCCACAGGCTGAAGATAAATACACAGTCACAACTCTTTTACTCACCCTCTGGAAAGAAGTTTCATCAAACCTTGCTGTTTTAAGTCAGTTATGAAAAATGGATGTATAGTAATTATGGATATGTGTCTGACTGTCACTACGATCTAAAATAGAAAGACCACCTTTGTTCCCCTTATGACTGGAGACCTAATGGAAACAATGTCATGGCCATGACCCGGTGGTGGAAACACTCGCTCTGTAAAAGATGCTCATGCTGCTGCCTTGAAGTCTTCCATCGTCCTGAGCAAGTGATGGTCAGACAGTCTCACAGATTCATAGCATAGCATCCATAACTTATAATCAGTTTCTCTCTCTGGTGCAATAACCTATTTTAATCCAGTTTAACTCTGGTGCAATAACCTATTTTAATCTAGTTTAAATTTATTTATTTATTTTATTTTTAATTTAATTTTTATGTTATTAGTATTATTTTTTTTATTTTATTCTCTGTGTGATGCTCTTCCTGACAGCAGGCCCTTTCTTGCCTCTATTGCTGCAGGAAATGTAAATTTCCTGGAGGGAGTCATCCCAAAGGGATCAATAAAGTCTAGTCTAAGTCTAAGTTTAACCCTCAGCCTGGCCCATGCTCCAAGAATAGCTGGAATCAATGGATAGGATAAAAGTAATGTGCAATGTACATGGTGCAGACTATTGAGTCCTAAATGGTGGGTTGTACCACAAAAGAAAGCTGCAGACAGCTTTCCCCCTCCACACACTTTTTTGATAATATGGTGAATTACTGAAGATATACAGTACAAATGCCCCAGCATCATGGTGGTTCTGGGTCCCATCTTAAAGGGTGGCTCATCATGCTTTTCTGAGTTTTAAGGATTTTTGTGCGTTCCTCTGGTTTCCAGTGTGTCTGCGTCTTGTTATGGAAGAGCTGCAGGCTCCACAATCTGCTCTAGCTTTTCACGGTTTGGAAGCAGTTGGAATGAAAAATAGACCTGCTACATGTTTTTAGAGACACGCAGTTCCACACTGCTTCTGGGATGAGTCCATGAAGGCGCTATCAGGTCAGTGTGATAAAACTAAGGCTTAATCACACATTTTCTATCTGTTGTAAATGTGCCTTCAATGAAGATGTGATCAACGCCAGAGTGGCCAATAATGCTTTCCTCATGTAAACGTGTGTGTACAACCCGACATAACAGATGCTGTCAAGGACATACTTTTGAATAACCTCAGAGGCACTGAAGAGGCTCAACAACATGCTAAATGCATAACATTATTGGCCGCTGCTGTGTTATAATCACATGTAATAACACTTTCCTTTAAGTTACATTTAGAACAGACACAAAATGTGTGATTTTAATTTGCCATTAATTGCAAGTTAACTCTGGTCTAGTGTGATTGATAGGAAAATTAAATCCATATGGACAACGCTATATAGAATATAGCGTTGTCCATAGAATCATATTTCCATTTCCAGCTTTATTTTGAAAACCCTGCCCATGTTTCTTTTTCCTGTCTTGACACAGGTTGGTGGCTGGAGGCGTTTTCTGTTCATAGTTTCTTGCCTTTTTGATCCGATTTCTGTTTTTGTTGCAGTTTTGCCACACGTGCCTCCAGCCCGCACCAGCCTCTGTTTTCCCGGTTTTCGACTTCTGTTTTGGTTCACCTGTCTTTTGTTGGGTATTCCTTGGACCTATTTTCCAGGTGACTTTATCATCATCATTTGCCTTGACTTGGACTTATTTGAACTGAGAAAGTAAGAGAGAGACTGATTTTCTGCGATTAGGTCCACTGTTTTGTTGGACTCACCACAAAAACATCTCTTTAGCGTGGATGATAACGTGGAATAACATTGTCTGTGCATTTCTGAGTATTTCTGGTTCTAAAATAAGATTCCAAATGCCCTGGAACTATGTTGAAGTAGTTTAAGTAACTCACACAGAGGATTGTGGGACTGGTAGTGCCAAGCAATACAGCACTTCATGGAAAGACCTCCTTCTATATAGGACATACAGGAGCACTAGTTACAAATTGGTTTGTTCAAAGGTGCTTTACATGTTTCAGCATCTAATATTTAATATTTATAAAATGTCCACTGGAGTCGCTGCAATGCTGCATAAGCTGGTGGGAGTGTGCATTGTTAGCATGATTCATTGACGTTTGTAGACCTTGTCACAAAATTATTTTTACTCTGAGAGGTCTCCAATAGTAAACTTCAACCAAATACAATTTGATAAAAACAATCCTTTGGAGGTGGGATGAGCAGGGTCGAGGTGGGGAAATCCCAAGGTGTTGCTACATATGTACAACAATGGACAACTGAATATGTATGGGACGCTGCTCCACGTCACTTCCTTCTCTTTTAAGTAACAGATTGGCTCGGCCGGTCAGATTGAGCTGGTGTAGTGCTTTTTAGTGAGGAGTGACTTTATGGCCGTAAAAGTACCTTAAATCTTTTCTTATTTTCTCTGTCCACCTGAGATCATATTCTGACCAGAATCATGTCCTTCCCTGTTCTTCGGTCAAACTGCCACTAAAAACACCACACAGGGCAGCTGTTTAATACTAATTTGATTAAGAGGACCTGTCGAAATAAAATAGCAGGGAGCAGTGGTGCAGAGGGGAAGGCTTCTGAACGCTGGTGTCTGCAGCAAGATGATAACCTAAATGAAGCACCAGCAGTGTTTTAATGTCCTCTGCTGTTGGTTCTGTGCAGCAATTGTACTGGTTTATGATTCTATTTCCCCTCTTGTTGTGTTCGTGGCATCCTACACTAACACACGTCTTGCCTTGTTACAGATAGCTCTCATGAGGAATGTTTTGAGAAGGAGCTCGATAAATCTGACAAACCAAGTTATCCCTTAAAACAGCTGCAGAGTTCATGACTAACAACAAAGAATTCATTTATATAAGATTGAATAACATCGGTCGGAAAATCACAATCCAAAATCTGAATGTAAACATCAAGTAATATTTTTTTATCAATGAAATATAAGATTCATTCTGCTTGTTTGGTACTTGCAAATGGAGTGTGTTTTTAAACTGCTCAGGTCAAAGCATCTATGACAAAAGCTTTATGTTGTTTTCCAACTTCAATAATTGGAACACTCTGAACTCACACTTGCTCATTTTTAGCTTCTATTAATAATAGAATAATAAATAGAATAGAATAATAAAGTAGTTAATACCAAGGATTTACACCGGGAATATTCCTCACTTGAAGTGAATGATATAAGAAAAAGGTTCTATATGATTTCAAAATGCAAAGTCACTTTAAACCTTTGGGTTATGCAGGACAAGCGCCGTAGACTCTGAAACCCCCTGTGGGAGGGGGGTCACCACCTTTCATTTCTGGAAACTGACCAACTCGACTTGTCAGTCTCAACGAGCTGCCGAAAACGTGCAGAGGCAGAGAACACATGTTTGCCAGCTCCTTGAATTTGCCAGGCTTCATTTTCAACCAACAGTGGTGGGGAATTTTTTTGGCTGCGTTCCCCGGCCAGAGAGCACGGACCTCGAGGGAGCACGATGCCAGCGTGTCATACTTCTAAACACAGTTAAATTAAAGGCTGTTTACTGCGCTCCCCGGCCATTCATCTTACTCAACGCGCGCCTGCTCTTTGCACATTTGTCAGTAAAAGCTTCCACATGCCAAAATGAGGAGGGGAAGAGAAATTTGGGGTTATCAGAGGAGGTTTTCATGGCGTGTCTCTGCCGTCAGCCTGCAGTTAATTAGCCACCGCCACACAATAAGGCAATAAGTCATTAATCACCCCGACCAAAGCAGATTCACTGTGAGCAAGACGTTTGAAGACAACAACAGAAAAAAAGTTTGCTGCCTGTGAAAGACTTCAAAATGGCCCCTGTCAGTGGCGTGTAAATTATAGGGCTTGCTGAGTGCTGAAAGACAAGGGCCCACTGTTTAACTCACTGTTGCTCTTTGCATTGCATTGTGTGTTGACAGATTCAAGAGAAAATTCCCCCTTTTCTCCGGTTCCCGTCCACCGCCGTCTAACTCCAGACGACACGCTTTTCTTGTAAGTGCGCAGGAAACATATTATCCACACGATGCTGATCAGAGCCTAGCATGCAGATGCTGTGCAAAAACGCTAACAGAAGCAGACAAGCTCTTAAAGGTCAATAGCACGGCAAAAACACGGCTTTGACTTTGTACTCTTTGGTTTACTTTGCTTGTCAAAGGGAGGAAATGATGGAGCGATGATAATTCTGGGCTTGTTTGGAGAAGCCTAAGCCTTCCTCCTGCAAAAATAAACCGCCGTATTTCTCAGGATGATGGAAGACGTACTATTCAGTGGAGTGAACGTGTGTGAGGATTTGCCTTTGCCTATGTAAACAAAGATCAGTCCGCCTGTCCTGAGTACACAAACACCCAGGACGGTTTATTCAAAGCAGCAAACGTTTACGCAGCAGAGAGGAAAGCCCTTGATATGACCATTAATAAGCATGACATTAGGCGCTCAACGTATCAGTCTATCATACAGTACTATCATTCAATTACGAAACAAAAAAAGAAATGCTAAGATTTGAAATAAAGTGCTTCCTGTTTGTGCAACACCACAACACACATAGGTTGAGTTCAGTGTGGAGTTCTGAACCCCAGATTCCTTCATTTGTGCAGTAGTGTTGCAATTTAGCAAAGGACCTCAATTTTTTTTTTACTTAAAAAAATACTATTTTTGAACCTTCATCTTATTTATTTATTCTAAATGATGCATGGGCAAACATTACAGATCAACATCAATCACCCCATTTTAAATAGATTTGACCGCACAGTCAAAATGTAAGCGGATCAAACTTTAGTTCCTGCTAAAAAAATGCTTCTCTATAGCTAGCTAGCATGTGACTATTGACAACTGATCTAAGTGCGACAGCAGCACAACTAAATGCACACACACTTGTCATCCTATACTATGCTTGTGGAAACATTGGTGTCCACCAGAGGGCTAACTGTGGTGACCAGGCTCCAGAAGGCTTCATTTAAGTAATAGAGGGAATGTTCTTGTGCACATGGAAATATTTTGTTCTTTCTTCTTCTTTTTTTTTTAATCGTTAAACTGAAGGAACAAATGCTACAGTTGATCCGTGCTGATGACTCTTTGAGAGCATGTTGATGTAGAACTCAAGTGCTGGCAGCTTTTTCTGGAGGAACATCAGCTGATGATAACGACGTTGTTGACACATCTTCAACTACAAGTGACAGTGCAACACATGGCACGCAGCTGCAGCAAAGTGACAGACAGGCCATAACACAGCTCCATCTTCCGCATGTGAGCATGTGAGAGTGTGTGCCTCAGGTGAAAAGGCCACCATTGTGCAGTTCAAAGCTGCAACCATGATTCACGTGTCTCATGTTCTGAATGCAACATCAATGACCTGACATCAGACTTTGTCATGACAGTCCCGCCTTTCGAGCGAAAACAATATTCTTACATTAGTCTCGTTTGAATCTTATCCACCATGTGACAATAATGTGGGTGTATTGAAATACACACTGATTCATTCATATCATGATTGTCTGTCCACCTTTCTTCACCTTTAATCCGACTCCTCATGATAACAAAATCCACTTATAATTGTGTCATCAAATAAATATGTGACTTTGACCAACTTTGCTTACGTTTGCAACAAATCTGGACACAGTCAGCAATGATTTTTGAAGTCATCACATAATTTAAACTTTCCCATCTTTTCCTCTTTTCTCTGACTCCAGGTTCAACAGTGGAATATTCAGACGACTGGCCTGCCTGGGTGGCATCACTGATGACAGTGAGGTGCGGCGCAGAGATGTGGAAAGATTCATGAGCATCCAGGTACCGGAGGTTGATAATATAATATAATATAATATAATATAATATAATATAATATAATATAATATAATATAATATAATATAATATAACACAATATAACACAATATTATATAACACTTCTGTTTTCTAGCTTGGGTTTTGAGTAAAAACGTGAGTCAAATCAAGATGTGGACCAATGAACACTTCATCATGTTGGAATTCTTTTTTGTGGGAAGCCTACTGATATTGTTAATAGACACTCTAGACAAAATTCTTCATATTTATTGTTATATATATGTATATATATAAACTGCAATTAAGTTCCACCTTACATTGTTCCAATGATTCAGTAAAAATTCTGTCTAGGCAGGACTTTATGGCTGAGTGATGTGCTTGGATTGTGCAGAATGAGTTTGTGCGGTAAATCCGACAGCTGAGCAGTAAAAGGGTGATTTTATTGCAGGCGAATGGCGGATTTACAGTGAACATATGATGATTTAGCTGATTTGCTTGCCGGAGTTGATGAACGAGTCGTTTTTATTTCACGCTCTCTGCCTCACGGTGTCATTACTGCGATCTAGACTCAGCTGAGGAAGTGCCTAGCGTCCGGAGTACACTTCCCTTCATAAGCCAAACCAGGCTCACGAGTCTCATGATGGAGAAGAGTAAAGAAGATCTACGCCTGCTAATATAAGGATGAGAAACAGTCACCAAACCATCAGTGCCGTTTCCTGTTATACTAGGAGTGTGAAGTAAAATGAGCATCCAATTTAAAAAATGCTCAGCAAGAAGTCTCAGTCAACTATCCATGGGAAGGCATCGAGACATTATCTCTCCATAAAAAGACATATTTTTGAATTACAATTTATTGACAATTATCTCAAATCTGTGATATTTTAGACTTGGGAGGATATTATTATTATTATTCATAACTGAATGTGAAATGTGCATTTTAATTGTTTAAGTGCCAAACTCTGACTCAGATTCTTTCCAGTTTAAAATGATTCTTAATGAACACATTTTAAGTGCTGAGCCATTAATTAAGAGTAGAAATTCACATCGTAAGTTGAATGTGTTCTGAAAGGACACGGATCCAAAGCGAGCAAATTTTAGTTCTGTATTGTAAGGTTAACACTTCAGCCTCAGAAGTGCATGTGACTAATATAACTGATTCATATTTATGTGACTAATTCATCTTTTAGGACTGGAATGTCAATGAACTTAAGAGTTCTGTACTTAAACATAATCATTCACAGGATGATCAATGAAAAGCATATTCGGCAACACTTTTCTGTTTTAAATAAAGTAAAACAAATAAAGCTGTAGTGAATCTACTCAGAACCGGCGACATGATTTAACACCTACTGCACTGTAGTAAACGACAACTTGTGTTTTAGGGCTAAATTGGGGCATATATAAATGAACAGATCAATGTTTGGCCCCCAGCACCCCTGTGTTGTCAAGACTCAAAAATCAATGTCTTACTCAGCCCCTGTGACCATCGCGGTGACAGTCGGAGCAGACACCCCCTCTCTTATCCACACTCATTCTTGAGCTGCTCAAAACGACAGTTTATTCATTAATAAATTATTCATAGTGGCATATATTGCGATAAAAAAAATAATGCACATTGACGCTGTCGAACTTTATAATAATAATAATTTTATTTTTGTCACGCTTGAAGCTATCGCAAATAAATACACCGATCCCCACGTGGATCCAGTCTGGTACAATATAAAACCCATCGGCTCTAAATTTCCGTAATAAAGGTATAATTCTCTGTCTCTACTGGTAACCTAAAGCCGAGGCTGTGGTCAGTCTCTGTCCATACAAGGCGTAGGGGGAGTAATAGGGTCCGGTGGCCGCGGGCACGGGTACCGGGGCTCCTGGAGTGGGCAGTGGGCTTTTGGAATACGGGTGATAGCGACTAGTGAGTCCGAGGGGGTGATGCGGGCCCCTGAGGGCCAGCGTGCTGGGGCTGCCGGGGCTGCCGTTCGGAGGTAAATGCATGTGACATGCCATGGCCGCAGCCAGCGAGGATGACCCGGGGTACCCCGAGATCAGCTTCTCCGCGCCCGCAAACGCCGTGTGAGTCCGCAAATGGCTGAGAAGCTCGTCCGAGGACGAGAAGCGCTTGTCGCAAGGTCCGTTTGCAGAAACCCAGTTACAGACGTGCGGCAGGGGATCGTTGGGCAGCACAAACCCGTATGGATACAGAGGGTGACCGGTGAAGGAGGGTGAGGAGTGGACTCCATGCAGGGGGTGCGCGGGGTACATGAGGGGGTATCCGGGTTTCAGCGCCGAGGCGCCCGCGGAGTCGTGGCCGCAGTTGGCGCCGGACGCGCCGGACAGATGGCTTGTGCAGTGATAGCTGAGGCAGTAGGGGTCCCGACACAGACTGGCGGACATGAGGGAGGGCGGCGACGCTCCGGCCAGGGGACTCGAACCCGCTTTGCTGCAGGCCAGCGAATTGGCAGCGGCGAACTGTGCGCTCAGGAGCTGGCTGCCGGGTTTGGTGGGATCAAGGCTCATTCCGGGAGGGAGGAACGGCTGCGGGTAACTGGCGTAGGCCCCCGCCAAACTCCCAGGGTACGAGAGACCAGCAGGTGGCAAAGGAAAAACTGTGTGTCCCGGTTTGTAGGGAGACACCGGGGCCACCAGCCCCGAGCCGATGACGGAGGAAGACGAAGAAGTAACTGAAGAGTCCGAGGTGCCGGTCTTTGATCCAGACGTGCTCTCCTGGTGCTGACTGCTGTCAGACGTAATCCCACTGATCCGATGGCTGATGGAGTCCGAAGAGACGCTTTTATTGCCCTCCGTCTCCTTCCTGTCCTCCTTGTCACCCGCTTTGCTTTCAGACGGCAGCGGGGACACGGAGGTGCAGGAGCTGGGGCTGCCTGTCCTGGGCGTGAACGGCTGACAGGTGGCGCTAGGCACTCGGAAACTGTTTTTATCTCCACTCGAGTCCTTCTTCTCGCCGGACTTGGAGTAAGGCTTGAAGCTGGACTTGTCCTCGGCTCCGATGTCACTCATTTTGAGGGGAGCCGATTTGCTCTCCTTGTCGCTAGATCCCGTGGAGGCGAGCGAGGAGAGTTTGGAAGATGACGGCGGGTCCGGCTTTCCGATCTGAGAGCACGTTTGTGCCAGAAGAGCCAGCGGACTTTTCTTGGCATCCAGCTGTGAAAACAACACGACGGCGGTTAATAAAAGGCAAATAATACCGTTCATAACACGTGAAAGTGTAGTCTCCTGCTGTGCGCCTGGTGCGCAGTTGTGCGACAGCCCTTTATTTAAGCATCGTTTTATTGGCCGCACATCCCAAAATAAACACAGAGTATTGATGAGCGACAACTCAAGGACAAGCCTGCCCTTTCACACCAACCAGTCAGATTTAGTTTTCAGATGTCCCCAGTTTTGCCGTCAGTCTAAATCGAAGCAAAAGTGCTCACCTCGATGGGACTGACGGGGGTGGACGGTAAAGGCTGGAGGTACTCCGGGTGCAAAATGTGTCCTGCTCGAGCCGTGAGCATTTTCAAAACCTTGATCGGGAGTCGGCTGGCTTGGCGGGAAGGATCTGCGGGAGAGACGGAGTGGTGTCCGGACGGCTGGCTGCTCTTCAGGGCTCCCCTCTCCGCCGATGAGCCGCTCTCCCACGCTGGGTTACTGCTATTTCTCAGAACAGAGACCGTGGGCGATGTGATCATGACCCAATTCTCGTGAAAATGGCGAAGAAATGCATGTGTAAGGTGTAGAAGAGTAAGCCACGAGTGAAAGGAAAGCCTCGCTCGAATAGAAAACAATGTAAAATCCTTTCGTGGGAGCAGAATCCGTGTGCGCAGCGTCCTCCGCGGCGTCTCTGTGACAGTGACTTCAGGTCCGAGAGCGAACGCGGTTTACAGGCACAGGCGGGAGGGGATCTCTCCGCCTCCTCCCGTCGGAATCAGCCCGCAGATCACAGTCTTCTAGAAAGACCCCCCTCCGCCCCCTATCACTGCCCCTCCAGGGTTGATCAAAGGTCGAGGAGATGTGACGTTTCCATCACACATGGGTGTGAATTTCACATTTCATCCACCCAAGTACTTTTCCCCCTAATTATTTTAAGTTCTGCTTTGCGCCAGGGCATTTTTGTAACCTTAACGCACGCACCTCTTGTGGTATTTAAAGCCAAAATAAACTGACAAACATCCTTGAACTTAAACACAATTTAATCCATTGCGATCCTCAGACTTAAACTTCAGAAGCGCTTCTTATCGTTGGCTCGTACACTTCACCAAACCAATGATTTAAAAAGGTTCAAGGCACAAAGTTCAACACAGCAACGTTCTGTTATGAATTCAGTGAGCGCTTCTATAGAGCGAAATAATATTATGACAGTTAATACAGATTTAAAAGAAGCAAGCATACGCTTGGCTCATTCAATATTACCAATTTAATGATCGCAGTTATTTCATTTAGTTTTACGGACGCGTGAGTCGGTGCGTAATTGTCCTTTATTCTACGATATCAGTAATCTGACCGCCCATTATTCACCACTCTTTCCTATACGAATATTCCCATATAGGCGTTGTCAGGTTCAGATGTAATAGAACAAAATTACTTTGAAGTAAAAAAAAAATAGCTAATTAAATAAGTTAAATCCCAAATCCAAATTGATAGGCTAAACGAATTTTACCAACACACGCACACACGCGCATGTGACAAAATGCGTCCTCTCGTGTAACCTAATAACGTCAAAGACACTGATTGATCAAGGTTTTAAAGTCACGATGTGTTGGCGTTCATATATCAAGCCCGCAACTCGCAAATGAATAAGTGATGACCCCGGATATCGGGCATATTTTTTGACCCGATCGAGCAGTGAGCCCCTCAGGCATGTTTCACATTTTTCTGCAGCACTCTCCTCTCAATCACGCGGCCTGACATCTGTCACTTCCATGTCCTGCACGCCAGTTATCTGTCAACTGCCTGGGTCTAAATGCAAAAATATATTTGCTCCTTCTCAGTCAGTTAGAGGCCAAAAATGAGGCTCACCCCACCCCTTCTCCTTCCAGTTCAACCCTCTCTCTCGCGGAGTAAAAATAAAAAAAATGCTTAATTGCGCATTTGTTCCTGGAGTTAAAAATATTCCACATAAATATTTAAATCCAAAAGGTGTTCTCTTTCTCTCGCGTCTGCTATTAATCACGAACGCTTCCACCGCTCTCCCACAAAAGAAATAGACCCACTTATCTTATTACTCAATAGGCTATAAATGACTTGCTGATCAGGCGAAAGTTAAACATATGCAAGTGTTTTGGTGATTGATAACAGAGCTGCTGTTTTCGGCAGCGGCTGTCAGCCCGTGACACGGCGCGCTGAGTTATTAGGGCAGCGAAGGGCGACCATACATTTCCAGCGTCAGGCAAAAACTCCTTTATTGTGGACGTGATGGATGGCGCTCCGCTGCAGACACCAAATTCTCGCCTTTCTCCTTAAATGGCTGCACCTTTTTGGTGGAGTAATTCACGACTTGAAAAACACAAAGCCTGCAAATGTCCTGCCGCAGAGACAGACGCTGACCGTTAAAGACGCAATCGGTGACCTCAATATGAAACCCTTTATTATGAGTAAATATATGTACATTATTCAGCATTTTGCCCGATATTGAGTTATGTCATACTGAGTGTGTCACAAAAACACACGATCATATGGCGTGGTGTGTTGAGAGCAGACGTGATTAAATATAAAACATATTGGCTCTTAACGTGACAGTGGCAGCCCTGCCTTTGTATAATGCAGCGTTAGATCATGCGCTTTCTGTACATTCTGAGTTGAGGGCGACATGCTGCATAATGGTAACTCATATAAAGAGTTGCTGCTCAAGGCAATAAATGAACTGGACTATAATTTGGTGTCAAGGAGAACTGATGTGACAACTCATAAGACCGCAATGATGAGCATAAGTGCAAAATCAGCAACCCAAAATGTGATCCCCAAAATCAGCGAAGGAAATTCCATTCTAAAAAGTCAGGTTCTACCCCAGAAAACTGTCATTGCTTATTGGAAGGACGATATAGACTTATCGAGTAGTCACTCATAGAAAGCGAATCTTAAAATGCTGGAGCGAATCTTTTCCCATTGTTTCCCATTGGAGGCCGTGAATTTACTGCACCTAGAAGGAGGAATGTCGGAACCCTGTCGACTTCCCTGGAGGTTCTGGAGGCCGACAACCAGATGAAGAGATTACAGCTCAACTGTCTTGGGAATATCACTTCGCTTTTCTTCTTTCTGCCATGGAGTTGCAGAGGTAAAATCAAAAAGTTATTTTTGATTATGCATTATGAAAGTTTGGTGTGGACACTGCATGTGTTGATGTGCACGTCTGTCGACAGAAAGAGTAGGGGACTTTATTTCTGCAACAATGCATTGCGTCTATTAGCGCTGAAGTCTCTCCTCCTGTTCGTCTGAGGTCCTAAATGCTGTGGTGCACCCAGTGGGAAGGTTCAGGAAAGGTACTTCATGTGATAACACTATCAACCGATTGCTTGCTTCAACAATGAACCAAGAATAAATTAATATATAGATCAGATAAATAACATGCTTACAAGAGGAAATACTCCCATTAGGTAAACTAAGCAACGGTCCAAAATACTACGCTCAATTTTAGAAAAAAATCTTCATAAATGTTTGCTTCAATTCAGGCGTCAGCAGCTGGTGAAGAAAAGTAGGATCCGATAAGAGCGTTGACCCATGTTTGTCTTTTAAAGCGCATGGATCGGATGTCTGGTTGGTGAGACGCTGCACAGCGTTCGACTGTCGTGAATGTTTGAGCGCTCAAGCATGTAACAGTAGTTAGAAGGTTCTGCACTTTCTTTTTGGCTATGCAGATCTCCATGTGGTTGTATCAGTCAAGCAGCTTCCTGTCACAGGTGAACGGTGTTAAAAGGCTGTTACTTTGCTGATTGCTCTCCTTTAATTGATTTGCTGTGCGCACAGGCCTGTCACATTAATAATAGTTAAGCACAGGGCTGGCGTTTCACCCATAGTGGTGCGTCGATGGGCAAATTAACCACGTTAACTGACTGCTGCCCCGGAGTCGGGACTTGGGCAATCACACGAGATGCAGGGGCTCGGAAATAAAACTTTCTCTGCTTTTGAAATGGGCTGCAACCTGACCTTTTCATGGAAGTGGCCGTGTAACGGCTACGCAATAACCCCTGTGTCATTACCGTGGAACAGTGAGAGAATGACTTTGACAGCTAAATGGTGTTGCATGAATACGATCCAGATTACGTTCGGCATTACTCGACATCTGATATTTCCTGGAGTGACTGACAGTTTGAAATTGCCGCCATCACCTTGAGAGCATGGTTAAGCACCTTCAATGCGGCCTGTCTTTAAAGTGCAGGGAATTAGAATGCATCTTCAGCCAAATATGACAAGAAAATTGACTGCTTTTCTTCTGAGCAAATGGGGGTGTGGGGCGCACGTTACAGCCGGTGCAAAATACCAGGTTGTCTGAGAGAGTGTCAGGAGGTATTATGAACATTATGTGGTTGAGACAGGACGTTTCAGATACTTAGAAGTCATACTTATTCCTCTTGACTACGTTCCAGATCTCTACCCCCCTTCATCTGTGTCAAACACCGCAGCGCTGACATCATTTGCGAGAGCTCAAACCTGAAGCTGACACCCAGAACTTACACCCTGCCTTGCCGGAAGTCAGTGGCTGGAGGCGCAGCATGACGGAGAGAGTTAGAAAAGTTGAGGCGCAGCCACGATCGCGGCGGTGAAGGGTCTTTTTCACTTTGTCTCCTCAATTAGTTAAAGCTGGTCAGGAGTAGGAAGCAAAGCCTGCACAGATTATATGCTGTCGTCCACTTGCCGTCAGGTAGGCGAGGATCCCGGCAGCTTGTAGTCATGCTGTAGAGAGGAGTTAATTTCACCTACTCCGCTGTTAGCACTGGAACTGACGGCTTGATTCAACCTGACAGCTGACACATTACTCCTTTAGAACTTTGCTGAAGTTTCACGCAGCCGTGGATTTTCTCGTTTGAGGTGCTGATCTTTTTGATCGGTGATATTGCTGATTCTATTTTGTCACCATTTCAAAAAAACTAATTTCAAGAAATGCTGTGGAAAAATTATTATTTTCAGGCAAACGAAGTTTAAAGTGAGTACACCATAAGGTTGCACCACTCTATAGTGCTCCCTTGAGAAACACACGTTTGACTTCTTGGAAGAATATGAACAACAGTACTATAAGAAGGGACAATACAAAGCAACCAGTGCTTCTTATTTTTGCGATCACCATGTGACAACACATTTGTATGACTGCAGTGCAAGACAAGTGCTTCAGTAAAAGCCAGTAAAATCTGCGTTTTGGTTTCCTGTAACATAAGCAGTTGCTGCTGATCCTGCTTTCTTGGTTGGCTCGCTCTAGTAGCCTCACTCAATCTAATATATCACCAATGCCATTTTAAGAACTGCATGTTGTACATTTGGTACCAGCAGGTTTAAGTAGTAAAAAAGATTGACGTACTTCATGTTGGGGCCAGTAGTTGGGCTACGGCCGATTTGTTTGAATCCTAAGGACTGACTTCGGGGGAGTTGTTTAATCTTAGTTTGACCTGTAAAGTTAAACACTGCAAACATCATGTAAGCACACATTAGCCTATAACTGAGAATACATTCCTTTCTGATGCAGTTTAGAAGTCAATTGTGTTTAAATCAGATTGATCAATTGCAAATGATTGATAACAGACATAATTAGAAAGTCATTTTCTAAATGATAATCATAATAATGTAAATAGTGAGGAGCAAGGTGTGTGTCACATCAAGGCTGTACTGCAGTGGAAATACTTAGCCAGCCACCCATTAGAAGGGCCGATACTGCGATGGGTCAGCGGTGTGAGAGCGCAGCCACGTCACCACGGCCTTTAAGAAGCCCTTTAGACTGCACAAACAAGGCATCCCTCACATATTTCAAGTGAGTCAATTCAGAGATAAATTCTACAATGGTGGCATGTACCTTGGCAGTTGTGGGTAGTCGTGACCCCATGCTCAGTTGTGCAAAACAAGGGGTTCGGATTCATGCTTATGATGGGCTGAGCCACATTATGGTACAAAAGTGAGACGATTCTGTGATGTGAGGCTGACCTATCCCGGAGCCCTCTGTAGCGCCCCCTACAGACTTCTAAGGCAACAGAAAGATACGGCTTCATGACTGATCACCACATCAAGATGAGACGGGACACAGGACAGAACAGGAACAAATCTGGCTGGTACTGATCATTGGCAATGGCTATGTCCTCTGTAGGCTACCGGACATGATTTGTTGTTATTTCAGCATCTTATTGTGTGATGATTAAGAATTTGACCTTTGATGTGCCAACTGATGGACCCATCTCATTTATTTCATTATCTGAAACAACAAGCAGCAGGTTCAGGTTTTTCTTTCTTTTATTAACTTGAACAGGTGCCACTCCAAACATGAACATATACCGCTAGTTGAGAGCCTCAGGGAAAAAGATTTCTGTCTTCCACATGATAACAAAATAATAATAATAATAATAAATATGTGCATGCGGTGGCGTTTCTTTGTAAATCCCCGTACTCATACGCTGCACTTGGCTCTGATCCCTTACATTCACTTGTCTAGATTTAATTTCTCAAGCCTAAGCTGGGGTGAAAATGTACAGGTAGCGTGTTATGACACTGGAGGCAGTGTGCAGGCCAGGATGAATGTCTATGATGGGCAGATTATTCAGACTAAAGTAGACCTAAAGAATGATCTTGTCACATTTCACAGGCAGGATTAGGGTTACGCAGGAGGAGCACCTTAGTCAGGAATTAGTGTCATGTGTTCGGTCTGAGACGAGCATGCGAGGCATTCAGTGAGACAGGCTTGGACACTTACTGCTCCATTTGTCTACTTAGCGATCAAAAAGCCAGGTTGATGGTTCCCTTGTGGTTTCTGCTTTATAAATTCAACAGCAGGTGTGCTGATCCTATGCTGTGGACAGCTTGTGTCGCGTTCACAACAAGCATCTCCGCACGTGAATGTATCATAAAACATGCTTGATGCAAGATGCCATCTTGCTTTGTAGCTCCAGTAGTAGCAACACTTTCAATGTCTTTGCATTCTGAATGGAAGTGAGCGTGAGTGTCTCCAGGCGATCAGAATGAGCTATTACTTCCATGATTGAGGAGCGAGGGAGGTGGCGAGCAAAAAGACAAAGTAGAAGAGCCCTGACAAATGAAATCAAACTTCATAAGACCTGCCACCGGTGTCACTTGTTATCCATTGCTCAAGCGCATTATGGTTCTGCGACTCAGCGCACAGCCTTTCTCGTACGTCGCCTCAAATTCATCACCTTCATGACTGTTTCTTTTAAGTCACAAGTGTCGCTGTGAAGAGGAGTCTTAATTGACAACTGAGTGGCACCACCGTCGACAGCTGCCTTTATTTTTGTGCCAAGAAAGCTAGTGTGGTTTTGATGAGCTGCTATTGGCAGAGGCCACTAGCAGATAGCAGTCAGCTTGGAAATGAGAAGTGACATTAGACAGAGAGTCGCTTGTCACTGTGTCCGTAGCCAGTCGATCTCACTGGAAGTTTGCAGCCGCCTGTTGAAATGTCACTTGGAGGACTCTATTACAGCGTTTCAGAGAATAATAATGTTGAAGTATGTCAACTACTGGTACATTTGCTCAGCTAGTTGACTCATTATTGTTGTGGCCGTCATGAAGTTCTGATCCTTCCATGGACTCGTTCTCACTCTTCTGCGTGGAATTAGGCCAATTCAGTGTCAGCTGGAGAGTTCCAATGACATTTTTTCCCTAAACAATCTTCATATCTGAAATTGTGTGTTCGAACTTGGTCATGTTTGTATCAGACTGGCTTTCAGACAATATACTGTATATGAACAAAAAACAGTTCAGGCGGAGATACAGGATGAACACACACTGGAGAGAATTTATGTACTTTATGCACACAAGGGATATTCCATCTACATGATAAGATCTCTGCCTCCTTCACCAAATGAAATCAATCTTTCTTAAGATGACCAACACAACATGCCAACAGGTTTCTGGCTGAATATTGTGCTGTTGCTGGTTGAATTTAAGTCAAGTTTAGTATTCTGTTGAAATGTATTAAGTATGGATTTTTCTATACTGGACTAAATTTTGAAACACATTGTTAACATCAAGCATAATGCAATATGAACCTGCTTTGAGTTGAGTTGCAGTGTATAAGAACTGTGCAGGATTTGGGACCTTGTTTAATGTCCGTCAATTGTCTCACTCGACATTAACATGCTCTAAAGACCAGACCTCTCTCTTTGAAAGCAGACACAGTAAACTGTTGTTCTAGATGTTACAGCCAGCTACGCAAGCTGGTGTGGCATTTATAAGTTGTTTGCTGTAAATCAATGAGGTATCTGCTGCTCAATAGAGGCACTTCATGATCTCTATGTTCTCCCCTAATAGTTGCCCCGTTGGAGCGCAGTGTAAATATATTGCACTCAGTGTAGTGCATACGTCTGACTGTACATTGATCACAAGCACGAGGCGCTATGCAACAATGCTGGAAAGAAAAATGAGTCCCTTATTTTCACGCACCCGGGGCTCCGTGCTACCTTTAATAGACAGAATCCGAATGTCGGCAGTAGTGCTGCAGTCTTTATGAGACCATTACCGTTTTTTACTGAGCATCTCTGGACTAATGGTTTTCTATAGCCTTGTTGATTTATGACCTGCCTGTGCTGGGGCTGTCCATTTGAATGCAGGGTTGACATGCAGCCTGTGGACGTGCCCACTGTTTAAACAGGGGAATCTTGCCTCCGCTATTATATTTATGAATCTCTTACTATTTTTTCCCCCACACCTGTGTCATTTAACCTATTGTACTTTATTTTTCTGTCAGGAACTGAGTGTCACATACTCACAGTGGTGTCACAATCAAAATAAAATGTAAAATGTTTGTATTTAGATAATGTTTCTAAAATGGCAGCTTTGCTTAGCGCGCTTTCACACTGTAGTCCTGCGGTTCGCTGCAAAACTTGCAAAACTGATGTAGCAGGTCACATTAACGAAAACTGTCCCCTGTGAGCCGGGAGAGTGTGTAACCTCTTGGGTGTTATTGTTTCTCCACTGAGCCTTTGCTCACTCTCACTTGCACCAATGACGACACCAAGCAACAGAGTCCAGGATTCTGTTCTTTTGCTATGTGGCCACTTCCTGCCAGTGATTAGCCAAGCTGTTACCGGCACCCAATAAGTGGAATGTGACCAGCAGAGCAATTTTTCACTCTTTATTTTTTAGCAGTAGTTCTAGGCACGTCACAGTTTTCACAGTGTACCTTGTTCAGATGACAAAAATAATGCACCAAGGATGGAGTGCAGGCAGTGGGCACTGCGCTCCTGTGCCCTCTATTGGCCGGCTACCAGACCTGGGCAGGATGAGCCTGCTCTCAGACAACTGGATGGAATGTTTCATTTAAAGAGGATCGTAACTGGATCACCGGAGCACAGAGCCACCTCAGACCTTTATCTCTGTTGGCTCGTGCATGACCTTTCATACCGAACGCTTTCAACATACAGCAGGACTAACTTTAAATCTCACTCTGTTGCAGGACAGTTTTCCTCCCTCTCTTAATCTGTGGGGAATCTTTCATAAACCTAGCTTTATTAGTCCATACACAAGAATCATCTCAGAGGAATTAGAATGAAATACACCAGCATGACAATTTAACTTCAGACAAAATCAGTCTTCCAACAAAAAAACAAAGCGCTGCTGTTCTTGATCATAAAAAGAATGCTCTTTGAGAATTACAGATACCTTGCCAGTCTCGCCCCCCACTGGAGTACCACAGGCCGGGGGTGAGACAGGTGATCCCCAATGGGGGCGGTGTTGGTCCTCCGTCGTATAAAAATCAATTCCGGCCTTTGGTGTTGGCAAGCCGGCGGGTCTGTGGGCGAGGAGGGGGGAACACATGTCTGACACCTCCTGACTCTTTCATGAGCTACTGTTTGAAGTCTTCAACCCCACGGAGACATCTTGGGGCAACGAATATAAAGAACAAGCACAGACTACAACCAGTATTATCACCGCCAAATGATGAGAAAACTGTTATATTTTCCAGGAGCAAACAATTTAAAAGGGCCACAACAGCTGTGTTTGGTGTTTTCCCTTCTGACGGACTTCCTTTCAGATTTAGCCGCTCTTAAGTCCTCCTGAGAGGTCCTTCCTAAGACCATGGGCGCTAAGAAGAGGGGAATGACCTCAAAGCATCTTTTGTTGGAGAGGCAGTGGCGGGTGGTGCCGGTGATTCATGTAATGTGCTGAGGAGGTGCAGCCGGGGCTTCTGAGGGTGGACTGCTAATGACAAGCCGGACTTGTGCTGTGCTGGTGGTCCTGCCGCTTAGTGAACCACAGGATGGTGATGATCAGTAGCTGTTGACAAAACTAGCATCCAGTATGGTTTGGGGTGACTGCTGCAACTTAAAACCAAAGGAAAAAAAGTAAATAAGTCTGACCAAACAACAAATGTGAGCTCTTTTATTCTGTATTTTAGAATCAGAATCAGAATCAGATTTATTGCCATGGTCAGTGGGGAGCCACTGACTAGGAAAGTGTCTTGGAATAAAGTGCAACAAAAAACAAATAAAATAAAATAAAATAAAATAAATAGAATAACATAACAATCGATCAATCTACGTTCCCACCCTCACCTATGGTCACGAGCTTTGGGTAGTGACCGAAAGGATGAGATCGCGGATACAAGCGGCTGACATGAGTTTCCTCCGCAGGGTGGCTGGGCGCACCCTTAGAGATAGGGTGAGGAGTTCGGTCATCCGGGAGGAGCTCGGGGTGGAGCCGCTGCTCCTCCACATCGAGAGGAACCAGCTGAGGTGGCTCAGGCATCTGATCCGGATGCCCCCTGGACACCTCCCGGGGGAGGTTTTCCGGGCATGTCCTACCGGGAGGAGACCCCGGGGAAGACCCAGGACTCGCTGGAGAGATGATGTCTCCGGTCTGGCCTGGGAACGCCTCGGGATCCCCCGGGAGGAGCTGGAGGAGGTTTGTGCGGACCGGGAAGTTTGGGTTTCCCTGCTCCGAATGCTGCCTCCGCGACCCGACCCCGGATAAGCGGCAGAAGAAGGTGAAGGTGAAGGTGAAGGTGAAGGTGAACATAACAACAAGGCTGTTCACGAATTTAACAGTCTGATGGCCGAGGGGAAGAAGCTGTTCCTGTGACGAGGGAGCACGATAATTCCAGGCCAGCCTTCCTCTGCGCCATCTTTGATCACTGTGTTAGCGATAGTGATGCTGCGCTGACATTAAATGGAGCAGGCCTCATAGTTTGAGGGCGTGTCATCCGGTAACTGATGCATGGTGGAAGCGTGGTGTCCTGGATCTGGTGGCGCTGCCATCTAACTGTATAAATAGTTTCCTGCGACAGAGCCATTCATCTCCAATCATGAGCACAAGAACAAGAATACAGGACCTGTATGCTTGTTAGAGCAGGATCAGCAGTCCAGATGTAAACTCATGAGGGGAAGATTCATTAGCCTGCCAACTCTGCCTCTGACAGAAGCCCTAAATCTGATTTTGCAGAGCAGGCCAGGCCGCGAAGGCAGGACGTTGGACATTATGTTTAGAAAGGAGTGATATCGAGAGGGCCGACTCAGGACTTGGTCACAGAGAGGTCAGAAATGACTGTGAACTGGTAAAGATTTAGATCAAATGAAGCAAAAAAGTGATATTGTCAGTTTTATTTACATTTTTATTTTTATTTTTCCATTCTTATTTTTCCTTGAGATTGATGGGAACAGCCGATAGGGAGGTGATCACATCCTGCGACCATCTGCACAGGAGTCATGCTAGTTATTCAGATTAGACACAGATACTGGGATTCGACATGAGTCTGGACACACAGATTTAGACGCTTGACAAAGTGTTTAGAGCCCCAGTTCACGCCACGTCAAGTGAATTTAAACGTGCCAGCAATTCAACAGGTTCATTTGTGTCTCAAACTCTTTCACCAATCACTGTTGAGACTTCCTTCCTCTATGCTCTCGCTGGGACTTAAAGGAGTTGTAAACACTGAACATTCACTGGTTCGCACACAAGATTTTTTTTTTTCATATCTAGTATGTAGCCGTGAAACATTTTGTAATGAACAATAACATATATAGTCACCAGCATTACGTGGAACATGTCAGTGAATCGATTGCATGCTACATTTAATGAAGTCATTTTTTCAGTTTAGTTCTGAAAGGAGATGGGCAGCCATAGGCGTGAAGAGTAAATCCTTCAAAACATTCTGGGAGCCAGACGTAACTGAAAAACACAAAAACTTCAGTATCAGTTTTCTGTCCCATTGTCAACATTTTTGCAAAATTCATTGATATACATTCAGAGCTTTTGGGATAATTTTGTTAGCTGACATATAAACACAGACGCGGGTTTCCATTAAAAAATCCTCTCCATAATATACAACCAAAATGAGGGCCAACTCTATGCTATGCTATTGAATAGGTTATTTCATTTTTTTATTTGTCTTTATTTTAAGGTATGAAATTCCATTAAATACCTACAAATCCCATGCGTGTCCTTATTTACACTGACTCGAAATGCCAATGATAGCCTTCAAATGTTATGTAAGCAGAGAAGGAATAAAGATAATTATTATGCCTCTATGGTTTGGCGAAAACGCGACTTTAAATGAAAGATGTGAAACATTAGCTCCTTTGCTGGGCCTGTTAAACCCGCACCACTGCTATCAATCACTGCTGTAGCAATGTAATATGTGTAATTACAGTATATTTAATTGCCCTCCTCTCTGCTGAAGCTTCACATACATCAAGCTACAAAGTAAGTCATAATATACTGCTGACTAAACTGAACGTAATTACATTGATGATTGCATCCATTACTCCACTGGTGCGTTTTGGCCACGGTGGTGTATTTTTCCCAGAACGTGTTCTGTGAGGACAGTGGGAATTTTGACGTGTCAAAGCGTCCAGGGCCAGCAGCAGGATTAATGACCGTCTGCCTGCATCCAAGGTCCTTCAGCTGTAATTGAAAGCAGAATCGGACTCTGTGATCTGGGCTGCGGTATGCAACATGCCAAAACAGCCGGCTTTTGACAGAGTGCCTTCCTGCAGAAATAACTTAAGCACGTTAGCTCTCTGAAATTAGCCTTTGTGATGCCTCCCACATCACAAAACAGGAGCAGGAACTTCTCTTCACTTCCAGAGCTATGAATAAGCCTGGCGTGACAGGTATGATATTAAATTATTATTATTTTTTAGTTCCAAGTGTCTTTTTGCTGCCAGCTTCACTTCACCTGCAGCTGATACCACAAATGACCACAACCACAATTTTTTTTCTGTTGGTCATAACCATCCAGGAGTGTTTCGTTCCCACTCTCATGACACTGCCATACTCCCCTCTGAACCTCAGGTAACATTTCACATGTCATATGTTTGCAATAACTGAACAGAGATTAAAAACGTGTGTGACTTAGAGCCTACTGTCTGTAACTTTGATCACTGGCTTGTTTTGTTAAGTCAGTCGAAAACCGATGTCTTTATAATAGAGCATCTTATCATTTTATAGATCATATTTAAAATGCAAACAATAATGACAACAGACCACGAAAAAAAACACAGCAGTTATAAACAGGTGCATTGTTTCCACTCTAACCTGTCAGTGTGTCTAGAACAATAGCAAACAGGAATGGGCTGAGAGCGGATCCCTGATGGGCTCCTACACTCCCTCTGTCACTCCTACAGCACACCTCACCACTGTCTCACTGTCCTCATACATGTCCTGCACATCCCTCACACACTTCTCTGATGCTCCTGACTTCCTCATAAAGTACCATACTTCCTCTCTAGGAACTCTCTCATAGGTTTTCTGTGGATCTACCAAGACACTGTGCAGCTCCTCTGTGGAGCTCTTTCTCGACATTGAAACCACATGCAACAACCAGTCTTTCTCATGATTTCATGGTTCACCCATTATCAACTTCTATCAGAAGCAACTGCAGCTCTGACCGTTTCAATTCGTCAACAAAATATAGCACCATAAACATATTTAAATTATTATTTCCATAATGTTACAAACAAGCAAGGGATCTTTGGTCAACATCTGGTGAATATGTTACTGTTTTAACCTCATGATGTTTGGTAATATTTTGGTTGTAGGGCAGCAGTCTTTGCAAAAATGCCTGACCCACTGTGCAAAAATGATTCCATATAAAGTATTATTCAATAATTTCCAAATTGACAAACAGATTTAGTGGCCTGTTTATTTTAGCCTATCGGTTCATGTTCAGAGCAATACTGACTTTGATGCTCCTTTTGGTGTCGGTGAGGTGCCACTGGACTGTTGTGAAAGCCTCCTGACTCTGATTCTCTCAGCCATTCTCCCGGTTGATGAGCTTCCAGTCCAAGGACAGAGGGTCTTCTATGTGCTGGGTTGTCTCCTCTGGAGCAGCTAAAAGCCTGGCAGCGCCCCCTCACGACTGTCCAAACACTGTTGACTCTCAGCATTCACATCAAACATGGCCCTCTGGAAACCTCTCCACAGGGAGCTGACTTTGTTTACCAGGTTTCCTCATGTGACAGGCTGTTTGGACTGGGATTCTCAATAAAGTTGCCAAAAGCCCCTCTTAAGTGGAATTGACAGATTTAAAGGGAACTTTTTGCAGCCTCGGAATTGAATGTAGTGCAGAAAAGTGCATGAGTAACCAGGAAGGACAAGCTAATGAAAGCTCCTTTCAGTCTCTCCCTCAGCAGTGCGAACAACAGACGTGTTTGAGCGAAGCATCCCTGCAATGTGTGTTTTAGGGATCACTAATTCATCCTGTCTTGCGATCCTTTGACACTGACGTCTGAGGAGAGATGCTATGTGAAAATGTAAATAAACCCTTGAGCAGCTTTGGGTCAGCGTGGAATGAAATTTATAGTTTTGGCATTTACACTTGGGCCATCATTCATCCCGCTGTCAGGAAGAGAGGCCTTGATCAGCAGAGCCTCGGTTGACCCTCAGATGACCTGCAACCTATCTGACCAGCTGTGGTTCAGATGCTTTGGCCTGTAATAAGTGAGACCATTAACCCCTTCAAGAGCAACAGCAGCCCCATTCCAGCACTTTCCTCAGAAGAATTAGTCCAAGAGCTCACTTCTGAACTTTCCATTGTATTTCATTTGTAAAATTGAGATGCACTGACGCGTCTGATAATAATCTGGTTGGACTGGTTCGATACTGAGTTCAGCCAGCCCACATAAACTACTGCCTGCGTATTGAGGACCACTGTAGGAAACTGGTTGTGATGGAACGCAGTCCAAACACATTACAGTTCAGTCCTGGACTCTGCAGTTAGATGGCGTGCAAGGGTTCTGGGAATGCAAGGTCCACCACAGGTCTCCATTTCAATAAGCGAAGAATGAGGCGATATGCTTAAATGTCTAAAGAAAAAAATCACTTTAAACACGTGCTGCATCCAGACACTGGACATCCATAGCTTTTCATTTACAGAATGTACTGTATGACGACGTTTGAGCTCTTCACTGCCTGTCATGAGAGCCTGCAAAGTGCAGTGTGTCAGCCTGTCGCGTGCATGTTATGACAACAATTCAACTTCAATTCAATTCAAATTATTAAAACCACTGGTCTGTCCAGAAAAAAGAAAAGCTGATGGTTGTTGGTCCGTGGTTCTTTAGGCGGCAGACAGACGTGTTCTGCATAAAAGGGCATCATTTCAAAGTGAAATCACAGTTTTCCAGGTGCCATACTTTAAAAGTCAGCAATCGTAACTGTCACTTGGCCAATTGGTTGGAACACCAGTTCCGGTTCAACTGGGTGTGAACGCCAGCACTTTAACGCAACCTTCCAACAGCAAGGCCTCGTGCTAGCTCCTGAGTGAGTGACAACAAGCCCTGGAACAAAACACTGAACTGTTTTCCCTCTCCGTAGCAGGTGAGTGCTTCAGCTATTAATTTGTGTAGCGCCATGCGTTAATTGGTCTTAATCTGAACTGATGGCTTTGATCTCCCTGACAGTTTGACTGCATTAGCACGAGTGTGTAGGCTAATCCTTCGCGTAGCTTGTTCTCTTGGCTCAGCCAGAGGCCTGTCCAACGATAATATGTCAGCTGAGGGATAAGCCCTCATCAAACAGCCACGTCTAAGCTTCTGGAAAATGGGGTTGAAGGGCCACCATCATGCTGTGCTTCAAACAAAGATAGAAATGCACTCCTGTTTGTGGGAAGAGGGACATTTTGAAAGTTTTGCCTCCGCGTGTCCTGTGACAACACACTCTGTGATAAAACCCTTGAAGCGCTTGCCAAACTGCTGCAAGTGTTTGGCACTACAGAGAAGCCTTTATTGCCGTCATGCACCCTGCATGTGTGACCCGCGGGTCCCGACTGGGGCTTTATCTGTGCTCCACCATTATTGTACCTAGTAACAAGCAGCTTAAGTGTTTGCCCTGAACTCCAATTGAACCTCATGAATTATGATTACCATCTCACCACCAACAAGATCTTCTTTCAGTGGAGGGGATAGAGAGATAGCGTTAAAATGAAGAAACTAGCGGACTTGTGTGCTTTCCTCTGATCATATCGCACATCAGGGGAGATTTATTTATCGTGACTGGAGCATCCTGACTTCAGTGGATCTCTTGTTTTCTGCTCTGTGATCTTAGCGTTGCTCTCTTTGGTGTTACATGATAAATGCTTACTGAATGAGGATTGATCACAAGAACATGGGCCTACTGTCATATTAAAACAATAATGTCCTCTGCAGTTGGCTGTGAACTCTTCTGATACTTTGGTGAAAGGTGCCATGTCATTGCTTGTGTGTCGAATATGGGACAAACAGCAGAAAAACAGGGGAAAAAATGTTGATAAAATTACTTTTTTTTCTTTTTGGAAATAACTCCATTCACATTCATGCCTTCTCATCAGTGACTAAATATATAAATGCGTGTGCAAGTGTGTGGTTCCGTCACTAACCTATCTGAGGCACCTCAAAGGCTCCTTGAAGTGGTAATCTTGCTGCATTAGTGTTTGGGAGCTGACATCCATCAGTGGAGAGCGAAAACATTCACGTCCCCTGCCAAATGGTGTCTAGTCTGTCACGAGCACGAGGTCCGAACTGATCCAGTGTTATGCCTCCTCTCACCAGCTGGCAGCAGCAGCAGGCTCCCAGCCTGTGAGTGAGTGGGTCCTCAGAGAGACTCAGGCGCGGCTGAGTTTGTCTTGTAAAAGTGCAGCTGTCCAAGACATGACAGCTACAGCATTAGCAGGGCCATTAAGAGGTGTAGAACATTTCCAGGGAAACCATTTGAAAAATGACAACCCCCGGCACTGCTGAGATATTATACACAGCACCCGCGGAAAATATGCGAAAACAGTTGGTGAGACAAAGGAGCCCTTGTTTTCTCGCAAGATGTCCTGTTTGTGCATCAGGCATTTCACAAGCAATAAAAGAGAGCAAGGGACAGTGGGAGCACTGATCTGCCGAGCGATTCATGATCAGTTAACCCAACATTGACTTCTTTAATCTCTTTGTGCAAGACGACAATGACATGAGGAAGGGAAACGTGCTGCATCAGGTTTCAACTCGAGCAATACATTCCAATGGAGTTGCTTTTTGTTGATTGTGTCAACTTCCCTCTGGCAGGAGACTACGGTTGATCCAGACCAGAACATTCCGTCATAGAAACAGCTTCTTCCTCTTAGCCGTCAGACTGTTGAATTCATGATCAGCCTTTTTCTTTTTTTATTTATTTATTTTTTTTATTGACGGCGCTTTATTTCGGAGCACTTTCCTAGTTGGTGTGATCCCCACTGACCATGGCAATAAATTTGATTCAGATTCTGACATAATGTTGTGATTGCTCACTTTAGACTTTGAATCATTTGCTCATTGCTGTTAACTTATTGTATTCTCTCTGTGGTAAATGGCGATCAGAAGCAATGCCGGGCTGGAAAGCAGAAGGGCGCCGGGATCATATGCCGCGCAAGGCTGTGTAATCCAACACAAAAGTTCGAGCTGATGTTAAAAGAGAGTTAACCACACACACAGACAAAGTTCAGTGCAGTAGTACAAGCACGTGGCCAGGATGCAAATGAAATGAGCAGGGAGAAGGACAATGGAAAAGTGTCGGTGAAGAATTACAAAATCTAATTTTAATTTCCCTCACAAATATGACTCCATTAAAAAGGTGGACCACTCAAACTATGTACCGACGATAGTGTTCACATGCTATCAAGGATATTGAACTAGGGTGACTGTTTATTTACCCTTCACTTGCGAGCTGCAAAGTTTCGATTGAATTTGAAAGAACCACACCAGGTAGAGGCACATAACAAGACCAGTAAAATGCAAATGCCTCGAGTACGAGTTCAAATGTGTCACTTTGTAATTTTGCTCCGTTTCTTCTCCACTGCGTAATAAGATGGCAATAAAGATATGGAAAGGTGAGCTGTTGTAGATTTACACTTATCCATTTATCGCATTGATCCAGTCTGCCTCTGTATTGATCCGACTCTGGCCATTAATCTTGGTGATATTCTTCACTGTGTAGTGGGCATGAGCAAACCTAGACAAGAAATACAATATTTTGCCAGCAAGCTTATAGTCATCGAATAACCACTCAAGGTGGCTAACAATTACTTTATGGTTTCCATTCTTTATTGAATTAAAAATGATCGTCTCAGAAAGGGCAATGGGAGTGTTGTGTGTCAGGGGCTACACTCTACAACACCTCACTCAGAGTTGGCCTGCAAACACTGACGACTTCCATCTTTATTCCCCCAATATGGCCGCTAAAGGACGTCTAATGCAATGTAATGTAATATATGTTAACTACGACTACTGTGGCTATGATTTGTGTAACAAAGCTTGAATTAATTTGGATTAAGCAAATCCAGGTTGGATGAAGAAATCCCTATTTGAACTGAAATGTAATCTATAAAGTGCATGGGAAAAAAATAGACTCTAATAAAAGCAGTTCACAATCAATTTATGATCACCCCCAAACGCTCATAATCGGTGGAATGTAAAGCCTCACACTATAGTGGTGGACTGAAGAAGCTCTAAAATTGAAGGCATTACGGAACAGCTTAAAAGAGCAGGACAGATCGGGAGGTTACTAAACCATTTACATAAGCTATGTTTCCCTCCCTTTTTGAAGTCAGCTTTTCTTTTGGCAAAATCTGCCTACAGTTTTAATTGAGGATTAATTTGATGTCTTTTCACAGTTAAAAGAATTAACTAGCATCCGAAAAAGGTGCCTCCTAATTAAAAGCTCATGTCCTCAAGAGTGCTGTAATTCCCCCAAGAGTCTGGTCCGGTAATTGGTCATCACTAAAGCCTGCGCTGCCGGGATTACAGCCATGGTGTTCACCCTGGCCGCTACTTAAAGATGTAAAACTATTACATATACAGGAGCCATTTCCTGCCGTCCTCCCCGGGGAATGAGAGGAACGGATGATAGCCACATAATGTCTATTCACGGAGCCTCATAAATAAAGTGCTGCCCCTGAGTGCAAACTCTGTTTATTATAGCCGCCTGAACCTTGTGCCAGCCCTTGGAGTTACTTATGCAGATAAATGCAGCACCATTCATCATCACCACTCTTCATAAATAGCCAATAACTCATCTCTCTCCATGTGGAAGATTGGACCTTGGAAATATGACTTAAGCACAGGAAGCATTCAGTTCATGCAAAACACGAGCAATCATATGGACACGCACACACACACACACACACACACACACACACACACACACACACACACACACACACACACACACACACACACACCTGCTCTTACTCATTACATCTTATTCTACATGTCATTTCCCTGTGCGGCCATCATCTACAAGGTTTGCCATAAAGAATGGAGCTTCTTGGTGGTACGCGCCGGCCAAGAGCCGATGATTGTGTTTTTTTTCTCCCCACTGTTGTGTGCTGGTTTGCAGGGAAGAGGCCACGGAGGTGCAGAAACTGATGAGAAGGGATGATATATGTTGTGCCTGTGTCCCTGCTCTCCTCTGGCCCATTGTCATTAATCACGGCCATTAGGCTCCCCCCTCTACTGCAGCTCGCCTCCTCTGCACCCAGCTACCACTGTCTCCCTTTTGTCTCATATCCATAAAGGGAAGGGCCGTATACTTTCACCTCCCGCTGCAGAAACACAGCTTGGAAGGGTACAACCATGCGTACACCGGAATGAAAGTTATTTATGCTGTTAAACATCTATTTTTTTCCAAATAAAGAGCTGAAAGTGTTCATCACTCTAGCTGTTATCTGACTGACATTGAGTGACATTTATTTATGCATTGATTGTGACATGCTGATAGTGTACATGGCTGATGTGATACCATATGATGCATCCATTTACGGCTTCACTCTGGTTTGTTAAAAGAAGGCAGTGTTTGGTGTTGTGCCTTATTTGAATATGTACTAGTACAGTACATGTTTGTTTTGGGGTGGTCTTGTTCATTTAGTTTGTTTCCCCACCCCAAAAAATGGTTAACAAATCTAATGTTTAACAAAGACAAACATCTTATAAAAAGGAGCAACAATTTTGCATTGTCATGCACAAAAGTACATTGACCTCTTGTCGGGTTGTGTTCCAGTCTCTCCCTTTCACTTCCCCACCACACCTCTACTGTATTATCAGGGGTCTATAACTTGGTCCTCAATAGGCCGGGGTGGTGCAGGTTCTTCATCCAAACAATTTAAACAATGTCTGATTGCTCCTGCATTCAGTTGATGGTCAGTATGGTGCTGCTTGTTTCAACTGACAGCTGGTTCCTTAACATATATGTGCTCGATTGGTTGGAACAAAAACCTGCACCACCCTGGGCCTTAGTGGACAGAGTTGCCCACCCCTGCTGTAAAGAGTCAGTCAGGGAAGTGTGAGAGCTGTACTAGTGAAGCATGTGGACTGTGGTCATGTTTTATTTACAGTAGAATTGAAATATGCAAAAACTACTGGACTTTGCAGTCCGACTGCGCACTGAATTGCTCCATTTCTAGAAGCAGATTTACCGAACCGGGTGAGAAAAAGTTGTGTCCAACTTTGAGCTCAGTTTTTGGTTTCTGCATAGGTGTTAACAGTGTATTAGATCAACCCAGAGTCAAAGTTACTCTGCATGGAGCTCGTGCATGAGGGTATAAAATGGCTTCATCAGTGGAACACAATTCACCAAGGCACCATAGGAAACAATAGCATAGCTCCTACTACTTCTCCTGGTGGAGTTGGAAACACTGATGGCCACATATGCAGAAATGTCAGTAACTGCTGTGCACTCAAGTGACTGAAAGGTACGGTAGGAGTTAGGAGGAGAAGAAATTGTCCCCAGTGTGGGTTTAAAAGTGTGTTTTGGTGCGATTTTACAGTCATGTGATTCAGTGTTGGAGTGTATGCTTTTGTGTGGATATTAATAGTCCTGCAATGGGGAAATTCAATGTCACAGCAGTCAATGTCAACAAAGACAGTGACACATATCAAAGACATCCACAAAGCATCAGCAAAATAAATAAATAAAATAATGAAGTGATATGCTCAGGTCTGTGATTTTGAGGGATGTGCGGGTGTGCATGAGAGCAGGTGTTTTCACTCATGAATGCCAATTTTATTTGATTTTGTGACCCCATATTGGAGAACATGGGGAACAGAGCTTTTTTTTTTTTCATCAGATGTCTACCGGAAGTACAAGCCCTTTCAAAGTAAAGGTCATGTTTCACAGTATAGTGCGTCATGATTTAGGCCTGATGTAAATACCATACCAGGTCTCCTGGTCTGATGTAAACAAAAGAAACATCTTGGTTGGTATTAAGTCTCTGCCAAGACGTCACCGGCTTAATCCTAATAGAAGTCTGTTATCGGGCCGGGCTGTTCCCCCTCCACCCTGTCGGGGCCCCCATCCTCCTTATCCATGGCATCAAACCCAGGCGGTCTGATAACATAACGTGTGAGAAGAGAAATCGTGTGTGAAAGCAATTCATATCACTTTTTCGAGGTCTTTGGATGTTTAATTTGCATAACTGGAGAAAATGGTATTAGATGGGCATATTGATCGAATTTCATCCCGAGTGCTGTTAATGACGCTATCATAAAAGTGTCTTCTCTCCATTATTGCTTCAGATTGGAGCTCCCTCAAGGCGCAGAGGTTGTCATTGTCGTGTTGCTAATTTCTCATGTGATTATTGGGTCACCAGAGATAAAGCGTATTTGTATTTTTACTATCGCTTCGTCAGATTCCTGCGACTTGAGAGGATTAGCTGTATCTCCGCTTTGTTCTTTGATAGTGGATGAATGCATCACAGAGATGAGCCGCCGTGAATGTTTAACATCAGGGTTAGCATGGTGATTTATGCCCCGGCTTTAACAGTATTACATGTTTAACAACACAGAACCAGAGATGGAGCACGGCCTTCCTCTCAAGTAGATTAGGAACATGTGTCATGCACACATCCTTTGTGTATTTACATATCATGCAGTCTGTATGGAATTATGGGATGCTTTCACTCTGTCTGGCCATGCAGTTTCCGGGACGACTAAACAAGGTATTCCACCATGTATCCGGGTCGGCACAATGGATTCCTCGAGCCTGATTCATCTACATGAACAGTAATCACTGTTGTAGATGCGCCTCGTCTTTAATGCCAGGGTGCTGTTGAGCAAACATCTCTTTAAAACACAGTAAATAGGTGGTCTGCACTGGAAGAATGTCGGAGAGCATTCATTACCGCTCTGCCCTCGTTTTTTTTCTCTCCACAGCAGCACAAAGCAGCGCATAATGTGCAATCTGATAAGTGTTCTCCCGCACGCGCCAGGTACCCCCCACTCTCAGCCCTATACATCAGCGTCCAGCTCAGCTGGGGGTTGCAAGGGGGTGATCTGTGGGATTGGTGTGGCTGAAGTTGATGAATAGGCCTGCGAGGGTGAGAAACTCCAGGGCCAAGCTGCAGGTCCGTCCCAGTGGCATGTGATGCTGATTGGCTTTGTCCTGTGCGGCCGCACTGGAGAAGCGGACATTAAGATTAAGTGATGCTGTCGTGTCGGGGAGCAGCGCACTGCATCATCCCGGGGAGGAGACAGCTGCGGTGGTTAATCCTTCATCACCAGGGGAGCATTGCCACAGCACAGATATACCGCCAAAGATAACCCACCATAACTTCTGCTAAAGATCAGAAACTTTGCGTCCATCTGTCCTCAATCCACACTTCAGGAAGAGGGACGAGCAGAAGCCTGACAGTCAACAGCAGGCAAACAAATGAAGCAAACTGCTCCGGTGATGGGTCATCACTCTCTCGCTAACTGTAAGTAAAACTGCTCGTCGTGCAGGACGGACTGTAGCTTCAGTGGAAGAGAAGTCGAGGAAACAAGGGCAAACAAACAGAAACCCATTTACACGGCTTCTGCAATCACTCTGGTGTCACTGGCTAACGGACTGAAGTGTACTTTATCACACATTCTGGGTCGTGAGAATTCCCAGCGGATGGAAAATCTAGTTTAAACAGAGAAAAAAAAAGGCACTCAGAGGCCGGCTAAAGTGGTCTGTATTTATGTGTCTGCACATGGCGTCAGCATATTTTAAATTGCTGGCTTTGCATGTTTGTTGTTGGTTTGATGTAGCTGTCGCCATGTGATGGATGAACATCATCATGTAAGGAGTAGAAGGAGAACACAGAGAGAAAGTCGACATGTTTTATTGCCGCCCTGGTCTGAGAAGACATCACAAAAGGATCAGGCTCTTTCTCCCCCATTGCGCTGCATCAGGAGCGATCCTGCGTGAACTTCAACATTGACTTTTTCCCGACACTTTTTGAATATGGTAATTTCCCAGCGAGAGCCTGTGGGATCCTGTGGGAGGGTGCATTTGCTACGGCGGAGGCATACCTGCGGAGAGCACTGCTGACAGTGACATATTAGTTACGGTGTCTCTTGGAATCTGATCACTTCAAATTTGCCACCTTGTTAAGTTTTGATTTATGTGATACCATTTCGCTAGAGTAATTGGCCTGGCCTGTTGTAGAAAATAATCAGGCGGCGCGCAGGAACAAATGCAGGGCCGTGCTAATGAGGCGAGCCCTGAGCTGAAGCCACTGACAGTTATTAATGATTGTTATGATACGCAGACCAGTCCGGATTGAACACAGTTGCTGGGAAAAAGAAAGTGGCATTTGTAGAGAAATACGGAATATTGGGACGTGCTCATGAAGCAGGAGAAACGATGGTGGCCACTGTCAAGGCAGTGTGTAATGATGCAGCAGCCACCATGTCAGCTGCGTGGCAAGGCTGAGCGCCCTGGCAGGTAATGGATGGCAGCGCGCTAAAATACACTCAGCACTGACACAGTTGTACAGATTGATGAATTAATTGGGTCTTTCTCGGGAGAAAAGGGGAACCACAGCTGCATATGCTCCGCTTGTTACTTTGGAAAGTCAGCTGACCCTGAAAGCAAAGTCCCACGCCGGGAGTTGGATTTCTCATTTGACGCGGACGAGTCAAGGCCAGGTGTATACATCATTTTATTCGCAGAATTACTGTCATTGCACAGTTCAAACAAAATATTTCACAAAACTATGAACCTTGCTGAGTTGAGATGACCTGCTTGTAAGCTTTTAAATAGCAAGCAGTATAGAAATGCCATGCATAAATGCGCAGAATCTTCCTCTAGGAAGAGTCATTTTTTTGGGAAAACAAAAGGCTTGTGAACAAGAAGTCAAGAATTGTGATCTGACAATGAGCTTATTACCTGTCTATATCACAATGATGTGAATTGAACTTACTCCAAATAATCAGACTTTCATCACAGTTGTCTCTGTCCTTTCTTTGGATTCAACAAAAAGCTCCATGTAGGCTCAGCACATTAATCTGCCTCAAGTTTGCTTGTCCCCCTTTTGCTGACATGACATATGCTGGGTGCACATGCATGGTCTGAGCACATTGTGACATTAATTTTGCTTTCTCCAAGATTGTCTTTTTCTGATGTCTGTGGAGAAAGAACAGTTAAAAGTTACCTACGACCTATGCTCTAAACCTAGTGAGGACAGGCCAAAATATCGTCAAAAAACAAATTGTCCTCACAAGACGGTGGCTTGTCAAGACTTGGTACTCACATGTATGGGAAAACATGCCCACACACACACACACAGATGTTTATTTTTAATAACAAGCTGAACACTTCAGAGGACTGAGCGGTCGGAAGATTGAAATCATCATTCCCCTGACTGGTCACAGGTCTGGCCAGTTAAAGAGGTGAACACATAGTTGTCATTTACTCACCGTGCTGCAACACGCCGCTGTCAAACCTCCTGGACCTTCTTACTTAGCGGTGACTCCGGCCCAACCCTTATGGAAGTTCTCACAGCTGCCGGGTGTCAGTGTGGTGTAACTTCAACAAGAGTAGATTGGCTACAAAAGTCCCCCGCCCCACCCTCCCTACCCCATTCGTCTCCCATCACACTGCTGCATCGGGACCGACTAGCGACTGCATCGCTCGGCCCACAGAGAGTCCCCGCTCCATCACTGTGAATTAAAGCAGAGACTATGATAGTGGTGCTGCTTTTGGTGCCACTGAGCATTACCCCGCCACTGAGGCTGAGAGGCTTTGTCAGCTATTATTTCAATACATGGGTTTATGGTGTCCTGTCTATCCGACTCTTTCTGAATTCCCACCTATTCTCTGAGAAGTATATCCACGATACTTCTGTGGTTGGTAGTTAAAACACACTTTTGTCGCTGTGAGTCACAATTCACTCTGGTTTGGATTGTCAAGACTGTATTAACAATCGTCTCACATAAGCATGAAAGAACTATTGAAGAATTGTTTTTTTTTTTTTTTTGCTCCAGTGGGATCGTATAACAATTTTAAAATCCTGGTGATGGACATTGTGGGACATTTAACTATGTCATTTGATGTCTTTATTTGTATGAGCTAGTGTCACTGTGCTCATCAAAATGGCAGTCAACATCAAGGAAAAAAACAAAAATGCAATTACTCTTCAACCTTGGACCTCTAACTTGACCCTGATCGCTGGAGTTAGAGCGCCATTTGGTCCTTGCTCTTGCCAGTGGTCTCGTCCAAAGTTCTGCATGCTAGCAAACAAGTCATTGTGAAAATTGTTTTGTTTACACACGTAGTGTCGGTTCTGAGATGGTGGGGAAATGGAGCAAAATGGAAGTCAGGATCAACCATGATTTTTCAGCTGTGATTTGCCTCCCACAAAGCAGTCCAACGTCGAAAGCATTACCAACCACTCCACCGCCTCTCTCTCTCGATGCCAGCTCAGTCCCCCTCCCTTCAGTCCTCACCCTGCTACCTTGTTACACTCATCAAAAGAGACAGGTGAGTTAGTGGGCGCTCAACTTCAAACCGTCGTAATTGTTTTTCATACGGAATGAGAGGCGTTGAGCCGACATGGATTGTGGAGGAACAACAGAGCTGATTAGTGAAGGTTAGATTTGCTTGCTGGACCATTTTGACACCTGTCTCCCTGCTTTCCCTGCACACTGGACCTGATCCCTCTGTACTGTCAGTCACGCCGTGGGACAGAGCACCAGGAGTGAGTGTGAGATAATGCTTAGAATTAACAATCGACATGACTTCCCTCCTCGTCTTGATAGTCTCGATGACAACACTATTACGCTGAACTTGCCATTATTAGTCATTACGGAGAAAAATGAAAAAAAAAGCAGTGTCTCTCGCTGAATGTTATAACAGTTTAGTAACAGTTGAGCTGTGTTTTGACAGACGTATGAAGTGTGTTTAATGGAGTCCTTGTGTTCCTGGGACTCCATGCACAGTATCTAAAACATGCATCCCATCTGGCTGCATCTTGTTTACAGAACTCAGTGGCAGCTCGAGGTTATTATTCATGTTTGTCTTAATTACCCCGCCCCCTCCCCAAAAGTGCATTTGACCTTTTTTTTCTGGATCCTTTCGAACAATTAATCATGCAAAGATCAACGCCAGTCAGAAAGGAGTCCCGGCTTTGCATTGAGCTACATTGCATGACTCCAGATCGGGATGGGGATACGGAGGGGGAAAAGTGAGGTCGCAGCTAAAGCACAATTCTGGTTTAGATGTTTGGTATTTTTGGGGTATTCTTCTTACTTTCTTTTGTCTGTATGATTTAGTTTTTATTAGTAACACTGACTGACTGACTGTCCCTCAAATGGAATAAATATTGTCATAAATATTCATAAGAAGAAGAAAAAAAAGAACTGCTCTTCTCTCTGTCTTCTCTGCTCTTTTTTGATCCCTCCGACCAAATTAGAATATTCATTCATGAATAATAGATATTGAAAGATATACCTTGTTATAAATGTTCAAGATATTCACCGCTTAAAAAGATCTCCCATTACTTGTGATTTATACTGAGGTTATTTAAATGAAATGAAATAATACATAACCAAATAACTATAAATATTTTAAGCATATAGTGTCATGGCACAATGACACTATCCCCTAATTTATGATATTTAACTCACAAAATTCAGGTTTTATTTAAGATTGTTTTTGTACTTGCGTTTGACTTGACAGACCCTGGTGTTTGTCACAGGAAAGTATGTGGCAGGAAATTTAACTGCCCACCCCTGTTCTAGATGGTCCACACTGATTGATTTTTTAAAAATGAAAAAATAAATATAAAAATAAATAACGCTCTTGGGATGAGTAAGCTAAGGTTTTGGGGTTGTGTCCTCTCAGAGAGATTCAAAGTCACAAAAGGTGCAGGTGCAGGTAAGGATGACTTCTATATTTCCTGTATTGCCAGTCGCTTGTGCGTCCTTCCTAGTCTCACACCCTCTTCATGTCTGGCCACCCTCACGTCCTTTCACTAGGGCTGCTACTCTGTCACAGATCGCACCAGCCAGTCATTTCTTCCCGGTCCACTCTGCCTCAGCTCTCATGTTCCTTCTTATGGTTGTCAAACTATCAGGTCTAAAAACGCCAGTACTTCAATTACAAGGGAATACTTTGCTCCCCGCTGGAGTTCCTGGGAAATGAAAACTAGCATGAATTAAAGAGTCATGTGGCTCTGGAACTATACATAAATATGGGGGCAACACAGATGGTTGAGTGCTCGGTCTGTGACTGAGAGGAGGCTGGTTCGATTCCAGCTACTGACATGTTTGTACTGTTGTGTACACTTCACCTGATTCGCTGCTGATGGTTCAGGTGCAGCTAAATAAGGGCTTCAGAATCGGGACGGGTTCACACTGACTAGTAAATTTGACTGCTGCGGGTTGATAGGTGGTGGAATTCCATTGCGGTGCAATGTCCTATATCAGAGTTTTAAGCACACACATATTTGGTTGTTTTACAAGTTTATGGTACCATAAAAAATGTAATTCACAGACCTGTGTTCCTTCACGTTACTGGCTGCTGTTTGCTCAAAAGATTAACAAGCTCTGACATTGTTGAGACAAATCGTTCCTTCTCGAAGTACTGTTCCTGGTTGCCTGCCATATGGCCTGGAGCTGAGTCCCTCCAAATGTTAATCTGACAGGTAAATGAGAGTAGGTGTGTGTGTGGTCTAGCTGTTGACAAGGGACAGTTAAGTCCTGTGGGCTTGGATGTCCTCGCCAGAGAGTCGATACCATTTACTTCACAGTCATCACCCAGACATATTTCCAGATACATTTTGAATCGGAGTGAAGGGGCTTTTTACCATTTTTATCTCCCAACAAGACAAACAGTACTCGGAAATGAGCTGGCTGAAAATTGATTATGAACTGATGACCTGAGAAGGCATTGGAACTGATCGTTCCTTCCAGGAGAAAGCATATCGTTTATCATCGGGGCAAAGGAGGCAGTTGTTGAAAGCTGCTTCACCCAGTGCAACGCGCTGATATGGAACTGTCCTCGCTGCTCCTTCTCACTTTCGGTCAGTTAAACAGATGAAGAATTGTAGGAGGGAGATTAAACAGTAACTGAGCGTGCCAGGGCACAATGTGAATGGGCCCTGACAGACATTTTATCAGTAAACCAATTAACATGATTTATGGTCGGGGGTAACCATGAGACTTGCCCATCAATACAAAAGACCTTGCTGAGCAGTTCCTCTAAAGCGAGATGTTATCAGACGACTGGATTCCGCTTTGCTAGCAGAGAGTCAGCATACATTTGTAAATGCACTAACTGTGCAAGACAACCCCCCCTCATTCCCCCAAAGGGCCACGAGTTCAAAGCCCCGCTAGATGAGTTGAAGAGTGGGGCATGAACTCTTGACCCCCTTTACGTAACAAGGGAAAACCTAGTCCTATCAGACTTCTCCCACCCAGGTGCTTGTCTGCTTTGTCCAACTCAGGAGATGACGCTAAATGGAATTCTTAGCGAATCAGTATTCCAGGAATAAAGATCACAATCCCTGTGAGAATCTAACAACACATTCAGTAAGACGAATCAAATCTCATGGCTCTTATCAGTCAAACATGGTTCAGAGGCTTGACGTGCTCTATTTGCTCAACACGTATTCGTCCTGTTTCTCTGTGGAATTTTGGCCTTCCTTGTGATTTAGCACGCCACGTTTACTCAGGTAAGATTTATTATTTCCCAAAATAGTGATAATTGGTAGCTGTCTTTTGCTAGAGTTACACCAAGGGGTCAGCGTGAATGCTGAGCACTGGTGAGACACAAAGCGAAATCATACCATCACAGTTCAGCAGAATGTGACCTAAATGTCATCTATCACTTCACCATGTGGTGGAAGATTGATTTGATTTGTTTGACGGCATTTTATTATAAAGGGCTCCAATTGTGTTTTTGTCCAGATCATCCACAATCTACAGCGTGAGCTCCAATTGGTGAGATCCTGCAATAATCAGAAGATGGTTTCTGCTCACTCTGAGCTCTTAATCTTGAATATCTTATTATGCTATTTCATTTTATTAGTCACAGTAAGGTATTTTTACCAGTATTCAGGACACGTTTTGAAATGAGGAATGTTGCTTTGAAAGTAAAACTCAGTCAAGCGTATGACAGTCATGCGCTCTTTGCTACGCAGAAGGACCACTCACATATTCAGGTGTGTAATTCCATTATTCAGAGTCACTGTGACCAGAGACATGGCGGCACGGATTTGGTGTGAGAGCTCTGACTGACTTACACTACACCGAACTTCAAAAATACCACCGCGTTTGGTAAGAATTTCCCCTCAGCAAGTTATCTGAATCTGCTGATGTGACTTACACAAGCTTGTGATACTGCGCTACACTTGTGCCTGTCTACACCATTTCCTGTCTTACCACAGTTGAAAAGAACACATCGAGATCAATTCTTCACTCATAGACATGATTGTCAACGCTGGTCTGTTTCTGTGTGTCGCAGCTATCGACAAGAGTCCAGCATGTATACCCAGCGCAGTCAGCTGAGCTAGACTGCCCCCTCATCATAGCCAGTGTCTGTGGCAGAAGTAAAATAAAAACCTTCTTTGTTCTCAGAATAATAATTTCTCATTATTTCCCATCATAACTGAGTTGGCATTTGAATTGTGAAATTGCTTCCTTATGATGGTGAAATCCCTCCAGTGCTTTTTGGCACAGCAGATTAACAAACTCCACTGTGTTCTTTATGCTTATTCATTTGCAGATAGGCTGCACAATCCAGTGAACTTCAGTAGTTCACTATGATGTTTTTTGCATTTTTCTGTTGCTTAGAAAAGTGCTTCACTACAGCACTGTCGGGTTTTGACTTTGTTCTTTGGGCTTATTTACAGCATGTATTGTTAATTTGCGTTGATTGAATCAGAGTATTGTAAATATTGTAACCAGTTGTATATCATGTGTCCTAAAAGTCACACATAACATAACGCATTATAAAGAGAAATCACTATTGTGATCAAATTCTTTAGTTTCACGTAGAATAATAACACATCAGTCATTTTTATTTCACCGCACTGTGCCTTTTACTGCTCAGATGTCTAACCCCTACCAACTAACTGGCAAAAGACATATTGCATGTGTGAAAGGTGAATTCTGGTGCAGATATGTGACAGAAAACACAGTGTGAAAGGGAGCAACAGCATCTTTCCTTAAACCAAGCTGTCACTCATTGGTGGCTCACTGATGCTTCCATGCGCAGTACATTCCGTCGCCTTCCGCGTCAGCTGCAGCCAATGGCTGCATCTTGCTGCAGTTGGTACAGAATCCTTGCCAGTCTTTCATTATGCTTAACCTCTGACCTCAACCTCCTGCCATGGCCTTATAGTTGCAGAGCCCCTTTGAAGAGTAAAGCACTTTCTAGCATGCAACAACTTTAGGACTGACCAGGAATTCTAAATGGAAACTGCACTCTGTTAAAAAAAATCAGCTACAAGTCACATTGTGACTCCCCCGTGAGACTGTGTTGAAAAGAGACAGAGGTCGGGGTTAGCTAATGGGTGGGATTGCGCTATAGGCATTTCGATGCGCTCATCACTGAATTACTTAGGTTGTCAGTTGTTCTCCTCCTTCTGCGGGTGCCATCAAGAAGTGAGCGTCTACCCACGGCGTACCTTCCCCGACCTCCATCTTTTTTCAACACAGTCTCACGGTGAAGAGTCACAATGTGACTTGGAGCAGTTCTGCCCAAACATCAACTTCCAAGGAGTGAGACAGCGTAGTCTTGTAGTGTTGTCTGGCCTTCTGCTTCTCCCGTAACGGGCAGTGGCTGTTGTTTGCCAACAGCATTCTTGGCTTCTGACGGCATAGTGTTGGCCAAACACAAATGTCTACCTATCCTGTGGATTTAGGACTCAAGAATACTGAACTACAGCAAGACCATTACAGTAACAGGCAGTATGAGTTAACTTGACCAGCACGTAGCAATAGCACATATCGAGCAGGCAAGGCAACATGGCAGCATCTTCTTGTCGCCCTACGTTTTCCCCAACATATTATGTCATAATAATGGGACACACATCGACAGACACGCTTACCTCACTAGTTTTCATGACGTCAGTTTAGTCAGAATTGATCAGAATGATTTAACGGCTATTTATTTGGGCTTCAATTAAGATAATGGAGCGCTATAAAGAGAGATTGCATATATTAGTTTTATTTTCACTGGGCCACGTTAAACCAATGTTTAAGCGGCAGGGTTTACGTGCCTAACAGATAAATCATCCAGCGGTCATCGTAACTATCCTGAGGTTCACATGTGTGAGCTCGCTGCTTCTTCAGTTGACGGTGTATGTTGCGAGGCGGCAATCCAGAGCTTCTTTTTGCTGGTGGAGATCAGTGTGATGAAGTGCTCACAATTACTCCCGGCTGGATGACTGTGTGACTAATGTTTGTGCAACTCTTAAAGGAGCTGCAGGAGCACTGCGGCATCAATCAGCGTGTTTACAATTTCATATCTAATATGCTGGAAGATGGAGAGCCACATTTACAGTTCAGTAACCTTTATGACGACAAGCCCTCATCAGTTCTCTTTGCAACCCTTCTAAATAAAACAGGCGCACAGAGTGTCCCGGGTTGTGATTTAGCCGAGGGCGTTCCACTCCCATTCCTGTTTTATTAGAGCTTTTAATTTTTATTGAAGGACGATGCAAAGTAAATGGTTTCTCGTCGGCGGGGGATTAAACGATCTTATAGATGTGGTAAAAACACGAGGCCGCTGGGGACACAGGCTGAAAATGAGCTTTTTACAGCAAACTGCCTTTAAATAATGTTAGTGCAGCAGCACAGACATGAGCGGCAAGAGGGACGTGTTTCTCTGCAGACACATGTAAATCAATTAGTATTGATCTGAGCAGGGAGCATTCATTGATTAAACTATTAGATAACAGCAGCTTCTTTGGAATAGGAAAAAAAAGGTTTGATCCCGCTTAATGCTGACAGACATTGACATCCTCTCTTCCTGTTTGATGGTATACATATCCTTTCTGGCATGACATTATTGAGCTGAGCAGATTTTTGCTGAATATTAAAGTCTTTACTTTGTTTGGTTGAGGCTTCGCACGCAGACTTCAGCTTATTCCTCTTTTTAATTTCTTTTTTTCTCCCTATCTAACTCAGAATTTAAGTAAAATAATACAATCAGAAATACACAACAAAATAGGTTTAGAGGGAAATAATATTTAATCAAATTGATCAAATATAGTCCAAATCATTACTTAGCACTTTGATTCCACATGCCAAACTTTGGAAATAAAATGTACAAAATGTAAATATGAAATTCAATTTAAATATAAATGTTTATCTTCTTATTTACTGTCATATTCATTTCCAATTGATGGCTCTCTGATCATTCCAAACACAGAGACTCATGGGAGAACTCAGTAGTCTCAGGCTTATAGTGATGCCTTTGGACAGTTAACAAGATGAGGCTTGGTGGTCACTTGCTAATGTTTATCAGTTATCTGCAATTGCTGGCGGCTGGGTGCTGGTCAGTAGACGGCAACAGTAAAAGATCTGATACACGGTCTCATTCATAACTTATGGTCAAGTGGATCAATAGGTCCGACTCTGTTCCATGGTGATGTGTTGCACATGTTGCAGTTATGTCAAAACGGTGCCAGTGTGTTTAAATCAGTGGGGCATGCTTTGGCTTAAAAAATAGAATGAAAAACACACCACTGCCAACCGTTTCTATCCCGTGCAACGCCCAGTGGTCAACCACTTGGTGCCTTAGAGTCCATAGTAACACCACACTGGAGGGCTGTAGACGAACCCAGGTGTTTGTCAGTTGCTCACAACCCGCCGCATCATAGCCATTTGAAATAGCCATCCTCAGCCAAGATGATCGACGCTGTGGGCCACCACCGAAGAGGTGGCACATCTGTGCTCTCAGTGGACACCACCAGTGCAGTCAAACATGAGGTAAGTGGGAAGAACGCTGTCCACAGGTGGGGATCACCTTTCCACATCAATAGCTGATGTTTTTGTGTCAGTCTAAAAATAGATTTTGATAAATGAGTGCACAAGGATTGCTTACGCTGTGAGGCATATGCAGTAGTGGATCACATTGTACATTGTAAGAATTGTGTCACCAATGGCTACTTGCTAGTCATATATTGTGTTTCGAGTATTTTCTAATTTAAATGAAAGAAATGCTTACCGTCAATAAGAACAACAAATAGTTCACATATATTTAGGCAATGCAGTTCAAGGAGAATTTTTGAAATTCAGGGTCAGATTGGAGTGCACATTGAATGTATAGAATAAATGTTTATAAAAAGGGAATTATCAAGTGTTAATATTAACTCAAGTGTGCAACAACAATGACCTATGACTGACCAATGCCCTGACTGGAGAGCCAAAAGCCCAACAGTTTCATGTTTGTTCAGAAGTCTCTGTGATCTGATCTCTTCCTGCTGTTTCAGAGGACCAGTAAAGCATAGCTTTCAATTCCCCCTGCTCTGGTGTTTTCACTCAGGAATAGGAGTGATGAGCAGACGCTTTCTGACTCGATCCTTGAGCAAAGGGCTGTGCTGACAGGGATTATTATTTATTTGTCATGGTGGATGTAATAAGCTGTAGATACAGGATGGAGGCCCCGTGATTTATTGCTCTGTCGACCGCCACTAGCGGGATGGGCGCTCTAGCGTGCAGGATGAATACCGCACTGTCAGTTCTGTCCATCCGTCACCGTCACCTCTACCCTCCGACGCTTGTCTCTCACACCCTCCCCCTTCTGTGCTGACATACATAAACAATCTTTTATTGTCCCTTCTGTTCTGCGAATACCTTCTTCCAGTAGTCAAGCCATGCAAACACAAGACATTAATTTATCAATGATTTTAGGGATTCCACATAACATATCAACTTGTCAAATCCTTGTGTTACCCTACATGATTTAAATGACCATAGAAAATTTGTGTTTTCCAGTGGCCTGTTGTTGTTGAGCATGTGAGTCACAGGGAGAAACCTCCTGATTCTGCTTGGGTTTTTTTTTTTGGCAATGTGCGATTTGTCAGTACAGTACAGTCAAACAGAGGGCACAAGACCACAGGCCACAGAGTCCAGATGCTGACGTGACGTGATCATGATGGGAATATATCTGCGTAAACAATTCATTGCCAATTCACCCTAAGATGCCTGGCTGTGTAAATTTAAATATAAACAACCTTTCATTCTTGAAAAAAGACTCATCAATATGCAAATATCAATTGAGCATGATCTAATAATGATTGGTATTAAAGAGTTTTTCATTGTTTGGAAATTTATATAAATGCCACATTTATAAAATGTCACAAAATCCCCCAAGCTGTAAATCACATTTTCAGGCTCAGAGCTTGGAGCCGGGAGCGGGTCACATCCACAAAGACTGAGTTGTTAATGACCACAGCTGTGCTGAGGCCTCTGCGTTCTCCCAACATTTGCTGGCTCCCGTGAAGCAGAATTCACCCTTCCGTTGGACATGTAATCTGGTTAAAAGCCGTCATGGTTTCAGGATTACGGTATTGAAACTGCACTTAATTGGATAAACAAATTTTCGTTTTATGCCATAAACATGCGACGGCGGGATCCGTTTGGATATTGTTTGCACAGCAGGCGGATAAGTGGAAGTGACTCCGTAAACAGCGGCCCCCACTCGAGGCTGCCTGTGAAAAGCGGGCTGAGGTGTGAGGCATCAGGGAAAACACTTAGCCCACATATCAGCACTGGGACATGTGCTTGGCGAGAAGGGGCGAGCGTGTTGGTGACAGCTCTTAATTAATATGAGGAATTGCCTTTGTGTCCAGGTAAATGACTTGAGCAGGAGCTGCTTTGTTGTCTAAGAGCCCACACAGCAGCGTGCGTGCGTGTGTGTGTGAGTGTGTGTTTGTGAGAGAGAGAGAAGTCTGCAAATAACATCACACGCCTTCGTGGGAATCACCAGCAAACCCAATCCTCCATCCTCATTGAGTTTCCTCTGCCTCTTCCCAAGCCTTCACTTCTTCTTCTTCTTCACCAACTATGGATTGGTGTTTGTTCCCAGGCTTTAACCACTAACACTTCTGTTAAGAGCAATCAGCTGTGGGAGCCGGGACGGGGGCAGCCAAGTGAGAATACTCATTTAGAGGTTGAGGATAGTCTTGACAGGGCCCATTTATAACATGATCATTGTGGAATGCCCCGGCTATTAATAACTCTCCGTCACCGGCTAATTAGTGCTCCCTGATGTCAACGAACACTAATCATTTCGATTTTCTACTGCAAAGATCATTGTTGTCATTCACACTGCAGTTGGGGTCTTTTGGTATTCGAGCCATGTGGAAAGACCCAGGAAAGCAACAAACAAACAAGGTGAACAGAAGTGTAGTTATGAAGTCAACATAAGGGGAAAATTCATCTCTTGTGTCACACAAATCGCTATCAAAAATTTGTACTTTCATGTAGTGTGAAAGGCAACATAAAAGAAAGTTCCCAAGTGATCGAGAGATGAATTCAGCTGGCATCACCAGCAGAAATAACACCAACGTACTTTACTCAGTTGTGTTAGTCAAATTGTGTTAATCTTGCAAGCCTGGCTTTGAGTATTGTAAGAAATTACCCTAATAAGTGCATAGTATGTGAACTTGATTTGGATCTGTCATTTGCATTGGTGTGGTCCACTTTGATTCTAACAATGAAGCCGATTGAAATGTGGAGTACTTAGTGCTTCCATGAGGTCTGGAGAGGCAACAAGAGAGAGCAGCTTCCTATCAGTATCTGAATTCCAGGGACACTGGAATTTCCCGGCAGTATGTACTTTCAGAGCGGTCCGAATATCATTGCTTTAGTGCTGAACACCACCACAATATATTGGTCAACTTCACAGCAGAATGCATTATTCGTCTTTTGGCCAATGAATGACTGGAAGAACCCTCACCCTCAATTGCCTATATTTTTAATCTCAAGTAGCAGCTGATTTGCAGGCGATCGAGCCTTGATCAGTGATATGTTTTCCCTCTCTGATGGCTTTTGATGGATTAAGAAAAGACCCATTAAGGTGCAGCATAAGCTGAGCCTTCTTTCTGCCTCCTTTCTCTCTCCTCGGTGGGGCCGAGCAAAAGTGGTCCAGAGAAATGAGGTTCAGCATTAGTGTTTTCTTTTTTTGCTAGCCTGTGCAATAGAAAACACGGCACGTCAGGGGCCTCCGTCAGCAGATCGGGGAGATGCAGATGGGAGGTGAAAAAGCTCCCCAGTGGCAGTCGGGCCCTGCTCGGATGTGATTGCGGCCGCCAGGATGAAGTCAGCACTGACAAAGTGCACCTATTGATGGATGGACAAAGCCGGGAACTGGATGTGAAAATGGATGGGGCCGTGGTGAGAACTTAACACCGACAAACAAAATGAAAGACGGAGAGGAATTACCTGCTAAAGCATTCTGGCAATACAAATCCCAGAACAATTTACTTAGTGCTAAGTGAGCACCTTTTGCATCGTTACAAGTCTGCTTGAGCAGCTTTTCTTCCCCTTTAACACTGCCCATTGATTTAGTCTGGCTCATGCTATATCTCAAAAAAAAAAAAGATTCTATTTCCAAACGTCACCCCTGTAAATATGTAAACTACCCGATTGATTGACTAGGTATTATACAATCTTATGTGAAGATAGACAGACATTTTTAGATCTTACTGTGCATATAATGCATATTTAAAACTTTGATGCTCAACCTTTGATCTTTGAATAGTTTGAACAGGGCGATTTGGATCCACATTATCCAGCTCAACTAATACGCTTTGAAAGTGGTACTGAACCCTTGAGAAGTACTCTGTAAAATACTTAATAATTCAGTCAAATTATGTGCAAGAACAGCAGTCTTTACCTCACAGCTCAAATGCTCAATTGTGATGAGTCAGGTTCATGCTACAGTCATGCATACCTTTGAGTCATGCCAGTTTGACTCAGATCAGATGCCACTTCAGAACGTGCCCCAGAGAAGTGTCTCAAGAGCCTCATCAGCCTACCACCTTACTTGGCACCATGATAAAGCGTATGATAGTATCAAGCTCTCTTTACTCCAAGTGACATGAAACAAAATATCCACTGCCACACGCTGTCACTCCCAAGGTGTAAAATAGCTACCATTTTCAAATGTTTTACATGACAGATTGAACACATTTTGGCTTTCAACTGTCCCACGTGTTCCACCTTCAGCAGCACACCCTGACTGGGCTGTGTGTCAGTTCAAGAAGATGAGGGCCAGTGCTCATGTCGCTCAGCACATTGCGATGTGCCTGTTAGTATAAATAGTGCCTCATATGACTGCGCACCTCAAGGTCCATACACACAGACAGCGATGTGAATAAACGGCATGAAATTGTGAAAAATTCAGATCCAAATATTGTAGTCTTTGCACATCGAGGACGACACAATTAAATACATAATATTTGTGATGCACAAGTCACAGCGTATAATACGCTGATGTGCTATCGTCACAAGAGAATTTGGAAAAATCGGCCTCGGTCTGAAAAAAAGAAATGTTGCTTAGCGAAATGACATTGCTGATGTGCAAACTTGCATCAAAAAACAGCAGCTGTGGCAGAAAATAACGTGCAAAATATTTGCTTGAAAAAAACGCATAGATGTGCAAGGACCTTCAGCCATGGTGAAACTGCACCGTCAGTAATGAGGGATCAACACAAGTGCTATACATACCAAGTGACTTCTTCATAATATAGAAGTAGTGAGGAGGCTGCAAACCATCCATGTACTGATATTAAGAAAGTCCCATGTAACATTTTAGGCTGCTCCTTTCCATGTAGCCAGATCCCGCTCTGCATCAACATGCAAAGGTGAAGGCTGAAGGCTTTGGCTTCAACATAGGATGCAAAAGTCCACTTTTCCAATGTCAATATATTGTGCCATGGGGATATCCAGGTTGTCAAAACTAGCGTATAAGCTTCCACTTGGGCTGTGATATGAGTGTGACACAGCATTTACTATCCTGTTAAAACCTAGAACTGAGGTTACGGTTAGAGTGGTCCGCCATAACTTCATGTCCACTGTTAGACCAACCCGGAAAGAAGTCTGGCGTCCGAAGTCATCTTTGGCACGGACAGAGAAGTAAGGTGATCAAGTGCTAAACATGTGTTCAGGATTGTGACTGAAGGCTGAATGAACGCAGGGTCACTCCTCAACAAAGAAGTTGCCATCTCCAAAGTCACAACTGGGGCTCAGTTGTCAGGAAAAGCACAGTCTAATTGTGACTTTTTCTGAGTTGCTTTCTTCCCAAACAACTTGCATTACCAACAGGTAATGCACCTGGAAACACGAGTGCAACAACCTTGCAGACTGCTGACTCTGAGACCAGTGTGCAGACCAGGCCAGCTGTCAAGAGATGAACTCTCATTAGCGGTGCACTACAACTACATTAAATGTCAATGTTACTGCTGGATGGGACCTGCGAGATTAAGACTAATGCTGTTGGCCTCAAGAACTCCGATTACAACTCTTCTCATTAATCACAGTCCCAGAGATGGAAGCAATTTAAAGGGCCCAGCCTCCGTGAGCACAGGCCAGGGCGGCACCCGACTCAGACGTGGGGCCGCACGCATCCGTTCTCTGACCGGCCCTTCATTACAGACGCCAAGGACATGTGAGAGCCACTCACCTTCTCAACCTTAGTTCTATTTACAGCTGCAATCTACTCGTCTTGAAGGATTAGCAGCACACAGGCGGTCAAAACTCCTGCACCTCCCTAAACACGCTGTGAAATTGTATTCTGATATCCATATATTCTACATGCACAAGTACATTTACACACATTTTCAAACATCACTGACTGAGTTACTTTTTCAAATTGAGGCTCTGCAGGGAGGGGATTTTGGCTTCCTCATTCAATTATGCATTTTTACATATATTTAACCCGATACAAAAATCTGTTTTTCTCAAAGATCTTTACAAGACTTTCAGATGACAGGATGACTTGTATAGTGACTTGTGAAGTTGTTCACTCTTAATCGTAACTCATATCCTCAAATTCTAAGGCTGTGTCTTGAAGACAACATTCTAGGAACTATTGGATTTAGCTCCATTTTCCTGATGTACCAACGCTGGCAAAGTATAGATTTTCAGTTTACCTGGATCGCAATTGGCAGCAGAGTAAACTTTGTTTAAAATTGTATATAACAATTGTATAATTCACATTGCTGATGTGTCAGCACTACAAGAATACTTTTTGATTGATGTATTATTCGACGTATGAAAACTACCTTAAGTGACTGCAATGCGATGATATTTGTGAGTAAAGCATGTGGTCACAGTCCTGAATACAATGGTACCAGTAATTGGCATAATAGTTCTCTCAGTGTTTTGGTTTTCAGCCTTGTTACTTCATTTTGGGTTTTCGGTTTCGTCCTAGGGTTTTCATTGCTGTGCATCCCTACAATATAGTAAACTATGTCAGCACCCGGAATGTGTCTGTTTGGGTTGGATCGGGACTTGGACCCACAGTTGGAAGATAAAGACGCAGATTCGTCCTACAGAGTAAGCATTTATTCTTGTATACATGTATTAAATTAATGCCGACTCAGAGTTAAATTATCGGCCATGTTATTAGTAGACACTTTACTCACACTTATACATTCGTATTCTGGATGAATCGTGGAATAGCTCTAGGAAAGCTTCAGTTTTTTTAGTTTTGTTGCAAAACTGGCAACGTACTGGGTCAACTGCCCCCTGCGGAATGTATTTTCATAGGAGCCATATTGGTTATTTTTAAGAGCAAATTTATCTGAAATGGATGAACTTTGTTCCTTCCGACAACTCTTAAAACATGGCTCCTTAACAGCTTTGAACTCCATTATGCTGTGAAGGAAGGTGTGTAAATATTAGCAGAGTGAGAACAGAGGCGCAGACAGCAACTCTGGAGACTCTGGTCTGGTGTGTTGGCAAAAACAGAAGAGAAAGCACATTCCTCTCCCCCTTCAAACCAATGCTTATCAACGGGGCATGAAGCAATCAATGAGGATAATCCATCTCTGAAGCTGTCGATATGGTAATGACGCTGTCTCATCGTTATTGCTACACCGCCATAAATCATTCGCTTTAGCACAACGCTTAGCAGCTGTTGCAACAATCCAACTATTGTGTGGAGTAACACGCTGCTTTCAGTGATTAATGCATCGCCATTGTGCCGCGCCACACACTGATTGTTTTCAAATTCTCTGGAAAAGCCGGAGGGATAGTTTATCAATAAGTCAAGGGGCTTTAAGGAAAAGGTGAACTGCAGGTATATCATTCATTCTTACCCACTTGAACAGTGCAACAATGGGTCGCCTGCCAAATGGTACCTAAGAGGGAAATCACACGTTCGACTCCACTGCAGTGTGGTTCATTCATCTGTTCACAGGACAGATCATGCAAGAGAACATTAAGATGGCAGGAATGAAATGTCAAAAACATGGACAACCATCAGGCAGTATCAATTGAAGAACAAAATGATTCCATGGCTCCAATCAAAGAAAAATAAAATGCACATCAAATACAAAGCTCCACAGTAAATTCCACAAGATAGAGTGGAAAACAGTTGTGACACAATTCCCAGCTACTTACACAGTAGTTACTTTTTCAGTCATCAAAGAGTGTGTGTGAATTCGTGGGAGGAAACCAGAGTGGCAGCTTAACTTTCAGTTCGTGATTATTAAATTATTGAGTGCTGTCTTTTCTTTGATGAAAGAAAGTAAACATTCTGGGAGACGTATTTCGGAGTCCTGATTCTGTAAAGCAAGAGAGGCTGTGGCCTGGTTCCTGTCAGAGTTTTAGGGTCAGTGATTTGAACCTCTTGTTAAATGGAGGTGGCTGTTTCTCTGAAATATAATCACATTCTCCACGGGTCAAAATTAAATAATCACATTCTCAAAAGTTGAGAATTTACACTGAAAAAAAGGTCGGTGGATTTAATTGAGAAAGACTGTAAAACCTCAATGGCTTCAGATTGCAAAAAGATGTGTTTTTGCACAGTGAAATACTAGTAATGTGTTTAGCAGTAACTGTGAACAGGACAGATACCGACAAACTGCATACCATGACTAGGTTAAAATCACATTTTAATATATTGACGACCACTAACCACTACATTTGAAACAGTACTGCATTGTATTATGTAAAAAAAAAATCATAAATGTTATCAAGAACAGAAAACATTAGACAAATAATGGAAACACCTTAAAAAAAAACCTATCTATCTATCTATCTATCTAGATATATATATATATATATATATATATATATATATATATATATATATATATATATATATATATATATATACACGCACCCTTTGTGGATCGAGTGGAAGATCCTGCCTATAAATGGTGCAGCATACATGTTCTTCAAATTCAATTTAATATACACATTGGAGACAAAATACTTTTTTTTTACAGGCTTCTTCCTCAATCTTGCTTGTTGATGCTGTGCTCACAGTTTTGCTAACGTTCCTAAGGGGCCCTTCACTTTGAATGTGTAACTAGGATGTCAGAGGTTTTCAGTGGGTCGGGAGAGAGAACGGTTAAATCTGTCATCAGCCAATACATCACAACTCAATTTTGCCAGGGGGCATTTCCATAGCAGGGGGTAAGAAAACAGCAGCAATCAAATAAACGGCTGATTTATTCAGCCCACAAAGCTGCAGTCCTGGTGAGGAGCGGCCGCCATGATGTTTTGGCATTTGCCAGGTCTAACTGTTGACCAGCAGCCCTGCCGTACGGTAGTCTGTCAGCTTTATCTGCCACAGTTGTTTGGCAACACATACAAACCCACAACGACCCAGGTTTGAGTCAGCTCGTCCTCATTGTTGTCCACAGCCCCCCCTCGGTCCCCGGTTCTCAGCTGACAGCAGGCTGGCCTTTGGTCTGATTTAAGACCCTGGCCTGCAGGTGACCTCACCTCCCACCCCTCCCCTCTCTGTTTTTGGCTGTGCTTGAGCTGGACTTTAGGGAATTGCTTGCTCATTCACTCCTACACTCATTAATCCCATGAACAATGTAAGGAGTTGAGAACAAACACAGTTGTGCATAAATCTTTCACATGCAGCTCCTACTTTCCGCTGTTCTTTTTTAACTAGGCAGTGCCATGATTCATATTGTAGTTTGGCTAAATTCAAAATCTCTGTTCCTGAATTGACATCGCTCATAATAATATAATAACAGTTCATAACTTTGCTGCACAGCTTTACTTGATCTCACTTTACCAGGTTTTCTATTTAAAGTCTTACATTGTACATCATATTAGTCTGGATCAGGTGAAACTGTGATGGATGTTGCACATTTCAAAGCCAGTCTGAATTATTACATTGCAAACACCTTATTGATATCAGTCACATTTCTCCATTTATACTGGGAAAAGAGTATGGGTGGTAATGAGCTGCTTGGTGGAGGTCTGTGCTTTTCTACATTGTTTATGGTCTTTGTCTATTTATTCATAAAATAAAGTGATGATATCATCTAAAGTGCTCTTATCAGGGCTGCCTGTGCTTGGAAACATAAAAGCGACTCAGGCAGTCTGATCTGATGTTTGAGGCAGCATGTGTAGCTCCTCACACAGGTTTGTTTGCTGTAAAATACTGGACAGGGTTTATGTATCACTCTTCTGTTCAAGACTCTGTCCTCAGCAGTTTCAAACGGCCACCACAACCTTAGACTTGACCTTGGCGCTGAGACGCCAGCTTCCCCGCAAATACATGAGGCCTGTAATGAATACATTATTTATAGGTGCTGAAGTTAGTGGTGTTGTCTCTGCGCCCACAAAGGCACAGCAGTGTGGCTGTGGGCCAGGCCACCACTCACCACGTCATGTGTTCTCATGCATAATTGAAAAAAAAATTAAATGACTCGCCTAGTGCAGAATTACAATGTAGCAGGAAACAGGCTGCATGAAATTTTATTTTTCATTCCGCAGGACTGACAAGAAATCAATTAATTCTGATGTATTATTTTGTGGTGGACAGGCAGTGGGCTGCGGTGGAGAAGGGATTGGCTACAGCTGTTTTCATCACTGAGGCCATATATTAGAAGTGTGACACGGAAAATGGCTGAAGGGTATCAGGCAGGTGTATAAAGAATAACAGGGTCGGATAGAAACTGTTTTTACCGACTGATATAAGATTTGTGGCAGTGAAGAAGCACTTTACAGCTGCGCTGCATCTACTGTAGCTTTTCCCCGTATTTCTCCCAGTAATGGCTTTCTGTCAGCAGCCATGATGAAGCTTGTGTCATTTTCCTTGAGGGATTGTCCAGTCGTTGTCCTTCAGCTTGTAGTGTATGGAAATGGTTTCATGTTCTCCACCAGATCGATACATTACTGCAGGGCCCTTTAATTTCCCACACTGAGGATTACACGTCGACTTGACTGGACAGACCCACGACCATTTGACATTCTGCTTCTGAACCCTAAACTAAAGATTACAAATGTGAGCAAGGACAGAGGAAAACTGCAAAAAGAGAGATGTTTGCCTTAAAGCTTCAGATTTTTATTGTCATTTTTTCCTAACAATTTTATTGATTATTGAAGTTTTTTTCCAAGTGGATTTCAGACCTCCTGTCCAGAGAGTGATCCAGAACATGACAGTACAACTCTGCTAAGAGCAGCATCAATATTTAGAGGAACTACGTGCTTTGAAACCCCAAATCTGGAAACACAACAGCTTACGACGACACTGGGCTCAACCCCAGGGAGTCAAAAACTCATGTGGATGACGGATGAGGCGAGGCGCAGGCGATAACACAAAGAGTCCTGCAGGGGTCAGATAACACTTAAATGGTTAATCCAGACACCAGCAATACTCGCAGTCGCAATATCACAGAGTGAACAAACACACCTACACACACGTGCACTCACCCATACACACACACACAAATGCACACACATTGAATTCATTGGAAACATTGTGGCACATGAGGCGTCATACATCAAAAACAGGGCATCAGTAATCTTTGCTCAAGGGCACGGATGACAGGGAGATAGACATATCAATGAGATGGAGGGGAGTTGGGAAGCTCCTCATCCTTTGCTGCCGTCACCAGAGAGAAGATGGAAGAGATTTATGGTCCACATTTCATAAGAAAAGGCTGACCATCCTGTGCAGACCCCCCTGCCAAACGCAAACACACCCATCAGTCTAGATGCAGTAGCCAATGATCACCTCTTCTTGAGCCATTTTCACCTCTGCTGCCATTCCTCGCCCTGCCTGGTGACCCATGGCACCACTGGTTTGACTCCTTGGATGCTAGGCTAAAGGCGATCCTCGACCACAGCCTGGGCACTGAAGCACAGTGCATTGACGGTACATTCCTAATATGCTGCCTGTGTGGCTGCTCTACGGAGCAGCGGAATGCTAGGTGAGCCAGTTCACAGACCCATGGGTCGGGCTAGCCTGCAAGTATGGGACCCTCAAGAATGCGATGATCCGAGTGGAGAGGGGTACTACACTTTGCTTTACTTTGTGCTCCAAGACACACACCAGCTACAAAGCCTGGTGAGCAAGGAGGAAACATGTTGACATGCATCACTGTTGTCCTTCAGCCAAATGAAGAATGGAATAAAAGTACAGACTATGAGTTTCCTCAGCTCTCCCACCCTTATCTGCACAGAACTTCACAGGTGTAGTGTATAACTGAATCAGTATCAGAGCTGCAATTGAGGCCATGTCTGAAGACGGAATAGAAAACATGGATCGATAGCTCTGAAGTTTTGATCGGATTGACTTTGGTGTGGAGTGCTGACTTTACATAGGACTATCTAAGGTGGGAGGAAGAGACAGGCTCCAACCCTGCAGCGCCGCTTCCTTGCTGTTGCCCCAGATTAGCTCACATCCACTAGGTCCAAAAAAAAAACCCACACTAAAATGGAGGTCGGTGTCTGACATAGTTGGCCACGTCAACATCTTTACTGTTACTTGGGAATGAGTTAATGCGGACACATAACCATTAAGGACTTCTGAGTGACTAAACAGTCAGCATTTACATGCAAATTCACAGAATATATGAGAGAAAATTCATTGCGCAAGAGAAGACAGAGCGCAAACAACGATCAACTCGGGGTGACGTATAATGTCAGTTTATGTCTGTTTTTTTGTTGTTTTTTTCCGGACACCCTTTGACCAAAGATGCCTCACTGTGCTGAGTGAGCCATTGCTCCATCACTGTATCGGTCACTATTGTTGTCATGATGAAATGCTGTCGATCATGCACAGGGATGAAAGTATCGGTGCCACGTTTATGGCACTGATATTGGTACAAAGCAGTGAAGAGCTCTTTTACTGGCTGGATTTGCAACAGTAATGATAACCCTGATAGAAAACGATCACTTTTTTTGTTGCTGTCTAAGCAGCACCTTTATGTTTTGTATTTTTGAATTATGAAGAATGGTTCGGTCAAATTTCTTTCAAGTGGTTTTCAAAACATATAGGTGCTGAATATTGTAGATAGGCGCTGTATGGAAATAATAGGAAGAAGGAAGAAAAAAAATGAACCTTTGGTAAAAATAAGAACTTGTTTAAAGACTTGTTTAAACGAGAAACAAGTCTGTACCACACCTGTAATGTCAGATACGAAAATATGTCTGACAACTGTGTTGTGCAGTAAGTGTAATGAAATGAACAACCACGCACATGCACACCATGGCACGCACAAACACACATATGCACACACACACACACACACACACACACAAAGACTCACCTAGCTACAGTAATTGAAAATGAACTAATCAAAAGGCTTGCAGTCTGAGAATGTTCATCCTTCATGACTCACTCAGTGTTTTGGACTCCTGGCACAAACACTCCTGTCAGGAATTCATATTGGAAGAATCATCAAATAGCTCCTGGGCTGCGAGAACAAAGACATAAAACACCAGCCAAGCTAGTGTTCAGGATATCAGTATTTGTTTTTACACATTAGCAGCCCTGTTGGCCCTTGTAAACACAGATGGGTTGGATTCAGTCCAGTTTCCAAAACACAAAGCACAATGGTTCAACAGCATAATTTAATCACTGTCATCGATAACACTGTCAAATTGACTCCACCTAAACAAAGTCTGGCTGTGCGACAGAAATTAGCCGTGGTATGTGTTTTAATTGAGCCCTATCGCACGCCGGAGTGCTTGTTATGGCTGGTCTGATGGGAGGTAATCTGAGCCACAGTGATTACCAGTGCGAGGACGGATATGATCACAGTGTCATTAGAGGCTTTTGGCAACTTTCTTGAAAAGAAAAGCTTCACATCTGCCTCACTGGTCGCAGGAGGCTGTTTATGTTCCGTCATCCATCACTGCGATAGACAAGAAATTAATAAGGTTTCACTTACTGGCTTTTAATCGTTCAAAATTGAATTTGCTTTTTTGAATTATTAGGTCATTTATCTATTATTCGGTGATCAGTTTACCTGCCGAAATAGTAAAAGTCATGTAGCAATCGGCAAGGCAAAACCAGCTATTTAAGAAAGTGCTAGCTGTTGCTAACCTTGACCTTTCTCACTAATACCACCCAAAGCAGTCAAGTTGCACCACAGAGTCGAAGCTTATATATAAATGATCAAAGAAGATAAAATACTGTCATTGTATTGACTGTGAAATCCAGTCATGTGACCTTCTCTGGTGAAAACTTAGGAAAGCAGCAGAGCTAGTGACACCATGATTAAAACACCATGACAACACAAGCATTACTAAACCAGCAAGTCAGGACAATGGGGTGCCAAAGTTTCGGTTAAAAACAAACACCATTTGACCAAAAATGCCTCAGTCTGCTGATAATTCCTCCATCACTGGTCACCATTGTTGTCATGAAAAAATGCTTTTGATCATTCACAGGGATGAAAGTATCGGTGCGACAATTATGGCACTGGTATTGGTACAAAGAAGAGGAGATTCCCATTCTGGGCACTTTTCACTGGTTAAATAAAAGGAAGAAAGAAATGCAAAGAACCTTTGGTAAAAATAAGGGCTCGCTGTTAACCATAACCTTTCTCATTAATACCACCCGTTTGCAAGGAAGTCAAGTTGCACCACAGAGTCGAAGCATACATATAAATAAAAGAAGGTCTTTCCCAATAAAATACAGTAATTGTATTGACTGTGAAATCCAGTCATGTGACCTTCTCTGGCGAAAACCTGGGAAAGCAGCAGAGCTAGCAACGCCATGATTACTACTACTCAACCATTACTAAACATGGTAGTCAGGAAGGTGGGGCACCCAAGCTTTGGTTAAAATTGCGGTGGTGGAATTAAGTTTGGATATCCATGAAATATACGTTGAAAAAAGGGTGTGGCAGCACCATACACTCACAAACACACACAAATGATCACATCCTTAGATTCATATTTAGTAGTCTTGCCTTACTAGCCTTATTGCTTAATGTTTAATCCTATGAAATGTGTCCACTATTAGCAGGAGCATTCCATATTTGTAACACCTCTAGCCTCTTTGTTTGCAGACATTCTATGGACATGTAGCTTACATATTTTTTATTTCTAGTTTATAGAAAAATCTGGTTACACTTTTCTTCACTAAACATCATAATGGATTTCTAAGGCTTTGTGGCAGATTTTATGAAGGTTTCTTAAGTATTGTGAGGTGCAAAATCTGAGGGAATAGTGTTATTTGTGAGAACACTGGGATTAGAGGTATCTCCAGTGTATGGAAGATCGAAACGTCACTTCAGGTGGTGGTGTCAGTGTGAACTAAGCATGTTCATTTCAGAGTTATTTAGTTCTAAAAAATAAGTCTGTGGAGAACGTAACCTTTGTGATCTGTTCGGCCTGAGACATCAAACTGCTTGTTGTGATAAAATCACAATGAAGTAGCATTAAGAACTTCCAATGCCAGCAAGAATCCTTCAATGGGCATCAGACAGACACCATGCTGTCCCCTGGATGTTCACTGTAACAGGGACTAGACATCTTTCACACAGCCCTACTAATTGTTTAGAGTGAGCACCGAGAACACGATGATTAATGGCATCTACACGGAGCGTCCACTTGTTACAGAGCGGTGTGAGGAATCTAGTCATTGACTTAGAACAAACACATGCATGTGCAACTTTTCTAGCACCGAGGTGGTTTAAATGTGAAGATGGATCGCGTGTGTCAAATTCCTCAACCTTAGTTTGTGCGGTATTAATGTATGGCTATTATTCAGATTGCTGTCGATCTAGTTATTAAGAGGCATGAGAAATGACAAGGAGGACAGCTGAGCTAACAGCTAACAACCCTGGCACGTCGGCTATTAGACTGTAGCTAAGCAGCCCAACGATTAAAAAAAAAAAGTAGGATTTGACTGGTTCGGCTTTCTCCCACTTTTTCATGACACGAAGTTGAACTATGTCAACTACTTCGATTTTGGAGTATTGCACTTTTTTACTGTTGTTGTTTACTTCATGTTTTTTTTTTTTTTAATCAAATATAATGCCATGTGGTATTTACAAATCATTTAGTCCTATTGTTATGTATTTTGACCCTCAGTTGTGATTTTTAACAGTGCGGATCATTCTTAGTACGAGGATCAAAAAATAGAAATATTTTATTGGGAAATTGTTGTCGTAAACACATTTTCATTTTTCAGTGAAACACTAAGACAACAGTGTTATACCTTCCACATGGTGACACAGTGTTAAAAAAATATAAATATTCGTTCTTTCAATTCGAAATGTGGGTGCCAATTTCATTTTGAATCCACAATAAACTCACAGAGATGAATTCTGATGCACATGGTCACCAGAGTACGAATGTTAAGACATTCCAAAACAATTTGATGTCCAATCTCAAGACCTGTAACAGAGTTGGTGAAGATCCGATTAAGGAGAACAGGTGGTTGCCCCAGGAGTGGAAGTGTGATTCTCACAACTGAGTGAAAAGTTCACAATGTCTGGGACAAAACCCATAACATGCTCCAATGCCTAGCCTTGTATTTACGATCTGAGGCTCAGAAAGTCAAACAACACAAAAATTCAAGGTAAATTGGGGGCAATTATTATAGGACAAGCTATAAAGGAAAAATACTTGAAAATGCACAGTCAACACAGAGAAACGAGAAAGTGACTCACTGCTTTCATGCAAAAACCACATTCAGTACATAACCGATACGAATGTGTTCACAAAAGATGAATGTAAGAGAAGAACGTAAATACATGTGGTCGCACCAGTCGAACTGCAGTCCGCGATCAGAAAACATTACGAAGCCATCAATAAATTGGCCCTTACTTTACTGCGGCCATCAAGAGGAAGGCCATGTCAACAAGGAATCTTTATCATGACTCCGACTGGTTCAGCACAACACTCCAGTGTTAGCATCACTTGTACCAGTTGTACCAAAGTCAAATCTCAAATCTAGTCAGGGCTCCTCGACTCAGGAGCAGCCTGCCAGAGGAGATCCGAAATACAACACAGACCCCCGCCCCAATAAAAGTCAAATACATCGCAAATGTTAAATGACAAGTTATCAGACAACTGCGATATCTGTGTATTGTAACTATTACATCTCGTCTTCTTAGTTGTTACATTGCAAACAAATCTGTCAATATTTCTTCTTACATGATTCCGAGATTGAAAAGAAGCAGACTGAAAAACAGTTCTTATAGTTTCTGGGCCCAGATGCCCAAGTTCCCTATTTCACAGAAGAACAACATTCATCCATTTCATTCAAAAAATGAGCCAAAAATAACCACACTGCGTGCCGTAAATAGTGCCACTAAGGGACTTACAGAGGAACTTTGTAACTGTGCTGCTGCCACTGAGGTGAATGTGGTTTTGCCACAAAAGACCAATAAACCCCTCCTGGATGAATAAAACTGTGAACTTCACGGTGTCCACGACAAGAATGAGGACAAAGATATCAACTGAGGAGAGGAGAAATTCGTCGTCACATGGTTTCGCCGCTACAATAACTTACACATTAAACGTACACCTGAGTCAGTTTTGTTTTTATTAACAAAAAGGTTTGTCTAAGCTGCTCTAAATGCTGATGATTGATATTTGTGGGACACACGCACAGCTCATCCCACCATGTTTGTCGTCAACCAACTTGTTGTTTGCCATTCTTGTGGCTATAACAGTCATGTTGTGTGGTGAATGTACTTATTTTTAAGGAATCTTCTGTGGATTGAAATGCTATATCAGTTCCTGTGAGGTAGGGGGCCACCGAGTGGCTTATATGAATGGATAACCAATTACTGATGAACTCACCATTCACAGTTACTTAGTAACCAAAAACGCACACAATGGACCCAGGATCACCTCTAGCTGGAGCTCAAGTTGAACTAGAGCTGGGGAGTTTGTGAACATGAGAATGTCATTAAGCACACATTGTCTATGTATCAAATGGCTCCTGTTATCTTCCCTGGTAAGTCAAACCTTCTGCCAGCATGTGGAAACTTCCACCTGATCTGTATTTATCTTGCATAGCTATTCAGTCAACAGAATAACTTTGTTTGTAAAAATTTGTCTTTGAGCTGTGATTGATGTTCTTGGCTTCTGTTATTGGTTGTGTGGAGAAGACCCACTGAATCGTTGAGTCACCTGTGAGCCAGCATGTTCAGTAAGCTCTCAGATGACACCTCATGGCCTTGCGATATGGATCGCAGTCTCTGAGCAGAAGTGGTACAAACCACAAGCTCGTCTTGTATCAGGTTGCTTACCAGAACTATTGAGCTCCATTTTCGACAGGTCCTTCAAACTGTGACGGCGGTGGAAAATCAGAGCAGCATCAACTTTAAAAGCCAGGAAGTGACGCTTGTCTGGCCGCCTCATGTCAGATCTTAAGCACCGATACTTGTGCAGCTGTCAGAAGCTACAAGAAGGACGTGACTGCGTTTGTCTGGGGATATCCTTCCTCTCAGCGGCGGCGATTGTGAACGCCCTGCTCAAACAAAGGCCAACCTCACTCCTTCTTGCTGTTTATTTTTAGTCAAAACATCCACTACAATTGAAAGTTTGGGTCAAGGTGAGGCTAGGACACTTGCACGGTGAGGGGGCCCGTGGAACAACAAACAGATGTCCTTTGATGATAAATGCAGTGAGGGGAAAAGCGGCGTGGAGGAGCTTCTTGTAGTGTTCTTTGTTAAGGCCCCTCTGACATGTTTGAATATCAGTATTCCTGCAGTGAAAGCACCTGGAAACAGAGAGGTCATAAAAGGCGTCAATCAGTTACTGTCCATCTTCACATGAAAGGTGAGAGACCCTCAGTCCTTCATCAAGTATGGCTGTCAGCAAGTGCCCTTTAAAGTGACGCCGTAAAGATGAGCCGGCCGCGTCTGCAACGATGGCTCCCGACTCCCAATGATTGATCCGTCCAATTGATTTTTATTTATTTTTGCTGCGGCTCATTTTACGAGCACCAGGTTGTGGATCCCATCTTGGGATTAAGTTGAGCTCCTGGTGATGAATGAGCTGCCATAGCTTCAGTATCTGCCTCAGAGAAGAGCAGGGGTTCAATTTGAGTCTCGACCCGCGATAAGAATCAGACTTGTCATCTTGCCATTAATGTCCTGTAGATGTGATGTTGATTTGAAGAGTTGCCAATCACATCTGGTGCACCGCAACCGTCATTTTCTCAGATTAAAATCTGAAGATTATCCTGCTGCTTTTTTGACAGGAACGGGATGATGGGGTGGGGGAACATTTGATTCACTGCTGCTCTATTTACACCTCCCAAATGAAAACAATTTCATATTTGATTAAACTATACTGATGTCTATCTACATGACATAAAAAAAGTTGTACTTGTTTCTGACCCTCTGTCCATTTCTGGAAACATATTACTCCTCCGTTTTGTCAATCCCTGACCCAAGTGAGAACTCTATCAATTGTGGAGCCCACATGACATTCAGCAGGCGGCTGATGCGTGCGTGAGGAACAAACCTGCATCCAAGCCTTTGCTGAATCCATCGGCTGTCTGTCTGTCTGGATGGATTGGTTTGATGAGTGACCTCGGTGACTGATGGCACATGACAAAATAAATCAGCCTGTCTAGTTGCTGGAAGATGCTCAGACAACCCAGCCGACCGGATCTCGTCCTCCCTGTTTACAAGGTGTATCATTTATCCAAAGGGGGTAATAAGATGCAGAATTTACCCAGAACCATCAATAGCCATGTCGATAAAAGGACACTTACCATCTATCATCCTTTGAATCAATGCAGGTTTTCGGCCATGAATCCCAGGAAATGATAGCTTTCAAATAAACGGTGGAAAGAGAAACAGGACGCTCCTCAGGGACAAATAGATGCAGAGAGGCTCAATTTCACTCTCTCGACCTCAGTTCCCTGCTCAGCAATCCAGTTTAACACCAAAGGTCAATAGACATTACAAGGGAGGACTGCTGGTGACAAGACATCAGCCATCTCTGAGGGATCCAAACAGCAACTGTGACATGACATGATGACCCTGGTGACTTTGTTACCTCTGCGAAGCATTGTTTTATCATGTGACATCATACACCTGTTAAACTTCTCCTGACCGCTTATGCACACAGATTCTTTGGAAAATGTATCTGCAGAAACGGAAGTGTAAGTCAGAAGCTTTACCTGCCTCATCTCCAAGCTTGACCCAGGTCCTGAGACTGGAGGAGCTCTGAGGGTTTGGCAACGTATTTACAAAGGTTTTGATGTCAAAGTGCTCGTGAAGGTCAAATGTGTATTAAAGGATGTGTTATCGGCGTGTACAGTTTCTATAAACAAAGTGTTGGTGCAGCAAGGCGACTCATCTCTTTACTGCACTGTTTACAAGACCTGTTTCTCTGTGACTCTGTGAGCTTTATTGCATCTGTACCAGAGCCCGCCAGGACATTAAATAATGTCCCTCTGCCAACTGTTTCCATCGTCTCAATTTGTTTTATAGTCATACACAATTTAACCTTCAGAGCTGCATTCGGAGGATCATAACGCCCACAGCAGGTGTAATTTTTCCTCGCAAACTGAGCTGCAATGTGACCCTGTTTATCTCTGTTCCTTATAATGCATTGTATTAATCTGCAGGTCATTTACGAGCCATTATTACGGCAGAACAATAAGTCACTTTTATTGTTCCGGCTGGCAACTGAGGAAAATCTTTCGGGTCCAGTTGTGGTTTAGTGTTCCACCATGCAGCTGTTCTGTGGGATCTGACGGAGTTCGCCCCTCTCTCTCTCTTTGCACAAGAATCCATGAGCTGTCCTGCGATATGGAGAGTGAAATGGGCTCCTGAGGTGCAGCCACTTGTGAAATGTGAATTTCTTAGCTTGATCGCTCGCGGTGATTTGTGTTTGAGACTGATGGAGTCATACCATATTTATATTATCTGACAATTACAGTCCAAGTTAATTCAGGACATTTGGGAGCCGATTTTTTTTTGAGTAAATCAAGTGAAAATTGTTTGTTCCAGGCAGAGCAGAAGAAGTGAATATTCACCATCCTGAGGCGACACTTAACAAAAAAGTCATGGAACGAATGTAATAATCACCACCTATGTGAATCCCCAAAAGATGTGTAATATCAGCAAATGCAATGACTGTGATGGAAACCAATGCCCGTTCTCTCTTTAGCAAACTGCTTTAGCGTATGGAACCTTTGTAAATTACCCCATAACAGGTGTTCGCTGTATGGATTTGTATTATTTGTTTTACATTAATGCTGAGTCACCATATTCTGAGGAGTCATGCAAAAACAATTTCATAAATTATTCATTTAAAACCAATATTTATGCTCATATGGAGCTTCAAACACATTGCTAGTCAGGTCAGTTACTGTACTTCAGCTATGACTGAATGGGTGGATGAACATTAATTCCATCTCATACCCATTGTAATTGCCTTGCATGACAAATTATACGACAACTGAACGACTATTATATATTACTATATTATTATATATATTACTATATTATTATATACCCTATTCGTATTGAGAAAACAGATTCCAGTATCAAATAATGATATAATATATCATTATTATTATAATGATATAATATATATACAGAATAATTCATTGTCGATCAATGGCCAAAAAACTACATTGGATTGCATTAGAATGTCACACTTCAGAATCTGTGTGAATTGATGTCAGAATCTAAAAAGATCAATAATAAATAATAATAAAATGAAAAAACAAATATCATAAGTGTAATCATAAGTGTAATAATAATAGTAATAATAATAATAATAATAATAATAACGTTAGGTATTTCTGCTTGTTCTTCTTTAAAAAATGACATGAGATCAGTGAACTTGAGATCAAGGGAAATTTTACTTCCAAGGAGTCAGAGTTCACAGAAGCAACACTGGATTACGACAGCGAAGGCTGACTGGAGACTGATGCTTAGAGGTGTCCATTATACAGCGAGTCCACATTCCTGCCATCCGAGAATGTTGAGAGGCCATCCTGCAGTAAAGAGACGTGTGCTTTTTGGGAAAAGCACTAGCTTAAATATAGAAACTAAGGGGCCAATGGAGTGCAGTGCGGACATCAGCATGTAAGCATAGAATGACAAGTAAGCAGTAAATCTCTTCAGTTCAAACCTAAAGGGTAAAGCAGGGGTGAACCATAAACATGATCAGTACAATCACATTTTCTTTATCAAATAATAATAACAATAATAAATCATTTGCGATATCCTGTGATGATGGTTGAGTGGAGCCGTCAGGCTGCAACAGGGGCCTGGTGCAAACATTTCCCCTGGTTCTGAAGATAAACGAGCTGCTTCTAAATAATGCAGTGAACCCTAATTCTCTTTGATTAGTCGCCAGTTGGATGATGGCGACCCAAAGAAATTGGTCATCAGCATAAATAACGAGCGAATGAACTGATAAAATACGAAGTTCCCGGCCGTCATAAATCAGCCAGGATCCACTGACGCTGTAAGTGGGAGGAATTAGAAGGTCCATGCTCCTATTAATTATGTTGCCTGGTGCCGGCGACAGCGTGATAAATCAGTGCTGAAGGGCCCTTCACAGGTTCAGCCTGAAGACTTCCACTGCCTGCAAATGGCTTTGTGTATGCCCCTAACTGTTTCTTAAATAACACGCCTTCTCCAGCCAGTGTGGCGCTGGAGTCCAGCGGGACGGCTACTGAGGTCCAATACTCGCTCCGCGATCACTGATGAAAATATCTTTTTTTTTCTGCGGTGTTTTATTTTACATTGTCATGACAGTCGATTTGGCGAGCAATAGCAGTACGCTTAATGTCTGCTTGTTCTGGCTGTTCATTTTATGTGACATGTTTTGCCAATGTGTGGATGCTTTTATCTGACATTTAAATATGTTTAGCATTACAATAGGGGCACCAGTGCACATGCAAACTCATGGCACACGCTACAGTAAACTCAATAATTAAGAGTAAGTACATTTGTTGCGATGGATTTCCTGAAGTGCTGTCAAATTTAGGTCGGGTGCATGTGCTTCTCCACAGGGTCACCATGCTGAAAGCAGCGATTTAGGTGTGTTCGCATGGATAATCTTCATGAATTTGAGTTTGTTTAAGAATGAAGAAATGTGTTAAATGAAGAGCAAAAAACACCTTTGTGTTCTTCAAAATGTGAACTATATTGGGAAGCCTTGAGAGGTGGAGGATGTGGCCATGACACCAGCATTCTAATACTGCTTCTGACGGCAGCCTCAGTGTGGTTACCTTGTGACAGTGAAGTGGACTTGTCTACCAGTATATCGAAGAGAGTGTAACTGCTGAAGATGGTGGGAACTATAAAGAGCGTTGCTCCGCAGCAACTTTCCTTTTGAAGGACTCTGCAGTCATGTCAACCTGGTTAAACAGTTGTTTTTGTTTTTTTTTATGTTACACTTGCCGAGCTGTGAGAAAAACAACTCTGCATTGATTTGTCTGAACGGCATTTATTCCCAGAACGATTCAGTTCCCAATCATTAGGCTGGAGAGCGCCATGCTCAGGGGCTGAAACTAACAGATGACAAATGGTGGAGAAGGAAAACAAAATTGATTCCTAATATTGTCAAAGGTACCCTTCTGGTAATCAGCTAATTGGTGCAGCACTTGTGTGTTTTGTCCTTGCACTGTCATTGAGCCGCAACTAGATGTTTGAGTTGAAACGACGCTCGGTGCGGCGGTCGGAGGAGGAGTAATGGCGTGGACTTTCATGACATTGCGTCACAGCCAAGGTGACTGAGCGGAGGAGTGATTGCTCCCTCCGTCTGCCTCCCTCTGCTCCGCTATCCGTCCCCCTTCTCACCCTGTCAATACGCCTTCACTTGTCTGATGGAGTCACATCAGGGCAGCGCAGCTGACACCGCCATGTCTCTATTTCCTGCAGCAATCCTTTTACAACACACATCAGTGGTGATTAATACAGTGACAGCAGCCAGGAGGTGAACCCCCTGCTGCCCGCCCGCCACTGCTGCTGACAAACACAAACCACTCACCTTACCTACTCACCAACAGCACTTCCTCTTTGTAAATACACAGAGCGGCAATATATCAAAGTGGAAACGCAGGACTGCAGTTGCTTTCCCAACGATCACTTTGTGTTTGATTGATGGAGAACACAATACTTAGTATTCCAAAACTGTCTCCCTATCAAACCCAAGCCATGCATTTTCTTGCAGCTGTCACTGCCGTTATTAAGTTGAGGGGCTTCCAATTTAAATTTATGGCATCTATTACCTGGCATTTCCATTTGCAGGTGTTGCATCTGTTTGGCTTCAGTTTGGGGTCATTTTGATTTATTAATATCCACGCTTTCATCTGCTGAAGATCACCGTCATATTGTCAGGATCAGTGGGTGTTGAGAACAGCTGGGGGAGCTTCTGTGTTATCAGACACTTGTGCAGAATGAACATGTCATCCTCTTTGGAGCGGGAGAGCATTTCATGTCTTTAACAGCCAACAAACAGCCAGTCTTGTGCGATCAACAGCTGCCTGGATGTTCTCTTTGACATGATCGTAAAGCACCCATCATCAGGTGAGGTCTTTCATACCAACCTCCAGATGTTTGCTGCTGAGTCACATTCCATTTAGCCGGTGCAAACAAGTTGAACTCAAAGATTGAGCATGTTAATTTCTATTTTCTTCAAAGCACATTGCCTGATGAGACACCCACCCATTTCAATTGACACATTTGAATGTATTTTAAAGGGGACAAATTGATTTTTTTTTTTGCTGAATATGAAATACATCTCTGGAAAAGTTATCAAATTAGCTTCAAGCTTCAAATTACCTGTGGTATTACTGCTTTTCCAGGGTCATTGGTGCGAGCTGTCCTTGGTCCTTGCAGTGCTTCATTTTTGGGTGACCAATATTGGCTCTGTTTAATGAGGAGAATTCTTCACTGTTTCCTCGGTTCAATGACTCTATCTCCCCTGCAACAATCACAACTTTATAGACAACCCAAATCTAAAGGCAGAACCAGCGTGCTGACCCCCTGCTGGCTTCTGCTGGACAGGCAGACACAGTAGACTGCTGAAGTATTCACACAGATGATCAGAACTCAATTTCTCAGAGCAGAACAGAGCAAAAGTGTGAAAAGAATGTGTCATTGGTCGCAAAAAATGCAAGCCATACCTTATCTATCGCAGGAGTGTCTTTCAGATGTGTGGTAGCATCTGTATCCTGAGATACTGCTTCTTATATTGTCATTAAAGAGGCAATAAAGACTCATTTGTCTTGGTCAGATTTCCTGTTTTTTCTTAACAATCGAAGCCTCTTCAAACTGTCGGGAAGCGTATGAGAAAACAACCTGACACTGAGTGTCGTTGTTTCCCTTGTATTCACGCAGGGCCAGGGGAGGCCCAGTTGTTAGGACACAGCAAATGTCATGGGCAGGGGGAAGGAGCGTCCCCTCTAGTGCCACAGATGCTGCTCCCACCTTTCATCATTAACTCTCATGCTGAAATAGTCACCGGGGCTCCTTGCGGCGAGTGACGGATTTTGCATCAGACCACATTTTCGGAACTGTCATTCTAATTATACAGACAGGGGCAAGATGGATCATTCTGGCCTTGCATTGGTATTGATGTCAGATAATCATGGTGACTCGGCCCCCAGCCACCGCTCCGTCCAGCTGATGGCAGCAGGAGTAATTATAGTCAAAGTGAGAGGCAGCGATGTCACGAGGGTCACGCTTCATAGCAGGCCTCCTGGATTTGATACTTTTTTGGCAATTATGAAGACGTCACCATTTGCATGGAAGTCACAAATGGGTTGACAGACCAATGTCACCTCTGTGTACCACCTCCTATATGCAGGCAACTGAAGAGGATCATTGCCAAAATTAGATTCATCTGGCGTCTAAACAAAAAACATTTTTTGAGCTACATTTTGTGAGCCTATTATCATGTCACATAAACTGAATTACTGAAGAGATTTGAAAAAAAAAAACCTGTGTTGCTCATCTCCAGTTGCAATAGTGACATACAGTATGTTGAAATGTACATGCCACTGCTACTGTACGTGGTACTTGACATGGGAAAAACGGCACAACGAATATGCATCATCCCGCCCCGAATAATGGATTGTGAAATTGCAACTACATAAAAGGAACAAAGAGAGATTCACACACAGCTAGCCTTAGTGTCTGCTATCAAATTCTCTTGTGCCGCCTGCATAAAAAGGCAGAGAAGTGCAATAATGGGTATCAGTGGAAAGTGCTCTAAAGTTAAAGCTGATGGATGGCTTGTCAGAAAAAATAATTGCACTGCTTGGAAAGTGGGTCTGCGTGTTCGGAGGCGGGAGTGCGGGATCTGCAGAGAGGGTGATGGGAAGTGACAGTGGTCTGTCAAGACGCAGTGGCTGCCCAGAGTAGTGTGAAAGCGCGGCTAGAAGGTGGCAGAACAGACCAGGCTGTCAGAGCGGGAAAGTGGCGCTAATACATTGAAAAGAAAAGGAATCCGCCTGTCAGACCTGCTCAGCCGCTCAACGGAGAAAGAGGGAATATGGTGGAATAGGTGCAGACGTGGTCGAGGTCTGTGTGCCGCTGGCTTTGCTGCAGGTACAAAGCACGTTGCCAGATGAAACACAGTGCCAGCCCTAGTGGTGGCTCATAGTTACTGCAGGGGCTGTTTCTGTGACGATCCATGAATGAGTTTGGCAGATCTGCCCTTATTACATGCACTGTATGACATGTGAGGAGTTGGACTGTCAACTGCATCCTGTCTGCTGCTCTTGTGGATGTTGTAATTTGCAGAGTGCTTCCTATAGTCCCGCTCTGACCTTGGAAGGCAATCTCCTCTGTTCTGTATTAAAATACGCACAATTTTGTAAACATGCCTATGAAGGGAAGAACTCATGAAACACCGTTGCCATTTGTCAGGGGGCTGTTAAGGCGACAATCTTTGATTGGATGGATGATGTATAGAGTGACCTAATAGAGGATGGAGTGGACAGGAAGACTGACAGCTAATAGATAGAGAAGCAAGCACAGCCTCATTTCCAGGGGAAGGGCTGTTTGTGCTGCCAATATGACAAAGGGGAAGTCGACAGCCATTGATCCAAGCTCATGGATGACAGCTTAAAAAATCAGCAATAATCATGACAAATGAGGCGAGGCACAGCAGCAAGAGAGTTATCAATAACCAGCCAGAGAGGGAAAAATGCCAAGGTCAGAGAGAAAGGGCTGGACGCTGCCAGGTGATATATTGGTTAAGATGGGAGAAGCGGCCTCAGAAGAGAGCTTGAAGTTATTAATGAAGCTCTGATCTCCCTGGGATACAAAAGTCCCCGGGTATGGATCGCTGGCCAGTGCCAGTGAATGCCAAGGGCACAGAGAGCATTATGCAACTGACCTGATCGCTCACATAAGAGCCAATGGATGCATCTGCGGCATCAATATCTCAATGGCTTTTAGAAAAGAGACCTAAAGACGTCTGAAGTTGCAGCAACATGGCATTTCACGGGTCAATTTAAATGGGAGCGCATGGGTTTGATTATTCAATATTCCTGTCAGTGCTCATTGTCTGGGACTCTGCAGAAGCAAAGCACTCATGCGGCTTTGGTTCATCCCTTTAGGGAAACGCTGCGTCATCTCAACCGTCAGATGGACTGATTTTTGCATGAATATATTTCTTCATTAATATTTTTCATACTTTTAAAAATTTACATCACTCAGTTGCAGGGACCCACAAATTGGTTACGAGGTAACTGGTAAGGAGGTTCATGATGTAAGTAGTTAATGACAAATAATAGTAGATTTGACAAGAAACAAACATCTTTTGACTGTAAGTCACAGCGCATACAATAGTGTAGATAGATAGATAGATCAGTTAAGACATGGAAACATCAGTCGGGTGCAAAATGGCGAGAACTTGAGCAATGTGAAGAAAAGCAAATCCAAATTAACTAAGAACGTCTATGGTCCTATTTTACCATGTTGGATTTCTAGTGAGAACTTACAACTACAATCTAGAGTTGAAAAACCAACATCGCTAATCATGTTCACAGCCATAAAGAGAACACTACCACTGACTCGAGAAAGGCTGTTTGAGCTACGTCAATGGACCACAGACCACCTGGACCACCGATGCTTTAGCAAGTGGAAAAAACTAAACAGACAAATATAAAAAGAGAAAAAAAGAAAGATGACTAGCATGTGCATGCCTCACCTTTCATTCTTGCTATTTTCATTTGTTGTATTTCACTTAATGATTGTCAGAAACCTTTGCATTTAGGTGATTACTTTTGGAAAGCTGCCCACTGCAGAGACCACTGTGTGTCAGAAAGTTAGTGCAGTAGGTCTGGCTGCTGGGTATGTCCTCCTGAACCCTGTCATAGTCTGAAATTGATATATATTGATATTACTAGCCATATGATGCTGTTATATTGCATGTGTTTTTGAAGGCTTCATCTTGAACATCACACTGGAACAATGCTGACTGCTCAGTGGCTTAAGACAACATCTGAGGTCAGACCACTGACTCAACAAAGACATACTCTGTGTCTCATGATCTCATGGTTGTCATCATCCCACCATGTATCTGGGATATTGTTGGAAGGGTGAAACACATAATGTTCTTCATCATGCTTTCGGGGAGGTTTGTGCGTTTTCACATATGGTAAGAGAAGTAATACAGTGAACATTTGAGCACTCCAATAATATTATCATATTTATTATAACTGCTAATGTTCTTGATCAATAGGCCTTTAATTCATTATAATGTAAGCTGTAAGTGTGTAAATGTAAGTATGGCGTCATTAAATGCATATGAAGGAAAAAAATCAGTTCAGCGTAGATCTGTATAAAATACAAAATACTGTAATTTATCTTTGTACATCAAATCCAAACGTCAGTTACTCTAATACTTCTGAAAAACCTGGTCTTTAAAATTGCATGCCATAGATAACTGTGACGTTTGTTAGCAGTCAGATAAAAACTTTAACCAGAAGCTCTTTAACATCATGCAACGCTGCAGAATTCCGAATAGAATTCTGGGTGACTACGTGATGACTGTGGCTGTAGTGGATGAAAAAACATATTGTGGCTGTGCCGACAAGGAAGATCATTCAAGCGACTGTGAATGTGAATGATATCTGTGTGATTGCCTGCTCACAGACACACGCACACAGCCTTGCACTGTCGTTTGAACATGCACCGTGTCTCATGCGTGAGAGACTGACTCAGCTTTGATCAATGATGCTTCCAGCCCCCGAGACAGTTCTGAATTCATGGAATTTCAGCTAAAATCAATCAAACGTGGCCTGGTGTTAAGGTAACATGGTGAGTAATGAGTCAGTGCGCCGCCTGGATCATTGACTCGAGCATCATTAGACCTTTTCAAGTGTCTACAGGGCAAATATAAGCTGCGCGACGCAGGGAGCACTGCCAACAGTCTCCACTTCACTCCCAAAAGGAACACATTCTCGCACTCTCTTGCAGGTGGCCCAGCGACTCACTTCACGTCCTGCTCCAGTTCAATGGGCCACGAGGTCAAAGAGACAAGAGAATGATTTACTTGCCATGTCATGATCTGGTGACTGAGTCCAGCTCCAGCTGGGGGACTTGATTTGTGGCCTCGGTGTGAATTGTGGCATGTGGCTGTAGGTATGCGCACTTCTGTGGGAGGTGCGCGTCCTGTCATCTCGCTCCCGTACTAGCACACTGCTAATAACAACATGAGATATTAAACCCCGGTCGGTCCAAGAGAGCTTCGCAGCAGAGGGAAAGAAACCAGGTGGAAGTGTGAAGCAATTAAGTGTCTGATAGAAGGCATTTTTCGAAACGTGTTTGGGACTTTTGCCAGGTCTATAGCATCCTTACAGCTATTCACATGGAGTTGAGGATTTTTTAAAATACTGTTAACATCGCAATGCTACCCGCTGCCTCAAGAGGGATTATTATTCTGTCATCTCATCGTCGCCCTGATGCTGCCCACACACTTCCTCTGCCTTTGCAGTGAGGATAAAGCTTAGTTCCTGTTTTTCTGGGACCATCTGTAAGGAAAAGCTCGGCCAAGGTAAAAACGATGACTGCAACTTGGCAGATGATGAAACAGGCTCTCCTCAAAAGTCATTAATAATTCTCATATTTTGGAAACAGACCATACATACAGAGTCTCTGGTATTTAATTTCCTCTCACGGTGCATGAAAAAAAAAAGAAAAAAAAGGTCAGGGGGGAGGGAGTCGCTGTTTTTATGTTTTCCAGCCCAGAGTGATGGTCCTAGCTTTTCCAAGGCAGCTCATTTGTCTGTCAGGGCCGTGAGCAGAGCCAGTGATTTAGTTTCCTTCACATGAAGCTCATGTCCGGTTGATGATAGTGCTTGGTGGGCTGTGGGGAAATTTGTCACCTGGTGCTTTGACAGCCAGATAATTGCTGATAGGTTGCAGAATAATAGGAAGTAAGCGTTGCAAGCTACACAGGACGGAGAGAAAACTGGCAGGTTTCCTTCCTTCATTCAGGGGATGACATTGTTCCCAGCCAGAGGAATTAGACTGGTCAGTAGAAACAGTTGGAGTACATCCATTCTATATCTGTGTAGCGAAGACGTAGCCTAGTCTTTGTAATCGTGGATCTAAATAGTGGCGGGATCGTAAAGAAAAGAGAAATCCGGCTCTGCTGAGGGATCGCCTGGGGACACTCCCTGTCAATCACAGATTACTTGAGACTCACCATGATTCCAAAGGACGTGTATGAATAAGGAACCATGGCAAGGCACCTTCATGGTCTGAATTCTGAACTGGCAGGACGCCTTTCATGTTCAGGGCCCGGACGAACTCAAATACACTACCTCTCTGTGGGAGGCCGAGGAAAGTCTTTTCAAGCTGCAAGAGATGATTTACGTCCATGTTCCTCCTCCCAGCATAAATACAACTCTGAAATCAAACACAAATGATCTCTGCTGGGACTGCCGTGAATTATTTACTGCCATTGTTTGAGTTTAATGTGCCGTTCGTGTTTGGATAGTTAATGTTGGGTGTTTTACCCCCTGAAACGATGAATCTTTTCACAGAGGACGATATGATTTCACCTCCCGGGTTTAATTAATGACTCAGTTCATGGTTCATGTATGCTGTTGGGAATTGGCGTTTGGGATGTAGGTTCCTCCCAATAACAAGGTTTGATGCTATGACTTGTTCCATTCTAACTGGGTCTAATGAGGGAGGGAGCTTGCAGAAGTCTCCTGCATCAGCCAGGCATCAGCGATTAGGTCAGTGGAACGGCCGCTAGGCTGAGCATGATGGATGACTGGTGGAATGAGTTTCTGCCTGGCGGTATTGTGAAATCTTTTCATTGTCACTGACGGGGCCTGTGAAGGGGGCTGATGAATGAGGGAGCAAGTGTCAGGAACGCCCTTCCATGCCCTGCTGGTGCTTCCACATCTCCCCTGCAACAGAGCGTCAACTGTTGACAAAAACAAGAAAGTTTTCCAGAGAGCCAGATGGAGTGGGGTTGCGACCAGCAAGGCAAACTGGTTGCTGAACTGAGCTGCCGCTCGCTCACTGTAAAGCTGCTGCCGGCCAGGGTGCATGCTGGGTAGAGGGAGTTGCATCTTTTCATTTATGGAGAAGGGGCGTCACATCAGTGACACACTGATGTGATGAATGTGCTGCCTCCATCTGGTTTCAGCACATGTAATAAATATCTGGACTCATGTTTGACCTCACTCTGTTTGCCCACACATCGTTCAGCGGGAGAACATTATAGCAGGCGGCAAGTTCATGCCATGTGCAGGAGAGGACTGGCAATTCTCATCAATCCACATTATTCGGCGCAAGTCAGCAGCAAACTCTCTTGCCTTTTATGCCAGGTAGATTATTATCCATAGCTGGTGGCAGCAGGCACGTGCACAGACATTTTGGGGGGCCGGTGCTCAAGCCAGAAAAATATATTATATGATGCATCCTTATTATTATTATTATTGTTATTATTATTATTATTAGTAGTAGTACTAGTAGTAGTAGTAATAGCAGTAGTCGTAGTAGCAGTAGTAGTAGTATGAGGACAAGCCGAAAATCAGCCTTTATAAAACACAACATGGAGTCGAATCTATCATCAACTTTTATGTGTCAATGACTTTAAGAGAGAAGAATGACAATTTAAGAAGGAAGAAATGATGGTCCAGTGCAAACAATAGTGTTCGTGCAGCACTTGGGGTCTATCTGAATCTGCCCTTGAGCGGCAGTGATGAGACTGTCATGTCACAGATCTGAATTGATTCTGGCTAAAGAAAGCGTTTTTGTAGGTCAAATATCTGTTTTCCGCTCTTTTCCTGGCAGTATACGCATTTTCGAGCCCTCTAGGGGGAACATGAAATTTACAACAAAATTTGAATAATAATAATTGCCACAAAAGTCCATTACATTATGATTCAGATTATTCCTCATATTTTTCATTCTGTCCCCCAAAAAAAGGACAGAAAGCACAAAATTACTGCAATGGAATTAACAGCAATGAAGTGTCAAGTGTGAATGTGGTCACTTGGTGTATATATCCCCTCACATATGCATTTCAGTCAATGTGAGTATGATGGTTCCATCAGTATGGAGGAGAGTCATGTAAGGTGATATGAATTAAGAAAACTTCCAATAATATTTTCACTATTTAATGAAATTACATACATTTTATTGACATTAAAGCACTAAATGGTGCAATTGACAGTGCAGTCCGATAAGGCCCACATATTTCTGGACTTTCCTATAGACTTACATTTTATACATTTTACTATCATAATAATAAGAAATTACTGTTAAAAAAACAGCACTATTATAACAATATTATGTTTGATTTACAGCTACTGAGAGGTTTTGTTCTGTTTTTTTTTATTTTTAGAAAAAAATCATACTTTATTGTAAAATTCACTGTTACCAACCCAGCAAAGCGTTTTGTGCTGCACAATTTCTCTATTTACTTATTTATTTTTTAACAGTACATTCCTGGCCACCACAGCTGCTAATGTTTTACCAGAAAATTGAATGTTTTTTTTTTTTTCTTTGTTTTCTTTCAGCGTAGACCTTCATGAAAATAAACCAAAGCATTTTCCCTTGCCTGTGCTTCCTGCAGTTTTCCGATCTGACCTTGCAGCTCTTGTGCCCCATCCATCTTGGCCTGTTTAGCCATTTCACTGGACACATACTGTGCAGATTAACGCAATTCATCACTGCAATCATCCTCCATTCATCAGCCTTCCCAATGAATGTTTTGACATCTAGTTAATTTTCTGCTGATGATTTATCAAATTATAATTACCATCCTCTGAAGGAGTCATTCGTTATGTTGATAAATGATAATGATGCCAAAGTGGATTGAATTTTAAGTAAGTTCTCGGCGGTTATAACATATGCATTATTGTGAGTAATGCCCTGCAACGTGGACGTCCCGCAGCAGCGGGAAGTGTGGTGACTCTTAATGTCCTGACCATCAATGCTGCGACAGACAGGTTGTTAAATCACGTTTGGACCGCAAATTGTTGTGTGTGTTCTCATGAGGCATAACTGATCTGAGTCCAAGATTCTTACCAGATGAGGATTAAAGTGTGTCCCAATTCACTCACACTTTCATCAATTCCTGACTGCATAGATCCGAATGGACATGAATGCAACATATAAACACAACAGCAAGATTTGAATTTCATATTAGCATAGCTGAGGGATGTTCTCATTGATCCATGGTTGAAAGGAGGAAGTAGAAAACATGTGAAAACTGTTGATTCATTATTATTGTTGATTTGTGAAGACTGACCTGCTTGGATCTCTGGAGGTTTCCTGGAGTGAGGCAGTCTGGGGAAGAGGACAGTAGCTGCTCAGTCAGCTCACAAATGTGAGTATAACAGGTTTATGACCCTACCATTTGTAACCTACATGGTGGCTTTTTTTTATATGTTCATTTCTATCTACCTATTTACCTTGTAACTATGTTACGTGACAAGTTATATACCATTTAAATAACTATTTTATCACGTGACTTCTTAATTGTTACATTGCATACCATTTAGTCAATAATTCTTCTGACATAATAAAGAGATTGAACAGATCCAATATTATAAGAACTGTTCTTCATGTGATACAATGGTTACACAATCGTCCTATAACTTCACGTGACACATTTACAAAGTATTAAAGGAGATTGAAATAAACATTTAGCTATTCAAAAGGAGCCATTATTTTGTGTATGGAAATGGTGCTGTATGAGCTGGTATCTCCCTGCTTCATGGGGTGGGAGTCATTTATGTAGCAGGAATGTTCTAAACACTAGTCTTTCCTGTGAGTCATGGATGGTGTTTGGAACAATCTGACACACTCGCATGTTATTTAGTGTTACTAGAGCAACCTGTTAAAGCAGTGATGTCATGAAAAAGCTAAAGATTCAAGTTGGAAAGGTCAAGTGACAGAAACCTTTGTGTTATAATTACCGTAGTCACCTTGGTGCCATTTGATGCCTATGCATTCCTATTTTTGTGTGTATTTAATCCCAGGCAAAGCTGGCATACCAAGGGACGAGGTTTGGCACTTTTGTGACTTTGGATGGACATGCATTAATAAAGACAGTAATGAGGTTTAAACATTACCACAAATAAATAAAAACCGCTGAATAAGAAACAGCTAGATTTCTACCGATCCTCAGTACCCTGCCATGACCCACGGAAATCAGTCCTAATTCTCAGTATCAGCAGAAGTCCTGCTTCTACTGTTCCTGCACATCACGGTGCCGGGAAACTGTTGAGCAATCCATCAGTACAGTGCTCCCGGCGGGTGTCGAGAGGTCCGGAGGTGCTTCCCCCTTCAGTGGTTCAATGTCACATTGTTGCAGATTTCAAATTTTGATGACACTGTCACGGATCCAAGTCAAGGGCATCAACTCAAGGTGGCTGACTGGTGAGCTGATTCCTCTCTTCATGTCCTCTACACCAAATGAGCTTGTGTCAGGCAAAATAGTTGTCAGGACTTGACCTCTGTTGCATTCTGACCTTTAATAAAGTGTAAATGTTGCGTTCATAAATCATAAAATAACCTTAATAAGCTCAAAAATGATGTTTCCACAGTCACATGAAAGGCCAGTGTGATGAGCCATTTAGCTACTAGTATGTGACTCAACTTGTTTTCATACTTTGAGAAGACATCAATATAGATCCTAGATTATGGCATCAGCCTCTCAGCATTCCAGTCAACCATATAAATAATGTGTCTTTGACAGAGATGATCATCAACAATTGACTCAGTTGAAAACAAAGGAATGGTTATTGTTGAGTGTTTAATCCAAGCCTGACATGTCAGCAGGCTTCTGGGGCCACGGCTTTCTGCGGCTTTGAAGTGGCAATCTTTTCACATTCTTGGCTGATTGCACCACAAAGGCGCGTCACAAGTGGCTGGAATGGGTTGAAATGATGCTTGTTTGTGGCGGCAGGATTTCTAAAGGTGATAGTTCCCCAGCATTAACATATGGTGCCCTGGTGACTGGCTTGCATGTGCGTGAGGCAGAGAGTAGCAGAGTCACAGTAGACAGGGGATGATGAAGCAAACTGAGCTCTGAGTTTGCTATCTTCTCTGATTGAGCGATAGAACAGTTTGTTTTTGTTTCTTTATTTTATTTCTATATTTTGTCAAACATGGAAAAGACTAGAATATTGTCGAGGAAGACATAATCATCAATTCAATAAATGTAAAAACACGACCCTTTGCTTCCCAGTCACATCATCTCTTGACTGGCTACATTCCATTCTGCGCCACAGTTTGTCAGGAGTGATCACCTCTCCCCACACACAAAGAATCCATCCATCCATCCATCCATCCATCTATCCATCCTCATCTGCTCATCTGTTGCTGGGTCGCGGGTGCAACAGCTTCAGACTGCAATGCCAAGCGGCCTTCTCCCGGGCAACATCCACCAGCTCCAACTGGGGAATTCTGCGCCGCTCCCAGGCCAGTGTAGAGATATAATCCCTCCAGCGGGTCCTGGGTCGACCCCTCAGTCTCCTCCCAGCTGGCTGTGCCTGAAACATCTCTAAAGGAAGATGTCCAGGGGACATCCTCATGAGATGCCTGAAGAGATGCCAGGGGCAGAGCACAACTCTGGAGCGCCACCGGAAACACATCAGACTTGCACCCAAGGATCCGGACACAACTCCCGCTCCTGGAATACAGAGAATGAATGGCCCTCAACGTGACGTGGGTCACCCTCCATGCAGGGTACACTTAATACATCCATTCCTTTTCTTGAGTCACTTTGGACCATGCTTAGTCTGACCTCTCCTCAGGGACCTGTTTGCTGAGAGTCACCCTACAAGGAGAACTAGGCCCCCAACCAACGTAGCCCACGGGATGATTGAGGTACACACTGGGTACCCCCACTGCGATAAGGTGATGGTCATGGGGGAGACTTATTCTGATGTTGGAATGCTGGGCCCATGTTTAAAATACAGAAATTAAAGATTTGAAAAATGTATTGTTTTTATCATCATAATTAACTGTCATAACAATAATGGTAATAATAAGTCATGCAAAAGGTTTCGCGTCATGCTTGCTGAGTATCGCTCTGTGTTAGACTGGGTTGGATGGATACCAAGTCGTGCCCACCCACCCGCCCGCCCTCGCCTGTTGTCCACCAGTCAGTTCAAAGTTCTGTCCCACTCTTTGTCCCTCTTCTAAATGGACCTGAAGTTGTTTTCTGTGATCATCTCACTCCTCTTGCAAGGCCCAAACAATCACCCTAATCTTCTTGATCATGGTCCGTGAGCAAGGGGCGAGGAATGTGGGTGTCGCGCCCGCAGCGAACATAGGAAGCGCACCTGTTGGTACAATGCGCTGTTGAGGGAGAAGAAAAGTGCACACAAGGCAGCTGGAAACCGTTTAATTAGTGCTAATTAGCTTAGCAGAGGAACGTCAGGAGGCCTGAACGGATTTGTGTCAGCGTGCCAGAGATCAAAGATGGAGGCGCTCAGGCTCTCTTCTGCTGAGTCAAAGAACTAATAAGCAGGGCGATAATGGGGCCCGGGAGAGTTACGACCCAGGTGGCGCTGCAGAAACTCACTCCAGCCTGGTGTTTTTCCTCAGACACTTTGAGCACGTTTCCAGCCGTACAGACTTCATGACTGTTTGAGATGTCCAGTTCATGAGCAGAATGAAGCAGTAGTCAAAATAGGATCCACAAGTACGGGTAAGGGCCTTATGTTGCTAATTTACTGGTGCAGCTTTGAGATCTCCTGTGATGTCAGGTAAGTCTGTCAGCAAACTGCTTAAATTGTTCTGATTGTGCGAGCCTGCGGGTCAGCAGGACCCTCAGTCACAGTCCATCAGTCCAGACTGCGTGACGGCATCTGCAGGTTTTTCTGGAGGTGGGTCAAGCCTTGCTTAAAGTCGCTCCCCTTCACATCCAATCCAGCGTCACATTCTTACCTACGGGCAACCTCTGCTGTGCCATGGTCATTAATCAAAGCGGAGTGATGTCCTGACCTCAGCCCCTTCCCTTTGAAGAGCTCTGTCCTCTGCAGCATGAGGAAATCATTTGCTGCCCGATTCAATGAGCCGTCAGTCCAGCCGGCCGACCTAATGACATGTGAGAATATTAACCTCCTACCACCTAGAGTGCTGCTGCTGGGGAACCGCTTTGTTATGACAGACTTTTGCTCCAGTAGTGTTTCAGCGCCATGTTTCACAACAGAGCTGAGGTCTGCGGTGCAACAGGTCATTTCATTTGTTTCTGAGGCTTCTTGAGGTACCTTCATTCCGCTTATACTGTCATTGTACTTAGTATGTTTGTAGTATGCTCGGTGCCAATTCCATGTGACGCCTTCCAGACGCGACGGAACTGGCCATGTTCTTAAATAATGAATCATTCATCAGTGAGAGTCGTCCGATTGGAAGTCAATGCAGGAGCAAAGTATATGACGATGTGTGTGATGTATTCTGTGCCAGAAGACATGGAAGATGAAGATCTCAGGCTCTTCAGAGAACCTAATCAGGGACACGATGGCATATAAAGAGGAATTTGTTCTTGACTCTGCACAGCACCATGAACAAGATATTCAAGGACATTCAAGGTGCTAGCGCCTAATGCAGGCCTAGAAAGACGGAAAGTGTGGCAATGAGAAAGAAATTCCTCGTCTAATGATAAATTACAACGTATACATTTTAATCTTGTCAATCTCAACACTTAGTTTACAGCTTTGAACTTTCTCAACACATTTTCACAAGCTTGTGAAATGGAGCATCCTGCACTTGTTTCACTGAACGACGCAATAAGCTATCAAATATCTCACAATGGTTTGATGTCATCCATACATATTGAAACAGCACTACATAAAATATGCGTAATATTTATTACTAAAGTGTATTCTAGATATCGCCTGCCCAACAGATTAGCTAACAAATGTCCAACTGAATTACCTCAGCATTTTGTAAACATCTTCTGTCACAACGGTCTCTCTGCGCCTGCACACATGCTACTGAGAGAGGCAATGAGGTATCAAACATCATCCCTGGCAGTCATTCTACAATATTGCATCTCTAAAATATTAAACATTGACACATTCAAACACTGATGAAACACTTTGAGGGTTTGTATGTGGCTCTCCTCCTTATTGATGGAACTGAAAGTCACTGTGACTAAAACGCATGGCTGGATGGGCTTTAAATAGCAATCTGGCACATTAGTAAACGTAGAATGCATGGACCACCATCCCATAGCTCACCTTAACCCCAAAATCCGTTGTCAACATGTGACGTTGAAGGCAGTCAGCTGTCAGTTTTGCCTTTTACATCAGTGTTGGACACAAAAAGCAACTTTCCGACCTTAATATATGACACCATGGGAATGAGGATGTGTTGGTGCTTTAGATCTGACACTTAACTAACTTTGTGCCTTTGGAAGAGTTGGGGTTCTGCAACCAGTTTGATTTTCTCTAACGCGAGATGTTGAGTCTTGACTGAATCCCACATTGGTGATGCACTTAACTATGTGCAGGATGTGACTATTCATGGAGCTCCGAGGGTGGAATATTTATGATGTTTCAGTGACTTCCCTGTGACAAGGGCAACTTCAAACCTATCCCAGTGGCTGACACACTTGATCTGCCCCACGCAGTCAAAATTCTGGGCAGCCCTCCATCTTGTCACATACAGTAGTGGAGATGTCGGGACTGACACAGACAGCAATCCTCTCTGACAAGTGATAAAAAAGTGTTTTGGCATGTTACTAGCCTTGTGGGCTGGCCTTAGTACCCCACGGTCACAGGTTGAGGACATCCGACCTGAAATGCATGCAAACTAATGGCCAGCGTGACTGACATCTCCAGCGATGAGCTCGAAGTGTTCGTTCGTTGTCAGCAGGAGTTTATCAATAGGCACGTCTGCATATGCACTCGTCTATCGATCCATCCATCTCTGTCCACCTGTCTCAGCGTCACTCTGGCTGTCTGTTGTCATTCAGCATCTCAGCCGTGAGGAGGAAGGACGACTGCTGCACTCACTATTTACAATCCTCCTACCTTGGGAAAAGGGATTTGGAATAATGGTGTGTCATCATGCGCAGATCTTGTCTGACCTTGTGGTTTGGACACTGGAGATTCGATTTGCACAACTTAGCAGTCTGGCTGAGATATATATATATATATATATATATATATATATATATATATATATATATATATATATATATATATATATATATATATATATATATATATATATATATATATATATATATATATATATATTATAGCATACATAGATATATATATGTAGCATTTAGAGAACAACTGTATCCATTGCTATTTTTTTCAATCCTCTTCTTTCAACCAAGGAAAAGTACTTTAAAAAGCAATAGTGTTTTCATGCACTTAAATAACTTCAGAGATGATTTACATTTGTTCATCCCTAATTCAATTATGTGTGTAAGTAGGCTCATTGGCTCACAACAATGAATGAAAAAGTAATTTATATATTCATTCTTGTCTTGCCGCGGTCTCCCAGGATGAGGGGACACCCTGGACAGGTTGGCAGACCATTGCTTGGTAAGTGTAGACACTCACACACTCATACCCCTCAATTCAACTCTGTCTTTTGAACTGAACTAGCAAATGATCGAATTGCAATATTTCATGTTCCACAGTGTTCTGAACAATGGGAGGATTACCTCTGTAGTCACTGCAGTGGACTTGAGTGACTTGATATTTTTCCCCCCATATTTGTATTTGTTTACTAAATGATGGGGGAAATGATATATAAATGAGTTGAAAACAATAAATGTTACTTGTACATATCAGAACTGGGAAGACATCATCTTACATAGACTTGGAAAGTGCATTGTGAATGACAGTCAGGCTGCTGTGCACACCTGAAACTGCGTAACCAATGTACAGAGTTTACACAGGGCAGTTGTTCGATGAGAAAAAGCAAACACAAAGTGCACAGTATAGTGAATTCAAAAGCATTCATCTGTCTGTTCAGGCTGGAAAATCATGAGCATAAAAGTTTTGATAGCTAATGCATTAGAAGTGGCCTGATTGGTGATTTGATCAATAGGCGGGAAGGTGAGTGCTCAAAAAAGTGCCCTGTCAGAAGTCAGAGGAGGAAGGTGCAGGTCCACAGGGGACAGAAGCCAACAAGCTCGTGCCTGTGAGGCAGCTAGAAGACGCTCCCCTCGGGTCAGCAGAGCTCGTACAGCAGAACTCGTGCACCCAGCACTCACCTCGGTGCTCATCATTGTCCATGAGATAATAAGGTTTGCATTTTGCCCTAAACTGTCAGCCAGTCAAAGCAATCTTTCAGGACGAGGACACTTGCAGGGGCCACGAGGAGCAGAATTGAATTAATGAAAGGAAAGCATTAATGCGACCGGGGAACGAGATAATAACTTCATCCCATTTAGCTAATCCGAGTTATTCATCTGACATATGTGTAAATCATTGGGGAAAATGAATTGCACCGACAGGTTCATTGCAATAGAATTGGAAATGGAATTTAGCTGATTAAATCACCGGGTGCACACAGCAGTGGTGACACGAAAACAACAATTAATAAGCCAAGCCTTCAGCACACGCCGCGGCGCCGGCTCAGCCAGGCCGCTAGTGACATGACACAGCAACAACAGCCAAGCAAGACAGGTGAGAGCAGATTCGCCACTGGCCGAGGGAGTCCCCGCACCGATGTGCTCCCTTTCTAAACAGCATCCCAGCTATGAAACCCCCACCGCCCCTCAAACACCACCCCCCACCCTTTGACACAGCGCACGCCCAATCGCACCCAGAGAATGCACATTCAAAAGGATTTGTTCCCAAAAGAAGGTCGGCATTTGTAAGGCCACTGGCAGATTTAAGTGTCAATTAAGTTGATGTACAGTGGGCACATTATCATAGAAGGTTGTCAGCCGGGCCGTTTGGGGGAAACAAATACCTCCAGCTTTACACCTTCCACAGCTTGAACTTTGTGTGGACCCACCGTCGCAATGAATGTCACCGTCAATCATTTATCCCGTCGGCAAGCTTTCCTGAGGGGAAGTCTTTTTAGACGAATATCAAGCATAAATACAGACTGAGACAATAAAGACACAAATTAACTACTGAGTGTAAAAGTGCCTCATCATGATCCACGCCTTCCTGGTCTGGTCAAAAACTCATTACTGAGAAAAGGGGGCGGGGGGCAGGGAATTATAGCTGTATGCCGGGATGATGGATGACAAGTTAAATTTGTGTCCAGGGACTGAAGGTGAATGGTGACAGAGGTATTTATCTTGAGAATGGAGGTCGGGGTCAGACGAGGCCGGGAGCCTTAAGGCACAAGACATTGACAAATTTATCCAGTGGACCCCATAGCTCCACTCTTTTCTTTGTTTTGGATCTTGGGCACTTGCTAAGTGACCCACATGGCTCATGCTGCCAGCATGAGAGTAACACACCGGAGCATCCTTCAGCCCTGGCACATGTCTGACTCACACAATCCTCATTTGTTTGGAGTATTTACATGAGCTCCCAGGGTGAGGCTCTGCCTCATTCTCATCAAAGGGAAAACAGAAAATCTCCCTGCCGCCTTTTATCATGGTTACTCACGCTCAACAGCTTAATTATGCCTGTTAATGACACATAAGTCTCTGTTAATGTAAACAGACCACAGAAGAAGGTGAGACTCGGAGACCTCTAGTGGTCACTGCATATTCATCACGTCGAATTCTACTGCTCTCTTGCGCCAAGCTTTTGCGTGATGAGGAAAAACAACTGGATTCTTCCGGATTTCTGCTGCTCTTCTTCATGTTTCATTTTCTTCTTATAAAGAATAATAATAATAAAGCAGTTACCATTACTATGTGATGCCACTTATTGACTGGTCTGCTTTTTTTTTCCTCATAAATGAAGGAATTCAGTTTGACAACAATATCTTCTCCTGATAAACAACACAGCCAGCATGAAGGTGTCCACCTGAAAAGAATTTAGAAATAAATTCACATGAATAACAAGGAAATAACAGATTTGACAGAGCAGTTATTGGAATAAATAAAGTTATCTTATCTTATCTACTTGTGCTTCACTTAGGGATTTAATATGCACAATAATAACTCTTTCAGAAGTTGACGTTCATATTTTGCAATAAGCCAAAAACAGATTGATTTTTTAAATAATACAGCTTGCAGCCATATGTATCTATTCCACTCAAATGAGAACAATTCCTCATCAATCACAGGTTTGTAATTGTTTCATGCTTTAATCTCATCTGAAGTGAAGTATTCCACCATCATGCTTAGTTAACCCGTTCACGTAGTTCACGTATAAAGGTCCATTTTCCAGTCTGCAAATTTGTCGAGTCCCAGCTATTGTTTACATCTCCGTCACAACAGTAAGTATAGTGAATATTACTGGATTAAATCATCCTCAAACTAGAATCCTTTCATGACACAAACACAAGTTGCATGACACAGACAGTGAATATACACCTCGACTCGTGCTATTGTGACATTATTGACAATTAGCACAATGTATCGGTGGCATATATAACACAAGCAATCATTTGTAGATTCTTTTTCAAGCCTTTAAAATCACTAACCACATTGTCATGCTTCATCCATCATTTTGTCGACACACTGTGCCTGCACCAGCCACACCTCTGAAGCCAGAGAAACATATGCCGAGCAGTTTTGCTGCTTTCTGGAGACCCCCTGCTTTCTGCTTCTTCCTTCTCTGCTTTAGTCCATTGCAGCATATACAGGCAATCTCTGAAATTTGACTGGCAGAGAATGTGCTTTGGGTCTGGATTCAGCCAGTTGTGTGTGTGTGACTTCCACACTCAGGCTGCACTCCTGCATGTTTACTGTGTCAATGACAGACGGGCGCTCTCCGCGACGCTGTCCTGATTCAATCGACTTTGCGTCATGTAGTTTAATATACTTACAACATTAATGGAGGCGCTATTGAATTCAGCAAAGTGCGGGATCAGCAGTTAAGCTGCATTGTTCTTCAGGACATATTTCCTCTTTCTTTAGAGAAGAGTATTGATTTCCTGCCTGAAAAAGTGATGTAAATCAGAAGGAAAGGGCCACAGTGAGGCATCGATTGTGTATTAAACATAGTGTAAGCAGTAATTGAAATTCATTAACATGCATTAGTTAATACTTGATATCTATAAAGGAAGAAAAAATGAGTTCAGGTGTCATGTAAGCTGAGTGTTCACTTTTTGAAAGGTGCCAGGTCAGATCTTCTCAAGAGTGAAACACTCCTGAGCCTGCGTATGTCTTAACAGCGCTGGACATTAATATGCTTTCAGACAGCCCAGGATGATTGTACATGCCAGGGCTTATATTTACTCTAACCACCGGCCCCTTAAGTGCTGTTTTGAACAATGCAGCCACCATGAATCATTTACCATACAGGAATACTTTAAAGGAATCATTTGCTTGGGACATGTTTGTGGTTGGTGTGATGCTGACGATTTCCATTATTTCATGACTGACAGCTCCACGGCCTTCTCTGATGCAATATTGATGATGTGTCAGGTTGCTGCACATTAGGCCAAGAATGAACCATTGTTTCTGTGTTAAGCACAAGGGGCTGATAACAGTGGATCTGAGGAGGGTCAGGGGACTCAGACTGACACATAAATAAACACACATTCATTATAGATGCCAGTGGAAGAGGTGTTTTCTCAGCTGCAGACTAGTTAACAAGCATCCAAACACTCAACATCCCTGATGACCATGCAGCAAAACACTCGGAAAACCTGCCAAACTCAGGATGCTGCAACCCTGCAATAGGTCACGTCATGCACTGGATTCAGTAGTGTATGGCAGCTTTTCTTTTATTCAATTGCTTTTTTATTTGGTAATACTATGGTAATAACTAATTGTTTCCTTTGAACTTACGCTTTCATGAGATCAAAGGAAATAGATTTGTTGTCTTTTCTGTGTGTTTTTTCGAAGGATGCTTTGTCATTGTTACATTGTGTTGGCCTAGCGGAGGTTTGTGCTCTCTGAATGCTTTCTAATAAGGGCACTGTTATAATGGTTCTGCCCATAATTGGAATACTTACTTTCATTTCTAATTTATTTCAATCATTCTCAATATAAATAATATTTATGTCAACATCTTCCACCTCAGTGGTGAATATCTGGGTAAAACAACAATGGCAAAACAAACATTGTCAATGTATTATTGCTGTTGTTGTTTGACCGGACAATATGAAAACATTTTAACCCTGGCTGTAAAAATATATATACAAGTGGCCATGGGGTCACACTTTACTCAGGTTTTGACCTTTCCCATATTCAGATAGAATATGAACTCAACAACAAAAGTGCGCAGCAACACAAAAGTGCTGACACAGAACGAGAAACGAAAAATAAGTTAAGGGGGACTGATCATGCTTTCATTTTAACAGCAATTTACAGTGTCAGAGAAAGGAAATATCACCGTATTTAACATTTAATGTGAAAGAATGTCCATGCCATTAGCAGCAACTTAAATTGATCCTCGAAGTACAACTTAGTTGGAGAAATCCGCTGCAACTACAGACATATTCTGTGTCAGCATGACCAAGCTCCTGATAGAATGAAGTAATGTGTTTTTGGGGGACACGTTTTTGTCCTTAGTGTCCTAAACACTTTGCTTTAAAAGCTCAGTGAAATTCTTCCACACTTTTGATGCAGGAAAGATTTCAACGAACAATGTCCATTACTATGGAATGATGGGCGGGTCCTTTCCTTTGGAAATAAATGTGGAACTAAATAGGAAAAAATAAATAAATTGCATATGCATTTTATTTAAAAGATAAACTGTAAGGCTCAATATTTCAGGAAGGGTTCAAGAAGCACACAGGATTTTAAATTGCAATTTACTATTATATTATGCTGCTATGCTACATCTAAAATAAAAAAAACAATGTCAAAAAAGAAAAAACATTTGCAAGGAAATATGTTCATCAAAGTTTTTATTTCTTTTATATCACATTTGTTTTTTGTTTGTTTTACTTGGGTTCACTTTACTACCCATTTACTTGATATTTGTACCAAAATCTCTAGGGTTCTTTGTGGTTGCGAGCAGAGGGGAGGAAGTGAAAGCAAAGCGAAACACAATGAAGAACGCTCAAGTATGTGAGAAGAGATTGAGAGCGACGTGAGCTGCAGACCGGCTGTGGGACTGGTCCTGCATCCTTGTGCAGACAAATGATCCTTGTAACTTCTCGCACTGGCCACTGCCCGAGTAATTGAGATGTGTAATAACTGTGACAGAGGGTATTATCTGACCCATTTTCCTTCGCTTCTCACGTTGCTTTGTTTGTACATCCATTCCTGTCATAATCCCACATAAATCTCCTGAGTGAAACTCTTTGAAGAAATTGCCTCTCGTAGCGTGATACGCCATGTAACCGAGTTATTTTTAATGACCAGAATCTGACCTGGTTTCAAATGCATAAGCCTGCATCAAAGTGGACAGCATCTGTCCAGTCTGTCCAGTGTCCTTCCTCTGACACTCTTGCATATTGGAGGGACACAGCACATACTTGGAGCCTGTCATAGCTTAACTTGGTTTAGGGCAACAACTTCACCTTGCATTGACCTTATTCCACTTAAAGAAACTTGAGGTTTTAATTCATCTTAAACTGAGCCAAGTGCCTGCTTGAGTCCTCTCAGCTTAGAAGCGTGACTATTGGAACAGCGGATTAGTTGGTTAATAGCATGTATCAGGGTTGAATATTTGAGTAGAACTCGACACAGTCCAGCTCCTCTGTCATAATCTTGACTTGGCTTGGCTTGGCTTCCCTCTGTTTCATCAACACAAAGTTCATTTTAGCTAAAAAAAAAAAAGTTTTTTGGACATGAGATTTCATGTGAAAAATATTTCATCATTAGTGAAACCTGAAGCTTAAAATCTATTATTTTTTTCATTTAATCGCACTAGAGCTGTAGTTGACTCACAATTAAACATAAATTTAGTTTTTGTTCTAAACGTAGCTTAAAGGAAAATGTTCTCGACACCTGAGTGGCCAATAGTGCTTTCCTCATGATAACAATTGTTTGCTCCAACATAACAGATACTGTCAAGAACATTCTGTAGAATAACCTCAGAGGCTGTGAAGAGGCTCAACAACATGCAAAAGCATATTATAAATGCAAGCCCCAAAGATAGTGGTGAGAACACACTCAGGTCATGTTTCTTTGGCTCTGAATGATTTTAACTTACAAGGGTGTAAATGCATGACTTAACAGAACATCTGGTTTTCATCAGGCTTGTTGCATCATTTTACACATTTTACACTCTCTTTATTCTACTGAAAGTCACTGCATCAAATATAAATGTTGTATAAAACCTGGGATGGTTGGAAAGGAGCTCTTAATAGCTGAGCTGGAGATGGGAAGGACAAGCGCCCTGTCCTAATGCGTCAGGATAGTTCTATTGCTTGAATACTGTGCAGGTACATTAGGTCAGATGAATGTAGTTGACAAGTGGGATCTCTGTGGAGCCGTTTGTGCGAGGACTGCTGGCACCTGGTTTCACAGAGAAGAGAATGGTGGAGTTCCCTATAGTTCAGGGTTAAATGCAGTATTCTTTCATGCAGGTACGGCATCGGTGCTGACTGAAATCGAATACTCCACAAGACTTGACGTACTCCTATGGTTCAAATTGACAGTAACAGCAAATAACTTGAGCCTTGGCGAAAGAGCTGTCTGGCATGACTTTAATACTAGTCTTGCCATTCAAAAGAATGTCCCCCTGTCATCGCCCTCTCGCGTCACTACTGATGCTCTGCTTTCCGATCTACTACACGAGGTATTGAGGATAATACTAGACTCATAGTTAGCGTGTGTTTTAACATTTACCATCAATTTTGCCTGCCCTTCTTGGAACACTACATTTTCCCACCTGTTCAGAGAGTGATTCAGCACAACACCACATCCATGAAAACCTTGGAATATCTTTCTTCTCCATTTCATCAATGTCAACTCTGGTGCACCTGGTCCCATTAATGTCACCCAAGCCATTTCGCAGGTGAGACATACTTTGTCCAACCAGCCCCTTCAACACAGCTAAATCCCGAGCCACTTGAAGGGTCTTCAACTCTTTGTCCTTATGAGACAACCTTCTCTCCAATTCTCTCAGGATAACTTTCAAGTACTGATACTGAGGGGAATGCAGTAAAAACAAATTAGCAACAGAAGCTGGTATGGTATTGGTAAAACCATCAATCTTATAAGAATTTGGCAGGGGCAGAAGCACGACTATTCTTGTGCAGAAAAGAGATCTACTGTAAAATAAGTCGAGGGTCAATCACAGAAACATCACTGGAGGTAACAGAATATGTTTATGAACCCTTTTGAACATCAAAGTAGTTTCAGGGAATTCTTGACTACTTGCAGCACGTTTAGTTTGGCAACTCAGGACAAGCTCTGGATCCCCCAAAAGGAAACACTGGAATAACCAACAAAACACTGAAGGCAGCATGGCACGTCAGGACAAAGGTTCACCGTGAGCAGATGACACGTGAAGAGCCAGCCACTCCTCCTCATCAAGTCTGAAACTGAGCGCTGGTTGAAACATAGAGCCACGACACATGTCTGTGTTGTCACTTCAGGGCATCCATACATTTAAATGTGCAAAATTGTCACAGTTGCTTGGGCAAACAAGATGAAAACTCATCTTGTAAAGCGAGGACAGCCACGCTCTGTCTGCTCGTGTTAAAGTCAAAAACCAGCAGCAAATGAATTCACATTGCCAACCGTAATTGGTGGCACCCTCACTCGGTCATGGTGTAATTTAATAAAATCAATGATCTGCCAACAAATGAATCAAAAGGTTACCAGTCAAATGAAACAGACACCAATAAGATGTCATCATTCACAACGATCGCATTTAAAGCCTCTGGCTGTTTTGGAAGCTTTCATTCCAGCATAGAGACTGAGCCAGCTGGATGAATCGTGACACACAGGCAGGACATAAACAAGAAATCAAAGACTAAGAAGTAATGAAGGCCCAAATATAAACAGTTAAATCTGAACTAGAGGCAGATCTGCAGAACAGCACAGCCACACTTTGAAAATGTTTTCACCAAGCTTCGGGAAGTTGGCCTCACTCAACTGCGTAGGAATGCATCCGATGGTTGGCGTATGCCGGAACCATAGGACGTGTGTACGTGCTATTACATCCATGAAAACATGCAGGGATGAGGATGGGCACTTCATATCAGATTCACAATAATGGACGGGTGTACACATTCAACATGCAATTGGTGCAATGATGTCACTTCATTTTTCTAATGCCAAAATTCCTCACGGTGCCCATTCTACAGCATTAAACATGGCTTGTGCAGATGAGTTAACTCACTATCAAAGGCAAATAAATCCCATATTTTCTCAATATGAAGAGCATTCTTCAGAGCATAGGTACTGGACAAGACTGAAAAGCATGCTAAAGCCATAACAGTGTCAGTTGTTGGCCACTTGTATGTTGACAAAATCTTCCTTTAGGTTACATTGAGACAAGATACAAAATGTGCCATTGATTTACTATCAATCGTGAGTTAACACAGCTTTAGTGCGATTAAATGGGACTAAAAAATTTTATTTATTGACAGCTCTAATCAGGACCCTTGTACACATGATTCTCACATTATTCCAGGTGTTCTCCTGTGACATGTCCAACGTGATTCGGCTCTTGAAGCACCAAATCCCCGCCCTATTTGAACTGAACCATTGACCTGCGAATGCTCCCTCTGTTCAAACAAGCATCAGCCCTCGGCTCCACACCTTCTGCCAGGTGCTCTGTCTTTGTGGCAGCTCTTTGATGTTTCCTCTAAACACCACAGTTTATCTGCCTCCTCCTCCATGACATCACCTGCACACCCATCCACTTGTTGTGGTTCTGACAACAGCTGGGAGTTAACGGTGTCCACAGCCAAACCTCCGTCCATTTGCTTCTCTTTCTCCCACTTTTGGTCTCTTTTTGCAACAGAGTGGCTCCATGTCAGGTTTCATGACCAATGGAGTGTTCTTAAGAGTGATGGCGGATGCTGCTCAGCTTGATATTCCTTCTTTAAATACTAATAAAAAATCATGCACTGTGATGATGACATGAGGTGTTGAGCTGATTTGACTGCTGAGTGTATCAGCATGTATTATATACACATGTTGTCATTCAAAATATGACTTCTTTCTCCTCACATGCCTCCCTGAAAATGAGCATGCTGCAGTGATCATATCACCTTTTTGACATTCATTTTCCAGATAAATCAAAGTAAACATGAATGTATAATGAAAGAGAGGCACACACCAAAGCTCTGAAATACAAGAGGCGTTCTATTGAGTATGCCATTTAAGTTTCCTTGTTGCCTGAGATATCTTGTGATTTAGTGGTCGATCATCTGTCTGGTTTGGGACCTTAACAAAGGCAGTTTCACAATTACGGAACACAAAGAAGACAGACAGACCGATGCAGGTTTGTGGTGGAAGAGATGATGGCTTGTTTTTTTCAGGACAGATGAGGTTTTTCTTGGGCTTCTGCCTCTGACAGCGTGGCAGTTTTCATCTTATGTACTGCAGAAGGCAATAGCCGATAAAACTGAAGAGTCATTCCTCTGACAACTCTCCTCCCCTGCACCCACTTCTATCAGAACATGCAAGGATCCCATCATATATTCATTCAGTAAAATGGTTCTTCGCAAATGTATTTTAGGCAATGCCATAAACTTGAAGTAACGTGGCTCTCACACATCACCATTTATCTCTCAAATGTCAAATTAATCTTGGGTTAGTCATCTCAGTCATCTCTGGACTAATGTCTGTCATTAATGTATGAAAATGCATATACACCTCAAAAAACATCTTATAAATAGAATTAAATGGAGAGTCAAATAGAATAGAATGCAATAGCCTGAACAAATCAAAAGAAAGCTACAATAAGAAAAACAATAAATAAATTCAATAAAGAAAAATAATAGTCATTTCTTGATCAGTTTGCTATGGTTGATGGTTTGCAGTCTCAGCACTAGCTCCACCTGTCTGCCAGACGCAGGCATGTGCTCACATGTGGGAGGTTTTTAGCAGGTCATCCTTCACAAAAACAAGTGTAATAGGAGTGATGACTCGACTTGTTTGAATATTGGCCATGAAGCAGCACCTCATTAAGCACACTGTAAAACTTAAAAGCACGTGTGATTACTCATAGCAGCTCCAGAAATTGATTTATTAGCCGGCGTGTGAGTGGCCTGCCATCTGACCTCCTGCTGAATGAATAATCAACAGGCTTGCACGAGCGAGCAGATGTTTGCGAGTGTTGCTGTTTTATCAGGCCCGTAATGTGAACAGGCAGGAAAGCAGATTCAGTTAAGCGATGTTCGGACATCTGCGTCACATTTACACTCTGCTGCGCCAATAGCATTTATGAGTCCCATGAAAGAGAAATGCCTCTTCATGCACATTAAAGTGAGATGTTAAACCTTATAATGGGAAAAAAATGTGTCTGCTGCTTTCTGGACACTAGCGTTGCTCCAATATGTTGCTTCCTTCATCTTGAGCCTTTAATCGTGATGTTGGGCGTAAGTATTTAGTCTTGGGTTCAATCATGCAGTGACTACAGGCACACAAGTATTTTTTGTTTCTCTGTTTTTGGGGGTGAGAAATTTATTAACTTAAGTTTGTCTTCATGTAAAAATGGTCAACATTGATGCGGCTTTAATTGTGTGGAAATGATGGTGTGTGACATTCGGTGAATAGAATGAACAAGGGAATGGAAACACAGCAGTTTGCTTAATGTTTCAAAATACAGTCAACAATACAATATACCACACTTGCTCTCCAGGAACTGTCAAAGACCCAGAGCAGCTCCTTCTCACCTTCTCTGTCCTACACTATCAACAGAGCTGTGGAGCTCTTTCTCATCGTGGAGCCATGATCGGCTAGGAATCGGCACCAGAACACTCTGGCTCCCCTGGTCGAGCATCCTCTCATCCTTAAGGGTTGCGGTGAACAGTCAGGTCAGAAAGTTCATCGGCCTCCCACTAATGCTCTCATACAGCCACTGAAAGTAATAAAGAACAATAAATATACCCTTTTTACAATTTAGTGTGATGACTGACCAGCCTGTCTAATGAGTCAGAGCTTCATGTGGACTCTCTTCCCTCATCAGCCAGCACTTTTATGCGCACTTGAGCTCCACTTCAGGGAGAATGGTCGATCCTCATATTGAAGTGGTGTCTTTTGTGTTTGTTGCCGTGTCTGCCCTGAGGAGCTGTCGACTGGAATCTCTCTCTCCCAAACCTGTCACACTTTTCAGGAACAATTAGAGAAGAGAAAGTGAATTGTTCCCAGGCACTTGGATTGCCGTCCTTGCGACATCTGCCACCGCACCATGGATGATAGATTCCGCCTTCATTAGCTCGGGGTGTGGGATTACCCAGAGAGAACACATTAATCACCACTTTCAGTGGCAGCCTCAAGCGCCGTGCTTTGTTGGCTGAAAACTTTTTTTCTCTTTTGCTCCCCTCACACGTCACTCTTCTGCCTTGACAAGCCACAATCAATCATCTTGATTGTCGTGCCTGATGGGTTACACTGTTTACACAATACGTAATGAAAGATCATGTTACCCACCATTGTTGTTAGTTCGACAACTCTTCTGGGCAGGACGTCACCAGTGCTGACTTTCCCTTTTCAAGTCGTTTCTCTCTCCAGTCCCTCTGTTTCAGTACTTTACTCCTACGACAATGTAAAGTTGGTCATGTTTGCACAGCCGCCACCTCTTCAACTCCACATAAACACAAGCATTAATGGAGAGACTATGCAATGTGATCAGATGTGATCAGTGAGAACAATTTTATATCCGATAATGTGTTTTCATTTTCAAACACTTGCAACCAAACATTGGCTTTCCATTGAGTCAACCAAAAGCCCGGGTAGATGCTGCTTCTGGCCATGGATAAAGAAAGGAAAACATTGTCAACCTAACAAGAACATAAACCACCTTGCTACTTCTGATCAAGGAAATCCATTTGAAGTGGCTTTGGTATTTTGTCAGGAAGCCTCCGAAGGTGCCTCCCTCACGACGCGTCTTGGTTTGGGAGGAGAGAGACCCTGGCACATCTGACAGTGACCCTGGGAATGCCTCAATATTCCAACAGTATAGGTGTATGGTTTCTGAGCAAAGGGAACTCTGGGCTTCTTTAATGCAGCTCCTGCTTAGCTTCAGTCATGTTGTCTTCAAGTTCAGGGGCCTTGGTCAGCTCTCTCTTGTGTGGTCTTTCGCTCCACTGCTATTGTACCATGTCAACAGAGCGCAACAGTAAGACACACTCCTAACAGCGACGATTGAAAACACACTCTGGAGCTTGAAGGTTCATGCCTCGCCCTTTTTAAAGATGTTGTTAAATACGAGTCAGCTGTCGCGCTCAGGACTCAACAGCTTCAACTCCTCGTCTTCCCTCTTCGGCTTAAAAGGGGACTCTGTGCCTGTAGGGCCCCCATCAGTTACCTGCTGACAGGCCGAGCATGACTGATGAGCTGCCCGAGGCGCCCCACTATACTTTGTCAGCTGCTCATAATTTATACATCTTATCAGCGTCAGAAGAAAAGACAGAGCGCGGCTTTATGGAAATGAAAACAGCGACTTGTTTAGACTCCAGCTTGTGGAGTGATCCCACTGATAGTTGTTTCCCCTCCGCCAGCAAGAGGAGCTGGTCTGGCTTGGAGCTCCCACACCCTTTCTGTCTGCCCACACCTTGAATCGCTGAGTGTGCGTGTGCTGTGCGATTGGTTCCAGGTGTCGCTAGACACGGACTTGAAACATGATCACTCTTCCAGAGTTGCGTCAGTTGTGCTTCATCTCAGTTCACCTCATTGTTGTGCAGAACACAAAGCATCATGTAGACCTCTCTACCAAGACCTTTGTGCAGGAGATGATCACATAATATTCCGGGGCGAGTAAAGAACGACTCTTTTCTCCTCTGGAAATGTGGGTCCTGTCGAATATGGCTTTGGGGTCATCATTCAGAAACAGCTTGGTAATGTTATGTTGGTTCTCATGGCACTGCTTAACGGACAGCAAATATAACTTATAAAGCACTTATATTGTCCCCCTTCCCCACATAACAATGTGGTGATAGCAGTAGGCTGCCATGCAGTTCACCGTCTGAACCATCACACACAAATAAGGAGCTTGGCTCAAACACACACTTCTCTGTCATCTCAACTATGTTGCTCACTGAAAGAATGAAAAACATTTAGTTACTAGAGGTATGCCAAAATATTTAAACAATATTTCGCTAGATTTCATTGAGACCAAATTATTTGACGCCAAGTATCAATATTGAAACAATAAAAATACATTTCTTAGCATAGTCACAAAAATGTCTGCAGCAATACTTAAAGACGCCACAAGAAGATATGCATGAAAGAGAGGCTGCAGCGGTAGAGTTCTCTTTGGAAGGAAAAAAAAAACAAATGCAGGAAGAATAGTGTGGCGGATGTGAATACATGTTGCGTTGGTCCTCTGGTTTGTGGTGTGTACCTAAATCTGGCCTCAGTGGCGGGTCAGGTCAGTGTCAGGACTCAAACACACACGTCAAACTCTGTTGTGTGAATATTTTGCAACAATATTAAAACCTGAAACCAAAACAAAGTTTGCCACTCTGCTGTATATATTATGTTTTGCTTGGTTGTCACTCGTGTGACTTTGATTGACAATGTTCAGTATTTTCTGTGAGATGGTTTCAGTGCAGTCAATAAATTCAGACACAGATATCGCAATGTGTCATGGGTGGGATTTAAAATAGGGACCTGGTGATAACTTACTTAATTAGGATGTGATGCAGAGGAAACACTGCTGTATATTCACTGGCGATTTGATGCACTGCCAGCGTGTGTTTTAGCGGCAGAGTTTGTTTAGTTTTTGTTTTAAGTAAACGACAGTCTTTGGTGCAGTTGTGACTGAAACATTAGATTTGTTTGAGCGTTGCAGTACCCACCACGCAGCACTGAAAACGTCTGAATAGACACATGAAGCCATTGATTCAAATCTGCAAACTCACATGACCCAAACCAAATTGGTGATTTGAGGATACGTTTATCAGACTAGTTTGAGTGGAGAGGTGATGAAGAGCTCTAAGCCTGTGCTCCTTTTTCTCACCCTCCAACTCAGCCTCCTTATCTGCTCATTATGTGCCGCTTGAGTGTTTGTGCATTTCCCCACTACAGCGCTGTAGGAAGCCGAGCAGCTGTATGCGCAGCTATTGGGCCAAGGAATGAGTGGAAAACTAAACTGTAGAGCTGATATCTATATCTCATGGGGACCCTATTCATCGCACGGTGAGCTGGCTGGGCTGTGGATCATTTGCACCCCGGGACAAGTACATCATCATTCGCCTGCAACCTTAGCTTTGAGAGACGACGCAGGCTTTGTTCTCCACCAGGCGCACGCAGAGATGTTTGGCAGCGCGCTGATAGATATGATTATCCCTAATGTCAGTGCATTGCACCACGTTGATAACAGATTCTCTCAGTAGAATCCTTCCTGCTTATCTTGCTGCTGTGTGAGGGGCGCTCTGGCTGTGTGGGGAGAACTACAGCACTTTTTTTGCCAACAGACCACTTTTTCTTTTCTTTTTTTTTTAATCACAGACCAGCTGTAACGACAGAATGCCTCATTCATCATCATATACTGGAAGATAAGTGTCATCGACTAGACATAGACAAGTTGAACTGTCAATTTGACCTTCCAACTACAGGGAGAATTATTAGGAGTAATGTTTCTCAAGAAGTGAAATTATTATGCTGTATTTTTAGTTTGACATTTTTCATTTCAGACATGGACTTTTTAAAACATATTTCTGGTCTGCTTTTTCAAATTAGCTGAGACTTAACGGTATGGTAGGAATTTCCCACCAATGGTGCTTCATGTCATCCTTAAAAAACCCAAAAGCACAAAAAGAAGCAGGAAGCTGCCTTGTGTATAATGGAGTCAAAACTTTTCTCATGAAGAAGAAAGAGTCTGATACCCTCATAATAGGCCAATCACCATGATTATGGTTGACATGTGATTATTATTTGAAGTTGGACTTTTGATTTGATATGCGGTAATCTCAGGCTGGTAAGAAGAAGAGATAGCAGTGAGATCACGTCCACCAAAAGCAGCTGCACAGTGCTCACAGCAGCTCGGCTGATCATGTCTGTTGTAGTCAGTGAGAATGTCTTTCGGTTTATTGATCTCAGAGTGTATGCGTGATCATTCACTCACAAAGTCAGTCAATGTAAAGGGAAGTGGATCAGGTACATTTTTCAAATACTATAAAGCAAATCACATTTTACTCTGTAGCTTCAACATGAGGGAGCTGGCAAAAGATCAGAATAAAGATGCGTGAGACAGAGGCTGGACACTTCACATAATAAACCTAAACGAAGCACAAACAAGACTAATAACTATTGTTTTGTCTAGCATTTAAGGAAACCTGGACTCACTAAATATTCTAGTCAGTCCTGAAATTGAGACATTTGTCCCTAATCTCTAGTTGCCTGTGTACACTAGTGTCTAGAAAACAGAAACAAACAAAGCAAAAGCAAAAACACAAGATATGATCTTTCATCAGGGAAGTGCTTCAAAGTTACGCCTCTTTGTCTTGCACTAACAGTGTCAGACATGCATACGCTGTGGGGTCCAGTGCTGGCTCTGCTTCAGCAAATTTCAGTGACTGTCTGAGATGGGCTGGATGCCTGGAGCTAGCAGAGGGACGTTTTGTCTAAAGGCAGCAGACCTGGGAATATCAGCTGCCAGACAGTTGCCGGTGTAGCACGTGTCTCTCAGCACCTACTGTTCCATGCTGCAAAGGCCCTCCACCATTAAAGTGACAGAAGAGTTCATATCCTGCTCTGGGATGATAGATATGTCATATCTGTGGAAACCCTGTTTGTCCTCCACAGGTGCATATGAGCCCTGCTTTCTTCTCGCCTTTCCATCTGACAGCACACATCGACACCTTTCAACACTCTGTCCAAGCTTGTGATTTGGCGTGTAGTCAGAATCAAAGAGGAGATCTTTCCCAAGCAATTACGGTGGAAAATAAAGGGGATGAGGTGTGTCTTGCAAAAGAAGAGAAAGGATCAAACGAAAGGCTTGAGCTAAATGCACACACCTTATCCAGAAAACACCAAAGAATAGTCACTTCTCTGGGCAAAAGTGTTCAATTTTACTGTCTGAAAATTACAACCTGGCTCTGGACATTGAGTGGACCAACATTGTTTGTAGCTTCTACTCACGCAACAGATTACCAGTACACTTAATTCCACCAATGTTTGATATCAATATATATATTATTTATATGAGGCATAAAACAAATGAGAGGCAATAATATTTAGCATCATTGGTTGATATATTTATTTTGAATCAACAGAATTAACAAGCACATAGAAACATTTTCAACCTCAGGATTCCAGTAGGTGTACAAGACATGACAAGCGCATGAGCTTAAAGACCCATTTATGCTCAACGTTACATATGGAGGAGCCTTGTGTTCGTGCTCTGTGTTCATTTTGTCAGACCAAACATAGCAGTACCACTGGAAACTGTGGGGGCAGTGTTGCTGTCCTTGGCCTCAAATGAGACACAAAGAAGACATAACAATGGTGGCAATTCTCCGTCCTGCCTCCGTTGTCCTCTTTTGTCCAAGAGCTACATATTCAATACTTCTCCCGCACTCGCCATGTTTGTTTTAGAGTTTGTGTTGTCAGAAACTTTTGACTCTGGGCTGCTCTCCCTGGTGGACATATACATTATGCACACAGCAATGCCAACCTGAAGAACGCATGGAAGATTATTTGCGGTAATGAAGCATACCTTTAAAGGGCCACTAAAATCAACTCAATCACGATATAGCGAGAATGAACAAATGCTCTTTTCATTCTGAGTGTACAAAAGAGTTAAATACAATTTTGGATCCATATCAAGGTAAACACACATGACTGCACGCATTGAAGCAGAAGAAGCTGTGGCTGTGTCAAAGATTTGAAAGTTTTTTGAGGAAGAAGTGCAGGCTCATGTTACCCAGGATGCCCAAACTGTATTAGCAACACGGGCTACTTATGAATGACCTGATCTCGCCGCCATGAAAATGTAAATCATATAATTGTTTATCAATATATTGAGTATTCTATATTGCTCTTGTTCGTTATTCTTTCTCTCTCTGCAACAGAAAAGAAGAAAAAATGGTTGAAATTTGGCAGTTAAGACACAAAGCATCTTCAGACTGCTGCAAAATAAGTGAAAATACCAGACAAATAAATTGTAATTTAAACCTAAGCTATTTTTGTCTGATAATAAAACAAAAGGGGGACATGATTTTACATTTCTTCATATCATTTATTCGAAACAGGCGGTTGCAAGGTTGCAGTTGCAACTGAACTGGTGCTTGAAAGAAGACTCATCACATCACACCCATGAAACTACAAGAATTTCATTTGCATTGAAGCACTCAACGCGCTGTTTTGCTCAACGGTGGTGGCTGCATCCTTTCTCTGATACCGCAGACTCTTGTGACGTCACTGAGGCACATTTCTGGTTCTCACTTAGTGCAACACTGCATAGCTTATGTCTAAGCAAGTCACAATGTGCTTCTTTCATTGCACAATAAGCACAACACACAACTCTAATCGTTATTTTGAAGATTTGATCCACAACAATGGGCTTTCTGCTCGTAAGCTGCTCAGCCTCCTTTCAAAAATAGTCAAGGCTTGAAAGGCCTGATAGGTTTTGAACAGATGCTTAGCAACAGCATTCCTGTGTTTTAAGTTCCAGTAAGCCCCTCATTGCCCCCTTTGATGTGGCTGTCAAGGCAGATTTATTTCCTCTCGACACTTTGTCTTCTTGTCCACATCCATAACAGGATGAAGGAGTGATGTTTACACTGTTTAGTGGTAATTAAATTGTGTTGCTCATGATACTGCAGGTGATGTCAGAGACACATGCAGCTGGCTGGCAGAGTGACAGAGGCTTAGTTTGACATTTGAAACGGATGGCAGACCTTTTTACGGGAAGGCTATAGCATAATATTAATTGTTGTGGACAATAGCTTCCCTGTGCTCGGAATCACAACAACAGAAGCTTGGCGAAAGCTGTTTAAAAGGTATTTAATGTAATGAAAAAAAATGGAACCTGAACCTGTGAAAGCGACAAAATGCATGTAGAGGAGCTTGGAAGTACTCATAACAATATCTATGAGCTTGTGTTATTGGGCAACACACATATCTTTGTACCTGCGGACTAGAGTTCTTTGCTTTTGCATCTCCATGTGGCCCAGAGAGTGAATCGAGTGAATATTTTATTTGATGAAGAGGTTTCCTAATAAATATAACTTAACGTTAAAGTTCATGGAGTGCGCACATTCTCCAGTTGAACACTAAAATACACTTTTCAAAGGGGAATATTATGCCCCTTGCACAGATTCTGGGTCATGGGAAAGATATTGCCCCACAGGCAACTGAATCCAGGGTGTTGATCGGATGAATATCCGATGTTGTGACCGTTACTTCTCTGTGACTGGCTGCTTAGCTGAATAGGTACGTTTTCCACTGCCAGCAGGGTGTCCCGAACATGAATATGCTTCCTCCAAATATTCTGATCTGTATTTTAGATTGGGACATTATTAACTTGATGAGTTTTGGATTCGTCCTACTGAATGGGTGGGAGTGACAACCCTCACTCCTGTTATTAGCCAACATAGTTTATGCCAGTGAAGGTCATTTTCTTAACATATTTGTATAGAGCTGAGTGTCTCTCCTTCCTGAAGGTCACATTTGTTCTGGACACCTTTGGGAATACTATTTCTGTTTTATATACACCTGCTATAATACTGAGATGAGCATATGCTGAGTGTTTTTAAGTAGTTGATATAGTAGTGGTAGTTAAAAAATAAAACTTCCATGTGTGAGTTCTTTCTACTGGTGTGACTAACGGAAATGACAACTATAGTTGACTGTAATCTGTTAAGCATCTTTGAGTACCCAAGAAAAGCGCTAAATAAAACTGATGTAGTATTATTATTACTATTATTATTACTGCATCGTGAAGATTCATATATTCCTTTGAATGGTTCCATTTACTGTATTTTGGATTCAAATGATGACGTCACATCAGTACTAGCTGCCACTCGGTGCACCGTATAATCTGCAGTTGAAATAAAACTTTTCACCTGACAAAAGTGATGCGTCGCAGAGTGATCACAAGGCAGACCACATCCCTTGATAAAGCTTATCCTGAGCGAATGCATGACGAGTCGGCAACAATACCTGCCTTTGTCCTCACACTTCCGCTGAGGTTGGACGCAACAAAAGTCAGGGGGTTTCTAAAATTGTTCCTGTCCACGTTGTTTCTAATCAGTAAGGAAGAATGCTAGTTTAGGGACACAGCGCTGTCACTGTGTGGTCCCTGCCAACATCTGTCTGGGGACGTGTAAAAGCTCCTTCATGGCATAATAATGTGACAATCCTCGGCCTGCAAGTGACGACAGTGGGAAAAACATGCTTTGGCTTGTTGCTGTTGCTGAAGCCGAGCTTCGATGTGGACTTGAGCAGGACACTTTTGTTGTTGTGGATGAGCTCTCGCTGTAGACTGCTTCTTTGTGGAGCCTGAGATTTAGATCTTCAAGAGCCCATTAAACAGTGCTAGTCGTGCATTCAAACAAGGGGCTTCTATGAAAGCATGTCTTTTGTTTGACACACAATAGCAGTTCAACCAGTGGGGAACTACCTTGGATCTCCATAGTCCTGGTGCTACTTTCATGTCAAGTGACAAGTGAAGGCAGCCTTGTGAACAAATTCTTAACAAACCCAGCTTTTATTCTCTGGTCTCTTTCAGGATAGCTGGACAGCGACGTTATTTCATATTCTCTTTAAGCTGCGCTGGGCAATTTTCACAGCAGCAGCTTCGATCAGAACTGTTGTTTGGGCTTGTAAAATGCATGAGGACATTAATGCCAAAGAATTTTCAATTATTCATTATTGTCATTGCTGTTTGTAAGACACTGACTCTTATATATTTGAAGAGTTTTCTCTCCAAAAAAGTTCTGCAAAAGCCAGAAAGCTTGAGGCGCATCCTCAAAGTGAGTGCAGTTAAGTATCCAGGTTCAGTGTGAAAAGTGATTTGTCCAAGTACCTTTCGATTTGATGTTGAAAAGGGTTGTGTCATCGATCATATTTCCATTACTGTGGACAGTCCCTCAAGTGATGATCACCTCGGCTGTGAAGAGAACAGATCATTCATCTTGAGCAGAGGGGGTTCTGGTCCTCTCCTCTTAAACTGTTGTGCTTATGTATCAACTTAAAACAAGGCTGCTGTCCAGCGTGGTGGAGAAAATGTGGTTAAAATATTGGACATATGTTTCTAACATTCACATACAAGGACTCTTAGCGGCAAAATAGGAACAAGTCAGACGTGGTGAGTTGTCAGCGAGAAAGGCGTCACATTGTCAGATGTTGATGTTGGAGGTGGGGGTAAGTTTAAGCGCCTCTGATGCTGGTGGTGGGTGGAGGCCTAAACCCCTGCAATGATTGACACGGCAGCCACTCAGCCGTGGGGGCCAAAAAGCAGGGGGGCACTAGAGGGGCTTGTCTCTTGCATTGCATTTGCATCCTCTGCCCGTGGGTGGCTGTGTTAATAATGTGGCAACTGGGAAGATTAATTGTGGACAAGCTGCAGGATTACAGAGGTCTTTGTGGGAGCTAAGGGGGCACCGGTCGGGAAAGGCCTGTGATCTGTGAGGCTGAGAGGAAATTAGTCAAGGCAGACTGGAGCTGCCTTTTAGCCGCGCACCTAAGGAAATGAAAGCCTTGTGCAAAGAGGATATTGGAATAAGTAGCTAGAAAACTGTTGACATTCTTGAGAGGCCGGATTGTTAAGGGCCTTACCTCTAATGTGATCTGACTACAGAGGAAGAGAAAAATGTTTCTATTAGGACAAACTTTTTGTTATGGATTAGTCAAAGCGGGCCATGCTTCTCCTATCTTCTATATGCGCTAAAATAAGGAGACATTAGCCCATTGTTTCAAGGCATACTTCATCTGTTGAATGTGTTCCTCCTGTGATGAGAACAGGGGCAGTGGACTCATGCCACCTGTTGGTCCTAGTCTCACATAGCAGCCTCTGCAGTTCAGCTGGTCGCCCAGGTTCTGTTTAGATTGTGATTCTGACCTTAACATTTCAGTGGAATTTTCAAAAGTGGAACCATAAAATCCGGTCAAGAAAGGTCTGGTACTCATAACAAACTAATACCAAATATTTTGTAAAATATCATATTGTACCAACACTAGTGCACTGGTGGTGTAATATTACTGACCACAAGTCATACTCTAATGTTCATTTTTTTGTTCACTCAACTATGTAGTTCAACAGGATGTTGCACATTGTTTTTTTAAACAAATAATGCATTATTATTATTCAAAACAAGTCACAAACAGCAGACCGCCCTCCTTTTCGCCTACAAATAATAAACTAAGGAATCACAAAGTTCTACAAATACTTTCAGATAAAGTAATATCTGGATGTGTCTACCATCCATCCACCTCCTTCTGCAGCTCCAAGGTCTACATTCTTTGCCGAAAAGCTCAGACAGTTACTTTGGCTTAATACCAGGACGTTCCCAGACCACCCATGAGACAGGCTGCTTTCACGCTACCGACCATGGCCCAGAGGCATCAAAGCCCATTTCACCCCCCACTGTGCCACGTCACACCTCTTCCCTCACTTCTCTGTGAGTAGTGTCCTGTTTTTTCAGTACTCGCTCTGTCATGGGAAACCGTATGTGCAGAGCCAATACTTGACCTTATCAATATTCCTTTGATACACTTCTTGTCAAGTGCTTCAACGTGATCTGCCTGGTACCTCACACATTTCACATCACATTTTATTTATATATTTTATTTACACATTTACCATGGTATTTCAACAACAATGATCATAAACTCTGCAGCAGAATACAAGCTCTCAAAAAGAACTCAGTTTTTCAATAATTATGTCGTGTTGTCTTTTTCTTCTCTGATGCTGCAGTGAAGGAAATGGTGGGGGTCCGCCTTCTCAGTCTCAACAGAATTCTTCCAGAGAGCGTCTTTCTTCATCCACGAAGGTGTCCTTTGCTTTGCTGTTCCTCCTGGGATTTCATTGCAATGTGAATTCTTTTTTGGAAGACGACAGCTTGCTCTTCAAGAGTCTCCCACCGAAGGTTCATTTCCAGTTGTGAAGCAGTCATACTCTTTATTTCCTTACCAAGCAGTGAGTTATTTTCCCGTTCAGACTGGATGTCCGTGAGGAAAGTCTCCAGGCTCAAGATAACAGACTTTTTCAGTTCCTCCACCTCTTTCCTGCCCATCACGTCCACCCTGGTTACACCTTTCTCCACAAAAGCTGTGTCTCCCACCATATTTTGGGGAATATCAGCTGTCATTACTGAGGCTCCTCCTTCACCATTTTGGTATTTTTCTTGGTCAACATACTGTTCCAGATACAAGAAAGGATGTTTTAGCACATCAAGGGGTTTTATACGCTCATTATCATCAACCATGAGCATGTTCATCACCAGGTCCACAAAATTACAGGTGTCATTCAAGGAAGCAAAAGAAATCCTTGAGAACAACAGAGCCTCCAGTGAAACGAAGGGGACATATCTTGTGTCTCTGAACTGGTGCTGGAACTCTTTGGCGATTTCTGCAGGAGTCTAGAAGAATCACGGCAGGATTAGTTGTTGTGAGGTGGGAGACAGAGATTTATAGTGTAACCTTAAGTGTCCAGGTGCGCTCAGGGCTGCTGTTGTTCACATTGAAGAAGATATGTGTTGATTCACCACGGTGGAGTGTGTCTTTTGGAGGCAGACCCAAAGATTCCACAATGAATTTCATCTGGGAAGATGAAAGTTCATCACTTTTACCTGCTACACGAAGTTTATTGTACCTTTATCTTCTCGGCTGTGACTTAGGGTGCGTTCCAATTCCTTCCTTAATCCTCAGTCTCAACCCCAATCCTCAAAAATGTGCGTTCTCACGAGAAGTCTTTGGACTGTCCCAATTCTTAGGAAGTTAAATTGAGGAACAGGATTGAGGAATGTAGCGACGGCGCTTTGGCCGTCAACAGGCGAAGGACTTGCCTGCATTAAGTGTCCCATTTCTAAGGAACAAAATCTTCCTTGACCCTTGGTTTTGAGGATTGCGGTTGAGACTTAAGGAAGGAATTGGAATTCACACATGCACAATTATAGTGACTCCCCACTGACATCAAGTAATGAAAAGTAACGCTTTTGAGCACAGCAGGGGGTATTTATATAAGAGATTTCTGTTCTTTCTTTCCCTACTGGGTCACCTCAAGCTTCACCTGGACGCGTGCACTTGTTACTGGGTTGCTCATCCTCACAGCTGCACCTAATCAAATAGTGACTTCATAAGGCTGTTTGCTTTAAAACTCTGCTGGTACCAGCAATGAGCAATGTCTCTTTGTGCTTGCTATTGCTACCTTGAGCCTGTTTATCATTTGGGGCTATTTTCCTCTGGTGTCTGCAGCTATTTTTCATGGTTATTTGTGAGCGTGAGTTAACCACCACAACTTTCTTTCACTGACTCGTTTTGCTTTGGAGACAATTGAAGCACTTGGACATGCCCTTGGAGAACACTCTGGAGGAACCGTTGAGGAACAACCTGACGCACAAGAGGCAGAAGCCTGCGAGCACCCTGCAGAAAACGGTTAACCAACAATATGATCAATGGTCAAAGCTGATGAAAAACCCGCCAAGGTAGACACTGCACAGCCCTTATCCAAGAGCTCCCACAGGAAAAGAAAGCAGACATGAGGAGGGAGACATACTGTGACCTACACCAAGCTTCGAACACACACCAACGTGAAACATAAGCCCTGCAAGAAGACGGTGCCCTGGCACCCTGAATGGTTGGGATCACTGAAGTAGGCAACCCCTAGGTGGCCAGGCCCAACCTTTCTGCATCCAAGCCGGAAGTCAACACCAAGAACAGGACGCGAGGAAATGGTCCTTTGTTAATCACCTGGTGTTGGTATATACTCTTTCTAGGAATCATGATGAGGTCTGCTTCCAAATTTAAAAGCACTATCTTACTGTCTTGATAAGGTCTGGTGCTTCTGCTACGATCAGGATCCTCTCACATCTTGTCCCCTAAGGAGATGTCTCACCGCATTGTAGGCCACCTGTCCCTTGTGTGGTCATACATAAAGTGTAACCAACATCCACCAATACATAATTACAAAGATACAATACTGTCTTTCCTATAAATCTGTATATACAAAAAAATCAATTAGAATATCGGTTCCATATACTACCATAAAATGCACTGTGATTCAGACATGTTTCTTATAAGTGGGTCAAATGTAGGAGGAGGAGGAACTAAACACTGGTGCACTCTGATGCAAAATAAAAAAATAAATAAGTAAATAAATAAAATAAAGTGTATTTTTGCTGTAAGGCAGTGGACCATCTGTTTCTCAGTGTTACTGGTGTCCCATGAAAGTTGTTGGAATGTCTGAGAGGAACTTTATATGCCAGATATAAGGACGATGACAAATTGTTCATGTGAGCCAAGGCTATTCCTGGGGTGGCCAGATGTTGAAAGACAGACATACATACCATGTCGTATGTGTCCTCTGCTGGAAACACTACAAAGCCAAGAGCAAGCTCAGCAGCGACCAAACCAAGAGACCACATATCAATGGACTCTGTGTAGCAGCCACACAGCAAGACCTCTGGGGCCCTGATGAAAAGAAAAACAACACTGAACTTTGTCACAATGGCTGATTCATTGCTCCAGGGACGCTGGGATATATGCTGACTTCTGTTTACAGGTTTCCGTGTTTACCTGTACCAGAGCGTCTGCACAACACAGGAGCAAACATCCACCACTTTGCTGGCCATGCCGAAGTCTATAAGCTTGACCAGCACCGGCGCCTTTTTGTGGTCCACCACCATTATGTTATCGGGCTTGATGTCTCTGTGAATGATTTTAATGCTCATAAGGTAGAACAGTGCCATGGAGAGCTGCGGACACAAAGATGCAGTGAGTCAGTGAGTTGACGTGACATTTAGCGAATGGCTCAGTTCTCATCCAACTGACCTGATTCACAATCGGCCGGACTTCATCCAACGACAGAGGCTTGAACTGCCTCCTCTCCATGAACATGGACAAGCTTATGTCTAGAAGCTCAAACTCCATACAAATTAAATCCTGATGCAGAAAGAAGCCCATCCATTTGACCACTGAGCTTTGGTCAGGGTCCAGAATCTGCAGCTCTTTGAGAATCTTTATCTACAGAGAATAATTTCTTGAATTAAATAATAAATATTCACAGAGAGGGATAAAAGATCTAACCTCCTTCTCAGCGTTTCTGTAATGATCAGGGTCTTGTTTGATGATTTTTATGGCCACCTGTGATCTGGATGCGGTGTTGTAACACTTGATCACCATGCCAAAGGCTCCCTCGCCGAGACAAGCCTGCACCTCATAGCAAGAAGCCAAAACGGATCCTTTTTGAATCTCCTTTTTATCTGGAAAGAGGAGGATAGAACACGGTAAACTGCATTACAGTGATAATAATAAAGATATTGAGAGCTACAATATAAACAGGGTTCCTCACCCTTGTTTCAAAAGAATGTTTAGTGTAAGTGAAATCGACAAGAAGAGACCCCTTTCTTCAAAATGAAAGGCTTACATACAGACACAAGAGTATTTGATGGACTAGCATTAAACTGAATGATTTCGGTGAGGCTTTTGAGGGATCCTTCCATGAGCTCCTCCCAGCATTTTTCTGATATACTGATGTCACTCGTGACACTCCTTTGATTATGAAACTTCGTTGGCTGCCTTGCTAGTTTGTGAATTCACAGCGCTTGTCTGCAGGATCTCACTTGCCTCTCCCAGGCACTTTGTAAGAAGATAGAATGTACAGTGTCCTTTGAGTCCTTGTCTTTGCTGAAGACACATTTGGTAACAATGGAGCCATTTGGTGTTCTCAGGCTTGTAAGCATCCTCCCTTTAAGACTATCTTACATAAGGTATATAATAGAATAATAATAAGAAGAAGAATGTTACATTTATATTTAACCTTCATCATGTCGGTTAAAGGTATCTCTCTCGAGAAACACCAGTCTGTATGGTCTGCCTTTACAGAACAGAGAAGAAAAGGGACAATATTTCTAGCTTGCTCAGCTGAGAACCCTCTCTGAGTCGGGACTTGTGGCTGGGATGCAAAGATGTTTTCTGTGGTTCCAATGTTGTAAAACTATAACATCCACATCCTATAATTAGCCCTAGTTTGTGCCCATAAAAATATAATATTGGGAGGATGACTTATGGAAAGTAGCTTGTGATGTTGGCTTGGCTTTTATCTCCACATATTCTTTTGCGCGGCCACTTACCTGGCTGGTTAGTTGATGCTGCAGCCATGTTTGACAGGTAAGTCTTTAGGTACAATCAAAGTGGAATTCTTCTGACGAATGGACATCCTGCTGTCGTGTTGTCGCTGTGGTTGTAAAGTCAACTGTTGCCTCTGCTTTTCATGTACATTCATCCCAAGATTATTTAGTAACCCAGCAGTTTTTGAGTCATATTTATCTGCTTCCTAGTTTACTTTGACTTTGTGACCTCATTATGACATCATTTTAAAAGCGCTATGCCAAAGAATGAACCTCTCAGTTTATCATCTTGTTCATTTTGTTGCATGAAAAAATCATTTTTGTCACAACCTCTTCCGACGTCACCGCCCAACCCACCTCGTCACATCCACACCTGCCTCCAATCTTCTGACGGTATAAAGACCGGACCAACCTGCCAGTCCTCGCCTGTTCGTCAAACCCTTCATGGTTTGTCTTCAAGCGAGATGTTCTGCTATTTACCACTGCCTGCATATTGCATTATAAGAGTTACTTCAGTTGGTTTCTTCTGCCTCAGAGCTTCAGCCTGCCTGCACCTCCTGCACCCCTTCTCCACAGCCTGCACCTCCTGCACTGTCACCGCACAGCCAGCTGGACTCCTGGACCCTCAATAGCCACGAGTCTAGGATCTCCACCTCGGCATCAGAAGACTCTTCCTGTTCCGCACAATTAAATAACCATCTTCTGATTCCAATCTGTGTTTGAGTCACCTGCTTAAATCATCGTTACAATTTTACTCTGTCCTTTTACGTTCAGGGGCTGCAGTTTGCTGTGCTTCATTTCATCCATCTTCAGAGAATTCAATCGCTATTCATTAGCTGGTTCCACAATTCCATTATAAATAAGCAAACTGTTTTTGATCATCATAGGTGTCAAATAAGCTGTGCTCTGTGGTTCCACGAATGAGAAGGGCTGGGACAACACGTTAGCTTCCCCAAGCCAAACTCACGGCTGTGCATGTTGCCAGAGAAACATTTATTAATAACAGAGAACCGGTTTAGAAGACCACAAGTGGGAGCAAACATCTGTTCATGGAATCCTGGAGAGTAGCAATTGATCAATGGAGTAGAACTCAACATTTCTTGAATCCATGAAATGGTGGTCACATTCTTTGGTAATTTCCCGAGGGGCCTAGAATGAAATGCGAAAGTCAAAATAAGTTGGTTTTTGTGAAAGAGAAACAGAAATAAAACACAAACTTTAAGTACCGAGTCATACACGGGTGTTGCACAACTCAGAGATGGATAAGAAGCTCAGTAGCTCAGTGCTGCCACCTAAATAATTTAAGTGGAGCAGGATCAGGATGTATAACATGATATTGACGTTAGTGCTGTCAGGTTGAGGGAATTGTGAGATTAATTTAATTATGGTCTGCAATTAATCCCACCTAAAAGAATGCTGAGAAAACCCCTTCAGTCTGGGGCATTTTCAGATAAGATTATTATGTTATAACAGGCGCAGCTCCAAATATGAACATATACCTCCAGTATACCAGCTTCAGTCATGGACCTCCGTGACTCCCATCTCACAGGGCACCTCATCTTGATGTAGTGATCAGTCATAATGCCTTATCTTTCTGTTGCCTTTGAAGTCTGTAGGGGGCGCTAGAGTGAGCTGCAGGATAGTTTATCCACACATCAGCACGCGAGCGACCCACTGGTGCAAGGTGAAATCACCAATAATGCACAACACCGCTAGTGTCCAAAACAAGAGCAGACTGTGATATGACATTTGTAGTAAAAATCGTGATCGAGTTACAGAACACTCCCATACAGGTCTTTTCATATGTGGACCAGCCACTGGGTCAGCAACACCTACAGAGGGCGTGTCACACCCACAGGGCTCCCAAAACACTTGGACTTTTCTGTCACACAGTTCTATTTATTCTTACATAAAATTCAAACTATAACGTCCTCATCCTCTAATTATCAAGCATTTGTTATGAATTTATTTGAAATGGTGAGTAAAACTTTGACCACAGCTTCTCATGAATTTCTTCTTCTAGACATCCATTGTATAAATATTGTATAAATATCCGGCAAAATAAACGATATATTAAGTGCCTTTGTTGGATATTAATACAATAAACCGTCATGTTTTCAGAGCAGACTGAAAGGTATTCTTACCAAGTCATACTCATGAGTCCCAGAGTCACTTCTGCAGCGACCAGCCCAAGGGACCACATATCTATGGACTCTGTGTAGACCAGACCTGGGCAAAATGCGGCCCGGGGGCCATATATGGCCCGAAGACTTCAGCGTCGCATAAAAATAGAAGGTGAATAAAAGCAGGTTGTAGGTTGGGGTTAGGATGAACCATGGGATGGTGCTCCATTCATTATATGTTTAACAACGTGTCACAGTGCTATTTAATGCCAATGAAACAGCCACAGTGAGTCCCCCATGCATGATGCACTATGCAGCCCTGAGCAACGCACGCTCCACGCCACCCCGGCTGGAACGCTACGGAAGGAAAACCCTCTTTCAGTGCATTGAAACACCAATGCGTAACATGTTACGCTGACGGTTGCCTTTTTCGTCAGTATAGTACGCAAAAGTCCACTTTCCAAACGTCTATATATCACAAAATGGTAGTGAGGAGGGGTTAGAAAAAGTGTATGACAGATGGAGCAGTCACCAGCGTTCATTTTGTTGATGAAAATTGTAGATAATTTGTGAAATTATAGAATCATTTAATCTACACCCGAGTGTTTGGTAATGTGTGTGTAGTTCCGGTTGTGACAGTGAATCAGAGCTCAGAAAGTTAGAGGCAGGATTTTGGTCAGTTGCCAATCAAGGCAGCCTACACAGTAGCGTGCAGTGTCTATGTTCAAGACTCACAGAGTAAACGCAACTGAACCGTCGTCTTGGTGTGATTCTTCATTTGCAACAACACATTCAGGAACGGAGAGTTTTACAAAAATGTTTTGTCATTGCTGAAGTCAATTACATTTTTTTTTTCAGATTAAGACAATACGTTAAGTAAAAATAAATCCATCCATGAAAAAGACGATGACGAAATGTATTGACATTTTCATCAATGAACAAGAACCAGATGAAAATGTCAGAGACATACAAGTTGATAATAGAACCAATCACAGCAACATGAAAAGGAAGTTTCATGTGCACTTTGAGCCAGTTTGACAAAAGGCCGGAGAATATACACCAGCGCCTGCGAGGAACTGGAGAGCAGATGTGTAGGAATATTGTGACAGTGATTCAAAGAGGAAAAAAACTTAACTGTGTTAAGAGGGAAGTCATTAAGTCCATGCACAAGTAAGCACGTTAGGTCACTGTTGATCAAGTTTATTAATTATTAAACATATATAAACCTGCTAGTCCGGTCACTTTCCAGATGTTTTGACAATCCTTCCCCGCTGTATGCATTTGTTTTCAATGAAGGCTTCGATTTATCAGCCTCTGGAGGGGACACAGTATTGCACATTTCCAACAGGAAAATCACACCAGCTGTTGAGATCCCAAGGATCTTGGCGTCCCCACCATTAACTTCTGTGTGACCCATTGACAAGCTCCGACATCTGAAGCCAAAATGTTTGGAAATTATGTCGTAATCTCCATCGCCACATGCCGTACTTTCAATAGTGGGAAAACGACATCAACATTTCATCTTTTATAGTAAGACATCGAAGAGGGCATGCATAGAGTCAAAGGTGAAAATGGTGACCCTTTAGCCATACATTTTAAGCTGGGGGGTTTTATTTTTCAGTGTTGTGATGGTAATGCATCATAACCAAGACAATGTGAGAGAGAAAAGTTCTCCTACCTTGTGTACGATTGGGTGGAGTTCAGTGAGTGACAGGGGTTGGAAATTTCGCTTCTCCATGAACTTGATCAGAGTCATGTCGCGGAGCTGGAACACGGGTGTGATGAAGAAAGCATCTGTTCTATTTGACAAGAAAGCTTTTGTCAGCATCCAATTGTTTCAGCTCTTCAAGAATTTAATCTACAAAACCCTGATTTGTCTGAGTTAATACATGTCATCAAAAGAATTTAAATTAGAACTTCATGTTCTAACCTCGTGTGAGGCACAAAAGCGCTCATCTTTGTCCTTGGAGAATATTTTCACTGCAACAGGTGTTTTTGTTTTTGGGTCCACGGATTTTGTCACCAGTCAATAGCAGCCTTAACCAATGAACTCTTCATAAGAAGAGTTGAGTCCCTTTTTCCATCCTGACCCGATCTTGAAACAGTTTAAAGGCCTGAAGGAAATTAACCATTTGGATTAATGCCTTATTAAGAATTCATGACTCACCAGTCTTCCCAGGAAGAGAAGGCATTGTCTCAAGAAGCCTGGTTTCTGTCAGAAGCAGACAACAGATCAGGCCTTTGCTTCCAGCCACAACTGCCTTGACTCTGCAGGGAGAGCACAATTGTGTTTGATTTTAATCTGCTTTAATTCTTCATTGTCTTTGCGATGTCTCTTAAGATCACTAGCAGTGGTGTTGCCGCAATAAAGTCACAAAAAAATGTTACTTACTTAGATGTCCTGTCAACAGAGCATTGAATAAATACACTTAAATGAAAACCATAATAATAATAATAATAATAATAATGTAAATCAACCAAAGTCCCACAGCATTTGGCATTGAGATGCTTTTTTTTCATTTGTCTTTTTTCCATATTTCAATGGGGGCGCTCTTCAAAATCAAAAATGATGAAGATGTTTTTCTGGAATCAATATGTTTAATTACATGGTCTCATTGTTATCATATGAATAAACTTTTGCAAGTGGGATATTTATTGTCGGGTTATTTTGTATTACTTCAGGTTGAGGTTGGAATTCACATAAGAATGAAAGCGAATTAGTGTTTTGCATTCTATATTGATGTTAAAGAAATGAATGAAGTGCGAGATTTTGTCTTTGAAGTAATATACACCCAGTCAAAATGTATCACACAAGACCATGAACATGGAAACAGAGACCCAGTAGTTCTGTATTTGAAGCCCTCCGCTTTGAAGCTATGTCATGATGAAGTCACAATTCACACTAGAGTTTATTGATGATGTTATAAGTCTTACATTACCAATGAAAATAACAGCAACAACATTTTAAACATAAGTAAAAAGGTGTCAAAGTGCAAGAGCATGTAATGGAGTTATTCCGCGAATTACTTAAATCATATAATTGCATTTGAATTATTACCCTGTTAACAAACATTCCATATTAGCATAATGACTCTAAGCACAAATACATAGTTCCAGCTGTTGCTTATATCTACATACTGTGTACATTCAGCACATACATGAGTTTCAGCTCTGCAGTCGATCCTGCTGGCTGTGCTGATGGTTGTCAGAAGTTGAAATAAATGACCATATTTAAGGACAATTATTTCACCGCTGTTCTGTCTTTTTACATTGACGGCATGTGGACCATGTGGAGCACGTTGCAGTAGGACTGGTAGTTTATTGCAACATGCAACAACACTCTTTCATCTGAACTTAATCTGAGGAGAGAGAGCGGTGTTTCTCTCTGGAGCAGCGTGAAACACAGCTCTTATCATTTTTCCTGTATTTTCTATTCCTAGACAGTCCTGGGAGGAAACTTCAGTGAAGATCGGCAGATAGAGCTGGAGCGCAACGTGAATGAATCGTTGATCTTTTTTGAGCGTGTCCTTAAACTAATCATATGATGACTTCAGGAGGTTCTCAGGCATTACTCCTCTGTGTTAACAGACTGGCTCATTGTTCCAGACTTGCAGGAGATTTTTACTGTGATGTTCCCAAAAAAACTCTTTCATTATAAATGACAAAGGTCTCTGCGGCTGGTCGTTTCGTTGTTCGTTGCCGTAATGTTGATTTGATAGTCAGATCAATCGATGTAGTTCATTGTATATGGTGGTTAGTTTAAACCTCTCTATTTGCCGTGCAGCATTTACAATGAGGGGTTGCCACAGCAAGTCACTTTCCTCCACCTTATCCGACCTTGATCATCCTGCCGGTCAAACTTATCCGCTTCATGGCCTCCTGATTGTCTTCCCGTCTTCTCCTGCCCGGTACTTCCATCTCAAAATTCTGTCCATCTCTAATATTCTTCTTGTCCCTCCACTTTATGTGTCCAAATGCACTTTTGACAGTGAATTACAATGGCAATGGCAATAAATCAAACAAAACTCAAACCCCTCTTTTCAATCATGTATTGTATTTTACTGAAAGGCAAACAAAGTGATGTGTATTTGCACACAGCAGAAGACAAGGAGAAAGGTAGAAAATGTGCGGGAAGTACGGTAGGCAGACTCTGGAACTTTGCTTAGGGCAATCAGTACGTAAAGGTAAAAATTTAAGAAGGTAAAATAAAAAAATAAAAAAAACAGATATTTATGTGGAATTAGAAAGACAAACAAATATACTGTAATTATTACATAATTATTGAAAATTAATGTTTACAATGAAATGTATTTATTGCTTTGATAATTATTTATTTGAACTTGCCATTGATTCAGTATTTCTCCATGACATAGAAAATCCTTATTAGACTGCTTATGTTCTAACCCCACCGGGATGAGAAAAGCCTCACCGTCTGTGAGAGGGACCTCGAAAGTGTGGCTGAATTGACCCATGTTTCCAGAAAACACTGCTCGCATTGAGTTTCTAATCGTGTTGCTCTGTGGGTTCTTCTTCCTCTGTCTTCCCAGCTCTGAGTCTGTCACGCAGCCAAGCACGTAATGCGCTCTGAGCTGTGTATCATGTCCAATTATAATTAACTTTGTCAGGCCTGAGCTTAGCAACCCTCATGCAGATCATATGATAATATGCCTTCATAACCCAGTGACCTAACACGCCAGTATTTTTCTTGTTTTCCTCCCCCACTTTCTGGCATATTTCGAGCCCAACGTGACTGTTTTCCCTGCGATGTTGGCAGGACAGTACGGACAGCCATGGATTTTGAGAAATCAAAGTCAATATAATATTTGTGTCTGTGAATCTGTCCACCCTTGGCTACTTTTGCAAGCAAAGTCTCCCAACTTGAAACCAGTGTCCTTTTTTGTGTTTCAGAAACAACAGTAGTTCACCTTTTACCCTTACACTTTAGCCTTCAGAACTGCTCACATTGTTCATGTCATTGATTCAACAATCTGTGGGAAAAGACCCCTCCAAGATGTTGAACCACATCAATATGACCGTTACAGAAAGTTGCTGCATAGTGCACATCTGTGACGTCAATCTCCCTCGCCACATTCCAAAGATGCTCGATTGGATTGATATCTAGTAACGATGGAATAAGGTCACCATAGTCCTGTTTTCATGGTTAGAGTCTTCGGTGAGCGGTAGGTTTTGGGTGGGTGGGACTCACTAGACATAAAGAGAGCGGCTCGGTCAGCAACAACGCTCAGGTTGACCGTGACTCATAAACAATGTTCACTTTGTTCTGAAGTGGGTCCCAAAGTTTGTCAAGAAACTATCTCCCACACTAGCACCTCTGCAGCAGCCTGGACAGCCTGGACACAAGGCGGATGGTTTCATGCTTTCAGGCTGTTTAAAGGGCATAAAGCATTCAAGATAATGAAGCAGTGAAAATGAACCTTCTCCGTGTTAGTCTTGGTGAGACATTAGTGCTGCATTTTAACACATAAGTTAGTGTCACAGTGAAAACCATGTGATGCCACACAAACTCCAGAGGCTGAATGATGTTGTAACTAAATAACGCAGAGGTCGGTTAAGGTGAAAACTCTTAGAACAGTATTGTGTTCTATACTATGTTCTATAGTCATAATACCATTCAGTGTGGACTGTAGCCTCTGTTTCCTGCTCTTAGCTTAGGAGTCACACCTGTGGAAAGTTTCAGTGAAGTCTGCTTGTACAATTTGGAATGACTCTGTGTAAACAGACACACCAATGAAGAATGTATGATCGCACTGAAACATGCTCAAGGCCTCCGCAGAAATACCATCCGCATTAACATGCTTATGCTGTTATTCATTTGATCATTAACTTAAAAAAATAAATAAATAGAAGCATGACTCTCAATTGGTGACAGACACAGGTTTCACTAACACTGACACAATGTAATGAGAGAGCCAGAGGTGAAGCCAATCTCAGCACGTCTGTGTGGATTCCCCTGAGTGATTGATGCGCTCCAGTCACATCAGGCAGTGAGCTGAGTGATATGACACTTGTCTCGCTGTGACACGTGCGTATACGCCTAACGCTTATTGGTGTGGATGGGCTCCACTCTGCTCAGCCAGCCAGGCACAGTTATTTTGATCCCTTGTTCTTTTATTTCTGTGCCCCATCCTCCCATGTTCCATCTCCTTGCCACATCAGATCAGAGTTGAGAGATGGAAGCAGAAGCCTCAGGTACTACAGCTGATGAAGCATCAGGAGCTGAGACAAGATGAAAGTAATAATGGGGACCAGACATCCGGGTAGGCACCTGACGGGGTGGGAGGAAAGTGACATTGAAGATATTCCACTGAAAGAACTGTTGGCAGAGCTTATGGGTGTGAAAATGCAATACTGTCTCAGCTGTCAACCTGTCGGGAGAAGCAGACCTGTATTTTTATTTAGCAGTGACTTCGCTATGCCTTTTCTATTTGGGGCTACAGTTAGTACACCTGGGAGAATTCTGCAAAGCCTGCATTATATAGTTTTTTAAATCAAATAACATCCATATTTGGAGGGCTTTTAACTGCATATTAGATCAGCATGGAGTACAACAGTTTGTTTCCTTTGATAAAATATTCCATTAATCATACATTATCTGCAGTACAAATGCAACGTTTTTCTCAGTCTCCTCAGTCGATCTGTTTTGCCTTGACTACAGCGCCCTTGTGTTACGGTTGGTGGAAAACACCACCAGAAAGCAACCACCAAATAACTCAAATGTTGTCACCAAAACACAGAAAATATAACTGCATTAATGCTGTACCCGCACAATAACATAACAGGAAGAGAAGGAAAGAGAGCGCTGCAATGCATGTAGATTTGAGATTGAAATTGGGAACTGCAAATGCATGTTCATGTGAGAATTTAGGATTCTGTAAATAGACACACAAATGATTCTAACAGCAGCACAAGGAAGAAAGGCCATCTAATCTTATCAAACATGACATGGAGCAGGGGGTGCACATGCAGAGGTTCACCACTAGGGGGAAATTCTGGTTCAGGTCGCTCTATGTTGAATAACCATCAGTAATGGTTGAAGTGTTGGTTGCGCGGCAGTGCATGTGATCAACTGACTGCATGACTTGTATTTGAAATGATTTAAAAGAAAAGACATGTGGAGTCAGAAACATTAGACAAGACAGGAAAAAAGCTACTTTTGCACTGCAAGATGTTCTCGATAGTGTGACTATTTAGGAACTCAACTGTTTTAGAGTTCAGTCAGCAGGTAGTATGAACTAAACCCCATAACTCCAGCAAACTTTTCATCATATCTTGAAAAATTGGAGTATCCTGAGTACAAAAAATGATGCAATTGTTTTTTTTTTCTGCAGCTACAGAATCCATACAGAATCCCACTTCACTTCACACAAGACAGATGAGCAACATTTATTTATTTCCAGATCATTGATAACCTCAAACTCAGAATTAAGAATAGCAAACTAGGGATCAGTGATACCACTGTTTTCCCGTTCAGTCAGAGACCAACTAGTACCTAGGCTAATATCCTGATGTTGATATTAGCCTTAGCTCTGTAGGTGCATTGCCTTTAAAAGTGAATTGTGTCAAGATGATGGCACAAACGTTCATTACATTTGTTACTGTATAGTTCTTCCAACTATACACTAAAACAATCTTAACATTATCAGCGCCATCATTTCAGGCATCCTCCCAAAATTAAATCAAGCCAAGCGACAAATATGGATGATGTTGTTATTACCAGTTACTTCAATCTCAGCAACATTTGTACGTGTGTTCCTAGCTAAGTTTTGCTAAATGCCTTTGGAATATCATCCCCCAGTCGAGGACACGATGAAGGTTATAGTTACCTAGTAGGAGCATAACAAAAATTATGTACGGCAACAGGTGACGCACAATATACAAATGATGAATACACTACAGTACATCTCAAAAGTTCGGGTCTCCCTTCAGATTGTTTCTATCCACCGCATGCCTTTATTGCCACTAATAATGGCATCCAAGTAGAATATTTCACTGAAAAGACCTCATGTCCAGTACTTTATTATAAAAGTACTCAAATCTCACATACTAATATACAGTAGTAGCTTCACATCAACTTAAAAGTTTCAATGCATTTCACATTTGTAACTTCAAAGTTATAACAACATTGCAAACTGGCTGCCTTCACAGCTTCAGTGCAGAGAAGATGATTTTCTAACATCAAAGTTCAGATCCAGGACAGGTCTTTGGAAAAGCTCTTTTATTGTGCTGTGGTTCTCAGGTCAGTGACTCTTGTAAATACAACTCCTCATGTCTGGCAAACAGTCCTCTGTGAGTCAGCAGGCAGCATGACCACAGATATGGCTGCTGAGAGGGTGAGGTGTTACGCAGCCGCCCTTATCAATAAGGCGTTTCTTATCAATCTAAGCAGTTTTAGGAATGGAACACATGATCCTCTACCTCACAGATAAAATCACTCTTCCTCATCCTTCAAGACAACAATTAGTCACAGTTCAAAAGTTGCTCTGTGAGGTCTGTAGTCTCCTTATTCATAATTGATGGAATAAAAAGTATTTTTGTAGATGAACTTTATCAAGCTTTTTTTTTTCACTTTAGACGACTGTATAATATGGAATATTTAGGATGGTTAACTTTTTCAGCTACAGTTGGAGGACCAATCGTGCCAGGCCATAACCATTCTTGGCGAAATTCCAACATAATGTAAAAAAATTCATGGTTCTCAAGGCAGTAACACGTACCACGTTTACCCACTGAAGGTCTTTAAAGAGAGAAAGTGGCAATGAGAAAGAAGTTCCTGGAAATGACGGCAGAGGCACACATTATAAAAAAAAAATACTAAAAAATAATAAGAAATATGATTATTAATGAACTAACAAATACTATTAAATTCTTAATGTTATTTGGATTTGATATCAATAATTCTCTATAATCTGGTTTTTTTTTCTTTATTTAGATATTTCATTTTTCCACAGACAATTCCGTTTCCAAGGATAATTTAAATATGTCATTTTTTCCCATCACAACGTTTAGCAGTTTCCTCTCCTTCTTAGATTTCTTTTCAACAATCAGGATGGAAGAGTTTACCTTAACTTTGCACTCAGAAATATAGAAGTAGACATAAATCACCGGATCAAAACAATAGTCAACGTCAGTTAAACAGCTCTTAGTCCTGTTCAGAGTGGCGGGGAGTGCTGGAGCCTATCCCAGTGACCATTGGGCGAGAGGCAGGAACACAGCCTGGACAGGTCACCAGTCCATCACATGGTACATTTAATGCATTGTGAGAGTCTCATCTTTCCTGTATAGCAGGAAAAAAAACATTTTAACAAAGAAAACTATTACTCATTATGTGATGTTATAAATATGCATGGCATACACGTAGAAATAAAAGTAGCTACTAATGTAGAAAGTGCATTTTGTTGTAAACTTTTCAGGGCTGACGACATCAGTCATGTTGTATTCATTCAAGGAGCATCAACTGAGTGTCTCCGGTGTCTGACAGCGTTACATGCCTGGAAGCCACAAACTAGTTGAACAGTTAAACTGTTCAAGAAGTGGATTCCACAGCGTAGGAACGTTCAACACTGGAGGACAGTCAGACGCCCAATTAAAGAAGATTAAATAAATTTCAATGACATCCATTTAATCTTGGCAAAGTTAGTACATAACATAATGCGGCTCTGTTGCCTTCAGATAAGAGGACGGCACTCTTAGACCGTGCACAGCTGTAGCGGAGGATCAGACCCTAATCCCATTCAAGCAACCTCTTTTTCCAGAACATCACGGAGGATATTGAGTGTCAGACGATCATTATTCAGTAAGGTGATTTCACTCTTTCATTTTTTTCATTTGAGTGTGGTAATTTAATTGACCGCTGACCCAGCGCCTCAGGACATTCCACACTGTCTCACGCAGTTGGCTCTTGTTCCACATTTAGTCCGAGATCTTGTTCTCACAATTGTCACAACTTAATGGTTTTAGTCATTAGACGTATCCATAAATTTAGTTTCTTACTCTTTGAAGATGGTATTGGACAGTGATGCCACTGTTAAGCTTCTTCCAAAATCCGTGCTTTCTGGGATCAAGTTGCTTCTGATATCAACAACAGGAAACGTTGCATTCTATAGTGGCCACTCTCTAGCCAATGACCCCTTAATCCACTGGGACTCCAAAGTGATAGTAGACTGCAGATCTTTGGGTTTATTGGCAATGATAATAAACCGGCATGCTAATTTATTATTGATTATACTAGGAGCCGCCGTTTGCTTCCTCGTACGCTGAAGCTGACATAATGGGCTCCCCATTCTGTCCCCAACAGGCAGATCAACTGCACCCAGGACCCATCTAGTCCCTGGGTTCTCTGGTGCCACTGTCAGCACTGTAAGTCTTCAAGGAGATGGCCTTGACGTGAGAAAATAGCTCAATTTAAATTGACGCTTTGGTAGAATTGATGATCGATGAGCTCAGTCAAACACACCGGAACAACACATTGGAGAAGAGCCTGCGCTGCAGTGAAGTAGGACAAGCTAGTGGTAGCGATCTTCTGTTGGATCTGTTAGCCCTCACAAGCCCAGCCTGCCTGTCAAAACTGCTGTGTGGTTGAGTTCGCCTGTGAGAAGTTTAGAGCGGCTGTGCTGATGGTGCATCGCAGGGTGACCTCAAGCTTATCATTTCCAACATTTCTAACAGAAAAAGATCATGTCTGCAAAATGTATTCGAAGTGCATGACATGACAAGTGATGTCTTCTGAGCAGAGCCATTATTGTGTGGCATGTAGTGTTTCTCAAAGTGTGACCCAGTGTGCACCCGGCGTAAAACCTGGCTATAATTGGGGCCAACCTAGCTTAAGCAGCGCTGAGAGAGATCTTGAAACTGCTGTCGCCCAGTCAAGCAGGCCATAAGTCCTCAGCTGTAAGTCACATTTACTTGAACACAACAATATGCAGCAACACCGGATTAAACGCTGTCTTGACAAACATCATCCCTTTTCCAAAAGTAAAAAATAATGGCCGCAGTCATGCACTGGAAGTGCTCACAACATAAAATCTATTGCACATTATTTTTAATAGCTTGGCGTTTGCTCTCATACTTCCACTGGATGAAAAATGGCCCTTCGCGTTGAAGACAGTCCTTGTGGTTGAGCTGTCTGGCTGGCTAATGAATTACAGTCCAACACTGACGTGAATTAATCTTCCCCAAACTCCCCTGGTAATATGGCAAGCATTTAAAACTTTAATCAATATCCCTGAAGTTGAAAGTGTGCATGCACAGCACTTTCTTTGGTCACAATAAACCGAAAGCAGCCGCCTCTAAATCACAGTGACAAGCCCAGCAACGCTAAATCACCCGCACTGAGTAATAAATGTCCGCATAACTTTATCAGCTGTGGCTTCATGTGTCCTTCGGGAGCAGTGCTCTGCAGAAACAACTTTGAAAATGAATGATTTATTTTCAAATCCAGCGCTTCCATCCGCGCGTGTTTGCTGCTATAGGTAATGTCCAAAGGTGTCCCAATAACCCACTTTATGGTCAGCGTGACATTGATATGCTTTAGTCAGCGTACATTCACAGTCAACCTAAATATAACTGTGCAATTGGGCTGCATTTAAAATTCCTCGTGAGCTATTTATGGACATGTAATACAATATAAGGCCAGCTATCTGTTACACTGAGGAGTGCCTGTGTGTGCTTTGTTTATTTGTTGTCCACTGCTGTTACAGCAGTTTTGAGCAGGTTTGAGCGACTGCATTAAGCGTCAATATGAGTTTTATACATACCAGAAAGGATTAGGAAATTGTGACCAAAATCGGAAAGTTACTGTGGAGATTGAAAATAACATGGGTTGGGCGCTGGGATGAGACAGAACTCTTTCACAGCTTTAGTTCTCCCACTCTTGGCTGCTGATCTGTGCTGGCTGAACGCTCTATGCTATGAACCTTTGAGCACTAACCCCATATGCAGAAAACAAACCCTAGTATATTTCTTGTGTTTGGTGTTTTTTTGAAAACAGAAGAAGGGGCTGTGTCACTGCTTCTGGGACTCGAATCCTCCTGCCTCTAGTCTCGTTGCCTGGATCAGCTCTTGGATCCATTCAGAGTACAATTGTGACCACCTGGAAGAAGTCGGTGTTCTGCCAGCTGTTCCGACATTGGGAATTCTGATAGTCTGATTCTGGTAGCCTCATTCTCACCACAGTGGCTTGAGACCAAACATTGATTCCTCCAAGATGGGAATCCCAACCAGTGTGCATCGCTCTCAATCATCCAACTCCTGTCAAACCAAGCCATAGCACCTGCAGACCCATCTGTGACAAAGAGTGAACGGCAGCAGGAACACCAGAGAAGGGTTACGGTAGATTCTTGGACCTTGTGTCCCTCCTCAGAGCCCAGTTGCATCTTTTTAGTATTTTTCACAGGCGGCAGCAATGATGGAGATGTCAATCCCTAGGGCTTGACCTTGGTGACCACAGGCCTATGCCTAATCCAAGGACACCACCATGGTTCTGTCGCTTTTATGTGAGAGTCTACTTTCCTCCTAACCTAGGTGAAGTCGAGGGGATGAGACCAAAATCAAAAGAGTCAAGGGGGGGATCCTGTCGCTCCAATCTGCCCCTTGTCTGGTGCAGTACATGCCATAAGCAACGGGGAAAACTTGATGGACAGCAGGTTCTCCTTCTCCCTCGCATCGTGTTACCTGAGTGCCTCCATTTCAAGACATGTGATGGAGAGCCCAGTAGCCTGGCTCATTTTCTGCACATAGAGTGAGCAGGTGAAATCCACCACCACAGACTCAGTGGGTGGTGGCGGCATCTCCACACCCAACCAAGCCACCATGGTTGCAATGGGTTCTGGTAGTTTGTGTCTGGGGTAGGTCTTGAGGAGCTGAAGTGCCTCCACCTGGTCGCTGACTTCAGGTCTCAGGGTCCTCTCTCCAAATACCCGTCTCTTAGCCTCCTCATTATATTCGGTCTACTGTTTCTACGGAGGAGCAGGGTTCCAGGCCCTTGACTAGAGGTCTTAACCAACTAAGCCACGCACGGGCATAAAGGATACACAAGTGCACACAACACAAAAGCATATGTAACCACAACAAAGAAGTACCTGATGGTTATAAAGTTTTAAATGAGTAATAGAAAAGGACACAATTAGCTGGGCTATTAGTGGGAGGGAGGTGCCGTATTGGGCAGAGAGCCAGTCAGGCACGATGTGGACCCTCGGGGTTGGTAAACCAATGCAGAGGCCTGTTAGAGGCCAACACACATACAGCCTGACATTGAACTGAAATAGCCTCTTGGCAGAGTTTCCTGGTGCATTAGTGTGATGCCAAGTTTAAATTTACTAAACCGAATGCACATTGTTATTCTTATTCACAGGCAAGCAGTGTTTAAGCCAATACTTGAGTAATTTATGGCGAAAAATTTGCGAACCTCAAAAGATATTCCGGGCTTATCATCCACTAAAGATATTGACTAAATAGTTGGAGGTTGGAAATTGCACCTGAAGCAGTTTACAAAGATAATGTATCTACTTACTAACTGCTGCCATGGAGCACAGGAAATGTCTTTCTAATCGTCTGCAAGGCCCCCAAAATGTCAGAATGAATGTGCTCTATTCCTCTCTCACTGACAATATAAGATTTTATTACCCTCCTCCAACCTTCTCAGACTGATGTAGTGTCCGAGCATCTGCCTCCTCCTCCTCTCTGTCGGCCATCTCTGTGCTCCATCTCTCAAAAATGTATACGGTGATGGCCAGCTGTGCCAGGCGCCCCAGAGTGTATTTATGGTGAGTTGCACTTCATCACACACAGCTGCACAGCTGCCCACATTACTGGGAGCCGAAGGTAGTCTGCCCGCCTTTGGCTGTGTGTGTGCGTGTGTGTGTGTGTGTGTGTGTGTGTGCACAGCTGCTGCCCTGCTGGAGAAGGTGAGCGGAACTGTTAATGGCCTGTAGGGTGCTGCTGATGACATGAATTCTTCCAAGAGACAAAACAAACAGTGAGTCACGCTGCATAATCTATCTCGACTTTTGTCTTTATCAATACAAGATGGTTTGGTGAGAGGCAGAAAGGAGCAAGTCAGCCAATAAAGAGTTAACTTCTCACATCATCTCACCCACAGATACTCCAATACAAGCATGAGTAACTAAAGGCGAGGAAATGAAGATGAGCCGATTTGGATTATTCCCTGAACTTCACCCACAAAACATTGCCAGTTTATTCATTCATCCTTTCATGTAGCAGAATGTGGTGAGGCATGACAGCCCCATGTATCTTAGTTTGTTGACCCTCAGCACTGTTATACGAGCACTACACTATCTTATTCAAGCACAGCATCCTGTGATGAATGCAGGAATTAGACCTTAAAGACAGGTAGGGAAGAGATTCAAAGTCATGAGGGTGTCCCAACAAACCAATGGCTCTTTGGTACTCTATATGGACACAAATCAGTCCTCGGACTGCAGAGGGTCTTCAGATGTGTTGCCTCTGTCCACTCAGACCTCTTGTCCCCAGGCAGACATTGTGGAAGCCATTGCATGCTCCCCCTTTGCTGCCTACTTTTATAGGGTCCCTGGAGAGCTAGGAGCCTATCACAGAGAGCCGCCCCTCCCTGCTTCCTTGCTCTTAGCATACAAGGGGCCGCACGTCATCTACTGTAACAGAGCTTTATGCAGGGTGACAGCTCCTCACACTTCAGTGTTCAGATCACCTCAAGTAGCTCAGATATCAGAAAAAATGAGCACACTTCCTAACGTGTTGACCAAATTTAGATTGACTGAGGGTGTCCGCAGGGCCGCATGACCTGATCCTGCTCTCCTGACAGAAGAGGCCTGCTGGTTACTCAGTACAGAAGAGGGAGAAAGTCTGGAGACACATTAGAGAGGAAGGCTGGCTGCAGACAGTGGAAGGAGGGGCGGGTGGTGCCGGAGGAGGGGGTGAACACTTTGAAGCCATTGAAGGTGATGTCAAGTTTGCTTTGCCTCAAAGATGGTGTTTGAATATGCTGCCCACTAATATGGCACCAGTATCTCTGTCTTCATCTCTGTTTTCTGTCACCATCTACAATCCAGGCTCGTCTCCACGGCTCCTGACAATGTCCTTTCACATCATGTTACTCAGAGCTGCCGTCAGCAAGCCGTCATTCAGCGTCTTTGTCTGAAAGTCTGGCCCATTTTTGCCATTAACAGACTCGCTGCCTCTGTAAAAGTGATAGGCAACACATTATCTTCCAACTCGCCAGGGAATCATTGGCTTGGCACTGCTCAACTTCCTTATGCTGCGACTCGAGCACTTGACAAGTGGTGTTTGTTGAAGTAAGATTTAAGGACACAGCGGAACCTGTTCCACAGGAAGTGTCTTTATGCTCTGAAATGCAGGCGTTATTCCAAATGCCTATAATATATATCTACCAGATGCAAGCGTATCATTTTTCTGCCCAGGGCCACAACCCACACATTTTCCCGAGCTTGCACAAATAATTTATTCTGACTTGGCCTCGCTGCTCTTGATGTATTTACGGGAGGTCAAGGAAGCCCCAAACCTAGATGGTTCGGATATCGCGGCTGTGGCATTATACCTGCTCTGACATGGATGTCTTCAAAGACAATTGTCTGTCTAGACATAGTCCCGAGGCAAGAATGTATTGAAGGTCAAGCTCCCAAAATATTAATACGCTCTTCCCATAAAGTCAGTGGGTGTCGGTATTGAGGAGGTAAACAATTGGCCGCTGCAAAAGGCGGAGACGAAATCCATACTGCGGTGCGAGTACGAACCCAGCAGCTGGCTCCTTGAACTAACTGTTGAGTTGCCAATCCTCCTTGCCGCTGACCCAGCTAAATTCATTTGCGTGCCACAAAGGCAACCTTTATAATAGATCCCCAAATTTGTGTTGCGCTGACTCAAGAAGTGTTGTTATTGTCGGCCAGTGTAGTGACGCCACCCTGGGAGCATCCAATATTGTACGAGAATCTGTGGCAGCACCACTTAACAGCGAGGTGAACTGAGTCATTTTCACATTTAAGAGTTTCCCCACTCGCTCGTTCACAGTGGATAAAATCAGTCATTCAGCAATCGACGCAGCCTGCAGTGTCTTCCGTGGACTTTTCTGGCCCTGACAAGTTGTCCTTCAAGCCGAGCGTCTGAGCAGTTGTGTCGCGGTTGACATGATTGCCTTTAAGCAGCTCCTCTTAGCCAGTGACACACAGCTGCAGCCCTGCACCTCGCCTGACAGTAAGAACACCGTGATGGATTGCTGCGCCAAAAGTGCTGATCAAAGTAGGTCAGAGTTCACATGCATGCCGAGGTGGGCAATCAAACAAGGCTTTTCTTGTCCAAACATACGAGGTCCAGTATTTATTGTACCACTGCTGAATCCCGAATGACGTTGCCCAGTTCTGTGATATGATAGAAATGGTACGATTACATACAGTTACAGTTAGTACAGTTAGTATCTCACCTGTTTACCACAACAAAACAACACACAAAAAAACAGAACGCCGTTTTAAAATGTTTAAAGGTGCTTGCAATCGATATTACCACTTTGAGTTGCATTTTGATAACATCTATAAAAGGATGTGGGCCCCCTCACTTTTTGTCAAGGGTCATTTTTGTCGCCATCACAAACTCATCCCACAAGCCAATATAACTCTGAGTGCAGTAGTATAGAAAATTCAGTCACCCCTGAGCCATCATCCACACGCGTCCGAGATACGCAGGTCAGAGGTTTTACCCCTGAGAAAAAGCAAAAGCACAGCGGAGTTATGACGTGTCTGCAGGGACTACATGCCAGAGACAAAGATAACAGAGTTAAGGGTAAAGGAAACGTATTCCTCTCAGCTCATGCAGAGAGCAAGTACCTTAATCTAAGGTGGCCTGTTGTGTAGTATGTCTCACTCCCGAGGAAAGATAAATATTTACAGATAAACATTTAAGTAGATCACCATTAGAGTATGTAATAAACCTGTGTGGCAAATGCTTTTACAGTAGCCAAATTCGAAGTAAAACCAATTATAATCATTCTGACACCATTTCTCAAAACAAATAATACATAATTAAAATGTGAACTGAGAGTGAACTGGACAGCAGGTGGCAGAAGTGTTAACATGGCTCTAACATCACATGAAGGAGGAAGTTAGTGGAGCTCATACTGCTGCTCTCTCTACAGTCGATGACGAACCATTCTGATGATCTGTGGCTGCAGATGGTCATCCGGACGCTGCCCAGATGAATCCATCCATTCCTCATTCTATCACAGACATATCCCCGGTGTTTTGCCAACAGACAAATAATTGAGATGATCTCAAAGCCTCCTCAACAGAGGTCATGATGTCACTGAAGAGGCAAATGAAGAATATGAGTCCATGATGGAGAACATTTGGAATCCCTGCTAAATATGAGCATCAACTTTTGTTTCCACACCTCCTCAGCTCCATCTGATACATGGAAGCGGATCATTCCCAACTGAGTTGTGCGATATTCTGAGAAACAAATGGTCTGACAAGTTCACCTCCTGCCAAAACAACAAACTCCAGTAACCCTTTGCAGTAATCTCTCGTCTAAAATGATTATTAGTGCATTCATATGACATCATAATGATTTATGAGGCCTTATGGAAGTTCATACTTATCTCATTTATGTCAAGGTTTCTGCAGCAGTCGCTAACCACCGCTGAAACCTCAACCTAACACCTCTCCTCATCACACTTTAAAGTCTCAGATTCTGTGATACTGATGGAACTTTGTCGTCAGTTACAATACATGATTATGAACATTCAACATTCATTATATATATATATATATATATATATATATATATATATATATATATATATATATATATATATATATATATATATATATGACTTCCTTGTGTTTTGAGCGTCACTGAAGGGGGTCAGTGAAAAAGCTGAAAAATTGCAGGCATACAGTTTTCACTCCAGATGTGTGTGGGTTCACAGTCGAAGGAAGCACAAGCATAAATAAAGAAAACCCAAAAAAAACTGTCCCTGAGTGATTGAAAGCCATGTGAACAGTGAAGGAGAACGTTTCTACACATACTCTGACACCAATATTTCCAGTCCCGCCTGTTCTTTCTTCGGGTGGAATCCACACACAATGAAACCGTGCTGTGGTGCAGTTGGAGTGAAAAGAGCAGACAGTTAAAAGTTTGTGACATGTGTCGCACTAGCATGGAGACATCCTCGTTGATGTATGTGGAAGTGACAGCATCCCGGCAACTGAGGATGGCTCTGGGACATTCCAAGTTTGGTATGCGTCACCTCGCATTGTTGTCAAGACTCGTCCTGAGTGAAACCCGAATACATAAACAGCATCATTAAAAGAGAATTCTTTTCAAACTGTAGTGTTGGGCCTCGTAACAGGCATCACCACAGTTAGTCTTATTGATATTTTTTTGCTTTTGCATAATGTTGTAAAGCTAATGTTAGCTAAAGCCAATGGTGCTGTTTATACAGTGATTCAAGTGATCGCACCTGACTGGAAGAAGCTGTGTGTGGGCTGCACTGTATCTTCAGTGGTCGCCTTGATGTTCCTGACCCAAGCAAGGGAAGGTGGAATGAAGGTGTGCTGGTCCTGCAGTTCCATTCACACTGAACTAGCATGAGCCTGAACAGTTGCCAGGACGAGTTCTTGAATCACAAGTGTACTGTACACTTGTGTACTGTACAACTGTAACAACATTAGTTAGACAACATTAGTTATCACCTTAAGAATGAGGCAATGCCTACTACGAATAAGGCAAAATGAATTCACATGATATATGATTTTAGTGACCATTTTTTCCTTCAATTTTCAGCATTACATGTGCAAAGAAGGGGAATCAGCTTTTTCAGACAGTACTCACTGCCTGTCTGGGTTCTTTGTTCCTACAAGTCAATACTGTAGATATCAGGGATGCATGCCCTGCTTAAACAGCAAAAGAAGGAGCACCTAGTTCCAGTTTTGGGATCATTTCTACAGTCAGAAAGAGGCTTTGCATGAGACAGTCACGGAAAACAAACGTTTGACTAAGTTAGTGGCTGTGAGCCTCTTAACCTGTCCTGGAATTCCGTCATGAGTCTTGGAATCATTTCATGTGAAGATGACTGTCAGGTTTGGTGAAAACCTCCCACAAATGCTGTGCACCTGGATGTTCAGGTTAATTCCTTCCCCTTGAGCATGTTGAAAAGGAATATTTGGGTCTGAAAATGGTGAGCTGATTCCAGACTGGAGCATCTTGACCAGGCTGGAGGCGCTGGCTGCGACTGGAGTCACACTCGCGGGCCACGTTGGTGACATTTATCATTGAGAGGGAAGACGGTATAATTAGCTTGTCAGTCTCCTCCAGGCCGAGCCGACACTCTACGCCAAGAAGAATGGACTGAGATCCAGAGTCGCTGACAGCCAGTCGATAATGCGGCAATTAATGTCATCAATAATTCTCAAGCCAATTATGTGAAGATGGAGCTGGCACTTTATTTTCAGCCTTTTTATGATGTGTTCAAACAGCAGCCGCTTATGCTTCATTTCTACATAAGGTCGGCATATGGTGCGAGAGTGAGCGCTGGCGGAGATTTCTTTCACGATGGTCCGTGTCACAGCAGCACGCCGAGGCACATTCAATCAAAACAATACAGCCTCCGTAGTGCTGGGCATTAAAAATGGCCACAGCGCAAGACTGTGAGTCATTTGATAGCAGCGTTGCTTGAATATATCAAAACGCTCCTGCTGGCCTTCTGAGGGTCAAGCTCCTGTGATATATGGCGACGACTGTGATGGCGGAAGGTCAAGTCGCCGTCTTCTGCATAATGCATGAATCCTGTAACTCTCTCTGACTCCAATCTTCTCCAGCTGAACCTTGAGAGGAAAATTTTACTAAGTAAATCAGTGAGCATGCTGGCATTTCTATTAACCTCCGGTGTGGGACTGACAGAGGCATGAATCATTGTAAATAATATGCCGAGAATAGTAAATCATGTTTACAACTCTGGGACGAGAAGATGAAAGACGAGCGAGAAGATGGTTTCATTTTGGAAGGAAAAAGAATACTGCTGAATACTTCAGATTTGGAGTTTTGTGTGAGGTAGCGTGAAGAAGTGGAAAGAGAAAAGCAGTTTAAAGAGTAAGTGATGGCACATGCTCTCCACAGCTTTCTGTCCTTGTTGTAGCGGTAACTCTGATGTTCATCAGGAGTGAAACATGCAGCGTACACACAAACACACACACACACATATATACTACAAATACAATAAAAATCTGTTGTTTTGTAGTTTACATTTCACAATGGAAAATCGGATAATTCACTGCAACATCTCATTGGACCTTCATTTCAGTTAGTTTCCTGAATGAACTCTGCTTTAGTCTCTTTGATAACAATGGCCACGAGCTTGATGCACGCTTATGTATGAAGTACAACAAAAGACAAGTGAATTTTGACCTTTACAAAGACCAGAAGAGGTCAAGAGCGCCATTGCTGCCTGAAAGGCAAATCAACCCACAAATGCATCACTATCACCTCAAACCATGTGGTTGGTGTCATCACAGATCAATGTGTTAACAACGATTATACAGGCATGTTCAACATTCAAATACTTTCATGTCATCCCAGACAAACACATGCAGGGCTGAATTTCTCCAGAAAAAGTTTCTCAACACATGAAGTAAAACTTAACTGTGTAAAGAGGATAAATCAGCTGGTTTGTTCAAATGGACCACCTAAAAGTCATATCAAAGTCACCTAGTAACCGAGTATAAGGGACAGAATCAATGGCTTAAATTCATGGCAATACGGCTGCTTTCAGTGAGAAAGAGTGAACACAAGTTTATTTATTTAAGAAGCAAAACATAATAATAATAATAATAATAATAATAATAATAATAATAATAATAATAATAATAATAATAATAACAATAATAACAATAATAATAATAATGGCTTCAATATGGTCCAATGTGTTTGATGATAAACGTACCTCGAATCATGCATAATGGGCAGGGAGAAAAAGAAAAGGGCATCAGTAAAAATCTATCATGCGTGCGGTGAAAAATCCTAATGTTAGGAACAACTGCAAAATCAAAAGAAAAACATGATTAAAATGTATTTTTGAAATCACAATTCATTCATGTTTCTGTTGAATTTGTGTGCTCTGATAAATGATAGGCCAATGTCTCAGAGTCGATACTAGTATTTTGACGTCACTGCGGTTGGACAGTATTATGGTGTTTGGAATTGCCATTGTATATTTAGTTAAACGTCTGTACATAGCTAAAAGTAATTTATTTCAATAATTACTTTAATTTCCACAGAAATAAATAAAGAATAAAGATTTCAAAATATAAATAGAAAAACGCTTTCTGCAGGTGTTTCTGTTTACATCTCTGGTAGTTTCTGTCATTTCTGTATCAAAGGGGAGAACTAATGCAAAATGTATGTGGCCCGTGGCACTGAAGATGGTGCTGCAGCACTGCAGGAGTATGTGCGTGCTAAAAGCTGGAAACATCTGTGTAAACACATGGCTTTTTTCCAAGCATGTAGACAATGTCTTCATAGCCTTGAGATAGATGTCCGAGGCAATATACCTTGCCCCGGGGCCGTGCTGGAATGGCTTTGAACATCTGAAAAACCTTGAGCTTCCAGCAATATCCACTTTCAATATTCCAGCTTGACAGCTGAGCAAAGAAGAATTCAACTTATGGCTTTTATTTGACCCCTGCTCGTTCTTTTGTGAGATCGATCAGACAAGCGCGGAGGGAAAAGCTTTTGGAAATGATTAAAAATACAGCCCTCGTGATGTATGGGACTGTAGTGCTCGGCTTTGGCAGATTATTTTCAGCCAGGATGCACAGTCACAACACAAAGCTCCGTGCGCTTTTGTTGTGCTTCCATAATTCTGTTAATAGCCCAAGGTAAAGATTTATCTGCTCCTGTCAATTGAGCTCAGCTTCAGAATAAAGCAGCAAGGTCACTTTTTCCTGGCCGCGCTCACAGGATTAAATTGTCATGTCGCTCTAATAGGCAGCACAGGGAATCATTAGTCCAGCTCAGCTGCCTGACTGATAGGCATTTCAGTCCAGTCATTGGCGTGTGCCGCCACGGGCCAGCTGGTATTGACACTGTGTCAGGAGTGAGAGGGACGCCTTCATCAGCCAGGACACCCTCAGCATTGATTTGACAAGCATCAGTAATGACCCCCTTGTTTTGGTAAAGGATCACTGTTTATCCGAGCTGGCACTCATGCACTCCGAGTGCTGCATCGTCATGGAAACTATTGCCACCAGCCAAGTCCCCAGTAGCTGAACAGTTGGCATCCAAGCCACGAGGAGAACGCGCTTGCTGCTCTCCCATGCTTTCACCTCTGATAAGAAAGCTGAACTTGGAGCGTCCAAGACGACACTCATGCAGCCACTCGACGGACACAAACAATCGCACACCGATCGAAGGGGCGAGGCAGCCATGCTGAAGACAAAACATGAGATTTCATTGGCGTCAATTGAAATGAAACAATTTTGTACAAAGCCGTTTGTTCAACAGAATTTATTCTGTAATTATTGGGTAATGTGATGCCTTAAAACAAAATTGCACATTATCATAGAAACTAAAATGTAATGCTGAATGTGTTGGTTATGCAGGAAGTGGCTAAGAGGAATATTGTACCATGAAAACGCACAAAAAAGAACAACACAGAAATCTTCCTGGGTCCGGTCATGAAGAACAGGGGCTATTTTAAGACTCTTGACCGTGTTGGTGTTGAAATAAACTTAAACACATTCTGACTTGAAGAAACAAAAAAAGAGCAGACAAACAAGAAGCCTCTTTTCGCAGCAGTGGGTCTTCTGGCGTCCTTCGTTGGCTTCAGCACTGCCTGGCACATCACTGGAACTGAGGGCACGAGAGAGGGGAGCCGGGGAGCCCCAGAACACAGCTCCTTTTTCCATGAAGTACAGAGACAACAGTGCCAAAAATACAACCTTCAATAAACAGGAGCAGTGAATGAGGAGCACAACAAGTCAGGAGGATGGGCGATATCACTGTCAACACTTTGTTTCCATGATAGAGCTGTTTTTGATGTTTGTATTTTCTGAATGAAAGGATTGAGTTGCGGATTGAAGATTGCAGGTAGAGGACCTCCAGAGCAATCCTGTGTCAGGCAGTGCTTTCAGCCAAGGGAGGACTTGATGTTGCCCACTTCGTGCGATTAGTGGCTCTAGACGTGTCATGTGACATGGTCTCAGGCTTCATTGTGGATCCGTCTGAGATGGTGTCAATCGCAAAACAGCTCTATCATCATTGGAAATGGAAAAATAGAGAACTATATTTCTTATGCACACGACTCTTCCAGATTGCAGATACGCGTAAGAGGACTTAACAGAGACATAAAAAAAAGTGACCACGAGAAGGCAAAGAAAGATAAGACTGAGATAAACAAACAAAGATAAGGCTGGAGCCGGGTGTCAGTCAGACACGGGCTGTTAGAACAGTCACAAATGTTGTGAAATAGCTCCAAATGGCAAAGAGAACGCTAGTGCTGCCATTATGGCGGGAATCGCAGCTGGACGTCGACACACATTTCAACAAACTGTACACAATAAACCTGCAACACAAAATATGGGTTTCGAGCATAAAAAGGCAACTTTCATCATTGCACGAGTATTGTAAATATAATAGTCACTTTTAAAACTATTATTTTATCTGTGTGTGTTTTTTCCTCTCCGTGACCGTCATTCTCCAGAACAGAAGCATCCTAGAGTCGGGCCAGCAGCTGATTGTCTTCATATCTGCCGATACAATGTGTTTGCTGTGGAGGTGAGTGGTGAATTCTCCACTGGGTGCAGTTCAGCAGTCGTCCTCTGCCTCTCTGATGGGTGGAATCAATCTGCCAGTGGGTCGAAACTGAGCAGGGTGGCTGAAGGAGAGCCAGTTCACCGTAAGGCTCCTCGTGTGGTCGCGCTCAGGTTCATCTGTACACTGCGTCTTTTCTGTCAAGGAAAGGAAACACATCTGAAATGTCGCAAAAACGCCACCCCATTTTTTTAGAATTGAGCTTTGAAACGATGACTCTCAGATACCAATCTTGTGAATTTCCTGACTTGGAACTTTTGTTTGTGAGCGTAGATGTTTGTTTCCTCCAATAACCTACATTTACTACACCTCAGCAAGGCGATCAATCAACATAAAAAACAAAACAAAAACAGACACGCCCTTGTTTTTCACCCTCAAAAGAAGCATGTTTGGTGTACTTTCTCCAACTGAACACCACATGGGAAATGAATCTCCTGTAGAATACAGCAAGTTTTAGGAGGTCACTCAAGGCTGCATGTGAGGTCAGCACTTTTAACAACATTTTGAAGTGTTCTCCTGCACCTATTTAACCAGTTTGCATCTACATTAATCACCAAAAAGCTCACAATTGCACTGAAGGAATGAGGTTCCATGAAAAACAGCCCTGTCCTTTGTCAGGAAGGGGTTTGGCCACTCCCTGCGGTCCTGCTACCAAAAATGATGAACTTGCACAAACTCATTCTCAAACAAACAAAATGAAATCTTAAATAAAGGGAGAACACTAATGGTGAAGTTAATGATAATTGTTTTTTGAAAGAGTTATTTATTAGGACAGTACAGAGCAATGGATCTTAATGCTGTTTATGACGTCATCATGATCGGCCCATCAAATGACAAATGTACGCCAGTTTATTTTATTCTATTTATTATCCTTTTTTAATAAGATGCAATTTATATTCATGCATGATGAGTAACTAGGGCTGCACCCATCGATCGGCCGGCCGATTTATCAGGGCCGATACGGGGACATCATGATCGGACGATGAAATGACAAATATATGACAATATTTATTTTATTTTTTATTTTCTTAATGATGCTATTTACATTCGTACATTTGCAACGATCTGTTGATAAAGGTAACTCACTTTCCTTCACTTCACTTTCCCTTGAATTCTTTCATGACGTATTTTCTTTATTTGTCACATTGGCAGATAAAGACTTTTGATATGCAGCTACAAGAGAAGATTCCATGCAACGTGATGGATTCTGGGTAATATGGAGCAGTATAATGTACATATGTATATGATTTGTAGACCATGCTAATCCGGGCCAGGAGCAAGAATGAAGTGTGAAGTCCCACACACTCCACTCTTGGACGTGAGTGCATGATTAACCATCATGCACTCACGTCCTGAGTGCATGAGGTATGAGAGAACTGTCCACTATCATACCTAGGGTCATACCTCAGCTGACCCTAGTCATCTTTGCAAAAATAAAAGAAAACACCCACTTATGAGGGGCTTGTTAAAATCACTGTATTTTATGCTGGTATATGGAAACAAAATTCTATAGATTTTTTTCTTTGTAATTATGTATTGGTTGATGTTGGTGTCGTGACGCTTTAATGATCTGAGGAGAAACCTACTTCTGTTTGTCCCGCGGGTCCCTGCTCTTTATTCGGTTGGTGCGGTTGGTAGCAGGGATGGAGAGGACAGACGAGCTCTTTTTGCTGGAAGAGTGGGAAGAATGGGAGGAGTGGGAGAGGCTGGTTCGAGACTGGCCAGCGTTGTGGTCAAACTGCATCAGGCAAAATATCAGGTCCGATGGCACCAGCTCAAATGCGTATGGCGGGTTGGTAATGACGTACCTGAGGAGAGGAACACATCAGGTCAGCTGATGTCACGTCACACTTGGTTGTACAAGTTACCGTTTGGTACACTGGCTCTGGGTGTTTAGGTGAGCGTCTCTCAGGCGATAGATGCCAAAGCACAGCATGTTGTATGTTTTCAGGGCTTTGCAGAACAGGTCACCGTAGCAACCGCCATCCTACAAACACAACATCACCCATTAAAATGTTTACTGCTTCCGGGATTCAGCATGACTCTGTAAAATAATGTACATTTCAATGGGAATATTTGCTCAAGATTCAACTTACGTACTTACTTCCTTAAAATGCCCCATGTCTAATGACTACTACACAAATATCACCTGGTGAAATCTCATTAAACTAAAACTCGTGACTTTCAAAATAGGCTTAACATCAGGGGTAGAAATAAATGTCAACATGTAGCTCCCTCCTGCTGGCCACCTGCGGTGGATGTCCAAATAATGAATTGTCAGTGTATCAGTGTGGCAGTGTTTTGTATGGTCCTGGGCAGCAAGTGAGGGTGGCGGCCGGAGCGATACAGCAGAGTGAGAAGAAGAGCTCAACATAAAGGATGCAACCTATATCTGCCAAGTGAGTAGCACCAAGTAGAGGCCTTTTTAATGTTAGTCTCTTTACTTGACATGACAAATACCAGAAGTCTATTTAGTATCAACAAAATATTTGACTTGCAAACTAGTCCATATACACCATAGTGCATGAACTCATTGTACATCTAGATCAGCATTCATATAACCTGTCTATTTCTTTCCCTTTGAAAAACAGATGGCAGGCAAAGGTTTAAGCTAGTTCAAATTCTGCATTGGTATTATGGTTATTAGTAATAAAACAAAAAAATATCATGATCTTAGCGCTAGTATTACATAAAGATTACATAATACGTACATGAACTGGCAACAGTTTGTAGAAATAGTCGCTAACTTATCGACAGAAGGCTAACATCTCCAGAATATTTGTGACAGACTGCAATACTGCTCTTAAGGGAAGAACCTTGGCTCTCTTGTGCCTCAGCTATGGTTTTCAATGCAACACACCAAGAGAGTCATCTGCTTGTTACAGAAAACCAAAGTGGAAGGTGACAAGATCTATCTCTTACCCCGAGGTCGGCGAAGGGTCCGTCGTACAAGGCCAGCTGTGCCACACGACACCTGTCCCTGTTAGCTAGGGTCTGTGGAGTGCTGTAGCCCCCCCGTAGTGCGTTCTCCTCAGCCAGCAGCCCCTCCAGCTCCGGCGTGGCTCCACCCGTTACCAGCGTCCGGATCAAGGTGAGGATATTATCATTGAAGTATGTCTGCAGGAGAGAGGGAGAGAGGAGACAAGCTGAATCTTTACCAAGTCAACTGACGCTTGTCAAAGTGGCGGCCCAACGGTGCTATCTGAGCCCACTCTGTCGCGTCACATCATCCTGTTGTCTGAGTGAAACGACAAGACAATCCAATTACTGCAGTGAACTCTCACTTCCATCACGCAGAGACTGTCCACACTTGGGCTCCGGAGCCTCCGGACGCTGCAGGGAGAGGAGCAGGGTTATTGACGCACATGTGACAATACACTGTGATTTCTGATTCCAAACTATCATCATGTTGATTTAAGGATTGGAATTTCCCTGTTCCTTCCCCTGCAGTCTCTTGTCTCCATCGAGCAGTTCACCACTGTGACGTTTCCCTCAGCAGCTGACAGCACTATTGACTCTGATGACGGACGAGAGCTGTCCATTACGTGGCATTACCTCTGTCTAAACTGGAGTGCACTTGAAGGCAGCTTTGTTCTTACCTCACTCAAAGTGAAAGGCAGACAAATGAAGCCATCATAGCGAGCACAACTTCTTTCTTGTCATCTATATTCTGTGTAATAGGGGAAGAAAACATCGGAGAGCAGAGGAACTCGGCTATACGTCCTGGCATGAAGGCCCAATCTGTGTGGCAGCTGGAGATAACTGTTGGCTTTGATTTGTCTTCGTGCACGGATGTCCATCAAAAGCCCTTCAAATCCGGAAAAGAGTTAAGACAGCAAAATCAATAGTGACTTACAGCGCTCATTAAAGAATCCAACACGCTGACGGCGAACGCAGTCCCACAGGCAAACGGCTGAGTCAGGTAGAGCTCTGTGTCGGGATCGTCGTCGTCATCTTGGTCCAGGAACTGAACGTTGGAGTCGTTCACTGCAGGAGTAAAACAGTCTTTACACTCTACCTAGGTTGCAAGCTGAATTGAGAACACGCTCGAGATGAAAGGGAAAGCGAGGTAAAGCTGCAGATATGGACTGTACAGTGAGAGAGCCGTGCAGCTGCTGCCTCACACCTGTTCACTCCCGAACAGCAGCAGTCAGCTTCATGTTTGCAGACCGCTCTACATTCCATATCCGGCCAGTTCATGCACGCTCGTGACACCATGCACATTGTCTGAGACCCAGGCCTTAGTCCACAGTCCGTCTAGGTCAACGTCCAGAATAGCAATATGCCACTGTTTGTCTTGTGTATCCAAGACAGAACCTCCAATTACTCATACAAGCATGTCAAAACAAGTGGAAGTATCTCAGTGCTCCAGAAGCTTCTTTGAAGACAATTCTGGTGGAACAAACCCACATGCAGTAGCTGGGGGAAAGTAATGATGTACGATTTAGTTGGAGAAGTTTTCTTCTCGGCAGACAGATTTAAATGTCAGTCTTATCAACTGGGCACAGATGAAAAAGAGAGCGGACAACAGAATGCGATCCGACAGTAGATGCTAAGAAAACAGCCACAAGGACTTGCAAGGCACCAAACGCCTTGCAATCCTTTAAAAAACAGAAAAGTTAAGAGTTTCAGATAAGCAGCCAAAACAAGACAGGGAATATCAACCAAACCAAAGTGTACAATGTGCTCAAAGTGATGCCATGGGAATGGACCGCGTCTCTTGTGCACAGAGAAGAAATCAAAAGAAAGCTGATGTGGAGGCAGCTGCAGCCGAGAACGGTGCCACATCTTACCCAGTTCAGTTATCATTTGTATGCTGGTCCCACTGCTTTTATCCTGACTGAATGAAATCACAGGCACTTTCTTGCCTGGCTTTGCTAATGGTGCTAGACATGTGTGAGGGAAAAAACAGTTACTGGAGCATGTCATCCAGGCAGAGAACACAAAACCCACACAACAGTTCTCGGGTTAGCCCATACAAAAACAAAAGCAAGCCAGTGAGTTCAAGCTAAAAAACAAAAGGGATTCAAGAGAGCCAGCAACGTTTTACATCTTTCAAAGGTACAAAACAACGTGTTAATTTCGGCGCTACTTTTGATGAAAATAATTCTGAACGTGCCTTAGTAGCAGGGAATACAAATGAATTCCACAGTGAGCAATCTGACCATTCAAGCTTGACAGCTATTTGGCGGACAGATATTGCATCTTTATTCAGCATATTTCAACTGTAAACAGTGCATTAGTGTGCGCATAACATGAAGGATGACAGTAGTTACGTGTATGTTGCTGAAATGCATATACATCTTTTCTGTTGTTTACTGTTACAAATGGCACTATTCATGCTGCATTAATGCTTGTTATTTATGAATGCACAACTTCACCAAGTGCGTTTTGAGATACCCGTATGCTACTATAAATTGTGAAAGCAAAACACATTTCTGAAGTTTGAATAGTGAAAGTTTCAAACATTGAGGTAGCACAAGGCTTCAGGTAAACTTGTGGTGTGCTCTTGTGCTCACACATCCCCTACAGTGAGTTGAGGGACAAGCAAACTCACCAAGTTCTGTGATGATGGGAATATTGGCGCCGGTCGTCACAGAGGTCTGTCGGACCAACCCATGCACTGGGCTGTTCTCAGGTGAAGATCTATCCATCCCGGGTGGTGTGAAGCCTAAATGGTCACCAACACGACAGGGAGCACATCAGCTAATGCAAAATTCAGAAGATCAATCAGCAGAGCTTTTCATCCCTTCCCAGCGCATGGTTGACCATTAAACTGCTGAGTGTGACGTTAGCTGGTGCTTGACAAGGTCCAATATTGGACCATTTATAATAGATGTGACATACTGCTCATTTTGTTTTCCTTCGTTTGCGTGCAGACGGAGACAGAAACCTTTTACAGACGCGGGGGAAAGACACGAAGGATATGGAGCCATGAAATAGAAAATAAGTGACGCAAGATTGAATTCAAATTGACTTGACATTCCTTGCTTTCCTCAGACTGACAGGTAAGCACATTAAACAATGCTGCATGTATTATACATAGGCCATGTTTTGACATCCATCACTTACTGCTGACTCAGGCAAATGCGAGGTCATACATGTATTAGAGGGATAATGAAATTGGCAGCCAGTTTTTCCCCTTTCCTGCGAGGTCACAAAGGTGCCTAAAAGGATTTGTCACAGCGCCAGAGAATGGACATTATTGACGACTGCTCATGGTGTTAACATTTAACATCCATGCTAATGATTAAGAAAAAAAAAGAAATAAAGAAAAAGACATAGTCCCCTAAACTTATTTGTAATACTCATTCCCTAGTCACTTTTTGATAGGGCTTGTCGACCTGCACATAAATATGGCATATATAACATATGTACACTGTTAGTACGTGCACACTATATTTCAGAAGGTTTAATCATCAAATATATTTTGCAGTTCCATCAACAGTATATTATCTGTGGGCAGCAGTTGTTTAGATTGTAGTTAAAACGTACATTTAAATCTATGGGGTCAGTATTTGCAAGCCCCGTTAATAAGCTCCACCTCCGTTGGTTTCAAGACTAAAAGCAATAAAGCCATCTTTACACCACAGATTCAAATGAAGCATTTTTCATTCTAGCCAAACATTTCCTTCCATAAATTCCAGGTGCAGCCATGGTCCCGTTGTCAGGCATGTTGCCACCAATAAGGGTTAGAGAGGGAACCAGTTGCTACAGTAACCTGAGGAATCGTCAGCTGGGGTTAGTGTCACGCGCACTGACACCAGGTCAGCCGGCTGGCACCCAGTGAAGAATATTGTGAGTGCCAGGGCCCCGTCGCTCCTGGCCGGTGCACTCAACTATGATACGCTGCTCCTTACCTTGGGAATTAGCCTGCAAGACACCAATGCTATCGTCAAACAGCATGGACTTGATGTTGAGCGACGCCAGGATGCATTCTTTGTCCTGCAGTGACGCGTCGTCAATGTTATTCTGATTGGCTGACAGGATGACACACATGTCACAGAGGTTGATGTTGACAGCCCTCAAATCGGCCCGACTCAGCGGTGTACCCTTTGTGAGAGAGGAGGGGAAAGAATCGTGTGTTACCTTTACGGGAATCTAAAAGCTCAGTGAAGACGTGTTTCAATTTGGTGCTTCCATCTATTTGGTGTAACAAACAAATATTGCAGTCATAGAAACATATAAAAACAAATAAAAAGTTGAGGTATCTTAAGGGGAAAAAAGAATAAATAAAATGATTCAATTGTTATGTTGCGTGGTTCTGTGTTCCTGGTTCAAACAAGTAAAATAAAACACAAATGGTATTTGAGCTTCTCCCTTAAGTGAAACCAAATGCATTGAGATTATATTCAGCATATATCAAAAGTAAGATTCCTTATCTAAAGAAAGACATGTTTATACGTATAACTATGAATGAACACTAGTCTTGCATTGAAGAGTACATTTTGTCTATGTATGTCCAAGTCTACAATTCATATTAAAACAAAAAAAAAAATGAAATGACTTATATGCTCATTCAACTGTGTAACAACCCAGTTTTCAGTCTACAATAATGGCAATGAATGCAAACTTTTTCAGCAAAGCACTGGACAACACAATCAGAGCTCTATGGTGCTGCTGGTGGGCACCAACCAAACCTACATTATTCACGCAGCTGATAAATATTTGAGGGCAAATCAGTCATGTCTCCACACTTACCGGCAGAATGGAGACTTTTGGGAAATTGTGAAGGGTCTCCCACTCGCGCTTTATATACTCAAGTGATCCGACAAAGACAATGTGCTTCAGCTCGTGGTAGTGGAAGTTGCTGGCTCTCAAGGGCATGACGAAGTTGCGAAGTCCAATCAAGGCAGACTTGACGTCACCAAATATGCAGACAACCACGTGTCCGCTCAGAACTGTCATGGCTGCCTCGCTGCGAGTCTGGAAGGAGTGAATAAAGATTGATGGTTTTAGTGCTCTCTCAGTAAAAGACGCCGCCGATGATGGAGTGTGCGAAACAGGAAGTGCAGACCCTCGTATGGCAAATGACTTGTCGAACACCTCATTACTAAGTGTTTAAGTGCCCTGTCAACTTGTGATGGCGCACTGTGACACTACACATCTGTCACCATGGAGACGAGAGGCGTGGCAGACAAATGACAAGCGCAGACTCACCAGGACGACCTTCTCGATGTCCTTGGACGGGCACCAGTGGAACATCCCGGTGGAGTCATACTTCTTTACGTTTTCATCCATACTTTCAATCTGCTCGCTCCCTGGTACGAGCAGCGGGTCATGCCTAAACAAAGTAGAGGAGCTGAGCATGAATGCAGGGACAAATTCAACAAAACATATATATATCCAACACTGCAGATGAGGAATCAGTCGCAGGCCAGTGACCATGTTAGCAAGAACACAGTCGCTTGTTCACAAGCTTGTTCACATAGTGGGACTAGTGAGAGCCACCTGATCGCACACCAGCATCAATCTATTTTGGAATTTGAAGCCTGGTATTTGGATGACAGAAAAAAGGAAATGGGATTTAAGTTTTAAACTACTTTATTTAGATTAATAGAACAAAATGAGTGATATTATTAAGTACCACCAAACAATGAGCGCAACACTTAACTGTATGACTTAATGATAATCATCATAATCATAATAATCATCATTGGAAGTGTTACAATTACATTAAATACAATACATTTAAAATTATTATTAATATTATTTTTATCAGTAATCTGGCTTTTTGAGGATGGCGGTGAATAACCTGAACAAGAGTAGGAATAATGAAATTCAATTTGAAGCCCAGGAGAACATGCACACAATGAAAAATCTCTGCAATATTTGTCTCAAGTTTAATAGAAATAATAGAAACGTGTGATGTGACAGTCTTGACTTGGGCATCTGAACGTAGTACTGAAATACAGTAGTGACAGAATTTACATGCATATTTTGCAACCTTTAGAATACAAAATAAAAGCATAGCACTGCAACAATATATTTGTAAGAAAATTGAGTCAATTTCTTGGTGAACGACGTACAAATGAGCCCTATAAAAGGTGGCTGGATTAAAAGCCCCTTAGGTGCCAACTGCTAATCTACGGCACTATTATTCGGGTATATTGAATCACTTCATCAGTGTGGATGTGAAAATCCAAATGGCTCCACAGACCGCCCCCAAAAGTTACCTTCCCTCTCCCGTCTCCGCTCGCTGCTGTCAGAGGCCATCTGCAGAAATGCCAAGCAGACTGCCATGTCATCAAGCGGTGTGACATCAGCAGCGGCAGCCGAGCGGAAAGACATGGCGGCAGCATGCGGCGTTGACTGGCATGAGCACGGAGATGCAATTACGCCCTCTCACTGCATATAGCTTTTGACGTAGCGTGGTGCGTGGTAAAAGCTTTAACAGGCCAGACTTTAAATATTTCAGCAATTTGCCCAATCACATTTGCGGTAGAAAAACTGAGGCCATCAATGTTTAAAACGGAGCATCAGGACGACGTTCACTAATTTGACTGAGAGCTGCTGGGAGCCTCATTCCACCCGCCCACCACTGACCGCAAAAGTGCTCCCAACATGGATACCTGTGCTTCCTGCCTTGTTCCACTTTCACTGATATGTGCATGAAACACACATGGTTTTAAGTACGTATCGGCCTGTGGCACGTATCAATACTAACATCCACGACTCAAGTAATGTGAATGTTTGTATGAAAGATGCACACAGACAAATATCTGGACAGACTCAATGTAATTCCTGGCACTAAACCTGAATTCCAATCGATGAATCAGTAAAAAGTGACCAGGAAGGACGAGAGCAGAAACAAGGGACAGCCCAGGTAGAGACCAGACCAGACTGTTTGGAGGCGTGGTCCAGAGTGACAGTTGGATGAATCATATCAGAAATGTTCACACCAGTTAATAGATGAAGAAGATGACAACATTGAGGTTCATGGACATGGTGAAGGAGGACAGCAGGTGTGACTAAGGAGGATGCTCAAGATGGTCTAGCAAATGGGAAATCCTAAAGCAGAAGTAGAGGAAGACAGAGCGCTTAGGGAAGACAAAAGGCAAAGGTTGTGATCAGTATGGGGCAGAAAGACCATCATACTTCAGAGACTTTGATAGTTTGAGTCACATCTAGTCATCGCTAAATGAAAACAGACAACCCTGATGTTTGTTCAATGTGTCTCTTCAGTTTCAACTTTTACCCATTACAGAGGTTCAACCCTCACAAGAACAAAAGGTGGATGGTCAATACGGTGTGGCATTGCACACCTGCAGAACTTCAGCGTCGCTCCGTAAACCGTATCTGACAGAGTTGTACTTGACGTGAAGACGTCACTGTCTGAAACAAAGACAGCAGCCTTCTGTCTCCGCTCAAAAGCTCTTAAATACTTCAGGCCTCCTCCCCAAAGAAGAGCATCTCTTCATAATCCATGCGAGCACTTTGGAAAAATGCAGCCTTAAGTAACATCTTAAGAATGCATGAAAGCATCAGCTGCGACTACCATCCCTCAGGCTGCACAAGACTCCAGCCAAAAAGGCTTGCCTTTGGGCTTGCATACCCCCGAGGCGAGACCTGGAAGTCCTTTCAAGAGCAACAGCGGTAGAATATAATGTTGCTTCACTCTCGTCCTTCTGTCAAAGCAACACTGAGGTGAGTGAGCACATCCATTGCACAGCATATTAAGAAGGTGAAAATACTGAAAGGATTGCAACAATTCAACAGGAGAAGTGTCAGTTTTACCGGAGGAAAATTGTTGTTGTGTCTTAAACTACTGTGAGTGTGACTCGTACTTCCCACCACTACAGTATCTGTTGAAACAACTTGGACATGAATAATGGATTTCCACATACAACATAACAACTAGTCAGCCTTAGATGCACTCTGGTTCAACCAAACAAATGACAATGATTTGGAAGGAGGATTAAAGTGGATAAGGACTGTGATGCATTCTTGTCAGTACAAGAATGATAATGATAAATGAATTGTAATGATATACATCTACATTCTCATCTCTTGAATGCAAAACATGAGATGGAATGATCGGCAAGTATCAAGTACATGTATGGTTCAGTCTATGGTATCAAGTGCATCAAAGAACTTACACTGACTACATGTGCTCCAAATGCAAATGTGACTGTGATTCCTACTATCTATTGAACTTCCAACAGGAACTGACAAAGCTAGCTAAAAACTAGATCCGGTTTAGTTCTTGAGAAAAGGGACATCAATAATATCGAGCTGCTGTTTCTCAACTCCTCCCCTGATCTGAGGTTTTGTTTGCTGCCTGAAAGATGGATAGACAAATAGAGTGGGAGCCGTTAGTGGTTTTACACCTCAGCTTAATATTTCATCAGAAGTCAAATGTTTCAGCAGTCACTCAGTGGAGAGGCTGTCACTTCAGTTTGTCCTTGTGGAGATGACTGGTGAGCCAGAGCTCTGCCAGCAAAGCTATCGCTCACTGTCAGCCACAACAGCCTGTCACTCACCCTCACCGCGGAGTCCGTCTGCGACTTGATGGCAGACATGACGTGTGTCATGGAGCATCCCCACATGACTGAACACGTTGTGACATCCTGCAACCAACTGCACCTCATCAAGGTGTGTTTCACAATCATTTTAATTCCAGTGAAGCTGCTATCGCCACAGTGAGTTACTTGGAAAAGAGCTGCATCAATTTGCTGGACTGTCAGCCATTAGAGTGACAACATAAAATAAAGAAGTTCATTTTGGTAACATTTTACTCAGTTGTTTCACTGTATTTTCAAGATGACGTTTGAATCCCCAAAGTACTGAAATAACTCACCTTCTTCTCTACCAATAAACATGCACACGTTCAGCATGCACTGTTGGACATGAGGTCTCACCTGTTAGAATTCTCTTAGGTTGGCTGCCCTGCCTAAACTGAACTCTGGGTCACGAGAAAAAATGGCTGAAATACGTTTTGTACACAACAGAAGAATCCAGAATCAAGTGTATTTTTGTTCCACAAACCAGAGAGACACCTATGTAAGGAAGGCACCAAGAGCGCTGCCCACAGCACGGTGCAGTTCGCTGCACGGCACACAGCGCTTGAGAATGCAAGCAAAATAGCTTAGCAGGGATCAAAATGCATGTGGTTCCAGTCATGTGGCATCTGGTTGGACAAATGAAGAGACGGACCAGGTGAGGCCAGCTGCAGATTGGAGAGAGATTTACTTCACATGATTAAAAACTATTTTATAACTATTGAATTAAAAAAATATATAACAAGCTACTGTATTTATAACAGTTGAATTACTGGTTAAAATAACACAGACACTTCATTTCACTTCACACTTCATTTTGGCATCGTGTCGTCAGCGTTGACTTTCAACAAGGAAAAGGAAAAGTTTTTTGGATTGACAGTGGCTTCCACAACGGATCACGAGACTACGAAAGAGGGAGCTGCAGAAATGCTCCTCGCTGGCTCACTAAAAGGTAAATCCAGTAGTGTGGATGTTATTTGGAATACATAATCCCATCCAACCTGACAAAGGCTCTTGCTCTTCAACATCCCGAGCCAATCTGTTGTTCATTACTTATTTACAAAGGCCTGGAGGCCACGGGCCCTGTAAAAACACATTTGATACAGTACACACCCAGATGTTCCTCTCCCCGCTTGTTATCCCTAAGGCTACCTGCAGTCAATCCCTCTGTGGTGGCCAGACCCCCAAGTACACAAGAAAGCATCCACCTGCGTAGGACGTGTTATCTTGGCGCACAGACAGATCGCCTCTGCAGGCTTGATATGTAGCTCACGGCTATTGTGTTAGAAGTCCTCAGATTGGGAGCCCAAGAGTGCAAAATCACCCGGAGCGAGTGGACCTGGAGCTTTGAACCCATTCAAACATTCACCTGAAGAACATTGGCCACTGATCAAAAGATGGCGATATGCACAACACGCCACGAGGTCGACTCATCGATACCGCTGGACCAGATCAAGTGGAATTGTTGATGAAATGTCTTGTTTATTGAACTTGACACTTCAATTCACTTATATCCACAGAATTTTCCAGCGAACGTACATCAGCCTACTGGAGTCTACCAGTGGCCTGACGCAGTCAGAACTTAACAACGCTGACTATTACTATTATCGTCCCAGTAATGGCTCCCGTTATGAGTCACCGTGTTATCTCCAGTCAAAATCAATAAGCGGCAGGGTAATTTCACAGGACAAGATAAAAGCAAGGTAGCATTTGACTTCGCTCTCCATTGTGATGCTCCATATTATCTGTGGTCTTACGTGCTGAGCCCAGCGCACAGGGATCCGACAAAAGCTGAATAGCCTTGGGCTATCTGTGCTGCGGAACCTCTTCTGTGACTGTCTGCTATTGTCATTAGTGCCAGGCCTGTTTAAGAGCCACAGTCTCTGGGTGTCACTTCAACCCCCGTGACAGCCAGCTCCTCCCGCTCACTTCTTCCAGAGCGATGTGCAAAAGAAGAGCGTCAACTTCAGACGAAACAAGACCCCCTACTGAGGACATGATAAAACCCTAAACTGTTTCATATGAATAAATAATTGAGGATCATTTCAAGGCCGACAGAGAAAACTTCCATAATTGTGTTGTTTTCCTTCATATTTATCGGATGTCTCAAACTGACCCACAAAAGGTCCACAGCGGGTGTATATTTTTATTCCTAATAAATCAGGAGAGTACCCACACGCCAGTCAGGTGTCTGAAGAGTGTTGTTTTTCAGACTGGTGCACTTTGTTTCAGCTGACACCCGATTGGTTAACCCATCATTTGTGGATCAGACTCTTGATATACACCGTCTTGGTCCTGTCTTGTGTCTAGACCTCCATACGTCTCGGCGAAAGGGCGAAAAGCCTGTTCATTGATAGAAAGTGCCTAAGAATCCTTCATGTGAAGCTTCATTACAACGTCACAATTCGTCGCGGGAGCATCCCGGACACTTGTGCGGGCAGAAACATTTGGTACCTACACTGGTACATTTTCATTCACAAGAAGTGATGCCATACCTGAGTATTTTTGGTGAGGAGTTCGGGGAGTTTCTCATGCCACCGTTTCGTTGCTTTTTCTTCGGTGATGACGCAGTCTGTTCTTCTTCAACTGCAACACAGGAAGCACACTATTACTACAGTCATGACATTAGAGAAACATCCTGAATCCACTCACATTAGAACACAGAGTTGAGTGATGTAATAGCTGCAAGTCAAATTGCCAATTACCTTTTATTGGTATAAGTAACATGCCATCATCATACATCACATTAACCTTTTTTTTTTTTTACTTAAACACTTGGTTATGCTGCATTCGCGCTCAGAGAGTAGCATTTCTGCATCAGCAGCTCACATTCTCATGTAATTCAGCAACATCAGGTGTGATGAAATCAAATTCTAAAGTGGATCCAGTCCAGTTATGTTTGTGCTCCAGCCAGAGTGATGTCTAGTCCTCCCTGGCGCCTCTACGACATCGTATTCATGGGGCAGGGACATTTTCAGTACGTTAAACTAAACATTAAAAATGCTGCTATCTATGTGATTTTACATGTTTTTTTTTGCAGTTTTTTGCAATAACACACCTGGCTTTAAATGAATCAAGCTGCTGGGCTCAGTGGTTCTGTTTCGAAACACGGCCGCCACAAGATCACGCTCCTCTGAAGTTGTTCTCAATGCTGCTAGCATGTCTCGGAGCGACACCATGGCAGAGGGAGAACAGGGAGATTCCAGGGGAAGCGGCATATTGGCCCTTTACATCTCGCTGGGCCTCTTTAATATTTAATGCTTCACAGCTGACAGCTGCACACACCAGGTCATTAGTAAGGAATACTACACATGCAACCACGCCAGCCTGGCAAGCACATGCATCAGTAGTGGTGTTGAGCGCCAAGCACGCCTGCGCCAGGACAGGGTCGCCCTTACAGTGTACGTGACCGCCATTGCTGGAGTGACTGGGGTGGTATCTGTACTTCATTGGCAGGCTGCCAGCTCGGAGTAGATGGCTGGATTCCTCGGACATCCCGGGCTGTCCTCCCACCTGCATGAGCTCTCTGGGGACCATGAGGCTGCAGCTAGCAGCAGGAGGCTCAGCAGGAGGGAGCAGACTCCCTTTGCGGTTGTTGACCAGCTGGACGGTCAGTGTGGTGGCTCCAGCACGGGGCGCCCTGCACACCTCACCAGGTGACATGGACCTTGCTGACTCACAGTGGTGGCGAGAGCTGTTGCTCACTGCTAAATGGAGACGACTCAGAATAAGAGCTCTTTGGATGGAGAAAAGGCCAGGCAGGCAGGAAGCTGGGTCAGAACCTCTACACCTTACACACTTTGAAGAAACACACATTCCTGCCTTTCATTGTCACTTGTTTCCAGCAACATATACTGAAGGAAGCACGACAACTTTTTAACAGCACTTTAGAACTTGTACTTCACCATTATTCATTCCTACAGAATGAATGATTTTCAATCACATTAAATTAAATTAATAGACCTGTAATAGAGGTGGTGTGGTGTAAATTAAATGCAATTGCAATTCTGAAGGACAAATATGTCGCTTGACAGCTACCTTCTAGTGCCAACACAATCCTTTTTACTACTTTATACATACAAACATTGAATGATATAATGATTTAATGAACCTCTGTTTTGACCCAAATGTTGTAACGTCAGTGACATGAGTCAGATAGTGGCTGAGTGACACTGTGACATGAGTCTTGAACCATTTACTGTTGCCGGCAAGGGAAGTGAATTGTTTGGTGCTCCATCTTCACAGATGTGCAAGTGAACGGTCAACGAAATCTTAAAGTTTTCAGCTCTAAATACGATTGGTTGTTGTGAGCTGGTACTCAGATCATGGACTTACAGTATGTTCCACCGCTTTATATTGAGCAACTTGTCGATACGCTCCATCCACTCACAGATGCTGTTCAGATGTGGCATCCTTTCTACAGGCCTTATTGTGAGTTTTCCAGACAGAATTCACAACCTTTTGGAGGCAGCTCTCTCACACTCCAGCAGTTGCAAAATGTCTGAGCACCCATTCACAGGGCCACAAAAAAAAATAACATAATGAGAATTAAGTTGTAAGTCGACTAGTGATACGGATACTTTAATGGAAGAGATCATTTAACAACTTCACCAGCAGTATGGTTAAAACATTTTGCTCAGGAACAAGGTTCTTTTCAGCACTCTATCATGTTGACAGTTACACACAGACATGGAAGAAATCCTTCACCTTTTAAAATTTGAATTTCACTGTATGCCTTTTGCTTAGAACATTTCTACCATCAATATTTCTAACAGCAATCATCATGGCTCCATTTTTTTTTATCTTGTATGTGATACGGTTGATGATTAATTTGAACCAGCTATTTTTGAGTTTGAATGAAGCAAATCTTCAGTTTCACTTACTTTTATTGAAACAGATGTGACAGATGTATGTAGGTGGAATAGCTTCTATCAGTGTGTGTAGATTTAAAACACTGTTATTCAACTCAAACCGCTAATTCCACCCTCTGAATAATCCACAGGCCTCAATAGCTCCCGGCGGGAAGACGTACAGCAGCTATGGTATGGAGTGATTTAGGTAATGTGCCTTTTAATTTTTCATCAAGACTTGATTCAAAGCGACTTCACAAAAGAACTGCACTGAGCATGTGTGAATAAAACATATTGTGACTCTTATCATAATTAAAACAATACCGCCTATTTTAGGGCGTAATGCTTCCTGGCACATAAACGCTAATAACTGAATAATTAAATCATCTCATTTTTATTAAACACCACTTAACTGTTTGGCAGAGCCACATGTGAAATGTTGGATTTGACATTTACTTTGATATTTATTATCACCATGAATTAGTAAACATGCTTTCAGGTGTCTCTGGCAATTGTTATGCCACAGGAACAAGGAGGTGACAATGTGCATTAGCAGGCAGCGGCTGCAGCACAGTTCTACCTTAGCACAGAGAGGAAAATGTTTGTTGGAAAAGAAGCGATGAAGTACACAAATAAATGTATCTCATCCAGCAGGAGAGCAGAGATGATTATTCCAACTGTCAGCTGTCTACTCGATTATCTTGGCAGCACTGGACCTCCACACTTCATCTGCTTCATGTCAAACACACAGCACACTTGTGTGCTGGCCAAAGTGATCCGATGGATCCGCCACCAATCCTGGTAGACACGGGTCGCTTACGTCCAATTATTATTGTATTATGGGACTATGATCTTTGACCAAAGCACAAAAAGATGAGAGGAACCAGCACAAATAAAATATATTAAACTGTGCGATATTTGAATCTACCACCATTTTTAACAATGCACCAAATGTATCGCATTTGCATTTCGTTGTGGTTCATTAAAATGGTTTACAAACTATTGAGGGTCTTTCTTGAAGGTCCTGCATCTGTACTAGCTGACGCTCTTCCATCCATGTTCATTAAATGCAGCTGTATTTTAAGAAGAAGAAAAAAATAAAGCAATATACCAAAATATAATTTACATCATGAATAAAAGCCCTCCCTTTTCAAGATGAGAAGTGAATGTACTGTTTTTGGTTGAAATTGGGTAAAACCATGTAAAACTATAGAAATAAATAAACAGGTGGAAACAAACAAGGCACAATGGAAGTCATGAGTCACATGTAAGATGACAGAGAGATAAAGAGAGCCAGAGGAAACAAGAGGTCAAGGGAAAAGGAAAAAAAAAGACACAACTTACTTGACTTGATATATCCATTGTAGCTGTTTTTCGCTGAGAAATTAAATACACAAATGGTCAAGACACAGAAGCTGAAACAAACAAACAAATATGACACTTTCATAGCTGAAATATGAATAGTATTTGATTTTTTTCCCTTCAGAGTAGCCTCAATATTTGCTTTAGGATCCTACATGGGGTGAGTACGCCATTTTATTCCCATTAAAAAATGTATATTGGGAAGGAAGTGACAAACAGTGATCATTCTTGTGATAAACTAAACAGTAATTTGATTGGTGTTGACTGAATGCGGTATTACTTTAGTATAAACTCTTCTATATAATGTATTACTAGTACATTCACAATGCTTTTATAAGGCTTTACAGAAGATGTTATGAATGTTAATAATGATCTATGAGGACTTATGACAAGTTTTAAAAAAGATTTTAAAAAAATATGGACTTAATTGAGTTATAAAGACACAAGAAGGCTTGATCATGGACCTTCATATCACTTCTATGAGGCCTTATAAATGCATCACGATGTCTTATGAAGGCATTTATAATGCGTTATGGATGAGACCATCATATAAAGTGCATTTGCAAGATTATTATTACAAGCTTTAGTCAATAAGTGAGTTTTTTTCTAATAACTGTATTACATGTTCATTAGAATATAAACCTCTGGTGCAACCTAAAACACAACAAATAGGTAGGTACACATATCACAAATGTATAAGAAGAGGTGCGACAAAGGTGACCAATCAACCTCCTGCTGCTTTGTTCCTTCCTAAGTCTCACCTACAGTATCTATGTCCTGATTCAGTCGGTTAATAGGGAAGTAGGAAGAAGAGGTAACGCTTTGAGTAGTTTGGACAAATGTGAGCATTTTCTATATAAACTACACGAGAGTATGCGAGAAACACCTTCCACTCTGCTAGTTGTATAGAATAAGATATTTGTGTTATCACTCTTTGGGCCCTTGGGAATTCCAAAAAGGATTGGAGCGAGCCATCTCACTATCATCTTAAAGCTGGATGTTTATCCAAAAATGAGAGGTTGCGAAACTGCAAACAATTTTCAGTATCAAGCCTTTGCTCCAGTCAACTGATATGCACAAAGAAGGGATTGTTATCATTTTGTTTGCTGATTTCATCTTTGACAACACAGTTGATTTAGAGAGATATTTTGCATATATTTCAGAATAAGGCAGGAGGCTTGCACGAATACAAAAGCTGTAACATCACCAGCAGCTCCCAAGTGAAACATTCTTGATTTCCCTTTCCACATTTTGGGATGCCGAGTCCTGCACATGCTCATTAGTACCTTCTTCTCAGCCCTTGCCTACAATAAAGGTCATGCATTGAGCTTCGGGCAGGACAGTGACAGCAATGTTCAAACAGGGACCTTGCTGGTCCTGGCATCTGTCGCCTGCAATTGGAGGGCGCGAGCAGAGTCACAGGACTAACAGGCGAGCATCTGTCCCACAGTGAGCGTGGAGGAGGGGGGTGGGCGGGGGCACTGGGCTGCCTGGTGGTTAGAAACTGTCAGGCTGGGTTTCATGACAACCGGTAGCACTCCAAAAATGAAAATGCAAACATAATTTCCATGTCAGCCCATGTAAGAGCTTGTCCTGCGTGTTTGCAGACCCATGTCGACAGGCTCTCCTGAGCTGGGCTCGGGCGGAGCTGGCAAGGCGACACCGAGGGCGCCTGAGCCTGCGAGACATGTCAAAGGGTGGAAACGCCCAAAGATGTGCAACTGCACGGGCAAAAAGTCTGTGATCAAGACGTTTGCTAAGATTCTGTGACAGTCGACTTTGTGCTCCAGCAAATTGTATCAACACAGAAAACACATTCCGCGTGCCGCCTGCAATACATCAGGAGATTCTCCATGCCTTGTGGCTTTGAAGGGGCATCACACTTGAATTAAGAGCAAATAAAGCAAATATAACTCAGCGTGACTGCTTGCAGTGCGCCTGCGATCCAGCGCTTTTATTTGGAGGCACAACCATTTCAGTGTATGAGCGAGACATTTAGACCTTTTTGTCTCAACCATCATTTGAGCCTAATGAAATGTAACAAGTGCAGCAACCTAAATATGCACTGCTAACCGCTGAAAATCCCCGCTGGTGTACTCAACAGCACCATTTTCGGTTTCCAATTGTATGTGTTCCTCTGGAGCTCATGAGTTAAATACAATTGAATGAACGTGTCTTCACTTCACCACTATTATTTTCTTCTTCACTTTGCTGACATGTGAACGGACGTGTGAGTCGACTATAGATCAGGTGAACAGTTTAGCTCGAGTACAATCGCGGTAAATCGTGAATCACGTCAGTGTCGGTCACGCTGCAGCAGCCAGACACCTCATGTTACAGACACTGAGGAGCACATGTCACGGCGACGACAAACAGGCACGTATAGTGGCTGAGCAGTCATTACCAGAGACAGCAGTGAGTGGGATGTCACGTTGAGGGGAGTCACAGCGCACATTAGCCAGCATGCAAGTGCAAGCCCACTCAGGGCAGGCGCAATCAAAACAACTCATTCGCTTTTAGGTGGTGGGCGTCTTGACGGCGGGCTCGGGTTGAGACGCGCGGACAGGGACAGCAGGGACAGGGTTAATGCAAGACAAGCAGCTGGAGCATGAATTATAGCTTGGTTTGGGCTCATGTGGTTGCTATGAAAAATAGAAGTTAACCGGCAAACCAACAGGTTCAGGAGACACACAGTCAGCACGGTCAAAAGGTCATCGTTGCATGCGTGCGAACCAGGAACACACACACCTCCCACTGTTCAGCACATAATACAGGGGGCTGTCAATGAATCGCTTGTACTGAGGTCAACGTTACACCCAGGGAATGCTGTTTAACAAAGGCCTATATGGCCATCTGGTGGCCAACATCCAGTACAGCAGCAGTAGTCGAGCCGCGATACACTTCTCATTTTGACATTTAAGACTAGATTTATGATGAATTTACCGTGTTTAGTCGTTACACTGTAACAATAATAATACTATGCAACAGAGTTATGGTAAAGGGAAACAAAAGGCAAATAAAGAAATGTATTTGTTTTTTTAGTATCAATTCAGAAAAAGTCATCTTACTTCAAGATATAATAAACAAGACAAAATACAAGAATACAATAGAAAGCAATATAACACTACAGAAGTTTATTTTTAATAGACACCATTTATACATAAATATTGGATGGAAAAATTAGATGTGAAAAATTAGTTATTCTGAGATAATGTAACAAAATGAAACCGCTAGTTACTATCTAGTCCCCGCTGTATCAAAATTAAATATCATATTTCATGCTTTCTCTAGTCATCAACGGACTCTGCTCTTGCAAACGTCATTTGAATTTTATTTAAAAAATATTATTTTATTATTATTATTATTTATAATGTATTATTGGTATATTTTATATTCATGGTACCCTGTTTCATGACTTCACCATTATACTACTGCACACATTCCACTCTTAAAACTTGTCCCCAGCCTTGTAACCATGTGCACTGTGGAACATGCGACTCACACAAGACCCAACAGCATCCACAGTAAAACATGCAACGGATATAAGTCATTCAGGAACAGCAGGCAACTCTCATGGGAGAAACAAATCTGCATTACTCACAAAACATCACTATTTGGTGTATTTGCATTTGTGTGTACGTTTCCAAGCAGCAGTAAATAAATTACAGAGGGACATTTTAGCTCTCCAAAAAGTGTCTAGTCAAATGTCTATTCTATATATACGAAATCAAAAGCTCACAAATCATCCCACCATTATCCATTATCTTTAGGAAGGCAGGGAAAACAAGAATAAAAGGTGAGCTTACATTTCTTGCACCCGCATTTCTTGATTCTTTTGGGGTCTGTGATGTCATCATGGCAGGCTTTACAGTAAAACAATGCCCTGCAGAAGAAAAAGTCCCGTGTCACGATGTTGTGGTCAAAAGTGAAAAATAGTAAACGGGAAACGTTTGTGTTTGACAGAGAAATGTACTTGGTAAAGAAGACAGAGCTGTTGTTTGCCATTTAGCATCTGCTTGCTGCGAAGCTACACTTTCAACCGCTTTTCTCCCCACATTACAGTTGGATCTTAACCCTGACTTTCTCGCCGAGATCCAATGTTTGTCCTCTTCAGTCTGCAATCGTCACCGTCTGTTGCACAAGCTAACGATGTTCCGAATACGAACTCAGCTTGCAAGATACTTTGTGGTTTCAAAACTAACATATTGAAAAGACATTAAATGGGTTTCAAATGAACATGATTTAATACCTCTTCACTTCTTTGGCATCGCTGGCAATGAAGAAGCCGAGTGTGCCCTCCTGCATCTTCATGTGGTTCCCAGGATTTATCAGCGTGCTGTCAAGTACAGTTCAATCTCAGAAATGATCTCAAACAATGAATACTTTCTCAGCAAATATTTCACTCTAGTTATCCCAAAATAATCAGTTAAACTAAAACCGTTCAGGGTTTTCCCGTCATTTTTGTTATTCTTGCCACATGACGGTTTTCTATCAGCCAGCAGTCAGAGAGAGCAGTGACTCCTTCAAAGTGATGTCAATAAAACAGTGGCAGGAGTTTCAGACATGATGAATCCACTTTATTGCAGTGAACCTCACATTGAATGAACTGACTCTACTACGCCTACAATACTAACATAACTTACATGCTTCCACCATGTTACAACATTTAGTCATCAGAGCAAACACAAGTCAGCAGCTGTGTTTGACCTGGAGCTGTAAGACTTTCACAGGCTTCAACATACTTCATAAGCACGCCTCATGAAACTCTGTTTCGGTTGTGGACTAGATTAACGTGAAAATGAGACGCAGATGATCATTGGCTTGCTGTAGTTAAGCGATGCTATAAACCATCCAGAGAGTTTCACAAGCAAACACTTGACATCAATAAACAGCAGCCTCATAAAAGTGATCCCACTCACCTGCTCTCTCGCTGATCAGACTTGTACTCGATGGCGATCAGCAGCAGCTTCAGCTTCACGTAGCACAGTCTGGACAAACAAGCGAGTCAAACTGAAGCTTCTGTTGTGTGTAAATGTGTCACTCCAGTTTCCTCTCACGAGCTTGAAGATGCTTTTGAGTGTTCTTACTCGCAAATGACAGGAAAGGACAAGCCCACGAAGGCACTTGACAGGTATTCCGTGTACATCTCGTTGGCTACGCCTTCAAGGTAATACTTCTGCCACGTGTCCTCCTCAATCTGCCAGAAGGAAGCGTGCATCAATAAGGAAGGTCACAAGTCACAGACCCTCAAATGCAGATTACACATACTTAACAAAGGTTTTGTTTTGTTTCTTCAGCAGGAAAAAAACTAAGCTCTGCACAACAGCTTTATACAAAGCCACTTGTGAACGTCTTGCAGCACGTCATTTGAGGACTGCCCCAACAGAACAGAGGCATCCTTGAGTGGAAGCAAAGTGCAGGGTGATATGCACCAAATCTTTAGCTAGTTACACATCTGACAGGAACTGAAGCACAGATTAACTCGTTGTCATGTGGAGACAATAACTATGGCGGTGGCTGCTGATGGAAGTCCCAGCAACTCTGTTATTAAACATCGGGAAACTATGCCACTCACAAGTACAGCAACATAATGTCCTCCGAAGCTGTGATGTTGGCATTATTACGCTTTGCATTAAATATAACCTACAATGTGCTTAGTCGGACAGCAGGTGGCTGTGGCACTGAGGAGCTGCATCCCTAACACCCTGTCACTAACAACAATGGCCAAATGAGAAAAACCACATTGTGTCTCTATAAACACAAGAAAGGTAAGTTAATTTAGTCATGCAATTCTACGTGTTGTTCAATGAAGGTAGGCTTTCCAACCTGAGCTCATTTTTCAGCTGAGTTGGTCACATGACCCAAAGTAAAAGGACTGAAAGAGGAACTCTTAAAAACTTTCATGAATGAGCCAGACAGATCAGACTCAAAACCTGATCACTTGTTCCATGTAGAAGTGGTGACATGTCCAGCCCTCCTGGCAAGTATATAAGACTACCATCAGACCCACAACACGATTCCCTGCAGACTCAAACGTCAACCAAAAAGTTGAGCAGAGGACTTGCAGAACTGGGGGAGCACAACATGTGTTCCATTCAAAGTCAGTTTTGTTTTTACATGACTTCCAGGTGAACTGGGAGATAGAGACCAACTTGGATACATCTGGGAAATAAATACACAGTACTAACAAAGAGTATAGAATGAGTCTGAGAGTTTAGTGGCATATCATTGTTACAGTTGTCATATAATGACACAAGATACGTTTTTCCGTTTTCATTGTTGTTGTTTATTGTGTCATCTTGTGTAATCCTGTCTTCTTGTATTTGTCCACATTGTTTAGTGTAGATATTTCCTATTATGTTTCCGCCGATGTGTCAGTGATGTGTGCATTTATTTTCAGTGCGGAGAGTGGGAGACTGTGACAGTGATATTTCGTTTTGTTTTGCTTGGAATCAGGAATGCTTTCGCCGTTTTTTTTTACTTTATTAAAGAGTGATCAAAGTGTCCAGCCGCGAACATCTGCTTCTTCTTGATTTAAACAAAGAAAACACAACGCAGAAGTGCACCAGTCACATTATTTTCAGTTGAATTCAGAGCTGACAGGTGAAAGCCAGGAGTGGACTGGCACAGGAGTAGACTAAAGAATCCACTCATAAAAAGACGATTTTGAACCAAGCTATGGAAATGTCAAAAGCAGAGTTTTCATCATCTCCTATCAACAAAACTGCAGATTCCAGGGCATCCTGTGACTCGACCAACACTTAAATAAACACCAATGACTGTCACACACCACTCTCACTGATCAAATATGTTGACACTAATTATCAATGAGTGAACTGTTAAGTTGCACCTTTCTTCTAGTGTGTTTGTGGTCATAAAGAATTAGGGTGCACCAGTACGTGTCAGATATCAGACATGCATGTACTTGTACTTGAGAGTGGTTGCATGGGACCACAGGGGGGTCTATATAATACCTTGATGAATGACCTCATGGAGAAAAGGTTGGCCAGCATCGTGGACAGACCCTGAGCCAGACAACTCTGAGCAATAAAACCCAGCTTCAGCTCGGCCAGACAAATGGCGTCATCTCCTTCCTTCCAATTCCAGCTGGGGATGTTGAGAAGATGAGCCTGCGGGGCAAAAATAGAAAAACCAACATGAAGCAGAGCAGCGATGAATAGTTGATGTGCCAAGTCAACAAGATACAGACCTTGTTGTGGTACTGCAGCATCTGAGTGATGATTCGGATCTTTGGGTGATAGTTCTTGATCGAAATGACCCTATTGACAACAGACCTCTCAAATGTCGGTAGTAACCAGACGTCACACAATAAATGGGGTTCATGTTTCAACAGATTTTCAGTCGGATATTATGAACATGGAATTTGTCTCAGCACTGTGATTTAATCCATACCACCATCTTTATTTTTGGTTTTATATTATCTGTACTCGTCCTATGTGCTGTCTGCTTGAGCTTCACCTGCTAATGACACACACCTGGGACAGGTTCTACAATCAAGACCACCTGCTCATATGCTGTGCTGTTGCAGTGCTGTGTGCCTGATTGTCATCACTTCCATGCTGGCAATGCTTTCTGGATTATTCCCTTTGTTCTCTCCTTGATCCCATGACCTTTAATAGCTGAATGTAAGCGTGAGTCAGCGCTGTTCCCCAGTGCGCTCTGTGTTTCCTCTCCCTCAGTTTTCTGCCGTGTGTGCGTGTTTCCGCCACAAGCTTATTTTTGTCGTTTTCTCCCTTTTCTCTGGTTTTTGACCACCACGTCACTCTCTGTCGCATTTTGCCAGGATGTGTTTTGTGTTCCTTTTGCGTTCAGATTTTTTGTTTTGCTCCCTGTCCAGTGACACTCTCGGTTCTTTTTGTCTGCTTTTGTTTGTAGCGTGGAAGAGATAACAGAACTTTTATTCTAGTTGTTTGAGTCTCCGTGCTGCTGGTTACCCCTCATGCTTGGATTCCATGTCAATACACAAGGTCCCAAACATCTGTCATCATTAATCAAGTTTTACTCTTTACTCTTTAAAACCGTTCCTCATAATAAAGGTTTTTCATCTGCAAATCCATTTTTAATGTGTAATGAATATCTAGACAACGCAACTTTCTCCGGGCGACCCAACAATGGGCGTGTCATGAGAGCGATGCCACAGCCACCCATGTGACCATCAGACTAGTTCACAGCATCTAAGCAAACTTCAGTGGTGACCATTCATTGAGGAGTCCAGGACGACAGGTGAGAACCGACTGTTAAAGGGCTCACATGTTGAAATGACAGTGCTTGTACTGGGCGTCTTTGTATTTTTGAGATGACAACAAACCTGTCAATGTCCGCTGGTCATTTAATTGTGTTTACTAGAGCATAGTGTAGCTATAGCCAGCTAAACGGCTTAGCTCTGTCAATAGCCGCTATGGGGTAAAGACAGATAACAGATTTTAGCCAATTCAGTGTCTTTAGTGTTGATGGACTTTCTGGTTTGGGCTCAACCATTTCAACATCCCTGGCAATCGTTCGAGAACTTATTGAACAAGACTGGTTTCCTATTTTTGTCACATTTGTGAGCGACTGAAAACGTCGAGTACAAACGCACATTTGAGGTGTGTTTCAATTTTTCTCTCTCCCTCTCAAGCTCTCTCTGATATTGACCGAAGTGCTGGCAGAGAAGCAGACTGTGTCCACGTTCGTACGTTAGAATGAAAGTCTAGATCCTAAAAACAAACCTAAATAATTGATTTTGGTTGGTGAATTGTTTAATCCTGACCATGTGGACGTAAATAATCTGTTTCTGCATGATGATAAACTATTGTCTTGTTGACCACAGCAGCAGAGCTGTCAAGTGAGCAGATATGAAAGTTATTTGGGAAACTTTAAACCATCAATAAGAACGTTCACAGATTCAGTCCTCGGAAACTGTTTTGTTTTTTCCTCACTGAGATGTAAAATATCCTGCGACAGCACACAACCGTAGACAGTCCTACCTCATGATGTTGGATGCATCCTCGGCATCCGGGTCAGCACAGTATTTGTTGGCTAATATTAAGCAAGCATCGGCTGATTCGATCTAAAATATAATGGACAGGAATAAAGACTTGCCAAGGAAGAGAGAATCAAAGGAAAAGTGCAGTTTAAATTGCTCACCTTGACTCTGGCCAGGTCGTGTGGGTTCAGAACTGACCCCTGGTAGAACTCCACTTGGGTGAAGTGTCGCTTGAACAAGGCTTCCAGCTCAAGATTAGGGGAAATACTGGAGAGAGAATCGACGTCATCATCACACAGACGCTCACAAGAGGCCATGTTTGTACCAGTGAGGAAAATTCACACTTACTTATGGAGAAAAACTATTTCTACATTGACATCATCCCTGTCCTTGTGTAGGAAGTCTTTGAGAAAGTTGGACACACTCTCAAGCGTTATATGGCCACACACCACGATGTGCCTGGCGGACAAAATGCAGAGAAAGAAAATAAGCCCATAGGTGCTGGGGTGGGACGTTCAGTGGGATGTCAGATGAGGACGTGATGGACATGGGAGCTGAGGTATCAGGTGGCAGATTTGGGAGTCTACACAGCAGATAGTGTGTTTCCCGTCGGAGCCAGTGAGGAGGGGATGAGTTGGTTACTGAGTATTTCATCAGCAGATTAAAAAGGATCAGCGAATACTTATAGCAGATTAGGCGACCTCCACTCCTGCCTGGTGCTGGAGCTTCGTGTACAAAGTAAAAAATAAAATGAAAAAAAAAAAATCCAGCTGTAACTGTACCAAGTGATTTTGATGTTCTCTTGCCTGGTATTTATTATACAGCAGCTCATGCTTTATTTGGTGAACTTAACTAGAAAACAACAGGAACTACTTGGGATGACACCACCAGGAGCTGAGAGCATCTTCTGCTTGTATTTAAACAATCCTCCTTCCAAACCAATGACAGCCGAACCTACCCCAACTCCACTAAGAAAATAATACAGAGAAGTTTTCACTCTTCTGAAGAACTCAATTCTACATACACTTTGTACCAACTGGGCATCTGCTTGAAAAAAATCCCGAAACAGTGACATTGTCCAATGATTTCAAATTTCTCACTGGAATGGTTTGTTTGCAGGACTTTGTCCGTCTTTGTTGTCTTTCCACCAGTTCCACATGTGTTTATCATCACAAAGCTGAAGTCATTCCCAGCTGGGGTCCGTTTCAAGAAGCTGGTTCACCAAAGCTAGTGTAACAAACGGACACGAGGGTTGTCCATCTCTCATCTCCTCTCATCTAAAACTTTTTCTAAAGACTTTTCGGTTTGTGAATGCGGATTAGTGCTTAGTTTAATCAACCTAGAGTCAGAGTTGATCAGCGGATGTCAATAGCCCGCATCAATGGAATGCAGATTACATGGCTCACCATGGCAACACATGAGCAACAAAATGACGCTCCCCAACTTCTCCTCGGCAGAGATGCAATCATTCATCGACGTTTATGTAGAAAGTGAACACCATAAAGAAAGAATGATGGCCGACTCAATGTTAGTGTTGGAGAAAAGAAGTTTCACTTTGAGTGTTTGAGCGCCCCCTACAGACGTAAAACGGACTTCTATCTAAAATGAAATCTAGAAAAGCATAGTAGGCATGAATGAATTACAGTCAACTGTGGTGTTGTTCACACTAACCTCATCAGCGTTCACAGAAGAGAGTGCACTGAATTGCCGATGTAATCTTTAAATACAGCAACTGTGATGAATGTGAGTTAAACACTGTAAAGGCGTGTGTAGTGGTTTAAATACGCTGACCAGCACCGATATAAATGTTTTCCACTAAAATGCCATATTTAACTTTGCGTTCAAAAGTGTAGCTGTCATGTGCGAAGGTTATCGTCCAACAACTGCTCGACGCTTAGTATTGGTCAGCGATTCTTTGCCCCGCCCACACTTTTTTGATCTCAAAAACCTGGTCGGGAGCAGGTTTGGTTCATGGTGTATGTGGCCCGGTAACTGACACAGAGGTTTGCTGATCCTGCTTCAAGAAACCGAAAGCCCAGGGTTTCTGATCACTTCCGGGAAAACCAACTCGGGCTGTTCTCTTAACCACCATTCTGAAAGGGCCCCGGGGTGATTACTGAGGCCCGAACAGTTTTAGTGATTGACATAAATAAAACAATGTACCAAAAAATTAGTATTGTCAGTAAATTAAAATGAAAAATTTGAAATATGTGAAGTTTAAACAAAGAAAAGAGTCACCTTTTATAAAAACTCATGCATGAAAAAAGAAACATTTTAGACCATGCTACTGAAAGCCATTTTGAGGTAACTGAGGCAACAGGCAGAAGCTAAAATAGAAGTTGAAATAAAAAGGGAGTAGTTTAGAGATTGGTTTTGTTTTCCAAAGAGTTGAACTCTCTTGAGGTTGTAAGCATGTTCTCCTGAGGGTGTAGGTTAGACTGAAGACACAGGCCAAGGATGCTTCAAAGCCAAAAGAGACACCAGTACTTCACTTGTTTTTCCCAGCACAGAAAAACAAAAGTAGCACAGAAGACAGGAGGATGAAGAAAGACGTGTTTTTGACTCCAGACAGTAGCAACAGTTATACTGTAGTAATGAAATAGTGCAGGATTATGGTTGATATTTAATTACCTTTTCCACTTCAAGCTACAAAGAAGTGGTTTGTACTGTATAAATGTGGTGGATGTGATGGATGGGTGAATGATGAAGTAAAAAAGACCAAATCTTTTTCACAAGTACAATTCACAGACACAAAGCCACAAAAGAACCACATTACCACAGACGACAGGATAATTTGGATTTTCACCTTTTTTGCAGATTGTTTGTTTGAATGTCGTACAAAGATTACCAAGCTTGGTGCTCCATTTTATTAATAATTTAAGATCTTGACCTTTTTTTTGCCAATGATCAAAAGAAGGCACTGTAGTAAAACATGTGATGCCAATCATTGTCTTTTATGACAGCAAACTGCCACATTTGAAAATCCACCATGCTGTAGTCACACCAACATCCCACCACGGAATAGACAACTAATAATAAAACAAAATCATTTTTTCCAAGGTCTTCTTTTCTAAAAAAAAAATGAAAATATGCGTCTCAAGAAGTCTCTCACAAACAAGGAGGCTAAATGTGGATTTGATGATGTAAAAATGTTCCAACTCTGTCTACACTTCTTTACCAGAAAACCACGCTGTTTAAGCAACCTTCTCAGTGAGGGGCAAAAAACAAGTTAAACGGAGACCTTTTCTTGATGCAGCTGTGAGACTTGTGGAAAGTCAGTACAAGACATAGAGCTTGACAGAATTCCAATTTTAAGTCACCGTTTAAAACAGGTAAGTTTACCCATCCCCCCAAAAAGGTCAAAGTAGTTGACAGTCAAAGGGAATCACCGACCATCACGATAGAGAAAAAAGCCATTTTAAACATTCAATAAAGCGACACTCAGAAGTCAATTATTTACAGAAAAAGAAATATCTTATATTGCAGACTGAAAAAAAGCATATGTTAAAACTAGGTATTATTTAAAGCAAAGCTAAATATCACCTAAATCACTGCATATATATTAATGCAGAATAAAACATGATAATCATGCTAAATAATCATTCTGTGACAAGAGAGGGCTTCTTGTTGCTGTGAATATAGCAAGTCTTCACAAAATGCATTTTAACAGACAAACAAGATAAGAACTTGTTTGGAGATAACAAAACACCACTTTCATGTTGCCTTCAAGCTGCACAAAGAAAAGACTGCCTCCTGTTAGTTGCTGCTTTGTCCTGTAGATTCGAGCCGGGTCATGGAATGAAGGATTGACAACACATTTTCACTTGTGAATTTTTTAAAAAACAAGACCTTGTTATGACAGGATATGTCATAGAAAAATGATGTAATCGCTTGCAAAGTTCCAGCGCATGAAGATCAAGCAGCAGTGACCGCCACACATGAACCAAGGCCAAGTTCTTCAGTCACAGTGTGACTTCAGCAAAGATTTCGGTTCACTTACATGTGTAAAATCCAGCTGGGCGACCTCTTTAGGAGAGGGCCACTCGAGTCACACACAACCACACCAGGCACAAACCTGCTGTTTGGACTTACTTTCTGCCTCTGGTCGAGTTATAACTCCCTCCGTATTTCTTCCGATTTAGGATGAGAGCGGCAATTTCTGGCACGTACCGAGCAAACATGGCCTACATGCATGAAAAAGAAAAAGAAAAGGGCATGCAGAGAAGGTTCTACTGCAGCGGAGGCAGCAGAGCCTCCATGAATACTTACTTTCTCCCATTAACAGCACTATAGGAACCCCCATATTTCTTGCGGTTTCCTATTAACTCTATGATTTCAGGGACGTAGCTCGCAAACATGGCCTAAGGAGGAGATAGGAGACAGAAGAAGAGACTAAAAAAAGGATAGGTAAGAAGAGTAGCTCCTCTCTTGGTGCGTACGGACAAGAGGAACACTTGTGCAGTGTTAGTACTTGTTAGCAGAAAAAGAAAAAAAAGCTAATGGAGAAAATGTTAATGTGGTTTTTATCAGTTATATTACAAAAATGAGGTAAAAAAGAACGAGAAATGGATAAACATGAGTTGAAATAAAGGATTTAGCAAGGGGCAATATGTGGAATGTTCATGAGAACCATTAAGAGAAAAGCCTTATGAGCCATGTTCTGTCCAACAAACACGTCAGGATGATTTGACTGACACAGCGAAATGATGCTACACAATCAATGTTGTCACCTGGACACACTAAAACGATGCATGGAGAGGATCTGCTGCAGAGCCGTGCCATCTTAATGCTCTTGTGCAGAGATGTGCTGCCCAAAATCAGGAATCCTCAACAGGCGAATCGTTCCCTTCACTAACTTACTATACAGATGCTAGAGTTTGCACCGGGTCAATCCCAACCCGGGGTCAAGCTTGTCCACCATCAAGGACACAGACCATCGTGGGTCATCTAACAGCTAGGAATGGTCTCTCCACACTCATTGTGTGACGCCAACTGACATGACAGTAACACACATCAAAGCTATCAAGCTAACTACACTCTGTGTCCAGATAAATCAGTCCTGGTGTTTGTTGGAGTAAGAAGGTGGAGGGGGTTCCTGAAATCACTCAACATGAAATAATACTAAACCATCATCCAAACAGACACAAAATTACATTGATGCTTTGGTATGCAGATGGCAATAAATGACATTCAACGACATACTGTGTTGAAGTGGTGAGCCACACAAACATCTGGGTGTTAACACCAGCTGACGTGGGACTGCCCCGGCCCGGCTTAACACCTGAGCAGCTGGGATCATCGATTGCAATGTCGGACTCAATCAGGCAGAAGCAAGGAGATCAACTTTACCAGACCGCCGAGGATGAAGAAGACCATAAACAAGCGACCAAGGGTTGTTTTTGCATAAACATCTCCGTAGCCAACGGTGGACATGGTGACCATGAGTAGGTAGACACATTCCCAGTACGACAGCGCTTGGGAATTCTGAAAGTTTTCCCAAGGATCCCCTGAGTTTTCCACCTGCAAAGTGGTGACAAAGGCAATTGCCATGAAAGCAAGGACGTAGCATTGACTCAAGACACTTCAATGTCTGACTCACCAGGTGGATGAAGCCTGCCGCTGTCAGCCATGTGCTGATGAAGATGGAGCACAGGTTCACCAGCTTTATGGAGTTGCTGTTGTTGAGACAGAGTGAACAGCATGAGTCACACGACAACTCTCAACCTGCTTTCGTAAATGAATCTCATGTGTAACCAACAAGACGCTGCCCTGGTCTAAAACTGTGACGCTCAGTTACTGAAACCCAGTTACTCAGGCTTAATACCAAAACACAGGTGATGCATTTGGTTCCGGGACACTATGATGGTCAGTCGTCACTTCACTGATCTATTTTTATGACTATGAGTCTCTATTAGTGAGTGTTGCAAAGGAGGTGTGAAAGATGTGTATAGACCAAAGAAGGTGTTAATGCTTGTCATCTCAGAGGTACCGAGAGAGTCATTAATGCGTCAGAGACTCCAAGCTTGCTCTCTTTCACAACCAGGTGAATGTTACTTCAGCATTCCTATTTTAAAAGTGACAGCAATGTACAGCACATGTGAAACATGGAGAATAGGAAGCTGGCTATTTCTCTGTTGACTCAATTGGCCCCATAACTGACACACTATGATTCTGAAATGTGCAGCCATGAACACAGAAATCTGCATTATTATTATTATTACTCTTATTATTACTGAAGAATAAGAATCATTTGCCAAGAGAGGAGGCATTTCAGGCCATGAGATTATGTTCATGGTGCTCATGTTAATACCATTTATGTAATTTTGGGCGGAAAAGAGGGCTTAAGAGGTCACTCAGTGACATCCGTGATTATCATTTTATTTCGTATGTTAATTGAAGCTAAAATAAACACAGCCAAAGAGAATGAGATGCCATGGAAAGATCCCGTTGCCGTGAGTCATCTGTTCAATGAAGTGAAAGCGCAGAAAGCAATAACAGAGGGGCTGACTTTGTCGCTCCATAAGCACTGTGCTCTGTACGAGTGAGGAGATTAATTTAAAGCGTTTTGTTATGTCTATAAGCTCTTCCTGCCATGACATCTGTGCTAAAAGCTTTTTATACACAATCAAAGACAAAGCCACAGATTTTACAGAACCAAGGCATCTGCGCTTGTGAACACTTAAGCAGCAACAATTCACAAAAACACGTGGAGAATGGGCTCAAACTCACCTTGTCTTCAGTATATTCAAAAACTGCAAGATCTCAGAGAACTGTATCAACCTCAGGGCTCTTAAAAACCTCAGTCCTGTAGAAGGAAAAAAAAGACAGCGTCGACAATGGAAGGCATCAGTGAACATGTTCATGCAACCCATACCTTTCAGACTCTCCTCCATGTTAACACACCCCAGTGGGTTCTTAACTAAGAAACGCTCTGTCAGCTTCCACGAGAACAAGCTCTGTCTTTGACAAGTTCCTAAAAGAGGCCGCAGGTACTTCTCCCAGACAGAAGGACAGTAATGAGCCTCTCGCTCAGCCGCTGAGCTACCTGGGTCCAACTGAATGTGACTCTGAACTTGTTGGTGTTGAAACCCTGGATTAGAGCCAGACTGAATAATAAGGAAGCCGCTCCAGCCACAACACAATCAGCAGCGACAAGGTTTCATCATAACCAGCCTGAGAAAATGAATGACTTCAGCTCAGATTTACTTGATCCAGCTTGTTTGAGAAATCTGATTGAAGCATTTCATATTTCTGCATTGCCCTTTGATCAGCTTTACACTAATGCGCTACACACTGAATCAGGCTACGGGCTTAACAACATAGTATATTTTAGCTGAGGTTAAACACCATCTCATCATGGCACCTTGAGCCAGGAAACACCTGACTATGCTGATGCATCAGTCTTCACAGTGGACTTGTGCCACAGACATGGAGCTGTCACATGACAGCAGACAGTCGCCCAATCAGCATCCTTGAATTAGTTGCCTCAGGGGCTGTTTCTCTTCTGCCCGAAGGCAGGTTTGTCTGTGACGGAGGGGGCGATCAGAACAGTTGTCATGTGAGGGGATATGCAAAAATGCATAGTAGAAAATGAGGGAAAAAAGATGGCTGCAAGCCCAACCAAGTGCTGCAACACTGGTGTGGGACTAAGGCAGTTTACAATCCAGCAACAGGGCCAGTTTGTCGAATTCGTTCAAAAGTAGTGAGAACAAAAATAGCAATACATCAAAAGTTCAATACCGACCGGGAACACAGTCACAAGACATAGTTTATTTACTGTTTGTGATACAAATGCATAATAAGTATTTGTATTTTTATTGACATTTCGATTCCAAAAGTGAAAAAAAATTGCAGGTCTGTTGTCGTTTTAGAATTTCACATATAACATCAGATGACGTGTGAAGATGGAATGCATGCTGGGATGCTGCAATAAGACTTTCAATCCGCAATGAAAATACACATCGACAAAGCAGGACACAACAAACCTTAACCCAAGTAAGAAGGGGAAAAAAGACCGCAAGACCTCGATGGGAAGGAGTCAGACTCAATATAAAGTCACTGAAAATGCAGTGAGAGCGATTCACCAATTCAAGATCTCAGGAGACACCCAAGCCATATGAGTTTGACAACCCTGAGTTCCAGAGACACATTTTAATCCCCATTGCACCAATGGACCGAACTGACAATTAAAAAAAAAAAATCTGCAGTTTTGTGCTAGGCATGGATCAGTGCAAGTGAGCACAACATGAATCTTGGTTGAGAAGAAAATTGAAATTACAACTTTGTAGGAAAACCTACTGAACACAGCAATCAACTTCCCTGACTTGTAACCACTGCTGCAGAAGAGCCATCACGTGGTTGTGATGAAGACACTGTAGCTTCACTTGAGGGAGTGATACCATTAAATCAACAGCACTTAAGTGTAACTCCTCAGGCTTGATACGTGCAACTGTGTTGTGGGTTCTTTCTTTCCATTTCCCATAAACTACTACATCATTTGTTTGTCTCTGTTTGGACACTTACATAGCTCACTATTCAAAATGGCGCCATGCGGGCAGTGTCATGTGACTGACAAAACTTTACAATCTACTTCTTAATCTACATTACTTTGTAGACAACTTGCTCCGGCAGATACAAGCCACACTCCAGACGCTCTTCCACAATACAGATGTTCTGCAGGTCTTACCCCAGTAGGAGATTACATGGAAGCATGAGCCCAAGCTGAAGCAGAGGCTATCCTGGTCCTCCTTCTCACTGACATGACCGTGGCCCATCCTGACCCGGTAGCCCTTCTGGAAGAGCTCGCCGGTGGACTTCTTCCTCCTCCGTGTGTTTGAAATGGCCTGGGCATGAGTGTCTCCATCAGGACCTCTGTACACCAGCATCTTAGTAGGAATCATGACTGCTGAGTCAGGTCCAACACTGGAGTTGCAGCGTCACTAACTGGGCCTCAATCTGCTGAGTCCAACATCCGGACAACTCATGCGGAAAAATGTGTCCTTTAAAAGGAGGAAAAAGAAAAGCTATCAGAGTGCCACAGGTTGGCGTCCGAAAGGGCAGCATCCAACTTCTGACTAGTATCTTTGCAGCGTGGAGAGTGGGCTTAAAGCAAGCCCTTTTCCCATCAGGATATTAGAGTGTAAGCTTCTTTTGGATTCATCCAGAGAAAGGAAGAGGCCGACAGACTGCAGCTCAGTCTGTCAGTTGCATCCACAGAGTAACATCCATCTCATCTCGACCCTGCCACTGCTCCACACGTCCAGCGCTAATCTTCGACAAGAACAGAATGTATCTTTGTCCAGAGCAGCGAATGAGGCATGTGAGCAGGACCAGAAAAAAAACAGAGACGCTTCAGAAATCATGTTTTTTTTTTCACGGATTAAGTGGTCCTACATTAATCCCTAAATTAATCACATCTGATTTTTTTAAAATGCCTTTACAAACTGGAACATGGTTTGTGGCACTCCAAAGTGATCAGAGCAGCTGCTGGAGAACATGAAGGCTGATATTCATCCTCATATCTAGATGTGAATGATGAGTTTAGCGATGAGTGCAACACGCATTTCGACCAACAGCGATACTCATGGACTGAGCTGCATGTGATGTAGAGCAGCAGCTGCTCGCCGCCCACTGATGTAATGCAAAGGTCGGATTCAATTTGCCCAGATCTTCCGAAATTATCCATTGGGATTCTAATCCTCTTGTTCCATGCACGAACATTTGTTTACAACCAAGCTCTTTGAACATGTTGTTTTGGGAGTGCGATTTGTCCCCGCTCCTGAAAATGTTCCAATCTATTATGCAAACTTGGAGAGTCCTGCAGCGTAGTTGATGCATTCCCTTTGATTCACTGCAAAAAGTGTGATTATTACTACTTTGCATCGCATTCTCTCTGCAATTCTCAATGCCAATTCAATTTTTTGTATGCATTTGTTCATACATTATCTTCACTTTGAGATTGTTATTTGGATGTTCAGACTGTAGGCCACAATGAATGAGGTGTATAATAATAATAATAATAATAATAATAATAATAATAATAATAATAATAATAATAATAATAATAATAATAATAATACTTCCTTATTACTATTGCGGTTACAGAATAAGACAGTGACATTAATCAAATCCAAGGGACATTTCATCCCAAACCTTCATTTTCAGATGCTAGCAGGCAGTAATCTCGGTCCTCGCATTGAATATTAAAAACGCATCATCATCTCCTTGAACAAAGGACAATTTGAGCAATGCAAGTTGATGGGCAGATGGTAAAAAAGACCCCTCTGAGAAATGAACTCGACCTAGAACTCGGTACTCGGTACACTGGAGCCTTTTGTTCTGTGCAGTCAGAAATTGATATATGTTCAGGACACAGATATTCAACCCTGTGGCGGAAGGCAGACTGAAAATAATACACTTTTATAGATAGATGTCCAACAGTTGCTGGGACACAGGTGACTGAATGTGATGATTCATACGATGTGTCAGCTGTATGATATTTCATTTAGTAAATATACAATAAGGTTGTGGGTTCAATTCCCGTGTCGCACCAGTGACCTTTCAGCGTGGGTTTTCTCCGGGTACTCTGGTTTCCTCCTACAGTCCAAAGACATGCTCACTAGTTAAAGTGGACACTCTAAAATTGCCCCTAGTCGTGCGTGTGTGCATGTGTGGGTGCACTGTGATGGACTGGCGACCTGTCCAGGGTGTGTTCCTGCCTCACGCCCCATGACTGCTGGGATAGGCTCCAGCACTCCCCACAACACTGAACAGGACTAAGAGCTGGTCAATCCCCTGGCATGATCCTAATATACAGAAGACCCAAGGGAAGATTCATGGTTTGACCTGCATTGCTTTTGATTTGTTGATTTTGGTTTCAGATTCCTATTTCAATAGAAAAAGATGTGTCTTGTTCTTAATCATATGGGATAGCACATTCAAAAGTAATTACGTTTTGTAATTCAGGCCAGCATCATAATGTAAAATGCCACAAAAGGAGCCCACCCACGAGGACCGGACATGATGGCCTTCACGATACCACTTCAATGGCCTTTTGGAAGGAAAGGGTTATGACATGTAGTGTACATCTGTATCCACACACCGACTTGTTTAACTCTGTTATGATATACTGTATATGCCAGACCTTGTTGTTTTGACTTCATTTTTATTTTTAACTGCATTACTTTCTAAATATATTCTTATATGTGTAAAAAGAAAAAAAAACTACATTCACTGACAAACCTCTCTCTGACGGGATAACTACATAAGGGTATTATGAGGTTTTGATCTGTGTCAACAGTCAACATTAGAGCCACCGCACTGCATCATTGACACCTTCTCCAGCTTTCTTCACCATGTTCTATAGCTGCTTGCAACAATATAAACTGCCTTAGCCGAGGTGAAATCATTTATGATGTATTCAGCACATGTGCAGCACTCTGTGGCTGCCCGCTACAGTTACTATGAATCAGTTGGAAATATTCTTTTAAGCTTAACTTCGATTCTTGTTACACAATGTTGCAGTTGATTTTTTTTTTTTTATATATGTTACGCAGATTTATTTCCTATTAAATGACACTGTTATTGTGTTAGTTGTGTTTTACAAAATAAGTAACAACTGTCCATATTTGAACGCTACCACTGAGAGGATGATCATTTTACTGGTTGATAGTATCTAAAATAGCACCAACTATTAAAACAGTGAGTAAACGTCAGTTCGTCAGGGTTTTATGTTCGTATGACTTGTAATACTGGCGTGCATGATAATGTATTTCCAGCAGTCACGTTAGCTACCACGCTTTTGACGTGAAACCCCAGCAACAGCTGAACCATCTACCTCGCACTGAAGAATTACACCACTAGATGGCAGTAGCATTCTAGAATCGCTCATCAAACGGTCCCATTTACATTAGACCAGAGTCTATATTGAGCACCAGCCTACATGACAACAAAATGAAGCCATAAACCCTGAACTCCGGACACAACGATCCCCCATAATCCTCTAATTCTCTGCAGACCTCTCCCAGAGATGAGCTGCACACATTTAGCAGATTGACTTCTATTCTAGCAGCAGAGAAGTCCACAAAAGCCTATTACACTTCACATGCCGCTCAAGAGCAACGCAATTTGATCTGTAGGCCACTACGGCTTCCGGAGGGTGAAGGTGAGCCACACCTGAGGGACAACGCTCAATCCCAGCCGGAGTGACTGGGAACGCAGAGGAGAGTCATGTCTTTTAAATCTGGGAGATGCTCGAGCCACACCACACAGTCATGCGACCTCAAACAGAGCCGTGCTGGATAATGCTCCGAAAGCTTTAGTGATGTCATGCTTTTGTTTGAAAGCTTTACCATCTTATGCAATGTTTTCACTGACAAGTGAAATACCACATACATGTTGCCAAACGTCCCAAGAAAACTATGTATTTATTTCATCATTTATCAGACTAATGCTGCAGATAAAGGTTTTCTTTTTTGTTCGCAGATAAACACTGTAGTCTGCTAATGAGATACGCGGCAACACTTTGGTAACTAAAACAAACACTTTTTCAAAATAATAAGTGGCCATTTTGCTTTGATTATGTGCATCACAACTAAGATAATACAAGCAGACGAAATCCTTTGTTAATCTTCACAACCAGTCACGACCCCCAGCTAATGGTTTTCCAGTACATTTTAGTGGTCAATAAGTGTTTCTAACGTGTGCTGGTCCTCTACCTGCTGGTCTATCGAGAACAAACTCTTTCGACTGATTTTTGAGCTCATCTTGCCAAAGCCAGAAGAACAGCAGCAGCGCTGTGAGAAGCTACAGTCTCGGCCTGAAGACCCCACTGCTGGAGCACTTCCCAAATATTGACAAGCTCAGGCGCCTTCACAGAAAACTCATGACATGACACTACCAGGCCTCTGCTCAGAGGATAAAGCAGCGCAGGTCCAAACCAGCTGCACGTTCATGCTTGAGGTTGTACGGATCAGATAATATTTGTTTAGTGAGAGCATCCTTACCAAGCCAGCTCCTGTTCAGGTAAACGGACACAAACACTGGAGGGACCGTGAAGAAGTCCACCACCGAGTTCACTTCCAGCCAGAACCATAGCTTGTCATTGGCAGCGATGAACTTTAAGAAATAAAACACTGTTGTAGTCACTGACAGACGTACACATGTGCAGTGATGCTACTGACCCGGAGACCAAAGTAGAGGAGGAAGAAGACGTTGAAGGCCATGTCGATCTGTAGAGTGAAGTCTTGGTAGAAGTTCTGACAGGACTCGATAGGACTGTAGAGGACAAGTGTTAAATCGATGAGTGGACATTTCTCAGTGAAGAAGAAATAAATGAAGGATGCATTCTTCAGTTGCTGCAAATGCATTTTCCAAGGTAAGTGTTTTCTCCATTACTCCAAGGGTTTGGTATTACAGGTCATGCAAGTGTCATCATACAGGCAGTAACTTGTAAAAACATCTGTTTTAACCCTTAAATAACTGCAGACCAGACTCACTGCTGGCTGCTCAGTCCTGCAATTGTCATCGCAGAGATGTTTCATGGTGGAAATGAAGAGGCATGAGCAGTAGTTTAAGGGTTAAATGCATGCAAAGTTCATGTTTCATTGGATTGAGTCAGGCAGCCATAGCAAATGTAGTGATGTCTCACCCTCACAACGCTTGTAATCTGGCACAAAGAATTCAAATAAAGAGAAATCATGAACCAAGTTAAAGTGAATGTGATTTATTAGCATTAAGGTTAATGGTTATTGAATCAAGAGTGAAGGAGACCTTGAAATGTCACTCAAATACTGCACTTATGTGGAAACGATGCGAATCTCTCACTAGCTCTCAAACAAATCATGTCAGAAATCAATAAAACATACATGTTAGTTTCTGTTAGTTATTAATTTGGAAACAAAGACAAGAGTCCAAACAATGGCAAACAGTGGGCCATTGTTCAGATGTCGAGCATGACAGCACACTGGGACCATAGCTTACTCAAACACACACACTGAGGTGACACTTATTCAGTTTTTATGCCTGAAATGAACAAGTCATAAATGTACAACTCTGAAATGGTTTTTAGATTCTATCAATGGTGGAAAAGAAGCAGCACATCATTCCCTCACCCTCATCCACCTTCTTTAATAAGAGACGAATTGCACGATGTGATCTTTGTTATGTGAAAGCAAAAACCTCTGTCATCATGAGGCAACTTTTTAAAAGGAGAAGGAATAATTCTGACCCTAAGAATTGCACTACATGACATGTTGTACATCTTTGATATTTGTTTGGGTCAAAACATTATTATAAACATAAGATCTGTGGCCACAATGACCTGTGACCCAGGAATGCACCCAGAAATGAATGACTCCCCTCATCATATACTTTTAACTACGCTTGAAGATGAGTATATCATTAAAGACGCAAGGTTACACTTTCTGTCAATGCTGTAGACAATATCCATGACGTGGGACGATGGAAGAACAAAACATTAACACGAGTAAGCTCATGAGAAAGAATTTCAGTTTTGAAAAAGGTCAACAGAAATTGTCGTGACTAACATGTCTGAACTTACCTCAGTGTTTGACTGAATCATCGCCATAAAACAACAAACACACACGTGCTGTTTGCAAAATGACAATGCGTCGAACTGTTAACTTGAGATTTTATTACCAGCTCAAGTGGGTGACGACCGTCCACAAGAGTACAGATGACATTTTTCAATTATGCAATTCCCACCAACGTCAGTCCCGTTGTAATTACATCCTTGGATCCCACTCCACTCCATGTAGGATTTCATTAGCAGGAGGGAGACGCTCTGACCGTTATAATTCAGCTCTCAATGAAACACGTGGAATAGCCAATGTTCTTTCTGCACACAACAGCAGCCGTAATGATGCGTTGGTACACACCACGACTGTTCAGAGGGAAACCGTGGCAGCGATAATTGGGCAGCAGCTCAGACGGGTTATGCTTCAGCAAATAGAAGTTTCAACGTGTTATTCAGGGTGATAAAAAGTGAAAGTGACACAGTGACCATGCAGCATTTTAATGAATTCTATGCAGGCTGTTATGTCATGATCATCTATTTTAAAATGCCAAATATACTTGAGTACACAAAAAATAAACTTTGGTGTCAGGTATTTCTTTCAACAATACAAAAGGAACAATCATAAGTCAAAGAGTGGTGCCAACACCTAAAAACTAAACTGCTGGTCACCCAAAGGAGTGTCCACTACTTTAACAAAACGATTGACGATGGACACAGGTGAGAAAAAGACAGGACATTTCCCTCAGAACAGAGCGCCGAGCTCTGCAGGGCCCTCGGCAGGTCTAGTGGACGTCTTGTTTCCAGCAAGGTCAGTCTGTCCATCATATTCCAGGCGGAGCATCCTCATGGGACTCATTACAGACACAACCGTCTCTGTTACACTCCACTGCCACATAGCAGAGCGCAGGTAGAGAAAACACTGAATAATAGAAGGACTGACGTGAAAACCGCAGCCAAGCGTCATTAAGAAGTGTTGGCAGAGTACTGAACATACTTTTGAGTAAAAAGGTGAAAGGGCAGAGGTCGCCCTTCATCAGGTCGAAGGGTGTTAGGCGTCGCTGCAAGCTAGGAGACCACAGATGGCAGTGGTGAGGATGTAACTCTACCTGGTTGTGTTCACATAATGAAACAAGAGCATGGAAGTGGGGAGGGTGCACACAAACAACAACTCCTCCAGAAGCCGCTCCACTGTGTCCAACACTGAGGCTTTAATCCTGCTTTATTTTGTTTCTTAATGGCACATCCTGTTTAAAAAAAAAATGAAACAAAAAGCTCACTAAAAGCCTTTTCCGTTTCCTCCGATCTGCTGAGCGAAGCTAATTGTTCCTCTGTGGAATTTTCAAGTTTCCCCGCTGGTCTGTGAGTCTAAAGCTTTTAAGGCCGATAAATATGTTCATCTCTTGGCACAGAAAGAAACAAGAATTGCAGTTTAAAAGGTAGATTGATAAAGACATAAACGCAGCGCATGACAGTGGAGGAAAGAGCCATGGGAGGGGTTTGCTGGTCATTAATGTTGAGGAATTTCCCCACAGTGGGACAAATAAAGGCTACCTATCTGTTGATCTGTTCTCTGAGAGAGAGACAAGAAACCTGCCATAGAACCTTGTTGATCCCACTTATGAGTCACATAGAGCTGGTAAACCTCATGCTCCTCTCACTGCAAAAATACAACAATAAGACCAACCTTCAGCATGAAGACGTTGAAGTGCTATTTTCAATAAAATCTGACTTGTGTAGTTATTTCACTCATTTATTTTGTTACTAGATTCAGACTCATGATAAAATTCAGTCAGCACCTGATAATGACAATTAGACCACCATAATCACAGCAGTGAAAAGAGTTGCAAGTGGTGCAATAACACTTAAATGTGCTTTTTTGTTGTTTAAATCATTGAAGATTGAATCTGGCGGTTAGGGAGATGGAGAAACTCTTAAAAGTCGGTCGTATGAAGCAGGAACCCAAATTGGCCTGGCATGAGTCTGCTCCTGTCAACGCATCCATCAGGGGCAGGTAACCAAGCGCTTCTGCTTCAGTGTCACATACAGCAAGAGATGCTCAACTGTTGCACTATAGCTGGATAATCTAATCTGCCAGCAAGCAAGTTCTTCTGACCAAAAGACGAAGAGTGCCATAAGAAATGGTGGAGTAATTGAAAAGAACAAGTGACAAGTGGCAACCCTGGGTGTCAGCAGTGCATGAATCATTCCGCTGCTGTGCAGGAACCTTTTGGTCTGAAAGTTTGCCTCCAGCAGGCTCTGAACCAACTGCATTACGCACGGTTTTCAAACATAAACAGGAACAGGATCAACGCAGTGGAGAGCAGCAGTGGTGACTCCATCTCCGCAGCATCAGACCCTTCATCCTCTGACAAGCAGAGAACAATGTGGAAAAAATAAAATAACTCCTTTACAAGCTCATTTACGTGAGCTTGCTCTTATTTCCCAAAAACTGCTGACAAATTGCTCAAATCTTCACTGACTATGTGCAGCCAGCCGTGACTGTTTACATAGTTTGTACCCCTGGTTACGTGTCAGATGGTTGCGGCGTATGGCCAGCGTACCAGTTATGAAGACTGAGCTTCACACCTGTCTGGGTCACACTGTATTTCTTAAATACAGTTGTACCCACACTGAAAAAGACCGCTGGCCATCTTTTAAGGAAAATGGTGGTGTGGTAAAAACACAGCACTGCTTATCAGAATCAGAATCAGAATCAAATTTATTGCCATGGTCAGTGGGGAGCCCACTGACTAGGAAAGTGCCTTGGAATAAAGTGCAACAAAAAACAAATAAAATAAAATAAATAGAATAACATAACAACAAGGCTGTTCACGAATTTAACAGTCTGACGGCCGAGGGAAAGAAGCTGTTCCTGTGACGGGAGGTTCTGGTCTGGATGGACCGTAGCCTCCTGCCAGAGGGAAGAGGAACAAACAGTCCATGTCCAGGGTGAGAAGGGTCGGCTCTGATCCGACCTGCTTATCAACACAGCTTTAGACAAGCACGTGGTCTGTTGTTTATAGAGAGAACACTACATTTATGAGATGCTATATGATGGTCTCTCTGACAGTCATTTACACTAAACATTATTTTTTTGTTTTTCCTTAACAGGATCAGTCTGAGGATGGCTTTGACCAGGAGAAGAGTCCTACACTGACTCAGCCAAAAATCCTGTTTTTGAAAGCGAAAGAAAACATGACTTGTATTGAAATGGAGCTAAACAGAAGTTAAAAAAACCCATCGGAAATTATGCCTGTATGGGAAACTGGCATCTCCACAAGATGAAGGCACAGAATGACTACACACTGTGTCCTACTTTTCGGTTAATGTGGTGATTGATAACAAGGTTATGTGCAATAATCCTGTGTTTTACTTCTCTGCTTGATACCGGTACAATACAAGTAAATATTGAAAACAGTTGGTCAATTTATTTTTTGGAAAATCACTGGTATTGGTATTTACGACTGGAAATTTGGTATAGTGACAAACCTAAGTTGAAAGCTCAGCCTTTCATCTCTCTAATTATGCCTTGCTGTACAATGAGTTGGTCGTCACGTGGGTGGGCCGTGGCTACCTCACTCTCAGGACCCTGGTCGGGTCACACTGGGAAAGTTACGTTGTCTAGAGATTCCTTACTAAGAGCTAGAGAGGCAGACTTGGTGACATCTGTGTGTTCAATATGACACCTGTCTGGACAGAAAGTGTGACAATAATATATTTAAGTATAAATGTTACCTACTGTTGCTTTAATATCTGAGATGGCGGTTGCCCGTGGTGTTAAGAATTGACCGAGAAATAAGGTGGTCAAGCCAATGGTCGTAAATAGGTTCGGACTCGTGTCGGCCGACTGATAGCTGAATGGTGCCGCTAGCTGAGAAGAAACAAAAAAGGACTTCGCCCAAGGCGCAGATGGGCGAGGCTGCACAGCAGGGGGCGACTCAGACTCACCTGGGACAAAATCCGCAGAGTGAAAAGCCCATAGGTGGTGCTGTGAGTGGTAGTTCATTGTGTTTGTATTAGCAAATAAAAGCTTGAAGTGGTATGGTAACCAGTTTGACAAGAATCCTAGAACTGTTCTTCAGCTGAGTAACACAGAAGACAACACAAATGGAGTGAAAGAAAATACTTACTCTGAGGAATCAATGAAGTAGATCACAAGAGCCCCGATGCTCAGTGCGAACACGAGAACGACCTAGAACAACAGAGAACAGTTTTGTCAGGAACAGTAACAGATATGATGCTCTGTCACACACACTTTGAGAGAAGATGTTTCATCTTGTCCAGCTTTTAACTTCAGACAACAAAGACGTGACCTCATTTCCTGCGTTTGGCAGGTCACACAAATTCCTATTTATATTGACAGTCTGTGCTCTCATTAATCATTTCACAATAGGAGGAGCTGTTGCTTCAACGTCAATGAATCACAATGAACAATGAGGTTTTATGAGAAACCTGGACCTAAAATACAGCTTGCAGCTTCATTCCAACCACTTGGAGACAATACAATATTTCTCATAAATCATTTCATAAATGATCTTAAAATGTAACGGGTAACTATAAACAGCAGTTGGCTGGGCAAGATATCAACACCACCCAAAAATATCAAACTAGGATGCAGAAGGTATTAGCAGCTAAAGGAGGGGGGCGGTGACCCACTTACTTTAAGTTAGATCAGTAAGGTTTGGTTTGTTCTGGTTCTATGTCATAAGTGCTCCGCCCTCCAACGGCCTTTGCCATTGGTTAATCCACATCGATCTTGACGCTGCAGATGAGCACGACGCCTGTGTCAAGTGTTTGGTCTCAGCCAATTTACAGCTCTTGAACTCATGTTTGGCGCTACCCAACCGAGTGCGCAGCATGCGGGCGACCATTTTATCTTTTTCGCCGGCGCCACGTTCTTCTGATGTAACTGCATGCCCACATGCATAATCCATAACTGCATGCCGATCACCCCCGACTCTGTCTCTGTCTGACTTTTTCCCACAGTGGAGAGACCCATATGGTCCTCTATCTCTGTGGATGGACAGAGCAATATCCCGCTCATGGTCCTGATGGTCAAGAGACCTGTGTCTAAAGACTAGCTAGGCTACTACCTAGGCGGCCTTTTTTCGCCTGCGTCATGTGCTTCCCATGAGGCGACTCATTGTGCAGCAGGCGGCATTTTTGTTCCGCACACCAAGGAGCTCTAGGTGTGATCCCAGATGTGCTCTGTCGGGTGCTGCTGCACATGCTCTACAAGCAGCACTGGTCTCATCATGTGACTGCTGTTGAAGGAAGTGGAGCCACAGTCGGTCATTCTCGGAGGCCCTCCCCAGGTCACATACATTATCTGAGATTCACCGTCACCGTCTCCACCCAGTCCAAGACAGGAACAGGTGGTTTAGTTGGCTGTATCCAGCTATACGTGCACCTCTTCACGGATGCATCTCTCCTGGGCTGGGGAGGCGCACTATACGAGGACAGTGTAGAAGGAGAATGATCCGATCCCACACCTCATATCAATCTGTTGGAGTTGATGGCGGAGGAGAACATTTTACTTCACTTCACACCGTCTGACAGGACATCACATGATGGTAAGGTCAGACAACTCCGTAACCAAGGCATATATCAACCATCAAGACACCCCTCTTTGGTGGAGTCTTCACTGGATGATCTGACTCATTCTTTGACTCCTCAGAGCGCATTCTCAGAGGTCAATTTCTTCATCTGCCGCTCTTTTCGGTGCATACATGGAGGACATCTGTCAGGTGGCATTCTGGTGTCTGCATCAACATGGCTCGTGCCTACTTGAAGGACATCTTTGGTGGAACATACTGTCCTTTCTGGGGGAGCTTCTTTGTCCTAGGCTGACCAGTAGAAAGTCAGACACTTGTTCCTGAGGATGGTCTTTTCCTTTCAGGCCATGCTGGGAGGGAACTTATCCCAGGACAAGGCCAGTGCCACGATGAAGATTAACCAATAGTGAAGGCCGTTGTACAGAGCTACGCAGGTATCCATAGAACAGTGGTTACATTAGGTAACAGATTTGTTGTGTGTATGCTGGTTTACAACAAAAGAGCAAAAGAACATTGACTCAGTTGGCAGTTAAGTTATAAACCCAAAAGGAGTAAGTTTTAGCTTGTTTGACCAGAATAGCAGCTGATATTGAGCATAGAGAAATCAGACAAAATGCAATGAGAACCCTGCGTCCTGCCCATGTACCTGCGCCTCATGGGACACAAGTTAACAAAAAATATGAATGTGAGTCAATGGAGAGTTTAAAATTGTTTTCTGATCTAGCTTGAAATGTGCCATAAATCTCACATATATATATATGTGAATTTGAAAAATTCTAATGCTGTGAAAGTACTGCTTTTCGAGCAGCATCAAAAATTAGTTTAGGATTGTGCGTGATATGTAGTAGCAAACTACAAGACTCATCGCGGGACAAGCTCTACAGGGTCATTGTATTTCACGATGTCAGCTAATGTTTGCTATCTTCTACCGTTAATAGTTTATTACCTTCAGCATCTGCCTTAGCGCTGGCACAGTCGGATTCTGCTGTGAGATCATACAGACGTTTGATTTGTAGTGCAAATGATTACGTCTTTCACAAGTAAACAAATGAGAAATTACATGACAAACTTAGTCAAATCTCACATTATTATTTATATTGAGGTACGGCATACGTGTGATCTAGGGCACGAGGCAAAGTGCACCAGAAAATAACTTTGATCTCCCCATAGACTTCCAATCATTTTCTTCCCATCTTAGGTGGCACGACCATAAAGAGCAGAGACTTTCAGTCCCGATGAGTCAAGTCACATTTTAACAACATTCAACTACAAACGATGCAGCAGAGATTTCGGTCCAGCCTGAAATGGTAAATTTCTAATAGGTGACTGCCTCACCCAAATGGATAGGAGACCAGACAACTTCAAACAGTAGGTGAAAGCTACATTAAAGGGCTTTCAAAGTCAACTCACGGTACAATAGATTCAGTGATAACCAATGTGAAACTAGAAAAGCACCCAGAGAGCGCAAACCTCTGCCAAGCAGCATCATTCCACTCTTAACGCAATCGCCCAATGACAAATATCCTGCAAAAAACCCTTAACCTAAATGCAAAAAGTGCTCCTATCTCCCATTTAATTGAATCCTGGATCCAGGATTCTGGAATGATTTGTTCCTTGGCTCATTTCACATTATTTCTGAAAATTCCATCCAAATCCCTTCATAGCATTTCAATTTATCATCAACACAGACAGACAGACAAACAAACCAACACAGTTGAAAACATGACCTCCCAGGCGGACATTCTGTAATAAGGCTTTAGCTTGGTCAGTCAAAGCATCTGGTCAAGGATATCTGGGACACAGTTACATGTTGTCTTGCTCGCCTTCCCACACAAATAATTAATTTGGAGTAAAACAGAGTTCACAGTTGGATGAAAACAGCACCAGAGCACTACTTTTCTCTCAGTATTTATATCATAAAAAGCCAATGCATGATGCCAGGAATTACCCTTCTTCCTCCTTCATAACTTGGGTGTTAAACAGGGCATTCACACTTCATCTTATACATCTCTATAAGTTTAGAACTCAGAACTATTTCAAGAGTTGCCGTGTCGACTCAGACAGCACGACGGCAACAACGTGCAAGTTTTTGAGTGCAGTCCAGGTCACATATCTGCTGTCAGAGTCATGTCTAATGCGGTCCTTCTCTCGCTTTCATAGTGCCTAATGTGCGCGCTGGGCCCTTCAGATCACACTAATTTGACACTCTTTGTCAGTGAGAGATTTGCATAAATGGAAACAGAAGCCAGATATTACCCACGCACCATCCCACTCTTGGGATCGTCACCTGGGGACACAGAAAAAGAGTGAAGACGTGGAGCTCACTAACAAGAGATGAAATTTGCCTCGCCTTCGAGCTGCAGAGTGATCGCTGGGAAATCATTGATTTAATAACCGCTTTCCAACTGCACTACAACAAATGGACTAACACAAGGAACATATAGATGTATGCTTTGCATCTGCCAACTACAGTATATAGGTATGCTGCACAAAAAAAGATCAGGCCTGTGCAGCGAGAAACAATAACAATTTATAAAACTAAAAATACAAATCAGACACCTTGATTTTATTTTATCTGTTTAACATGATTAAGACTTAAAAAAAAAAAAACTTTCTGCGTGTTGTGAGTCAGTTGTAACCCTAAACTCGAGAGAGATGGCTGCCTGACCCTTGTCTGTCGCACACAGAGTCAGAAGTTCTCAGGAGTAGCGTTCAGAAAATCCTGCCAGAGAGCCTGAATTTGCCAATGACTTTACTAATCCAGTTAACCAACCCACTGTTGCAGCCCTAGTTCAAATCCATCTGAATAAACCAGAAAGAAAACGTTGGTGTCACCAATGGACTCAGCGCTTACTGTATACCTGATAGTGTAAATAAATACACAAGAGCAGAGCTCATCATGTAAATTGGCAGCGGAAAAGTGGGCGAGGTGACACAAGCAGGCTTCAGCTTTCACAGCGCTGCAGCACAGCCCGCGGCCTTGGCAGCAGCACAGCAGCTAAATAAAACCTGCTGTCTTGCTTGACGCAGAAAAAAATCCAAATTCCTCAAATAAGTCAACAACAGACCAAAGCAGAGTTACAAACATGAGCTGTGTGGGAGTTGGTGAACAAAGCAGGAGTCGTCAGGTGACAGAGAGAGCTGAGGGGAAACTTCATCACTGTCACTGCTGCTGAACCCCGGAAGTCAGACTAAGCTGTGAGCACAAGTCAGACCTAAACACCCTCGATCCATATCAGTCGCCCTCTGCCTGATAATACCTGGGTGAAGGTGGAGTGGATTAGTCACCGATGATTTGCAGTTATTAATAACACATTTTTATATGCAGGGTAGATAAACACAACAGCAATGAAATGTCAATCGGATGGAAGGATTGATTCATCTACTTTTGCTCCAGAAATCCATAATAAAGTCTGATGTTACTCATCATCTACGGCCCAGGACAGAGGGCCACAACCTCCAACATCATTACAGCTTTCAGCAGCAGAACTCTGACAGTTTGACCAGTCAAGTCCAAGTTAGTGTCTTTCTCCCGATAAAGGTCGACCCTGTCGATTACATTATTTTGTGGTTGAATTCTTTTGCTTCCTAAATGTCAAAAGGCTGTTGGACTTGTATCTCAAAAACGTATGTTGCTATTTAAGGTGGAACTATACTCCAGTAAGAACCTAAATTTTAAAAGAGCAAAACATTTTAGTAGGTCACAGTTACCTTTTATAGCATAAAATGAAATCAAACATCCAATTAAAGCCTTTTGATTAAACTGCCTTCACTCAAACAAGAAAGGGTCATTATTTTCTCATTTTGCTTTTTTGTTACTATAATGGGATCAGGGGTGTAAAAAAAACTATTGATGCGCTCAAATATGGCGATAACATATCAATATTTTTGCTGAAATATCACATCACATTGACTGTGTGATACTGTCTTCATACACGAAGTCGGCTAACTCAATATTACACAGATACAATAGACACTTGCATTGGTGACATGTTTAATGCTAACGTTTTATTCTTGCACATTGAAGTTTTTTTGTTGATTAAGCCTAAGTTTATGAAGCAAATCATTTCTCTGTGCAAAACTGGACTGACATCATTACAATGAAAATTCCTGCATGTAATATTGAACTGCAATTTCTGATTCTCCCCCTTAAAACGATGGTTCTTATTACAATATATTGCTCAATTTACAGTATGCTGCAGTGTATCGCATCACCACTCTTGTATGCGATACGTATCGTATTGCAAGACATCTGCCAATACACAGCCCTAGTTGTGATGGTTACCATCTTTATTTTTCTCTCAGGACACTCTGCTTATAACTAGCAGTATTAAATGAATCTATTCAAATCTAATTACAATAAGAATCCCAATGATAATATAACAGCTATTGAAAGCAAGAGGCATCTTTATTATCACCATTAAAATTCACAACATTGTGAACTTCTGCTTTGAAATCCATACTGCATTTCAGCACTAATATCTTCAGGAAATTGAATACACAAACATCATTGTTCATGATCCATCACAAATGATGAATGATGATTTATTGGCAATACGAGTGAATTAATGTTTACGGTTGCGCAGGAGCACGGTGCATCTCTTAGCGTCACCACATATATAAAACATAACATAGACGTCTTTTTTCATGAATTTATAATTAAATTTCACACATTTATCTATATAAATATAGTGCCATGAAAAAGTATTTGGCTCCTTCCTGATCTGACAGTTCACAGTTTTCTCCATTTGTGGATAATAGCTGTTATTACAGTGGTTCGCTGACGCCCCAAAGCCTTGGAAATGACTTTTTTTCCTCATTTCTTCTTGAATTTCTTTGAATCGTGGCATGATGCGTTGGTTCTTGAAGCCGACTTCACTTTCTCTGAGATTCTATTTAAGTGATTTCTTGATTGAGTATGGTGGTAACCAGCTTGGGGTGTGGCTTGTGAAATTGACCCCATCTAGTCCATGTTTGTAACTAGATTTTGTAACAAGGGGGGCAATTACTTTTCCACACAGAGCCAGATTGGATTGTATTTTTTTTCAAGGTGAGGAAAAAAAATAGTTTGTGAACTCCAATATTTCACTTGTGAATGGTCAAGGCTTTTAAATGACACTGCTGTCAAACAGCAGAGTAACAGTTGACTTCCAGCTATGTGCACATGATATGAAATGAAGTTATGAAATGAAGGTATGAAAGGAAGAACTAAAAGGGTAAAAAATGAACGCAAAATAAATAGTGTCGGTGGATTTCGAATGGCAGTATCTTTAACAGGAGCTCAAATTCAAACTCATCAGGAGGAGGACATGCTTTCTTTGCCAACCCTGTGTAACTGTGACTCAGACATTTCTTTCCACAAACATGAACACCCACTGCTAGTCGTCAACACAAACCCACACACACAGCCAAAGACCAAGTCAGGTGCAAACCCTTCAACCATACTAGTCGGTAAAAACGAAGTCTTTTCAAAGTTTTTTCTATAAAACCCAAGACAAGTTCACATTCTTTTTCATAGAGTAGCAGACTAATGCATTTCAGTGTATTTCAAACACACATTCGATCGCCTTTATTCTTCCTTCAATGGGGGATTTTGCTTTTCAGCTAGTAAAACGGTCAATATTAAGTCAAATTCAAACAAGAACATGGATACACACTGAGCATAAATACAGTATAACATCCACGTACTCAGCAAACAGGTCACTGGTTCAAATGCACTCGATTTACACAGCCTCATTCAGAACCATTTCATGTTTTTGTTTTTAAAAAATATCTGTCTGTGTTTTCTGTTAAGGCTGATATCTGTACTTTAATTCACAATGAGATTTTAAACTTTTTTTTTTGAAAGAGGATAGGTCTCAATTGAAGGAGAAAATCCATCCACAAGAGCAAGAGACAGGAAGACCTCCGGGAAGTTGTCCACAGCATGGGGGCCGATCAAATTGTGCACGGCTACATCATGAAACATCCAACCCCCACCTTTCAAATGAAAATGGGACGAAGAGAAATTAAAATGACACCGATGATCAATTAGTCTTGAGAAGCTCAGAGACATGACGCAGATTAAGGTTTCTTCCAGGGAACAGAAGAAAGGTTCCATCCTCTTCCCACCAACCCAGGTTGTCTGTGACCTACCTGGCTTTCATCTGTTTGAAAAAGACACAAAAGCCATCCCTGAACAAGAAACCGGCGGGTATTCATAATGAATGAGCTCAGCCAAACTCATTTCCATGATGTGAAATCGCATTGTCAACCCACAACCACTGACTGCTCTGTAATGACAAAAAAGCGGCCACATGCATTTTTAATCAACCTTTCCTGTCTGAAAGCCAACAAATCTTGCGTCGACTTCCACTCTTCACACTGCAGAACTGGAAGGTTGCATGATGAGGCAGGGATAACAAGGATCGACTGGATCTGTCAGTCCAGTGACAGAACATGTCTCCATCAATTCCTGTCACTGATACATGATGTAGTGCATCTGCTACTTTAACATATCCTCCTGCTTCCTCCCCCAGACACATGGCTCCACCCACTGAACCAGCTGACTATCCACACAAAGAGACACACTCATTTACATCAATTCTTAATGACGCTTCTCCTTTGTATTTTTTTGTAGGTTAAGGGGCAGTGTGACAGAAGGTCAAGAAGAAAGTGTCTCTGGAGCCGGTGCTCTCTTTGTGGCACGTAATGCACTGCTTTCAACCTGAAGTGCTTTGATGTTATTGGCAGTCAGCACAATTGCTAGTCAAAGACTCGCACTCACCACTGTGTTCTTGAGTGTTGGGTTAGAATCAGGCGCATGCCGAAGGTCGTCCAATGTGAGGAGCTTCTCGCTCTCCAGCGATTGGGCCTTTTCACTTCACCGAAAAAACTCAATACAATTCATAACTAGTATATAGCACAACTCCACGCGGTCCTCGACATATGTCAGGACAGTGAACTGCAAGTGTGTAATGACACAGAGCAAACAATAGAACACGAGTGGTTGACATCAAACGAAGAGGACAATATCAGAAGAGGGAACATGCACTCTTTGAGCGAAATGAGAAGATTCGATGTCAAATTTATTTATGTCAACTGTCAGGTAAACAGCAGTCGACGCCAGTGAGATCATGACCTCACGATGTCATGAAAGGGCATTTTTGAAGTGAATGACTGAGGGCTTGTTAGGTTTTGTTTTTTTTTTAAATCAAATCCACTTTTCTCTACACCACCCCTCAGTTCCATCCATCAGTTCATCTTGTTTTCCTCCTCAGAAAAGGAACCAGCCATGACCAGCATTCTTGATATGTCCATGTTTAACAGGGCAGAAGCCCCTGACCTTCTGTTCTTTGTGAGTAATTGTGACACAGACACTTTCCAAAATAAAATGACCTTTGGGGTTGTTTTGGGGAACTCCAGCTGGTCCATGAAATGATGCCACAATGGTTGGTCTTTATCTTGGATATAATGAAGCAATAGAAAGACCAAAGTGCAAAACTTTTAATGAGAAAATTAGATTCTCTCTCACTGACAGTAACACAGTGAAATCATGAAGCCACAAGCCTTAACTACCATTAGCTTCTTGAGGATTTGAACAATCTCATTTTTGCCCTTTCTCAAATATGTCTCCCCTAATTATGCACATGAGCTGCCAAAGAACCAAAGTAAAAGCATTTTTTGTCAACAAAGAACATTTGTAGTTCTTCCATATAACTAGTTGCAATCCATTGAATATATAAAACAAAAGTCATTATCTTGGTTTATGTTTGTTATTACAGTTTTATTTCGAACTTTATTTACTTTATTTCGGACTTGACAGGGCACTAATTATTTTATTATGTTAATATTCCAGAGTGAAACATTGAATAGCACAGGCAAGTTATGCGTGTTAAAACTACACCTATGATGTAGAGTGCAGAGAGAGTACAGGGTTTACCACAGAAAACCAGCTTGGCAAAATTGGTTGGAGGTAGAGACCTTGTGGGGTATTTTGTACTCTAGAAATACTAAAAGTGTAGATGCAGTAACAAGCTGCCAGAATACCATCTGTCAGTAAAATTCATATGGTCGCTGTATAATTTCAGTTTTTTAAAGATTTTTTTTTTCTTTTAGGAGGTTAGGAGCCTGTGTCAGCAGGTTAGTTAAGTTAAAGGATTTTCCAAAAGACGGTAGGAAATATCCGAGTGCAGACGCATTGACGATTTGTGTTTGGGTGCAGGCTAGACTCCAGTGTCAACACAGGCCTCTGCTCTGACACAGCAGAAGGAGACGCTGCCTGAGCTGACTTACAGTAATATACAACTAATGTCAACACTGTTGTACCCCCCAGGCCGACTCTCGGTCACACTGATGGTGTAAATCCAGTGTCTACAACCTCAGAGGAACAAAACATGTGAGTACCAGCAAGGAGCTACACATTTAACCCAGAGTGTTTGTTTCGAGTTATTTTATTTGTTTTATTTGGAAGTTCTGTTGAGCATATTACTAAATGTATCAGGGATTCCTTGAAGAACGCTCATCTTCACCCACAATGAGACATGATGTTGTATCATTCCACCCGTAATCAGGTGAAAAATAATTTCCAGGCACACATTGTGTTGTATAATAGCTCATTAGCTTCAAGCGTTAATGGCATCTGAAAGATAGTTATTGTGAGGTCTGAACCAGGTCTGAAAAAGTAAGCTTTCAAGTGTTTATTTCTCACATTAATATCTAATGTAAAGATTTTGGTTTATTTCAGAGAGATCTTTTTTTATGTAATTTTGCATAACCCAAAATGTTTTGAGCCCAAGACTCCGACTCTCTGTTCTCAGTGGATGCCTGCTGGATTCAGTTCAAACCCATATTTAAACCCTTAAACAAATAATAAATTAGGCACAAAACATGAAGCACACACACACTCCTGAAGACCTGATGCTCTTACTGGGGTCATCGGCCAACACCTCCAGAGCTGACAGAAATGAAAGTAATCAGTACATGAAAAAGGCATGTTCTACCATGGGATGTTGCCTCGACCCAGATTGGAGCAAGGCTCTTATCCCTGTCAAACAATCCCACTGACCCTCTGTGCAGCTATTTCAGTCATAGATTTTCGGCACAAATGATCAATTTAAATGTTCTCGATATTTGTCACACCACTCTGTAAACATTAATGTTAAATGATTATAAATACTTGGCCTCATGGTAAATGTTGTGGCATCATTCTTTATTTGTCTATAACCGTGCCAAGAGTCAGCCTCCTTTCCGTCAGAAATGCTAAGCTTTTTGAGAAGGAACCAAGACAGTGGAATCATTTACATGTATGAGCCATCTACTATAATTGTCGGCAACTAAAGCTCACCCGCAATGACGTCAAGCCATCGGGTGCAAAGCTTGTCTCGCCGTCGTCCCCCACCTCCAACCAATTTTAATACAATTGAAATATAAAACTGACATTTTCTGTGTGTTGTTTTGGGTGTTGATGCCATGCCATGCATGTAAATATTACTTTAAAAATGTATGAAACTATCATATTATGTCTGTTTTATACAGATTTCAGACGCAGCTTGCAAAGTCGCTTTATGAATATATTAAATTTGTTTCCAGCATGTGACCAGTCACAGCAAAGGGGGTGCAGTAAGTAAGTCAAAACATCAGAAGAGCTACTTGAGTAGGACACTTGCTCTCGTGCGCCACTGGCATCAGTATAAATGAGCATAATGTGAGACCTTTCCACCGAAAACTCTATGCTACAGAAACAACCTGACCTTGCTATACCCACTCTTGCCTTGCCTTCCACTGAGTGGAAGTTCTTCTAAAAGTATCTGGAATGCTGCCCACAAAATAGGTGGGGTGGAGGTAGGTTGTAGCTGCATACTTCTTTAGGACAAAAGGGTGAGAGAGAGCTCCCAAATAAAACTGCACGACCCTGGTAGTGCGCCAGAAGCGCCCAAATTTAGTGCAACAGTTGCAGTCGGGGAAATGATTTACAATGAATGTGGTAACCATCACTGCTCGCGAACAGTAAAAATAGTCATCACAGAATTCCAAGCATTGTCCAGCCGAACTTATCAGTCTGGAACATCGAATAAAGGTTTCTAAAGAGAAGGACGTCTGGGCTGCTTTGTTTAAACTTCTGTCTTCTTGACCCAGTCATGGTCATGCTAAAAAGAATGGATGGATGGGTGAAGCCACATGTCAGTTGGAGAGTCCACTGTTCAGCGCTGAAGGGTGGGCTTTTCCATATGACCTGCCACATCTCTCCAAGACAGCTGCACATCAACTCAACCTTCACGTCACCAACTCAGACTATGAAGAACCTGGGGTGACACTTGGCGACCAACTGACCCTAACCGCCAACAACTGAGACAGCAGGGTCTTGCAGATTTTGCTGCACAACTTCAGGAGGATACACAGCCTGACCCTTCTAACCAAGAAACCAGTACAAGTTCGATTCCTGCTCCATTTTGGGTCCATCCCAACCTCATCCAACCAACCTCACCCAACCACACCGGCGCTCATTCACTCATAAGATAATTCTCCCTCAAGGTTAATGACCAGGTCAGTATTTCGGAAGACCTGGGATATCACAATCATCCACCAACAACCACTTTATAAACACTCAAATTGCCTTCAGACTGTACATATGTGGCCCTCATGTGGTGAGAGGAAAATTACGGATAAAAAAAGAAAGACACGCAGACATGTTTCAGATCTTTAAAACAGTACAGTCATTGATAATTTTATTTCATTATGGGGTTTTTTTGCTACACATTACTAGCCATATACTGTACTATCTAAGTATAACTTGCTTAAGTTCTTTTACTTGTACAGCATTTAAAGTTCTTTTAAATTCTTAGACATTTCTGCTTGTTTGCTTAATTTGACTTCTCTTTTCTTTTCCCTCAAAATATACTGAAAGAAAACTGAAAAATGGTCAAATTTGATGAATATAATATTATTTAATATGCAATCTAATAACAGTTTCGACTTTAAAATTGCATAGTTACATTTATAGAGATGCTCACAATATTTCATATTTTTCATTTTGTCCTTGTTACTTAATAACCGTATGTTTTCGCATGGTTTTGTTTTTTTAAGGTGCCAGTTCATTTGGATGGCTCAACCATGGATTGGTCTAATGCTGATCTACAAGTGCCATATATGATTTCAACATTCTTATTTCAATTTACAAATGCATCTAATCTAATCTAAATGCGGCCTAAGGATCACGGGCTACATTTGTCACCCTGCTCGAATCACACATGCTTGGAGTTGACTGCCTTTCGATTGTCCACAATATCAGTATCAAGCCGTTCAGGAAGTGATAGCAGTCAAAATAAGGGGTCTCAGATGACATAATGAAGGTTGGAACAACGTTACTTCAGCTTCCTGTCTGGACAAAAATGTCAGACACACTCCTGTCTTCGCTAACTGAACACAATTTATTCTCTGACCTTGGTAATAAAAGCAAATGAGCATGTTTACAATGTTGGCCCTGGAACACACACACACACTAAAAGATGCTTTGAGCTATGTGGCAAGTGACATGAGCGTTGAACTGAAGTTCTTTAGAGACTCCACATTCTGAATCTATTTATCTGACATGTGAAGCATTCAGGACACGAATATTAGCCACTAAATCATTCCCAGAATCTCATTGTTGAGTTGCAATCACCCAAAGATCAGCACAAACTGATGCAAATTATTATATTTATTCAACGATGAACCATTTTTCAAGAGGCCTTTGTTGACAATATTACATGACACGCAGTGTCCCAGACCTGTTTGAATTAAAGGCTCGACAGAGTTGACCTTTATGAAAACCAAAGCGCTGCATACAATGACAACAGAGTGGAAGCCAACATGCATACCAATGGACTGCGACACAATCACTGCATGCGTTCGATGTGGTCCACACAATGACTGAACATTAGAGGCAAGAAGAACAGCTAACACTAAGAGGGAAAGTGCTCACTTTAAGCAGCACCAGTGACAAATCAACAAGTGTCGACAAGTGTCAGGCGAAGTAAATCTAAAAACAAATGTCATTAGGTTCAACTTCCCCATAGAGCATGTTGTTGCTTGTGTACAAGGGCATTTGGTTTGGCACAAAGAACGCATCATTTATTTAGTCCAACACGCCGGGATTGAAACATTAGGGTAGCTACATTATTCATTTGCCAGTTCAGATCCAGAGTTGGACAGCCAGGCTGAATTATAGCTATTCTTACGTACTTGCCAATCGTGAAGGTCACATCTTTGGTACTCTTACGCACGTGGGTCTCATGAAAACTGTCGATAAAATTCATGCAAAACTATAATTCATTTAGAAATGGGCGCGACTTCATTATAACGCTTATGTATTGAAGTGTTGAAAGCGATAATGGTTGAAAAAAAATGCCAAATGAAACACCAAAGTGCTTAAAGAGCAGGTTGCCACCATAAGACTTGCAGCTCTCCTCTCTTATCTGATCCTGTGTACAGGCTGGCACATCAACATTATACTTTATCTACACACTTAAGAAATAGTACAATAGCAAGTGATAAGGGAAACACAGAATGAAGCCGTAAAAAGGCAACACAGGGACGGGCAGTAAAATAAAGCACCTATCTAAGCCGAGAGGGCTGACAGCTGCAGGGAGGCAGCGTCTACAGGAAGTTCACTGTTGCCCATTAGGCATAAAAAGGTGGAATAAAAGCACCGACAATGACATGAAAGCTGCTTTCAAGGATGGAAAAGTTCAATGTGATAATCTAAAGTCTATTTGTTCACCGCCTGGCCTCGTGATAACCATGATCTGTTCAGACCAACAGAGATAAGAAGCCACTTCACCATGCTTGACACTTGCAATCTCCCCACTCCATCCCACATCTTTCCCATAAAGCCCTACTGCTATCACCTCATGTTCCACATTCATTTTCCCAGGTTGTGTAAAAGACCTCTAATAAAAGCTTGAAACAGAGGGGTTAATGACCTGTCCTCCACCTGAGCCCGGTCTGGCCGTGATTCATTGCGTTGTATTATCGCTTTCAGATCAGTTCAGCCACGGTTCATACGTGCACTCACTGTGTTGGACCTATGTCAACTATTGACAAATACTACATGCTCATTGGCTAATTTGCTCCTAAAAGCCTTGCTGACTGAACATGGTCAAAATGCATCCATACAGTAGATACTCATATGGTAAACAGTATATTTGTCTTCATCGAGCGAATCCTGGAAAACGTAGCATGTGATGATTAAATGTGAACAGGCGGCGAGCCTGACATGATGACTCATCACTGAACGGTCAAGTTGCATCATGAGGGTCAGTAAGTTGCAAGGAAGAAAACAGATGCGCTCACGTCGCCATCAATTTGCTGAAGAGTGATTCACGTTCCAAGTGCAGGATGGACAGGTCAAAGTCCTTTCTGGGATGCGGTTTTGGGTCTTTGAGGACATGGTTGCAGGATTGACACAACAACACGACAATAATGCCTTTGCAATTTTGTTTCGACAATGAAGGCTGTTGTCTCCTAAATGTAACTTCCAAAGTAACTTGTAATCTAACTTAGTTACATTTAAATTAAAGTAATCACTAATTTAACTAAGTTACTTTTTAAGGGTATAATCAGAAATGGGATTACTAGTTCAAAGAAACTGTGGCAACAGTGGTGGTGTCCCAAACCCCACTACTGTTCAGTCGTACTGTACATGAGGCCTCTCTTTCTCAAGAGGGTGTATGGGTTTCCTCGTTGCTTGTTGTGGCTTATGTACATTGCGATATTGCATTTGAGTGTAAAATTGTAAGAGCTGACTGCAAACTCAATGGAAGCAACACCATGTTCTTCCGTGGAATAAGTTCCAAAACGGGCAGTTACTTTTGCGATCAGACCCAACAATGCAACTGCTCTGCACACCCATTTTAATATGTACCCCCAGTCAGTGGTCGATGGACCAGATGTCAACTCTACAGCGGATAATCCCGTCTGGACAAAAAGTAGCTCAGTAAGGAAAATAGCGAGGAGGTCAAACAAGATCTGTGAGCGGTTAAGGGTTTGGATGGGATGATTAACAATTTGCTGTCGCTGTCAACAAGAACATTGATTTTGTTTCCCCGCTGCAAACCTCTGACTCACAGCACCGCAGCTTCTTTCAATGCTTTCTTCCCTCCATATTGCCTCATTCTCAGCATCCAGCAAGAGACTTCCTGCTCTCTCAGGTGAGCTGTGAAGTCAGCGAGGCAGTTCTCTTCACTATCTATTGTTATAAACTAACAATAACTTCCTGCACAACCAATCACAATCCCCGATGTTTGTAGCTTTACAGCCACACTGCCCTCGTGTTCCATTCAGTTGTATGATTTGTACATTAAGAATTAAACAGGTGGGGAGGCAGTGCTGTGTGGAGAGTGTGTGACAACCGTGTCCTGTTTTTGTTCATTACTGAAGACACCAGAGGAGAGCTACTGCTGCTGCACTTCCTCCGCGCTCATTAGGGGATTCGGTCTATTCCAGGAGACAGAGAAGCAGACAGGTCTACGGGAGAGCTTCATTCAGTCATAATTCAGAGGGGACAAGGGACACAACAGTTAACTGGAAATGCAGTGACGCCAGCAAGAGATGATAAAGTGAGCCCCACAGGGAGCAAGGCAAGGCCGGATGGAACACAACACAAGCACTGTTTCTTTTTGCACATATCTAATTGTGAAGGAAAATATGGAACAATTCAGTCAGTTTGGAGCCCTTGTTTGTTACCAAGCAGTTAACTCAGATGAAAAGCACAGTAAGAATCATTCCGCTAGATAATCCTTAACTTGTAACTGCAACATATAATATACCAGACAATAATTTGGCAAAACAGTGTATTCAAACTATTACTGAATATTGCGCAAGTAACACTCCACAACACTATACAATGATAAAACATGTTGGAAAACCTTGTACGGTCCGATGCTACTTCTGCTCTCGTTCCTGTTGTTGTTCCTGTATAAGGCTAAAATGATTTAACCTACTGATTTAATACACTGAGCAATAAACAATACTACAAGTTGATGAACCTAGTCATGGGACAACGCATCGTCCATTGTGTTTCAGGTGAGACAGCCATTTTGCAAATGTCCTCCCAAAGCGCCTTCCCTGGAGGATCAAATTAATTTCTAAAATTACATTAATCAAATTAAAATCTAAATATAACCCCAGGTTACAACAGACGTGGTTGAAGGTCATTTTTCCTATCGAACGGTTCTTTGACATGTTTATACTCCAGATACACAACATTGACATGTTTATAATCAATCAACTGAAAAACCTTCAAGTCAACGGGTCGGCAGACACACGTGGACAGCACTAGGTTTTCCACTGTGTCCACAGTGGATTAGAGTTTAAACAGGATTTTTGAAACTCATGAATCTGTCTCGGCTCTGGTCTCACTACTCTGCGCTACAACGGTGCATTTGCCGACCTTGGCAGGTGAAGTGCTCTCTCCACACTCAAGATTTTCCAAAACGTCAATAGTTAGTTAGTAGATTCCACACATGAAGATGATGACGCATTGCAAAATTAAGTTCAACATACATTAATTCCGTTCCCAGGGAGACATTGTGTGTACAGGTTTTACTGAGCCACTCTTAAGGGGGGAGGTGCACAAGGTGCAGGCCACGTCAGATTCTGTGTCCCATGTGGGCTACACCTTCTGCCCGCTGCTCTAAGTGCAGCAGTTTGTATTTCATGTTGTATAGATTGCACTGTAACTACCCACCACCTGAAACCCGAAGCTCTGTTTGTTTGACAGCAGTCACTGTATATAGCAGACAAGCTGATCTGTGCCCCAACGAGCCTGAGCTGTGAAAACAATGCTGCTGTCCCTCAACACTGCAGGTCAAGTCTGTCTCCACTGATAACAACTGCAAGTCTTTTTGACCGCTCTCACACAGACACTCAGTGATCGAGCCAGAATTTTCTAGCAGTTTCAAGAAACGTCTCCTCAATATCAGTGCATATTAAAAAGGTGAACCCAGGCTCACAGGCAGACCAAGACAATTCATTGGTGAACAAAAGCAGGATGTTTGCTTGCAGTTGGAACATCACACCTGCTCGAAAGAGTGACTTGTTCTTATTCCTTCTACGACGCTGACACACAGCAAAAATCCAGCGTTGGCTTCAGCCATGATTTAAGCTGTCCTGGAACAAACCCAAGCACTCTCACTGTGAGGCGTAAAGAGCTTTGGTTGGACGTGGCCTCTCACTGGTGGGCTCAGCTGATATATGATGTTGCAATTCCCCACATTTCCGAGTCAAGTGACGGACCACCATCGCGTTTCTGAAGCGTGCGTGCAATCAAGGACGGCACCTTTAACATCACAGACATTGAAACATTTTAACCCTTGATCTCTGTGTAGGACACCTTGGTCACAGAAGTGAACCACTCTTTTAGGCGTCCTCTCACAGAGCGAAATAAATGGAAGTAATTCTCCTGTGCTAAAATGCAAATCAGGCCGCGCGTCTGCAGAGCTGGACGAATTGTGACTAGTTACTGCAGGAGTTGAGGCAGCGGCAGAGTCAGACAGAACAGGTGGGGGACTGGACATGATGGCAGACGATTAGTCACTTCAATTTGGGCCCATGGGCAGTTGGCACACGACAGTCCTTTTCGCAAGTGTCAGAGACAATGAAATTCAGTTCCTTGATGTGGAGGAACAAAGGGAATCTAATTAGCTAATTTGCTCCTCATCCAAGTCAGACTGGAGAGTTCAGGGGGACTGCTTGACCTCTCTGACTCCAGCTTTGTGGCGCGCGTATAAACCAACACATCCTCACTCCTGTGGCATCATATATTGACGTAGGGAAAGTTGCTTTTTGCGTCCTTGTGACGAAATAGGCAGCCTTCAGCGTCGCATGTTGACACATTGGCAGGGCACCACGTGAAAAAAAGATGGGATAAGAAATGGGAGGGTGCTCCATTTATTTCACATATAGTACGTGTCAAATTGCTATTTAAAGCCCATCACACACAGAGAGCTTCCGCACGTCTCCCCGCAATGCTCTCTGTAAAGCCCTGCTCCTGCTTAGCACATTCCCATGCCCATATGTTTTTTTTGTTATTAATCCTCATTTGATCATGGAGAAAGAACAGGTTTTCATGAGGATGGATGGTCTCTTTTTTTTTTTTTTTTTTTTCAGAATAACCATGCGACTTGAGTGAGTCTAGGTGTCCACAACATTCGGCACAGTCCAGGTTCAGGGTAACACGGTCCATTAAGTTCTCTCTTAATTATAAAAATTTCAACTTGTGAAAATGACAGTGAAAGTAGATCCTATTTTCATTTAAGCATTCAGCTAACAACGTTTGAACAAACTTATTAAAAGCGATGGATGTTTCGGAAAGCTTTTCCTTATGACTCGCAATATGATTAGTGTTGATTGTAAGCTTCTAACTTTTTCCTCACTGAGGTTTATTTTTAATGCGCCACCATCAAAGCAAATTTGGTCTTTGAAACCATTGTTTCCTTTTGGAGGATCCTGACACGCCTGGCAGCTGCTCTCACCTCAAAATAGAGTTTGACTGTGGGGCAGGCCGACAGCCAAGTGACGCTGCTACATTGTTCCCTCCCTTGCAGCGCGTGGAGAAAGCCGCACACGATCCGTTTGGCACACGAGTCCACAGGTGGCTAACAGCCTCCCGTCTCTGCCACAAGGCCGCAGGGGTGTGTGGGAATATCTGTTTCACACGACACACAGATCTGAGGCCAAGAGTCAAACGGGAAAGTCAAGGAGGCACACACACGCACTTTGGACCCAAAGTGAACTCAACGTGAAAAGCAGTGATGGAGTCCCAGAAATCGTCACTCATTCAGATGACAGGCACTTTCATCAGTCACTCCTGCTGCGGCGCCCACATCATTTTGGTGCAGCAAGTACGTAAAAAAAAAAAAAAAAAAAAAAGGGAATTGCTCCACCCCCCTCTGCTCCTGTGATTCTTCTGCCCTCTCTCTTATTAAACAAAAAGCTTTTTCATGTCAGGGCACAAATGCAAGCCTCAAAGGACGAGGTGAGTCTGAGCGGCTGATGAAAGTGCCCTCAGCGTCCCTCGTGCTGAACTGGTCACCATTTCCCTCCTTTAGACATCACATCAAGCCGATACAAGACAGCACTTCTGTACATATTTCCACCCTGCGCGACACATTACTGCATCTTTGGTGCACGTCTTTCATTCCTGCCTGAGACACCTCCATCCAATCAGTTCAGACACAGACTCTCCTCAGTCTCATCAGAAACTGCTCTTCCTCGCCATTACCCAGCAACCTGGCAGGTGTTTAAACCATCCTCTCCCTAGCTCATCTGTGTCTGTCGCACTGCTGGGTAACAGCAAACACATCACTTTCACAAGGTGAAAAGGCCACGTGTTATCACGTGTCACAACATTTGCTTTGCCTCCACTTCTACCTCATTTGTCTCTTGATGTCAATGTATTTACTTTGCTTTACCTTTTTTTAAACACCACAGAAAGTGCACACGGTTTGCAATGCAAATGAAATTACAATAATTACCCGCTGCTTTTATTTACACAACACAGCGAAGCAGACACAGTAATAGACGATGACAAATACAGTGTCTATATAGACTGACATTGGTGAGAACCAAAAGAATTAGCATTAGCCTTGAGCAGTGTCCTGGCGGGGATGTTCGCATAGCTTCATATTTTCCATCCTGGTTGTGCAGCTTGAGTCAACACATTTTTGAATGCCATTTGTGATACAATTTTTCACTTGAACACAACTAACTTCACACACACAACAGTTGACAACAGCCTTTGACAGGCATTTTAGGAAGTCTTGGAGTTAAAATGTTAAGATCAGAGCCACAGGGTGTGGAATCTGTAATAGTTTGGATCAAACCTTCCTGAAGTTTTTATTTTGTAATCTAAATCGTGTGTGAGAGTTGCTATCTGTCTGCATGCGGCCAGTGATGGACTAGAGACCATTCCAGAGCACCCCCTATCTTCCCACAAGCAGACAAGAAGAAGTTGAACATTGCATCGACTGCTGGTGAAATTCATTGTGAAGTTGCGACGTTTGCCCTTGTCTCTCAGCTCCTGTATGTGCAGCGAGTCCTCACAGGGAAAGTGACCACAGACCAAGAAACTCTTTCTTGTCAATTGATTTTATCATCACAGCGTTCTAGTGTGAAAGGTTGTCCGACCGGAGAACACTGACGCACAGAACATGCAATCTCCATGCAGAAAGGTGGCGTGGCCCTATGTATTGACATACTGAAAACTTAATTCAAGATAGTAGTTGTAGTCATGTCTCAACTTAGACTTACCTTGCGAGTCAACAACAAATGACCAATTAATGTAGTTTGTCACCCATGACTCTTAATGAAGCTGAACATGTAAGCAAAAGTAAAAGGAGCCATTCAAGGGAATGAGGAACGCTTCCTAAACAACCCACACTCACACCCACGGTGTCAAATAGTGACTATGGTCAAGTGCATTTTGTTTTCTGTATTGACGCCAAAGTCATGCTGACGGATAAAACCCATCTTCACCCCCATGGCGTGATGTATTAATGTTGGGAAAGATGACTTCTGCGTCCTATGCTGCTGCCAAAGGCAGCCTTCTGAATTTCACGTTTACAAACCAGGAGTAAAAAATGTTTTTGAGGAGTGTCATGCGCATAGAGACGGGATGGGTGGAGGTTGGGGGGCTGGAATGAGAGGAGACGCCCCCATTATTATTATTATTGGCACCGATATGGGTATTTATGACATCACCATGACCGGCAGATCAAATGACAAATATAAGTCAACTCTTGCTTATGTTATTTATTTATTTTAATAAGATTTTTATATTTATACATGATGAGAAATATTGTTATTTAGTAGGTTTGTGTGAGTCATCTAAAAAAAACGTGACTCTTGTGTGGGGTTTAGTTGAGGAGAAAAAAACGAAAAATATCGGTATCGAACATTTTTTGTCTGTGCCATTTTATATATATAACCCCTGGCTCACCTCATTACTGAAGCAAAAGGCATTAAATAGCAATAGACAAGTTGTTACATGTAGAATGAAAGTAGCACCGTCCAATGGCTTATCAAACCCAACCCCCATCTTTGTTTTACGTGACATGCTGTCCACAGCGTCAGGACATACCACACTGAAGGCTGCCTTCAATGTCAGCGTGGATACCAAAGTCCACCTTCTCAACGTCAGTATATTACGGTGTGGGAGTGAGGATGGAGTGGTTTCAATGGTCATCAAGGTTTCCCCGTGTAACGTTCCAATTGATGAGGGGTATAAACACACCTGGAGAAGACGATCGGATGCACTTCTCAGAAAATTCCTTAGGATGGGGCTTGGCATAAATAGCACCTCGTGTGGTTGTCCCACTCACTTTGTCACCAAGACTGGAAGGTACTTTTAGACCGTCTGATGTGCTTTATATCCCAAGTCACACATATATACATAGTCCCATGGCTAACTCCAACACCCCTCTTTCTTTTATGTGATGCACTACCCAGGATATGCAACGTGCATCAATTGAAAGCCTAATACACAACACTGAAGGCAGACTTTTTCACAAATGCATCTTGTGACCGCTGTAGCAGTGGGGCCAAGACTAGTTTTGACTGACAGCACCTGTGATAGCATTTGAGGTAAGGGGCTTTAGAATATGTATCAGAAAGAGGTCAGCTCCCTCTTTCCATGAATAGAAACTCTGGTTGCGGCCAAAAGAATAGGCCTGCCATATCCTGTGGACCCTTATAAATGAGCACAGAGGGCTAAATGTCACTCAGCAGGGACTCATGGTTTAAATCACGTTGCAAGTCGGTCGGAGACTATAAGCCAGGATAAGGGACGCGTGTCATAGCAGTCAATGTTTTCATTTAGGGAAGACAAAAATGGTTCCTGCAACAGTTGGGATCTTAGCAAATATAAAGAGATTTGAGTCTCCATGGTGGACAGGGTCGTCCTGTAATGCAAAAGCAACTGCGGGGGAGGGGAAACGCAATAAAGCACAAACAAACAGATGGGATTCTTCCATGTCCCCAATCTGGGGGAAACCCTGCCCTCACATACGGCGGGCTGCTGGCCTGGATTTAGCACACGCAGGCCTCCAGTGTTGGGATTTCTGAACAATCTGCACCGCCTGATAAACCTTGAGAGACTAAAGAGCAGAGAGGAGAGGTTAATGAAATAACCCTGAAGGCAGAGTTTGATCTTTTCAGGTCTGTAAAGAAGCACGGCCAGATACATGACTGTCAGGTCTGCAGTGGGCAACGTTCAGCATCTTCGGGAGGTAAACGGTGTGCAGCGATGTCGCTGAAATACACAGCAATCTTGTCATCTACATCAGGTGAGAAAAGTACTGACAACAGGCACAGCAGTGATAAATAATGCTGTTATTTATGTACTCGCAACATGTCACCAGGAGACTTGGCTATGCTGCCTTCTAGTCGTGCACTAAAAAACAATACTTGTTGACACAAAGAGTCAACCATCCCATTCTCTTGTGTGGTATATGTTCATTTTAATATATACTTACATCCTAAAAGTACAAATTTAAATAAGAAGCTAATATTTACACCTAAAATACACAACATTTACAAGTCTAGCCACCGGCCAAGGACGGAAACAGGAATTTGTTGACTTTGTTTATTATTAATTTAAATCTAAATAGCAATAGCAAAAAAAAAAACATGGTGGCTCACCATCTAAAATGGTTTAGCAATGGCACAAAAACACAAAAAGTGGTGAGGAGTGAGAGTATATTTCATTTGAAATGAAACCAAGAGTTTACTGCATTTCAGTGTCATGTCCTGTGGTGGCTCAAAGAAAACACACACACACACACACAGAAAGTAATGACATACAAAGTAGTCGTCAGCTTATGATATTGAGATTGATGGTCTGACTTCACCATCCGTAATCAGGTCAGCATTAGATTTAAAGTTAGCAGTCTGACTGAGGAGAGAACATCAGCAAAAGCCTCCAGCTGAATTGCTTCAAAATGTTGACAGTAATATTGTCAGACTTCAGACCAAGTTGCTTCAGCTTCAAATCAATACCATCTTCTGGCATATCTACTCATGGCTGCACTTGTGGCTGTCAATACTGATGAGGATCCTAAGTCCCACCGTTTATCAACAGCTTGAGGCAATATTGATGTTTCGCACATTTGCTTTGGCTATCTCAACAGATAATAATGAATATAATAGACAATCAGCAAGTCATGAAAGTCTGAGCTCTAACTTCATGAGTTATTGAGAACGAAAACTCATCTGGAAATCTTCTCGGTCTAATACAACCAAAACAGACTTAGTATCTGGGTCCGTTTCTTGCACTGAAATACCATTAAAACTACCACAGTGAACCACCTTAGGCAAATACATGAGAATAACTTAACACATAAAGTGCTGATCAGATCACAGTTCATAACAGTGGACACGTTTTCATACTGGAGTTACTAGGGATGCGCCGAGTTTGCATGCTGCAGCAAATGCACCCGCCGGTCCGAGTAAGACATTTAGAACACTAAGCAAATTGCCGAAGAAATAATGATTAATTTCACCAAACAAGATGACCAGGTTGGTCGGAAACCTGACCGAGCGTTTGGATGAGGACATTAAATCATGAACAATAACAAGGTGTTGATGATCTACCATGTTGAGGAGATGACATGGATTCGGTCACAGTCTTTCTACACTACACTACACTACACTATCTATTGAACGATGCTGATGCGTTGACTTGTGCACAGCACAGTGCTCACAGCAAAGAAGCCAGTCAAATGCCCAATTTCAAGTTGTTTTTAAACCCGATGTACCTCTAACATGACCACTGACACCTTCACGGCAGAATGATGGATTGTTCCTAACCTGACGTCTCACTTCAGAACTTTGTTGACACTCACAGACCATCCAAGTTTGCTTCCTGGTACAAAGCTCAATGCAGAACCCAGTAAATGCACTCCAAAACGTGAAGACGTGAAGAATTATTATTGACATAAAATAAAATCATGCAAAAGAGAAGTGAAAAAATTGAAAGTTATTTAAAATAAATAAATAAATCATGATTATATATGTTAAACTGTAAGTACTCATGAATCACATATTCTTTTTTAATGGACAGTTGAAAGATTCAAATTCATCATAAATCATAAATATACACAATAAGTAAAAACAAACAAGTTATTGGTAGCAAAGGACTACTTTTGAAGTAACTTTATTTACATTCACTGTACACCTGGCTCAAGAGCACTGTACAGTGCGTGTCCTGCTGCTGAGCACGAGTATCAGCCGACAAAATCCAAAATAGCTCGAGAAGCAGATGCACCACACCAGTGCGGAGCAGTGCTCCGATCTTCGGTTGATTTACTATTAAACGGGGGAATTGGAAAGACAACCACATTCAACAGACCTTAAATCACCTCATTAACTTAAAACCGGCAGTTCAATTCCCTGCCTCACAGTGTTAGACTGACATGAATGTGCAACAGTGAACAGCCTGACATAGAAAACGCACACATCTGCCGTGCCTAGCTAAGCTGCGGTTGCCATGGTTACAGACTCACTAAATGGATGTGTGTAAAGGCCTCATTGAGACACAGAACTACACACACACAGACACACACGCATGTGATGTAAGAGGCGCGTTGGTGGTTTAAAGTCGAAAACAACAACTAATCAAATCCGGGAAATTCAGGACAGCGCAGGAACTGAATTTTCACACTCGGCACTTGAGAGATCCTTTTGCGCTCTAAATAGCGCCTGCACTTGGAACTGGCGTTCAAGCAGATCCTGAGCACAAAAACAAGCTAAAACAGGATCGCGTGGACCTGCGGTGCACCACAAGTCAATATGTGACGGTCATGATACAGTAACCTTCAATAGTTACACTTGACTTTGTATTTTATCAGTGCTTTATAACTCTATAACTGTTTCCAGCTGCATCAAGAAAGTGTACTTTATTCCCACCTGGAGAGGTTGAGGTTTGTTTACACTACAGCGCCATCTGATCGAGCCAGCTGATGGTCTACAGCAACTCGCAGTGGGATGTTTATGGAATTAAACATTGTTTACTGACTGTGACCGTCAGGGCAACACAATGCAGTTTGTGCAGTATGAGCACTACATCTATCCACAGGCCAGAGCCAGCGCGAGACACTGACTGCACCAAATTATTTAGAGAGGTAACTAGGAGTGGGCTGCAGTCCCCAAGCACAGCGGCAGGCTCTGGCATGGCATTTCATTCCAGCCCATTTACATTTCATCACAACGTAGCTCTAATCCCGCCGTGCCAGAAGCTATTAACAAAACTAGTCAGGAGGAAAGACACATCATGTCTGCGTTTGTCATCATGTGACTGACCTGAAACATCAAGTTTCATCGTTCAGTTCTAGCCGGCATGCTTCAGCATACGCAGCAGATGCCATGGCAACCACCTCAGCTGACATGCAATTGAGAATATGAACCTTTGTGGCTTGCCTCTCTGATTCCGCTGTCTAAGACAGGAGTGACCTCAATTCAGCCTCTATATCTCTCTGTTGCACTTGTTTGTTTTCCTCTGGTGCCACTGAAAACAGCCCCAGATAAGATCAAAATTAAATCATGAAAGAGTCGCTCCCGGCCTTCATTCCTCCCATTGACATTTCCAAAGCTCCATCTGGAGGTGACTGAGACCAGCTGCCAGGTTTCATCACATTCAGGCGACCTGCTGCATGTAGGCATTCATATCTACATGTGTCAATGAAGAAATAAGTCAAGCATGAAGGCAGGCCCTTCTACTCACCAGCACTCTTCCTGTGAGCGTCTGTGCAGAAATCATGACTCCGGCCCAGTCCTTCACGGAGGTCATCCAGCCCACCTCACTGGCCGCAGCTTCGTCCTTGTCGGCACGTTTGAGGCCATCGCCAGTGGTGATCCGATGGACTTCCTGGAAGACCAAGGATGGAAAACCCTTAACTAACAAGTCGTGCCTTATAGATGAGCATTTAAGAACACGGCACATTGAAGGTGAAGCAGGAGCACTGCCAGCACAGCTTCACATCACAGACAAAAGATGGTGACCGGGCTCGAACACACTGCCCCTCGCTGCACATATGAGGACACTAGTTAGTTTCAGCCAGTGTATCCATGGCAGCTGCTGAGCTCCTGCTGAGTGGGTTGCCTGACGTCTGTCCAGGCAGGTGTCGGTCTGCACGGATCTGAGTGATTCACTCGCAGGAAATGGAGACAGGATGTACAGGTTAGCATCGCGCTCTGATAAAACAACCTTGAGGCTGATGTGACTCAGACTCCTCACTAGCAGCAACTTCCTTCTGCTTCTCTGCTCCTAATGGTGACATGCATCAGTGAAGAGGTTTACAACAGACCAGACAACCAGTTCAACTAACTCTGGCCATTTCCTAATATACAAGCAGCATAAAGAGAGTTAAATTTCCAAGTCGCCTCCATGCAATGAGTGCCTAAGCGACCTCTTGAGTCCTTCCACTTCACCCAGTCAATAAGAAGCAACCGTGTGCTAACAGCGAATGAAGAGAGAACAACTGACTTGAAGCAGTCAAAACAGCAGAGACGCCACTGGCTCCTGGATTACAGCAAACAACTGATTTAGATGAAGCGTTTCTGAAGAACCTGCTCAAAGTTATTAAGATATTCGTACAGAAAATGTGCTGACTCGTATCTATTGAATTGAAAAAGGTATTAATTTCATGGCTGGAAGATTTGTTAATGCATTTGTTGTTTAATAGTAGTAAGTTGAGAGGAAGTCACCGGCACGTTTTCTGTTCTTCACTGCATTTCTAAAATGATTTCAGGTAAATATTTCATGTGTCAGAGGGACATTTGTCAGACTAAGGCTGTAATTTAGTTTTAGTCTCACATCACTCCTGTATGTTTCTCACCCAGCTTTGTTTCCCGTGCTTGGTCGCAGTTGAGTGTTTGAGCTGGACGATGTGAAAATGTGTGTACCAAAGTCATCACAAACAAGTCATCCATAAATTTTGTCCAACATTATAGTATTCGCTGTAGAAATTTCACTGATAAAACAAAGTATCCCAATAAAACAATTTTCCTGCACACTGACTTGAGTCAATGCCCAGTGCTATGATTAAACTCTCAACATGTTCTGCAGTCAACTCACTCACAATTCAACATTTTTGCCATGAAGCCTGTGTTTGTTACAGCTTGACGCATGAGTACATTAAACACCGCATGCAGCTTCAAGTATCACACACACAATTATACAGGTGTAACTTGAGCCTTGGCAAACAGAAATAAAGTGTTATGTGCTTGAAATGTCAAACAGTGAGGCCAATAAAATACAATAAACGTCAAACCAAACAGCATACAGAAACAGAATATTGATCATCATAATAATGCTAGAAATAGCTAGTGATGTCTGTGTCGTCCCCTTGGAGATGTATCTCTGGTTTGTTACTAGCGTGCGGTTACAGACTTTGTACATAAACCTATAAATATAAGAAGACTCATAACACATCTCCACAAACTTCATATTTCCAAACTAATCAAAACACCCACACTAATTCAAAGTCACTGATCCATCTAGTTCCATAGTGTGACAGCACACAGAGACTTGTATCACGCAACATTTCCAGCTAAATTGTTTTATGTTTGTCATTGTATCTGTGCGTGCTGAACACAGGGGAGCAGATGTGAAAGTGACCGAACATAAGCGGGAAGAATTAAGAGAAGCAGACCTTGTTATGATTCATGAGACGCTGTCACTGCCAGTGCCCGATAATGATATCTTATTTTATTACCATCGTGTTCCAAACCATCATTTTCATCACTTTGTTGCACGGGTGTTTCTGCTCCATAATTTATGCAGCAGCATCTGTTTTAGACCGTTTAAACCCGGGCGGCAGCAGGAGGTGGAGGACAGTGGATCCGCTAACAACGTTCACAGGAAAGAAAAAAAGGAGAGCAAATTTGATCACTGTTAAAATCCTGTCCTACTCAAAGCCCTGAATCTGTTTACAAACATAGTTTGTCAAAGGGTTAATGACGCAGAAACATAGTACAGTTCACACTGAGTTAATATATAAGAACAACCAGTGACGCTTGATGAACTTCAGTGTGAAAATGAAATTTGGGATTACATTTTGTTTGTTGTCATTTGAATTCCACTCAAAAATATTAAACAGGCATTTCCGCGGCTTTACACCTGAACCACCATGTGGGTTACCATCGAGCAGCCATCGCAACGCAACCTTCATGCCAGCTCAGTGATCTGTCACTAAATGAAGAAGACAGTATGACATAATCAAGTCTTCATCAGTTTATGAGAAGAACTGTCTTTTGCTTGAATGCCAACGTTCAAAATTCACATCATGCCGTGCCAAACTTCCTAAATATACATGCACGGGACCAAACTCTGATAATACACTGACACTTGCTCTTGATGCAGTTAGTTTAAAACAATTTGTAGTAGAATTCAACGACATACTCTGCATTATTATTGAGTGCAAAACTTGTTGTCTTAAGAATAATACTATTTTTATTAATATTGTGTGCCCTGGTTATATTGGTACAATCTCAACATTTGAAAGCAGAAACACAAACAAAAGTTTGCTTCACTACAGAGGAAGATGAGGGTTTGGAGGCTTAAAACAAATATATTCGGGTTTGGAGGCTTAAAACAAATATAGCACATAATAAATAACACCACAAAATTTCTGCCAAGAGAGGACCATCCATCAAAACACAGGCACCACAAGGTGACCCTGAAAGCTCAGTACAGCTACAGAGTCTGGGTTCAACCAAAAAGAGAAGGCCCCTCCATGGACCTGCACTTTCGGCACCAGAAATATATTTAATGCATCCATCTGTTTCATATTCCGCAGGCATAAGCCATTTCCCCTTTCACGACCTCTGCCGTTCTAAGATCAGAGATGAATAGCCTTTAAAGAAGCAGAAATGCTTGATTTATGAACATTAGAAATTAAAGTTAACTTATTAAGTCCCACCTCATTCTCAACCTCAACACACCATCAGTTGCAATGGGTTGGAAGCTCAGGTGACTTAAGCACGTCAACAGGTTTAACACAATTTAGATACGCACCAAAGCTTGTCTCTACTGTGAATGGAAAACAGCGCAGGTTACTGAGGAGCAGCGTAGCTAGCCGAGATTAGTGCGGCAACAGATCATCAGTGATCCGTACCGACCTCATGTTAAGGCAACACAACCGAGCATTGGCCATAGCCATCTATTTGGTGGCACAACACCACAGAGTGTCAGCGACGGGAACCAAGACGGAGGCAGCTCAACAGCCATCACCACTGCAGCACTTAACCAGTTCTTCAGCAGCAGAATCTGACTTGGGTTATTATCAAAGCTATAGGGGAGCACGGCTGCCATCTCTCATACAGTACTCATGTAAACAAGGCCTATCTCACACAGTCGCCCACCGCTAAAATGTTGGCAGCTCCGTGTTTACTGCTGCAGACACGATGGCATACTGCATCAGGCAAAACACAGGTTTCAGCTTTAGGTTTATGCTGTGCTTGAGCCCCCATTTCAACAAGACCATCGCACAATTGAATCTGAATGTGCGGAGGAATTATCCTCTGTCCCACTCACAGACTTCCTGGTCACTACAGTGGGGTGCCAGAAGGGGGTTCCCAGTGCTGCGGAACACACCCCCTCCATGCGAGTCACACAAATCTGACTTCACTGACAGGCTTCGTTGTTTTCACATGATTTAAATGAGTTTTATTTCATGGAGAAAAGTGTTTTTGGACTATTTGTTTTGTCCTCTTTGTATTTTTCTTGGCGTTCCGAAAAATGATCCCATCATAAGAGTCAAAACCGTGACACGATTTTCCCGGCAGAATTGCAATTAAAACGGCATTGTAAACATAACTGAGATGCAGGACACACCCCCTCTAATGTCTCATCTTATTTTGCGGCCATTGATGGCTGCTAGTTGATTATATTTATGTTTTATATATGGTTCTATGGGCTGGTTTGTCTTAAACCTAAACAGTAGAGATGTGGAAAATAATAATTTCTCAAATATATTGTGATTTTTGTGAATATTTATGTATGTTGAATATTGATATTTCTGCCCCAAATCCATGTTTTTCTCCACATTACGACAGCGGTCATATCTGTTTCCTGGCGAACGGTTGGGAAGCCGAAACTCAAGCGTGTCTCCTGCTCAACAGAGCAGCCGATCCACCAATCCAACACACAAGCTTAATACACATGACAAGCTTTTATTTTCAAACACCAACTATTGTCGAATGCATACCAAGGACTCATCGCAGGATTTAACCACACACAGAAGCTGTTCTGGCATCTTGTTACTGCTTTGTATATTTATAAAGAGTGACTTATACTCTTTATAAATATACAAGTACAACCACAGTCACCACTTTGACCCAATGTCTGTGGGAAACTGCTGGACAATGCAAACGTGCTGAATGACGTCTGTACTGCAAAAGATGTGAGGAACCTTCTGCTGCATCGCCAGGTTTTACTCCAAGCACTGTTCAGGTGAAATTAGAGCAGGTGGCGCAATTATGATAAACAGCCATTTAAAAAGAGGCTTCTCTCCTCCCAGAACACACTCAAGTGCATATTCAAGTAGCAAAGTTCTCTCTCTTCTTCCCTCGACACATACAATTTCTGGCAATAGAAAAACAGCCATGCAGCATGAGTTGATCTCCCCCTTTACAAGGCGTGCTGAGATCTTAAGTGGCAGTAATTCACTACTTGTTAATATACACACAGACTCGTGTTGCTGATGTCCTGTCTCGGGTCATCAGCCTCCCCTTTCTACTGTTACATCTCTGTTATCAGACTACTGCTCAAACCACTTGAGAGTCAAATCAGACTCGTGGATCTCCTGAAGAAGAGCAAGTGCAGGTGCTCGAGGCCTCCCTTCTAATGTCCTGGAGCATCTTGGCATCACTCTTGGCATCTGCCAAGGACTTCATTAGGCTCAGTCTTAACTGTTGAATTTCAATTCAGATGAATTATCCCAGATGAAACGACACACAATGGCGTGTCCAAATTGACTCAAGACACATGGTAACCAGAACTGGAGGTCAAACACGGATTTGGTGCACCAGGACGTGTGAAAGAAATCTGAAATAAACTCACTCATTGAAAAGTGAAACACCTACATTAGCATTTCTGTCCCATGATCAATAACGTACATATAGGGCCTAACAAAAACGGATGAGAACCTCAGTGATGTCCTCCTGTCCATCACCAGCACTAGGTCCACAGAAGATTCCAGGACAGGCCCAAGGCCTCTTTCTCTGATGAACTGATATTGCTGCCCAATCACAGCACACCAAGAGACTGAGACCACAACAGAGACAAACACAGGCACCCATTGCCCTTCATGACCTAAAATGTTTTAGTACTTCAACTTGTTGCCATGGAGAGGATGTTGCTGTTGATCTGGTAGGTTCAAGACATTGTTCTCTTCATCATGACCCGCACGGACAGCTCTGTATTTCCACACAGTTGCTTCTCAAGTCTCATAGTTTAAGCTTACATACTTCTCTGTTTATATTTTATCTACATGATCTCTGCAATTTGATATTAATAATCCCGATCAGATGTTTAAAAACACAATCACTGTGCTGAGCTCCAACTTTTCTGACCAATGGAAGTTTACAACGTTGAACTCCTCTTCTGAATGATGCAGTGGTGCTGCTTCAGTTTAATGTTGCTCATGAACAAATGTACTGCAATTATCCGGTATCTAACCACTGCTCAGAGGTAATCCACCCACCCCGTGTTTTAAAAGTCACTGTGTCCGTGTTTTAAAAGCCAAATCTAATGTTGCCAGCCGGTTTCATACTTCTGAGCAGACATCAGAGTGAAGTGCCTGGCCAGCTTCCTTCTGTATCTCACTTGTTCAGGTCTAACGCTCACAATAGCGGTGAGTTATTGTTCAATATTTGTTGTTGTGCAGAATACGGCAAACCAGCATGTACATTCACAAAACTTTATACAGGGCTTTGAACAAGAAACACTGGATCCTCAAGGCGATGACATCACAGCCGTAGTGATGGGCATGTTGTCCCCGCATGTTTTCAGTCAACCTTGAAATTTTGACACAATTTGTAATGTTGAAAAATATTGCAAAAATCTGTCACGCTTCAAAAGCACAAAGAAATATTTCTGTATACAAGTAACTGCCGACTTACGACCTGCTTGACTTACGACCACAAGTCCGTAAGACACTTATGGCAGCCAGCCGGCATGGCGTACAACAGTTACTGCAGCACAGTATCCCAGCATCTCACTCTCACACAGCCATCTACCACTACAGTGGCACCTATAACCCTCACGTCAGTTATTTTGAATGACATTGGACTTACGTCCAATCTGACTTCCGACCGGTTGGTCAGAACCGATCCCGGTCGGAAGTCAGATGTTACTTGCATTGTTTACAAGAACTAACAAAACTAAATTCTATAGTTTCAATATGTCAGTTGTCATTGGTGCACAGTAGAATGCGCTGTGTGTCCCAAAACATTTTTCCACCGCTGTAAACCAGTGCATTCTAGTGGCAGTGCATTCTATTGCCTGTCATTAGTATGTCATTACAGCTGAGGTTTTTACAAGCAAAGACAACTACCGCAGGAAAATGCAAATTGTGGGATTCAATTTTTCGAGCACAAAAGTCAGAGGGAGGCGGCAGGAAGCAGTGCGAGTACATGTAATTACAGTGACTGAGGAGGGGTGTCTCATCGTCCCATTGATCAGGGCTGCCAGACTCTAAATTTAGGTCTCACTATCTTGCCCGACGCTCCTGACACCAAGAGCCATTGATCAACTGGAGGGAGACAAGTGCATGGTGCAGGAATAGAGGGGAAGTAAATGATCTAAAAGAATGAGACCAAAGCTTGCATGTATAATAAAGCAAAACATTCTCTATGAAGGAAAACGACCCAGATGTTCAGCGAGCAAGAGGTCATGCTCGCTTCCTGCTGGTCAAGTTTGGTCATTATGAGGACAGACAGCGCTGTTCTTTTGCTTCTGCTGAAGAAAATCTGCTATAATATAAAATATAGCTATTATTCTTGCACCTTTTATTACAGGAATATTACATTTTGAGTTTCTTTCCTGCAAAAAAACCTTCCCACCTAATAATAAATTACACAAACACGTTAATAAAGCGACCATGTAAAATTGTTGCCGTATCTTTAAAATCTGTTTTTAGCTTTCAAATTCTCATGAAGCAATTAAACAACTTCATTTTAACACCGTCCGGGGTCCTTAGAGTTGTGCCGCATGCGTCAGTTCAATGCGTTGATCCTGTTTTTCAGAAGTGCTGACTGAGGACGATATAGGTTTGTTAAGCTGGCTGCATGTCTCTCCTGAGACGCCCAGTGGGAAACAGGGACCCACCCAGCCTGTCAGGAGCGAGCCTGGCACCACACTTCTAATGAGGCACCTGCAAACTGTGACTAAGGAGACGCATCAGACCAAGACAGGTTCTGCTTGAGATCAGTCAGCGACACAACTCTCACAGAGCATGAGGCGCATCTGTCTCATCTGCCTGTGAAGGAGCCACAGGTAGTTCTGGTTTTGCACTTTAATGTGACACAAAATGACAGTGAAGTAAGCTGGCTCCAGAGGAGCTGGACAGACGTGGCCAGAATCGATGCTGCGGCTGCTGCTATAATCCAATCACGCACTCCAGAGGAGGCGCAGTCCCAGTCAACAGAAAGAGAGGAGGGATCAGGCCCAAGTGACAGGTAGCAAAAGAGAAGAGACCACTGGTCATCAAGGCCAAATACAGGTGATAGAATTAATGACTCATTCACATTGGCCTGGCGCCGAGAGAAGTATGAAAATACTGCGTTTGCTCTTTCATAAAGAGGGAAACAAGTGAACATTTGAAAGAGTTGAGGACTAGTTACAAGCAGATGGAGTCATTATTTGGAAGGAAGATGCGACACACTTTGAAAAGTGCTGTATGTGAAACAATGGTCAAGCTGGACAGAAGAGGTCGAGTCATGTTCACGCAGCAAAACAGCCTCATGTCCATGAGATGTGCTCCAGCGTGATGACACCTCCCTCTCAGAACCAGCACGAGCATCAGCTAGCCTCTTGGTTCCATCCATTCAGCCCAGTGATCTTCCCAACCTGTGAGCAAGTCTCCTTCTCACGACCCTTTTTCATTCAATGAATGGGCCAGCAATTAAATAAATGAAGATAATGAAGGGCTTAATGATCTCCAGGGAGAACACACTGGACATGGTTGTGGACATGGTTTCCTGCTTCCTGCCTGACTGATAACGATGAGACATCCATCACAGCTGCCGCAGCAGTGACATTGATCACCATCATCGCAGTCTGGATTACAGCCAGGAAGAGCAGATCAGGCAGTGAACGCCTCATCAGATCATGTGGAATGGCTGAGGGGAGGGGAAGGAGGTAGGAAGTGTTGCTCCTCCTCCTCCTCCTCCTCCAACATCTCAGAGTCCAGACAACTGCCACCACCCAGATCCACTCAAGCCTTTAGTTTGCTTGTTGCTTAGCAACAAAAGTAGTGATTTTTATATCCCAGACCACACCAGCCTACCTGAATCTGCATCTCTGACTCTGCAGATCTGAAGATGGCTGCTACCCAAGGGACGAACAGCAACAGGTGGACTGTGTTCAGTCCTGGTGAAATCCCACCAGCATTGTCGACACTAACATGGCTGCTTCGCAATACAGCAGCGGTCCCAGACTCACTGAACTACAGTCAGGTCAGAAATTCCGCACTAGCTTTGGCATGGATGGATGAATCATCGGCTGGATAGTTATAAAGAAATTCATGATAGTTGCTAACAAGATGAAAGCAAAAATGTGGATGCTTTTTGATCAATACAGAGAGCCATCGTGATATTTAACTGTGGACTTTTTTCATCATTCTCTGTGAGACTGAGAATGAACCTCAGTACAGAATAGAAAGCCGCACATTATTAGAACAAGCTGCATGAATGGTATCATCCACAGTAAAGGTTTTATTGTCTAAACATTAAAATTTGGGGTTCATCTGGCGGTCATATGATAATATGACATTTAGTGGACTACTATTCCTGTTAGAGTACAAGGTAACTTTGGAAAGAGCATTGACTCGGGTCCTCATTTTAACACCTTACCACCAGACGCACGGAAATCTGCAACCTCTCAGTCTGATTCAGTGAAGCTAATACTGAGATTACACAGCTAAAACTGCCAAGCTACATATCACTGCAGCTACAGGTAGCAGAGTGAAGTGAACAGTACATCGGTAGCCTCTAGTCACATGACATATTTAGCTGTTTATCTGCTCAACAAATTACAAAATGTTGCAGTGTTATTAACAAGGTTGTCCATTTCAAATCGTTCATTTCAGTGCACGTTTTTGATGTGTTTCTGGGCCTCACTCTGTTCGGAGACGGTTTGTCCCTCTACAGTTCCACTGACAGTAGAAGCAGAAGCTGACGGGTGGCGAGGAGCAGTTACAGACTGTTACAGTGGTGGTTCAATACTGTCGCCACGGTGTCGTCGTCATTCACAACGTGCTTCCTTTGGAAGGTTTCTGAGTTAAACTCCCAAGTTTCTGAAGAAAATGTAAATATTCACCAGACTCTATCACAAGAATGATAGGTATGGAGTGTGTGGGCCCCGGCTAATGTAGTGTCAGCGCCATGAAAAGTGGCAAGGTTGTCTGGTTATTAGCCATTAGCCATGGCTAGCTGCCTTCAGCTCACGAAAATGAGTCTTCTGTAGCAATGCAGACTGAAGTCGACCAGCAGTTAAACCGACAGTAAAAGTTACGATCATCTCCAAATGTGATCCTGAGCCTCATGAAGCTTTGAAAATAATCAGAGCTGTGGCTGAGGTCATCTGTGAGGATCAAGTACGCAATAACTTGTACTTGGGCTATTTATTTTGCATTTATTTGCACTTAGTGAAAATTTGGTTGTCATGTTTTCATTATTAGTTTTTGACATTTTATCGTTATTTTACTTCATGTATTTTATTTAATGTGTATATTTAACTTACCCATGTTTTATTTAATGTTGTCTATATTTAACTGACCCATGTTTTCATTTGTCATGTACATAAATGTTTCTGTTTCTGGTTTCAAGAATTTATCAAAAATGTTTTTGTAATTACTAACACTCTTTTATTTACTTTCCGAATGTATGTGATTCTTTTAAGCCAGGGGTCTCAAACTTTATTGACAGGGGGCCACCTGAGACAAATTGTTGGTGAGGTTGTGTCACAAACCAGGGGAGTGAAGGGTCCTGTGCTTTTTGACACAGATTTATAGGCCATTTTGTTTGTCTGTCATCAAAGCCATTCAGGATATGAGCACTTAGGTTCACTGAGGAAGACCAATAGAACCGGCTCATTTTACAAACACCGCTAACAACAGATATGTGACATGTGCTCTAACTACCATGACAAGAAGTCATCCCCACAAATGTGCATCACACTCAAGGTGCCGGATACCAGAGTGTTCAGAGTGAGTTCTGCTCTTGAGGCATCCCAGCATGCATTGCACTCCTGAAAGGCTGCCCAGCCCTTCGGTTTATTTTGTTTTCTACTCCTGTATAGTTCTGTAGTGATGTCATCTTAATCATGTTGTCAAAATCACATTCAGCAATATTTCCAGTGTTTCGATGACATAAGCATTTCAGCGATTTAGTAGTTTTCATACTGAACAGGGAGTGGCTGAAGTGAGTTTGACCATTTATGGGCACTGGAGTCATGAGTGAAAAACAACAAAACAGCAGATGTATCTGCAACCGTAGTTTCAAGTTTAAGTAAACATTTCCATTCTCCATTCACAGGGATTCACCTATGCAGTGTAGGATAAGTGCACTGTAGGGGGCCACGGCCATGAGTCTGAGGCCCCTGGTTTAAATCGATAAATCTTGTTTTTTATATTAAAGTATATTATTTACAAAAACAAATTCACTCAGAACAACTAAAAACTCAGGTGTGATTGTTAAGAGGATGAAAAAGTGTCAGCACAGCGTGACAGTGGTTCGTGCTGCAGCCAGAGTTTGTATGTCTTTATGGGCGAGTGTTACTGCTGGGCACTCTGCTTTCCTTCCGCAGCCCTATTACACGCCGAAGTTAATGGGTGACTGGGTGTGTGCGTGAATAGTTGTTTGCCAATATGTGTGACCTGCTCAGATCTGATGGATGGAGGTAGTAGAGCAGTGGTTCTTAACCTTGTTGGAGGCACCGAACCCCACCAGTTTCATATGCTCATTCACCAAACCCTTCTTTAGTAAAAAATAAAATATGACACACTAACTGCAGACTAGACTGAGGGGTGGACCTCTGCGGCGGAGGCTCCACCGAACCCCTGAGACCGACTCACCGAACCCCTAGGGTTCGATCGAACCCAGGTTAAGAACGACTGTAGTAGAGGAATTGTTCATCACCTGTAGTGAAGTTGTCACAGTTACTACAGTCAGTTCATACTGTTCACTGCCAAGTCAGCATTTTGAGTCGGAACATGTTTTAATGGATGGGTATCATCGAGCTCTTCAGCAGCATCCCATAATGGTTGCACACCAGAATCAGACTTTCAGTAGACCATGACATAGTTCAGATATTCATCAGCAGTGGCCTTTTCAAAACCCATTTATGACGGTTAATTCATAATGTTGGACTGATTTGTGATCGGACACACAGTGTGCTGCGTGTTTGAGGGTGAAATTTTACATGTCAATTTTGAGAGGCTGGCTGTATAACAGTTCAGGTTCAACAGTTGTGATTGTGATAGTTCGTTTTGAAAGTTTCATTTTGTGTGACTCTGTCTGTTGAGGCTGACGTTGTAAACATTGGTTCCCAAAGTTGTCACTCTTCATTCACGCTTGACAACACCCAGGTCAGGTGAAGGGTCACACTCAAAGTTGGAACACAAAAGTTTTGTGGTGACAGGTTCTTCACCCACCTTTTTCTTGGAGCTGCAGTGGCAGCAGACGGTCCACAGGTAGCGGAGAGTCCTCCACAGCAGGATGATGAAGAGCCCCCCGAAGAAGGTGACCATGGAGGAGGCGAGGAAAGCCCACCACATGCGCTGGCTGTTGCTGTCGCACGGCACATCTGGAGAGAAGGGGATGATCATGCTCATCTTGGAGATGACGATCGAAGGGTCCGGGTTGAACCGCTCCCGGTTTTTAGGCATCGCGGGCTCTGACGTCACCACCACTTGGACTAACAGTCAGAGAGTGAGGACTTGGCTCAAGCAGTGCTTGGAGCTCCAGCCAGTGCGCCCTGACGCCTCCGCGGCTCGGCCATGTTCGGTCCACCTGCCCGTTGGATCCACCGGAACCGCAGTCCAGTCCGAGGAAATTGAAATAGTCTGACAGACAATATGAATCAGTCCGGCGAGGAGGCGAAGTCGAGCGTCATTCGACTGTTACATATTTTTCCCCGAACTATGAATAAAAGAAAAGTCCTGAATTTCTCAGCGAGAATAGACAGCACGAGTTGGACCGAGGATGATGATGATGATGATGATGCGTGGTGGCGGTTAGATAGAGCTTCTTCCACTCCTCCACCTTGCTGAAGGCTCAGTTCTCCCTCAGGTCCGCCACACGACAGGAGCGAGCGACGGACGGCAGCTCGGAAAGTGCAGGTCCGCGCCCGCCTGCTGGAAGATGGAGCCGCAGATTTACAGGTAGCAGGGGGGAGGGGGAGGGGAGGGGCTTATCAGTCCCGCTGATCTCCTCTCACGCGTCATCCGTCATCCTTAGTGGAGCTGCTGTCAGGCCAGAGAAGTGAGAGCAAGTGTCGCCAACACCACCCGCCTCCCTTTATTTACATGTGTAGCTCATGTTTTCATAGATATACAACCGCAAAGGCGAGTGATCAAGGACTTCAAAGCCTCCCCTAAACAAACATGTTCATGTGTTGAAGACTCATTTATGCCCAGAAAGACTTAAAAACTGCTTCATGTTTTCAAGGCGGCGGAACATATGCTGCGCCCTGGGTGTACTGTGGAGTAACCTGGTGGCTCTTTCACGCTGGATAACCACGAACCATTGATACCTTTCTCATGCAATCATTCTCACCAGAGTTTTGAAGTAGTTCTGTCGCTGTAATAATGAATAATAAATAATAGCCAGGTTCGCCGCTGCTTTGTTTACGCGCGTCTCCCCGTCATGCGATGAACACTAATCGTGTTGATGTACTGCGGTGTTTCTTTGTTTCAGTGAAAGTTGTATTGTACCAGAAATGTTTCAGCAATAGTGATGACGTAGTATCCGCTGCTGACCAATCTGAAGGTCCCGGTCTAATGCAACAGTCAGAGAGCGGGTCATTCTTCTCCCGTGATATACAACCATCTGTGGTGCTGTCGACTTCACTGGTCCGAGAACAGTTGACCTCGAAATGTGTGCATGTTCGTCAGTGTGGGGATGAAGCAGCCTCATATTAATCTGATGAACGGTCCCGCTGTCACTGGCAGAGCTCCCCAATAATGGGAGTGAACCCTTCATGCTGGATTAGTTGCTATGTTCACTGGCGTTTGCCTCGTCTCTTTCAATTCATACATCAACAACAGAAAAAAGTATACAAAGGCAGTGCGTCGTAGAGAACATGTTGCTTCAGTGGAGAGGTGCACGGCGTCTGTTCTTTCAGCATGGCTTCACGCGAGCTGCCCTCTGGTGGACGACTAGGTAAACACACTCAGCAAATGAACAGGTGAAGTTGGAACAGAATGATTCGCCTCAGCTGCAACACCTCACTGAATGTCATTCTAGTGTCTTTTTCCTGCGTTATATTTCCTGAAAAAAATATGCTGCGGACTTGCAATTTGCAGTGCCCAAATTGTGCCCGAAAATGAGGGAATACATGAGGAACATGGATGTATTTTTACACAATTTCATTTATATTTTCACCTGTACTACCACTTATTGTCCCGAAACTATTTCCATATTTTCTACCCAATATGGCACGACCTGGAGTGATTGTGATTTCTCAGATTGAGCATGTTTACAGATCGATGGCGAGAGTTTTAGAAAACAAAACCCAACCAAGTTAATGAACAGCGTGTCTGCGTGGGCTGTCAGTCACCCAGAGCAGTGTAATGGATGCTGCATGGGCCGTGTACTGCTCCCTCAGGTGGAGATAAGGAGTGTTGATTTACACGATTTGGGTCACACTCTATAAACATTTGGATGAAGTAGTCAGGGTACAAAACACAAAGGTTGGTTTGTATATATTAAACCTTTTTATTTATGTCTGAAGAAAGTCTTCAATCATGATGGGAAACCAGGTGTGATTCAACTCCCAGGGGAAATGTCTAGTTCCTAGTTACAGCAACATGAGCCCCGTGGTCCAAAAATGTTAACCATCCCTCCTGAAGAGTTCTAAAGCATTTCCTCGACCCAGGCGACTGAAGTGGAACACAAATTGACGGGCTCACAGTCACGTAGCTATGACAAACCCAACAGTGAATTTTGACAAATGAAAATGCTTTTAGCTAGGCACGACCACAGAAGTGAAATGCTACTCAGGGAAAGACAATTGCCCATTCAAAAAAACAAAAACAAAAGAAACATCAGAAACCACAGTCGCTGTCCTCCATAGATAAGAATGTAAATCGGAAATTCTTGAGATCTACAACTAGACCTGCAAAACATCTTTGATTTGGCTAGATAAATAAACCAGCAGCAAATATATAAATACATGGCAGGAGAGTGGTCCGTTTCCTCTCTTGCTAAATCCTACACGATTACATGTGCTTTTCAAATGCAGCTACTGGATGGATGGGAGAATCAAAGGTTCAAGTAAGCATCATATTAAACACTAGTGTAAACAGATCTATGTATAGTACAGAACTTAAAACATAGAACATGAATTGTGCTGGCATTGATCCGAGTGTGTACCGAATGTCGGAGAAACTAGGTGAGCATTTTGAACCTCTTCGCAACGTCTGTTGAGCATAGTTCCCTAGTGAAGAACGTCTATGGTGATCCATCAGGGATCCACAGAACTTTGTTCTGCTCCTGCTCCACGATGCTCAAGATTTGAGTGCAGATGTAGGAAACACTGCCGCCCAGAACAAGGCCTGCGGGTGGGAGACAGACGTCATCACTGCATATGAGGTGCTTATAAACACATTCACATGTACAGTATTTGCACACACACTGAACAAACACTCATCTTAGCGATGGTAAAGCACCTGTGAAGAAGCGGTTGAATTCCTGCTCAATTTTCTGCGCCGTCTCAAACTGCTCCTTGGAATGCTTCTGTGAGAGTTTATCCCGCAGGTAAAGAGGGTCTTTTTGTTCCCTTTGGAGACAAAACCAGAAGATGCTGTTAGTGGCCAACAAGGAAATGAGTCTGAGAGTGAAGGACGCATCACTGACATGTGAAAAACATCTGTAAGAACCAAATAACACCAACTCAGTAGCATTCATTGGCAATTAGCATTGATCCATGGAACATTTCTGCCATGGTTGCTGTGAGAAATGAAGGTCTGCACCTGAGACATGAAGGAGAGGAACAGCTAGGAGGTTCTAGAAGAGGGCAGAGTGGGCAGAGGAGCAGTAGCCTCCACATTTTAACTCACTTCAGAACACAGCCACACAGACATGAAGTGAGAACTCAATGAAAAGATTGTAGCTTCTTATCTCAGTTGACAAGCATGTTCTGATATCATCTGTGGATCATCTCATCGCCTTCTACTTTAGGATCATCAAGAAGCCACTAATGCCTCATATCCAGACATGATGTGTAGAACTTAAACAAGTATAAACAAGTGCTCACTATACTTCACATAAATCCAGTATAGTAAGACAGTGACATGTGCGGTGCAGTGCAGACATCAGTGTAGTTGAATGTTCTTCTTAACCAACTTCTCTTTAGTAGAGAGAGTGAAACACCTGGAGCAGGACATGAAGCCTAAATCTTCAGAACCAGCTGCGTTCATCCTGGTCCTCAGGCCATGTGACTGCTCTGTCCTCAGACCACCTGACCTGACCTAGAATCACACCCCGACACACAGCTCACAGTCTGTTCCCCCACAGCAGATCTAAAGAAGAGCCTGAGCTTCAGGCGGAGCTGCTCACTCAGACTGAGAACTGTTCATGCTCAGAACTGTTCATGGCAGCTGCAGGTGGAGGCGGCAAACGATTCAGCCGCCCACATCACTAAAAGCAGAGCCCCCATGTGTTTCCTTGGACAGCTGGCACTTTGCTAATGAAAGAGGAGGCTTAAGCCTGAATCAATATCCATCACTGTAGAGGTGTGGAGGTGCCTTGCTGACCTGAGTCACACTGGGTTTGGAAGGGAAAACACAAACCTTGCTCCAACTCCCTCAATACAGTTGCAGATTTTACCAACCCTGAACTAGAATGCACAGTATGCATCAAACAGATCAGAACATCTGACCAGAAAAATAAAGCAGTTAGTCTTCTGAGAATATTTTTCAAGAATAGGTTTCCCACTTCAGCAACATAAAAACTTGGTATCACCAAAATAAAGCAGCTCTCTGAGTGATTACTGAAGTCAACCGAGAGACAAACTCTATTCGGAACCCTGAGGTAATGCTGTAGTCAAGGTTTTTCACCTGCAGACCGCTCACCAATGCAAAAGCTCTGAGGCAGACTGGATGTCCATTTCACAGCACAGGAGGGGGCGTAGGAGACATTGTAAGAAGGTGGTCGGGACACAGTAAGGACTGACACAACCTGAGTGGCCACTTTATCAAGGAATGCTGCCGCAAAGAGCATCTGTCCTCCTGACACACCTCAGATTCAAAGGGAGCACTGTGGTTTTCATCCCATTGGTGGAACAGAGCATCTTCAGGTGTTAAGCTACACAAGATTGCATTTAACCTAGCCTCTACAGTGTTCAGTGAACAGAAAGCCAAATGATGAGTCAAAGGTATGTTCTATATGTACATGTATACAATTATTTATTTACTTATAAAGGCTAACCACCTCAAACCTATTAATGGTGCTGTTTTCTGAGCAGCAAATGCACAAAACAAAAACGACTGTAAATACTGATCAGCTGGACAGTAGACAGTTCCCCTTCAGAGGGTCAAAAGTTATGGGTGAAACAAACCAGTCAGAAATAGAAGTTGAAGTGAAAAAATATTCTTCACTGCAATTACAAGAGAAGATCATTGGGGGAATGAAGCAGGAATGGAAATCAACTCATCAAACACAAAAGCAATACTCACTTAATCTGCTTGGCATTTTTGTAGCGAATGAAAATGACGATTGGGTAAATGTGAACGCTGTGAAGACGTTCAATGGCGTGTGGAGCAATGTCAAGCAAACAATGACAATCCTATGAGAGAAATGATAAAAGACAACATGTGCAATGAGGAATGGAGAAAATCAGAATTATTGTCCATAACCTTGTAAAATAGCTCAACGGCAACATTGACGGAGACAGGCAGAGACATACCTCCCCAGTTGAGACCCTGGAGCACATTAAATGGTAACAGCAAAATAAAATGCCTTAAAGTAACAGTGGGACAAAGAGTTTCTGAATATCTGAATATAGGACTTGGAAAAAAAAGGAAATAACTTTTGGAGGTGCTCATGCAGTCATTAGTCTTCAGTAAATATTGCATTTATCGCTCAAGGTAAAAATCTAATCCTGTACAACAGTGTCTTGTAAAATCAGTGAAACACGTAATTGACACATATTATATCCACCCAGAACCAGTTAAAGAGATTTTCTAAAGCCACTGATATCAACTTATAATAACACCATTCAGGTCATGTTCAGCAGGCTACACTGTAACGCAGGTGATATGGCACGTCATCCTGACGTGCTTCACAAAAAGACTAGCACTGAGAACCATGAAACAGAGTCTTACCCTGTCAGTGATTTCTTTTATTGATGCCACAGTAGTCACGTCAAAATGGCCGCTCCGTCGTTTGTAGTCGATAAATACACAGTCCTTGACTCCCCGCTCGATGGCCTGCTGAGACGCCTTCATGATCTCTGTGTGTGGGACACGAGCAGACCGATGTGTTGAATTATTACAAACCAGCTTGTACTCGCGTGTCATTTGGAACTCGGCTGAGAATGAGCAGAAGTGGTACTTGTCTGAGTGAAAATAGCCGCGCCACTCACCAGGGAGACAGCGGCAGAACTTAGTCGGAGCCTCTGACTCCAGCATGTCTTTACAGGGCTCCACGAGTGGACCCAAGATCAGAACGGGTCTGGGTAATGAACATTCAACCTTCTGAACTTGCTGGTACATTAGACTCACTCCATCTAAGACAAAAAAACACAACACGACTGAAATACAAGTCATGGACAAAGACAAAACCACATCAACGCATTGACATGGCTGACTGACAGCACAAGCCTGAAGTCTCACCTTCCGTGATAGGCAGTGCTTCTGCACTCATCTCATCCTGAGACATCATGTCCTTCCCATCCTTGGACCCGCTGCGCTTGTGCTTTAACCTGCGGCGGAAGAAAGACCTTCGAGCAGCAGCAGACAGAGTCTTGCTGGTGCTGCTGTCGTCTTTCATGTCAGCCAGACCGTGTCTCCGGTAGAACTCTTGATCAAGCCTGATGAGGACACGATAGTGTTTCCACTGCAATGCATCAAGCTCAAGTGATCAAAGTGTCACGGCAAATAGTATGGAGTTATTTCACTGAGCCGCTGATGATCCTCAGTGATATTTGACAATATTATTGCGATTCACAGAAGAACAAGAAGGCTCCACTTGCGGTTTTGTCATTGATTTATCCTTTCTCTTCCCAACTGTTTTAACCGGTCACCGTCCTTTGCAGCTCATATAGCTCATACAGCTCATGTATTGGAACTTGGTGATGCAGAACAATACATGAGCATGTTCAGGTTTCACTTCGACTGTAGGTGTGACTGTAGCACGGTAGTTTTCCGAAGATCTCAATGTTTCAATAGCTACAGAAATATGAAGCATGACTCTGATCTCTTTTAGGACTTACATGTATTTACTCGGAATTGGCCCTTTCTGCAGCTTCCGGGCACTTTCATCCAACTGCCAGGCCATCCAGTAGCCAAAATTGCCATTTGGGAGCGTGTCTTCAACAAACAGGATGTCGTCCTTCTTAAAGCTGAGCTCTGTCTCCACCTCCGCCACCCTCTCATAAAGTGCTCTGACGAGAGATGTGTTAAAATGAGAAAAGATGAGATTCTGGAAAACAACGCATTATGTAATAAGAGCACAGATTGAGCATGATGACTGCAATGACTTAACATCCTTTCAAAGTCTCATCACCTTCATTCATGTCAGTAACCTTCTTTGTCTTCAATTGAGACCTCACCACTGTCTAACACTCACAGCCCTTAAAAGAAAATAATAATAATAATATAATATAATAATAGAACGGAGTCATGACGAGCAAGATTAAAGCCACAGAATTCATAAACACATTGCCCGCATTACTGCATTAGTATAAAACATACCTTCACATTAGAAGTTATCATTCACTTGACATTCATGATAACATACACAGGTCAGCTAATGGAACCAGAGAATAAGGTCATTATTTCAGCTCATGTTTGAATATACCGATTTGCAAATAAATCGGAAATATTTGTAACACTCAGTGATGATAAAGTCGATGACACTGACGTACATCTATCAGTCATAATACGTCCAAAACTTTGTATATTTGCACCTGATGAAAAATCCATCTCCTGGCATTTCTTTAACTGCTTCCAATTCATCTGCACAGTTCTGCACCTTGAATGTGAGAGTCTCGGAAGGTTTCAGCATCTCTAAGTAGGCCTCCTCTTTAGTTTTGCGCTTCATGCTGATACCGTTAAACTGTGGGGAAAGGAAACAGAGAAACTGAGATTGACCCAGACTTATGCAGTGATACTGTAATGAAGGCGTGAGGCATAGTTTCAGTGAAGTTACCTCTAGTATCAGATCTCCAGGCAGCAGACCTTCAGCTGGACTGTCATCGTCCAGATTCTCCACAAAGATGCCACACATGTTTCCCCCGCAGATTTGAACTCCAAGCTCTCCTTGTATTTTCTTCAGCCTCACCAATCTTGGCTCTGCGGTCCGGCGCATAGTAGAATGAAGCCTTGAGGAAAAGGCCAAAACCATGCTTTAGGTTTCTCTATAACACTTCTGCCAGGTCGGGCCTGTATTAATCTGTTGTGTTTATAATGAAGCAAAGCAGCCAGGACATGATTTAAGGTCAGATAAAAGACTACACCCAGTTGAAATACCTGAAAGAGCTGTGAGGGCTTGTGGCTGGAGTCGTCTGCTTGGATGGGGGGGTGATGGTGCCCTCATCCTGCTCACTTAAGTTGTCAATGATGGAGTGACTGTCTGGCGTTGTAGCGCCACTAGCCTGCGGAGTAGGCTGATTGCTAATGGACTCCATGCGGGAGCTGAACAACAAGAAATAAATGCTGATTTAATGTGCCGATCATCATGTAGACATGCACACTTTTGATCTTTGACTTCATATAGTTTAGTTGGCACGCTATTCCTAATGTTAAGTGCCCATTGATGATGAGTAAATAGAAAAATATAAACAATGATGGCTCTGTCATCGCAATTTTCCTGAACAAACAGAAATGTCTTACCTACTTGGTTATTGAGCACTGATTAATATGACTTCATGTGTTTGTTTACTCGATATTCAATACTTGTTAATGTTACTTTTTTCATAGTAAATAGGACTATTTGCACAATAAAAATGTTTTCATTTATGTACACGTTATATGGACAGATACTGTATCTCCATGAGCATTGCAAATTGTTTACACGTCATAAAAAATTAAAGAGAAAAGTTAGTCATGGAGCGGATGACTTCACACACACTATCTGAATATTAAAGAAATCACAAAACCCAGCAAGAATATCCCAGAGCTTTTACCCTGATCGAGAGTGGTTTCCAAGTTGGAACATGTGTGGATTATATTGAGCCAAAATTGTGACGGTGTCACAAGGCTGCCCGATGACCAGCCGCGCCTGCTGTTCATTGGCATTACGAAGATTGATTCCATTAAACTGAAAAGGTATAAACATGAAGTATAATTGGCGTTAGATATAAAGTCAAAAATTTAAAATCCAGTGCCGGCAGCCTCACCTCGAGCAGTTGATCTCCGTACTCCAAATGAGCTTGGTGTGCGATGCTACCGGGTGTGACTTTGGAAACAAACACTCCACCATTTTCCCCGCTGACAATAGAAATACCCAGAGGTTCTGCTCCTTTCTGCACAGTTACACTGCGTGGCTCCTCCAAGTAGGGACTGCAGGGTAGAATGCAGTTTATTGTTTGTGCCAACAAAAACCATGTATTACTATAATATGATGTATCATATCACCTGGGGTACAGTGTAGCCTGCTGAACATGACTTGAATAGTGTTATTATAAGTTGGTATCAGTGGCTTTAGAAAATCTCTTTAACTGGTTCTCGGTGGATATAATGTGTGTCAACGATGGTATATTCTACAGTTCAGTGAACCATGTAAAAACTGACGCTGCACGATTAGAGGGCTTCCCTTTTATGTCACAGACATGCAATCATCTAAAATAGAACAGCTTTCTACATAAATAAAAAGCAAAGACTAACATTATTGGGTACACTCTTCAGACAATTTCACATGCACTAGAATTGTCAATCAATTAAAGCTGTGTTTGGACTGTAGTTTTTGGAGTCGGCTCTGCAACTTACCTATCCTTCGGCCTGCCACAGACTGGCATATGGCTGACAGATATCCGAAGTTGGGTGGAGACCGAGTTTGTCGACTGACTGCTAGTGAAGGACGATGTATCCAGGTGGACAGGGGACATTGGAGGTGTGGCACTGCTGCACTCTGAGTGGGAGCGAGAGCCTAGAAACCGTTCAAAAGACAGTTGCACGATCAGACATTTCATTGTGTTGGGGAGCCCTGAGTAGCTCACCTCGGTCAGAGCCAGTGGAGCACGAGTAGCGAGGTGGTGGAATCTTTATACGTTCAGATCTCAGTTCCAAAGAGGGTGGGGAACCTAGAAAAGCAATAAAGAGGGGGGATGTATACGTAGCTATAGTGAGGTGATCGAAACAACTATTATTTAGATGCAAGTACAGGAACCACTTCACACTTACACTCACACTTTGTGTTACGGATCAAAATTTGTAATAAAGCAAACTTGGGGTGGTTTTCTGTTAGGTCTCTTAGGCATGGATGTGACTGTTTTTAAAACTGCAGTTAGATGAGGTTAAAGCAAACAGCTCCATTGTCCATGGTCTATCTCCGGAGTAAATTCATGCGTTAAGTAAAAAGTGCGTCGCATTTCCACAGTTGAAACGTAAAAATGAGAATTTTAAGTGGAATTTTGGATTTTCACTTCACGACCCAAAACCAGAATGAAGTTGATACTGGTAAATTGGACATATGGACATACTGATTGAATTCATTGGAAAGTCTTCATACCAAGTCTGGTAGCAGGTGGCAAAGAGTTGCTGCTGTGTGCTGGTTGGCTGCAGCTGGACTCAGTTGAGTCTGCAGTGTACTTGTGGCCCAGGTCCAGACTGAGGTGGCCTTGATGCTGTGGGCTAAAAGTGTAGGAAACAGAAATATCAGTTGCCAAAGTACTAAATTATTCAACTTGGAGCATCAAACTTTGCCTCAGGCCTTCTGTTTCAGAAGAGAGACATTGTAAAGATGCTTGCTGCTTATAAAATATAAATAATTACAGATGAATAATAACAGATGTCCATCATGAGAATAAAGAATTTCCTGAAGTCAGTAACGCAATTTTTTGTTCTCTTCATGTCTAAATTTGAAGAGACATCAAATCAAATTTCGTGTCAAGGTATCAGTGATTCAAACTGCGAGGTGAAACGCAACCTTGAATATGTGTGACTGCCAGAGTTGGTTGCTGGAGGGCAGTTGTTGCTTTGGATCTCATGGCTCCAAGCTGTGTAGACAGGGTTTCGCATCACGGCCGTCATGGCAGGACATGGAGCCAGACCTCTTTGTGACGAGTCTGGACGAGCAAACATGTGTGAGCAGAATTTCAAATGATGACATGAAGGTGAAATAATGTTTTGTTGGCGTACTTCCTGCAATGCTGCTGTAACTGGGAGGGGCGAAGTGCATGCTGTACCGATTTGATCGCATGGGAGAGAATCGCAACAGGTCAGTGGGCTCTGGGGAGTGCTCGTCGTTTGAAAAACTCTGGACCTGAAAAAAAAGTTCCATGCACTGAGATTGATCAAGAATGTCTCACAAAATAACTCTTAATATAGAGACGTAATCCATCATCATCACATAAATTGTTCCTTCAGATGACACAGTAATAAGTACCTGCATAGGAACAGGAATATGCAGTGGAGTCACATTTCGCCGCAGCGCAGGAGCTGATTTGGGCCTGTACCTCCTCTTTTCCTTCTCGACTCTTTGTAATGGTCCGTCTTCCTCGTCTACCCTCTTTGACACTCCAGGAAGATTATGGGTGAAGTAGAGCACCTCTCCATCAGTCTGCGGGATGCTTGGCTGGGCAGGCAGCGTACCATGTGTGCTGGAGGTGATGGTCGAGTCTGACGCTGAGCTACTTTGCTGGCAGTGTTTGTACCTGAATGAGTCGCTCCTGGCTGGAGGGGTTGGTGGAGTTGGCGCTGACTCAGATATCGAGCTTTGTGGAGAGTGTTTGGCCATTTGAGAAAGAGACATGTAGTCCAGTTTTGGAGGTACTTCAGGTCTTCTGAATGTGTTGGTATCAAAGATGGACTTCCTCTGTTTGGCCTTTTTGTAGATGGACAGCTGTGAGCACTCGGGAAATGACACCTCAGTTATCACTTTGGGCCATGTCCCTCCTGCAGGTTTAGTCTGTGAGCTCTGGCTTTGATCTGAATTGCAGTCAGAAAGCATAGGAGTGAAGTTGATAGGCCGTGGAAGATGATCCGGCCTCCTGTAGTTAAACTCTGGATGGCACTCTGAAGGACTGTGGGAGGTTCCTTGGCAGGAGAGTGAGCGGGCATGGTGGGAGCTGTTGGGAAAGGCCCGGTGGGGACAATGAGAGTCAGCGCCATCTTGGTCATCGGTGTCTTTACACATATCTTCATCTCTGCCAGCCAGGTCACACGTGCAAGCCTCCGACTGTTTGGAGCAGTTGGGCTTGGAGTTCCTGCAGGTTCTGCTGTGAACCTCACAAGATGTGAGCCGAGAGTCTCTCGGACTATCGAATAAACTCTGACCAGAGCAACTCTGCGGGAATGACTGTTGAAACAAACACATATTATTTATCAACGAGCAGAAAAGCATCACCAAAAAGAACAACTGATATTCCATTACAAATAATTCCGTTGATCCAGGACATTCAAATGATCTCACAAAACGTGCCTCACACGTGACAATATATTGTGACAGTCCACGCCTTTAGACTATCTTTGCCTTACATGAAATATGAATGAAGAATAATTCCATATTCCTATTACCTTGATGAGGGAGATGCTGAGAGAATCATGGCAGCTCCTCAGAAGAGCTTCACACTCAGAGAGGGACTTGTTGTCCAGTGTGATTCCATTGATCTGCAGAAGATAGCCATGATTTTTAAGAACCTGATGACGATTAATAGCAGTCATATATACATGGACTGAACTGACTGATTTGCGATTAGAATACCGTATTTTCCGGACTACAGAGCGCACCGGAATATTAGCCGCACCCACCAAATCTAAGAAGGAAAATGGATTTTGTTCATACATAAGCCGCACCGCTCTATAAGCCGCGGGTGCACCGTTGCTGTCTGCGCCACAGAAAATGCATGAGGATCACTTCTAGCGATCCTCTAGTACTAGTTTTGAAAACGGGGTCCAGTGTCGAGACTGACTCATGAAACAATCTTGCCAATGTTCTGAACTCCAGTCATGAACTCCTCACATCTTATTTACATTTAAAGTGTTCAGAAAGCGCTGTTTTCACCCTCCAGTAGATCGTCTCTGTCAGCAGAGCTGCGGACACGCGGGCGAAAACAGTGCAATTTGAGCGCTGTAAAGGTAAATAAAACGCCTGTGATGTCATCGGTTTGATGTGACGAAGCTCAATATTTTTGCCAGCAAAGAGCATGCTCATTAGACTCTAAAAACTCGGGATGCTCCGAGAGACAGGGAGAGCACTCAGCTGAAGTAGCTGTCTTCAACCTCTTTCATGAAAGTTCTCACTCTGGACGGTTGCAAACGTTTCAGATTCACCGCGAACGCTGCATCTGACACACACAAGACTGCAGCGGATTCGGTCCCGGTTGATTCCGTCTTAAAACGACACCTGTGAAAGGCTGCTCATCTGGCGCGGTGGAATTAATGATTATTTCTCGGGCAATATGCTTCGTGTTCTGAACGTCACGCTCAGACCGACGAGTGTCGCGAGTGACCGCTGGTTCCTGCAGTTTCACTTTCATGAGCACCAGAAAACTCTCTGTGCTCCGTCAAGTGCTGGTGTTTTAAATATCGTAATGAATTCGTGGCGTTGACGCCCTTTAACGTGCATGTGCTGCAGGATGCAAACTTGACATGACAGACTGAAAAAAGCTTCCGCATTAGACACGCCGTTGCCAAGCGAGTGGCGAGTCAGCAGGGAGGAGCGGACGCATCACAAACCGCGGGCGGTGCCTCATCAGAACGGCTGCTGTCACATGTGATCGGATTTTGTGACCGGCAATGACAGGCAGTGGTCGGCATTCACAGATCACAACGAGTTCAGCCTTTCATAATTGGTGGCCGATTGATTGGAATATCCCTGTAAAAATCAATATATTAGCCGCATCGTTTTATAAGCCGCAGGGTTCAGACCGCGAGAAAAAAGTAGCGGCTTATAGTCCGGAAATTACGGTAAATACAGTGGCAGTAAAATATTCATTTAGTTCAGTAAAAAGGCGCTACTTTTCAGATATTTTTTCTTTGGTTTTGTCTCAATGTAATTTTAACAGTGACGTCCTCTTGAGGTAAAAGGGTGTACTGTCATTTTGTCCATATCGCTGATCGATGATCGAAATTATTGCCCGGAAACAAAACAAACAACTGACATGTGACATCAGACAGGAAAAACAACTTTGCATTCCACCATCACAACAGTTCTATGTTTTTTTGTTTTGTTTTTTTTTTTTCAACAAAGCCTTACGGCTGTACTTACGGCCAACAGTCTGTCTCCAACATTCAGCGCATTGTCTCTGGCAGCTGGACTTCCCGGAGCCAACATTGCTACAAACACACCACTTTCCAGAGAGATTCCGCTCTCTGAAAGATTAGGAAAAGGTAAAGACAGAAAAATAAATAATGGCATTTCCTAATAAGGTGATAAAGCAGCAAAACTCAACCGGCCTTTGTGCCCAGCGAGGTTTATCTGGATTGGAGCAATGACGCGTCCTCCAAGTGACTTCCTTCGGCGCACGACCATGTTAATCACTCCCTCACCACTCAGAACAGCTTTGATCACCTGCTTTCTGTCCTTGTTGGTCAGGTCCACATTATTAATTTTTAGCAACCAATCATTCACCCTGCAGTGAGAACACCTGTTATGGTGGCACAAAGACTAAAATGGTCACACAAGGTGGACTGCATTTAAATGTATTACCTCAATCTTCCTTCTGCCACACTTCCTTTGTCCACTTTACTGACATACACCCCACAGTCTCCTGGTAAATATGAATCACTGATGCCCTCAGCAACATCAAATCCCAGATCCTTCATGTCCATGTCCTGAAAGACAACATTGTTTTATTTAAACACAATCTTTTACGCACCATCATTTGTCTTTCTGATGCCTACTCCCATTACAGTGAGGCCCATCCCAGTGACCGAGGTGAGTCAAACAAAAAAGCAACTCTTACTCTGTGCTTCTCAAACTCCACAACTTCAGTCTCCCACTCCACTGAGTCCATGTCAATGGCTGAGTCATGTGAGCTGTGAGCCATTAGCTGCCTGTACCTCGCTTCCTTTTCCAATTGGTCCTCCATCTTCTCCCTTGAAGAAATAAAGACGGTGACATTTATGAAGTACAGGCAACAACGGTCAAGCTTGGAACTACCACTGAAACTAACATGCCACTAGATGGTGCAAGAAACATGGATTTACAGAGAGGAGCATGGAACAAAGGGGTGCACACTGAGGAGCAGGTTTGGTTCAGAATACAGATGACAGATGCAAAAGCCTGGAGCACTGACTCACTTGAGTTCTTTCAGTTCTCGTGCAGCATCATTCTTTTGCTTCCTTGTGTCATCCAGGTTTCTCAGAGCATCCGCCAGATCGCTCACAGCTCGGTCCCTCTCTCGTCGCAGGTTGTCACAAAGGGTGCTGACCGGCACACAGACTTATTAACCCGTCACAGTCATTTCTGTCACTGCCTAGGTTTATATATGTAGCAGAGAACATGTGCACAGATTGGGTTTTTGTGTCCTCACCGTATACTCTCCCTCTCTGCCACAATCTTGTCACGTTCCTGAAAGGCCCAGTCTCTGCGACACTTGGCTACCTCTGCCTCCTGCAGGGCCTCCTTTAATTCCTGAGAAATGGCCTCATATTGCTTCCTCAGCATCTCAATCTCCTTGTTGGCTCGTTCCATATCAAGAGTGGCAGAGTCTTGTTTCTGGAACATTTTGTTTCATTTGTTTTACGACAATTAATAATTTCTACCATCTCTTTGAAGACTGCAGCTTTAGAAATGGTGGAAATTAACTAAATTCTTTACATGAATGCTGACTTGCCAAAAGAAAATACAAATTACATTAAATTGATTTTTTTTAGGATAACATTTCAAAGGGCATAACATAAAGGTTTTTACATACTATTGCATATTGTCAGACAGTGAACAGAGTAAATAAGTGCGCCAAATGAATAAGCATAAGCAGTTTAACTAATGAGACAAAACTACACAAGATTCGGTTCTTGCAAAAGAAAAAAATAATATTACTGGGTAGGAACCAGCCAGCTGCTGAAAAAAGCTTACAACAATAAACTCTATGTGATGAGATGAACGGCTTATGATCCGAATAATGAATCAATCCCTCAATGTCTAATGATAAATCTCCCGGCTGTCTGGCCAATACCTGTCTGGCCTGGTAATACTCTCTCAACAGCTGGTCCCGCTGGATGATGGCCTCAGTACGCTCTTTGCGGGCAACATCTCTCTCCTCTCTGACCGTCTCGATGTCCTTGCATGCCTGGCTGAGCTCCTTCTGAGCCTCTGCCTTGTCCTTCACCTCATGGCAGTATTTCTCCAGAAGTTCATTCTTCTCACAGATGGCACGATCCCGGTCCATGAGGGCCGAGGCGAGCTCCTTCATGAAAGACATGATCAAATCAAGAGTGCAGATGCCAGCTTCTGTGGGGCTTATAGCTGGAATTAATACATGTGGAGCAACAAACGCATGGAGGCATCTGCTTGAAGACTCCGTAAGGTACCTACAGTAACTGCTATAGTTCCCCTTGCTAAACCAAAGGTTAGCTTCTCTCCACTTTTTTGTGTACAGACAAGTCCTTCATGGTTGTCCACACCTTTTGGGTGTCATTAGACGAAACAAAAGTATCCCTTCTGATGACCCCATTGTAGAGCTGATCGGATCAGATAATTAATCCTGGGTTGTTGAAATAAAGGCAATAAATCTCACTCAGATATTTTAACATATTTTTAATCCATAATGAGGGTCCAAAGTCCAAAGTAGCGGAAACTAAAGGAGCATATTTCACTCACCTGACGGAGAGCTTCCATCTCTTCATTGGCCACGCGTCTCTCTGAAGATGTGTCCTTCAGCTTGGCCTCGGCGGCCTCCAGGCCCGTCTGAAGCCTCTCCACCTCTTTGATCACCTGGTCCCGCTCGCTCATGATGAGACGGTACTCGTTGATCACAGAGTCACGCTCCTCTTTGTATTTCTCACAGTCCTTCAAAGCTTTAAGCTGCTGGGTTTTGAGCCTTGTCACCTCTGACTGCAGTCTGTCCATCTCCCGCTGAAGCTCCTTGCTTTGAGCAGTCGCCTTGGCCAGTTCATGCTGTGTGTTGTCAAACCTGTGAGGTAGAAAAAATATGCTGTCTTTAGACACAAGGCAATTTGGGAGAGAAAATACAGAGAAAGTCTTCTTCTTTTTTTAAATCTCATCTTAGACCAGGTAGATTTGATACCGACATGACATTTGCTCAGCTGATATGAATCGATCAGACTGACCTTCTTACAGAGGTAGAGTACTGCTGCTGATAGTGCATAGCAGCATCTCTCTGTTTCAGCAGCATGTCCAGCTGTTTCTGCAGTCGATGATTCTCCTCCTCAACATGGTCCAGACGGCTTAGATCAGCATTGTGATTGGCAGTCTTTTCATTGTAGCGCTTTCTCAAGCCTTCATAGTCGCTCTTCATGGCCTCCAGTTTGTCCACAGCAGTGTCGTACAGCTTGTTGAGGGCATCAGACGAGCCCTCTCTCAACACCTGTGGAGTAAAAGAAGCACGTTGAATGAAAAGAAAACGATCATACGCTGCATAAAAAAAACTGCTGACTCAATACTGTGCAGAACATTCTGAAGAAACGTCGTAGATTAAAAATAACAAGACAACAACAAGATCTGTTCAGAGGGTCCATCAAAAAAACTATGCTCCTCATGACAAAAGAGTATGCTGGAGCAGCAGGGCTTTTGCTGTCCACTCATAAGTGCAGTTATGTCAAACAATAAAAGCATGCACCACAAAACTGCAGTTGAAAAACAGCACAGCAGAGATTTGCATTTGATTTTTTGCCAGTTGCATTACCTGCTGGTGTAGCATTCTCATGTCAGCTACCTCTCTCTGGTCATCATCATGCAGCCTCCTCAGATCATCACACGCCTGCTTCACATGATTGCGCTCTTTCACCAGCTGGATGTTGTCCTGTCGTATAGCCTCCAGTTCCTCTTTAACCTGCGTGTGCTCGCTCAGCAGACGGCTGTGGAGGGTACTGAGGAAGTCACACAACAATCCCAATCAGGACAATAACAAGTACAATAACTCTCTATTGAAATAATGTGAGATCATGTGCTTCATTCAAAACAAGATTTTTCAGAAATTGGTTCCTTTGAAATTATAAAATTTTACTTACTGCAACATTATTTATTATATGTTTTATTATTATTTTATGTTTTTTTTTTCCTTTTCAAATGAAATGTGTGTTCTCTGGGGTTATTCAACCTTTAACATGCACTTTTGGCTGCTTTATCTAGATTAAGTATTTATTTTTAAATGTATTCATTTATTTTATTATAATTTTATTAAAATTCAGAACTAGATTTTTACAATTATTAAATCTTTCATTATGCATTGTTTTGGCACCTCATTTCTGCCGTCCAATAAGTTTATTTGTTTATTAACTGTTTATTATGGTACTTTTGTTTTTGTGTAATTATGGAGCTATTGGAATGACTTATTTAATTACTGATTAAAACCCATGGTATCCATTCTGTTAATAACAGTAGGATGAAGGTGATGTCTACTGCGTTTTGGGAGATTTACTGTGCATCAATGCCATCAATGCATTTTTTGTGAAGTAAATGGTGTTGAAGTCATTGTGAATTGAGTGTATATGAATCGACATGACTCGGTTGACCTGGTCACACATTGGCAGTCTGTGGTGTGCAAATACAGTGCAGAAGGACAGGCTTACGCATGGCAATAATCCTTCATCTGTCATCTGCTTGTATTCGCCCCCGGATGCTAGTTCCCTATACTTAAGAGACACTACAGCATCATTAGATCACATAAGCAGAGTGGCTCGTCCTCTGCTATTTCGCACCACACCAAATGCTGCATTTCTCCGATTATCCTTGTGGCACGGCAACTGTGGCATGAGGAAAAGAGGCCTGAGATGGCTTTATGGCTGCATGTGCCACCTTCAACTCTTCAAGAAGGCTAATACTTCTAGACTGGCCTCAGACCTCAACCTTTGTTTAACAACGAAATGTATGCCGTTGCGCGACAGAAGCAGATGTTCTTATCCCCAACAAGTAATCACAAAGATGAAATTAAATTGATGATGGCCTGCAAGGATTTCTGAAGAGATTAACTCACCAGCATTTGGCTTCATCCTGATTGCTCTCACTAAAATAAAATCAGTTTGATGCAATCTGCTGTAAACATGTCAGAAGAGGAATGCACTGATGGCTAAAACCCTCAGGGCTTAGTGGGAATACATACTGCACAAATGCGCTGATAAAAAATTTACAAGACCCAGAAGATGGGCTTTCCACTCACTGATAGAAGTCCGCCTTCTTCACAGCCTCCTCGCACCTCTTCAGAGTGGAGCTGTGCTGGTTCTGTAGGGACTGCAGGTCTGCCATTGCCTTCATGCACTGTAGTTTCAAACGCTCATAGTCATGACCAGCTTTTGTGTTTGGTCTGTAACACACAAAAGGACAAAAAAAAAAACAAATTCAGAAGGAAAGCCCAGAAGTGAGACAGACCGTGTCAGTGCTGAAGAAATATGAAAGTTTTGTTTGAGTGGTTACATAAAATTATAAATATTGCCAGCATTCAGTGTCTCATGTGACTTTCAAAGAACAAGCACCGCTTCTCAGGCAAGGCATTTGACAATGTCTTTTGGTTCTAAAGGTCACATGCCTGCATGTGATCAGCGGTGTACCTGCAGTCGTCAAAGGTGGTTCCAGGTGATGAGAGAGCCAAGCGCTTGCGTAGTTCATCCCTCTCTCGGGTTATTTGTCTGAGCTGGAACAGAACTGTGTCCATCTTCTCTTGTTGGCTGTCCATGTGAGCGGGTGGGGGGGAGGAAGCTTGACCAGACGTACCTGTGGGAGTTAGCCTATCACCGGTTGCCAATGCAGTTCAGACAGTTCAAACAATATTGCTTCAACATAGAAACTGATGACATGTTCGTGACACAAACACAGCAGTCCTGAAACCAGTACCACGCACACTCAGGAAGGGGGTGTCAGGCGGTTCCATGTATTAAAAAGTAAGTTTTAAAAATAACTTGAATAAGGCATTCATTGGTTGAAATCACAGCGTTTTGAAAAAGCATATACACACTGGAAAAGTGTGCATCAATTTAGCTTTTATTTAAAGAAATTGTTAAAGGTCTACTGTTCTAAATTTGTATTTCCCATTCACAAACCTTTCACAATCCTTTTCATGAATATTTACCACCAACATCAATTCCTAATATTCCAATTAGCGTGCATATGCATGAACTGGGGTTTACTTGCTGAAGTCGCGAGCCTTTTTGAAATATGACGGTTGGTAAGGGACTTCTCCGCCTCTCACATTTGACGCTGTCGCCTGATAAACTGGTGCTGCTAATGGTTATCGCTGGATGGTTATGGTCACCAACGTGGTCACCAGGCCCATCAAATGAAGAATACAGACCGACAGTCCCGTTCTGACCTTCAGTTTCACAAAAGTTACTGTGGAAGCTGTTTATTTTCAGTTTTTATCAGTGTGTATATATGAAGGAAATTATGAAAAACAGCCGCCACGGACTGTGATCACTTTTTGGCAATGGTAAGCTATTGGCACAATTACTTATGTGACACCTGAGAAGCAAGCATAGCACATGATTGGATGTAATGTAATGAACTCCAGATGTTTAAAACCACTCAAACTCCAAATCAATATCAGAGGAGTGGAGAAGCGCTACTTAGCTGTTAGCTGTTAGCTAATACAAGTAGCATTACTTATGAAACAGCAACACACATGCTTTCATTCAGATCTAGTTTATTCAAACTTCACAGTCTAAAATGCAGTGAGCACAGCAACATATATGTACTGTTTGCGGGTGACCATCATAGAGATGCTATCGAGGCTATACGGTGTATCTTTGTTACTTCCGAGATGCAGAGACCGAGGCTCTTTCTGCACTTTTGAAATGACATCAATCCCAAACCAATGCTTTTCTGCAGCAGTTGTGGGAACAAGTGTGGCCATTAATAACACAGCACGTTTGCACCACCAACTTCAACAGACGAACTTTAAGAAACACACAGCGCAAACAGCTGGCACGAGAGTTGGAAACACACATTGCAGTTTACTATTAATGCATGGTGTTTTTTCCACTCTGTGACGTTACGCCTTCAAGTCCCATTTCTATCTGAGCAGAATTAAGTCGATGACATCCTGGCTTTTTGAATCATGAAGTCAACTGTAGGCTACTGTTGTTGGAATAATTTTAACTTTGTGACACACGAGTTCGGACTGCAACATATGGTCTCAACACTAGATGGAAGAAATTCTAAGACAGTGGAGCTTAAGTTCAAAGCTACTCTCCATGCTTGGCAATTACTACTTTCAATTGAAAAGGAAAGCTCATAGTGAAATCAAAAAAGAATGCGGGCTTGTGGGCGCCACGTGTCTCCGTCCATTATATTTGTTCTTTTCAATGAGAAGGCCATTTTTTAGAAAACAAAATGAATGTTGATGAATACAGATCTGAGATTTGATCACTTTAGAGAAAAAAGACAATTACTTCCAGTAGTTTTGGGGACAATGACAAGTAAAGATTTTTGTGGCTTTTGTTATAATGTCTTAAATAATTGCTAATGGTTTCGCTGTCCTGGACACAAATGGTGTGCTACAAATGAATGCCAAACAAAACAACAGAACGTAAAGTTATGAAGCATATTGTCTCTTCACTTGATCTTTGAATGGAAAAAATAGATTTTACAGCTCATCACAGACTAAATGTGAACATCTCCAACATCTAATCTCATGCTAGGCTGCACACTGGGCTCAATTTAGGCGTCTTTGGTTTGGATTTAAATAAATAAAGCTCTAAATTGTTAAATATTTAATTTAGACAGATGGAAATGTGGAAAACAATGTTGTGGGAAGGAAGCAAGAGTTCTGTTCATTAATATTCTCACAGAATGCTCTCATGTTGACAAGTGTTTTCCCATACCATGTAGATGGCATGTAAGAAGCCCAGATATACTTTGTTGCTGGGTGTTCAAATGACGGTCATATAACCACTGCCTGTTATTTTCTGAACATTAATGAATCACTACAAACATATCAGCAGCCAGTAACTTTGATATTTATCAACAAAATGATTGGTACTTATTAACTTTGACTCCACTGAACAACCATTGTGACGACCCCCACACAACACGCTAAACAGCCAATAAGGTTTCATTGTGGGTGTTGAGGCAAATCCTCCCGCTGGGGGTGTGACAGATCGTGAGTGTGCGGAGGTACTTTCTAAATCCTTCTCACATCTGTGTAATCACTAGCATGTGCCCAGAGTCTAAACGCGGACTGGTGACTGTTGAGTTAGTTCTCAGAACACAGTCAACTTTTCTCTGGGACATTACACTTGTTCCCAGCACCTCCATACTCACCTAAGCTGCTGAGAGAGCTGCTGCTTTCTGAGTCCGACGGCATGGTGGACAAGACGCTGTAAGTGGACCCTGTAAGGAGAAGGAGTCAGTGAAAGTCAGCCCTCTGCAAACAAAACCATTTCTGCTTTATAGTCTGATGATTATCTCTAGTATTGTACTCCAGATCAAGGCTAGATGTCTAAGGTTACATTCAGCTGCCTTTTCTCAGAAGAAAAAAAATGGCAGGCTGGAGGCATAATAAAACGGGGCTTTCCCCGGTTTGGGATGACGGGCCTGTGGACTGACTGGCTAATTATTGGTGGAGTAAAAAAGCCTGAATACAGAGCAGCCGGGTACCAAAAAGCTTGTGAGCTTCCCCTTTCATCTCATCTGACAAGATCCCAACCCCCACCTTCTTTGGAAGCACATACTTTTAGTCTGAACTCATAATTGACAGTATAGACAAGAAATTACAACATTGTTAAATGAATTCTTAAATCAATGCCTTTCTATCTTCAGCACAAGTAGTATTTGTTTGCACCACCAATAAAGATGAGGGATAAATCGTGATTCTAATGGACAATCTGCCAAGAAATGTAGACAACTCCCACAGAAGCAGCAGAGAGAAGTAGAATCAGTCTGCCAAAAACTTGGTGGTCACTAACTCTCTACGACCACAGAAACATCTGTCAGCAGAAACACATCTGCAGAAAAGATAAACAGGCTCACAAAAGGAGGCCGTTTGTCTATAACAAGAGAATTTTATGTTTAGATGTATTATACTGTATGTTCCCAGGAGCATTAAGTACATATTAAGGTAAGTGCTGAGATAAGCATTTGCATCATGACTGCCATCAATTCAACGTGAGCAATGGAGCTGTGGGTTTATCAGATACAGCACTATACAGCATTAAACCAGAATACTTTTTGACTTCTAAAAGTATTTGACACGGTAATTATTTTCAGGAAATAACATATCTAGAAACCTGCAATGTTTGAGTTTGTTTTAAAGATAGTGTTGACCGTGGCTGTAAATGCTTAAAGCCAATTGCTTGCCGCAAGTATTCATCTATTGGAAGACAATGTGTGTAAACACTCAGTACTGTTACGCGTCGCAGTAGTGGAGTGATCATATTAGATGGTGGGCGATTCAAACATGTTGACCATCTGCCAAAGTAAGAAGACCGTGTGGATCGTAAACTATACAGTAGATCTATGCTGCCGAGCCGACACCAAGACTCAGCTCTTGTCACTAGTGCAGGTCCTGCTAGACACTCACTGCTAGCGCAAACAAGCCGGTCAAAACCGCGACCAGCTTTTATTTTAACCTGATGCGCCTCTAACTTGACCACACATGGTCATGGCAGAATTGCTGAGTTTTCTTGGTCTAAAGACTGTCTGCAGCTTAGAGCTAACAGAGATAACTACTAACGTGACGTCTTTTGAAACCTTTATTGACATTCAAAAGGCTCAAAAGAATTGTTGGTGTTATGTAACAATCTGACCGAATAAAAGTCGAAGATTTAAAAGTAAACTCCCCCAAACTATAATAAATTTATGCTAAAGAAGGTAACTCAGAAACAATAGGCCAACGTTAATACAGTGCAATTTGGTGTTTACTTTGAAGTTGAAACTCGATTTAATAGTCGAATGGTTTAAAGCTGCAGCACCTATAATAGTCATGTCCAAACAGCCAAACATTGCAGTTCCATCTTTTCTGTTAAAAATTCTTCGGTTTGCATTTTGATGTGACCTTTTTCATCAAAATCAATCAAGAGTAATTTGGTGCACTTTGGTGCAACTATTTCACTCACTTTCACTTTTTCTTAACACTACGAGTCATCATTACCTCAGATATTAACTGATGACGGTCAATAAAATCAGATGTTTATCAGCCTAATAAAGGCGAAAAGTTGTCCACTGGGGTAGTACGTGCACCCAGACTGGTCAATATCTACATGATGATTTGACACCGCTCACCGCTGTGAACTAGGGTTGGGCGATATAGACCTTTTCAAAATTCTCTCTCCTAAATTGGTCGTTTTCCATCGCCTTATTGAAGACTTCGCGCCGCCAATACCGGAGCGGAGGTCCGTCCAATATCCAACTATTTTCACCATGGTGTTTCACAGAGGCGCCAGCGCGGTGGGAGAACTGCATGTGCTAATATGAACCAAGTCAGCGACCACGTCAGAGAACCTATAAGGACCATTTCATATAATAAAATAAACACAGATCCAGAGACTCAGAGTCGACCAGTGTCATTATCAGAGGGTCCCTGTATTAAGAATAAGTTTAAAACTATGATCGTGAACCAAAGTCCACCACACTCTCCACAACTGTCACACGCCGACGTTGGCCGTCAAGCGCAGTGGAGCTAGACAGTTCATGTACGTAACTGCAATGCAGCGTGTGCCGTGTGTTTATCAAATTTATCATGAGATGCAGAATTGTCATCATGGTGATTGTGTTTGGCGGTATATCGTGTACGATAATTTATCACCCAACTATCCTAAACTATTTCATTTTAACAGATTCAATCATCTGCAGAGCAAGTGTTACAAAGAAAAGATTTTTGGCTCTTGTTCAGGAAAAAATGTGAAGTATCATTACAACAAGGGAAAGTGTCCCTTGTACACATCTGACCAGGTTCATTAAATGTTCATTGTATGTGAGAGTGTCATACATCTGTTCTTCAGGGCTGCAGTGGATGAAGATATCCCACAATACAATGGAGTTATTATGCATTTGCAAATTGTAAGATGAAGGAATAAAAAAATACATTGAAAAACATCTCCAGTTCAGTCAAAGGACAAAGCTTGAGAAAGTGGTTGAAATTACAGCAAAAATAATGTAAATAAGAATTGTAGCACAACTGTCACAGAAATGCAGAGTGCAATCTGCAAGAACAGCTCACAGTGATGGAGAAAAGGCACACTATCCCTTTAAATGACGGTATTCCACCCAGCTTAGTGCAAGACCATGACAAACGATTCTATTTACCCACATCCCAGTATACTAAATCACTCCATGGCTGGCTCATTTCCCGTTAGCTCCAGTCTACGGGTTTGATTAAGACTGGAAGGAGCCCAGCTAACATGGCTCACCCCTCTTTTTTCCCCCCAGCCAAAGACTAAAGGGGAAAAAAAACAAGAGTGATGTGCCTCAGGAACTGAGGCATCCCATGGATCAAGCCCTTTGTTCTCGCTCGAGCTTAAGTTTCCCATGACTGTTTGAGCAGAGTGTCTCAATGGGTAAGGTTCACTGTGTCATAGCTTACTCACTTTTCTGTTCAGGAGCAGTCATGTGACCTGAACTTTGCAGTGAGACACAACTTAAGCATGGGACTGTTTTTCTAAAATATCACTCCAATTTTTAACAGAGGGGGATACTGCTGTAGGTTTAGAGAAGACTGGCTTTTAGCATTACTTTGTATACACTTTTAAAAAAGAAGAAGAGCAATAATAGCAACAATAATAATATTAAACTCTATTTACTCTTTATAAAGATATAAGTAAAACATTGTTATTGTTTCAATGATTGAGTGCCTTATCAGAGACCTCTGCTCAAACACATCAGAAAACGTGGCTGAGTTGGATCAAATAACCATAATCCAACTAATTTCACTACAGTTCTACTTAAAAGAGGATAATCATGAATAATCTGTAGAGTGCTATATAAATTGTTATTTACTCTCAATAAATACACAAGTAGTCTATGCACCATCACAAAGTGCAAGAAATCTTTCGGCCAGTATAAGCTTGAAGATAAATTGCACTATTTATTGGAGACAAGCCACTCTCCCATTCATCACAAAACAGCCAGCAAAGAACATGATGATGACTGTATCCTCAAAGACTCCATCACAAAATCAGGAGGACGGCTTCCTTCGGCAGGTTCCTGAACCCTCTGACAGGAACCTGTAAAACTAAATATTCAGAGAAAGGTTTGTTTATAGAGATGCACATGATGTAAATATTGCCTTGCCACAGAGCTTATGAGGCCCAACTTATATAATGCCCTACTTGTAGTTTCATCACACTGGTTTCCATTTAAAAAAAAGTGTTTCCGCCAGGTAACTAAATATGACCAAAATTCGCAGATTCTCAATATCTTGCAAGTCGTGACACTTGCGGGATGGAAGTGTGCTGTGATTGATTGAATGACTGACACTGACGACAAACCACAGTTAAGGTCCAAACTTTAAAAATCCGAGCTAAAAGCCTAGTCTAAACCAACAAATCAGGTCTTCATCTCCTTGGGAGAATTAATGGTCAAAACATGAAGACATGAAACAAATCTGCACATCAGCATTTCAAGGTCTTCGCATGTGGTGAGATAGCTGATATCAGTTTGTTATGTATTCAACACACAACTCAACAAAGATTGAGGATCACTGCTGCATCAAGTTACACACTTCTCGATTGTATATACTGATACTTGACCATCATCACATCTCAGGAGCAGTCTCTGTACCACCATTATTTAAGTGAAGCTTGTGCCGCTGCACGTTGATCATAGTGACATGCAGGCTGCACTATTAAATGCATTAATAGACAGTGTAGGCCGACAAAGAAATTCTAATTTCTTACGGACTAAGCTGTTCACATTAATTTTAAAAGTCAGATCTCAGCCGGAATAATTTCCTGAGTCGTCATGTATATCTCCTCAATGAATTCAACCAACCCAACCTGTGGAAGCTAATGGTAGAATAAATTGTGTCAATAAAAAGTAGTGCACTCTATTCCCGTACAAAAGTTTGTTTGTTGTATAACTGATCCAATATGTGCATAGGGCAGATCTTTGTCCCGATGACACAGTGCAGGTCACATGATGGGGGGTTTGGTCTTGACTGGAAGAAAACAATCATTTGTGTCAGAGTAGATAATGATTCACTTGAGAATAATAAACTCTTTGAAGCAGTGCCTAGCAAAAACTACTTGTTTGGCTTATGTCGATATTCAATATGACTAAATATTTAATTTGTCGTATTAAAGTTTACATTTGTATACAACACAACCAGAATAAATTGATTTATACAGTAAGTTTATTTAACAATATATACGTCATAAAAAAAAGTAACTTTACCCCGCTCAACGTCATTTTAAGTTTGTGCAAACAACTTTTTAAGGTATACTATTATACAATTGTATATAGTACATTTAAATAAGAGAATGAAAAATGTGCTGATGCCCCAAACTGGTTAACATGGCCAGTGTCCTGGACCCAAGGTTCAAGTTCAAATATGTGAGGGCAGACACCCGACAACTAATTGAGGCCAGGCTAAAAACCGAGTTTGATAATGGTTAAATATAAATGTTAAATTATTATTTACAGATTGTTTTTGAATTATTGTAATATAATATTTTGCAATTGTAAAATCTTGAATCATTTCAACCGTTTTAATTTAATTTTTTTGCTGTGCATGGCTAGAGTTAAAATAATAGTGATTATCATTTTTGCCATAAATGTCCAGCCCTACATCCAACAGCTTAAAATTAACACCAAGTTATCATTTTGTCTTTGTGCAATACATGTTTTTGAAGTCTATTTCAGAATGTCTTCAGGATTCAGGCCACTAGCTGCAAAACTAGTTCCAATATTCTGTTTTTTGGTCGTTTTTAAAACAAGTAAGCCATTAGACACAGAACTTAAATAGCCCCAAGGTTCTGACAGTTTTTGCACAACAGTGGCATTATATAAGCAGCGCCAAGTAGTCCCCTCGGCCTAATCAATTTGTGTATAGCCCTTGTTTGGTCTTTATTTACTTATTTATTAATGACGTTACTCATTTTATTACTTTTATTTTATTTAATATATATTTATTTTGTTGATATTATTTTGTTTGGTACAATGTACCAAAGCACTTTCCTAGTTGGTGGGATCCTTGCAGACGTTGGCAATGAAGCTTTTTCTGACTCTGAAAGAGAACCAACAGTCATGCATTGCTTGAATCCACTAATACAAGCTGACACACCAGCCATACTAAACTAGGGAAAGCACAAACTCCCCTATCTTATCAGATCCATTTATTTTTGACCTAGCAAATATACAAATCCCAAAATATGCTGCAAGATGTCTTAATTTGAACAGATGCATTTTCCCAACCATGGACCTCGTCCTGAGGATCACCTGAACTGTAAAACATGGAAAACGTCCAGTTTTTTCTCAGCAGGACATCCTAAATGTCAGATTATTATTGTCTGTATAATGCCCTACTCATAGTGTTATTACACCGGTTTCCATGGAAAGAGTGTTTCCAACCAGTAGGTTTCAAACAAACATACATTCCAAAAATGCATTAAAGTAGATAAACCTAACCCCACAACAAATGGCACAAGTATGTGTAACCACAGTGATCAGACTTAAATAATGTAATCACAAGGCTCTAGAAAGTTTGGTTGAACACTCGCTTCAAACTGAAATTGTATTCCCGCTCTCCAACACTTTAAAAGAACTGAAAAGTTCTGCACCATGTATGCAGACTTCGGATCATGCTTTCTACCAAGCATCGCCATGACGATGGTCAGAGACAGCTGAGCTTGATTTTTGACACAATGGACAACAAATAAATGATCAAATGAAGGGGACCGTTGTGATGTTTTGATCAGAAAGTCTAAATAATTTCACTAGTGTTAACCACTCCTCTTCAGTCACCAGTCGAGGTTTCAACATTGCCAGGTTTCAACGTCTTTCACCTACATGGCACATTTTTCTATTTGAAAAACACACTGTTACAATGCGTAGTCAACTTAAAGCGAAAATCATCAATCATCTGTTTTGAAATATAGCTGCACTGTTTACATAAAACTGTAGTTGCAGTCAATGTGAACATAATTTGACCCATAACTGGTTTATCTAACACCAGGAAATTTGGCAAATGAACAACTCTGAACGACACCATTTAATCGGCAACACATGACATGGTGCAGCCAAAGTCATCCAACAGTGGGATGAAAGGAGGCATGACACATTTGCTTATCCATTTCTCTGCATCTCCACAGACCCACGAACAGTTACGCCCACATTCGTCACTTGTCATTGTCATTGCGCAAATCATATTTAATACTCCACTCCAACATGAAAACCAACAGCAGGAAAACATAACACATGTTCTTTAAATTCCCATTCAATGTTCGGGAACCCTATTGAGTCACGTTATACCACAAACACATCCCTACACACACTTTTTGATGAGCTGTTGCCATTTTATTGCACTTGTCAAAACGAGGGAACAAACTTAACTAAGCAAATCATCCCTAGACTTCCGTTTACATAAACTGAATATTACAAAAAAAGAAAAGGAAGTCATGTCTAAAATCGCAAATCTGAAGGAAACAAAAATTTTATATTCTTATTTTGCTAACTTGTTTTTATGGTTCATTTAGAATAGTCTTTTTTCATGAGAGAGAAAACTTTCAGGGAACTGAACAACCATTAATTTTTAAACTTCAGTACCTGAAGATGCTGCAGAATGATTTAAAACCTGCTAATACACATAATTCCTTCATTGGAAACAGAGTGGCGGAACCAGTCCATCCAGTCGGTGGAAAGCAACTCAGCCTATTAGAGACCTGTGTGACTTACTTATCTTGCGCTAAGGAGAACCACCCAGAACTTGTTTAGCTTCACTTGGAAATTGATGCAACAAGGAGAAAGGCACAACTCTTTCAGGAGCTATTATTTGTGTTGCTAATAACGCTAGATTAAATGCATGATTAACTCAGCAGCACTCCAAGTAATAAGCACAATCACTTGACAGTGAATTAAGTGCACTGGAGTGATTGTTTTAGTAAAAGCATACAACAATACTATATAAGATATTAGAGGTGTAAAAAAATATTGAGATGGAAATAATTACGCATCACGTATTGTGCCAACACGCCTATGACACAGTATATAGTATACAAACAACAGTAGAATATAGCAATAGTCCATGACACAGTGAGATGCAGCCTCACACCTGTGAGGTTCTTGGTGCAGGTCTATCCTCATTCATTTCTGACTGAGTTTACATGTCCCACAGTTACCTTCTAGAGCATAAATCAGCCACATACCACCATAACAAACCACACGCACAAGGTGTTGAGGAATAACTGTGATGACTTCTTTGGTCACGGTGATGGGAGCCATAATTATCGAGTGTGAATCCAGTAAGAAAGTGAATAAGTCAGAGCATCTTATGTCTTCTACATAGTGTGTCTTCCAACGCCACACAACTATACCTTTGCACACACATGCCCCATGCTGTTTTACAGTTGTCTATGTAGCATGAATCAGCACATACAATGTTCCACTGAGTCATTAGATCCAAAAAGGTAAGAGCAATCTATTTCACATGAAAGCAACACATACGTTGCCACAGTAGTACCAAATCTACTAGGCAGTATTCACTTATTCAAGAAAGTGTATTGAATATTTCAGATTGGCTGGTGGTTCCCTTCTTTTCCTTCCTTTGTGCAGCAGCATCAAACTACAGTAAACTGTCATGTCTACAAAAACACAACAAATATAAAATATGGCGATAAAAAGGCGTCACCTGAAGCCTGCATGGTCTCATGACTTGCTTCAGGACACTATTAAATATTTCCTGAGACAGAACCACCCACATCATCAGCATAAGACATGTTCGAGCTCTGCCAAATAACAACAAAGTAACATTACACAAATAATGTATTTTATTTTTGGATAGTCACTGTCAACAGAGTTCTGACTGAGCACAGGTCCAATTCTCCCTCCATTTGTCCTTTTTGAGTGCAGTGGTCAATTGATCAACAGAGACAGGCATACACTCAACTTACAGCACCACATTGATTGTTTTCGTCACGTTAGGTCCATTAAATGCTTCTTAAAAATGCTCCCAGGCGAATCTGACTGACAACATGGCACACTGGTGTGTGCAAATAGGCACCAAGTCACGTGATCTCTGCACTCGCCCTCCAGTCATGCCCTCCATCAACTTGACATATGGTCAATACCACTGAAGTTATATCAGGGTCGGAGATGGATCGAACCCACGCTGGATGGTAACCAAAATTCGTTACTGCACCTGAATGTTGTGCAACGCATACCGCAGTGAGTTTTAGCCGCTTGCCTCTTCGGTGCATGAACTACAGCTTCGTGACAACACGGGTTTCGTGTGGATCTTACCGGTGTTATGGTCAATAGGACCTGCGTCCGAGAGCAGCAGCAGGGGGTTCAGGTGAGGATGAGTCTTCTCCAAAGCGGAACAAAACTCCGAGAAATGATCTCGCTCCTTACACAACAGTATCTTCAGGAGAAGCTCCACTTTCTCCGAGTTGGACGAGCACTTGTGTCCCAGTTCATATCGTTCCGCCTGACTAAGAACCCCGCACTCAGCCAAAACCTCCACAACCTGGTCCCCATCGGTTATGGACTCCACCAAGTTCTGGGAAGACTTTTCCAGGAGCTCTTTATGCTTTTGCTCCATCTCGACCGAAACAGCTGCACAATCCACTCGAACGTACCCACTTTAAGAGTGGGTAAAAGTAGACTTGCTGGCCCCGTTGGTACGTGGTTCAAGCCGAAGTGAAGGATACACAAGAAGTAGCCATATTTGTTGGCCAAGGCTGTTGACGCGAAGATGACAACACATTTTCCCAGCAGCGGCGCCCTCTTTTTTCAAAATAGTGACGCCTCCCTGCCTTTAACATCGGCTTTCCGCTCTCTTTAGACCCAGTATCGCCCACGAAGCTAGTTCCTTGGACATGTTGAAAAGTGTAAAAAGAGTTGAGGGTGCGCGGACCGCGTCTCCAGCCCGAGCAGCTGCAGCTTTGTGTCAGCCAGTTCCGTGCTGTGGACATGTAAGGTAAAGGTGGGCGGGGCTTAGGCTGCATACGCACCTGGCTCCCGCCCCCATCAATATCAAAATACAGTCAAGCCGTTGCCAACTATTTACATATATACATCGTCAGTTAACCACCGCTTAGTGTTGTTCAGGGATGCGGGGAGTGCTGGAGCATATCCCAGCCGTCATTGGACCAGTGCCCTTCATTTAACCATCCAAAACAAATGGTTAAGCTTAACCAGGAATCACAACTACAGTACACTACTTTTAATATCGTTTAAACCCTCTAAACCTTATGAGGACTGACCGAAATGTCCCAGTCTTTTTTTCATAATTCTAAATTATTAAAATAATATTTACGCATAACGTCTATATAAGATTTTTGTCGACAGCAAAACAATGATGACTCATTACAAAACATTTTTGTATTGGTAAAAAAGCATAAGATCAGAGCTCTAATTCACGTTCATAAACATTCACATGTTCTGTCTGTGTCCCCGTCTGTCAATCATTGGTTTGTGTGCAATTTTTGTTGCATGTCCACCTTGTTGAATCAAAAACAGAATAAATCTAGCCCCAACTGCATTGTATATTTTTGTTGTTTTCGTTCGTTCAAAACAATAAAGTATTCAATACCGGAGGAGACAAAACTTCCAAATTAATTGAGGGAAAAATGTGAGTAATAGTGAAAATATAAATGAAAATACATTTAGATGGAATCTAAATGTATTATCTTATTAATTTCCGCATTTCATGCTTGTACTTTGATTACTACTCTTTATTTATCTCCTTTTATTCAGACTGAGGATCAGTTAGTCAAATTGATGACCGATTCTGCCAGGGAAAGGGGAGTCTGGCAGTGCTTTTGGAGATCATAATATCATCAAGACCCTTTGTTTGAAAACAGTTACACTGCTATATGAATTATATTTGTCCAGTCTCCTCAGTCATCCAAACAAAAGTATATTCACTAAATCCAAAATGTATCTAAACGTCCTGCTATATTCGTTTTGAGCCTCCTGCAACTATTCTATCTTTGTCTGTGCGCTGCCAAAGTCATCTACAGAGTGACGTCAACGCGCTTCTCTGAATCGACAAACAGTTGGCATACACTGTGTGGAAATCCATTTTGAGCTCATTTACCATAATTGCAGTGTAGGGGTCTACATGGTTTGTGCTGGCTCTTTCAGGATTTAAGACAAGCCGAGCACACAGGACTTAGCTGGAGAGCTTAATATGCTCCACACTGAGCCTATACCTCACTACAGTTTCAAACAGCTTTAACAATGTTAGTGGTTATGTAACTCATTTCTTTTCCCTGCAGGGAAAATCCATCTGGCATTCGACCACCAAAAACTCAGAAGGTAAATTGTTGAAAGCATCATCCTTTTCCAATTGGTTCTGAAACAAAACTAACACTGATATGATGAACTAAAGTATGTTTTTAAGGCTGGGAATGCAGCATCCTTAAAATAAGCTGTTCTTTAGGAGGCTGAAACTCAGTGATGACTGCAGCGGGCTGATATCTACTGTTGTATCTCATTATATGTTGTCATCTAATCCTCGGGTTTGTAATTTGCTTATATGCGCTCATGAAGTTTAGAGCAGGATTACGTCCCAGGCCACCAAATGTCACTAACATTCCTCATTAGACAGCTGCAGAAAATCCACTGCACATCAACAATACATTCATTCAATGCTGCTGTTTTTGCAGCCTATGTGACCTACACCCAGGACAGAATTCTGAATTTAACATTTGAGCATTTTAGGTTACAGGCAATACTCTTCTGTCACTGTTCTTCCTGTTGTTCTATTTGATAGACATCAGCCCGAATTGACAGCGATTCAGTCCCACGAGGACTTTAAATCCTCCCTGCAGCGCTGGGTATTTCTTACTGCTAGAAATATATATGGAAGCATCAAAAATAAGTCAACACGATGGACTTCTGAGACACTGCTTAACAGCCAGCTTCCCTGCACTCAACGGCTGCAGTTCTTCTCCAAGCCTCTTTTGGATGCAATGCTCATCAATTTGTCGTTTAAAAAAAGGGATCCTTTATGTGGCTTCCCTCTTTAATGAGGTGATTATGGACATGGAACACAATATCCATGAATATATGCCACTTGATTTTCGTTCTTGTGATGTATTTTGGATTTAATTTTGAAAAAGACAAAAGCGCACATCAAGAAAAGCATCATAAACATAAAAAGGGATGTGTCAAAAGCAATCATGTGTACGTCAGTAATACCATGAATGCAAACCCAATATCCATTTATAAGCATACCATTACTCACCATCTCTGGAACGCAGGAACCCACTGCGTCCACGTCTATGACACATTCATAATTTAGATGCTCAGTCCGTGTGGCGTCTCTAAAAGGCTATTTAATTTTGACCTATATATTTGGAGAACACCCAGACAGACTCCAGGTGGGGTTGGGCTCCTATAAATTTTAGCATCAAATATTCATCGCACTTTGGCTGTGGAATGGTTTTCATTTTGATAATGTATGAGAAATAGTGAAGAGGACAAAAGGTGAACCGTGAGAGAGGCTTAGGGCCCAGGCATTCCCTGACAGGCAGCCACTCTCTGTGGGCCAGTGAGGACAACAAACCGCATCAGAAAATTAAAGTACGAGCACTATTTTTAGTCTTCAAAACAGTTTTCTGTGTCAGGCGCCGCAGCAAACCTGAGCTCCCCCATCTATCCCCATTACAAAACAAAAGCGCACACATCACTTATGTAAGCCGCACTTCTCACCTTTCATTAAAGAAAAAAACGTGAAGCCAAGCGTGCGGAACAAAAGATGATGCTCACCAGCAGTACCAATAACACGACTCAAGTATCCATTCGTGTTTGGTTTATTGTCGTTAGTCGTAGTTTCAGAAATACCACAAGGCACTTGAAATGACATAACTGTGAGAAATGGAGTGCATTTAATTACACAAAATGTGGCAAAAGTATGTGGCGCGGCATAGAAGCGAAAGCAAAACAAATATTGGTAAAAGCACACACTCTACTGGCAGGAGGTTGTATGGCAATCCCCAACTCCCCGAGAGCCAAGTGTTGACTCACCCAGGAGGTCAGGTTTACACGGTAGCTCTCTCATGCAGCTGTATTTAAACTTTGGCTGTTTGTTGAAGGCAGCGCTGTTGAACAGTGACTTATAATCATTTGTTAATCAAAAGTCAACAAGCAGTGGTTACAGCATGTGACTTTCACAAACAAAATATCAACAATTGTATGAAATGTAACTCATTCTGTCTTTCCAGTTTGACTACCTCATAAAAGAAATACTCAACCTGACGATGAGGATGATGTGGCGTCACGTTGACAACATTTGATCTGAATTTCCTGTTCTTCGTGTGGAATTCTGATCAAATAGATTATCTTAAATGTAAGTCACTGTTGTGTATGGCTATATTTCAACTGCAGACATTTATATGATGACAAACATCTGTAAAATACAGCACTATTGTTGTGCACTGTACAGTCATGTAATGCAATGGACCATCAAAAGTGCCACCTCTCTGGAGCAATGCCTTCTTTGGCTATCAATACTAGACAACTGAAATTTAACTGCACCATCAGCTTTATGACTCTTACTCCACCACCTGAAAATGGCAGACCACAAAAAATAATAATCACCAATTATGAGATGTTTCAGCCTCAACCTCTGCAACAAGCATTTAGCAAGCAGAAAAAGCAGCCCATAAATAAACTTAATTATTGGTAGACAGGGCTGATTTTGATTCATTCAGTGTGATCGATCAAAGCACTACACTCAATTATTAGTTGTTAAACATTCAATGTGATCACACAAAAGCACTACCTGTCCACAAGCTACTGCAATAAAGAGGAGAAAATGCACATCTGAGTAAAATGCTTCATTGATATAAATGTTATTTAGAATGGATATTAGTCAAACTGGTATGTGGTTGCCAAACATCATGTCTCAGTTGGACAGATTTATAGTTGTCCTGTCAAGGATTCTTCATGGCTCTCTAGTCACTGCCGCCACAGAGCTTCAAGAGCAGCTTCTTGTAGTCCCCTGAGGTATCACCCTGGAAACACAACACCCGCAGCTGAAATACGGCACATGACACTCATTGTTTGCACTGAAAGGGGAGACTTACTGAGATGTGAGTATACAGGGATTTCCCGTAGGCCTTAACGTACTCCTGTCTGATGTCCAACATGTCCACCTCAGAGCGGGACACCATGATGCGGATGAGGGTTTGATCCTTGGTCCCAGCCCCCTTTAACACACAAGAGAAGGGTGTCTATGCGAAGCACAGAAAACACAGAGGGATGCAAACTGCCAGCCAGTGACTGTGCTGGCCTCACCGACCCTTCTTCACCAATAATTTATAATATAAATTTAGTGGCCTAAATGAACAAGGCGACATTTCTTTTATGCTTTCAAATTTAAGCAGCAACCCTTTTCTGTAGCTCCTAAGACCCAAGGGTGCAAGCCGCGAGCATCCATCATGCTTCTACTTACTGTCTTGGATGGCCAAGACCTATAAAAGTCACAGTGTTGCTTTACCTCAGCAACACTGAATTAGATTGTCATGACATGCTTCTTTGAGCAACATTGTTGTCTCTTTGACATGACTTGACTGAAAGGCTGGATCTCCATGAGGAAACTCCAATTTTAGCAAGAGTAAAGGTGAAGAAGCTGGAGAGCTGGAAGTATGGAGGGATGAGGACTGAAGAGCAATAAAGGCAAGCATAGGTGAGGCATCACAACATACAAATACCTCAATAACTGCAGCTAAGTAGACTTTTTAATTAACTGTAGTTAATTGAGTAAATTTTTTCATAAGCACTTTCAACTTTTATTCAACTGCACACGATGGCAACTATACACTGCTCAATTTCTCTACAGCATTGTGTTACAGAAAGGCAGCCATTTTTAATGATCATTCACAACCTCCTTCCCCCATCTCTGAAACCACGTTGTGTTAAAAACAAGAAAGTAAATGCACTGTGATTGGTTTCTGTGGTGGGAGACTGTAGAGAAAGCAGTCCCATTACAGTATTTTTTTGTCCTGTTTTACATGACGCAACCAGACAGGTTGCAATACAATACTGTGTAACTATAATGCAAAAAGTTTTTAAAAAATGTGTTGTTTAAGAAGTTTGGGTCACACTTTTAGATTAATATGGAACATAAATAAAGTACTTAATTGGATTTGTAGCAGAATATCAGTTTGTAATTAATCATTGTAAAGTACATATTAGTAGGGCTGGGATGATATGCGAGGTCGTCACCTGAAATGGTCATCATGAGGCTCATTCAGAAGGTCTAGGGTGGCTAACTTGAGTCATCAAGATTTTAAAACATATTCAGAGTGATTTAACGTATTCTTTGCAAAACAAATATAAACTGCTTCATATATATGATTTATTCAGTATGAGAGCAGAAAGGAGTAAAAAAAAAAAAAAAAAAAAAGAAAAGAAAAGACACTGAATGAGAAGGTGTGCCCAAACTTTTCACTGGCAGTGTATATCTGCACAAAAATACACATGTATATAAGTGTACAAAGTGTCTAGTGGCCAGAGAGGAAATATATTGAGTTCATGTATCTGATGTTTTGTGTGCTCACCCATTCTAGTATTTTAAATATACATATATAACACTTCCCTCCAACCACTATGACTGACGTATACCTGCATGGCCTTGTGCAGTCTTTCAGCAAAGTAAGCAGGAGTGTTCTTGATGCATTTCACTGAAATCACAAGAAAAGTCACGATACAATTATCATGTAATGCATTGAAACAGCAAATAAAATTGAGCTAAATAACTATAGACACAGCAAGACCAGTGAACACATTGTTCAGTTAAGTTTAATGCATGAGATACTCTTGGTTTTTAATCAGTTCGGACCTTTGCCACGTTTTTTTTTCCAGATGCAAATAAGATACACTGATACAGACATGCCATCCTGGGACATAAATTATTTTTGTTGATGAAAAAGAAGCAGCACTTAGTTGCGCGGGGAAAACCACAGCCAGAGAAAACAGAGAATCAAAGTTCACTGAGCATGACAGCAGCTGCAGGCCGTACATGTGCGATAAGACCATGTTGGATTGAAAGGCGTTTTCCAGACCCTATTGTGCGCCGAGACGATGATGTAACTGCACGCATGTCTAGGAGGTTGACTAACAGTCAGTGTACGATACCAACCTTGACTTATACTGTGAAGCGGAAACGCACACATTATAAGAATTTATTGATAGTCTCTTAAGAACGTCTTGTTCTGAAGATATAGGTACCGTGTATTGAGTGTGTGTTGCTTTGCTAACAGTAACGTGCCGTCATTAGTAACAGTCTCCCAAAACTGTGAAAGACAAGTTGTTGTAGGGACAGCAGTTCTCCTGCAGGACCAGGTGGCCACTGTTAAAGTGAAGGCCAAGTCATATACTCTAGAAAGCAGATGCTCTCAAAGGTCTTGTGAAATGAGGGTTTTTTAGACACCAAGTCATGTCTTCTGCACTGGCATGTAGGCATGCACTTTCCTGATGTCCACAAAACCCTCACAGAGCGGAAATAAGCAGAAACGAGTCTTGACGAGGAGTGTTTGGAAAATGACTTTAGGAGCCACACGTTTGTGTCAATAGAAGTGATATATAGACTTGAGATACGTCTACTGTAGTACTGTAGTAGAAATAAACTACTAGTAGTAGAAATAAACATGCCAGATATAGTTGAAGAGAAAATGGACTTCAACTTCAACAGATCAATAACAGTTATAGGAGAAGCTGTCTTGCTTCCACAGTTTATTCAGTCCAGTTTAAACGTCAAATCTATATTCTGCTATACTTTATCAGAGCTGCTCTGAGCTTCTGCGTAAAAACTACATGTGAACGTCACAAAGGAAAAGAAATAGAGAAAATAAAATTGATTGCATGCGTTTTTCAAATTATGGTAATACTTATTGTGAACACCAGGTGGGGCAGTATTTCACACAGAATGCGAGGGAGACATAAGATTTGTTGACAAGATGCAAGTGTAACACCGGCCATATTTACATGTTTGACACAGCTGCAATATGAACAACAACAGGACAGATTGCTGTCACACATGCGCCTCCAACATTAAGAAAAAAATATCACATGCTTTAATGAGGAGCCATACTTTTCAGCACAATGATATGATATGAGTGTTATTGTGAGACATGGACAGTGAAATATTTTAAGTCAGTAAAAACATTAAAACAATGATTTCACTACCTTGAAAAATCTATATAGTATTTTTAATGACATCTGACAACAGACATGATCAAATCTTCACTTGAAAGTTTAACTTCAAACCTTAATTCCATTTCATTTTAAGAAAATGTGCGCATATTTATAAAAGGAACCTTGTCAACTTACCAACAGCCACCATGCCCGACTCAACGTTTCCAGACATTTCCCTGCAGATACTCTTCTCAATGTCTCGTCCACACATCTGCTGGTACTCGTGGAAGACTGTGGACGAGGAGCAAACCTCAACTGAGACTGGAACAACTCTGTTTCAGCCAGATGAAAGCACATTTGTGTATAAAACGCACCAGCCCGGAGGTGAGACTTGCTGCGGGCGCATAGGATGGCATTGAATTGCGATTCATCTGTTCCAACTTTATTTTCACCAGCAGCATACAGCTTCTGTTTAACGAGACCGCAGTCACAGTAAGAATGGACCGTACCAAAACACTGAAAATCCGCTATCTTGTACCTGGGCATCCTGTTTGGCCATAGAAATGTCAACATGCTCCCTCTCATCACGGTTACCCTGGAAAACCAAAAAGCACATTGGAACAAACTACTGACTAAAAAAAGACAGAACATTGCAGGAAACAACATGCAGGACCCACCTGACAGAGGGAAACCAACAACCGACGGAAATGACCAGAGGTGTCACTGCTGATGGCATCCTCCAGGCTTTTTCCGTACTCTGAAAAGAGTATTATTCAAATAACAGAGAATAGTTTGCATTTTATAATGAGGTCATGTTTTTCATGATGCAAATATACATTGTGCATATTTTCTAAACTTAACGATAAACATGAATCAGCCGTAACCAAGTGTTTGAGAGCTTGTTGACACCCTGAGACACTTGTACGTGCAGACTACATTTCACACTAGTTTCATACAAACTGATTGTTTATAGTGGAGTCTGTAGACAATCAGTCAGTAGCTAAATTCAATTCTGTTATGAGAATCATTTATATCTACAGTCACTAGCAGAGAACGAAGGGCAGAACTGTTAGCGTTTCAAATGACTCATAAAATGAAGGTTGCATCTTATTAAATACAAAGACTAAAGATTAAATAAGGGAATGTGCATCACAGAAAAATAAAAATAAGCATGGACTCAGAACCTCATTCCAAGTTCTCTGACTTGTGAATGTATAAAATGGTGAGGTTGACCCATGTCTGAGCTGTGGCCATTTTAAATGGCTGACATTAATTGCATGAAATTCATGTCAACATGAGGTTTCGACAACATCCCTGCGCTGCAGAGAGAAGCAACACATTTCTAATTCAAGAAACTTGCAATGATACGTGCAGCTACTGAGACTCAGATTCAGCCTTTGATTGACTGAGACGCACACACTTCCTCAGAAGACAAACTTCACACATCAAGATTTAGAGAGGCAAATGGATGAAAACAAAAAGATGGGGCACAGGAGACAAAGCTGATATGTGTTTAATTTTTCCCCCGTTATTTTTTTAAGCATTAGAGCTGATCACTCCAACAGGTGATGTTTGCTATGCATGAGCCACCCTCGCAACATTTTCCAACTGTATTTAATTTCTAATATTTGATTAACTAATTGGTTGGTACAAAATAAACATTTGTACATTACAAAATATACAAACAATTTATGGAATTTATTTTTTGGCCCTGTAATTGAAATCTGGCCCCTTGAAGATCCCGACGTAAAACATATTTCACTTCATGCTTCTATAATTCCACATATATTGTGGAAATGGCCAGTTTAAATTATTACAGTTTAGCTATAGAATGGAGAGCTTCAAATTGCTTGTCAAACAAATAATTAGATATTTGGCATCGTTTTTAAAGCATAAACATAACACTTAAAATAAAAAGCTGTTCGTAGAACAGAAAAATAAAAGCTGTCACTTTACCAGCTTTGTAGATCTTAGTAATTTCGTGAATCTCAGCATTGGAGCGAGAAGACAGAATCTCGATCAGACAGGCTTCATCAGTTCCTGCACCCTAACAAAGAAGAGTGAATGAAGCCTCAGAACTTCCACATAAAAACGACATATAAAGTCACAAAGGAAAAGAAATGACGAAAATAAAATTGATTGCACGCATTTGTCAAATTATGGTTATATGGTTATTGTGAACACTAATGTGGGACAGGCATAATAAGATTTGTTGGCAAGACAAAAAAAGAGTAAATGAAGCCATGCTTAGACACTGACATAACTCAGTGTTGTGATGGCTGTTATCTGTCTGACTCATCTTGTTTAAACACAAACTTTATTTTACTCCACAACTCAAATAAGGCAGTCTGGCCAAGTAATTTTAGCATCAGTAGTAACAGCAACTCCAACCTTTATGGCCTCTCTGCACTCTGACGCGTCAAAGTGAGCAGGGCTCTTCAGCATGGCAAGAACCACTTTCTCAAAGTTTCCAGTGAGCTCAGACTTCAGATCACGAATTAAATCCTGAGTGGAGACAGACACACACATGCAGGCGAATTGAAGGCACAAACACACAAATGAAAACATAAGATCAACTTTTTTAAATGGATAATTCCAGAAGAATCACATCTGATCCTTCAGACAAGTACCTTCCCATAAGTGGTTTTGTAGGCTGCCACCATTGGAACCCTCTGTCTGTTGCTGCGACTTCCCAGGAGTTCAATAATGGCGTTTTCATCTGTGCCTGTTTGTGACAAAGAACATTTTAAATACCCTGGGCACCACAACAACCTCAATGAGATCTGATGGAAGGTGAACTACAGTAGCTTTCCAAATACATCTTCATAAGAAGCTCATCAAATGGGTTTTAGGTTTGTATAGCTAGTTAGCTGTTTCCACTCACAACACAACTTAGAACGTAGACTGCATATGAAGAGAAAGTAACACAGCTGGGGAGGCAAATTTCACATCTGTACTTCTCGATAAACATATAATTTTGCTTAGCACAGGAATGGGCCACAACTCATCCTACAGAATTTACCGTTGAAAACCATTTCCAAGATGAGAGCAGAATTTTCAAACATATTTTAACATTGTTATCTCCAGCTGTAACATTGATATCTCCAGCTGTCCATATAAAAGTTATTTGACATATTGTCATACTGACATATTGTCAAATAAGGGGTGAACACATGCAGGGAGTCCGACAGCTCAGACAAGATTTATTGTGATGAATTTTTATGCCCATATTGCTCATCCCAACTCTGAGTACAACATGCTTACCTCAGGCGCATGTTCAGCATTCAACATTTGCAATTTCAGAGCAGACTTACCGAAACCCTTCATGGCCTTCCGCAGTACTTCCACATCTCTGAGAGGATCAGCCCCTGGGTAGTCCTGAATGGAACCTCTGAAGCCTTTCTAATGATAACAGCAGAAAAACACAAAACTGTAAACACTTGGGTTACTGCACAGTGTAACAGGATTTGCAGCTGTTGGATGACGTGAGCGCAACCTACTGGAATGGCAGGTGCCTGTGGGTTGGATGGATTCCCACTTCCATATGCAGGCATTGAGGGGTTGGTAGCAGGAGCTCCGGAGTAGCCCGGCATTGGCTGGTCTGGGCCAGGACCTCCTGGGTATCCCTGAGGAGCTCCTCCTGGGTATCCCTGAGGAGCTCCTCCTGGGTATCCCTGTGGAGCTCCTCCTGGGTATCCCTGAGGAGTTCCTCCTGGCTACAGAGGTGTTAAACAGTGAGCAATACGATTAAAACGAAAGTCTGAAGAGTAGTTAGAAGTCAAGTACCGCTCCAAAGCCACCTGGTGCAGCTCCCCACCCTCCACCTGCAAAGAAACACTCAATTTCAATGAGAGCATTGGCTACTGTACATAATATGTATGTGAAGGTTTGCTAACTTTGTTGCAAGGGTTCTTCGGTTAACTCCAATGCTCACCTGATAATAAATAACTAGAGCAGGTGTGGACTAGACGTTGCGTTCAGTCATGTGACTACACAAATTCATGTTTGTGTGTGTGCTGCATTTTATTCAGTGATAGTGGGTGGCTTCACCTTGTTGAGGCATGGACGGATAACCCCCGGGTCCTGGCGGGGGTTGGTAGCCTCCTGGCTGCTGGGGGAAGCCTCCAGGAGAAGGATATCCACCAGCTTGAGGAGGGTAGCCTCCAGCAGTAGGAGGGAAACCTCCTGCTGAGGGGTAACCTCCAGCTTGGGGTGGGTACCCACCTGCCTGTGGAGGGTAGCCCCCTGCAGCTGGGGGGTAGCCACCTGCTCCGGGAGGGTAGCCACCTGCCTGTGGTGGATATCCACCAGATTGAGGTGGGTAACCGGGGTAGCTCATCTTCAGGACCTGTAGGTTGCTGAAATAAATAAAAATGTCGAAGGGATTGTACAAAGAATATTTAAGTCGTTTAAGTTAGAGATGGACTGAACAAAAACTCTTGAAGAGGGGTCTGTACTTTCCAGGGTTCTTTATATGCAAGTGCAATTTTTCACATAAAGAGGCAACAAATCTGAAAACGTTTGTATTTTCCTTTCTAGAAATGTAGGAAGGTTGTTTATACAACTTGACGGTAATAATAGTTAGGATTCAAACAACCACAGAGGAGAATTATTATGAATATTGTGATAAAATATTCCTCATTTTTATGCACACCACTGTTAACTGAGAGGTTGTTCTACAGTTAGATGTATGAGCAGAATAATTAACACACTTGTGTATTAAGTCCAGTCACAACCTCCAGCAGCTGATTTGAAAAAGAAGACTACACATGACCTGCAATCTGAATTCACACATTACAGAGCCATTTGTTGCAGCAGCAAGGAGTCTTATTGGTTTTCTTTCAGTTGTAAATAAATATATAAATATAGCTCCCAGGAAAATACATTTTCCATTCTATTTCCCAATGAGAAAAAGCGGACATTTTACTGTCAGGATTTTTGGTTGAGCTGTTTTTGAGCCGTGGATGAGTATCAGTTGGGACTTTAGATGTTGTGACGACGATCTGACTTCCAAAATTGAATTGCGGCCAACCTATCCTGTTCTAGGCAGAAACGGTCGTTTCCTGAACCATTCGTGTTCTTTTGCTTAACAAACTAACATGCATTTAGATGCTCTTAGTCACGCATCTCAGGAGCATGAGCACAGGCCAATATTGGTCAACAAAGCACCATTTCTCTTATCCAACGTGTTGACTAAGTTGTCAGAGAGTAGTAACGGGCGTTGCCATATACACTTAAGCCCAAAATTATTCATACCCCTGTCAAAAACAAGGTATTCCAAAGACCAAAGATGAGCTCACTGGTCTTTGCCATGGCAAGTCTTGAGTTGACTCAAAATGACTGAAATGTCAGAAGCAAGTCAACTTTTATAGTCTGAAAACTGGTTAAAGAACAAAATGCGAACTCAGACCCTCAGAGACGACAATTTGTTTGAATATGCTGTGGCTAGTATCTTCGTATCACTGGTGTATGAATACTTTGGACATAGTGGCATAGTGTTGTTGAAGTTTCATGTAACTCCTTGCACAGTGTTACCTCACATAACATGACTGGTCATGGTTCCAGACTTACCCACATGTATTATTTGTGTCAAATCTAAGGTGAAATACTAATGTGTAACTGGAAAAAAACAAGGTATTGCTTGTTTTTGACAGGGGTATGAATAATTTTGGGCTTAAGTGTATGCTGACGAACTTGCTGTGTAGATGCAAGGCTTTGCGCTCTCCTGGAGTCCGTTGTTATGTAATAGCATTAGCATTCATTCTTTAGGCACGGAATTACTGTCAGTCCAAAACGTCAGCGCATTCACATGACCTTGGAGCCAACGTCAAAGACCGCAATACTGTGTGTTATCGGGATGCGGAAGCAAACGTTAGCTGAACTTTTCAAGAGCTCTGATAACGTCGCGGTAGGATTAGCGAACACTGGCCCGGACTGCCTCGCCGTCCTTTAAACGTTTTGCGACGCGGTTACTAAGGTCTACACCAACGTAGAAGTAGAAATGCTTGGGTGACTTACCGTGGGTGAGAGCCGGAGTTCGAGGAACAGTCGAGCAGAAAGGGTCAGTGGGGAAGAGGGTGTGTCCTCAGCATTGTTTCCGTCCTGCAGCAGAAGCAGCAACCTTTGCTCAACACTCACACGCGCTTGCGCGCACCCCCACACAAACCATCGGCGTTCATGCCGTGCCCATGGTGATGCATGTCAACAAATACTGGGCAAATAACAAGCAGTTCATTGAAAAATCCATGTCCCCATCCCCAGCGTCAGACCGGGACGGCAATGCCATCATGACGCCATAGCAGTCTTTTCCAAACGACTGTTTAGAGTCGAAACTTGGACATTCAATGTCTCATTCATTATGAAAAAAAAAACAAAACAAAAAAAACATTTAGTTGTTTCGTTTCCTACTTTGCCCATTAGCCAGCTAGGGCTGTTGAAGAAGAACATAAATAGGGTATTTTGTATAAAAATATCAACCATATCACTGATGAATGTGTATAAGTTGAGTGTTCACCACTCATGTATTTTTCAAACATATATTATGCACATTGATATTTTAATATAAACAGTACACCTGAATATAAGAAGGCAGACAATATTATACCAATATGAATTAGGCAAAGAAGAAAAAACTAGCAAAATCTCACCACTTGAGGGCAGCAGGCTTTGAGGCCAACAACACAGGAAACAGTGCAGCATCAATTTTGATCGAGCTGCTGGTGTGAAGTCAGTTTGTGTGAAACGGCTTCACCTGGACTCTAGAGTAATTGCAGTGAGCGTTGAAGGAGGCAGGCCGAGAGATCAATTGCACAAGTCCAAGTATGTTATCCTGTGTTCAGATTGAAGCTAGCCGCTGCTGGACCTGCTTCAAATGTGGCGGGCCTCCCGAGCCCCCTCCTCCGTCGGAGAGTTCACGTGAGCTGAGCTGGGGGAAGCCAGAGTCGGGTCCTGACAAGTTGCAGACTTGGCCGTCCAAATGCACCGTGGCGTCCGCCATGGAGTCTACTCTTCCTGTGCATCCGCCATCCCGGCTGGTCGACTGGGTCTGCGTGTCTCTGCAGGAACAGAGAAGGATCGACACTGGCGCTTTGATGGTGGATGTCCGTCCTGCAGGCATCAAGACCCGCAACAGCAGCACAGCTCATCTGACCACCAACCAAATGAACAACTTCTTCCACCTGAGCAGTGGGATGCTCTGCACCAGCAGTGAGGTACAATGCTTAATATCCGTTTATCATTCTCCTCTCATAGGAGTTACTATTTCAAAACTGTGTGAGTTCATGTGACAGTGTGTTAAGTTTCTTGGGTCATACATTGTGTGGTTGGTGTGAATGTGTGTGTTGTGAGTGTGATCAGAAGGCAAAACTCCCGCCCACGGTACAGTGGAAAAAGTTTTCTCCTCTCTTGGCTGGTTGCCACTAACAGACATGTCAGGAGGAAATTCAAATCACTACGATAATTCAATAACAGCTTATACTACAGTAGTTTTATACCTCTCACACTAAAAGACTTTCATTGTTTCCACATTGGATTAGATTATTTGTGCCCGGTTTGTTTCATTAAAATGTGACTATGGGTTTGTGATTGACTTTATCTGCCGAGTCCACAGAATCTTTACAAAATAGTTCTAGCTTGTAAACCATGTCCAAATATTTAGGAGACACAAGTCTGTCAACAATATTTCCGCTGCATCATGAACTCTAGACTGAGGGGACAAGTCTGTGTTTTGCCATTTGTGGGTGCCTCAGGCTTACATCTCCAGGACATTCATCCTAATTCTTTTCCATATTTTTCATCTGCAAAACAATGATCACAGTAGTGTGGACGGGTGCAAACACAACACATTTGTCACCATCAACACATGAAGATCGATTTATTTTAGTGATTGGATCGTACAAGGTGTGTCACAAAAGTTCCACGCCTGGTGCCACAAAAATATATTCCAAACCCAAACGACAAACAAAGAGGCTTTCCCTTCAAAATTATCCCCTTGGAGTATGTTAGTGTGATCTAAGCTCTCTGCAGCCATCAAGCTTTTTCTGATTCTGGTGGTCAAGTAATGAGCACAGAGCAACAAACGAACTTGAAGAGTGATGACCCTACTCAGCAAGTTCGGTTGGGTTTCTAGGTCCCAATTCATGCCTGATTCAAGCACCACCTGCCTGATGCGCTCATCATTGACCTCAGTCCTGGTCATTCAGGTCCAGCCACTTCTCAAAAACATTTGAACATTACATTGTCTCATCTCCCTACTCTTGCTGCATCCATCCCATTGCTTCTAATGGAGTTTTCCCGAACCATACCAGAGACTTCAAGTTTGTTTGTTACTCTGTGCTCATTGCTTGACGGCCAGAAACAGAGGTTACTGTAAGTATGGAAAATCATGTGGAAAAAAGCTTCATGGCTTCTGGGAGATAAGATCACACTTACGTGCTGCAGGGGGATAACTTTTAAGTTTAGTTTATGTGTAGTTTGGGTTGGGTTGCAGTTATAGAACTGACTCTGACACTCCTCATATGGTTGTGTTTTGTGCTAGCATTGTCACCAGTGCTTGTCACGTGACCGGACGTAATAGAAATGAATGGGTAAATCCTTCCAATGTTCTCAAATTATTATTAGAATCTACAGATTATCCCCCAAATCGAATCCCTGGTCCCTTATTACGAATCAGATAGGTTGGACATCCATCAAAATGTGTCCACAGCTTTTTGACACCGTAAAGTATGTTCACAGGCCATATCACTCCGAAGATTAGTCATGAATTAATAATTTCATACAGAAGTATCCAGTCGATACTTACATTCCATTGTGGACAAATTTATATTCTACTGTTGACAAACAACACAAATAATAGTCATGTTGACGTCTCAACGGTAGTTAGTTGCAGGGTTGGCATGGAACATGGAACATGTACATGTGGTGGTCAAAACTATTACTCGAATGGCTTTATTTGATTAATGATGTTTTTGTTCCATTTATTAATGTAATAACAGTAGGTTCAACAGTTCTGTAACTGATCATTCCAGGTATGTTCTCAGGTATGTCTGTGATTAATTGGTTGCTGGGTGGATTTCATCTAAATGTGATCTAATCAAATCCTAAATTCAGACTTCATTTAATCTGCCACTCATTTGTTACTTCGCCTGTCGATGATACCGAAGGTTGTGCATTATTTAGGGCTCTGCTTCTTTGTTTGTTTGTAAGAAGAATAGACACTTGTGCTCTGTATGTGTACATGATCAATTCTCTGAAGTAAGATAGGTTGATTTAATAAAACACTACAAGAACATATACGATTGAGTCACTGAAATAATTCCCCTTTGTGTGAGTCAAAATGTGGCTCTACTGACTGAGTTTGTAGGTTTTCTCATTCATCCCTCGCTGCTGCTGTTCGCAGTGTGTTCAACTGACCCATTTACAGTTAATAAAAATATGCATGGGAATTTTGGCAATGTAGCTCCATCTTCGCAGGCCTGTTAGCAAATATTTGTTTGAGCAACTACAAGGTTTTCAACACTAAATAGGTCATGTTTCAGAATCTGTATTCTAACCGTGGAATCAAGTTCCGTAAACACTCACTGATGTTGTTACTGTGTTTTTACAGATAAGATGTGCCATCTTATGCAGGTCGTGTCTCACGTAGCTTAAAAGCCAAAATGCACACCGACACATTTATATGTCAAGTTCATTTGTGATGTAATGGTTTTGGTGTAGTGAAAGCCGGTGAAAGATGTATTATCTGTGTGGTTGTGTTCCCTGACAGGCGTCTCACAGAGACAGCTGCAGCATATCCTCACCTAACTGGTCTCTCAACAACACTGAGTACGGCCTGAGCGCTCTGGCTGACAGTTTCTCTGAGCTCTCAGTATCCTTGGACGCTTACACACCTATCACACAGCTCCCTCCTAACTACCTGTGCCACCTGTGTTTCAACAAAGGCCACTATATCAGAGACTGTCCTCAGGTGAGTGACGCTGCGCCAGTCTTATGGATCAAATTCAGATGTATTTGATCTTTGTAGATATTTTTCTTTGTGGTTGTCAAACAATCCCGTCTATATTTGTATTTATTCTTGAGTGAAACAGATTCCTCAGCACATACTACAGTGTGAGGTGCCTCAGCTGGTTGGTAATGAGAAGCAGATGCACTAATACGGCATGATAGGTGACTCTGAGGAACCAACAGCACAGAAGTAATACCTCTATGTGCAGCTGCGGTGCTGCCATTGATCCTGCACTGCAGAAATGTTTGTATGATGTCATTGAAATAATTTACCAGCTGATGAAATAAGTAAAATCAAGTAAAACTGTCATCATCTGAAACACTATCTATTTCCTTAAACTGTTGCAAGTACTGCAAATGTTGTAGACAGCTCAAGCGAAAGGCAAATTGGCCAGACTGCACACAGTCTTATTTCAAATCAAATGGCCCATAGTTTGATGAAAGGCAGCATTTTTAAAGCTTATGTCTGTTGCTGTACTCCATCGAGCAGCCACAGTCATCCTAAATCTTTTACTCAGAGCTGACAGGAATCAAGGAATGTCAAGGTTCAGTGAGATGAGAGAAACACACAGGAAGTGTGTGTGAAGGGGCTTTAACAGCCGTACTCAGAGCAATGGGGCCCACTAAAGCTCTGCCTCAGATGTGGAACTTGAAGGTTCTCAAGTTCTAAAATGGTGGTCATCATGCTCTCAACATTTAATGGCACAGGTAATTATTTGGCAAGAATAATGTGTGTCTTCTGAGAACGTCCTAACGTCCCAACAAATATGTCAGTCATAAAATAACCTCCTACTTTCAAACCATGAGGCTGTGTCAAATGATTGACATTTTTAAAAATACTCACTAATTACTGTTTAGGTAATAGGGAGCCGTTGGAGGCAGGTAAGCATTATTCGACTTCAAATTGTATAATTTTCAAAATTATACGTTATATCACACTAAAAAAGAGCCAAAAGATATGACAGGAAAGATCTGAACAGTTAAAGAAAAAGTGCCAGAAATTCCAGAACCTCAGTGGCATCCCAAAGTGCATCATAGGTCTTCCTCTACTTCTAATAACAATAACTCTACTAAAAAGTTTTTAAGTAGTTTACTGCCGTATGGAGTAGAGGTATATGTCTCAAATGCAAAATATATAAATAAATAAATTCATGATTACATAAAAAGATACAAGCAGAGTCCTAAAACAGAGAAAGTGTGTTGTGCGTGGAGAGTGCTTCCTCACATTGCACAGCTGCTTGCGTCACCTCTCTGGGAGGCGATGTGTTTGTTCCCTCCCTTTCTGGCTCTCCTTTTCAGTAATGCTTCTCATATGGCTCCATGCAATCTCAAGCACAGCCACAGTCAGTGTTCATATCAGTTGTTTGTCTCTGTGAGCTCCACACCTCTTAAAGCCCAGACTGATGGTGGTAGCGTTAAATGAAACAGTAAATAAGACTGGCACTGTTCACTTTCTCTGCTGACTCAAGAGGACGTTGTGTGTTTGTTTTAATCTTTGTTCTTTGCAAACATGAGGCCCTCAAGTCCAACCACTCACCATTGTGCTGTTTTTCCATGTATCACAGTTTGGACTGCTTCATTGGGATTTTTAAGAAATAGCTGATATGTTTACAATTCAACTTTTGCAACCACACCCTAAAATATGTGAAAAATCTGGAAACGATCTGTGCTGCCTGGTTCTGTGCTGTGGAGCCATGATGTCAGAGCTGAGCATGTGTTGCTAGCCGATCATATGGCTGTCATCATCACAATGGCATGCTCCTTTATAATTCTGTCTGTTGCACAATCCCACAGGGTTTGGTTTGGTTGGTTTTCTTCCTAAGTGATGCTGGACAATGCTGTGGGTTCCTGCTAGTGAAATACCTCCTACTTTTCTAAATCTGAGATGAATTGTAGGAGCTGACTCTGAATCTGATCTCACACTGTGACCTCCAGAGTATGCAGCTCTGACTGCTAGTGAACAAAACGTGGCTTGATAAGGGAAGCATGGTTTCCTCAGAGGGGCTGTGGAAACACAGGTCAGGAAGTTGGGCTTTATTGTTCAACTCTCACCACTGGCAAGAGTTGTCTCCATCCCTGTCTGTCTCTATCTCTGTGCTCCCCACATTGTGTTGTTGGAAGTAGCCAGTGGCGGGAAGTGGGCGTGTGTCCTAGAAGATTTTAGTCTCTGGTGACAAGAGTCTGGTCGTTGAAAAGACAAACATTTTTAGGAACTCTGCATGAACACAAGTGAACTAATGATAGTAGCTGATTTGTCTTGTATTCATCGCTTGTGCTTGTAACCTTTGAGGGGTTTTTAACTGACGTGCAGGCTTGTTTTCTGAAAAAAGAACGGGGACGCAAGCTGGAGAGATTCAAAAGAGGATGTGACAGGAAACGGAGTGATGTAATGTGAATGAGACTGATAAAGAGCAGAGACATCAGAGAGCAGAGAAGAGATAGCAGGTGCTCGCATGTCTTTTAATTTGCATTGCTGGTTCCTACTCACCTTGTAGCCTATTTTTGCTCCATGAAAAACAGCCCAAGAACCTCTGTTGTGTTTGAGGTGCTTATGTGAAACTCACCTGCAGCTTGGTGCCTTGGCGTATAATTTAGCACGTGCTGGGGGGATTAGTTCATTTCTGCTTTCTATGCACTCGTCTCATGAATAACATCAACAACAACAAACATCAATTTAAACACAGCAACATTGGACATGCACAAGGAAAAAGTAGACATGTATACTCCCACACACACAACTCAGTAGGAATCTACAAGCATGATTCAAAGTGCAAAGCCAGTAGCCGAATGATACTAAACTTTACAACCATATCACCAATGATATTGACGACATCATTCAGCAGCTTGAGGTGATTGGTGATGGCTCATCTAGTCACGATATCTTGTACCATCTTGATGGATTGACAGCTAAATTCTTTAATATGTGTGAAGATGGGTTTGCAGCTTTTCATTTGGCCAGGCTCTTTTGCAGTAGGGAGACGCAGTCTGATGTTCTTCTGTCCATCCCTGTGTACTGTAGGGTCGACCCAAAAGAAGAGGCCTCACTCCCTATCAAGGGAAAGTCAGATGCTTTGGTGAGTACAAATGCCCAAAGTGCAAGAGAAAGTGGAAGAGCGCCAACTCCTGGGCCAACATGGGACAAGATTGCATCAAGTGCCACATCAGTGTTTACCCGCACAAGCAGGTAACCAGTCCTCCAAAATGTTCTTCTATTCTAGCGATAGCTATTTGTCATTGTCTCATACCAGCCATGACAGCAGGACAACTCGCATAATGTCAAAAAACTCTAATAATGTCAAAGGTCATAGCCACACCCGACTAACTATTACAGCAAGTGAGGACTGATCCAACCCAGTACAGCTCTAAATAGATCATTGGTCTGGATACCAGTTGTTACATGCAGCATAAACAGCAGGCTACTAATTCATGTTAATATCTCCCTTCCAGCGACCCTTAGAGAAACAAGACAGTCCAGTGGATCGCACCAAAGAACATCCGCAGAAGCTCTGTGAGAAGTGCAAAGTCCTGGGCTTCTACTGCCGTCATACTCAATAACCACCCTTTAACTGGATTTAAAGGCCAGTGTTGATCCAGAGCATTTGTTTGTTCAAACTGTCACAGTACAAACTGTGAATATGGCTTCTCTTCTAAAAGTCAGGTTCTGTTTTCAAAACTACTTAGAAAACCCATCATTTTGCAGCAAGGTGTTTTGTATAAATACAGATTATTGTACGTTTGTATATTATATTTGCAAATAACATCTAGTTTTCTACAAAGTTTTCTACACTGTTTGTACACAAAATGGAAGGTTCTATGGTGTTTACATTCCATGTTGAGGGATCTGTGCTTTGTGCTGCTGATGGAAAGTGTTTATTGGCTCTGTGGACACAACACTTCAACTGGTTCCTTTCTGCAAGTTGTACATTAAAATCTGATTCTTTATATTCGTTATACCTTGCATCATGAATTACAATGAATGTTGGGGAGTATCCCGATCCAAGTCGAACCTCTTATGCCTGGTCAAGTGAAGACATTTTGACGTCTGTTGTTTCACTTTCATTCACACAGGTGAGAGAAAGCCAATAGACTGTCCTCTAGCTTCTACAGTATATGCTTTGGAGTTTATACAGTAATATTAACTCACATCTTATCAAGACTCCAAGAAACTGTTGCACCTTAGTGCAAAGAAAAGAAAAGTTCTGTTGTGGTCTATCCCTGATGTGGTGGGTGGAGCCCACACAAAGACGTAGACATAAGAGCAAGTTTGTTTTGTCCTCACATTTGGCCTCAGATGACCATACCAGGTCTGGACAGGTGTCCTTCTCTTACCAAGGTTCAAAACCTCAACTGTATCACTTTGAACAAGCTCTGAAGGACAGTCAGTCCTGTATCACCACTGCCATCAGAGGTGCTGAGTGAAATAAAGAGAGTCTTTATATTTAAAAGAATAATTTGTCTTTATTATTGTAGATTTTTCTCAAGTATTTTACTTTCAAATTCACATTTTCTATCCCTACACAGCTGAGGGTGTTAGTGGTTACCCGTAGAGATTTGTCACAATGAGGTTGGTTTTTTTCCCCAGACAGACTTGAATTGCAGCAGTAGACGACTTGAGGGCAGCTTTGACATTTCACTTGAGCTCCCCACAGTCTGTGATTGTGATCTTCTTGGAGGTCCGACCATTCCGAGAACCCAGAGCCTCCACTCTCTTGATCACGTTCATTCCCTCCTTCACGCTGCCAAAAACAACGTGTCTGCCATCGAGCCTGATGGAAGAAAAACTAACCTGTGACATCATCATCGGTAATCATCAATCATCATCTGTTCTAGAAAAACGTTTGACTTTATACAAGGCATCCACAACGACAGTACTTGTTGTAAAGCTTTTGAGTTGCATTACCTCGAGTTCCTCACATTTCGTTTGAAGCTTAAGCCTTGTTATTATGAATGGGAAAACACAAATAACTCAGAGAATAATGTGATACGTGTTGTTTAAATTGTGCTGTTTTTGAGCAGCTAATTTAACTGTTTGAATTTTTGCATGGGGACCTACATACATTTTTAAAAGAAAGAGTTCAGGGCTACAACTATTTTGATTATCAACTAGTCACTGACTACCTTGACAATTGGTCAACTCATCGGCATAAAACGTGCGCTGGTTGACAAACACGCCAACATGTCTGATTGTAGTGTAGCAAATAGAATAGAAATAAGTAAAAATACAAAATGTATGTAAATTATCGTAAACATTGATACAGTATAAAATCTGGTTTTTAAGATGTTCCTGAATTTTAATTGGTCAATTTATGGTGTGAGAGGTGAGTCCTTGATAAAGCAATAATCCCAGACGTTTATGTTTTTGGGTTACTAATTTCATGGTCGCTTGTAGTCGACTATGCAGTTGCAGCCCAAAATGAGCCTGCTTACAAGATTTGGTGTGGAAAGGTGACCTACCACTCGGTTTTAGCAGTGCAGATGAAAAACTGAGATCCGTTTGTGTTGGGCCCAGCATTGGCCATGGACAAAATCCCTGAGGATGAAAACACAAGTTAAAAACGCTTTGACCTTGACCTGCCCAAGTTGGACAATGAGGTCGAATTAAACACGTTCATGCTTTCATTAAGTCCACCACTGCCATCTTGTGGTATGTTTTGTAATGAGCTACTTGACATAAAATTGAAGTAAAACCACTTCGTTCTCACCAGGTCCAGTGTGGTTCAGCTTGAAGTTCTCATCAGGGAACTTCCACCCATATATCGACTTCCCTCCGGTTCCATTGTGGTTGGTGAAGTCTCCGCCCTAAAACAGGTTGAAGAACAGCTATGATGACAGCGTGAGACAAATACAGAGTGGCTCAGAGAGACAAACAAATAGTGTATCTCGTCTACCTGACACATGAACTGTGGGATGACCCGGTGGAAAATTGATCCCTTGTATCCAAATCCATGTTCTCCAGTGCACAGAGCTCTGAAGTTCTCTGTGAAAGAAGACATTTTACCTTAAGAACGTCTTTTGAATTATAGGTTTTAATAGGAATAAAACGCTCCGACCAAATCGAATCAATATGAGATCTTAATGCAATAAAAAAAAAAAATTCTAAAACGAACATGAACGGGTGGCCAAAGAGAACTCTACATTCAGACCCATCTACAGACCGAACTATCACACATAAGGCGCTCGAATTGGCCGTTGGACCGTGGGAGGTAATTTACAGAGTACAAACAAACTCAACGCAAAAAGGAGCCAGGGTCGCTCCAAAGCTACGGTGCTCAAGCTAGACTCGAACCCGCAACCTTCCTGCTGTGAGACCGCAGGACACCTGCCAGATGGAAAACTTTGATTGAGAGAAAAATGATTATTACCTGCAGTCTTGGGCACAACATCAGCATTGAGCTGCAAGAGAAATTATAACGTTTAACAATGACGGCATAATGCATTCGAAATGTTATGCAATGTTGGACAAGAAAAAAAACTTTAAATAGCCCGAGGGTCATTCCACGACGTAACAGCACCAGTAATTAAGGAGGTAGAAAAAAAACTGTCGTGAGAACAGTCTACACACTTCTAGCAGATATAACATGACAAAACCACACTAAAAACGAAGTACATTCCGATAAAGAGATAGACAGCAGCGTGTTCATTCACCTCGAAGGTGACTCTGCCCAGAGGCTCGTTGTCTGCACTGATGTCAAAAAACACGGTGGGGTTCTGGTTCGCTGCCACGGGTCCGCTGCTGTACATGCGCGCCGCTGTGAAGGCTAGGGAGCAAAACTTGACTCTGTTCGACAGGAGCAACATGTTGAGCCTCCGTGCAACAGCAGGCAGAGTCAGACACGTACAACCTCCAAAGTCACGCCGCGGCGATGTCCAGGAAGTGCTTATATAATTCACCGGTAGTACAACTGACGACTGACCGGCACCTGTTCTCGCGAGAACTTGCGCGGCATACTCGATTAGCTAAAAATAACATAAAGCAAAAATGTATTCCGTCACAATATATATAGTTGTTGTTAAGCGACAGATTTGCCAAATAAATAAAGGAATGGAACTCGTATGAAACTGCTGACGTCATGTCACTTGTTGTGGAACGGTGTTTATCAGTCATATAGGACAACACGACAAAAGAATTTCGTAATGTGTGACAGCATTTAATCCCCACTGACATTTATGTCTGGAAAAACCGGTGCTGGTGTCGCCCTTCGTGGTTGATGAGGTGAGAGTTTTTATGCCGAGACCTATATACCACTTGCATATCCGATACCACTCGGATCTCGAACTCGAGACGTTTGTCCAAATCGGGGAAAAAAACCTTTTTGAAAACACGTTTAGCGTGCCCCGCTTACAACCCCCCGCCGCTAGGGGCAGTATTGTATTAAAACCCTCGTGGATGTACAGTGATGAAGAAGACAACCAAAATAAGCATGGCTGCTAGTAACGCTTCTGTCGTGCCAGTCGCTGTATCTACCGTATCTAAACTACAGTCTTTAAATGGACTGTTTGCCATCTATAAAAAGTCTGGACCAACATCTGCTGATGTTCTGAATGCGCTTAAAATAGCTTTACTGAAAGGTAACGTTGGGAGACTGTGAACATGGTCGCTGCTGAAGTTCTTGCTGAAGTTGACACAATATTTCTTAATGTACACTTGTTTCCTAGAAGCGGGACAACAGAACCCTAACCCGCGCAAAAGGAAGAAACAAAGCCTGAAGATGGGTCATGGCGGGACACTTGACAGTGCAGCCAGAGGGGTGCTAGGTAAGAAGAGTCACCACTGGTTGCCACGTGTGAACATGAAGGTTTCAGAATCAGGCCGTCAGAAATGACACTTTGTGGTGAGGAATATATCTATCCACAGTTCTGGATTGGTTTTGTGAGTTCATTGGATGATGTCATTGTTTATTTTCCTGCAGAGCCTATGTAATCTTGATGGTCTAAAATTTCATTTGTGGTGAAAAGATATCAACACAAATTCAGATATTAGTGCATTGACATAAGTTGAGGCTATTCTTTCAGCATTTGCCACTTTAATAAACCTTTGTTGCACCACTAACCACATCTGTCCACTTCAATGTCCTCACATTGAGGTGCATCCATGGACCTGACTGGTTCCATTCTTCTTTTACCTAGTTTTACATCCCCAACATTCTTTGACCAGCATGTCTCAACAAGTCTTTTGGCTATCTTGCAGTGGTTGGCATTGGCAATGGCACGAAAATGCTCAGTACAATGTTATCTGGTTCTAAGGTGAGTGTTTTGTACTAGATTTCAGCACCTAATTAATTGTATCACCATACAAAAGTTTTTTTTCCTCTGAATGCAGAAATATGTTGCTGTTTGTGAGCTGGGAAAAGCTACCGATACACTTGATGCCACCGGGACTGTGTTGCTGGAAAAAGATTTTGGTAACTGCAACAAATGATATCCATCTTCTTTCATAGCTGAATGCTGAAGATTAACATTTGAAGAGTAGTAGCAGCAGTGTTATTCAAGATTGGGTAAGCTATTGTTCATCATGTGTGTGGGAAGAGAAAAGGCTGACGCTTTCCGGATCTTACATTCTATTGAAATGCTTTGCTGCTGTTACAGCTGTTAAAGTTTTTGCAGCATTACTACGGAAGTGGGAAAAGCTTAATGCAGAATTTCCTGCTTTTGAGAGCCTAAAAAATGCGACAAAACTATCTGGGTTTTTTGATCACAATATCTTTGACGTCCTTGATATTATACCCACAGTTTTGGCCCTGGATAGAAGTCCTCAATGTGCTTGATCACAGTCAGTTTGAGCTTTTAATTGTTTTCTGACCACAGGCCACATCACCCGACCGGAATTTGAGGACAAACTGAAAGATTTTGTGGGTGACATCATGCAAGTCCCCCCCCTGTGAGTTTGCATTGCAGATGCATCCACTTGCACTACAGTAGATCAAGAGCACATAGCACACATTTTAAACTCGAATGTAAATCCAGCTGTGACCTATTACCTGTACAAATGTGTAGTATATATATATATATGTAGTATATATATATATATATATATATATATATATATATATATATATATATATATATATATATATATATATATATATATATATATATATATATATATATATATATATATATATATATGTATATTCTCTGTTAAATACAGATTTATTTAGATTTGATTGAAGCAGGAATCTCCGTATGAGACACAAGATGTCCTTCAAAACCTCACATGAATAACTGTCTATAAGATCAGTTCTCATCTTGCATGTCTGTATTTTAGCGTGGTGTCTGTTTTGCAGTACTCATAATGTCCACTAGATGACGTGAAAACTCCCTTTTCTCGTTTCCAGCTATTCAGCGCTGAAACAGGATGGTCAGCGTTTGTCTGTGATGTTGAAGAAAGGTCTGAAGGTTGAACCCAAACCAGCCAGATTGGTCAAAGTGTACAACCTGACGCTGCAGGACTTCAGTCCTCCACTCTTCACTCTGGGTCAGTGCTGATACATGGGCCCTGAGTGTCATCTCCAGAAGTCTCAAATGTTTGATTCTTCTGTGCAGATATCGAATGTGGAGGAGGGTTTTACGTCAGGAGCTTGGTAGACGACCTGGGGAAAGGTGTGTACTTAGGAGATTAACATGTAATTGTGTTTACATGGATCGGTTTTAGTTTTTCCCTTCAATTGTGGACAGATGCGCTTTGAACGGCAAGTGATGGATTTGACCACATTCATTTTATGTTAGGAATCTTTTCTGAGGTTTTTAAATTAATTTACATTTTCCTTATCCATTTCTCGGTCTTATATCAAGTTCAAGCCATGTCAAAACATGACATGTGTTTTATTCCTCTTTTTTTCTTGTCTCAGTAGTGTATATACTGTATTGTTCGTCTTTGTCCGTTCTTCTAGTGAAATTATTTGACTCAATTATTTCCAAACGGTTTGTTTAATAATCCTGGCTAGATGTTTCCTCATTTAACTTGTATGTACTTGTGTATTCATTTATTCTGGGTTGATTTTAATAAAATTTAGAGTGGTCATATAGTTTTTGCAAATGGACAGATAGAATGTCTTGAACACATAATCGCTGTAAGCAAGACTGGTCATAATTAATAGCATGAATTCCACTTTGAGTTAAGAGTTATTCTTTTGTTTTAAAGCCCTGTCATCATGCGCTCATGTCAAAGAGCTGACCCGGACCAAGCAGGGCCAGTTCACATTGGAGCAGCACGCTTTACCTGAGGAGCAGTGGACGATGGAGAACATAGTGAGAACTCTGCAGTCGTGCTCAGAGGTCAGTCCAGCTGCTGGAGACAGTGATGTAGCCGCCGCCGCAGCAGAGGAGGAGAAAAGCTGAGAGAACTCTGCTGTGGAAAATCCTTCCTTATGTGGGATGTTGTTGTCCAGATACTGTACTGTCATACTAACACCTTTTTAATTTGGATTCAATGAATCTTTTGCCCGATCATTTTTTCCTTCTTCCATTGATGTCAAGTCATGTGATGAGCGCTGATAGTTCTATATTTGAGTATAGAAAAAATGAGCCTTCCAAAGGAAGTGAGGCATTTTGTTTTTATAAATTCAGTTACTTCACTCACAACTCAGGAAAAGTTGACTCTTACTCTCGCCATTTGTAAATGACACAAGACAATAAAATTGCTAAGAAAATCTCTTGTTTTCTGATTCATTATTTTGGGGAAACAATGTAAGTAGAGATAACCATTTGTTAGTTAGATCCACTTGTTGACATGCCTAGCACTCTGAATGTCACAGTGGTACTTGGAACACATTTGCATTAAATGAAGTCAGTAAATGACTCATTTCCTTGTAACCAGAAATGAACAATACTTTTATTTTTCTCTAAGCAGAGGGGTTGCTGAACAGCTGTCAAAGGATTGTTTATTGAGTGATTACGATAAACCAGCGGCTTTCTAAACCTGCTGCGTACAAGTGGAAAATGAACAGGCCACATTTCAACCTAAATGTAATGTTTGAACATGTTGGCTTGCTATCTGTGTGAACGATCTTAGGTACGCATTAGTGCTCACTGTCAGCAGAGGAAGTGATCATGTAGTCATTTGTGGTGTAGATATGACCAATTGTGGCAGTGAGGGACTAATTGAGGTGATTATTGTGTTAGATTAAAAAAAAGCCGCCTCAACAGTGCTGTGAAGAGATACAGATAAACGTCAGGGCTTCAGCAGATATGCACTGATGAAACAGATGAACCCTCAGAATAAAGGTTAAACTCTCAAGTAAAGAGATCTTTAAACTGTAATGGCATTTGAAAACGTTGACGTGCATTGCCTTAATGCACCTATTTTGTCTTCATCGCTGGGAACATTGAATAATACATTTACTAACTTGTTCTCATGAGCGTTCCTAAAATATAAATCATTAACAAAACAGATTAAATGAAGCCTGGGCATGAAACATGTGTCTCTGGATTTATAACATTTATTTAAAATCCAAAATGATTTGGGAGTCAAATCAGAACTATTGTTGCAATGCTTCTGATGTTAAATCAGAAATACCTGTATAAGCGTGTTATTAAAATCAATGGTGCACGGGGTGTTTAAATCTTTCTGCAGCTCAAGCTACGATTCAAATAGTCCTAATTTTATATAACATCAAAGAATCGTGAAGGAAGTCATGATCTCCTGGCTCCACTGGTCATGAATCTGTAGACCTGAGAGGAGGACTGGAGAGAAGGTTTTACTTTGTTAAGCTGTGCCAGGGGTGTCTTCACCTGATACATATGTCTTTGATTTGCGCCTGTTTTGAAGCACAATGTTATTGTCTTGGTCACCTCAGAATAATCTGCCCAAAGGTCCCTGAGACGAAAGCAAGAGATGAGCTCCGGACCAAAAAGCCTTGGTCTTGGTTACCTTGTCTGTTTCAATCCTATCTCTTTTCAGTTTAGTCATTGCGCCTGCATGTCCCGTCATGGTCTCAGTGTTTTCATCTAAGCCTTGGTCTTTATATGTAAATGCCTTTCTCTGACCCGACTGATGTGTCTTTCCTCACCCCAGTGTATAAACCCTGTCGGATCAAGATTCCGCTTGAATCGATCCCCAGGTAAAACTAACCCAATGCAGTAAGGCCAGCTCTTACCGTGCAGGTGGATTTAATACAGTATCTCTTGCCAAATTTCGTGAGTGATCCAAGGCATTAAAATGTATTCCCCACTATCTGAAATTCGAAAGGGCTTCTTGCTCTTAGACAGATTACTGTATAAAAAAAGAGTAGGTAATGTGACACATCCGTCAAATATTTATAGCATATAGCATTTCATTTGATGTTGGTGATGTACTATGTAATCTATGTGTTTGTAGTTTGTGTGTCAGATCAATTTTCTTGAAAACCATCATGTTGTGCAGGTTTTTCATTTCCTTTGTCAGTGAATTCCCCATTTTCCCTCCCACTATTGCAGTGTGCATTTGTCTCAGTGTGGTTCCATCATATGGTTGGTAGAAGTTCCCTCGTCATCTCTGCTCCTCCTCATCATGGGTTAGTTTAAACAGCCTTTGTCGATGATCCAGTAGCAGTCCATTTTGGACTGTAAACATGAGCCACAGTGTTTGTCTCTTTATTAGCTCAGCAAACTTCAGTACTCTTGCTTTAGCCAACAGGTCATTGGTACGAGCTCTGTACTCTTCCTTGTACATTATTCCAAGATTCTTCTACTGTAGCAGAAGCTACAGGGAGGTGTTCCCCGACTCCTCTCTGTAGAGCAAGTGTGGGAGTATCAGAGTACAGTACAGTGTTCTTCAATGCTCTTACATTCAAGTAGTATTTGGATTTCTTCATCATATACAGCTGTCTGGAGATTTTCATTCTGCTCTTGGTTATGCGCTGTTTCCATGAGAGCTGATTGTCAATACTGAAAACCAGAATTTTCATCTGTGATCCTCCATCTAACCTATTTCAATTAATTGTCAAGGACAAGCTACTGTCCACATTTCGATTTGAAAAGATCATGTATTTTTTTTTTTTTTCATTTCCATTTTCCTGTTGTCATATGTTTTTAGATCCTCTAGTCTGCACTCTTGATAAAATGTGTGCCATCAGCCAACAACATTCACAGAGATCAATATATAGTAAAAACAATTTATGTCCCAGAACTGAGCCTTGAGACATTCCACATTCTATCTAATTCTATCTGTCTATTTATTAAAAAATAAATATACTATTCGGCCACATAAATATCATGTTGATGGCAGCCCATAAAACTCAAAATGTTTTTCACAGACTGACCTATTGTTACAGCCAAAACATGGCGATAATTAACCATTTTCCTCAAATTCTTCTGCTTTGTTTAAGTGCCTAACATGGCGACTTCTGGTTTTGATGGCACGGGTGGAAAACCCACTACGGATAGACTCCTCTGACTGGCATTTCTGGTGTGAATTGTCCGTTGATGCGACTGATGTCCCCTAGTAAAGTTATTCTAATCAGAATGCTTAATGCCTTTTATTATTATTATTAGCAGTAGTAGTAGTAGTACTCATAGCAGTAGAATTATGGGGAAAATGTTATTAGATTAGATGGCATAATGATTACACAAGTAGTCTTAACGTATTGTCATTCATTTGTAAATGATTTCTATATATTAGCGCTACATGTGCTCAGTGTCTTGTTTAATGACACTCTGGAAAACACCCAAATGCCTATTTATTAGCTACTTTATTTCCAATCACTGTGCATCGTGACCTGATTCAGCAGTGTGGCTTCCAAAGGGGGTCAACACCCAGGCAGTCCTCAACAGTGGGAGCCTGCCGGACACTCCAGTGACAGATATATGGCGCCAGCTGCCATTAATCGTGGTGGACAGGAGTCTGACGCCAGGCCAAGCCTGCCGGATCAATGATCGCTGCAATCATTGTCGAAGTCCAAATATTAGCCATGCAGTGGGGACTTTCATGTCTCAAAGACCACTCATGTCCCTATTTGTCCTGCAAGTCCACTTTATCTAAATTGGAACCGTTGGAAAGTTAGCTAGCGGCCTGCTTTCATGAGCGGCCTGATAATCTCAGAGCGAGTCTATTTATCAGCCATAGCCAGGACGCTTCCTGAGCCATCACGCCAGGGCCAGGAGACCTGATGAGGAACTGATCTTTGGCTGCTATCTCATAGTAATCTGGCAAGCACAAGGGATGTTCATTCACACGTCATTGTCTTGACTGTTTTCTAGATGAAAGCCTCTGGATATGGGTCCAAACCTGCTCAGGGGTTTTTAGCCATGACACTTTCACTTTGATCGCAGTTGTGGTTCATCTTGGTAACAGTCTGTCACAGATTCCGTTTGACCACAGAATTCATTGCGCAATCACATCTGATGTCAGGATAGCTTGTTCGCTTGGTGATGCAAAGGATTATGGGACGGATGACACAATGCTCTGGATTAGCTAAAATGGATACATCAATCAAGGAAACAAGAAACATCTAAGTTGGAAATTCAAGCATCAATGCAAGTTATTATGGATATCAAAATTGTGACTCGAATAAAAAGTCGAATAAAAAGCTGGTTTGTGCCGTCTCTTTTTTAAAAGTTTCATGTCTCATGTCTTAAAATGAGTGTTTCATTCCAACTCTATTAAAAGATACTTGAAACATTTTGATACATCAAAAGATGAACCATCTACATGATTCTGGCCTGGACAGATGTCATGCGTCCTCTTACTAGTTGAGAAAGATTCACTGGGCACCCGCAAGAGTAGAATCACTGCATCATTTACATGGACTGAGCTGATCCCAAAGGTGAAACAAATGATTATGACGGCGGGCGACCATGAGAGGCAGAGACTCTTCCAGTCCTCCAATGGAGACAAAACAAAACTCTTTGGACTACTCCATCACTAGAAATTAAATCAAAAAAGCTTCCTCTTCTTGCTGTCTCAATGCCACAATAGCACCTAGATTTACCACGATTGCCATTCTATTGTCTTGTTATTAATGCAGTCAGCTTCAGACAACAAACTATGTTTGTTGGCCACCTCAGTCTTTTGCTGTCAGTCTTCGGATCAATCAGGGCTTCAGCTTGACCACAAAGCTGTTAGATAGAATAGAATGACCACGACTTATCACTGGTATTATTAATGCGTCCGTCAGTGCTCAAACCTGTGACCTCCCATCACGTTACCGATGCAAAGTCACTGATGGATTATGGCAGCATTGACAAAGCAGTTAGTATCATCAACATATCAGCAGTAATTCAACAGAGATCCTGAGTTAATCACCCCTCAGTTAATGTGTCTTTATGCAGCCGTGATAGTAACCTCTCAGACCTCATATTTGGCTTTGCAATACTCCCATTTGCTTTTTGGTGTTATATGAAATCCACAACACTTACTAGATGCTGCAAACCTATGAATAGCACTGTGTATGTGTGGGCCCATCCTCGCAAGCACATCTGCTCTGAAGAGTGGAAACTCTTTTAAGTATATTTAGCGAATGAATCTATATATTGCAGATTTTGAAATTGAAATTAATACATAATTATACCCCCTGGATTTCAGACACGACCAAGAACCTACCACGACCTTTTGTCATCCAATATATATATATATATATATATATATATATATATATATATATATATATATATATATATATATATATATAAACGCAAAGATTTTATTATATATTAATTTATCACGTTGAATACAGAGACGACTAATAATAGATGGCCACAGAAAACAATGATTAGGAAGAAAAAGCAAACGCAGTATTATTGTTTCTTTTCTACATGGGCCATTAAAACTACCAGAGGAAACAAATATGTTGATGACGATCGTGTTCATACGATAAAATATTATTGCCACATTATCGAAACACGTACCATATATTTTAACATGATTGTTATTATAAATTTTTAAAAATGCTTCATGTTTAGCTGTTGCCACCAAGTCAAGTTCTTGCCGTCAATGACTTCAAGAAAGACTATAAAGCACACAAAAACACAGCACGTAATTTACATGATGGACACATTTTTAGTGTCACTGACGCAAGTAAGCCGTTACGTTTCTGTTCGACGGGTAGCGGCCTCAGTGTTCGGTGGACTGGAGCATCGGACGTCCAATCAGAATCAGACTTTGACCACCTGCAGGAAGCAGAACTTCTCCTCCTCCTCCTCCTGCTGCTGCTGCTGATAACAACACGCAGCTCTCTGAACTGTCTAACGGCAACACATTGCTCAGCGGTCACTGGTGAGTGTGGAAGCTGAGGCTCATGATTTTGCCCCGAACCTTCTTCTTTGGTTCTGGAATTAATAAGTGTCAGGAGAGAGTCTTCCGAGGTCCGTCATGAGCGTCCCTCTCTACGCGCCGACTCCCCTGCAGCCTCCCCAGCCCACTCCCTTCTACATCGAGGACATTCTGGGGCGAACCAGCTCCAGCTCCGGCACCTCCTCAGCTGTCTCCTCATCTCCATCCTTTTCCTCGCCGCTGCTCCCGTCTCCGAACTCGTCCTTCACGAGTCTCATCTCTCCGTACCGGACTTCGGTGTATGAGCCCACACCGATCCACCCGGTGCTGTCGCACCACGCGGCGGCTCTGACCGGCCCATACGGCGTGTTTGGCAGCTCCATCTATCAGCTACACCCGCCACAGACCCACCGTACCATGGGGGAGTACGCGCAAGCGCTGCTCCGCCATGACCCACTTGGTGAGTAAAATTCTGTTCAAACTTTCTTTACAAGTCAGCACGTGGTCCCCACAAAAGGACCAAAGCGATTTTTTCCCTTTCCGCCGTACAGTAATCGTTGTACCTGCTGTTATTGGGCTTTCTCGCGTCAACATTGAAGACAAACAAGTGTCTGTTGGTGCGTGTCGCCTGGAAAACACCCCCTGCAGCTGCGCGGCCTGCGTGCGCTCACGACCCAGAACTGCTGGCTACATTGTTATGATTACTAGGTGATGTGAAATTCAGATTGGCGGCGTCTGATAAACATGAACTGAACAAAGAAAACATGTACACAAACAATGTGATAAAATGGACGCGACCTTGCAGCGCCTTTTAGTCAGGACGCGTTTTTGTTTGCAGTGATGGATGCTCTGCTCACTATTCCTATGTGTGCACATATTTAATTAAAATGTCGGAGTCACCGCTATTTAAAAGCATACTGGAAAACCTATTCTTTGAAACATAGGTTCAAATTGGAATCATTAGTAGGAGTCAACTGAGGATGTATAATCCTCAGTGTTTTGCTCTCTTGGTTTCATGCACAACAATCTCTCTGAATATAAAGTCCATGTATAAAGTACATGTTCTGACAGGGATACAGAGTATGCAACAACAATTTACCTATGCAATAAAAACATACAAGTCACGAGGAATATAGGAATATAAGGTGGACGCAGAAGAGCATCACAACAATTACTGTTAATAGTTATGTTGTCATAAATGATGCTTTGAGGAAAAGGGGTAAATGTCAAATTACGAGACATTGACATTGTTTAAATAATTTCTGTTGTTTTTGTGAATTTAAATCGAATTTATCGAAGACATTTTTATTGGGATGAATTGAAATCAAGTGAGTCGTATGGGTGAGTGGCATGGCCAACGAGAAGTGTGTGCGTGGTCCTTGTATAGCTATATTTGGGGGGCTTGTGGGGACCTGATGGATTTTGCCGGTCCCCACAAGTGTAAGACTCAATTTGAGGATTAAAAAATAATAATAATGACTGGGTCGTTGTAATTGAATTTAATTTTGGTTCTGGTGACGGGTAGCCATTTTTTTTGATGGATGTTTTTTTTTTGTCCTTTTTGAATTCCTCTTGCTACATCACTTGATTTCCCGGCAGCAACAACACGATGCTACTCCCTCCATCGTCCCTTCTGACCGGAAGCTGTGTGCCTGCACTTGTAAAATCTGCTCTCAGAAGCTGTTGAAGGTTTTTCCCGGACACCCCTCACCTCCACCCCCCACCGGCCAAGCGCTTCCTGGGGAGCCCGCTGCACGCTGCAGATTATTTTATCGACATCCTCAATAGAGAGAAATTCAGGAAACACTCGGCCTCTGATAGCTCGGGATCCGTTTGTCACCTATTGTTGCACTTCCTGTGGCGGCCCACGAGGATGTGGCTCACTTCCGCTATGATTGCTGAGGAGAAGAAATCAAGAAAACAGAGAGAGCGTCATCCCTCAATCGAAGCAGAGGCACACTGCCGTTACATTCTCTTTTTTTTTTTTTGTTTCAGTTTTCGCAGCATATATTGCCATTTTTTGGGGCCTCCAATCGTGGGCGCCGATCCACCTTTCCCGGTAGTTCCATTGATTCTCGTCCGCTTCTGATCACGTTACGTCAAAGGTTGTTCTGGAAGTTCTATCAGACACTACCAGGATATTATCTAAAGCACCATGCGTCTTGCTGTCCCTCAACTGATCATAATTGTGTATTAAAGGCGCTCGCTTCCTTATATGGTCATATCCTCGGTCAAGTTGGCTGTGATGTCCGACGCGTGAGATGTCGCGGTGATTTTCAGCTGGAGTCTTATTGACACTTTTTCATTTGTTAATCCGAGAGTTGCATGCAACATAGTCAATATAGTCCTTTGCTCAAGGATCATCTTATGACGAATTTTAATTTTACTTAGACCGTTATCCAAGCATTTCAAGCACTGGCTTCTTCAAAACTACCCCTCATTCGCTTCTGTTGCAATAAGGGCCACAACTGCGTTCATTTAACTAGGAAGTATATTGAAAAAATAAAAGTTGTAAAACCAACATGGACTCTGATGCAACGAGAATGAAAGAAAAAAAAACATTGGAATGGGCCAGGAAACTTTGACGTCGTTTTAAATAAATATTTACGTTATTAGCTGGGCGGATTTTAAATTATTCATGTCGATCCATCTTTCTTTGTAATATGTCGCTTCTCGTCAATTAAAATGAACTTTGGCGACATCACTCAGTCTGTTCTGAAATGATATACTGACAAACAGTGCTGGCGCATGACGAACTATAATGAATCAAACGATTTATGCTGACATTAAATGTAATTTATGCTGTCGCTCAATGCTGAATAATGTTGTTCACTGACATCCAGTAGTATGTGTCGGGTCTTTCATTAGTGGGGCCGTTCTTTCGACCCTGAAGGCCGACAGATCTTGAGCCAAAAGCGTCGTGAGTAGTCACGACAGTCTGCTGGATCGTCACCTCTGAGCAGGAAACACACGGGGCGGAGGGCTTTCTTTGTCACGACTTTCCTGAACGGAACGAGAGAACCAGACCGCTCGACTCTTCATTTTCTAGGATGAATCTGCTTTGTGATTTACGCAAGACCAATGAACAAATAGGTAGCAATCCAATTACTGTGGCGATAGTCATTGTAAAATAAAATAAAATAAATAAAAATCATAAGGCGACCGGTATTTTTCAATAGTGTCTCGTGTAAATGCAACATTTTTTATTTAATTTTCCCGCTCTCAGCCGGTGTTGCGCTCAGTGATTTATGATTTCTTTAAAAAATATTAAAAAATAGCGCCTTGTTAGTAGTAAAAAAAGTCTGACAGAACTGGATGTAAAAAAAAATATTATCATTAGCGAACAAAATCAAAATCAATGTTTCGCACCATGCTTTGCTATCCTCGTATATCACCTCGTTATATTATAATTTTTATAAATATAATCATGAGTTGAACAAATCAATTTGTATTTGCATTTGATAAGCTTAATAATCTAAAAATTCAGCAATTTTATATTATAAATATCTGTAATTTTCCTGGTCTTTTTTTCCAGTGTTGATTAGCTACCTCATATTGAACGAAATACTCGATGTTTTGTAATCAATTTAAGAAGGACCTTCTCTTTCATCCTCATTGACACTTTTTTGTTTAAAAAAAGCAGTTCTTTTCAAAGCTTAATAATAATCATAATCTGATAATCACAGTAATATGCGTATCAGAGTTGCTAATGTTGCATTTCCGTATTCTTTAAATAGTTTTCATTTACTGATCCTCTTCATCTTTCTGAAATAACTGTATACTTTCAATAACAGCTTTAGATTTCTCCTGATAGTAAGATTTTTTTTTCTGCTTTGACTGGGTATTTTTTAAATCAGTATTGCATCTTTTATAAATGTCTCATATGTGTATTCCATCCTTAAGGTAAGCCCCTACTGTGGACCCCCTTTATCCAGCGGCCACTACATAAAAGAAAGGGAGGTCAGGTGCGGTTCTCCAACGACCAGACCATTGAGCTGGAGAAGAAGTTTGAGACTCAGAAGTATCTTTCACCCCCAGAGAGGAAGAGATTGGCCAAGATGTTGCAGCTCAGCGAGAGACAGGTGAGGAACACTCCTAATTGCAAGTTTGAAAATAATAATAATAATAATAATAATAATAATAATAATAATAATAATAATGAATTCACCTTTTTATATGGTTATCCCCCATACTAGTCATCTGCCTGCCCCCTTAAACTTAAGCTGTTTCAACTAATCTGCGTCATTTATATTGATAACTTTAATTTCTGACTATGATCAGACCCCAAATATCGTGAAAAAAAATCTATCTAGAATTGTCTGTTCATTCCACATTTTATTATTGTCTTTTTTTTTTCTGCATGTACAGGTCATGACTAAATCCAGAGATTTAACCTCCGATTCTTTGATAATTATTGAACATTAAAAAAAAAAAAAAACATCCAATCTATTAACAACAATTAAGTGCTTATTTTTATTTATTTATTTTTATTTGTATTGCACTAAACAGATAAATCAAAATGAAATTGACTGAACCACCCATTTTGTCTTTTAGGTGAAAACCTGGTTCCAAAATCGACGAGCAAAGTGGCGTAGACTTAAACAGGTAAGAGATGTCCGCATGATAATCTCCTCCAGCATCTTGCTGCAGACATTTGACTGACTCCCTCCTGGTGTCTGTAGGAGAACCCTGCCGGGTCCAAGAGAGATGGGGAAGAGGAGACCAGCCGAGGACACAAGGCAGAGCAGGACTCTTCAGGGACACATAGCTCAGAAAGGAGACACACTGTAGTGAGCTCTGAGGGTCTCCAGGGCAGCTGCTTGTGTTCATCTTCACCCCTTCCGTCCCACACAGACTCTGAGGACACAGACCAGGAGCTGGACATCGATGACGATGAGAAGCTCTGAGAAGTACTGGATCCACTCGGATTTTATAATGACTGGAAACTAAGCAGAGAAATAAACACTTGTCCACTTCGATTTTGTATATATTGTTAACTATATTGTGATTTGTTGCTTTTGTGTGTTTTTGTCTTGTTGTGACTTTTATGTGTTGTATTAAATCATCAAGGGTAGCACAAATATGTTTTTTTCTTTTTCAAATTAAATGTTTTGTGACAATTGATAAAGAGGTCTTCAAACTGAAACATGCACATTGGTAGTTGTTTTCTTTTCCTACGAGTTGCATGATTGTCGATGGGCACACCGGAGGCACAATCTGGGGCACAATCCATAAAGTTCTCTGCTGGGGAGGATGAAAAATGTACTCCCTCTTCTTTCATTAGTGCTACAGTTACTCCTGGCAACAATCACAGCAGCCTGTACAGTTATCCATCCACACATTTTGCACACACATTTGAAAGATGCTAAAGCATTTCTAACTGTCAAAGTGAGCTCCTATTGCTAACCAAGAGTACACATTTTATCAGCCCTGAATACCCTTCATTGAGTGTACGGTCAATGCTCAAAAATACACATTCATGGCAGTGAAAGTAGTAATCGGGGGCACACACCTAGAACAAGTATTTGTGTAAATAATCAGCAGTTTTGCACACATTTAACTTCAGTGTATTTTCCACACCTACATTGCTAGATGTTTGCGACAGTGCGTTGTGTCGGGACCAGGGACTCACCTCATCATGTAAGCAAAACACACTCTGAATCTCTCATCCAACTGCCCTGTTGAACCTTCCCCTCATCAGATACACCAGATCAACTAAGTAATAATGATGATGTGCAAACACAACAGTCGTGGTGGCGTGAAGCCTTCAATTCAACAGGTAAACAATCACCTCCGTCCGTGCTTCCTCCTGATCTGTTTCAGAGGACTCAAAGGGGAATAGAGATCAGCAAACAATCCAGTGCATGTCAATGGTTGTCCCATCGCCACATTCATCTTCAAATAGCTTATCATTGAGCTCTGAGGCAAACACTATGAGTGGGAGTTTTTTCGGTAAGAAGATTAGGTTAATGATTGAGCCGATCCTCAAAGAGTGCGGACAGATAGCAGAGGATTGATTGATGGTCATACAATACCCGCTCAGTGCTGGTCACTGTTGATTATAGCTACTGCTACACTAATACGACTGGTTGAGGCGAACGAATGTGTGTGCCATTGTCCACGTGAAAGAATCTGGAGGTCTTTGCTTTGTTTGATGTACATGTCAAAGGTTCAACGGCCTCACACTAACACAGCATCGACAGTGCGTGCATCGATTGTGGCCTCTGTATTGTGTAATGTTCACAAATTTCACAGGGTAAGGTCAACACTGGACAGAACAAACAGCAGGTGGGTGAAATGTTTCTTAGATAGCCGACTTTTTCCGGACAATCATAGCCGGGGCCTAGTTTTTTTGTTTTGTTTTTAGCAGTCCGAAATACTAACGGCCGTCATTGGAAAATATAACTCATAATACAGAGAGAAAATACGGCAATCCTTAAAAAAAATTTCTTAATCGTGCCCACAAAAGTGCTCTCCGCACACTCCTATTATCTGTGTCATTACTACCTTTAACCTTACTGTATCAGTTACCTGATAATACGTAGGTTGCAATTTTTGGAAAAGAAAAATAATCTCTTCCTCCTGATAAATGACTGTTTGGAAGGTGTGTACAAATCAATTCAAGGATTTTGAAATGATTTAAACAATTTTCTGGAGAGTTTTGAGCAACATATTCAACTTCTGGGTCTCCTACAAAGTTCAAGTGTGGAATAGTGAGAATATGATAAGCGATCATGTTTCACTTCAGGCAACGGACAGAAATGTACCTTTTCAGACAATCTTCTCAGATGAAGGTTAAGCACTCATGTGCATGAGACACTGCCATCTCAGTGTCTGGCTTCGACATAGTGTAAGTTAGATCGACCACAAAAATACACACCCAAACAAATTATAATCCAGTTACTTCACATTCAAGAACAAGTCACCTTTTTGTTTGCAACAGTCATGAACTGAACAGGTTACCTAATGTAACCGTCATTCTCAGAAGTGTGCTCAGTCCTCTATGGAGGCTTCATTATTGGATAATCTCCATGCTAGCTTTGTTTTTAGTTTATCCAAAAGCGAAGCCTCCTTTAAGGGCTGAGCACTGTCGTGAACACGCCATCACTGCCACTCACCTCTGAAAAGAAGCCAATAAAAGACACTGTGACAGGTCTCTACTCAGAACAAGAGCCACAGAGCTGGCTCCTCGCTCGCATGGAAAAATCATGCCCGGTTGCAGCTCAATAACGGACACTTCATTTCCAGATTACAAGAAACACTAACTCACTAAACATATTACTTCCATAACTTGATTCGCACCACACGCTTCATTTGCCTCTCCGTCCCAACTTTGGTTTTCGACCATTCTGTCTGCTTATGAAATTGCTTGAGTAGGGGGAGTAGTCGGAAGCACCATGAGAGATTAAAAATGTTCAAAGAGAACTTCATGACTCTTTTTTTTTCTTTCAGGAGTGCTGGAATTCTTGGTGCCGAGCACAGTTGCCAGTGTTTGCCTTATGGTAAGTCACATAAACATATAGGTCTATGTGCCTATGTAACATAGAATTGTGGCAACTGGGTATTAATTCTACCATTTTAATGAATAAAACTGTGATCATAGTGAGTCAGTTTCCATCTTTTAAAAATCATGCGTGTGAGAATCCAGTAAACAAAATGTGTGCGAGAGTGCAAGCGCATGCCACCATTTTGTGCCCTGGTAAGCCCCAACTAACCACAACAGATTTCAGGTAATCACGATTGTTTGAGCACAGACTAGAGGAAGTAAAACATCCTGAACTGTCTTTCGACTGCAATAAGTAGTCTACACATCAGAGTGGGTTTCAAAATGTATGTACCACTTTCAAAGTATTTGCTGCCGAATGAATCAAGCTCAACACAAGGTTTCCCCTCGGTAGCTACTCACGAGTGTTTGCGAGTCGGCGCACACAAGTTAATGTGCAGTTCTATTTGAACGACGGTGGAATGCGTTGACTGTTGACCTTGGCCAAATGGAAGCCATTATCTTCCCCTCCTGCACTGAGCTGATAAATTAATGACGCCGTTGACATCGATACCGACGTCGCCAGCGGACAGACAACTGAGACACGGTCAACTATCAAAGTTGAGAGTGAAGGTGAACGAGACCTTTTTTCAATGAAGAGTTCTACGCTTCCACTGCTATTCACAAAGAACTGATATCACATGCTTCAAGCCATTCAATTTTTTTGCTTACGTAGATTTGATGTGTCGATTTTTAAAACCAAGTTTACAGCCCTAACCCCAGCACATAGCAATTCACCTTGTATAGCAGAGCAATTACACCATCACTATCCTCTATCAAGCTTCATGCTTAATAAAAAGTACTCATCAAAGCGATCTCTAAAAGTCTCCACGGTAAACATCCTCCCTCCCCTGCCCCTCGCCCTAAGCACCTCGGCTAGGCTCCAGCCCATGCAACGCCCAGAAGAGAACAAGCTGTAGAAGATGAATTAACGAAACACAAGAATAAAGCGTACTAACCACTATACTAAGGATACAAACAGGCCAATTCAGGATGATCTTGGCTGTCCAAGTACAAAATTGATTGTTGTTGTTTATAATGTTTTCATTTTAATAATACTGCAATTAAAAATATCCTTCAAATTAATCTTTTGAAAGCATTTTTTAAACATCTGGAACATTTTTATCCACAAAAAGGTGAACATGGTGGATGGATCTGGCCTGGTGATTGTGTCTGGTACAATTGTGTTTGATACAATTCAATACAGAACTGTTGACAGAGATTTACTTGACGCCTGTGCAGGAAGTGCAGTATAGTGAATGCAATGTTCCCTGGACTGAGAATGGATGGAATGATACCAAAAGGGTTGTTGAGTCAAGTTATCCTGTTGTCACCAAAGAATAATAGAATAGACGAAGACAAATAGAATCCCTGCCTTTGATACAGTGATATGTACTTGGATATAAACCCACCATTGGTGTCATGGAACTGAACTCAACCTTCTGCAACCTCTCTGGAATCAATACATGCTCCCTCCCATGCTGTCATTGACGTGGGGAACAATGCCTTTTGCGTCCTATACTGACAAAAAAGGCAGACTTCAGCGGCACATGTTGACCCATGGGCAGAAGAGCGTCATAAGAAACAGGTAAAGGAAGTTTAAAGAATGAGGGACGAGTGGCAACCACTGTGTTGTTAGTACTCTGCAGCCATCAGTTCACTGTGATGCAGAAAGTTTTTGTTCTGAAACCAACTGCAATAGCCACAGGCTTGGAACGTAAACCAACAGCAAGCGATGACACCAACTTACCAAAGCAGCAAAGAGATCTTCCACCACTTCAGTGCATGCCACATCAGTATATGTACACATTTGGCTCCTCCAGCTAAGACGCAATATGTCGGTGGTGTTTGATCCAATGCAGACAACATGTCTCGATGTCATAAGGAGCACGGAACACATCTGCATAACAAAATTAAACTACTATTAAATTAACCCGACTTTCCAAAATATGAATCCCACCAAGATTTATGCTGAACTTTCAAGTGAATCCTAAACTCTTAAAAAAGAGTAATGATTTATGTGATAAAATCTGTGTATATATTTCAATTGTCGGTTAGTGAGAAGTCACTTAAACATGAGCACTACTTATGACGCTGATGTCAGCAGGTGCGCAGATGGGAACACGTAATGATTAATAAGCTGAATGCTCCAGGTTGCATCAGGTCTTTATACCGTCGAATAACACTGGGTTTATGGGGGTTGAATACCATTTGGTCGTGTCCTCTCCTCCCTGTGCAGAAGAACGAGCAGTTAAATTGGCTGTGAGCTGATTTGTGTGCTCGGAGAGCAAACAGGACCTCATGCTCTGCTCCGGTCAGATCCATGACCAAACAGATTTCTCAAGACTTGTAATGGGGATAAATCTGTTTTTTTTTCTCCATCCAGCAGGATGGAAGCTGCACTCTGGTGCTTCTGTCGCCATTAACACAGACGGCAAGCTGTTTTTGATGTCTTTCCCCTCATCACCGCACTAATGGATTTATCTTTAGTGGACCCCCAGAGGGACTTTAGCTCTATGGACTTCATCATGTGTTGATGATCCTAGATAAAATAACTGGCAATAGAAAGGTTAGCTTAACCAATCCACTCTTGTATAAAGAACTAATAGACTTCCATGACACCATCAACCCTTTAAAACAATGAGTCATATAAAAGTGTTTGATGAGCATCAAATTCTGTTTTGGAAGATAACTACATTCACCTTGACCATTCAGACCATCGACCTGTCTTTGCTCAGCCTTTTATCTGCTGTGTCAACAGAGGCCTGGAGGTATCCCAGAAATCTATCACTGTTTGTGTGAGAAAAAAAAGAATATTCACATGCAGACATTAATCCCCAGAATACAAACCTCTTGGATTACACAAAGGTCATTCAAAGAGTTGGAAAACATCAGCGATGGATTCATTCCTCTGGCAGCTAAGGAGATATCACTCATCGATTCTCAGGGCCATTCAAGTGTGCTATTTGCTTTTCAATTAGTTGGAATCCAAATGGAGGATATGGAGGTTTTGAAAGTATTCACTTGCTAGTAAAGAGAGTTTGGGATTTTCTGCCTCAACATCCAATTTAGATACAGTCCATCAAGTGCTCAAACAAGCCCTGCTGGCAGTGTACACACACTGATAATAAATAGTGAGGCTCAAATGGCGCAAACATCCGCCTCAATTAATGGCATATGAGGCCATGACTGACATTCTAACCACACATATATACAGCGGGTGGCCAGGTGGCTGCTGAAGCTTGATGTGCCGTTTCTATCCAAAAGAGACCGTAAAACCACAGGCAGACATGTAGCATGCTCACAAACACACATTACTGTTTTTGATTTTAAGCTACTTTTATAAATTGAGCGTGGTGAGGACCAACTAAGTCTGTTTTTTTCCCCTTCAGACTGAAGAATCGAGACATCAGACCATCCATCCGCTCAGCAGGCACCTGCAGCCGCTGGAGAAGCAGGAGCTGCATTAGTTTGACAATAACATCTCTACATTTCCTCCTTGATGATGTTAGTTTTACGCAGCCGGTTGTGACTCACTGCCTGTGTTCCAATAGTCCTGAATAATAAAATCATTAGAGAACATCTAAACAAACCCTACTGTAATTCTCTTCGCCGTGTCAGTTTCAAATGTTTCTCCTGATGGTAAGACGAGAGTGTTCCCCCCTCTATACTGTTTTTTGTATAGACGCACTAAATGTGTGAGTCTTCACCAGCACTTTTCATCATACATGTTATGTTGGCGTGGCCACGCAGCAGCCTAGTGGTTAGCACTCTCATCTTGCAGCAAGAAGGTTGCGGGTTGGATTCCCGTGTCGGACCGTCTTTCTGCATGGAGTTTGCATGTTTTCCCAATGTGCGCATGAGTTTTCTCAGATTTCCGCCTGAAGACAGAAGACTTGTGTGTGTATGTGCCCTGTGATGGCCTGGCGGCCTGTCCAGGGTGCATTCCTGCCTCTTGCCCAATGACTCCCCGCAACCATGAACAGGACTAAGCACTGGTAAATTGACGATGAATGTATGTATTGCCTTGATGTTTGCTGCAGGCGATTTACAGATTTCAAGGATAACCAGTGTGTTCTGGAGGACGAAAACATTCTGAGCTTGAAACGTCCTCTCTTCACAACGCCTGACTACAACTCAAAGATATATCTACAATGTGCATATCTAAATGTGCATGGTCAGTCTCGGTAGCTCAACCAGTGGTGTCGCTCATAAAATTATTGGATGAGCAAATCAGCACACTCAAGCACCTTGGTTAACCAGCCCCATAACACGCATGATATCTGTTAAGTTAAAAGAAAAAATGAAGTCAGCAAAAGCTCCCCTGGTCAGTCTTCCCGATAAATGCTCCGTCTACTTTTATTACCAGAGTGCTCCAAGGAGGGGGCAGGGTGTCCATCACTAGGTTCCATATGAAGTAAATGTACAACATTTTACAACCCCCAATATTACCAGTAAACATTGATCTAGCATTATCTGCAGATCACAGGATCCAACAACTGGCCAACAAATCACTTTAAATTTGGTCAGTTTTGCAAGAGTTCTTGCTGTTTAAACAAGCAGTAAAAATCAATAGACAGAATCAAGATCAACAGAATGGAGGAGTCATTAACCAGCAGCAGATCAATACATGCTTGTAACTGAATCATTAAGCTGTGTTTGTCACGATGGAGCATTGATAAGAGCTGCTGTTCGACACTATAAGAACTAGAGCCAACAATAATCACCATATCGCACATTCCTGTACAGACAGAGCGCTGCCGCTGTAGAGGGAGGTACTGTATTTAAAGGGGGGCAACTGCATAAATAAATGTTCTCACTGGATCACTGTTGTACTTCATCTGGCACTTCCATGGGTCACCTGTGGGCTGGCTTCATGCGATATGTGGCATGGTGTGGTGCCACTTCACATGGTGTTCTGTTTCCATTACACATATCACAACGATACATGTTGGTAACACAGAACATCTTTCCAAGCCGACGCATTTTCCAGGCAATGACTTTGAAACCTCATATCTGAAAATTTCCAGTCGCCTTTTCCACTTTAGAGGTAAGGAAAGTCATGCAATTTGGCCAGTTTGATTTTTAGAGAAGAGCTTGTCAAACCGGGATCTGGGTTGTGATTAGTGATTGCAGTGGGAATGAAATGCATCATGGTGGATTGGAAAAGGCCCTGCCTGTTATCTCATATATGCTCGTCCAGAGGATGTATTCTATTTTATACATGCTCCATCCTCTAAAGGTTTAAGACTTTGATGCATCGACTCGGCATCTGAAGCAAATTCATATAGTCTCTGCCCAAGGGAAAGGGTTACTCCCCTATATAAATCCTCTGCTAGCATGAATCTTGAAACCCAATAATGGAGAGAAGACCCAGCTGGGCGAACAATTGGAGGGCTCCACATGTGCTCATAGAGTTACATGCATTCAAACAGCTAGAAAAAAATATTTTGAACACAATATCCTGATACACTGCGCCCTTTCTATCAACGTGGTCTGACTGTTTTTGCCACTGCATCAAGTAGGTGATTTTCTTCACAGCAAAGCATCTTAGAACTTGAAGCGTACTTGAGTATTCGCCTAAACTGAGACTGAGTCTCTAGTTTCCACTGAGCAGTTATTCTACTTTTATAAGCAGTTATCAGCACATCCCCTTCATGTTTTAATGTGACCCAACAACTGTGCTTCTATAAGCACATGGGCAGTTGACTGTTTTTTGATTCCTAGTTTAAAAATCTTACTAAATGTTGAATGGCAGCAGATTACGCCAGGCGACTACAAATGCGGATCACCTACAATGGAAACATGGAATGTTGTTTTCACTAGTACGTGGGCAGTTGTGGTACATGGGGAGCAGTTTACGTCAAACTTTAATTTCAGCATCACTTCGATGAACCCAGTGCCTTTTATGATTACTTGGCAGACATATGACACCTGACAAAATAAAACAGTTTGGAGCTTCAAACGCTTTGCGAAACGAAACACACACTTCCATTAACAATGGTCTTTGCCTATTAATGTAGGCTTTCAGGAAACTATTGCCGCACTGATGTTTCCCGCTATAACGCTACAGGGCAGAACAATGCTGTGTTAATTTGTTTGGTTTCCGCCAAACGACTGTGAAAACAGTGATGGTCACACAGACAGGAAAGGACATTAATAGATGAAGGAATGTTGGTGGGTGAAGGGCGGCGTGCTGAACACAGGAGGATGTGCGACACTGAAAGAGGCTTGGGCATAGAAAGCAAGTGATATACCACAATGAAGGATAAAGAGAGAGGAGAATAATACAAATCAGTTCAACTGTAGATTCCAGTAAATATATTTTTATGTGGCTGAGGATCATCTGACTCGTGTTCCTAAAGTTATATACAAAATTTATGTTAGGCTATGGTAAGGGGTTAAATACTTTAGCTAACAGTTCAGATTGGAAATTAATATATGAGTCAGATTGCTCGTATCTCCTTTACATTTGTCTTGCTGGTGTTGGCCATTTTCACTCCGGACCATTGAGCCGCACTGTTCTGCATGGAAAGTGTTATCACCATAGTAGGAAAACAGGATGTGCTGGTTTATCACTTCCTCCCAGTCTGAATCCTGAGACAGGAGGGGAAAGTGGAGTTTGAGGAAAGCTTCCGTTTGAGTGATGAAGGGAAGACTTAGTCACAAAATGTTCGTTAGAATTTCTGTCTACAGTTTGGTAAGAACGTTGTAGCCAGTTGAGCATCATAAAACAAAGAACAAAGTGTGAGATTACAAGAAACACTTTGTTTTGGAGAGAGAGATTACTTTCTGACAAGCATTTTTGACGAAATCTGGAAGACTGCCAGGACTTTCACACCAGCACGGCTGCACTTCTGCTTGCCAAATTTTGAACCGGTCGGCGCGTTCAGACAGGAAACAAACTGGTTCAGGACCTGGCATGTTGTTTCACGGGTGGAACCCACAAAATTGATTCAAGCTTGTGAACCGTGATCTCATCATATTACGTGTTTACAAATGAGGAAGTAAATGAAATTAAATACATGCTTTGTTGACGATGGCGACAGTTAAATTTGCTCAGACGACAGTCATGTCAGTAAAATACATCGGCTTTTACACACTCCCTTATCAGATACCAATGATGACGAGTCTCCTCATCATCAAAAGCCGTTGCATCCTTGAAATATTTTCAGTAAAGACTTGTTATTTTGTCCATGTGTTGTTTACCTCTTCCTAAGTAACATTTAATATCACCCTCCCACCTAAGGTCCACATAGGAGTTAAGGGGATGTTAAGGCACCGAAAGCTGGATTCAAACCGCCATCATATAAGAAGAAGAAGAAGAAGTTCTGTATAAACTTGAATGAACACACACTGGTTTGATAGAAAGCACCAAAGTCCTGAAAATCCACAACAGAACCAAAACTTGGAGCCTGGTGAGAGGAGGGACGGGGTTCTGCTACAGGTCTTTGAGAGAGGGAGATTCTCAGAACTGCTACAGTGCTAGAGGGCTCGTCATGAAAACATGAGACGACTTGTGGCTGGGCAAAGAGGAGTCATATATGAAGCTTGGAAAGGGCACCACAGATCCATGTTTGCCTCGAGGATGAGATGCACAGAGAATGTCAGATGGGGCTTCCTTGTCTTTGTAGCTCTTGCCCATTCCACATCTATGACACCTTTGAAGTCCAATTTTAAATTATACAAACACTTCTTTTTGCTGACACTGGTAATACTGTCTGAAAGTATGCACATGGACCAAGCACATTCCTCTTACTGATGTTAAATCCATACCAGCTACTTGGGCTTTCAATGAAAGATGGTCACATTGTCAAATGTATGCAGGATGATTTGTCAAACTCATTGAATAATGGTGTTTAGATGTTATATTTCCACTAATGTATGATACATGATTTGACATAGAACATTCAAGAGTGATAAACAGTTGATGAGCAAAACTGGAAGATGAACTGGGTGAATGAGTGCATCAAGAGGGACAGTTGATGTAGGAGTCTTGGGGGGGTGGTAGACTCAGATGGTTTGGAATTAAGATACAATGGGAAAGGAGAAAAGGGAAACAACCATGGTTAGGATTGGTGGGGCTCAGGAGAATGCAACCAAGATAGGTTAATGTGGAGAAGGCTGACTTGCAAGGAAAGCCCTAAGAAGAAGAAGAAATGACTTTCAAGCTTCAACATGGTCCTTGCAAAACCTGGTCTGAGAATAGAGAAGGAAAGCACTTGACCATGTAGCAATCTACAGAAGGAACTGGAGCAGATGACGACTGATGTAAGTGGCTGAATATGAGAGAGGTATTGCTTTGTAGTTGCACAAAAGACAACTATATGCCATTAAATACTATGTCCATCTTATTTGTATGCACTTGAATAGCTCATTATTATCTTAAAATACCCCTGAATCAATGACAGTGGGCATCGCTCGGGCTAAAAACAAAGTGGTTGCCATCTTCCCTGTGAGATATTGGCCTCACCGCTGATGTGGAAGGAGTCGATCAGTCTGTGCAGACTGTGCGGAATACTTAGAAAGCTGCATCCCACATTTGGATGCAAGCACACAAGTTGAATATCATTTCTCTTGAGAGAATATGTATACTTACAGGGTTCCCCAAGATTGTCATATATCAATTCACATTTCTTAAGGTTGATTTGCTTTCACAGACGCACTTCCAAACTTTCAAGAGAAATCAGCAACTTGATCTTGAGTCCAAATATAAACACAACAATCATCATGAGTACTTTACATCAGGTTAATTAACAACCATCTTTTAGTTGCATTGCAACCTGTATCACGTTTGGAAACCATAAAAATATGTGTTTTTTAAATGTACAGTAGCACGTAAAATGTTTATAACCTACACTAATAAACTTTCCCACATGGTCGTCTGCATCATTTTAAGATGAGTTCAATTTGACAGAAACAGCTAAATGTGGGCAGTGAAATTCTCACATAGAAAAGCTATTCATTCTCAAATATTTGCTCAAAACATAACATTTTTAGGCCAAATGATAGTGTTTGTTAGTTTCGGAAAGTTACCTCATTTTAAAGTAAATATAGAAAAATGATGTGTTGACTTGCTGACAGCCTGCCCTGACCCCTGTATCACCTCCACAGACCTGGAGCAGTCTGAAGTGTGCGACGGCACCCATAGGATTTGCCTATCAGCCAATTGCACATGTTCAACAAGAGTCAGTCATCTAAGACAACACTTGTGTGTGACTGCACTGCTTCACTGATCCTGATGTATGCGAGTGTACTTATCTGCTCTCACTTCCCCATTCTGGACCAACACTTAACTGCAATTTCACAACAGGGCCCGACTGGTAGGCGCACACAGGGTAGGTCTCTATGACTTTTCAGACGTAACATCAAATTAACTGAACTCAGACTCAGACTCAACAACAATAAATCATGCACATATCAACAGATTCATTCACATTGTTCACGCACAGTGAACATAGAAGGAAGTGTTTTTTTGATCTGTTGATTTTGGGCCTTCGAACAGAGGCCTAAAGAGAGGATGATGAAATCGTTTTTTGAATTTCATTCTAAGTTATATGTGATGAGAAATTGTTACTGTGAATACACAATTGTGTGGATTTCAGAGTGCAAAACTGACATTTGGAGTCAGAGGGTGGATTTACAAAGAACCCCATTTACATGTACATATTTGGACTGTTTTTTGCAACACGTTGGGATCTGCATATCCGCAAAGTGCAGAACTTGACATGATGTCTGGTGCCAGAACAATGGGGAAAAGGGGTCTCAGTAGAAACCTCTGTGAGACATCTGAGGGTGCTCAGAGGCTCTAAGTGGTTAACGTCTGCTGAACAATAGTTATGAATGTGTGTGTAGATGGAGCAGAGTATTCACACACATAAGCAGGCAGAGTGGGACACTTAAAGACCCAACAGAGCTATTTGTCCTGCTGACAACAGTGCTTCGCAGAGTCAACATGTTCAGAGCCATGACCATCTTCATGAACATGAATCACAGTAAAGAGGTTCCATTCGACCTGTTGTTTTTCCTCTAATGCTCACTCAACATGCAGCATGGTTTTCGCATCAGTACACTCTCAGACGCGCTTGAAACAAGTGTTAACCATGAAACTAGCATGACAGTTAAATTAATCTGCTGTGTGATGATTAGTTTATCAACAAACAGCGTGACATTTTTCTGTTATAAATAACTGACTTTATATTCACCCTGATAAAAGCATTACTGACCTTTGGATATTATTACTGTGATAGATCACCTAACTACTTCAGTTTCAGAGATGGTAAAACTTGTAGTACTTGGGTAGCTATTTGTGACTGGATTAATGAATTTGCTTTTGTTGATGCCCAATTTGGTAAATGCAGAGATGATATTCTATGAATTATTAATAATTCTGTTATAATATGATTTATCTACAATAAAACCCTAGGATATGTTGAAAAATGTGTGTTTTAATGTATGGGTATTTCCTGGGGTTGAGATTAACTACGGTTAGTTACATGCAGACAAATTAAATGAATTGAGGGAAATAACGCAGACTAATTGCTCATAAACTTTCTGTCACTTTTGTCAGTGCACTTTTCCCAGGAGCACCACATTATACAATGTGATGTCATCAGAAACACCTCTGGATAGTCGCACAAAACTTGCTAGTGTTTGCATTGTATGAAGCAACCAGAGTCACTGAAGCACTTACACCCACACGTTATAGCTCACGTGAACAGATTCAACTTATATTTGAGCAGTGAAGTATTAACATTAGATTCTTTGTGATGAATTAAATATTGAACAAAAAAATAATCGAGTTTCTTAAATTATTCTCATCTTACCCTTAGCCTTTGCTTATAATGCTATTTTTTTTATTTGTCTGTTGTTCATAAACACTCCTTGTGAAACCTGTTAATCAGATTACCATCGCTAGCACACTGTACCAGATATATATATATATATATATATATATATATATATATATATATATATATATATATATATATATATATATATATATATATATATATATATATATATATATATATATATATATATATATATATATATATATATGTATACTTGATTTATTTATGACCTTCCTTGCCGTTGGTTTGTCTGTTTGTGTGTCAATGAATGAATGAATATTTAGTTTGGTCCCCCATCATATATTTAGGTCCCCCATCATATATTTAGTTTGGTCCCCCATCATCCATATTGTACATACGAAAACAATTCTTTCATCAAGGAGCTGTTTTTTTCCCTCCCCATCCCTTTTTTGTAGACAGACAATAGGTGTTTCTTACTGAAGTCCATTTAGATTTCTTGTTTGTCTGTCTGTGTTCCAAATAACTTGAAAAGTTGAGGACAAATTTTCAGTCGAAATTTTTCATGTCTGAAATGGGACAAGGAACACATGATTCATTTTTGTGAGTGATCCGGATCACCATCTGGATCAAGGATATTTTAACAATAACATAGGAGCGTTCTTGTTGTGCGGACAGAACATGTTATTTTTGAATTAATGAGACCCTTATATGTTCTGCTATTGCTGGAGGTGGATCAAGTAGAACCATATTTTACATCATATATTTGCTGTTGCCTTGTAAGGGATAAGGTATAAAGGTGGGGCTTCTGCAGGGATGTGAAGTCAAAATAACATCTGGATAACCCTCTGGTGATAATCCAGATTCCAGGATGTCCTTCAGTTTTATTTGTTTATAGTATAGCTTACAATGGAGGTCAGCGGTTGTCCAACAGAACCTGTGTTCTGAAGAGACTCTGGAAGCTGACAGGAAGCTGCTGGGTATGAAGAGGAAGTGCACATGGACTGAGGGGCAGACAGTGCACAGCGGGCTCACACTGCTGTCAGCCCTGTTTCCCTTTTCTAGGGGGACAAAATGTATTAAAATAAAAACACATACACACACACTAACAATACAAGCATTACTGTTTGAAGCAGAACTTGCCTCGCTGTTCATCATTAAATGTATGTATTACATGGGATGTTACTTTAAATTTCACATTCCACATGTCCATAGAGGAGACCAAATTTGTCTCATCTGAAAATATAAAAAATTCAGATCAATAAAAGTTGAGCACTTCAATTTGGATTCCAGACTTAGGGGGCAAATGTTGGTCAAATGCCACAACTGGATGGGTGAAATCTTTTGTTGTGTTGAAATGAACAAACTTAACGACATCTTAACCGCAGAGTATACCAACACCAACAATTTCCCTAAAATCAGTATGTGAGACTGTGTGTCACTGTGAGTGTGTCGTTTGTTATCTGTCATCTTACAGCTGCCTCCTCCATTGTGTAGCATCAAACCATCTGTCGGTATGTTCCTGCAACTCCGACATACTTTCCTGTGTCTGTGTGTGTGTGTGTGCGTGTGTGTGTATGTGTAAAGCCACTTCTTGTTTTTTGGTCAAGTAATAAGGAAACTCATAGTCAGGGCTTTTGGGCTTATTGTCAGCCACTACATCCAGACTCTTGGGTCATTCCACTTTGAGAAGAATGGCAGGAAATAGTGAGCAGTTGTGTACGTGGGTCAAGGCTTCTGCTTCACTGACATTACATTGTACAAATAAGGTATTTGCTAAATAGACCTCTGTATCTGCAAGGCAATTCAAAATGATTTCTTCTGAGTCTGTGGTTATTTTGTTTTATAACCCAAAGCACCAGGCGCACACAGAAACATATGAAAAGCAAATTGTAATCGAGCTGAGACAGGCTGATTACTTTTTAGTAGTGGAACTCATTCTTAGATATTACGGTCAATTCATTTTTTGACATTTCAGTGTGGACACTGAGCTTCCTTTCTAGTCTTAAAGAATTGTGGCGGCTTTAGTGTAGATAGTTACCTGCAGGTAACTACAGTTCTAGGAGTAGTTTATTGGCATGGTCAGTGAGGATGCCACCAACTAGGTCAACCCAAAGTTCTTACAGTAAGTGAAGCGGGGAGGTAAATATGTAGAAAACAGAGTTGAGAGGCCACAATCAGTATTTGAAGTACAGACAGAGAGGAAGAGCATAACTGAATCCAAGTAATCATAGCAGAAGTCACTGAGAAAGCCATGACGTTTGTGCTTAAATTCGGGTCAAAACCTGTACTCGTGACAGACTGAGATGTGCCTAAGCTGTATAGTATTTTACAATCATTTTTATGTGGTACACAGCAACGCACGACAAGATTTTTGATGTAAACATAAAAGATATTTCGCGATAGAAACATCAGGACAATCTAACTGTTGGACTGAAGTTCAAATACTTACTTTAGCTTACAAAATATCTCAAATTATTTAACATTTTGTGTTTGTTGGTCACTTAAAATCTCATTCTTCAAAGATGAGAAAAATCACTTTTTAACAATACAGTAAAACAAAAAACGTGAGCTAATTTCTTCCCCATAGATGTGTATTAAGACACAGCAAGTTGCTCGAGTTTCAACTGTGTCAAAGTCCAGAGGAATCACAAGATCTCTTTTTCCTGTTGCTCCCTATTTTTCTGCTGACCATGGCTAGTGTCCTGGATGTCATCACCAACCACATACACACGCGGTCCTGAATATCCCGAAACATCCAGTGGCTCAGGAGCCTTTCACAAGGCTGGAGAAAACAATGAATGACAGAGTCCACGCTGCCTTGCCTGAACCTCCAAGCCAAAGTGTGGAGCAGAACAATGAAGAAAAGTCCTTTGGAAATATCTTTGCGGAGCTGGAATCCATAGACCTGCCTCTGGGAGCAACCATAAGGTAAATTCAGCTGCAGGGATGAACTTATTCACAATTGAAATGTTAGCTGGACCTGTGTGAAAATGATGCAGATCTTTACTGGATTCAACAACGCCGCTGTGGACTAACCATGCTTAACCATCCCGTACACTAATAAACAAAACCACACAATTTTGAGAGGATGTCGAGTTCCCATTATGATTCTTGAATAAATGATACATATGTGTATCAAATGCTGATCTTGGCAAGAAGCACATTTAAGTTGCGTCTGTTAAGAAAAATCTATCTCATGGAAAACAAATGTTGTCATGAGTATCTCGTTCAATATGCAGGTCTTAACTGGCAGCAAATCATCGTGCCTATAACTGTCTTTTTGCCAGAAGGCGTCCGAGGGGTTCGACCCCATGAAAAACATAGTAAGAGAAAAGTAAGATATTTCATGGCGTCCGCAGAACATGCGTCTCTCGAGAACCACGAGAGCGCTAATGCCATGCATCTCTTCTGGTGCAGAGGACCAAGCAGGTTTAAAAAGAATGTTCACAATGACAGTATCGCATTGGCATCGTGGAATACAGCTAAACAGCGCCTCCGTGGGGCCAAATCCAGCCCTGTCACGGTGTCTCTCGCAGCTGCAGTGACACAGTAATAACACACACAACAATCATGGCGGACAATGAAACCCTGGAGTGTATAACGGAGCACGAGCGGATTTTACAGGAAATTGAGAGCACGGACACGGCTTGTGTCGGCCCCACACTTCGGTATGATTACGTCGTATCTTGCAAAACATGTGATATTTATGATGTTTGAGGCGGTATGTATTGGGCGGACATTTGAAGGCGCCTTTGTCCAGAAGCCCATGTAGCTAGTCCAACAACCGGCAGGCTAATGCTAGGATGCTATATTGCAGTCAAGTAATGCCTCATACCAGATGGCTGTGCAGCTAACGATGCTATCGGTGACTCCATCTCGGCCTGGTTCTTGTACGCTAAATACAAACACATTTTGCTAAAACATTTCATCATACACATAGTAATTGACCCTATAGTGACATGTCATATACGTAAACATCACTTGTGGGTGTGGCTGAACACTTTACATCTACAGCAAATCCAGCGAACATTTCCGGTATTTTACTTCTCATTTTACTTCTACCCAACTGCAGCTCTGTTTTGTGCTCTATTCATTCGTAAAAGAGAGCGGCAGCCTTTCAATCTTTGAACCCGAACCTGAATATCATTTGCTTGTGTTAAACTGTATTTGCATGCGTTTGGTTTGACTGGTTTTACAAGGCCACAATGATAACGATCAACGCTCAAGCTCAGATCCCGGAGCTGAATTTTATTGTCTGTCAGTATGTCTGACCGTGTCTTTATTGCACTGGGTGCTGCAGCCTGCCTTTTCCTTTAGCGTTCTTGTCAATCATTACTCGCCCTGGAGGTACTAGTGCTGACTGTAAAGTCAGGCACTAGTCATTCCCATTTAGTGACTTTGACAAGTCAAATGATCTGGTTAGACGAAAATAGTTGAGAAGAATGTAATCATTCCTTCATTTCCTACATCACAGCTTCTTGTGATTGCAGAGAAACACTGTCTAGTGTAAAGTTTAAATATTTGGATTCCACTGTAGGTTAGGAGATGACCGCATCTCATTAACATGCAACTTTTCATGTAGCAAATCAATAAATGCAATAAATCTCTTTTATGAGATTTTGATTTTATGAATATATATTTTTTATTAATATATATATTAATGTAGTCTTTGCCCGAATATGAATTTGGTAGTTAAGTTTTATTGCTATTGGTATTGCAACGCCAAAGCTCTTTTCCTAAAAAAAACATTTTGCAATGTTCTCATGATTTCATGTTGTCATCCTTTGCAGTATATCGTCCTCCATTGTTCTGGTATAGATCAATGTAAATTGGTCTTGTTGATACTCTTAAGTCACAGTGACTTGTTTGAAATCAATATTTTCCGACCTTAGTAAGGTTGGCTGTAGTCATTAAATAAGCATGGGTTTAAAGTTTCACTCATCCTGTTTGTATTAATTATCACACTCATATTTATTCTCAGTTTTTATATTTAAATTTAATACTTGTTTTTGGGCATTGACCACTGATTTTTTTATGTAATTGTAGAAGCAACCATCACAGCAATAGCAAAATTGCTATCCTTTATAATGAGCATGACTGAAAATGTATATAATGCAGTCACACATCTGTCTTAATTATTCATGTCTGTCTTTATGAATTAATTATTTATTGTTTTGTAAAAAGGTTGATGGGACCGAATGACATGCACCTGATCAATAAGTGCAGCCTTAATCCGGTCTCAATTTCCTTAGTAAGTTCAGTCAGTTAATCATTCACATGATTTTTACACACAGCAAGGACCAGGAAGTTTGTTTACACTTGTGTCTGCCTTTGGTCGCTTGATGCCCTGAATATTCCGTGGGTTGTCAGGCTTTTTGTACTTTTTCTTTTGGTATTTGGGGTTCTTCTCCTACTTGTTATCTTGCTACCTATATTGCACATATCCTCTTCACACTAACCCCTGTCTGGGATCTGTCACTCCTACTGCAGTCCTCACCACTGTATCACTGTCTGCATATATACATGCACCTATCTGCATACAGTACCACACTACCTCATACATATATACACGTTTACTTGAACTGATTATATTAATAATACTGCTATAACTGAAAAAATATATATATTTGGGAGTGCTGAAGTTATTTTAATTATCAAGTATAAAGCATTTCTCTCTACTGCCTCTTCTATTGATGAAGTCGGTTGGTCCAGATGACAAAGATGAGGTAAATTGTTCCCTCTTGTAAACTTTATTTAAGCTGCATTTTATTAACACGTTTAAAACAGAGTGCAATTCCCTGCTTTGCCACTAGATAGCAGTATAGTGTAAAGTTAAATTACCGTGTGTTCCCATTTCGAACTCGCTTGTTTCGTCACGCTGACCTCGTGTCATTTCGATTAACTTCTTAAATGATGGCAGTTTTTATGTGGCGAGACAGTGACTGTTGGCTGTATAATGTTGATGCTGAATTGTTGATATTATTAGTGTCAGGTGTGGTTGATGGAAGCTGTCAGAAAGTCCTTGTTCTTTTATGACATCTCGCAATCACAATTATGATATCAGTTCATACACTTGACAATTGACCATTATACTGAAAACAACTGGTCATTTTTGTGATATTTCTCTTCTAATTCAGCTTGCATTGCACATACAGAACAAGATGCAGCAGTTGCAACAGCTAAAACCTATCATAACGGAGCTTGACTTGTTAGTTTGTTTTTTAGTTTTCATGTCTAGTGTCTAGACCGAGCCATACAAACTCATCTTCAGTCTAGTTGCAGCTGAATAAATGAAGCAAAAGCATTTAATTAAACATGCTTCTACATTAGTGTGAGTTCTTTTCTTTTCCTTTCAGATTTATATACGGTGAAATTCCAGAGAATTCAAGCTTTCACTTGCTGGTCCTGGCACCTATAGCTGTCAGTCATGGGCCTGAGGGCTGAGAACTGATCTTCAGCTGTTGACATTCACTGCAGTTTGATGATGATCAGATAATAACTGCTGATCAAAAGTTAGCTTAAAGGGGATGGCTCAAAACAGTGAAAGATTTTGGTTCACTATCATTGTTTTGAACATAAAAAACTGTCAATAATTATATTGTTTGTTACCAGAGATGAACAATTTATTGTGTTTTGGTTGAAATCACAATGTGGAAACAGCATGACCCACACAACCCAAAACCCTGGTCTTTGGTTGTGTAGTACTGTCTGCAGCTCATTATTTCATGGATTTGTTGTTCTGGTGCCACTCAGATGGAAATAAAAATGTATCAATGGACATTGCAGGATCATGTACCCTTTCCTTATGCCTCAGCACCCTAAATTTCATTGAAATTGTTCAAACATTTTCACCATTGACACTTTACTAGATGGTGGCATACCAGTTGCAGAAGATTTGTATAAAATGTTTCCATACCATTTAGATGAAATTGGATTATTTCTTGCGGCACAACAGTGTGCCACTGGTTGAAAAACTCTGTACTAGGCTATGCTGCTTCGCTTAATGACTGATCAATTTGAAGGACTTGCTCTAGTTTCTTCTTAATTTTAAAAAGAGCTTCATTTGGACCAGAAGCGCAATAAGGGGATATCATCTCCCCAGAAATGGAATTGGTTACTGCAGACATGCCCCAGGTGAAGTTTTTTATTGTGAATGTTTCACATATGCATGATTTGAAAAATACTGTGAATCAAGTAGAAATTGCAATATCTTCCATAAAACTCGCTATTAGTTCAGCCCTACCTGTTTATATGACTGATTCAGTGTTTATTTTATAAGATGTTCAATCTGATCCAACAAAACGTGGAGTATTTTTCAACAGCAATTGCTCTTGAGAAGAGAAGCCATAGATGTCCAATATCAATGAGAAATCAGAAAAGGAATATTAAAGCCATGTGTTTTAGAGGATATGTGTGTATCGGATCCACAACTACCAAAAACATTACCATGTCTGATCTACTATGCCAAAGTACCACCAGGCTTTTACATCATTCTCAACGTAGGTTACTGCATTCACACAAAGGAACTGTAAAATCACTGCTACTAAAGCTACAGAACAATCAACTGTGATCGACATGTCTCAGAAATGGAACAGTAAGAGAAAATCTGCTGTTTGGTCTTGTATTCAACGTGGATGAGTGGGAACATTTAACTCTTTTTGCTGTCAAGTGTTTTTTTTTTTCAATTCGTGATGCAGTATGGAGCCATATGTTCCTGAATGTCCCACACTTGAAAGTGAAACATTTGTGTGGGTTGTGCGCCAGCTCTGGCACAAAAAAAAACAAACAAACCCAGAACCCTGAATTCTGGATAAAAATGAAGCGCAACCAGATTGAATGTTAATTCAACCTGAAGAATGTTAGTTTCACCTTTGTTTAGTATTCATAATGGAATATTTCCACATTGAAAAACAAAACTAAAGTTGAGGCTAAACAAAAGGTTTTGGTCTCTACTTGTCAGTTGGTTAGAGAGATTTGTTGTGTCGTCTTTGTGGCCTACTTAGAAAATCTCTGTTCTTGCAACAACCAAAATGTTTCCAGGCACCAGACCGCAATGATGGCTTGGTCATTTATTTCTGTCCTGTTTTCACTCCGCCATCTGCATGCTGTTTTGTGTTCTGCTGTGTGTGTGTGTTAGTGCGGCGATGACATCACTGACTGAAATGTTTGGTGCTTGATGCCTTCACCATTGTTAAAGTTTGTCTCATGAATTATATTTTCTTATCAATACAATAGACTGATTACATTTCCAGACAATGTTACATCTTTATATGCCGTTCAGAAGGCCTACCTGCTGAGCACAGAGCGATTATTGAATAATAATTCAAAGGAATAATAATTTAATTACTTTTTAGCCTTTTTTATCTTTTTTTTTTAACCAAATGGAGCAACCTTAAACACAAGTTCAATTGTGATCCTGAGTAATTTCAGGTCAGAAGTGCTCTGTTGTTGTGAGCATCAAAACAGAGTTAAAACTGAAAAAACTGTATTGACGACCATAGACTGTCAAGAGACAAGCTACTTTTACCCTACTGATGATGTGTTGTCGCAGTTGAGAACTATGTTTTCAGTTCTTCTATCCTGAGGACTTCATCAGTTGGACTGCATTATTTCATCTTGTTGTTAGATCACGTTGTGTAAACATGACCATTCTTGTACAGTATACTCAAAATTACTAGTCCATGCTAACCAACAGCTCTCTTTCACAGTCAGGCTACACTCATAAATGTGCACACACAACCATCTGTGACTTTTGAAATCCGGCCAGCATTTCACACACTTGATGTGTGTGTGATTAATGTTGTGAGTAATGACTGCTTTCCTTACAGCTATGTGCAAACAGCTGACACCTGAGCCTCTCTACCCTGCCGCACTGCTGTTAATTCTCAGGCTTGTAGACATGCTAGCAAGATACGAATGAACAACACATCTCCTCAAGTTACATACAGTTGCCGCACATGTGAATGTTTGGCTTTTAACCAGCACATTTCACCTTGAACTCTTATACGAATGGGTGTGCAGTGACTCCTTCTCTAGATTCCATCTTTGCGTGGTGTAACATCATATCAGTATCAGTGCACCATAAGTACGTTTACATTTTCATTTTCTTGTTTGAGTACTCAAATCAGTGAATGAGTCCTTCCCAGCAAAAGACTGTAATTGCAAGCTGTTGTGAACACCAGACACTTGGTGGTGATGATCGTCTGTGATTGCCAAAAGATGTCGTTGTATGAAGTGATTCCACATTTTCATGTGTTTTTAATCATATTATATGACCATCATTTCCAGGGTCACTGTGCCGTCGCTGAAGAGTTCTCTGCAGAGTGTCTTGAAAAATGAAATGAAATGGCTGGTTAGCCTTGAGCATGGTGTTTCGCGCGACACTTGGCAGCCAAGGGGATCTGGCTTGTCACTGGCCCACCATCTTTATGTCATCTCTCGAAGACAGAGCTCTCCTGTCTCATGCATTCAGTGTTTGAACCACTTTACACGCAAGATGGAATATTTCTAGCGGTGGGCCTAATGACAGCTTTGATGCTCGTGTTGAGCTATAGAGTGCATGTAAATGAAGTCTTGCTTCGAGGTGCGTGTTTATAGGAAGATGCATTTGTATGTATCAGGGTCTGAATCTGTGTCACGGTGTTTGCAAGGAGGCAGTCACTTGAGTGAGATTGTGAGGAGGTCATGAATATTATGTCATTCAGTCAATCTGTTTATCTGATACTGGCTACACTTTGTCAGTTAATTTATCACTCACTTGGTCCATGAATGATTCATAGAGTCAGTCAGTTATTCCGATCATTGTTCAAGATTCCTCAGGTAGTGATGGCTGAATGAAGCCTCCAGAATCACGGGGACATTGTCCCACACTGCTTGTGAAAAGGTTCTTGACTTGAGGGTCATTTATTATCTCTCTACTGACACCTACTGTGCACAGAAACATCAATTGTGGCCAATTGAGGACAGAAAATTAATCTCATTTAGTTGTCTATATATACAGGGATTGGTCAAAATAATGGAAACACCTTAACTTCAAAATCAATCTAGAGCAGACTCTTACTTCATATATATAAAGATGACATGTTCAATATAAATTACCTAGTTATTTGGTTAGACATGTATGCGGCCGATATGTACTCGACAAAAAGATTTCATTGGTAATTTTTTTTTATCTGACTTCAGCATTTTTTTTTCTGTTGTCATTGTCAGTTGTGAAATGTCTAAATTACAGTTTATAAACTATTTTGAAACATTATATAGTTATTTAATCCATATGATATGTTATTGCATTCATTTGACATTTGCTTTTAATACAAATTCAAACACATGAACACAACCGTGGATTTATGGATTAAAAAAAAACCAACAAAACAAGGTGGAACCTTTCATTTTAAGTGAGAAACCCATGATGCGGAGTGTCGGCGCTCCTTCCAGAACCTGCATGTCTAGACGAGCTGAAATGTTTTAGGATGGATTTCGGTCAATATTGCATTAATTTTTATGCCGCATGTCCTAAAGTGGTTTGTCGCACGTATTTCTTCTAAAACAGGAGTGTTCAAACTGTTCCAGAAAGGGCCACAGTGGGCGCTGGTTTTGGTTCCAACTCATCAAGCGCATGCAGTTGAACCAATCAGGTGTCACCTGCAACAAGCAGCACCACTGAGAGTCAACTGACTACAGTCTCAAGACACCTGATTGGTGAAGCTGTGCGCGCACTAGCTGGGTTTGATCAAAAACCTGCACCCACTGCAGCCCTTGAGGACCGGTTTGGACACCACTATTCTAAAACCTTGAAATTATTTTATTTGCTTCCCCTGTATAATGTCTGTGAACTAATTTAAACAATTCTATGCCTTACAGTTAAATATAACTGGTTTTGAGAAGTGCATCATAATATTATATTTCAGGATTTTGTTTGTCTCTGTCAGGTCTATCTACGATGACCAGCCAAATGCCCACAAACGCTTCATGGAGAAACTGGATGCCAGGATACGGAACCATGACCGGGAGATTGAAAAGATGTGTAATTTCCACCACCAAGGTTTCGTGGACGCCATCACAGAGCTCCTTAAAGTTCGGACTGATGCAGAGAAGCTGATGGTAAAAGTCGATCCATTTAATATGAGTTGTGTGAATGTTTTTACCACCTCTTCGACATACCATTTCGCTCCAATCATGCTGTATTGTTTGTCAAGGTTTATTGTATTTTCACATTGTTAAAGCAACACAAACCAGGTTTACGAGCAGAATTATCAAAATGTGTGGGCAAGTAAGGCACATAGGTGAAATTTATGAGGTTATGATGGGTTAAAATGGTTACGTAATGGGTTGGAAAACTTTGCCAGAATTTAGATGTTGCTCACTTCATTAATCAATTTACCAGTCCCTTGAGCAGTGACTGAAATTGTCAGTATGAAATATCTTCAAGTATCACGTATCTCCGTCATCGGCTTCAACCTGCTACTGTTGTTTCAGTGCCCCGGCTGAATGAAACAAAGATGAAATGTCAATTATGTGGCTGTCCATTCTGTTCCTGAAAGTTTCACTGTTGAAAGGGTGGTCATCAAAAAGCCGACTGGTCAATTGGGTCATGGCTCTCAACATAGAGTTCAAAAATCCCCATCCAGAATCGAGAAGTTTGTCACTGAATCTGTGAGAAAGGGCCTGTCACAAGCCATTAGACCCTATGAAAGGCCCTGTGCACCGATGATGGGTTCAGGTCCCTGCTGCCTGGTTAATCTGAATTTGCCCGCTTTTGTCCTTGCCCCTTCATGGACAATGAGTTGATTACAAGGCTGAGCAGCTTCAGGAAGGGAGCTAGAGAGGGAAACGGGAGGGCAAGGTGAGGGGGTGGGGTACACACAGATGAAGGAAGGGTTAACATGTGACATCATCATCATCGTGGTTATAGTCTTAATTTTAATTGTACAGTACACTTATAACCTACTGTGATATATGGTTTATAGAGAGTAGCTCTGACACAAAGACGAGAAGCTGAGTTAGAAGAGTCAGAGTTGAAGATTCCAAGAATATATCGGAGGAACAGCTCATGCAGAAAAGCTTGGAGACAGAGTTCAGAAGAGCAGACTCTGATGGTTTGATCATGCGGAGAAGTGAGACAGGGAGCAGCAGGGAGGAGGAGGAATGTTAGACATGGAAGTACCCAATAAAACAGGAGTCGGAACCTCTTTGGCTGGGCGAGCCGAGAGACCCTCATATTTTGAATATATTTTATGAACATAAAACAAGTTTTCTCCTTCATTAATCAATTTAGATAACAATAGACATCAGCTGGTGCGATCAACCTGGCACATGGGAACTTCATTGCTGCAATAAACATTAAAACACGCCTATAATTTCATTTGTCTGATGTGATGTGGCTCACTCTTAGCAGCATGAAGCTTGCTTGCCCGCAAAATTCCAAAATATAGTGATCAACGACTGTGATTGTCTGACTGGCATCATGGAATGTCACCGTTACTGAGCGTGCTGTTGAGGGTGATGGTACCTCATGTGCTACCGCATATTAAAGCGTCAAACAGGATGTGCACATTGAATGCAGACAGAAAAACTGGTATGTTTGATGGTATTCCGCTCTCCAAGCTCTGATGTCAGAAAACCGCTAAAAGAGCCACATCATAGGTTCCCGACCCCTGCAGTAAAAGAAGCAGCGAAAGACCTCCACCTAGGTTTTGAGGTTGTGATGGGGATAAGGCTCGACGAGGAAAGTTGATCAAGATGGGTTGGGTGGAGAATGTTGACTTGCTGTGGCAACCACTAATGGGAAATCCCAAAAACATGGAAGAAGAAAAAGAATTTTAATGTATTGGGATTTCATCTATTCAACTGTGTCCACAACTGCTTCCCTCTTGATGGGCAATTGAGAGAAGAGTGTCGTTAGTGTTTCACGCTTTGCATTTTTCTTTTTGACTACTTGTGTCTGTCCATTTGTCTTTCCATCTGTTGGTAAACCAGTGCTGTGTGGAGAAACATTTACTTTAATCTAACTGTCATTGGGGTGGCTGAGCTCTTTGGAACTAACTGCTGAACTCATAGTAGGCATTTTCCCTGTTCAAAACTATGGCACTAGACTGAATTGACAGTGATATAAGTTCAGTAAGTACTCTGAAATGTTTCCCTTTTAATGGAATCTTAAAAATACTCTGCTTTGAGTTGTCTTGAGTGGTTGATATTTTTGCGATGAAAATAACATTAACAGTCGGTTCGGTTTATACATAACTAGTTGGATCCAAGGAAACCTAAAATTCTGAAATGTTGCTTGAGAACAAATTAAACAATGAATGACTGTCCTTTAATGGTGTCTTTCTCTCTCTAGAACCAAGTGACAGACACAAATCGAAGATTACAAGATGCTGGGAGGGAGGTAAAAAAAGGCTTTTGTCTATGCATGATCAGCAGCAAACCAAGTCAGCAGAGATTACTGTGCTGTCAGTACATATGTTGGTTCAATTGTGAAGACGTGACCGTACTTTAACCCATAGTTGGCCTCTCTCCCATTGTTTTGCTTCATTGCATGTTCTTTGCCTCAGGTGACATCTCAGACTGAGGAGGTGATTCGCTGTCGGATCCAGCAGAGGAACATGGCTACCACAGTTGAGAAGCTCCAACTCTGTATACCAGGTATTGCAAGTGATTATTAATTACAAAAACAAAACAAAATCAGTGAGTGTTAGCTTTTGCTTGACTTACCACTGATTAAAAACTTTTTGGTTAAAATATAAAAATGTTGGTCCATATTTTGATTCAACTCCACCAGTATTGGAGGATTTTATCCCTCCAATTCTGTCACTATACAAGATGAACGTGTTTTGCATATTAGAGAGCTGTTTGGTTTGTGATAGTGCCTGTCACAGACGGGTGGAATTGGCTGTTTGTAATTGTAATCAGAATGTCTTCACATTGTTTGTTAGTTTTAACTCTTTATGGGTAAAATTGAGGGAGAAAATAATGGCACTGGTGGCTTATACAGAACCATGTGATAGTAGTGGCTTGTGTTTGAGAGAGTGCAAACCTGCGCCACACAGCTTAGTCCACCCCTTACACACTCTGTAACCTCTTTCGCAGACGTAATACTTAATTAGCTTACATGAAAATGAAACTAATATTCCATACAATTGCCGAAACCACTTTCGAGCCACGGAACATCTTCCGCTAAATGCGCTCCCATCTGAGTGATGTTGATGTTCACACACATTGACGCACATGTACAGTGAGTCTCATACACGTAGTTTATAAATGATATATTCCTGAATCCACGCAGTGGTCCGGTTCACTCTCAAAATGTAATCATTTCCTCCTTGTACCATTACGCATATTCCTTGAAAATTTCAGTCATTTGGAGCACAGGCAGACCAGCAAACCAAATCTGGCAAAAACGAAATCATTGGTAAAAATTTTGAATTTTTGAAGAAACAGCAAGTGTTCATATTTCATTCAACTATGGTTATTAATCCAGCTCAGTTAAAAGTCATTTCAGACACTGGTTTGCAACTCTTAGCTGGTACTCAGCACATCAAATTAGCCCATTGTTATTTTACCCGATAAACAGTGTTATCACATGCATATATGTATCAACTTTGTCTCCACGGTCAAAAATTTACTGCCGAATAATGTTTAACAATCACCAATACATTAAGCAGTTTGAGAACTGAAAATACAATTATTGTTATTCACTGATTCAGTTATTGTAGTTTTCCCACCACAGAACTTGGATCGATTGGGTTATGGTGAATCTGTGCAACAGAGGTTAATGCAAACATGTCCGTGCTATTTTAAGAGCTTGTTTGAAAACCTTGGTATTGATCTTGTTCCTCTTCTTTCTGCATCATAGTTCTGGAAATGTACAGCAAACTAAAAGAGCAGCTGGAATCCAAAAGGTATGAATATACATGTTTTTTACTACCACTGTGGAAAAACAAGTTATTGAACACACCTGAGCAACGCCTAAAATTATGCAATTCTTCTGCCGCCATCATGGCGAACTTCATTTTTACCCTCTGAATTCCATTGACAAGAAAACAACGACCCATCCTTATTCATTACTTTGGACCAAAGGAGCAGGCATTGACTGTCAGGACAATTGACCCTCAGTGTGCCCTGGTTCACAACAAGCCCTGACCTCACCCCCCACTTCACCAGGACTGTCACGGTCCACAGCCAATCCAAGTCATTTAAAGCATGCTGGCCACCTTGTGTGCCATGTGTTATTGTGGAACATGCCTTAATCACTAATGACATCGCCGAAATTGGTAAGGCTTTGAATGGTGCGCATCATTATCGGCACTCTCTGTACTGTGCCATTGGGGTCATATTTTGTTCGATGTGTGGCCACTCGCAGCCACCCTGGTGCCACGCACTCTGACAACCTTTTTATCACAGGGTTTATGAGGTTTTTCCTCTGTTCGTGTGTGTACAACTCATTTTACACTCAGTGAGTGACCAATTAGATCTCCTCGCTGCCTGCCTAGCAGCCTAATGATGGGACCCCAGCACACTGACCTGAGCCTGAACCCCACAGATTCATGGAATCTGAGGGAGACTAGTATGTCAACACCTTCCATTAAACCTGAATATTATAAATGTTGGGTTGGGCATATTTTCAATGCATTCTTTTCCTCATTTCAGTGCAACGTACAGAAATCCAAACACTTCTCTATGTTACTACTAAGATACTAGTTAAGTTTGTATTGTATGACAATAATCCACATTCCTGAGTTTGGAAGGCATCAACGCTGCCCAAGCAAAGAGGCAAAAGATGTATTTCTGCCTGACAATCTGCTCTTTCACTACTGTGGTGTGGGACTATAGGACTGTTCTTTAAGCCACAGCATCATGAATTGAAAAATTCCTGAGGCACACTACCAATGGAACAGGTCAAAGTGCAATTGTGCTTTGAAAAAATTGTTCAAAGTGAAACAATGCATCTTATGACACTCGGCTGTGTTGGTACTCTATTTGCAGAAAATGACCACAGAAAATGTATTTGTCGAATAATATCTCCAGATAGAGGTTGGCAATATTGGAAAAATCTTGTCACAATTTTTTAATTTGATATCATGGTTTCAATTTCATTGCAATCTCGTGTGTATCTTTGAGAATTTATGAGACTACGAGACAAAAACAAAACTCAGACAAATCAGAACACAAACATACCAAAAGGTAAACTCTCTGATAAAGAGCAATCTTGCAACATAAAACCTGGAATGTGAAAACGTGTTTGCTATCGACAGTCATTTGAACAGGAATCAAGTGCACCAAAGCACAAAATAATTTTTGAAAAGGGTCAATTGAAAATGCAAAGTATCTGATATTATCTTTTTTAGTGGAACGGTTTTCAACAAAAATGCTGTAACTATGTCTGATTAATGAACCTGATTATTAAAGATCAAGCCGCTTGAGAACATATTGCTGATCCAGTATCTTCAGAAAGAAACACCTGCTTTAAAATAGGTACATTAAGTCTATTGTCTTTATAGTTCTGAAAATGTAAAAATCTACATAGATTCAGATTTGAAAATGATATATTAAAAATTGCAGTGTCAGTGGATGTTTGTCCTCAACTCAACAATACTTAATGTGTCAGTGTGTTATTTATGTGTGAATTTTGTGTTTGACTGCTCTACTCTGCAGGCACTATGCTGCTTTGAAAACTATGGAGCAACTAGAGAAAGTCTATATACCGAGGTGAGCAATGTACCTTCCGTGTCTGCAGCTAATATTTGATGTCGGACAAAGCTGTGATCCGAAAGTGTTTCTTGACAGTCAGTGGCAGACGTTAGAAAGGCATTTGCATTCTAGACATGAGAGTGAATGATCAAATATCAATTTATTATCCAGGGCAGTGTTTATAAAGGGTTTGTTGAAGCTTTCTTTGCCTGAAGCTCACTGGCCGGCTTTGTTTCTTTGCCTTTTGTACAGAACTCTTGACCTCTGACTGGTACTGCTAGAAAATAGGTTAGCAATTAGCAAAAGCAAAGTCCTGGCACCCATAAAACCTCTCAAAATGCTTGAAGACAAACATTGTCTGTGAACTGAATTAGACCATTTTTGTCAACAGCTAAATATCCAAACAGTTTTGTCTGCCCAAAGGAGTTGCGTCAATTGTAGTGACGTCTGCTTATTAGTAGGCCGTCTCTGATTGGTTGATGTTCTCGTGTGTGAGTTTTGGCTACTTTGACTGCATTGTTTTGTTTTCTTTTGACCTGTCTCTTGCAGGGTCAGCCAATACAGATTCTGTCAGATCATGGCAGAAAACCTGCCCAGACTGAGAGACGAGATCAAGGACATCTCAATGTCTGACCTAAAGGACTTTCTTGAGAGCATCAGAAAGCACTCTGACAAGGTTGGAGAAACAGCAATGAGACAGGTATGAAAAGACATGTTCGTCTTCCTCATAGGTGAGGGAAATATGACTTTAATTATCTTTCTATGTTTCAATGTCTTTCCAGGCTCAACAGCACAGGACATTTAACAGCGCAGTTGCAAAGCAGGCTAGTATGGGCCACTACACAAAGCCTGTGTACTGCATCAATGGACGAACACACACTGAAATTGGAATGATGATGGACGATGACACCGGAGATGAAGATGAAGCTGATGATGAGGTGAGGTGTTATTGTATGTGTTGTGTCTTGAATATGGTTTTTCTTCATCTGCCTAACGTCGTTCTTATTCTCTCCTTGACAGATCCTTGCTGCTCAGGATTTGGTGGACTTCTCTCCAGTCTACAGATGTTTGCACATATACACAGTACTGGTGGGTAACACATTTATCAGGGATCTTCAGTTCAATGTACCGTACTCACATCTTCAGATAAATGTGATGTCAAATTGAAAGTGGCACAGAATTATGCTTTGACTCTGCTATGGGTTTTTTTCTGACCACAGTAAGATCCAATTACAGTCACTCAGTTGCAAGATGGCGTGTGTGGCATCGTGTCGCGTTGCATGAAGTGGGCAGTGTGATCGTTTAAGGTCACTCTGAGACAGAGACCAAACTAAATACAGAACTAAATAATAGTTAGTTTCAATGAAAGCATTTTCACTTATTGATTTGTGAATATGACTAAGACGTCGTGTAATATTTATTTCATGGACACACATTGACAAAGGTTTTTGGAATGTATTTCACTCAAACATTTACATTAACAACACGAATAGATTATTGGGTTAGCCTGGCATCTTTGAATGAATTTGCAGTTGTTGACGATAGCATTTCATTTTGTTCCTTCAGGGAGACAGAGAAACATTTGAGAATTATTACCGGAAACAGCGAAAGAAACAAGCCAGACTGGTGCTGCAGCCACAGGCAAACATGGTGAGTGAATTAGTCACATCTAAAGATAAATCCTTTTGAGACATATATGTATATATTACAATGAAGTTTAGCCTTTTTTACATTTATTAATGTCTGTGCTTTAACATGATTTCTTTATGTGTTCAGCATGAAACTGTGGAAGGGTACAGGAGATACTTCAATCAGATAGTAGGGTGAGGTCCGCCTCTCTATCCTACACTCTAGACTTTTTTGTTGAGAGTTTCAAGTCCACTTTTTGTTTTGTATTCTCAGTTTTTTCGTTGTGGAGGACCACATTCTCCATGCAACAAAAGGGCTGGTTACCCGTGCTTTCACTGATGAACTGTGGAACATGGCTCTCTCCAAGATCATTGCTGTGCTCCGGACACACTCAGTAAGTGCATGCACACACATGCACACACAGGCGCAAGCGACCCACCAGCAGGGCATTGGTGAAATGCAAACGTAACTGTTAAGAGTTAATAGACACAATGGTGCCTGCTGTGGATCTATTTATCCTGGAAGCAGCTTCATTCACCGGTTGATGCATGCTCACAAACACGCACACACTGCAGAGGTCATAGCACCCACAAACACACTAATGATGTCATTCTCTAGAAAAGAGGTCAAAACACACATATGCTTTCAGCTAAAGAGGGGGTCATTGGGGTCTTAATTGAGGGACAGATTGCAACAATAACAGCAGATTAAGATGGTATATCCCAGACCACAGGGCTGCAGTCAGTTGTAAATGACCTAGGGGATTATGCTAACAGGCTAGATAATGGGCTGCACAGTGTGGGGTGAGGACATTCACAATGCCCCGGGTCATCTACCCCCCGGCCTGCTGCCCCGACTTAAGAAAAGTATCTGAATAGTTCATCCTAAAAAGAGGCGAATCTGGAGGATTAGGTTAAATCAAACTCGGATCCCTTACCAGGATTTTGGTTTGCTGCTGGCTTTTGGTTTGGCCTGCCTCCCTGATTGGTGGGGTGTTCATATTTGTGTTTGAGTAAACATGTGTAACAAGCAACTGTTGTTTTGTGTCACATCTCTGGCTGTGCTCATTCTTCTCTTTGATTTACACACTTGCGTTTGGCAGGTACCTTGTGTCAGTGTTTAGGGACTCAACTGTGCTGCTACTGGATCATAAATCACTCTCAATTCCTCACTGAAATGAAAGAAGAAAGCAGACACTCTATTCTTTTTTAGGCTGCTAACCATTAACAGATTTTTATATTTTGGAAGGTATTTTGTTAACACAATATATATTAGAGGAATTTGTATATTGTCAGCATTCATTTGAAGATATGTGTTCTATGATTGTTCTTCTTTTTAGTCATACTGTGAAGATCCAGACCTGGTCCTGGAACTGAAAAACCTTATAGTTATATTTGCTGACACGCTTCAGGTTAGTTCCTTGATAGTCCATAGGTTAAAGTATCACTTGGATGACGCACCCAAAGTAAAGCCTTTTGTGTCTGATATCTATGTTTTTAGGGTTATGGTTTCTCAGTAAATCGTCTTATCGACCTACTGTTCGAAGTCAGAGACCAGTACAACGAAACTTTGCTGAAGAAGTGGGCGCTCGTTTTTCGGTGAGTTTTGCCGTTGACTGCTGTCTCTACCATGTAATGTGTGCACTTGTGGAAACTTCCATTGAGGCAAATAAAATGAAACAAATCATTTGTCACTACAGGAGATGGTAAATTCTGTTGCAAAAGTAAAGCAACCAGTGCATTCTTTAGCTAAGTATCTCAAGACTCATTTTTTTCTTGTGACATGTCGAAATACAACTTGGAATGTTTGCCATTCTGGAGTTGCTGATGTAGTTGATGAAAACACAGTGTTTGAAAGGATGAAGTAAAACAGTCTTTTGCTCTTTGACAACAGCTTGGTTGAAATCCATGTTGCATGTTTAGGGAGATCTTCGAGGTTGACAACTACAGTCCTATACCAGTGGAAACGGAAGAGGAATATAAGTTGGTTGTCAGCCGCTTTCCCTTTCATGATGCAGAAATTGAGAAGGTACACACAGATCTTGATTTTTGTCCATCTACTCTTAATGTGTAAGGCATGAGTTGTGGTTTGAATTTGTAAGTAGGAGACAAAAAAATTATAACCATGCATGTTTTGTCTTTCCATCAATTTTCTCTGCCTGTGTAAGCAGCAAGACTTCCCCAAAAAGCTGCCAATGTCCCAGTCCGTCCCTCAGATCTACATGCAGGTCAAGGAGTTCATCTATGCCAGTCTGAAGTTTTCAGAATCACTTCATCGCAGGTAGATATTACAAATGAATGAATGGTGTTTAGAAGTAAATACTACAAAATCACCTTTAGGACTGTTATGAAGCTTATCTTGTACCTTATGAATCAAATTGACTGAAAGATTATTAGAATTTACTCCCCTCCAATTTCTAGTTCAACAGAGATTGACGATATGCTAAGAAAGTCAACCAACCTACTGCTGACAAGAACTTTGACTAGCTGTCTGCAGAACCTCATAAAGAAACCTCACATAGGACTGACTGAGGTGAGAACATCACTTGGGGAAGATGTAGGTTCTCAAAATAGAGATAAGCCATTATATTATTGTGTCCTTATCCTCTTTGTACAGCTGGTGCAGATCATCATTAACACCACCCACCTGGAGCAGGCCTGCAGGTATCTGGAGGAGTTCATATCAAACATCACCAACATCTCCCCGGAGACTATTCACACGACCAGACTCTACGGCTTGTCCACTTTTAAGGTAATTTTGCGTATGAGTGCAGTTCATTCTATGCAGCAATTCCAAAAGCATTTATTTGGTATGGGTTTGTGTGGTTTTTATTTCAGTCAAATCTCAGCTGCTCTTGGATGTCACAACATGGTTAATGTAGTTGGATATCGTGCCTGTGCTACTAAGCCCATTTTGAAACAACGCCAATAAAATGAGAGCAAGTGTAAGGATGAGTAGTAGAATGCAGCCCCACTATGAACCAAACAAATAGTCAGACTAATAGCATTACAGAAGTTGAACTAAAATACCCTTTGTCAAACTATTTAACAGTCTTACAGCTGAGCTGAATGGTTAAGTTAAATCTTAAGTTTGTTTCAATTCGACTTTACACAACACAGCTCTTCAATTTCGGTGTCATGTCATGTCAGGGCCTGAAAACCCATTCTTGTAATTACTGCCCCTTTTTGCTGTGATTTTAGCTGTGATGCTACTTAAATCTGTTCCATCATTTATAAGACTGCTTGTTTCTTTCAGGATGCCCGTCATGCAGCAGAAGGAGAGATTTACACCAAATTAAATCAGAAAATCGACGAGTTCATCCAGCTAGCAGACTATGAATGGAATATGGTGGAATCCGATGGTCGTGCCTCAGGATACCTTATGGACCTCATCAATTTCCTCCGCTCAACCTTCCAAGTCTTCACACATCTTCCGGTAATTTTGACCTTCACAGCATTGTTTTGTAAAATGATATTTAAGATTCATGGGTTATGGGTGTATATGCATGATTACACTTCCTGCAGTTGTTGTGTGTGTGTCGCATGAATATGTTGAGTCTTTCAATTATGTTGAAATGTGGCTCTCCCTGAGCTTTCTTTGTGTACATGAATACAATATTAGATACAATACCATTCCTCCAACACATCACCTTAACCAACTTATACGCACTTGCTGCAGTTGCAGTGTGAAGAGCTAAGTGGAACATGTGACGCTCTCAGCTCTTCTGTCTGCTGAGCTCTACTCACGAAACATCCCATTACCTTCCCCATGTGAGCTTGAGCTATTTCTGTTTCTTGAACAAACCCCTGTCTTCTGTCACTGTCATTAACAGCTCTGTCTGTCCTTTTAATCCTGAAAATTGGGTTCCCTGTTTACTTTGACTTGTAAAGCATGCAAAATGACTCAAGGACTACTTACTTCCTCCTGTCCATTTATTGTTGCCACATTTCTTTTCCTGTCCTTTCCCTCCTGACCCCTTTCTCTTCCATTTTTGGTTGGTTTTGGGGTGTATCTGCTCAGAATAACAACAATGACCATGCGTCGATGTCGGTGAGTATTTTTGCCTGGCTGTTAAGACACCACACTGCTACTTTACAGTCAGAGGAAAGTTGAACCGCATGTTTGTGTATTTTTGTGGAAGCGCCATTTGGACTTCTTACCTTTACCTGTACCTGGAGTTTTTTTAAGCAGACGCTTAACAGGTTGTACTTAACTATAGATTTAAATTACAGTTGTATATGATCTCTTGGCTGAAAGTTAAGGAGCCTATAAATGTAATGTCCCTGCGACACATGAAAATTTAAAATGATAATCTGCTTTTAGGTGAAGAAGTTTGTTTTTAACAACAAATATATCACACTAAGCATTGAAAAGATTAAAATAAGATTCCTCTGTTATACTTGTGTACGTGTTCTGGTTTAGGTTTTTAAAACCTTGATGGATTAGATTAAGATTTGAGGCACTGAGCGGTCGTAACCGAACCGATAAAGTTGATGTTCAAACTGAGGGATGATTGATACTGTTAACACCAGTTGTTTGGCTAACTTGGATAAGTGACATGATGTTTTTGTGCCTATTTCTGCACCATTTGAGGCTTAATTCCAATTTTAGCAGAGCCCATATGCGATAATATCAGGTCCATCTCAGCAGATGATGTTGCAGTTAGTCATTTCTCATGCTGCTAAATAAATAAGTCAAGACTGTTTATCTATGTTTAACTGTTCTAGTTGTTGTTTTGTGCTGCTTCTTACTCCTATTTCCATAGCAATAGAAGATGAACCAGCTTTCTGTGCCTGCTTATGCACTTTTGCATGCATTTTTTGTCCTATTTATTATTTCTATTTTGTATCGCCACTATTTTATCCAGAGTTTGATTGCATACCTTTAGGGCCCAAAACACAACGTAAGACTCACAAGTTAATCAACTCTCATTAAGGGATTTGCTGTGCTTCTCCACAAATGACAGGAAGTAGTCTTTCAACACCCGGCATGTTAAATCTGCACTAACTCCACATGCTGGGTGGAGTTAAATTGCGTTACAGTAGATAAGCCTTCTGAAGAAAGAAACTTCCACAGAGTCTTTTCTTTCAATGGGATCCAACCATTGCATGCATTCGGCTAAAGGCCAATATCTGTCTAGTTGTGTTTAGAATTGAAAAACAAGATCCTCTTGTTCAACTGGGATTTTCTATATGCTTTGAATGTCTTTAGTGTCTGGAGTGTGAGAGAACCAAAGGGTGTGTTAAACACGCACCTAGTTGATAGAGCAACATTTCTAATTCTCAAGTAAGGTGTACAGCCTGTCAAACAAAACCATTTTTTGGACAACGACATGATGGTGAGTTGAGATGCTCATTGGATTCTTTGCTCAGTGGTAGTTGCTCCATCCTCAGTATCCCAAAGAAACTGTGAATTTTCTAAAATAACATTAGCACCTTATGGGCCTTAACAATATAACGATCAGTTAAATAACATCAGCATGTTCAAAACACGACATGAAATACTGTTTGAAAACAAAATCAAATCTGATTTTTGGTTAAATGTGAGAAGAAAATTCAAAATATGCACAACTTTGGGAACCACAGTGTAAAAACCAAACCCAAGACATTTTATTGTCTTTTGCCTTCTAGTATTGTGCATATTACATTGTTTCCAGTCCACAATTAGTCTGGTTGTTTTATTTAAATGTTCTGCAGTCAGACCGTTCTGAGAAATATATAGCTGCATTTATTCACAAATATTTGTACAAGATTAATGTCAGAAATTATTCACTGAAAAAAAGGTCCGGTTCAAAGATGAACGTGCTCATGTTTGTGTGAGAGGAAGACGGGGTTGACTGGGGTCAGTAGGAGATGAGTGTTACCTGCCCAGAGGCAGGCCATTACTGCTTAGCATCCACTTGAGGAGGGGGCAACACAACGTGACATGTTTTAACTGGAAATGCAATAACTAATCATTGCATTCTCTGACTACAAGGTTTAAACGATGTGATGCCTCTGCTGTTAAAAATAATGTCTCATATGTTGTTGCCCTTAAAGGCACATTATATGTCTTAGTTTGCATTTACAGAGCTCATTATGAATGTTAAACCGCAGGCTTTTGACTGTTTCCCTTTTCATGGAGACATCTTTAATTTAACTTTGAATCTAATGGTGTATCTCAACTGCCCCACTTGCTCTGTCATCAACCATTAACATTTTACAATCCATCATCCTTATCTCATCATTTGTACCATCACTGTCCACTTGTGTTCCCGTCTTCATCTGCCCATGTTTTTCTTTCTGCATCATGATTTTTTCCAATACACCGTCTGTCTGTGCCTGACTTGTCCATTTCTTCTTCTTCTCTCCATCCCATCATCTCTCTGCTTTCCCTTTCTCCCTGCACCCCACTGTTGTGCCACCTGCAGGGTAAAGTGGCCCAGACAGCCTGCATGTCTGCCTGTAAGCACCTGTCCACATCACTGATGCAGATGCTGTTGGACCCCGACCTCAAACAGATCAGCATGGGTGCCATTCAACAGTTCAACTTAGATGTCATTCAGTGTGAATGTGAGTGGACAATGGTTATTTGATGATCCTACTTTATTGTAATACTATTTTATTGGAGTAAGCTGAAATTCAACTAAGTAAGTGTTGTCATATGTTCACATGAAAAATTCTATATTCATATCACGGGCAGGGACGTGCAGAGAAAGAAAGTGGTGCGTGAGCAGCAGGCCTTGTCCTGTGCAAGAGGAAAGTGCCTGCTGTGGAGCCCGCTTTCCATTCTTGAATCATCAAGGAAAAAGTTACTCTCTTGTCAGTTCTGCCCAAATGTATTTTGATAATCATTGGTTCACAGGCATTGTTTTGAGTCTGTGTGAGAATCATTTCCTGACCAGCTCGCCAGGACATTTCTCGACTGTTGATTGCTCGTGAAAAAACACACACAGTGAAATTGATTAAAATTTAAATCCTTGCACTGGATGCAAACCAACAACGCTATGTACCACAGGGAGATGCTCTGACCACTATGCCACCGCAAAGCTGCATGTGAGGCACTTTAATGTCTGAAATTTGATTATTTCATGTCAAACCGACCCCGCAAAGAGAACAATATGACTTTTTTTTGCAATGGATAGCCTTTTTTCTTGCTTTAGCACCAGTCCCACAACATTTCAGTGCATATGCCTGTATTAGAGAATTACTGCTGATCCAAATTGTAGCAGTGCGTTGTGTGGTCACTTCTTCTGTTGCATATTTTCCCAGTATTTGCAAGCTCAGAGCCAGTACCAGGTTTTCAAGGTGACACGCTCCAGTTAGCCTTCATCGACTTGCGACAGGTAACGTATCTATGAATACTCTTTGTTAACAGCTTGTGCTGGTCCTGTGAGTGTTCAGATGAGTAATACTCCAGCCTGTTATAAAGTCTCACAGCAACCATGGTGTTACCTCATTTCCAAACTGAACCCAGGATGGTTCTTTATTAATTCTGTGTTGCTCACAACGCATTCTGATTGTCAAGCCCCATTCAAGTGGTGGCTGTGTGTAACCTTTTCAACTTTCTGCTGTCCTATTTTTCACCTGCTAAGAAAGATCTCTTGCAGAAACATTCTGCCTCCCCTTTTGTGGTATGTAAAGTGCCTAGTCTCATTAACTTTGTGTCTGCGTTGACCTGTTAATCTGAGCCTGAGGTGGAGGCTGGGTTCTGCATTTAATCCAGGTCCCAACACCATCTTAAGAAATTGAATGCACACTCAAAACAAATGCGAATTTAAACAGTTGTTGTCAGCTCGCACATTGACCAGGAGCACTGCTCATAGTTGTCTGCATTGAAACCACTACGTAGATACTGGTGTTGAATTACAGTGATTTCCTTTTTGTTGCCGTATTTTACGCCACAAGTTCCTCGTAATTGGCTCTGATTGAATTGTTGTTATAACTGACAAAGCGGTGGGGCATTTTTTGGGAGAGGGCCCACTCCCCTAGTCCTTAACCCCTAGTGTTTCCTCTAAAGAAGTACAAAGGACATGACCCCGGTGTCCTCAGAGTTCATTTAGACCCTGCCAGAGTTTTTCAGCCGTAGGTACATGTTGGCTCCCTGCAATGCAGCTCATTAGAAAAGATATGTCCGTGTTTCCTTTTTATTCAAGCTGTCTGCTTGACATGTTAATCTTTGCCTCAGGTGAAGAGATTGGGAGGCACCCAAAGTCTGAGGTTACACAGAGGCAAGCCTTTACTTTCTCTTTATCTTAGTGCTGCTACTCATCCAAGGTACAAGTGGAGTTTTACTCTCCATTCATGCTGACTGGCACTTAAATGACTTACTAATGTCCTGTTTTGTTGTCTCTGAAAAACAACTTTTTCCTTTGCTGCCTAGCAACTGAAGAACAGCTCGCGTACCACATAACAAGCTGTATCCAAACTAGAAGGAAATCTCTACTAAAACTGTTGCAAAAAATATATAGCTCAGTTTCATCTTGGTCTGGAGGCTTTTCTTATTTTTGCTCCATTTGCACCAGTCCCTTTGATACACTCAATAACTTTAGCAGTATGAGACCTTGGCCATGAGGTTTTTGAGCCTGGAAAGCCAAGCTGGTACACCAGGTCTGACGTACACTCTCCTTTCAGTGACTCGGCATACTTTTGGAATGCTTGTTGTTGTACTTGTACTTTTAAAGTTTGCTTTTCCAACTTATGTCCCATTATCGATCCGCAGAACTGTGGTCAAGCGTAATATTTGTTGTCGTCTTGTCAGCGCTTGGGTACATTTAGTTGGTTTGTACAGTTTTTTGCAATGTGGTATGAGGCTGTTATTGTGGAGTCCAATCTATTTCTGTGTCTTAGTTTAGCTCCTTTTTATAATGTTACATTTTTGCGGAGGACTCAAGACTGAAGTTTGCTGCTTAAGTTACAACAATTTTCTCTGGACTTAGGCAGTCAAGTGACCCTTGAAGACAAATTTTGTTATTTTTTGCTGTTCAATTCTCACATCCCATCAAGCCAAACTGACTTCAAAACATGAAGGCACTGTGACCTTCAGGTCTACAAAATCAGCTGCTGCTTGCAGCCTCTTCCTCAAGACAATATATATTTAACGATGAATGTTTTTTGTATTCATCTCAACATTAATTACCACCTTTATAAACTCAATTGAGATTGTTATAGTATTTCTAAATCAGAGGTTTTTTGGCGATTTTTGGGCTGATCAACTGAATTTGTCGGCTTCGCTGTGGTGTGATCCGGAGACTCTAGAGCTCTGACGTTTAGAGGCCTCACTAGTAAAGAGACATGGTGGTGCTCATCGTGTCGCTCCAGGTGAGAACTGTGGCTTGGTCACAAAGCTTCTCTCCATTGGCTGAATAATGCTATTATCACTAAGCCGCTCATTCACTGCTCTTTCAACAGAACCCAAACACCCAGCTGTTTTGCCCTGAGGCATTAGCATACACTGTGTGTGGGTTAAATCTGGAGAGGGGTGGGGGGTCATCTCCATTAGATTAGTTTGGGGTCGTGAGGTGGTCAGTTTGAATGCCCATTTTCAGTCTTTATATTTATATAATAGCTGATATCATCAAAACCTGCACTGACCACAGCGTTTGCAGGCACTTTGTTTACTGTGTTTTCTTTTCTTTAGCTCCTGGACTTATTCATGGTGTGGGATTGGTCTACGTACCTGGCAGACTATGGTCAACCAACCTGCAAGTACCTGAGAGTAAACCCGGCCATGGCTCTGGCTTTACTAGAAAAGTGAGTGCAGCACAATACAACATAGATGTTCTGTTTGCATCGTGCCACAACCGCAAATGATCTTGTTTATTGGTTTCTCTAGTTTTAAAGGTCCAATGAAGTGCAGCTAGCTGTGTTCAGCCACTGTGTACGGACATATTCAGCTGACTGTTGCATCAATAGTATTTTGCTACACCTGTTTCATTGGAACTAAAATCAAATTTAACCAAATGTTTGTTAATTTCCTATTTTACCAGTAGGAAACATGGTGTGGCTTTATTCAGGTTCGATTGCGTGGTTGCTAGTGCTCTGTGTTTCATGATCACATATTAACTTTACTGTTGTCCTCTTAATGTCCCCTCTTTCTTTGCTGCGGTGGTTCAGAGTCTACAGAGGGTAGGTGTAGCTTCCATCACCCTTGTTTTCTGCTCTTTGTTGTCTCTCCTAACTGCAGCAGTGTTAGATGCACCCGAACAGTTCCTCCCGAACTTCGCTCACATTCATGCTTATTACGTTGTCCTTTTGCAGGATGTTTAGGGCGGTAGATTTTTTTCTTGTATTTCAGTCATGCTCAGGACAGACCTGTGACTGTAGAACCATGGTGAGCAGAGAAGCTCTTTTACTGATTCTTTTGGATTTCAGTTCAGACCAGGGGTGCCCAAACCAGTCCTCAAGGGTGCTGCAGGTTTTTGTTCCAACCAACTAGCACATACAGCTTCACCACGTGACTTAGACCAGCACGTGTCTCGCGTGACACAGCTGCCAACCTATGTGGAAGTAGTGGAAACGGTGGCTGTGTACTGACTGGAAAGTTTTCATTACATATGCTGCACTGACTGCGCTCATTGCAGGGTTTATTTTTGAAATAACTTGAGAGAGGCCTTGCTTGCGCATTCTAAGGCCGACTCTGCGAGAATCTGCCGCCCTGCACACCTACCAGCCCAGTCAGATTCTGCTGTAACGGGCTGCTTAGAAAAATGGATAGGGGGAACGCATTGCACCCTGGGAACCCTAACGTGGTTAAAAATACAGTAAATAGTTATGTAATGTGGTAATGTAGTTCATTAAATGATCATTTGACACCCCTCATTTTTGGAGATGTAGCTGTGGTACACGGGAGAAGCGTAATATTTTACTGAGCCACAGGTCCATGTACTTTTTGAAACCCCACTTTCTACCATCTTTGACGACGCTGAGCAATTTTTCTACACACCAAGTGTGTCTGAAGAATCTTTGTCAATAATCTGTTCCCACTCTCTCATCCTTTCACAGAAAATGTACTGTAGTCATATTTGAAGTATGAAGTATAGTATGAAGTAATGTGAACTTTAATGAAGAAAATATAATTCAGCGATCTTATGCTCAATGCTCTCGTTTTTTCTTCTCTTTCTCTGAAGGATGAAGGACAGCAGTAAGAAGAACAACATCTTCTCCCAGTTCAGGAAGAACGACAGGGACAAACAAAAGCTTATAGAGACTGTGGTCAAACAGCTGAGGAGCCTGGTTAACGGCATGTCCTCGTAAACACACGCACATTCTGCAAAACAAGCATGCACACACACTGAACTGCCAAAAAATTAACAATAAAAAACTCTACACACAATAAAGGCACAGCAATACAGACGAAGTTTGCAGGGACATGTGATCATATCAAGTATTGTCTGTTACTGGACTTGATGTAAATGGCACACACATACACACAAAAATACAGTTCGCAAGAATGAACAGTTGAATAATTGTAAAGTATTTTTAATGCCTATATTAACAAGACTATATTTACTATACTGTTTATATATTTGAGAGAGTGCAATGTTTGTAGCTGCAGAGGAAGTGACGGGCATAAGCACCGCAACACAGCAGTCAACAGTGGACCACCACGCATTGCATTTCCTTGACCTTAGTGACTTTGTTTACCTTCAATACGTCACCCCACTAAAATTCAAGTCCATCACCTTCAACTCTGAGGTATTGTTGCTGCCTACTGCCTGTTTGAAGGAAGTCAGGTGCTGTGCTGTGGTCATTGTAGAATCAAAGTTAATATTTGTCCCCTGACCCAGGAAAGGAAGTCACAGTCAGCCACAGAGCATCGGAAGCTCCTGAGATAGACAACCCTTGACCTGACATATGGTAAACCAAAGTTCGTGTTCAAGGAAACCATGAGCTTTCCTCATATTATCTCCTTGCAACCTCGAGTTTCCAGGAGCTAGTTTATCTTTGTTGCAGTCATAGCATTTTAGCATGAAGAGATGTAAACCTGGCTCTTGGGGGCGGGGGGGGGTCTCCAACTACAGACTATTACAGACATTAGCTAGCATAATCTCTCACCTGCTTCTCAAGTCTTGAAACTCAGTCTTGAGTTATTACCTAGATACAGTACAAAATCAGCAACAAGGTAAAAAGAGTCTTGTATCAGGGTCAGGTTGTATGTCCTAGACCACTGCTGTGTGATCCAAAATAGACCACATAAGGGAACAGCAAGAAGGGAGAATGTGTGCGACAGCCCACTTGTGTAGACTCGACAGGGGTATGCAACCTGTGTTCATTAGAGAAGGGACAGTATCGCTGAGCTTGCGTGAGCGTAGTAGGCTTCTGACAGTAGGTGGGGACATTGTTAGTCACTGCTAACACTTGACTGCATCTCAAGAGCAGGGTCTTCTCTCCTCAGTACTGAAATCTACTTTTCACTGCAGTCCCAAACATTGGGTGTACAGACTCCTCAGTTACCTGTTCAGTTGAGACCATTTGATTTTTCACCTATTTCGTATAAGCACAGCAATAGCGGCCTGATTTGTCTCTGGAATGTTGAAACCTGTACATTCCCAAAGCATTTTTTAAATATTTATTCTCTGCTCAACTCTCAGCAGATATTTTTGCACTGAAGAAAAATGATGATTTCTCCATTCTTTCTTAGTTTGTTTTGCTTTTTTTAACCAGTTGCTTGTAAATCTCACTGTACATACTGCATATTTTGTAAACAAAAAATATTGCAGCTGGTTTGTGCTGCAAATTCTGTTGACAGTAAATATGTAAATGAAGAAGAGTGAAATTATTCATCGAGTCCAGTGTGATGGATTTGATGCCGTTTGCATGGTTGATATTTGAGTGTGTACACTCTCGTACTGATTCTGAAGGACCTCTCTAACCTTCATTATTATCCTCCAAGATATCTGTCATGTACCGGAATGTATGCAGGAGCTGTTGATGTTTCCTCTGCAGGTGTCGTCTATTGGACCGCTCTGAGGCTCTAGCAGCTATGTGCGTAACAGAGGACATTTGCACTTTAAGGGTCCTTTGAAATCTTCCTCATGACGTCTGCCACTTTAATTTCTTTCTCTGATGAATTATGGGTGTTTCATGCTGCACTCCCAAGATTCTGATATGACGTGAAATCACTGTAAACCACACACAGAGTCAACCAAACCATTGACTTCCCACAACCTTCAACAGCTTGTGTCATTTTATTTTGGAAAATTTTATTTTTTCATCAAGAATCTCACACAGCCCAGGCGTCAATTCAAAGTCTTACTGTAGCTTAGCAAAGGGCAGCGTTCTTACCTGCCCCCTCCCACAGAAGTGGTCCCACATTGACGTCCAAATGATTTTTTGCTTTAACTTTTGTCTTTGTGACTGAGATCCCAAATGGCTTTTGATTTAGTGTGCTGTAATAAAAGACAACTGAACGTAAGCATTTGATGTGGTCATCTTTCACCCCGTTTTCTGTCAACAAAACATCCAGAAAATAATAATCAGGTGCGAACATACCAAACAATCAAGAGGTTTCACTATTAAGACCAACCACTGGATGGTTGTACTGTTCTGCCCTCTGTCGATAACTGTGATAGGGTGACAGTCTGCACCAGCATCCTTCCTCATTCACCACTGTTTGCACGTGGACCACCCTTCTGCATGTTCTCCCTGTGTGGGCGTGGGTGTTTTCTGGTTTCCTCCCACAGCCCAAAGACATGCTCACTAGGTGAATTGGACGCTCTAAAGTTGTCCCTAGGTGTGCGTGAGTGTGTGAATGGTGTGTGTGTGCCTGTCCAGAGTGTATTCCTGCCTCTCGCCCAATGACTGCTGGGATAGGCTCCAGCACTCCCCACAAAACTGAACAGGACTAAGCACCAGTTAACTGAAGATGTATGTATGTCTGTACTGTTCGCACATTAGACACGAGTCAGAAAAAAGTAATTGTCTCTGGTTTCATAATCTAAAATGTTCATGGTAAATAAATCAATGAGCATTTTCTCCTCCTGAACCCCACCGGCATTGGCTTCCTCTATTGAGGAATCACTCTGCACATCTCCAAGCTTCTGCAGTTCACGCTCCAGTTCAGTGTCCCCAGCTTCTCGGCAGGTGCTATTTAGTGTGGGCAAATCTTTCAAAGGTCAATCAGCCCTGCTGTGAAATCTTTGTGATGTTTTTTTTTTACTGCATTGGCCTGGCATCATGGCCATGCAGCATAACAGGATTTATTCATTGCTTAAATCACAGTGTGGACCCCCAACTGTAGTTGCCTACAGGCCCTGATCTCCTCACACAGTGTCAGTTTCTGCTGCCAATACCAGAGCACCTGTCACCCTGAAATTCAACCACCATAGTTTTGTGAAATAAATTCAATATACCCCACGATTCATGAGTCCGCCTACACATCTTCATATGAAGAAACAGGAAATTAGTATAAGCTTCATTCAGGTCGATCGCGCGGAAGGCTCCTCTCCACAATGCACGGCAAAACAAATTTTGAGGCGAATATGTGGTACTTTGGTTCTTAACCATTGATGAAGCGAGCACACAATGTGAATAAACACCTCCATGTGTGTTTGTTATTTACAGAACCACAAAGTGATTTTTCTGGAGACGGAGACAAGAGAAACCCTGACCAATATGAGTGTGGTCAGTCGTGTTAGAGCTGTGTGTATTTTAAAGTAATGTGTGAAGGAGCCCAGACTAGAATGACAGTGGACAGTCGTGATAGAACCTCTGAAGTGAGAACATGAGGCTGGTTGTCTGCTCCGCCTTGCTCCCAGAATAAACACATTTGAAGCGTTTTAATGAACCTGATTTAAATCTAACCCGATGAAGGTGTGAACGACTGTGTTAAGTGACCTGTGCTACAGCAGCTCTCACAGAGAAGTGTTGCGGATGCAGGGTTGTGTCCCACCGAACACAAGCTAAGTGAACTTTGGCCTCGGCCGGTGTCTGAATGTGAGGATCCCTGTCGCCATGGATGTAATGAGGCGAGACATTTTTGGAGAGTTCCATTATCAGCAGCCTCCTCGCTAACACTAACACAGAGAGACATGTTTGTCCCATCTCCAGAGGTCCAAACTCTCTGCAGAACCGTGTAGCCCCTTGCTTTTGAGACCCAGCTCTGATCTCTGACGCTCCTCCTCATCTGAATTCTTCACTCGGATATGAAGTAACTGCTGTAAAAATAGCCCCAATTCAGACCATATTGTGTGTAGTCATGTGTGGTGGAGGGCTTATTAGGCAAAATAAAATAGCTGATCTCAGCTTTAATGAGCAAGCAAAGGGGCCAGCCCTTTCCCGATCATCACAAAGGTTCCTTTGAATTTCTCTTTGCTCCAAATTCTGTTGCTTCACAAAGCACATGGTCAATAGGCAATGCAGTGTACCGCCATCAACGGATCTGATCAGTAGGTTAAGACATGAAATGCTTGTGACCTTCCTGTGAAGACGTCGTGAGATGTTCTTCCTGCGCTGCACATTCAGCATGCAGGGAAAGGTCAGCGGATGGGACTTTTCCTTCCTGTGTGAATGCAGTAGTAACAAGGGGAGAGGGGGGCAGGTGGGGGTGTTTCCTTCCTGGGTGTTGACGAGTAATACGGCGCAGGATCAAACACTTTCATGTGGCAGTAAAGCACTTCCACGGCCACTTCAACACCACAGCAGGCAGACAGAGGTGGAGCTCAGCACACGTCTACCTAATAATGACCGGCCGTTTACTGGTGGCCACTCTTCCACTCTGCCGGCTTCACATACCCCTGCAGGACTTTACGAGTGACAAGTAGGTGACGAGACAGTAAAGGAGAACAAAACTGGGAGATGACACATGACCTGCATTCCATGACCGGCACTGATGAAACTATGATGAAATTTGAAAACCTGCTGTTCTCCATGAATCCCGATGAAGACCTCTGACCTCACCACCATGTTCTTTTCCACTGACTGCTCAATATGTGGAGACTTCATTTTCCAGGCTTAAAACAACACCCCATCTCTCCTTGTCTCACATATTTAATCATAAGTTTATCTTATGTTTTAATGTCAAAATAACCCTTGTCAGAGTGACGTGAATTTATAACCCAGAAAAATATGAACAAGTACAACAAGAGTAAAGATCGTATTGACTGGGACAATAAAATCTACTGTGTACTATTATTTCTCATGTTTCATGTCAGTGTTTCTGCCACAGTGGAGCAGCTCCCTGTGTTCTCCAGCCCCAACACTGCCATCGCTGGTGAGTGTCGCGCTCACATTGCAATCATGTGCTCATTTCTCAGTCTTAACTCCATCTATCAAGTGGCTCGGCCAAATCCAGTTTCATCTGCCTTGTCTTCAAACATCAAAACTTCTGACATGCTTTTGTTTGCATCTTAACAGGAGTTACGTTTGAACTGAGGCGTGTACATCAAAGCAAAAGTAGTTTTCTATACATTGACTCTGTGGCACACAAACATGTTGTGAGTAATAAACAAATTGAGGCAGGATCATCTACATTTTATTGATGGCACTCGTCACCTGTGGAGGATGTCTGGCCTCCTGTCTTCACACTCTCAGCGGAGCCTCCGGCGGAGCCAGGGAGACGGTGACATCAGGAGAAAAACAGCGCATGACCTCGTGATGAACCAGGAGCCTGACACTCCCAGTGACCTCCTCGCACTGGGAATGTACCTCTGCATTTGCACCTCAAACTAGGATTGTCAGCCAACAGGGACAGTTACCATAAAACCTGTTGTAAATCAGCATAAATGCAGAGGCCAGCTCATTTCAGCTGCAGCAGGAAGAGTCATGACAGTGACATTAGCAGCTGCGCCGAGACCCTCACTCCCTTCTCACCCCGATTTACCACAGATAATATTTCTCTGCGAGCAACTTTTTCTGACCCAACACTCATCCATAACGTTCAATTTCAACCTTCCACTTCAGCTCAAAGCTAAGATGGTTCCTCTACGATGCATGGAAAAATTTCTCTGCTGTCACAACTGGAATGTGACCCAAACACAGAGGTGCCTGATAGAACTGAAGCCCATGGTCGGACACTGTAGTGTGGTAGTGCCTGTGTGTTCTCCCTGACACTCCTCAAACCAAGATGAAAACACAAGCTTCCTCGCAGAAAAGGTACATAGACAACTGGCAAAAGTGGTCACTGACCGCACAGATCTGGTCGCTGGCCTCCGATGGCCCACGGGCCGGACATTAGACCACTTGCACCTTGGTTGTTATTGATGAAGGTCTTGTGTCAAACATGTATCATACAAATGCACGTTTCTACATCAAGCGACTACTTCTTTGGAAGCGCACTTTACAGGAAGTCAATGTTTTTAATCCATCTGATCTGAGGTTTTTTTGGTCCCCCGAGTGAGTCTTCCTGTTCAACATCCTATCTGTGTCATGGGCTCTTCAGCAAAACGTGCTTGGGTCTGAGAGAATTCATGCTAAACGACACGATGTTTCTTCATGACTTATACACCAGTCATATTTGTTAAATTATTGACTATAGGAACTGGTCTCTCCCTTCTTCCCTCCCGTGAAAGAAGCCACCAGCTCAGCACTATCTGACTTTATCAGCACTTGGAAAATAATGAACCAGCACTTCCCTCTGTTCTCTCTGCGCGCGTGTCGGACAGTGAACTTGGTGGCGCGCGAGAGTTCACTGGGAGGTCAGGGTCAGTTGCAGGTCAGCCGGCGCGCGCGCGCGCGCCTGTTTGTAGGTGGTTGAGAAGCGCGCGTGCTTCAGTGTAAACACATTAGCAGCTGTGAGAGTGAACTGATCAACGGGTGGCGTTCAGGGACACTTTTTTACGTAGGTTTTTTTTTTCTTTTCCCTACCATGTCACTGGCATTACTCCTGAACTCTGCAAATACTATGATCAGTAGTTAAAGAGCATTAGGTCTGGTGGAGCTACTTCACAAACAGCATGATGTACAATATTGTGGCGATGAACCTGAGGTGTGGAGATCGAGCTTTTGTTGGTCTGACTCAACTTCACTGTCAAGAAATGAATGGCAGGCGTCAGACTTCAGTCTCTCATCCTGCCGTCCTCCCCTGAATCGTCCCAGTTCAGAGTGCAACCAAACATTCCTAGAATATCTCTTAACGTCAGAATGCCTCTCGTGACTGTAACCACCTGCTCTAATGGCACACAGTTTGTTTCGGTGTCTTCAATTTGAAACGTAAATCATGATATTTAAAAGCGACCTGGGCCACGGGGACCGTGGGTAACCTTTGTGAAAATCATCTACTCCAAAGACGAATGTTTCGCGGAACTCTATAAACAACACACTACGCAGTGGTGCAGATAACAAGCATTGATCTCAGCAGGTGGAGTCACCAGGTTATCTGCAGTTTAGTGTGATCGAACTGTAAACAGCTAGGAATCATTCTCTACACTTGAACTTACCTTCACCCGGCCCTTCCTCCTCCTCCTCCCAACTGCTTCATCACACCTGCGCATAAGAGTCACACATTCACATTTTGATGATTAAAAACTTGCCGGTTGCAACATGATTTTTACTGAACACGACACGAGGCTCAGTCTGGGCAGGAAGTGGTGATGCAGACAGGCTGATGGGCATGTAGCAAGGTTTGGAGAGAGGAAACACGTAGGATGAGGGAGATCAGAAGTGGCCCACGGGTGTGGTGAAGGAAGACATGATGAGGATGGGTGCGACCAGGGAGGATGATCATGGTAGGTGAGGCAAGAGCAGACTGGCTTGCTGTGGCAACCGCGGGCAGGACTTGCTGCCGGTCACATTCAGAGTTATCTTTGGCTGTTGGTAAAAAAAGATGTACTACAAAAATGTATCTTGTAAATGACCTTGAACTATTACGGAGGACAACCCCCTACTTTTGCAGCTGTGAACATGATCTTAACTTCCACTGAAAGGATTGTTCAAGTCTTTCAAAAGGTCCTTGACATTAGTGTAGCTAATGTCAAAATATGATCCCCCCTTTTTGGATCACATGACTGTGTGGAGTGTCTCCACACTTCTGTGTTCTGCAGAGAAAAGACCACCTGATCAGACTGAATAAACTGTTCCTAAGCAATTTGCAGGGCAGCTTCTCATGTAGAAGCTTCACATTATTTCTCTTTGCTCTGTCGGACTCTTCCTCTGACTATTCACAAGCGGAGGCGTGGTCAAGGTGAGGTCCTTAATTTCTGAAGGCTCCACTGAGATCAAAGGTCCTTTTAAATGATCCAGTGAGTAAATTGGGGGACTTCTCATGCTGACCACAGACACCACTCCTCAGAGATGTCTAAACTTGTCAGGGTGAAAACGCATGGGGGCTTGCGCCGTCACCCTAACAGGAAAACAAAGAATTCTCCAGCATCTGAGTGTGTGAAAGTGTTTTGAGTGTGGCTGCGGCAGTAGCTGCTTCTTCACTCCGGGGTGAACCTCGGGGCAGCGGCTGATCCATCCAAGTAACGCGCCATTGTAAACTCACACGCACGCACACACGTTATGGCAGGCCGTAAAAAAGAAGCGTCCAAATGCGGGGTGAGGATGCGGTGACTCTCTCTGCTCGGTGTTTACTTTTCGTGCCTGGAACTCCGGGACAACCCGTCCGTGCGATCCCACTCCAGTGCGCGTGCTCGTGCGTGGCCCGCCTGACCCAGGCTTGAACCCGCAGCGAGAGATATCGTTTTATAAGAAAGCGCAGACGCACAGGTTAAAGTCTTGACGCTACCAGGGGGCGGGTCTCTTTCGGCGGTGGCGGCGGCGTCACGCATCCCGGAGGAACCAGCCGGGTGACTCGACTCTGACTGCGGCCTGAAAAGTGGCCGGGATGAATGGCGCTCAGGGAAAATGGGGATTAGGACATTCTTCTCCCTGTTTTCCATACAGTCAGCGGCAGCGCCTGAATGCGGCCGCCCTGCAGGCACGGCCGCGGATCCAGGAGCGGGGCTTAACTCGGAGGTAATGAGTGTGTAAACGAGCTGCGCGGCGGCCAACAAAGACGTCTTGGGACGCGCGCTCCTTTGTCTGCGGGCGAGTCCTCACCTTTTCTCAGTGAAATCTGCGGCGGATTGTCTGCGTGCAACAGGAGGTAGGGATTAAAGATGCAACAAATGGTGGCGCGGTACTGGCCCGGGGGCGGGGCCCAGCGACACCCACAATTAAAGATGAACTTTGAGTGAACTAATTTATCTGAGGGAGGAGAAGGTAACGAGGCCGGCCGCTCCCGGTGCCGTATAAAAAGCCCAGAGGAGCCGCTCCGAGCTTCAGAGAGTCCACCGAGTCTCACCTGCCCACATCATGGCTGTGAACACGCTGCTGGCCACCGTCCTCTGCACCATCGTGCTGCCGCTGCTGCTCTTCTTAGTGGCCGTCAAGCTGTGGGAAGTTTACTTGACCCGAGGCAGAGATCCGAGCTGCCCGAGACCGCTGCCCCCCGGATCCATGGGTTTACCGTTCATTGGAGAGACGCTGCAGCTCATCCTGCAGGTAAGCCCATGTTTGTTTTGTTACAAACTCTTCATCATGTTATAAAAAAATCAACAGGTTATTGCAGTAATGGAGATGTTTCATGCAGAAAATCAATATGATGATGAAATGTCTTGTTACACTGAAGGTTTAACATCTGCTTGTTCCAATTTTAACATGAAAAAAGTCTTCATCATGAAAAAAATAAATCAACATTATCGCAAATGATGGTGAAATGTCTTATTGCAAATCACCTCAAGGTAACATCTGAGTGAGGCTCCTGACTAGAAATGATTTCTCAAAGAGCTCAATATTATTCTCCCTTTCACTGGGTGCGCTCTTCAAAATATCACCGTTATATGTGACGTTTTAATAAGTTAGATGATGTAAGGGATTGTTGTTCATCTGTTTTTTTTTTGTGTGTGTCCAGCGAAGGAAATTTTTGCAGATGAAGAGGCAAAAGTATGGCTACATCTATCGGACTCACCTCTTTGGGAACCCGACGGTCCGCGTCTCTGGCGGCGAGAACGTGCGTCAGATTTTGCTTGGGGAGCACAGGCTGGTGTCCGTGCAGTGGCCCGCCTCGGTGCGCGCCATCCTGGGGTCGGACACACTGTCAAACATGCATGGCACGCAACACAAAGGCAAGAAAAAGGTGAGGAATCCTTCAGTTGGGATTGGCTCTCTTTATTCTCACGATAAACGCTCACCTCTGTTTTCCTGCATCTCCAGGCCATCATGAGGGCGTTTTCCAAAGAAGCTCTTGAACTTTACATCCCAGTGATCCAGGAGGAGGTTCGTGCCGCAGTGGAGGAGTGGCTATCCAGGGACTCCTTTGTGCTGGTCTACCCTGAGATGAAGCGGCTGATGTTCCGCATCGCCATGAGAATCCTGCTGGGTTTTGAGCCTGAGCAGATTAAAACTGATGAGCAAGAGCTGGTGGAGGCCTTTGAGGAGATGATCAAGAACCTTTTCTCTCTGCCTATCGATGTTCCTTTCAGCGGACTGTACAGGGTAAGGTTCCTCACCTCTCCTTCTGACAACTGCCTGGTGCGGCATCAGTGCTAAATCAGTGTGTCTCTTGCTCAGGGTCTGAAGGCGAGGAACTTCATCCACTCCAAAATTGAGGAGAACATCAAGAAGAAGTTGCAGGAGACAAACAAGGAGTCCAAGCACCGAGACGCTCTGCAGCAGCTAATAGACAGCAGCAGGAAGAATGGAGAGCCCTTCAGTATGCAGGTAGCTACAGAAGAGCTTGAATGTCATCTACACAAAGACCATTTCTGCACGTGGACATGCTTTGAATGAAACTTTCTGCTCTTTCAGGCCATTAAGGAGTCTGCGACTGAGCTGCTGTTTGGCGGTCACGAGACCACTGCCAGCACTGCCACATCTCTCATCATGTTCCTCTCCCTGAACCCAGAAGTGATGGACAAACTGAGACAAGAACTCATGGACAAGGTATGTATTTACTTTATGGACACACAAGTAAAGAAATGAAGAGACTGGTGGATAAAAGGAAGCTGGCTGAGTGTGGATTGTTTGTACGGGTATTGAAAATATCCCTACTAAAATGACTGCTCTTTGGAGTGAGGCTCAGAGCAGCTGGAACTGAACAGACTGTTGTCATTGCTCAGGTGGAGAATGGAATGGACCTGCAGGGTCTGAACATTGAGTCCTTGGAGCAGCTCAAGTACACCGGCTGTGTCATCAAAGAAACACTGAGAATCAACCCACCGGTACCTGGAGGCTTCAGGGTCGCTCTGAAGACGTTTGAACTCAATGTAAGTGGGAGATTTATTGAATTAAATGGGGAAAAAATGACCTGCTGAGTGGGATCCTCATTGTTTCTGTGTTCCAGGGCTATCAGATTCCAAAAGGCTGGAATGTCATCTACAGCATCTGTGACACCCACGAAGTGGCTGACATCTTCCCGAACAAAGAGGATTTCCAGCCAGAGCGCTTCATGACCAAGTCCTCCAGTGACTCCTCCAGATTCCAGTACATCCCCTTCGGTGGGGGCTCGCGCATGTGTGTGGGAAAGGAGTTTGCCAAAGTTCTGCTCAAGATCTTCCTGGTGGAAGTGGCCACCAAATGTCACTGTACTCTCCTAAATGGGCCGCCGACGATGAAAACCGGACCCACGGTGTATCCTGTGGACAACCTGCCCACTAAGTTCACCAGCTATGATAACAAATGACTCTGAGACCACTAGTCATGGTACTTTGGAAGAACAGCTGCTGCTCAGAATCAAAGGCTGACCACTTCTTCGTTGCTGCGCCTGTGTTCCTATTTTTGTCATGACCTGTACAAAGTGTAGATGACTTGAGAATGTATTTTATATCTTCCTGTTAATATGGATTTGTACATATCTCCCTCCCGAGAGGATTTTACTTAACAAAAGGCACTATTTACTGACATTGAACACTTTACTGATCTCAGCGGTGTATCTATAGCAACATGTACATATGTAATGTAGAGTCTGTCTTTATAACTTTGTATTTACTGCAGCTTATTTAAGTGACGTATGTTATATTGGAGGGGATTTTTATTTAATAAAGCAAACTTCAGTGAAGAATCTTGGCCTTAGTGGATTGATTTGCTTCATCAAGTGTGTGTCCCTTAAAGAGAAGATTTGCACAAGCATTACCCAGCAGAAACTGCTGCATTACGGGTGCTGTCAAAGAACTGTGACTGGATTACAGGGTGAACGCCTTCATCCTGGGTCTCTGCACCTCTTCTAAAGTCACTTCAACTCTGACTGAGGGATTCCAAGATATAAGCTGCCCAAAGTGGAGAGTTCATTGACTTAGCTGGTCCTAGATCTGCCCTGAGGTCTCCCAGCGGGAAATGCCAGATAAACCTTCAAAGGCAGTGCCCGGATGTCGTCCTTACAAGAACCTCAAGCTGCTTTAACCAGCTCCAGACTAGCCACACGAACAGTCCTGCTTCTTCCAGAGCTCATTTTCTGCAGCCTCCACATTTCAGCCAGCTACATTCACCCCAGCGCATTTTCACCACTGCTGTAACCCTGACTTAGGTCCACAGTTACCTCACCCTCATGACAATCAACATACTTCCTGTTTCTTTGTTGTTGTTTTTTCAACAACAGTTTAACATTAAATTTCCTCGGACGACATCAACAGGAGGCCACTGTGAGTGTTCGCAGATATTCTGCTTCATGTTCAATCTTTGGTGACTTTCTGTACATCTATGCTGTTGACAACCAGTGAAGTGTGCCATGAAGCTCAGTTTTGACTCAGGAGAAGTACTTATATGATTTGATATTATTCACGCAGAACAAAAGGTTTGAAACCCAGTATAATAAGATGACAAGTTTCAGATGATGCTAAAGTCCATCTCCATCTGCAGTCGACTTATTATTTGACTTATTATTTGACTTATTATTCGTATTTATCCAATAGTTAAAATCAATCAATAGTAGCACATCTGAAAAGTCATATACAGTGTGTCCATGAAGTCATTCACCATTTCAATATATTACAAAGGCGATCTCTTGTATCAGACTTATACCATTGCACTCAAAGTTTTCATCAATGATGAAGGAAGGTGGCAGGAAGTCAGTCAATAACTGCAATAAAATAGCTGACTTCACCAATGTAACTGGGACAGAGTGTTGTCATTTGAATTTGTTCATACAGCCCTTGTTGCTCATGTATCTTTTGCTTTGCTTTGATAATAAATGTGTTCAATCGTAAAGAGACGTCATGGATCCATGTATCAGGATCTATCACAGTGGATGTGCATATAATGACTGTGAGCTTCCTCCCAGTATATATTTAGCTTTAGTCTTTGGGGTCAATTTAGTGGCCTGGGTTCTATTTAAATTAGGTTTAAAAGAAAGTAAATTGCTTGATGAAAACATTTAATATAATTAGTCTGTACACACAAGGAGCGTGGGTGGTCCCAGCGCAGACACACATTCCATTATCCACACTGAATCAATAAGTGGTGAGGATAAAGGAGAAGAAAATAGCAGCAAAATCTGGAATCCATAGAAGGAGGGAAAGCAAAGTTGAGGACTTGATGACCCTGGCAGATGAGCAGACAGAGGGTGAACCAGAGTTCATGCTGATCAGTTCAGTTTCAGGCCACTGAACCAGCATAAACCTCCTGTGGAATTGGCCGGTAGCATTGATATATGTTTGCCTCAGCGATAGCAGCAGGAGATAAGACTCGGAGCTCATGTTTAGGATAAGCTAATGGATCACTGCTGAAAGGCATTGACTGTATGGCACAGCCAATGAAGAGGCTATAACCAGCTTTAGTTGATGAGAATGTAGCGCAGAGAAAAAGCAGCAGACAAGAAGATTGTTTGGTTGTCAGAGTGGATTTTTACAACCCAGAGCAAACCAGATGAAAGAAAGCTGATTTCCCTATGCTGTTTGAGTCACGAGCGGACAAGAGTTTCACAATGAGCTCTCATTGAGGTGGTCAGCGACTGGCCTGTGAAAAGTGGCACATTGAAATCTGTGCAGAGGTTCCTCATTTATTCTGAAAACTCTGACCTGTTATCCACTCCATTATTGGCTGTAACATCATTAGCTATAGCTATCACATTATGTGCCCGCAAAATGTTTTGCCATTTATTTGTTTGCAAAATAAGATATTTTTGCAAAAGGAAAGATTGCGTCATAAGTCACACCCTCCGACACAGAGTGCCAGTTCACTCTGTGACCTCCTGGCTGTTACTGGGAAGGTCCACCCTGGGTTTCCAAAACAGCTGCTGCCCCTGTGAAGTGTTTCCAGAGGTAAACCTGCGGCAGAGTCATGGTCGGCCAAGTTCCACTGATGTATGTGGAGGGAGGGCTGACCTGCAGGGTCAGATCAAACGTAGAAAGTACTGTACCGTGTGTTGCAGGTATGGATCGTCCTGCTAAAATGATCATTTACTATTTGGAATGATCTGAGGGGAGCTGCTTCACCCTCTTCTGGCTTTGATAGTTTAGGGACTGTCACCTTGCTGTGTTGTGCCAGCGTTGGTGGTCCGGGGCAACAGCACACAACCAGTGAAGTTCAGTCCAGGAATGCTTTCTTCTCCTGTCTCAACCTGACATAGTTGCAGCTACAGCAACTCAGATTCTTCTCTGAATTTAGGTCACATCTCTACCGGAACTTGTTGGGATTCAATTTTCTATAATGTTATCTGAGCAGACACATCGGGAGTATCGGTGCTTCAGTTCAAATTAGGAAATAGCATGTGTTAGCATGGGTTATATTTCTGACTTCTATGTTAATGGCTGCTCTAACTCTCAGATCCCTCCATGACTGGGTTCTTAGATGCAACACCATCTTCGCAGTCTTTTCTGCCCGACACCAACACTGTTTTTATTGAGAAGTATAAAAACAACACATCTGGAAAACGTCCATGAAGGAGAATGTGGTTCTCTAACAAGTCTCTGGAGGACGAACAAGAAGACCACAAACTGGTCTGGGATGACAATCTGGGCCTGGTACCAGCCTTGGTGACGGAGAGAGTTTGGTCCTTTCCTTGCTGCTTAACTCCTATTGACCTGCTGGTCTCAATCTTTACTTGGAATTTACTCCTTCCAGTCACTCATTCCACACTCACACCCATCTGTAACTAATAACTCCCACAGAAAACTCTGACTGACTAGAACTGAACTGAGCATTCATTCCATTAGAACCACCAAAAAAATGTTTTTTGTTTGCTTTTTTTATCTCAGAGATATGAGCGAAGATGCTGCTGGTTGTTGTTTGAGTGCAAGTCCAAGTCATTTCCCCACTATGGGATAAAGGATGAGCATCTAGTCTGATGTGAGTCCAATTTACGGAGTCCAATTCTGGGACACCCCCCTTCTAGATCCCTAAAAAGAAACCTGTGAATCTATGGCAGTAGTTTTCCACAGGTGGATCACGGTCTACATGCGTGGCTCCCTGTAAACGCGAGAGTGCCGGGGCTGCCGCTAGCTTGGTGGAAGATGTGGCTTTGGCCTCATTCTCAAGTTGTTTTTCTCTCTGCTGCGTTCAGATTTACACACTTGGTGTCAGCTTGTTAGCATTGTGCTCTTGTCCTGCTCCTGGTTTATTACTGCTCTGCTTGTGCATTACTGGACCCACTGAAGCTGCACGGTTGTACTTATTGCAGGTCACTGTGGATAAGACTTCAGCTTCATGTCCAAATTGTTATAGTAAATTTGATGCTGACACCTTTATGTCTGACCATCCTATCAGTGCGAGTGCAGCCCTCGAACGATCTGAATGAACTCCTCTGAACTTTGCCTCCACTGCTCGCTCTAAAGAGCGTCCGCTTCCCTCCATTGTTCCCCATCGCCATGTGGATAAAAAAAACTTTGCGTGGCCAAGGCCATTTTTGTCAAAATTTGTGACCATTGACGTGAATTTACAACACTTTACTGAAAGAGGATTGAAGCTAGTGTTCTTTGAATTACACGCTCGACCCCAAACATGCTGCTCACTAAATCATTGTAATAGCTGGTGAAGTGGTGTTACTGTGAGCGCGGCACTTTTCTATACCAAATATCTTAGTTGCCCTGAGCTGTTGCACTAGAGGAGAAACAGACGGAAAAAACTTGGACGACTTGATTCACAAATGCAACCAGAGCGACACTGAAGTACGGACACTGATGGAAAATCCTGCTGCGATTGTCAGTTGAAAATAAAACTCAAGAACTGTAGGCAGTGGACAGTGGTTGCGGCTGCTGCCTCAGCTTATTCCGCTGCAACTGGACTGTCAGCAGTTGCTGCTGAGGACCAAGGTCAACGACAGTCAACACACTCACAATACAATTACAATGTCTGTTACGCAGAGGTCAGCGTGAGTCAATGGAAGCGTTAATTCCTCAAACTGCGTTAGCACCGTGTGTCTGCTAGCCCCTCGGCCCCCGCTGTGGAGCTGTATGAGCGCCCGATAAGAAATGCTAATGGAGCCATTAGCATGGTTGTTAGTGGCTCCCTGCCATTATTCATAATTTGAGTGACTGTTGACAAGTTCAGCAGGTCAGGCTGAGGTCAGCTCCCAGGGGGACAGCGGCATTTTACATAAACACTTATTTATACGAACCCTCGCCGTTCTATCCACTTGATAACTGGCTAATTCAGTGAGATTCAAACGCACCTCACCACCGGGGAGCTTTTCATGGCTGATGCTGTTTCTGTGAAAAGAGCCTCATAGTGTGTTCCGAAAACACCTTCAGTGACACCAAGTCAACAATCGACACAAGGCTCTCAAACTCAAAGGTCGAGCAATAACCAACATATCCTGTCGCTTTAGTTTTGTTATCATCGCACGTGTACTCAAAACTTCAGCTGGGACAAACAGATGGCAGATGTAGTCAGCTACTCATTTCATAATCATTGAAGACAATTATAGCAATTTGTCTGTTAAAAACACACAACAATTACAACACAACAGAAAATACTATTCCAGTTGTATAAAGTTGTATGTATGTATATATACATGCTGAGCAGCTTTGTTCCCTTTCAGCCTTTACTACATCCAGCGGTTGAAGGACGATGACACAAATTACACTGTATGTTTTTGGAGAACGGGAAGCGACTGAACGATGGACCAAGAGGCCGCCCGACAAGGCATGCTGTGCCTGTCTGATAGTTGACTCTCCAGTTGGAATGATGCATCGACCAGCAGAGGCAACGCTACCTGGAGGAAACAGGAAGAATCACGACCCTGCCTGACTGATCTATTGTATGTATTTAAAGCGTTCTGGGATCGCTTGCACAGAGTACACATTCATGGCACTGCTCTGACATCTCAGTGGCCGCCTTGGCCCCAGCAGGGGGAATCCTCTCAGTTTCACTGCTGTCAAACACCAATGGGATTACAGATTTTCCTGACTGCTTATTACCTCCAAACATACTCCGCCAAGTTCAAAAGTTCAGCACAGATGTGAACGGAGTCTGCACTCTGGAATCAGGCGAGCAGTCAGTTGTAGCGATAAGGTTTGGGGAATACTTGGGATACCAGTGGGAGTTCCAACTAAAGGCCAAGGTGAGTGTGATACTGATGACTTAGCACCAGGGTCATCCAGGAGGCAGCGGCAAAACATGAACTGCACTTCTGGGGCGGAAGTGTGTTCCCGCACATGCAGGGCCTCCACACCAGGCATGAATGATACATGCAAGTCATCAGAACGCTGAGAAATCCAGCCGGTCTTTCTTGCCATTTTGCTACAGTGGAGTTTCAAGAAACACGTGAAAGTAAAGGTGTAAACGAATGTAGGTCACATCCGAGACAGATTTGAATCTTATCATCCAAACTACTTTCAAACATAAAAGATGGCCTTGATCACAGGTCGTGATAACAAATGTGCTGCTCAAAGTCTTCTGTCGCAGCACTGCATGAAACCATATCATCGGGCTTAAAAGCTCATTTTCGTCTGACGGTTTTGGTTTATTTGTTTGTTTTTGGGCGTCTCCGTCAACATATTCAGAAAGTAAAGATTTTCTGCTTCACCTACAACTGAATTGGGCCCAATTTGAACATGAATAATAAATGAATGACTAAAACTAAAAATGAACAAACTTAAGGAGCTTATGCATCAAATAGTTACCTAGGCTGCTTAGACCTGGACAACAAATCTGGCATACTGAGTCAGTTTTTAAACCAGTGCGCCATGAGAGAGCAGGAGTGCCGTAGGAAATAATCCAACTTCACCAGATACGTCTGGAGAAGGGGATTGCGATTGAAGACATTTACACACCACAGGCTCTCACTGGCTGAGGGAACAGACCACTCGTCACAAGAGCACGTCGTCCCACTCACAGCAAAAAAGTCTGTCAAAAGGACAGTTGCTTTTCAACCTTTAGCGCCTCCCACCTTCTCTTCACACACCTTCATGTGTCTCAGCTGCGAAGACTCCCTGCACCACAGAGCAAACAGACCTTGCACTTCCAACCTTAATTTACACATGTAGAGCATCAGGGTTTACTTTGTTGTTTAACAATTGGATTAAAATGCAGAACCAAAAAAATGTGCACCAAAATGAGAAGAATAAATGAAGCAAAGTGAGGCAACTAACGTGAAAGTTTTGTCTGTGAACTCCTCGAAACTACAATCAAATGACGCAGAAGAAGAAAAATGAGGAAGTGTACGCTAACCTTCACACACTCCCAGATCAAGTTGACAAAATGTTTCTGTGACAGGAATCAATCATGATGTCTGCTTTATAGAAGGAGTCGAAAACACTAAGAAGATACCTGCACAGTTATATGTTGTTAAGCACCTTGATATTTCATAATCAAGTTCAATAATCCGACATTGCAGTTGGGCCTTTTTTAGTGGAAAATTGTTCCACTAAAAGAGATGATCTTCAGATGTCAACTTAAACTACAATTCCATGATTTGATCTTCAATGTTGCCATGTGACAAGCATTTGAAAGAGAAGGTCATGAGGTCAGATCAATGAACTTTTACAAGGCGTCCCCACTTGCACCACCGATCAACTGTCTTCAGGCCAATAAACAGTCAAACCAAAGGCCAAACAGCACTTGCTGCTATTGCTGCTGTTCTGAGGAGACAGAGGAACCTAACAAGTCTCTGTCACTATCCAGATCTGAAGTGCTTTGAAGAGGAGGAGAGCATGACTTCCCAGAGTCCACTGCAATGCAGCAATGTTGCTGACCCAAAGTGGTGTGCCGACAAGGACACAAGAATCTCATGTTTTTAACCTCCAGTCATTGTTTCTGCTGCAGAGCATCTAATGCTGAGATAGCTTTTCTCTCAGCGCTGCATTTTCTAAATTGTTTATGATGAAACGTGAATATTTATATTAAACTTAAGCTGTCACCTGCCTGTCTGCAAGAGGAAAAAAATGAACTTGAAGTGACTGGTGTCTTCACTCGATTAACTTCTCGGGTGTCACCAGTCACATAAGAAGGCCATATGAATTCAATACCTTATAGATGTCCTGCCTAAGGTGGACTACAGTTTCTTGCTAAAGCATGACAGCGCTCACTGCAGGCCTGCCATATGTAGTACATTGTTTTACCTTGTTGTCAGTGGATTCATGTGGACATCTGAAACTCCTCTGTTTTAGTGGAGCTCTTTTTTAAAAGTGTCATGGAAAAAGATTGAATAGGAAAATGTGTGTCTTCGTGTGGCTGCAGTATCAGTACCTCACTTTTAAGGTCTCAGTTGAAGGGCCAGCCAATGCTGTCGACAGTCCAGCAGACGACTAATAAGCATCACGCGCAGTATCTCAAAGAAGTCAGTACACCGCTCACTATCCTGCAAATATTTAATCAAATCTTTTCATGGGACAACACTGACAAAACGACCCAATGACACCATGTAACGTTCAGTGTGTAGTTTGTATAACATTGTACTGTCCCCTCCAAACAACTCAACACACAGCCACTTGTTTCTTGACCGCCGGCAACAAAAGTGAGTGCACACAACAAGACACACTCCTCCACGCCTGGTTGCTGGTTTCAGTTCATCTTGGTCTCATCCAACCACAGGCCCTCCAGTGGTCCACATCCCTTGTCCGCTTGTCTTTAGCCAACTGGCTTTCTTGTGCATCATCTCCCTCTGGGGCGACAGCCATCCACCCGACCTTACTGATGCAGTGTGCGACGTACGGTCTGAGCCTGACCACCTGATCTGAGACCTTGCAGCACTAACAAGTCGTCACATGACACTGGGGAGCAATAATGGCTAACTGGGCCCAGTTTGAACGTCTTCATTGAGGGGTGTATTCACTCTAGTTACCAGCAATTTACACATCAATGGTTGTGAGTTGAGTTATTTTATTATTATGATACAAGCTGTCCACTGGCTTATCTTACCAGGAATAAAACAAGAAAAAACAATGCAACAATTGCAGAAAAGTAATTGATGAATAAATGTAATTAATTCAATCACCGGTAGTAATTACTTGTAATTAGCTTGGTTTCATGCTAATTATAGATCTGCAATTAAAGAACAAGTTCATGTCAAACTCCACAGAATCCAAAAGGAGCAACATTCTTCCAGGAAGGGCCAGTGAAAGTTGCAGAGTGGGGACAACCGCTGCTGTTTGGGGCTGGTGTGTGTGCTGGAGCTGAGGTGAACATCAAGGGAAAGAAGGTAGCAAGGGAGGCAGCAAAGACGGAGTAGGCGTAAAAGAATGCCGCGGCTGGAGTGCATCCAGAGGTGAGTGTCCAGGTTCTCGCCGCAGAGACGTGCTACATGTATGTGGGTGGAGAGACAGACTGCTGACAGACGGCCAAGATGGAAGACATGACGGGTGATGGTTTACGGTTCACCCAAGGAGCCAGCGAGGAGACGAAACGCTGCTGTCTGCTCTCTCTCCTCTCTTGACGTTTACCCATTCAGCATCCTGGAGAGGTCACCACTTCATCACAGGTCACGTACAGACAACCATTCACATGCACGCAACTAAGCTGCATGTTTGGACTGGAGAAAACCCGATGCAAACTGAGGAGGAGACGCAAACATTGTTTCCGTATGAAATGAAACTGCAGTATCCCCAGTATGGGATTGGTGTCCATGGTGTCCAGTGAAACAAGTTTGTCCCTCATCCTACATGTCACAGGAATATCAATCTTTCTCCAACGCAAGCCTATGTGTTTATATTGAAATCAGATCTGCAGTTCTCTCTCTGAGATCAGGATGGCGCCACAGAGGCAGAGAACCAGATGATACACACCACCGGCTTTATCTTTCTTCAGCAGATGCAGAGTCATGAGTGAATCTCTACCGCTGCATCAAGTAAAGTAGTGCAAACAAGAGCAGTAGTGTCGTGCTGCAACGATAACTGGTTCAGAACTGTCTGGACCTTAAAGTCAGAACTTAGTTGGACACAGAAGGTCACGACATGGTGGATAAGTGGATCTTGTGCGGAGCTCAGGCCACCACTAGCTTTATTTTAGTATTGCATCAGTCCCTCATGGACAATGCGGTGAGCCAAACACTTGTGCCATATGAATGAAAGTCCATCAATCAAACACACAACTGGTGTTTGTCCAAGTTTTTGCTGACTCAGCCAAAATGACCTTGATCACAGGCCTGCCTCCCCTGATGCATACTGTCATGTGGCCAGCATCTGCATATAGCTATAGCAGACACATTTGCCTAATATATTCATCCACGTCCACAGTGTGTGTTAGAAGTTCACCAATTCCGATTCTAAATATCTTCCTCTTGGATAAGAAAAAAAGCACTACACAGGTTCATGCTAATGCAGGTCAAATGAAAGAGCCTCGTGTGAGCATAGCCTTTAACAACTTTAACAACTGACTCTTGGTTGTCAGGCAACCAGAGCAGTTTAAGCACCTCCATTGCCTCCCCTCAGTGTCCACCACGATGTAACAAGTCACTGAGCCACTGTGACCAGAGCAGCAAAAGCTGGCAACAGACTGTTATTTTGTTCTTTTCCGATCAATGGTATCTGTATGAATGAGAGGCAAACGTGACGACCACCTGACTCATACCGCAGCAGTCAGGGAGAGCTAACAGAGACGACGTGAAACCAGGACACAGACAAACTGTGGGTGAAGCAACTGCAGAGAGAAGGAGATTTCCTCGTTTCAAAGGTTCAACGGAGTATTGCATCTTTACATTGGTGCAACAGTGAGGTGTCCTCACCTGAGGACAGACGCTGTGTGTTGGTGCTGACAAACCTTCAAATAAGGTGCAGGCTTTGCTACAGACCTTCCTACAGTCTAGACTCTGGAGATGTAGGGCAGGGGAAAGGCCAGTCTTGGACGAAGACAACTGACTCCTCTATTGGAAATGAAGGTTCAGTCCCACTGGTCAAATGGACCTGGGGTCTCAGTCCAACAGTGTCCTGATGTTTCCTGTCTTGGAAGTACATAAAAGGGATGAAAGAATCACACTCTCTCACACACACCTCATCTGGGGTCACCAGGAAGCAGAAGACAATTGAATCCAGCAGACGACCTGACTCCTGGCTAATGGCACTGCACTTAGAGGTGACACGCACACAATCACAGAGGGCCCAACAGTGGCCCGTTAAAAGAGTGCTGCGCATCAAAGGCCCTTGAGGAACTGCTGTGTGTGTGTGTGTGTGTGTGTGTGTGTGTGTGTGTGTGTGTGTGTGTGTGTGTGTGTGTCTTTGTCATCTAATATTTCAAGTCTCTTTGACGACAGATAAAGACACCACACCTCGTCAACATTTTATCTGTCCATCATTCTCCAATACATCTATCACACCATCCCCACATCCATCTATGTCTGACGTGTGTGTGTGTGTGTGTGTGTGTGTGTGTGTGTGTGCGTGCGCTGCAGTGGTGTGATGAATCTGCCTATTAATCAGAGATGTCAGGATTGGAGTGAACTATTGGCCTTTAACGGCCAATAAATACAGGTTAGCAGGACAGAGGTTGACTACAGGTCACAAGGTGTGTGTGTTCACATGTGTGTGTGTGTGTGTGTTTGTGAGTTGAATTCATGGTAAGCGATCGAAGTGACATCTGAAGAAACAACTTTGAGTTACTGTCCTCATAAAAGTGCCAGTGACGGATGTGATGTTTACATACAGTGATAAACAATCCCGCCACCGAAGCTTCCCTGGGCTGCCATTCACCTGAGTCCATTTTCTCTCCACGTCAAGTCTGGAGTGGAATCATACTCCACTATTCTGACTGGTTTTCCAGCTGCACCGTCAGCAGCCGCCGGTCCTCCTCTCATCTGTCCGTGTCCATCTCAGGGAGACAGCGGTCACCTTTTAGCCCCGTGAACTGCCTGGCCTTCAGTGCCACCTCCCACTGAGACCACAGGGTCAAAACCGATCCAACCCAGGAAGTGATTTTACGCTCCTCACACGTGTGAGAGCAGCGGCCATGGTGGACCTTCTCAGCATTCATTGAAGCTGCGGCGACTGCGTCAGCCTCTCTCTCCTCTGTTCTCTCTGACTGTTGATCATTTAGAACAGATACACAACGTGTGATTAATATGCCATTAATCGCGAGTTAACACAGCCATAGTGCAACTAAATCAGATTAAAATTGTAATCTATTGACAGGACTAAATCGTAATGCTCCGTTGTCTTTGCATTATGCAGAGACTCTTTGTGGGCGGAGCTTGATTTGGTTTATTCGATTTTGACGATGAGCATTTTCACAGGTGAGCAGTGGTCCAGACAGATGAAGAGATGAAGCGACTCTCCTGCTGGCATGAGACTGTCATGTGGAGGGAGACGGTCCTATTTGCGCCATCCTATGACTCACTTTTGGATCCTCATTGTTATTTAGCCAAATGATCAAAGGACTTTTTGTTGAGTCTGGCAGCTCACTTTTCTTTATGGGTGGGCGCTCACATCTTGTTACTGCACAAATGATATTCTGCATATAGATGACATGACCTTACACTGGACGCCAAGACTCTCAGGATCGTACCTGCCATCTGCTGCTAACATGCGATCGCTTGGCTGTTTCCAATTCATCATGATTAAAAACCAAAGCTAGTCCATGTGTTTGTGAATGGTAAATGGTTCTTATGTGTGTTGTGCTTTCCAGGCTTATTCAGCCACTGAAGTGCTTCACACTAAGTACAGCCATTCTCAATCTGCCGTTAAGTGTCTAGGCCACAACAACACCAGCATGGAGCAGGAGCAGGAATGGAGCCGGCAACCTCAGGCCGACCACTACCATCTGAGCTGCGTCGCTCCTGTGCGTGTTTCCAAGTGACAAACAATCAGTTATATTGATGAGAAATACAAAACCTGATCTTTCCCAGTATGGTTGAGATCAAGATTGATTTGCTCTCTCCCTCCTCTTCTCCTGCACCATTCCTCTGCAGTCCATCAGTCCATTTGTTTCTCACTCTGTCCACACTTTATCCTCTAGTTTACCTCTGTCCCCAAGTTACCTTTGGTCAGGGCTATGTATGCCTGGTATGCAGCAGTGTGTGTGTGTAGGCTTGTTTATACTACGTTGTGGGAATCAGTTTGTGACAAAACACTATCCTCGTGTGGACTGTATGCCATTGTGGGGACATTTGGCGGGACCCCATGAGGTTAAGCCTCAATTTGAGGATGAAGTCTTCAAAATAACTGGGTCATTATAATTAGGTTTAGGCTTGGTTCAGCTTCCTGGTGAAGGTGAGCCATTTGTTTTGGATGGTTAGGTTTAGGGTGAGAGGCCGGGGAAAGGGTCCTCACAAAGATAGATATACAAACGTGTGTGTCAGGATGAGAAGCCTCATCCCACAGACGCAGTGGTCTTGAAATGTGTCAGAGGCAACTGTTGTCAGTGAGTGCAAATGTATTTTGGAATGAACCTCAATAGAAAAGACTGGCTGCAACAGATTTGCTGTTATTTTAGACACTCATTGAGTTTCACCACTTGACACTTCTCCACTTGTTCAGTTAGTGCTGAGAATGGCCCCTGCTGATAGGAGAATCCTGCCAGGACTGTGTCGATGAATCATCATGAGGGAGATTGGAAAGCTGAGCTGGAAGCATGAAGGCTGCAGAGACCAACAGGCTGGTTCCACAACCTGAAGGACGGAGTGGTGAGGTGATGGTCAGGAGGACCACAATGAAGCATCATGTGCAACCCCTCGCTCCCTCTGAACTGTGGCACATGGAGAGCACCTTCACCTGGACACTTGTCTCCTGGCGGGAGGTCCAACAGAGGTGGAATGAAAAGTGGAATTCACTTGCTAGAACAACAGTCATTTCTGATCTAACCGCATTTGATGTCCATCATGTCACTGACAAGAATAGGGAAGAAATAAAGGTCAGTAGGCGATAATGATGAGGGAAGTTCTCATCCGGAGTGTGTGAGGGCAGTTGAGCTGTGAGCCCACGTGAGTCTCTATTTTAAAGATCTGGCTCTTTTTACATGTATGCATGCCATTTTCAAACGTAGTTGAATAAATAAATATCTAGCAAAGTCATGAGATGAAAGTAGAGGTCTGTTTCCAACCATACAAACACTTGGGGAACAGTGCTTGAATAAAGTACTGCTTCATGTGCAGTTTCTGCGTGTGCGAGTCGCAGCCTTGTCATTGCGAGCGGTGCGTGACCTCCGGATGATCCTCCCGCTGTTTCACTCGCTGCACATTCCTGCCTGCGGCCTGCGCGTGTGTCAGAGGACAGTCATCGGTTTACACATTTTCACCTCCGTTTCACTGGAAAAGCTGTTTTTAAAACAGTAAGTCATGACAACAACGCACAAGTCAGACACAGCTGTGGGAGAGTTGGATCAAGGACCATCTCAGCGCCAGAGAGTGGAGGTTAAAACAGGGCCACCAACATACTCCAGATGACGTGCCACCACGTTAACAGCATATACCAGAAGAGAAGGGGCTGGAGTTTGAACTTCCTGCCTTCTCTGGAATATTCTTCTTCTTCTGTAGCACGTATTTCATGGTAGCTCACTGTTGTAGCCTGAATAATTAGAAGGACTGTTAGCATGTTCCACTGAAAGGTCTTTGTTGGCCAACATGGGTTGGGGTTAGGTGTAGGTGTTGGCACAATCCCGTGAGTTGAGAGTGTGTATGATGAAAACTCATCCCGCTGGGCTTCTTCAAGCATCGTCGTCCACCTGAGGTGCCTTGTGTTTTTGTGGAGGTGGTCCTCTGCTGGCCGCCCACAGTACACAAGCACTCAGAGTGTGCATGACTTATGTTTCTCAGCCTGTGGTTCCAGCAGCAGGGAGAGCCTCTTGCCATGGACTTGTTTCACAGCACAGAGAAGAAGCGGACAGACCGTCATGTTTCTGGCATGGACAGCCAGCGACCACTGACCACTTTCCTCCCCGTCCAAGCAGGACCCGGGTCATGTGATCAAGCACCCGCACCCACCATGACGCGTGTGAGCGAACACGTGAAGGCCTGACCTCGTTCTAATGTGCGTAGGAGTGAGCCCACCGGAGCCCATTCAGATTATATAACATTTGAACTTGAGTCCCCCGTCCTCGGTCACGCAGAGTTCAGCTCGCGTCGCTGTTCAGCCTTCAGAGACAAAACATCTCTCCCCCTCCTCCTTTACTGTAACCAACACCTCCTGCTGCTCGTCCTGACCCCGTCACCCGAGGAGCGCTGTCATCACACGAGTGCCGGAGAAGACGGGTGGTTATGACGACCCCTGACCCCTGCCTGTCACCAATCTTTGTTTGTGTAAACCATTATTGCACTAATGGCTGACTAATACCCCTCAATTACTGGGTTGACTGACCTACAAGATCCAGGACTCTCACTGTAAAACTGTGACCCACATGTGGGACTCACAAGGCCACAGAGCGGTTGCCGTGCGGGGCAAGAGGTCACCCCGGGACAAGTGAGTGAAAATGGAGGATTCATGTTTGGTCAGTTCTAGATGGAGTGTGTTGCTTTTCAAAGATGGATGGTTTCATTCTAGGAGCCTCAGAGAAGGAAGTTCATCATGGATGCTGAACATGAACGTGTTCATGAGTTCATAAATGCTGCGCAACAGCTTTGTGGTTCAACAAGGCATGACCTTAAAGATTCAGCCTCATTGCTTTGATTTTTTTTCCTCCAGGCATCTCAGACAGGCTCAGGAATCTGTACTTGTGTGTGTAAAAGAGCAAAAAGATGAGAAATGCTGTGACAAAATGTAAAAACAGCCATCTGATGGTGAAGCAGGAAAATTGACTAGAGCGACAGTTTGTTGTGATTCCCCCCTATGAAGGAGCAGGTAGCTGCCCAGAAATGGATTCAGTCAAAAACACAAATGAGATAGCTGATTAATGAAATGTACGTAAATGCACATTCATCACATGGTGTCTTTCTGTTGGTGAATTCTGACGATTCAGCAGGTTTTATCTGCACCGTTTCCTCAGGAGATGTTTCTCCTGGAACGTGGAAACTTTTCACTTGTGCTTGTTTTTGGTTTTTCTGCCCGCTCACAAGGCAGATGAAGAATCCAGCTTCCTTGACAGGAATGTTTTGGAGCAAGAGGTGACTTGAAGAGTAACGTCTGCCAGCGAGTTTGATGTCTGATGCAATCCAATCCAGGAGGAGGGGGCCGCGTCATAGGAGCGTGATGCTCGGGTGAACGCTTTAAGACATTTAAAGAATTTAAGACATTTACATTCTTAAATGTCTTTAATTTAAGATTGTTCTTTAAATGTTGAGAGCACCTAATCTATATGTTCTATATTCTACATATGTATTACTGAGGAACTGAGCTTCAACATAACAGAATCAACGATTTCTCCCCAGGCAGCAGGAGAATCTGCTTGTCTGAGCCTTGAAGCTTGGAGAGAACCAGACTGATGGTCGGTGATGCACATGTTTCTATTCATCAGGTTGTTCCCCTGAAAATGTATGAATAATATTAGCCCGATTTGTTTTCTGCATAGCTGGGTTTAGTGTCTGCTGGGATGTTCATTTCCTGTCCTGAAGTGAGGAGAAAACATAAGCTGGAGTTTCTCTCTCATCTCTCATGTCTCTGTATCTGACAGGACTCATGCCTCCTGAAACATTTCAGTACCTTCTGGTGTGGGGTGTGGTGGGCTGCACTCACACCAGGCCCACATGACCTGAACCTCGCCAAGCAACAAATGATGGACACAAACGTTTGGTCATGCATGTCTTTCCGAACACGTAGAACTCAGGATGATGAGCAGACCTCCCACTTTCGAAACACAATGTTGGTGAGGGAACTACTGTGGGCTGGCCATGGAGGACTCCTTGACCTACATTGCACACACTCACACACACCTATTGGCAGTTCTTTACTCAGAGCTGCCTGGAAATGTGACGAAGCCGGCCAACAGCTTCCGTCTGATTCATCGTTGGATGTTGGACTGAACTTCCTTGTCTGTTTAGCGCGTCACTCCTCACACCTGTCCGGACGCTGTGTTGCTGCCAGTTGGAGTAGCTTTACTGCAGAAAGTTCCTCTAACATTTTGTGAACCATAAAAGTGGCAGCCTGTTCAGTGGCTTCCAGCCCAGAACAGCAGGTGTGTGTGACGAGTCCATAGCTGCAGCTTGTGCGAGAGTTTTCAGCCCCGACATGTTGGGCAGCCTGGCATCACACACACACACACACACACACACACACACACACACACACACACACACACACACACACACTTGAGGTATAAATGCTCAGATGCCGCAGCGTTGTAGTAAAGGGGGTCGTTCAGGGGACAGAAACACACAGGCAGTCCCCCCCCACCCTCAACAACACACGCACGCTCACACACTCCTCTCCTCTTGTTCCCCTCTGCCCTCAACTTAAACCCTCACCCCAATCTTACCCCAGCCCTCTCCACCTAGCCTTAACCCCCACACAACTTCCAACACGCACATTACCCATCTTACCTATCAACCCTTCGCACACTCACACAGTCAGCGAGTCAGCTCACTAAGCAGTCAAAAGTGTTTTTTTTTTTATCATCTCTTGTCTATCCCATGTTTTGGCTCATGGCTGAGCCTTTGTCAGCAGTGATGTACAAGGCTGTCGGCTCACAAGACATTCTCAGTTCAGAGACATGGAGCTGTTGCAATAATAAACTCCAAACCAAGCTGGCGTGCTGATTTTGACCTTCATGAAGCCTTGAGGCCTTTCTGGAACCAAACTGTTCCTGAAAGGGCCACTGGGTCTAAAGGTTTTTGTTCCAAACTATCAAACACACACCACTTCACCAATCGGGCGCCAGCTGAAACAAGCAGAACCTGACCGACAGTCAACTGATGGCAGTCTTCAGACCCCTGACTGGTGAAGCTGGGTTTGCTTGGTTGGTTAGAACAAGAACTCACACCTACTGAAAAGTCCTTCTTGGAACAGTCTGGTTACACCTCTCCTGCCTTCCCCCAAAACCTTGAAACAAACTATTAGTTTTGCGGGTCCCATTTCTCAACCAGCATCGTCACTGATCCTACCATTGTCCAATGAGTTGGAGCTTTGAGAACCCATCGAACACCACCACATGAAGCAGTAGAAGAGATGGTCTACATGTGTCATCCACAATGTGAAACTTGAAGAACTCAGTGCAATACGGCAGTATGTCCAAACCACCAGAATAAGCTTTGAGTTAGAAGATCTCTGTCTTCAAAGAAGGTGAATTTACGGCATGAGGACCTTTAAATTCAACATTTCCCAAAGTTACTGGCATTATAGTTTGCGTACGTGTGTTAGTCTTGTGTGCGCAACTGATAATTACAGAGCAAATTAAAAACAAAACAAAAAAACAAACAAAATCCAAAAACAACTGTACAGGTCACATTTACATGAATGTTTATCTGGTATCACATTATCATCAAGCAAGGAAATGAATACATGTTCACAGAAGAAAATAAACATTTGTGTGGAAAAAAAAAAAAACAAAGAGCCAAACTCTCTCCGTCTGAGATTTTTGTTTTTCAGTTTTTTTAACCCTTTTCTTCTGTGTATTTTAGATCCTGATGCTGCTGGTGATGCTGCAGAATACCAACAACACCAACAACAAAACAGCTGTGGCATTTGGCAGCAGAGGTGCAACCTGACCATGAAGGAATCGGGATCAGGATCAGGATCAGGACTGGGAGGTTGGGTATCCCCAACTCAACCTCTATCCTGAGGTTGAGCATAACAACAAAATAATGGATTCTAAACGCTCTGAAGATCAGTTTGTCCTCCGTCGACCATCACGTGCTGCTGTCCAGGACTTCATACAGGACAGATCTGACCAGGTTGATGCCAAACCTGGAGTAAGCCAAGTCAAACGTGCAGTCACGCTGCAGCACTAACCACTTCCTCACTGTGCTGATGCTCACAAAAACATAACATTACATGATCACTTTGTTGTGTCCCTCCCAGGAGCTCTATAACAGCTGCTGTTGCAACTTCATGTTGCAGTGTCTGTCTATGAGTGTGTTGCTGCTGCTGACATAAATGCTCTTCAGCAAAGAGTTTCCTTTGATCTGATTTCGTTTAATGAACAAATAATCTGTCATCGTGGCAAATACCTGCTGGATGAAACTGTGCTGTGCGTGTGTGTGTGTGTGTCAGTGGTCATCTCTGGGCAGCAGACAGGGAGGAGCAGCAGGAAGCCGTCTCCTGTCAACACACGCAATTTATGACACCTCGTGTGTCTTTGAAGACCCGCTGCTGTTTGCTTACGCACACAGAGAGAGACACACGACACACGCACGCACATATAGACACACCTGAGTCTCGAGGGTTTCAAACCAAACAGGTGACCAACGAACGTGATGCTGAGAATTGAAACAGAACGTGATCGCGGTGACCTCTGCGTGAACTGAGGTGTGAACTGTCAGTCACCCCGAGTCGTTCCGCGCACGCGCTCACAGACACACACCGCCAGGAGGCTTACTTCGTGAAGAGCGGGATAACGTTTGTTTCTGGTGAAGCTTTGGATGAATGAATGAGAGTTGATCCCGCTTCCAGGCAAGTCAGCACTGGCCCACCTCACTCACACACAAACACACTATCACCAGCCCATTTGACCTCCGACGTGAACGAAGGTCCGATGACAACCAAAGTAGGTGACTGGCGCTGTCGATATGGGCAGGTTCGGTTTTTCCGCGTCAATAAATGCTCAAGGCAATGATTAAAAAAAAAAACAGACGTGACACTAGCAAATGACTCCAGCCTTGTTTTTAGAGAGAAAATGCAGCCTTAAGCCGGTTCGCCGGTAAGAGACCGTCAATCAACTATTTGCTTATTATTGTTATTATTATATCACAGAAATAACGTCTCCTGAACAACTCTACTTATGCATACCAAATGAGTCTCACTTTTAGTGAACCCCATCAAGATTACTCTCACAAATCTCTCTTTTGATTATGCTTCAGAAATGTTTTTGTGTTATGTCAATGCACACGTTGTCATAACTCAGTAATAACAAGGCTGATGGACACCAAGCTCTTGTCACCATTAAAGAACCTCTACATGGTGTTACTACATCCTTCACTTTCTCAAATGTCTCTTTTAATTATTTATCACAGATATTTCTGTGTTATTCCAATGCATAATTGCTAGTAACTCAGTAATAACAAGGCTGACATGCACCATACTCTTCTCATCATTAAAACACATTCCCATGGTGTTATTATAGCCGTTACTATCTCGAATTTCTTTTGTGTTATTCCAACAACACAAAAATATTCCTACAAAATGTTAGAGGAAAGTAATCACTGCAGTAACATCACACAGAATCATTAGATTCGTGACAAAATTTGGTGACCACCAGCTTATTATAGTTATTAAAAGTTATTATAAAATAATGACATGAATTACCTTATAAAGTATGTGAATTATTAACAAGGGTGATTTTAAAAATGAATTGTGTAGTTGCATACAAGTTATCTGAATTCGGAGACCATTGTCATGGTACTTTTTACTCTACTACACTGCAGACGCTCGACAAGGAGTCATTTTTCACTGTTCGGTAACTAGTGAACTGTCATCGAGACAACAATGCCGGGTGCTTTCCGTAAAAATGCATCAGTAGAAACCTGAGCATGTAGCAGTGGCTGGTTAGAGGTAAGAGCTGTGTCCCAAAGCGTTGACGTTGTTGACTTACAAACGCGCTAAGACCGTATCCGACCGATCAGCTTGCTTCTGTGAAATCTGACATTTTGTCGCTTCGACCAAAACCGTCTGTGTGCTGTGATATGTGTTGACGGTTCTCGAACAAATATCTAGTAAACACAACTCAGAACAACTGGTATCGTTTGGATGTCATTGAACTGAACCTCAAGTGAGACGGAGATGAGAACCATCGCTGCGTCTCCCTCGCTCCTATCAGGCAACAGTAGTCATTCAACGAAGTCTACACGGTTCCTGATGATCACCAGTAAACGTTAGTGGGTCAAGTTTTAAAACGTTTGCTGTATTTGGGGTGACAGGACGGAGGCGACCGTTGTGCATGAAATACTTTATGGAGCGCTAATCATTGTTTGCCGATGGGCTAACGGCACCATCTACTGGTGAATGCCTGGGACTGCAATGCTTTGTTCTTCATATTCTGTGTGTGGAAAAAGAAACAATTACTGCCACCCAGTGGTGGTATTTGTGCATGACAGTTAGCGATGAAGCCAGGTCTACCATTCGGTAAATAAAAGGTAGAGCGTGACTGGTAAATGGTAAAGAACATATAATTTGCCAAGTGATTATTAACACCGTAGGATTCTTTTTAGATGTCTATTGAGCATTTAATATATACTTTTGATTTCCGTTCTTAAGACTTCCTCTAGTAGGGAACCAATAATGTTGGTTTAATAGGTTAAAAAGAATCCCTGAAGTAGTAGCGCTGTTATCACAGGACAAACAGGACAAACTCCCAACATTGATAAATCCATTTTAATGGAAAATGTAAAACCCTTTTGAACTTCAATGTACAAAGCATGTAACACTTGCACTTTAAAATTTGAAATTGAAGCAAGCCATGTTTTTAAAAAAATACCTTAGTGAATGTATATATTTACATGTTATACTTTTTCTTATTACTTTATCTCGTTTATCTTCAAAAGTTCAACATTGTAAATCTTAACAAAACAAAAAACAAGACAATTCATTCTTTTCTTAAATAAATTACATCTTTTTTGTAAATGTCTGAATTTTACAGTGAATACTTGTATTTCATAAAATGCTGAAGAATATAAGCATATACACAATACAACTTTTACATGGTCTTTACAAGAGTTTGGCAGTTGTCTTCAAAAAAAGTGGATTTATGGCATGAGGACTTTTAAATTCAACGTTTCCCAAAGTTACAGGCATTATAGTTTGTGTACGTGTGTTAGTCTTGTGTGCGCATGTGTGTTTTTGTCCTCAATCACAGTAGAGCCGTATTACAACTGATAATCACAGAGCAAATTAAAATAAAAAAAACAAAAAACAAAAACAAAAAACAACTGTACAGGTCACATTTACATGAATGCTTATCTGGTATCACATTATCATCGAGCAAGAAAATAAATACATCTTCACAGGGGAAATCAAACATTTGCAAGGCAAAAAAAAAAATCGAAGAGCAAAACTGCAACAGACGGAACAACAACAGAAGGACAAGAACAGACAGAAGGAACAGACGAGGAAGAGCCAAGCTCTCTCCGCCTGAGATTTTTGTTTTGCATTTTTTTGACCCCTTTTTTTTCTTCTGGATATTTTAGATCCTGATGCTGCTGGTGATGCTGCTGGATCAGCAGAGTGTCGTTACAGGGGTGAGTGAGGAATTGCTGCCTCAAAGAGGAAGAAAGCTTGCTTTGTGTGGAGACCACAGGAGACTGGCGAGCACCAGGGGGCACCAATGTTCGCATAATGTCAACCTGTGGTCCAGATTTTCCAGGACATTCAGCTGGAAAAGTCACTAAAACTTCAGTTAGTGGCTTTTGTAAGGCTCCGATCAACCCAGGAGGCTTCCGCCTGTCATGAGGCGAAGGTGGTGGAGTATAAGATCGAGTCTGACCCCCCTCATCGCCGTCTCCTCTTGGCACTGAAGGTTGGGCAGATACCATCGGGACTGATGGGGGGGTTGGTTGAGGTGGAGGGGTCGTCATGAGTTCTCTTCTGCCTCCTCCTCCTCAGCAGTCCTCTTCAGAGAGCTCACTGCCTCCTTCACACAGTGGTAGAGGATGTTCTTCACCTGAGGATGACGGTGGATTAATAAGCTTTTGACTGGACATTCAGGCTGGACCGCTGCTGTCACTGCTCTAAAGTTAGACCTGTCGAAAGTATGGGAGCTTGATTCCCTCATTCAAAAAGCTTTGATGCTCCATCCGGCGTTTCAAAACTCTCAGATGCTTCATTTAATTAGTCGTGCCACAAACACACGGGTGAAGTTCGCACTTTCTGTTCTCACTTTGAACTTCATCTCATCTATGAGGCGAGAGCGCTTGATAGTGTTGCAAATTGCAGACACTCGCTGGAAAGCATTGATCATTTCAATGTTTTTCTCAAACCTCAAGCGTTGCCACATACATCAGAGAGACCCACCTGCAGCTTGTCCTCGTAGTTGACTTCTTCCTTGCTCGAGCGGAGCTCCTGTGTCAGGTGGAAGGAGTTGACCACATGTTCAGGAGACACAAAGTCATTGATGACCTGAACGCAGCTGTGGAGGTTCTGGACCTGCGAGAGAGTAGGGGTGCGTGTTAGGGCTTCGTACTTTCAACACCAGAACCAGAAAAACAGAAGGTGCACTTTTCTGCTTTGGGAAAAAATAAAAATAAAAGTAAGCTTTGTTTGTTATATTCTGACAAAGAACGTGAGTCACAAAATCGCATGATAAAATCACAAAATATCATACAAACATCAACAAATCTGAAGAATCTTATTATGTTAGTACTTTTGTTGTTCTGACTTCATTTCCAAAACCATAGTTTTTGTCTTTTGAATAAACAAAACAAAAGGACAAACCCAAAATTCCTTCTTTCTGGTTTTGTTTAGGGAAATAAAAACTAAGAACAAAGCATTCACGTATTGCGTATGTGTACCTGGTGCATGGCCCCTGCTGGTATCAAGACAGAATCTCCCAGGAATTGAACTACAGTCCATCCCTGAACTCCATGCTCGTCCATCAGGCGCTGACGCTGCTTCCTGCTCAGGTACCAGCCCTGCTCTCTGATTGGGTCCTGGTCCAGGGACACGTTCAGCCCCTGTTCCTTACAGAGCTGAGAGGAGGCACAGCAGGCCAGGCAGAGTTTAGTGGAGTTCAGTATCACACCAGAAAATCTCAACACAACTGAGGTCTCACCTTGTGCAGAAAGTCTCGCACTTTGTCCATGTCTTTGTTGAGGTAGATGTGCCACAGCGCCCCCGGTGTCTCGCTGGAGTCCTTGAGTCTTTTCCGAACACCTTCATCTAGATCTTCCTCCTCCAGGCGCTTCAACACTCCTACAGAAAAACACATGAGGGTGAATAAGTGAAGCTTCTTGAACCAACATATTTAAGATGAAGGTAAGTCAGACGCAGCAGATGCTAGAGGAATTGTGAAGAAATATCCTACCAGTTTTGGAGAGAACTCCATTGCCCTTTGCCACGCCAACATAAACCAGAACAGAGACCACATCTGAAACTTCCACGTGGAGGTTTGCAGTCCCGAAGTCCTGGTCCTGAGAAGCAGCAATGCCTGTGGGAGGACAAGTGGGAACGTTTTGAGCAGCAACCTTTTGATAATTAATCATTAATATCACCAGCTGAAGTTGCTGTTGTAAGATGTGTTTTTAAATGAATTTTCATGAGATTTTTGACTGAGTCCCTCCATTATGGGGAGTTATAGCTGACCAACACAAACCAACTGTTTTCACACACGCAATTTGAAGTCTCGGTCGCCTCCTGACAACTGAAGTGTCCAGTGGAATTCAGGGGGGGCATTGGTTCAAACACAAATGTCGAACCACAAACAGAGTGAAGATAGCAATGAATGAAGATGTCATGCTCATCCATCCTAATTCTAACCCACATGATCAGCGGACCACTTTCTTAATTTACAGTCGCATGAACAAGATTATTTAGTTTGGGTTTTGTCCTCAGAATGTGAAAAACATCCTCAATGTCTGACCAGGAAACACTGGAGGACATGAGGTCGAAAGAGCCTTAGGGGCTTTTCACACTGCGGACTCTGTCTTGAGACAAAGTGTGTTCAGCTGAAAAGTCAGATGTGAAGACAAGCGAGTCGCGTTTTAGCCGCCTACTTGATCCCACCTGGACAGTTGCACCTTGTCTCGGGAAGCTCTCCGCCGTGGTGCGCTTCTTGCTTCAGGCAACTTGGCGTTAGATACCGGAAACTATGTGTACTCCACGCAGACATGATAAATGCGGAGCAGTGAAGGGTCTGATCGCTGTCTGGGTGGACAATTTGTGTCAAAAACCAACAAGGAGTGCGGTGCTGGGGAGGGACTAACTATGTGTGTGGGTGTTTGATAACTCAGATGTTTTAGCCTTTATTAGGCAGATCAACATCAGATTTAACTGACAGACATGTCATGACTGTGATCTCGCAGTTGTCTGTATGAGGAGAACAGCGAGGAGGAAAGACACTGGTTTTTCTGAAGTTACTGAAGATTATCAGACTATTCATTGATCATTTTTGACGTCTGGATCTGTACTTGACTGACTGAAATCTCCTCGGAATCTAATCTCTCTAACTTTGTTCAACTTGTTGTGCGAGCGGCGTGGATAAATCAAGATGTAGCTTGTTTCCGCTATTTTATTTATTTATTTTTTTGTAAAATAAACATAACACTCGTTCATGTATACTTCTGGATGTGGAACACTACACTCTGTTACAGCCGTGGCGAATTGAACACAGGCCACCTGAGACCGCGGTGTGAAAAGCTCCTAAACTACAGTGAGCCCAAATGGTTTTTCCCTGTCTTACCATAAGCACAGCAGAGTCGCGGCCCTAAATCTGGCCTGACGAAGAACGACGGCAGGTGAGAGGCCAGGTTGAGATTTCCTTCAGGGTCAGAGTACTCGGGCAGGGGGAGGTTCTTCATCAAGTCATCATATCTGGCACGAAATAAAAAAAATGTTAGGTTTTACAAACTCCCTGCTCAGAACAAAACAAAAATGTCAGTGAAGGATCGCTCTCACAAAGATCAAAGTCAATCAAACTCAAACATGGGTCAAAACATATGACCATGACCTTTAAAAATAATAATTAATAATAATTCAACTGAATAGGAACAAAAAATGCACTAAAAATGTGAAAAGATTCAATCAGTGTCGTGTGTATCAGTTGGGTGTATTTCTTCCTGCCGTTTGCACTTCTCTGTGTCCACATGTCTTTCTGTATCATTTCTTGTGTCTCACAGAGTGGTATATTGCTCCCAAAGACAGAAGACCATTTTCACTTGCTAACTTTATCGAGCATTTGAAGACCCTCATCAGGTGGTTTTGCTACCCAAGCTCACACATCTTTATATAACAGAGTAACAACAGCCATCAGGAAAGACAATAAGTATTAACCTCGATGGCATGAGCGCCATGAACTCCTCTCCTGAGGGCCAGTCCTTCAGCCTGTAGACCATCGGCTCTCCATCCTTCGATTTCAGTCTCTCTGAAAAAAACCACACGTATGTCTGTCAGTGTAAAAGAATAGCCAGAAACATTGACGGATAAGTGTCAAGTCAACTCACTGGTGATGTCTTCAAAACCGTCCCAGAACTCCTTGATACCAGAGTTGGTGACCACCTGGTCTTTACAGTTCAGGAGGTCTCCCTGATGGTCAGCAAACTCCTGGTTGAAGGAGTCGGCTTTCCACAGGTTAACATTCAGTTGTTTGTGGATGCCGGACACCAGCACAGGCTGCACACCACAGAAACATCATCAGCTGTCAGCATGAAAGACAATATTTCTGTCTCGACTGATTCTCACCTGTCCCTGTCTCCAGCACTCTCTGAACAGCTTCCAGTTGTTCTGGTTCCGGTGGTCCTTCAGCCACAACAAGCGTCTGTTGTTCAACCAGCAGTGAGGGATATCTGAATGCTGATTAGTTGACTCCTCTAGCGGCACAGCAAAAACTTGCACCAGCTTCTTCTTGTCAGCTTTGACGTCATCAGTTATCGTGGGGACCTGGTTCTTGTTGTTTCCAGGCAGGATGGCCTCCTGCTTAATTGACAGCTTGGTGATATTCTGCCGGCTTGCCGGGATCTTATTCTCAACCACTGACGCTATTATGTCATCCAGGATGTTTGGCATCGTTCGGCCACCTTTCCCCGTCTTCAGAGAGCACAGGGCAGACAGGTTAGACAATGAACACAGGCGGGAGAATGTGCTGCGGGACCAGGCATTTTCACCTGAGAGGCGGTGGAGTAGACCGGTGCAAAGGCGATTCCTGCGTCAGTGGAGCCAAGCTTCAGCTTCCCAGCAGTAGTGGTGAGCAGGTCTCTGAGTGTGGAGCCCTGCTCTGTACTGTTAGCCACCATTGATGTGGTTTTACACTGCTGCAGGACCTCCAGACTCTCCCCCTCTTTGTCCTCCTTCAATGGTTTACTCAGCAACACCGACTTGTTTTCTGACACAATGAGAGCAACAGTTTTTTAATCAATAACTTGAAGCAACAGTTGTGCTCTTATAGTATAACTAAAGTTTCTCAACTAAACAAGCTATGAACAACAAGGCTCAATATACCACATCTAAAAATGTGAAGATGGACTGCAGTCGACCTACAATGCATCACATGCAGAAAACTGTAACACAAGATGGGCATCAGTGATTTATCTGCTTCTCCTAACCTTTCTTCTCTTCCCTAGATTTCTGCTCGGCCAAGTCAGCTAAGAAGTGCAGAGGAGACTGGGACTCGGGTGGTGTGACGGAAGCGCTGCCGCCGTCACTGCCTGGACTGCTTCCTCCACCATTGGTTTCCACTTTGGCACCTTGATCAGAGTGCTGCTGGTGAGAGCCCGACTCCGACTTGACCAGTGTAAGCTTGTTGCTGTGGTTCAGGACATTCTGCAGGACCTTGGGGAGAGAGCTGAGTCAGAACACTCAAAACGCCTATAAAGGCCAGGATATTCGGCGGGAGTACCTGCGAGACTCCATTGGTTGTCGGAAGTTTGCTGAGGAGATTTTGCTTGTTGGTGCAGGGGCAGTTAGACTTGATGTTGTGTTTTTCTCGCTGTGCATGCATCGACGACACCAAATCAGCCAACACTGGAATTACAAAATGACAAATTTGGAAAAACGCCAGAGCAACACCCATTTACAGCTGCACACAAGATGTTCACAACCATCCAAGTTATCACACAACCCTAGCTTTTAAATCAGCCACGACTACCTACAAAAAAAAGTTCTTTATCCCTAATGGAAGACTGCTGCAATCCTACTGTAGTCTGAAGTCAGCAAAGATAGTACAAAGATACTGCAACAACACCATTGATGATATCATGTATGGTACCATAGCTCTTGTCGCAAGAGACTTAAGTTATATTATTATTATTTTTTAACTCACACACAGATAGATAAACGCTGACAGTCACATATAAACCACCAGTGCACTGGAGGCCCCTTCCCACCATCTGACGGGGGAGCAAAATAAGTCAATCTGATCATCAATTTGATAAAGGCTTGTGTGAATTAAGAGTGGAATTATTCTCACAACCTGTTACAGAATAGTGCTTGGGAAAAATACACATTAAGCACATTTTAATAGATGTAGTTCTCTACATGATAATTTCATCAGTATGCAGTAAAAGGAAATATATAAAACTACATTGATTGTCAACTGTTTTGATAGGTACAACGCTAAAGTATTGGTTGCCCATTTCCTGTTTTCACCGAATTCTGTGGTTATGAAATATCAAATTATCATCAGGTGCTCATCTCAATGCATTCAAATGATTTAGTTGAAATGCCTTACAAATTATAATGGCCAACATGAAAATGTTACTCTGCTACTCAACTTTTACACCGCTTAAATTGTCTTCACCGTCTTCATGGACTAGTGCAACAAACATTTCATAACTAACCCATAAATGAGTCTGTAGTGACTGTACCTGTTCCAGGTATGATCTGTGTGGGCATCAGGTGCTTGTGATCATGTGGTTGGCCCTTGACACACTTCAGCCAGGTGTAGAGTTCTTTATCAGCTATGGGATGGAAGTATTAAAGGGTAAATTCTGACGTTAAAACACATGCTTACACACAAAAACCAACTGAAATGTCAGCAATTATTCCAAAATTGACATGCAGATTACAGACACATGCCTTTAAGAAGCAAGATATGAATACTTTGTGATTGCAAGTGATATTACACACAATATTAAATGAAAGAAATACACTTTGAGAAAACTTACATTTCGGGTTTTTTCTGTCCTTGGCCTTGTAACAGTCCAGACACACAACAAAGCCACATTTTTGACAAACCCAGTGGACGTTGAAGAGCGTGGCCTCACAGGCATCACACATCTCCCTGACACCTCTGACCGCTCGCTTCCACACCAGCTTAGCTGTGAGACACACAAGAACATGTTCTTAGCAAAAACATATTGAGTGAAGAGGCTGCCAACATGTCACCCTGAAACACTGAATGCCACAAAAGATGAACTGTAACAGAAGGAAATGAATCTGAAACATTTTATGTACCGTCTTTCTTGACCCAGGAGGCTGCTGTGTTCTCCAGAACAACCATCTGACAGAACTTGTCTCCAATGAAGCTAAGGATGTATTTGGCTGTTGTTTGGTCCAGCTGACTCTCTTCCATCACTCCAGGGACCCACATGGCCAGAGCCTCGTCATCAAACTGGTCAGGGGTGGAGAAGCCATCCATGCGGATCACTCCATTCTTGCTGTAAGAGAGGCTAGGTAGAGGAACAGAATATGGCTGTTAGATTACTATGAGGTGACTATCATCGACTAAAATCAATCTCTCACAAGATGTCCCAACACAATTAAATTAAACTTGTAATAATTGACATGTTTTAGTTCATCTACTTCTACTGCTTCCTGTTGGCCACTGACTTTCTGGGAATCAGACGTTAGCTCAAAACTAATTCAGTCTGGACAGGCACTGGAACATAGCAGGGATAGCACCATATCAAGAGGGAAAAGCACACATCTAAATGATGTCCAAGCAGCAGTTACATGTGGAATTCTTTGGGTGATGCGTAATTATTGCCTGACCAACACTCTTTTCTCCTCACACTGCTATCTGCTTTTTCACAATACAACCCAATTCTGCAGTCCACTAAATGGAAAAAACCTGATAGCACAATTTAGATCCAGATGCTGTGCTATAAACCTAGGGATGGAAGAAAAACGAAACCCTCCAGTGACATTAGTCAGCAGCTATGATGACAGTCCTCTGCAGCAGAGCTGCAGAAGCCTTTGCTGAGTGTGTGCGCTGCATTCTCTATTTGACTGTCCTAAAATAAACCTCAGGTAGGCAGCTATGAAAGCCCAGTCTGCTGAGCCAGACAAAGAGGAGGTCAGATCAGGTGAGACAGTAAGAATTAGAAGTGGTCACAAAAAGAGGAGGAGCATGAGCGGGAGGAGGGGTGAGAGGAGGTCGAAGGGATTGTCGCACCGCAGTTCAGCAGCGAGGAAAAGATTACAGAGTTGAAATCCTCTTGGCAGATTTACGCTTAGAGTCCAGACTACAGCTGTTGCTGATCCGACAGTGTGTTTTTCAGTTATACTCAATGTGAGTGTGTTTTGCAGAAACGGAGCAGTGCGGATTCGACACCTGATTAATGATGTACTGCGGTGAAGAAACACTCTCCCTGAAAACTTCCTGAAGCCTCAGAATATCAGCATGTAAAGGATGAGAGAGTGGCTAATTCATTACAGAGAAATGCAGACCATGTCCAGGTGCGGTGCAGTAAACTGAAAAACCTTATTAAACTAAGTGGACAGACTGATGCATCGAAAATATAAAGCAGGAACACAGCTTGACTTGTCTCTTTATGGTTTTGAGTCTGTTGACAAAGCTCAAACAGGCCAGACCACAATACAACTGTAGCCTCCAATGAGAACCAGCAAAGTCCATTTCATACAAGCAAAATTGATCCAGTCAGATATAGTCAGATATGTTACATCTAATCTAATCAAAAAACAAAACACAAAAACTAGATCAGACAGTTCAAGCACAAAAATTAGAAAATCATGATTATATGGAGAGTTTGTGGACAAAAAAAAAAATCAAGATCATTTAAATTGAATTAGAACGTTCGCCACTGCCTAACATAAAATGAATGTCTACACTACAGAATTATACAAAATCTCCATATACTGTGAGGAAAGGCAAATTTTCAGAAAAGGGAAACTATCATACCGTCTGAAATAGTAGAAGCGACAGAAGACGGGGGAATGGGTGGGCTCCTCGCTCTTCCTGCTACGAATAAGCCGACACTCTCTACACTTCTGCAAGTTGGGTCCGATTTCCGAACATGAATCGTCTTGCAGAAAACACTCGCCAGTCTGTTTGAGCTTCTTCACCTTTCTCCAGTCTTTCAGGACAGAACGAGGAATCCCATCTGCAAGAGCAGATTTAATCAAATGAACAACAGCATCATGACAATATGGACTAAAACATTTGGATGAAGGGTAAATGAGAAAAGTGACATCACGTCACATTAATTTTAATAAAATGACAGATGTCAAATGTAGCAAAAATTACATGTTAAGAGACACACAACTTCACTATATAATTAAGCAAAAACGACAAAAAAAGTTGCTTACTGCTGCTGGCCAGCTTTAGTTTGGTTTTCTCTCGGGCAGATCTGAAGATCCCATTGGGCTTCACGTCATCTTCCTCCTTTTCATTTTCTCCTTTCCTCTTAGCCATGTCGTTTTGCTTCTTCTTGTAGGTTGGTTTAGGCTGACGCTTGGCTCTGCCCTCCATTTTGCTTTCACTAGCGTCAGAGTCATCTCCACCACTCTCTGAAGCAGAATCGTATGTACGCTTGCTTCCTCGCCTCAATGAAGGAGTGGCTTTGCGTTCCTCGCCTGCAGTTGTCCCTCCTGTCTTCTCCTCCAGCTGCCTCTCACGATCTCCCTTGTTTCCAGTGTCCTTGCTGAGCTCTACTTCGCCAGATGTTGAGGCGCTTAGATTGACTGTACAGGGTTTGATCATCTCGGACATGGATGTAGTGTTGGCTGTGTTGCCGCTACTGCAGCTGCTGGTGCTTGTAAGTTTTTCTGGTTTGGTGGTGGCAGAGAGAGTCGACGCTATCGTGCTCCGGTCCTCCTCTGAGTGTCGTGTTAGCCACGCCTTCTTCAGTTTGTGGTAGTTATTAGGCTGACCATTGTTGGTTGGGGTCGGTCCGGAAGCCTGACCATTGGGCAGTGGGCTGGACTTTCCCGGAGTAGTTCTACCACTTGCTGAGCTGCAGCGACTGTTGTCGGCAGAAGATGTCGAGGACTGGCTGGAGGAGGAGCGGGGAGGAGAGCTGTTACTCTTGTCAACTGGATCCAAAGACAGCAAGGGATTTCCTGATGAGGAAGCTGGAACTAAGCAGACGTTGTTCTTGGACTGAGCAGCTGCCAAGGCAGCTTTGTGCTTCTTAAGGTGAACAAAAGAAGGCGAGTACAGCTGACTTGAGCCTACAATGGAGTTCGACGGAGTCAGACTTGGACTGGGGTGAGGTGTACTCTGAAGGGGAATTGAGTCTCCTGGAGGTGGGTTGTATGACACTAACCCCTCCTGATGGTCCCCTGTTCCTGAGTGGCTTACAACACGACCACACAGTTTTTGGGTAGAGCCCTCCCCACAAACTGACGTGGAATCGCCCAGCTCGGGAGTTATTGACCCACTTCGATTGGGGATGCCAAATGCTGATGTAGCAGCAGTCCTGTAAATAATGTCTGTAGCACTGGCAAGCTGAGCTCCCGGAAAGCCACGCATGAAAGTCTTTTTATACTGGAGGCACATATCATCCAGGTTTGAGTTGTGTTGGATAACTCGACTAGCTCCATGTTCTCTGACACCATCTTCAAGTCTGACACATTCTCCCTGAATCTTGGAGGAGTATAACCTACCCTGGGGCAGTTCTTTAGAGATCATAGCACCAGTTTTGTTAGCACCTGGACCATCATACTTCATAGATGCAGAAGGGCGTACGATGACCGACGCCATTGCAGCCTGAGGTTTTTCTCTTTGCTGTCCTTTCTCGGAAAGAAACATGCCTCCACGTTCCTGAAACACATCGCCACCTCGCCATCCATCTGTTTCGCCACTGGCTGCTGTGGCAACAAAGGCAGCAGCTGCGCCAGCATTTCCATAGCCTTTGACTTCCCTGAGTTCTGGCAGAAGCGTCGGAGGCTTTTGCTGCTCCACCGATGCTTTACTCCCAGATGCTGCCAAACTAACTGGTTGGATTGGTGTCAGAGTGGGTGGAGAAAGACGTCCACCATAACTAGACCTGTCCCTTTCTCGTTCCTTCTCACGCTCCGCAGCCTCTTTGCGTTCCAGTGCATGTTGAGTTGGCGGATGGAAAACACGAGCTCGGTGGAGAGACGGCATTGTCCTGAGGTGCTGCTGTTGCTGCTGATGGTGGTGGTAGTGGGTGGCTGCAGAGGAAGAGGAGGAGGAGGATGGCGAAATTGCAGGGGTGCGACGTTCAATCCGATCGACCCCAGTATGGTGCTGATGTTGCTGTTGCACCAGTGCCGCTTGCTGGCTGAGCTGCTCAGTTATCTTCCCGGCTAAACCTTCACCTCCCTCTGGCTGGTGCTTAATGAGGGGAGGGGGTTTTGAGAGAGAAACCTTGGAGCTGTAGTTGCCCAGAGACAGAGTACCTTGACTTTGTACCACTGAACCAACACTAGTCACCACCTCTGGGGTTCCAGCAGTAATTTTGTCATAATAATTGCCAAGCTCCTTGGAGGGGTAGAGTCTTGGGGGTTCATTTACAACACTGTTGGATAGAGTAGTGAAGTAGTTGCTCTTCTCTGACTGGATAACATGTGGGTGAGCTGACTTAGGACTAGGGGATGCCAAGGTCGGTATCCTGACAGCAAATGCAGGATCACGATTTCTTTCTCTGTCCCTGTCCATACCAGGATCATTAGAGCGTTGGATCTTGGCAGTAAAAGGAGCCACCTCAATGCTCTCCTTGAGAATTTGTCGGTTCTCCTCCTTGTATTTACTGGCTCTATCCATCGCCTGAGCAGCTTCCTGAAAGTGAAAACAGATGTAAATGCTCTGCAGTAAACTCACTGGGTGGTCGACCAATAATTTAATTTACATGAGCATTTGTTAGCCGTGCCTTGCTGTGGGGGTCCATGTAGAGTCGATGGAGATGCATGTCTTTTCCACTTGGGCTCTTAATGTCCACCTGCTCCTGTTTGAGCTGGGCCAAAGTCAACGTTCTGATTGGATCCACAAAACCTTTTTTGTCCAAATCTCTGCAAACATTAATGTTGAACAATTAAATACAATAATCGACATGGTTCAATTGACACAATACAACAAGATAGAGATACTGGATTGCATATCTAAGGAGGGTATAAATATGCTATATTGCATTCATAACCATTAGAACCATCTCAAGCATAATACACGATCATAACTACAAATTGAATGTTGTCAATACCACACCATTTTACAACATTCTGGAAACCATGACCTGACTAATTTGGTGATGACCTTTGCAGTCCGGCCCACGCTGTAAAAGTCAACATACCTAATCTTATTGAATTCAAAGTTCTTCATAGGTTCCACAATAGCGTAGAAAAATGATCAAATATATACCCTGATACGATCGGTCGATGAAAATTGTGTTCGATGTTCTTTAACACCATGTAACCTGACACATATGTTCTGGTCTTGTTCAAATTTTGAGAATTACTGGTGGCTCTACGTACACTTCCGGAAATAACTGGTCTAAAAATCAACCCATCCCCACATATAGCTATTTTTGGAACATCAACTAGAGATGCAGTTCAATTTACCATAAAAGGATGGTTGACAAATTTTACATACATTGGAAACCAATTTTTGAGAATCCAGAAATGGAGGAGGGTTGAGAGATGTAATGAGATGTATTGTAATGTTCCATACAAACCTGTGCTATATAAATAAATTACCTCAATTAAAAAAAAGTCATCATGCCAGTTTGACAAGATTCAGTCAAATGTATAAGCAGAACGTTAATCGTGGCCACGTAGCCTCTATTTACTTGCTTTGAAACATAGACATGCAGATGATCTACTCTCAATGAATCACATGTGAATAAAGATTGTACACATTATGATACATAGTATTGAAAGAGGGTGTCATTTAAGGCAACACTACCAACACGCATACTGTTATTGTGTCTATTACAAGTCTGGTTGCCAATGCAAAACCTCAAAACATTCCACACCCTATGTAATCTTGCATCACGAGGTATAATTTCAGATGTCATCTAAATCTGTGTAGAAAATGAAGCTAGAGCAGACTGAAATCAGGTTAAATGCAACTGTCTAAAGCACTGGTCCCCAACTCCCGGGCCGGGGACTGGTTCGTGAATCAATTGGTAATGGGCCGCTCAAGAAATAATTAATTATTTCCATTTTATGTATTGTCCTAGTCTGAATGATCTTTTACTTAGAAAAAAATATATATATTTTCGCATTCGCTCAGTTAAGCCTTGGCCACTTGAGTGCCAAAATTTAACCCACAAGACGGCAAAATGAGTAAGAAACAGCCGTCTTTGGAAAGGTTTTTTGCAAAGTGGAAAAGGCTCAGTAAAGAGACAGGAGATGAGCCTAAGACTTCCAAGAAGAAGTTTCTAACAGACAATACAAGGAGTCGTACTTGAAATATGGATTTATCACCGTTGTCTACCATAACTGCTCCTGGGACAGTCTCATTGCAGACAAACAGGTTCAGGACTCCCATTCAGTTAACAATATAGTGAGTTAAAATTTTTATGCATATCATATAGACTGGTCAAGAGGAGGAGAGCTTGTCAGTCTTAGTGGGCACACAAACATGCAGAGGCCTTATCTGACGGTTCACAGTGGCAACTTCATACCCGATAGGCTACGTTCAAATTGTCAAGCGTTGACTCGTCCGTGGTGCTAAAAAAGTTGGGGACCACTGGTCTAAAGGACAGCCCATAGAACTAAGACAGGAAAATAGTCTTTCATTGAGATAAAATCTATTTGTTGACTATAAAAAGCCATAATCTTATGAATTAAATACTCAAACCTTCAGCAACATAAGCCAGACAAAATGACGAGGCATTGTTTTTGTTCAAACACTACACAACAAATATAGCTATTCATTCAATTACACTTGATTATGTCAGAGCAATGCTAATGAGACTGAGAGGCGATGCTCACGGAGTCTGAGTATTTCAGAGTGTTGCATTTCATTAGTGACCAAACAGTGACCAGTGGTTACATAAGATCAGCAGAGGCGGCTGCCTGAAAGAGGAGCCATCTGTCTGTGAGTGCTTTGATAATGGATCAGTGCCACTTCGCTTCATCTGACTGACACAGCAATGTCTAAGTCTGCAAGTTAAGCTTGATCTCTCCCTGCTGAATTAGCGTATTGAAGACTATATACGTTTTGGCCAACATATGTACTAGGTACTTAAATATACCTTGCAGACACACAAAACCTGATCTGAGAGTGTAATTACAATGTTCATTTTACACACAAAAGTCTTCATTTAGTCACTCAAAGACAGCCACCAGCAGTTGACAAATGAATGACATATAAAAAACTGCTTTATTTACATTAAGATGTATGGGTTTTAAAGAGCAAAAAACATTGATCACTTACTCTTTATGAATCTCACTGGTTTTCGAAAGTGGGGGGCTCGTATGGGAGTGGATTTTGACTGGGGGGCGATGGGGGTCTGCACTTGCTGGTCGGACCGGAACATGACAAAGCAGACCCAGACCGTCAGCAGCACCACTGGCACCCTGGTGAAGCCAAGGACTAGGGGTGTTCTGAAAACAAGGAAGAATGAGGTTAAAACAACAACCTAGAGTTCAAGTTCAAAAACCATATATAAATGAGTGAAAATAGCTTTTCCTTCTATAAAAAGAGGTAAAATGCCACTTCAGAACACCTCAGCAGCACAGCAGAACACCTCATAATTCACACAATAGATGCTTATGAGGACATACCCGACGCAGAGAGTTTTCAGAGTTAACAGGACTTTCATGTGGGACCCACTTAGAAGTGGGGGGCAGGTTGAGGCCTGGTTGGTAGGATGCTGGTGTTCCGTTGGGGTATGGCCAGATGATAGGGTACAAGCTGAGACCTGCTGCTCCACTGTGAGCCTGCGTTGGTATCAGAGAGAATGTGAAAGTGAGCATATACGTGCAATTTGTTCATAATGATAGGATTGAAACATCTCTTGGCATCCAAACATATGTCATATCTTTAATAATAATATTTCAATACAATCTATGTTTTGGCATAGCTATTCAACTATTAGAGCACGTTTGTTGTTCTAGATATTTTCAAGTTATACATGAACTGAAAAACACCACGTACACGCAATGGACTGCGTACAATAAGAATATGGATGTGCCATCAACCTTCCAAAACAAAATGACAGGTGGCACCTCGACAGCAGTTCTGTAGTTATGTTCTGTTTGATTCTTTTTGGGATGAATTCTGTTGGAATCTCACCTGAAGGAACTGCTGCTGGTGCGCAGATGTCGGGTGAGGCAGAGCCAGGTGGCCTAGACCACCAGGAGACTCTAGACGAGGGTGTCCCCCCAACAGAGACGGAGGAGACATTGTTGGCAGAACGCCAGGGGGTAAAAGGTGTGGGTGAGGTAGGGCAGAGGTGTGTGGAGGAGCAAGGAGGTGGGAGGCAGCATGAGGATGCGAAGAAGGGGTGAGACAGGGAGAATGAGGAGAGGGGGAGTAAGGAGGGTGCAAGTGGGGATGGAGATATGCTGCCACGTGGTTGGATGAGACTGTGGCAGAAACCGAATTCTTGACATCAGAGCGGACCAGAGCTGGGTCTCTGTAAACAGTAAAAGTCTCATTCTTATCAATAATCAAAGGGCTTTTGGTGCTGCTGCTGCTACTGCTGCAGCCAGCCCCCGACTCTGACCGCGCTGGCACTGGCTTAAAACCAGAACGTGGAGGCTCTGTGGATTCTACTTTAGTGGACAGGCGACTGGCGGGTGGTGGGGAGGAATCAGAATATCGTGGTACTTTATGTTTAGATACCTCAAGAGAGGTGTTGGGTTTAGGTTTAGAAATGTCCAGCAAGTTTGCTTGGGGCTTCGTTTTGAGGTCAGTTGGGTTTGTGTGGCTGTAGGGATGGCTCTGCATGTTGTTGAGGTGCTGGGATTTTGGTTTGTGGGTGTCATGGTGTGATGGACTGGGGTTGGAGCTCGGACTCATTTTGGACTTGTCAGTGGGTGGGGCAGTGTGCGTTTTCCGGGTCGGGGACTGTTGAGATTTCCTTGTCTCATCGGAAGAGCTCTTAATGCCTGGATGGACCGGTGTGTAGTTGGGTTGGGGGTTCTGTTGCTGTGGATGAAAAGGATGAGATGTTTTTCCCTTCTCCACCACCACACTCTCAGCTGCTGAGGTAACAGGTCTGAAAGAAACACAAAGGCGATGAATAAATGCTTCACATAAGAAATAAATGAATCCACAATCATGGATAAGATTAAAAAAGCTTCCACTTTCACCTTATAACTTCAGATGGAGCAAATTCTATCTTGCTGCTCCTGGCTGCAACACCCACAATCCCAGGCTGCAGCTGCACAGCAGGCTCGATGTCAGCCCTGCGACCTCCTTCTGAGGGTGAAGGTGATGGAACAACGGGAGGTGAGGAAACAGGGGAAGGGTTAAGTGGGAGGTAAGGTGAGAGGGCAATGGTTTCTGCATTCTGTGAAGCCAGCAGAGCAGACACTGCCTCAGAACTTTCTCGGTGCACTGTGGCCTGCGCATCATCTGTAATGTCGATCACACCGCTGCTGTGAAGGTGTGATAATGACGGAGTTTGGGAGCGAGGAGAGGCTGAAACAGAGAACAAGTATTAGTAGGAGAGATCTGCTTCCATTACCACACACTTCAATGGGTAAATTATTTATTACATTTAAAAAGTATGTAAAATTTAACTTTAAAATATTGTTAGTTTTGCAATATTTTGCTTTTTATCTCTTGTAATTACAAGAGGAGTTTTACTAAATACATCTGCTAAAATAGTATCTAAACTGCTTGCTTTTAAAAGGGCACAAAGCCAAAAGTCTTAATTTGTTGTTTTTTCATTAGCAGTCCATTGTTTCTCCCAAAGAAAACACGTGCTATGCCGTTAATTGAGAGAAGACATGCATGTATTCATTGTTCAGTTGAAGCACTTTTTAACTGACATTTTTGTCATTCTGTGTGACATTTGCATAAGTTACAGGCTTACCTTTCACAGTGTTCTTGTTTGGCTCTGCTAGAGTTTCAGAAATCAGTGGCAACTGTTGCCGTGGAGATTGAGTTATCTGTGTTACTGCCACCAATTCCTCCTCTTCCTTTGATATCACCTTGCTTGTGTCTTTAACACCCTTCTTGCTGTCCTCTGTTGTTTGTTGCTCAGCCCATGGGGACAGACGACCAATGAGAGGAGATGGGTCGTTGATTTTGGTGGAGGGCATTGATGGCTTTTCGTCTTCGTCCATTTTAGAAATGACACTTGTTTTCACATTGTTGCTCCGTGTTTTAAGCTCATTCTCAGAGCTTGGTTCAGAGGAGGACGAGGATGAAGAAGAGGAGGAGGAAGAGGAGGATGAAGAAGAGGAGGAGGAAGATGATGAGTGTGCAGTCCTCTTATGAGGATTTTCAGAATCGCTGCTCTCTGACAGATCAGACGTCATGTCAGTCTTCAGTCTTTTAAGCGCAGCCTTCTTCTCATCCTCCTCGCCTTTCCTGCGTTTGCTGACCGCTGGCTTTGCTTTTGATTTAGGGTCTGCAAGATGAGAAGCAGAGATTAGATTCTCACACTGAGAAGAAACGGATACAACTCTCTCCTGACTTTGATTCAAATTAGATTCATTTCTTAAGAAAAAGATTGTTGAAATGATTCAACCAAGAGACAAATCTTCTGCCACATCTTCAGTTAATCGCATTTATATCCTACTTCATTGACATTGGTTGACTTTCTTCTATCAGCTAAGTATTGCAATATCAGATGTGTTGTATATTAAATAGAGAAACAAACAGTTGATGCAAAAAACAGACCTCAACTTCACAGAGACAAATAAACCAGCATTCCCATTTATGAGTAAAACAACAAGATCCTGTTTAAGAATATCTTGAATGTCATACGACTATAGTAGTGCTTAATAACCCAAATAAAATTCCATTAATTGAATTAAACCCCTAAAATAGTTATATAGCTGGCTGTTTTTTTATGCTATTATATATATATATATTTTTTTTACACTTCATTACAATTCTTCCATTAGCATGCACATTATTCAATAAAATGCCAATGAAGATGTCACAACAAGCCAGTGTCCATGAATGGAGCATATAATAGTAGATATTATAAAGTAAGACAGTAGAGAAGAGTGTCAGCTTGCAATAGATGTGTACTGGCATCACTTATTTAACAGTGAGGCAGCCCAGTAATTACAGAGCGTTGTGGTTTGCACCTGTATCTTACTAAGACTGCCCTACACGATAAGTATAATATATATACGCCAGACTCTTCATCCCAGCTGTTACAACGTGGTCTTTTGTGTGAACCTGCTGTTCTTCCTCACGCACAGTTGTATATTTGGGTTGTATTATTGTCACTGATATTCGAGCATCAAAAAACATTTTTGGCATGTCTCACCTCTCCCAACGTTATCCTCTCTCCTGGAGTCTTTCTCTTCCTCTGGTACACTGCTATCAGATCCTTTCCTCCTGGAAGAGCGAGATGTGCGCTGCTCCCGCGGTTCCCGCCCACTGTTACTGGGTGAATGGTTGGAGGACTGCTGGTTTTGCAGTGAAAGGGTTTGCTGCTGGGAGGCCAGTATTCCTTGAGAACCCTTTGGGTTAGGGCCAGAGGATGTCATGATGGGGCGGGGGCTATTGGCTTGGGCTCGTGTGTAATGACTCTGCAGAAAAACACATTCAATTAAATGAACAGGTTTACAAAATCAGGCATGAACGGGTCAGCCATCAAAACTACTTTAAAATCTGGACATATGTGGGTATAAGGGTTACAAGTTATAGTATTAGGATTTCAAGAAGTGGTTGTAAGGATAGTAAAAGCCACTGCTGTTCGAGAGTCAAAGTCCTAGATTACACAATTCACCAGTAGGATCTCAAAATGGGAGAATAATGGCTCAATTGTATAAGACAAGACAGAGCAATCATATCATTCACACAACGTAACTAAAACCATTCCACACAAGTATGATAACAAGCTGCAACATATTTAGATTCACATGCATGATTTGGGAGCTGCCTTATTAAATACATAATTGTTTTAAAATCAAGTCCCATCAGCTGTCTGCATGTGACCTTTGCCTCACTGATGACAACGGTGTCATTGTTAAATTGAACATACTTTAGGAGTGTACGAGTGTGTTGGACAATGGCTCTGTGAGGTCAATGATATTGTAAGTAAAGAATTGACCCAGATCTATTATCAGGTAAAGAAATAAGAAACAAAGCAAATCAATTAACATTGCAACTTAAAATGAATTGATCATTTACAGTGAGTTGGAATGATAGATAGACATTAATGGCCACTGCCAGATACATGACACCATGTATTACTAAATATTATGTATTAAGTGACACAACACATCTCTCAGTCACATAGAAATGAAAACGTTGGTGATGTTGACTAGTTAAATATTTGTGAAAATCAACACCTAAGTGAAAATATTATGCACAGGCATTAGCTGTAAGACCAAGATAATATCCAAGATTTTCCTTTTTTATAGTCCCCTAAAAAAACCTGCATGCAATCAGACTGGATGAGTTCCTGGAAGCTGTTTCATTCTCATCCAATTCTATCTGCTACTTTAACATTAAATAAATTACTTAAAGCCCTAAAAAGTTCAATGAGACAAACCACGACAAACATGATCTCCTCAGTATGACAGATCAGAGAGCAAAAATACATTTTGGCCAATATCCAAGTGCCATGGAGCAACAGTGCGGAAGTATGCAAGGGTACCTGATTGTTGCCAGTGGTCCCGCCTGGTCTTCCTCCCGTGATCTTGAGGCATGAAACAAATGAAATGAATTAAAAGAACATGAGTGACAAGGACAGGCTTTTATTATGAATGTTTCATATTTGAAAAAGAAAATGCCTGGCCAGGTGGTAATTCCATATACATCATGAAATGCCTCGAGTTAATGCCAAACACAAAGTGACTGTAATTAAATAGACAAGACTTAGACTACTCTTCAGGTTAAACTGCCCTCAAGTGTGTGGTTCTTAAAGGGGTCACTGACTAAGAAGGAAGCACTACATATTTGATGATAGGTGATGGTGATAGGATAACCACTTGTCTCATGAAATACACTCATTGTCTCATTGATGTGTAAATCAATTGCTGTGAAACGTGAGTTGTACTGTAAGTGGAGAGTTATGTGGTCAGACTATTTTGTTCCGGTTTCAGCGTTTAACTTTGTACTTGGCATGTTCACAGTGAAAGAGGCCAATATATAGCAGACCGTTATACACAGACATCAGTGCAAAACAAGGAGTAAAAGCTTTGTGTATATTTCTATTATGTATATATATGTATATTTGTGCAAATTATTGAAAGTATGAAAGGATTCCTATGAACTAATTACTCCATGACATTTGTCATTTGTTGAAATTATTGAAATATCAGAAATTCTTCATTCTGTTGGGTTCTGATACATTGATAGATATGATCACATGTGGGGGTTTTTTTTTATATCAAGATTGACTAATCACTGAAACCAAGCCTTTCTTACTGACAATTCTTGTGATTAATAAATGTTTGTATAGGCTTACATGGGCAGAGTTGTTGTTCTGGCTGGACCGAGATCTTCTTCTGGACGTGATACCGATGTTTTCTCCTTTTAGCAGGGAGTGAACCACATCATCCAAAAATGTCATCTGGATCATGGATGGATCTACGTTCTGTGGTTCGAGCACCTTCAGACAGAGAAATGACACTTCATTGACGTCCACAACTTATGTGGGGCTGAAATAATCAAAATAAATGTATCCTAAAGAGATGGCAGATATAGCAGACTGAATGTGTTTTTACCTGGTCATTCATAACGACCATGTTTCGACTGAAGAGATCGTGATGTGTAATGATGCCAGTGAACCACTGGGTGGCTGAGTCTTGTCTGTACACTCTTACTCGGTATCCATTCAAAGAATATGGACCTGGAAGAATCAGGAAAAGTTACATCAAAAACAACTGGTCCCAGTGGTCTTGTTTCTTTTTTAGTGACCACGACGGTCTGATCGTTACACACTGTCATAGCAAACATGAAGAGCAGAGACCCACAGGGTTTTAAGTCACTGCTGTGGCTACAATTTTCGCAGTGGAAATTGCAAAAGATTGAGGAAAACTTGCCTTGCATAAAAATTTCCTGAACCTTCTGGTCTTTGAGCCAGCCTTTGACTTCTTCGTGGAGCTGAGGATTGTCTCTTAACACTGGACTCTGACTGTCCACCTCATCCTGCAAGAAGAACCATTCAGTCAAGACAAACATAGAGCATTGATATTCATGAATCCCAGATTCCAGAGGACATAAGAAGATAAACGTTGTTTGATATGTAGCAGAATACCTTATATTTTACGGCACGCGCAAGTAGTAAACACATTACATAAAGAATTCAAAAACATAAATTATTTTTATTACAACTGCTGATGTTGTCTCTTGTTATTTCTATTTATGATGATGTTATGGCTGTTATTTTAATTCTTCTCACTGTAATTGTAGTTAGTGTTTGCCTGCAATTGAACAACGTTGCAGTTCTCTTTTTTTCGATTTTGACCATGATTACTTATTCAATGTGGGCATATGTCCTGCATTTGAATCCCACTTCATCACAATGGCAGATTGGATTCAAGCCAAAGGAAGCCAGTTTTGTAATGAAAAATAAACAACAACATTACAACAGACTTCACATGATAATACGTATAAGAACCTCTGTCACCAAAAAGAATTGTGTGAATATGTTTCTAAGCCTTCCTTAAAGATAAAGTACTTCCTCCTTTCGTTTTCATAGTGCTACATTTCTGGTCACTGAAAACCAGCTGGCTTTTGATTCCACTGCACTCAAGCAGATCTGCAAACAGATGGAGGGAGGCAGTTGCAGAGTAGGTTGTTGAGGTTTTGCTTTTCAATTTGCCTTTCTTTCACCGTGTCCCTCTCCTTGGCTCTAAATTACAGCAGCATACTGAAAATAGCACAAAACAGGACACACTGTTCTGAGGGGAAACAAGAACATTTCCATTTAGTTTTTTCTATGGCCTCTCTTTTCAAAGAGGCAATATAGCTATTGATTGTATTTTAATTAGACAAATATGAACTAAACCTGAATCTAAACATTGAGTAGTCGTGAATGTGATGTGAGTGGTTGGATGGATGAAACAGAAGAGAAGTGGGACCATACCATATGAATTGAAACAGAGTATACATACATAGTCAATTAACCACCGCTTAGCCACTGAAAATGTCTGAAGCCAAGAAAATTCACACCTCATGACACTATATTTACATAGCCGATCAACACCCTGGGAACAGGTCAACAATCATCAGCAATCGACACCAGACAATGTTATTCATGATTTCCAATGAGATCATTATGAGAACATATCCCTCTGTTTCAGAGAGAGTGAGCAGTTTTTTCTGATTCATTATAGTCTATTACACAACTTAAAATTTTTAAATCAGCATTTATTTTGTAATCATCTCCAAAATGAAAATATCATGGCAGCAGATATATGCAGTGTTCTACATGTGAGAGGTAGGGGTGCATGCTTCAAGATAAATTATGGTGTCAGGGTTCTCCCAAGGACTACTTTCTGCTGTTTTTGTTAAGTTGTCAAGTGTGACTTGGAATAACAGCACTACCTTGTCAGCCGAGAAGGACTCCTCTCCCTTAAGAAAGACTGTTAAAGAGGACCGCTAAAGATGTGCGACATATTTCTTTAATTTATATTATCATGAGCTTTCACATGAATAGGCATCTGAGTAAAAATATCTTTTTTGTGTTTGAAATGTTTTTGTAAAGTTTGTGGTTTTGGACTTAATTTCCTGCCAGCATAGTAAAGTTGAGTTTAGGGTGAGTTTGAAAAACATGTCTAGAAAGTTCTGTCAATGCTTTAAAGAAGTCGGACAACTGAATGTAAAACCAGAACAGTCAGAGCCAGTTTAATACACAATTACGAATCTGTTAATCTATTCAGTCATTTGATGAAACACCTGAGTCAGCAATAGCAGTTAGTACTCCACAACACTGTCGCACACCCTTGATTTCTCCACATTCTCACACACACAGTTGCTTGAGCAGCAGGCTGAGCTCACTAAACAGTGACTTCATTGTATAGTTCATGCCAAACAGATCGACGCCCCCTCCCCCACTCCTTCCTCCCACTAGTCTTCCTGTCCAACTGGAAAAACAGTAGAGGGGAGTGGTCTTGGTTTTACTGCATCAAGTGTGTGACAGAGAGGGGGCAGTTTTTACTGCGTCTTGGGGTTCAAAGGTCTGTCGTTGAATGGGTGGCTTTGTTTGAGCAAGGGTGATTTGGCAACAGGACAATCCATGTGAATGTGAGGATTGCTTCCAGTGTAGCCTGAACAGTGAGGCCAAAAAGCAGGCACATTTACAAACACTGAGGTTGGACAGCTGCAGCTTAGAGGATATTTTGGGGACAGTTGTGGTAACCTGGAGTCATTCCACTACGACTAAACATGTGACGTGACATCATTACTGAGAGTGATATGTAAGTTAATGGTGGACTCATGAAGTAAAGCAAAGACAATTACACAACTTAATCTAGAAAAGCAGCGTGGTCAATTCAATTAAAAAATCAGTATATAACAACATACCTCACTTCAAGACATTCGAGAACAATCTCACTCTTGCCTTTGCCTGACATGAGGAGACCCCAACAAATACAGAAAATAACCAAAGCTTAAAATTATTAGTGATAACCATTACTGAAGACGCTTCAAAACCTTTCAAGTACTTCCAAACTACCAATCTGTCCAGTATTTGCCAAAACTAATTGTAGACCACATGATATACAGAATCTCCTGACCTACTTTAATTATGAAGCCCAGCTAGATTTGTTAGCATTTTCCTGAATGAAGTCCTCTTCTCAATGACGAGAAAGCCAGCACTGAACAGCCGTTTGCTCTCTGTGCTGGAGGTACAGTGAGGCGGGAGCCAGGAAGCAGGGTTGCAGGATGAAGTCACGGTACCCATCAAATGACAAGTGCCTTGCACAGTCAAGCAAAATTCCAGACCGCAGACATTTTGTGCAGTAACCAGTGACGAAGATTGCTAGCCACAACTAGCTGCATGTTGGTGGTTGCTTCCGAATGGGGTTTCATTAGGTCATCAATTGTACCAGTAAAGGTTTCAGGACTCCACTACGAATTGGGGAAACCCAAGGTTTAGGTTAGTTTCCTCATTGTCGGAAATAATTCCAATATCAGGAGAATATCCCGACGATGACTGCTTGTATGCTTGGAGGGACTATCAAGACAGACATAATCTGGCAGAGCAATCTTGTTCAAAGTCATGGCTACACATCCTAAAAGTGACGCAGCTGTACTCTTTATTGCACAGACATATCTTATCATCACAATCACATAATGCGATTCTGTGCGAGCAAACTGCAGTTCACACTGAAAGAAAGAAGATGGCCTATTTCACAATCCTTATCGGTGTCTACATGCACGTGCATGCGGTCTGCTGCCTTTAATAGGAAATGGGACAGGTCAGTGTGGCACATGCTGCAATGCTTCATGCTTTACTGAGAAGTAGTCAAATGTAAATAGAAATTAAGAACCTGTGACATACATATCTGTTGAGCACGAAAATATGTTTCTTTTACATTAAAAAAATGTCACACTATGTAAAGGAAAAGGGCCACACGGCGGCCCAGTGCACTAACACTCTCTGTGGGTTCAATCCCCGGGTTGGACCACCTTTCTTCATGGAATTTGCATGTTCTCCCTGTGTGCGCGTGGGTTTTCCTCCGGGTTCTCCGGTTTCCCCTTACAGTCCAAAGACATGCTCACTAGGTTATTTGGACACTCTAAAATTGCACATTTACATGTGAGTGTGTATGTGAATGGTGTGTGTGTGTATGCGTGTGTGCCCTGCGATGGACTGGTGACCTGTCCAGGTGTATTCCTGCCTCTTGCCCCATGACCGCTGGGATAGGCTCCAGCACACCCCACAACCCTGAACAGGACTAAGCGGTAGTGAATTGACGATGTATGTATGTAATGAAAAATGTATATTTTGAACACGGGACGCACAGCACTTCATGGCACAATTTAGATTTTTTTTGCAGTGTTGTGATAGAGCTAGTGATACGGTCCGGGGGTTTTGGTGCAAGAAAGTGAAAGGCTGTTAATACAAGCAACATGGCAACAGTGACATCTGACTGGTAATAAAAAAGAAGGGCTGGTGAATTGAAAAAGGCCCACCATTTGTGGAGTGAGTGATGCAGATAGTGCAGGACACACACTGCTCAGCTTATTGCTGGCTGGAACACTGTGTTCCAGCTTGCATAAGAAGCAGAAGAACGTTCACACACAAATGCACACATATAAAGAGCAGCTGAAACACACCTCCATGTGAGTCATTGACAATTGTATGATCAGTGTGTACGTCTATATAAATACATTTTTTGGCCAACACCGACTGGCATGCATCACGTCACGTCACAGATGACAACTGACAACACTACATTAACACCTGTGTAAAAAGACCAGCGCACACATTATTGTTTTCAATCTTTCCTGTTAAGCAATATACTGATACTACCACACTTACTCCATACACATACTCCAAGCAAAACAAGACCACTGCTACTACAAAAATGGCTCAGAATAATACATGAGCTGGAATGCAGACCACATATGAATGAACTGTTTGCTAAAGCAAGATTACTGAAGTGAACTCGGCTGGTAGAGAAACAAGCACTGTAGATCATAGAGCCAGAAATGGACTGCTACTGGATCATCTACAAAGACTGTTTAAACTAAGCCCAGATAATATCACTCAACTGACTGGCAGTAACCAACACAACATAAAGTGCAGGGAAAATAGGTACAAGCGGGAATAAGGGGCAGATATGACAAGAACTGTTCTTCAATCTGCCCCTTTTCAGTCTCAGTGAAATATTAGAATAAAAGCTTACTGCACCATCTGTCACAAATCGGAAGTGATGTTATAGATTCCAAAGAAATGCAAGTCATGCAATTGTAGTTAGAATATATTGGAGGAGATGTCGAGCGGAAATGCGTTTCAGCAGGGACCCATTTCACTGCTGCACACAAACACCACGGCGTGAACACACTGCACAGGGAAGATTTGAGCCTAGAGCAGCTGCCGATAACAGAAACATAGTGAGAATATTGTGCTATAGATTCAGAGACAACACGCATGAATATATACATATGTACACATTTATGAATAAGGCTGGTCAATAGAACTTTTCAATAACTACTGATCACATTCAAAATTAAATGGCACATCACTTCATTGTTGATTTCCCAGAATGTTGAGAATTTTATCAACACAAGAAACAAGAAAATTACTTAGAACAAGTGAACACAAGCCCTAAAGGCCAGCAAGCTCTTAAACGAGAGCAAACACTTAAGGATAGCACAAAATAAACAATGATGGAGAAAGCACATGGAAAGGACGCTCGTGTTTGGATTGATGAAGAAGTGAAACTTAGCCTGAGTTTTCTAAAATGTTTGCTTTGGCATCATTCTTTCTCTGTATTCAACTGATAGCCAAGCTGTCAAATATAAATGCTTTGCAAAATCCTCATCAGAATAAATCAGAATTTACAACAGTTCAGATGACAACAATAACTGGTTGTCTGTTCAGAAGCTCACAATGAGTATACAGCAGAACCTTGAATCCTCTCATTATAAAGAGCCAGATGTTATGGCCACATATTATCTTTGCTGTGGCTGATAAACCGCATTAGCCAAATCCCCATCAACTTAATGGTAATTATATAAACACTCCACCAGTGGTTTGAATTGTACATCATAGAACTTTAACATTGAAATGCAATTCAGCAGGAAACCAATGAAACAAGTGTAATTCTTACCTGGTATGGGTGATAGGCTGAGTGGTCAGACAGGAAGTCCAGCTGTCTGTCTAACAAGAACTCAACCGCTGTTACAGATGACAACAGGCTCTTCCCCACCAATGGTTTAAACGCCTGCAAACACACAAAAATCATGTATCAAACACATGATATAATATGTGTCGTATATTGTTTTCATGTGAAGTACAGTTCAAGTATCTAAAATCAAGAGCAGATGTAAATAATGTAACACAATACCACTCACAGAGAGAAAATAGAAGGGCAATAGAAGGGGGAGGGAGCGTGAAAGTGGAGACATGATGAAGGCAGAGAGATGGAAGAGGAAAAAAGGAGGGAAAAAGAGCTCTAGAGTGATGAATAAATTAATCAATCGAGGAAGTCTGACAGATCAAAGGCAATGTGCTTTCCTTTCATGTACAATGTGTGCACATACACTCACATGTCAATCAGCCCCAAGGCTCAGCTGCTAAATCAGATTGCGCATTTCCTTGTGTGTACTATCAAGAAATTACTCCTGTCACACTCAAGATGGTGAAACATCTATGGTGTCTACATTGACAGTTGCAAAACAAGAGTGAAAAAAGTTTCACCAGAGAAGTAATGCAAGAGTTTGAGGTGAGAGACAAGTCTGCTGTGAATCCCAATGGAGGCATGAGGGTGTGTTCAGGTGGAACATGATATTGTGTATGTCTGCAACTCTATTTCAGTCTGTCTACACAATCTCAAGTTTCCGGCTCACAGTGGCTAACGCAAATGTACTGTACTGTACCGTGAGAGATCATTCAAATGTTTGTGCTATTATTTCAGTCAGGAATGCAGTACAGTCGAATCATTTGCTTTTTTATACAATTTAAAACATTTCTCCCAAGGCCTGATTTTGTGACATAAAGCTGGGCAGTAAAGATTGACAGAGACACACCAACCAACTACTATGAGTTAAGCGTTTAGCAGAGGAGAATAATACCATCTCTGCCAAAGGTACATCTAATACAATGGAGAGTAAAACGCACTGTTTCCAAAGCCTGATGGGCATGATCATCTATCTCAGACACTTGTAATATTTAGTCTTATTTTCTGGATTAACAAAGTGACATCACAGACAGTAAAGAGGCGGGATTCTGAAATGAATCTACAATAGGTACCAGTAAATTGGCTGAAGAACTTCCCAGAACATTACGGCCTCGCGGAGCATGATTTTATATCAAAAATACATGTGATAATACATCAAGACAATATCAGATAAGTACATCTGTACCTTTATTACATATATTGTAATTGTGTATACAAGTGTATACCTGCATTGATACATGCATACAACAATAGCATGGCATTTCAAATGGCAAATCCTTGTGAAGGTCAAGGACATGGAGGAGACCTCAACACACATCTTTGCCAGAAGCAATTGGGTCACATCTGCCACTGTGCCACAATGCAGTAAGGGGTTGGAAAAAAGCCTTAACACAACACATTCAAGAAAGTGGAACATCGTGAACATAAACTCAAACTCAGCCAACTCTATTTATAAGCCGACTGCACTCAGGAGAACTAATGAGAGTAAGCAAAAATTTTCATGAACAACATACCATTCTTCATATGGCCTCTCTGGGTCGCCAAGAGGTGGAGGGATTCCATCCTCAACCTGCTTACATTCTGTGCCAATTCTTCGTTGTAATGATTAGCACATAAAGTGTATGAGCCAGAAGAAAATTAAAATCTACTTGTGTGTGTATGGTTGCAATTATGGTTGTCAGGCGATAATTTATCATACACGATTTTCAACTGAAAACAATCCCCTTGATGAGAATTTAACATGTCACCATAATTCGATAAACACAAGCACACAGTGTACTCGTAGCATTGGACTTGCTCTCTCTTTCCTAATTTGCATCCCCAAACATGACATGACCACAACAGTGTTCCGTACTCTCCAGGTCCATGGCATTTGACAGCCAATACTGACGTGTGACAGTCCTGGAGAGTCTGGAGGGCTTTGGTACAACTGACCACATAGTTACTGGTAAGTTTTATCATAAAACAGATGGGCTTTCAAGATGAACAATTTTTGGCCATATTGCCCATCCCTGGTTACCATCGTAATAAGTTTAATGCTTTTGAACACCGACCTTCAAATTGTCCCTATCGTGGCATGCAAATACAGTTCAAGAATCGGACTTGCATTTACCAATTAATGGAATACAGATAATGATATTAATAATGCTGTAATCGCTACACTACACAGAAACGTAATTCTAGTCATGAAAAAAATAAAACATTAAGCAATGTTCAAGTTAGCTTCCCAGCCTCCCAATTCATTTGAACAGCTTAGGCAACGAATCACACAGAGATCAAGTTATGAACGTGGTCCGTCTCCGAGAGGGTTTCCAATGACTATTAATTAGAAAAATTTTGCTAGATGGAAAGAATTATGCTGTGTCCACTTTCTTTCTAAAACTGCAAACCAATTATAAACGGTGAGGACAGCAATAGGTGTCTTGGATTCTAAAATTATGTTGGGGACCGAATACAAAGAAACCAGAAAAATAAGAAGTTGATCACGATTAATGTTGGAAATGTTGAAGCACAATAAATGGTCAAATATTAGCCTGCCAGAAACATATTTTGAAACTAGGGTGCAAAGACTTAATTCAACAGTGTGGTTTTTCAGACGGCAGCAGCCAGACAGAACCATAGTCTCCCTAAGCAACACACAGTTAACAGCAGTTTCCTTGTTCTTTGCCTTTTGCCATCACAGTTTGCCACAGCAAGTCAGCCTCCTCCCCCTTTACCAATTTGAGCATTCTCCTTAGTCAGGCCATTCCTCTTCATGTCTTCCTTCACCCATGAACCGTAAATTGATCTATTCTGTATTTACAACCGTTTTTGACATGCAACATGTGACTTGACACATCAAGTAGCAAGCCCCTCATCAAAATGATCTGTCGTTTAGAAGTTATTGCTTTATTAAGTTCTCCACCATCTGAAATCTTGAGAGGCTACGAGAGTGAAGTCTAATGTGTCGGCACATTGAGATTGACAGTTGTTCATCTGTGTTAAAAATGCACATGTTGTTTCTAAGTTATATGGGGATATTTCATTGACTTTCATGCTATCTCCAGCCTCTCACCTGAAACCTAACAATCAAAAACAAATGGCTAACCTTAACCAAGGTCTAAAACATACAGAACAAACAGACCCAGTTATTTTGAAGTTTTAATCCAAAAATTGAGCCTTAAGCTCATGGGGACCGGCAAATGGTCCCCACAAATAGCCCGGAAAGCAAAATGTCCCCACAAGGAGGTGTCTTTCCAAGAATTGGTTCCTACCAGTGTAGCTATAGAAGTACACACAAAAAAATAGCGTAACACAGTTGTGTTTCGCTATTTTTGTGAGGACCTCTCACTGCCATAATGCCTTTCCCAACCTCTCACCCTTAACTTTACCATAGAAAACAAATGGCTAACATTAACTAAACTTGCAGCAAAACATGCTACACACACATGCTGTTGCTGACAGACTCTCGGTTTTTGATGAGAGTCCCTGTGAGTCAGGTGTAACATGTAATACATGTAAATAAAAGATCATGTACGTCGCAGCAATTGGTCCACTGATACTACAGGCAGAGGTTCAAGAAAATAAGAGGTGAGCAATGTGTCATTCACTTTCACAGGAAAATCACGCCTGACATCCACATAACTAAAATGTTAAATTAGTTCTCGACAGTGGGAAAACTAAAAACCTTTTATTCATAAAACTGACTATGATTGTTCAAGTATTGAGCATCTATCTTCACAGAACAGGCAGATGTAAATACAATCCAAGACATAACTGAAAAAAAGCATAATTCAGCTTGTCTTGAAACCAAGGAATATAACCTTAATTGCAGATCCATAAATTCAGTGCACATCATTATTCAGGGTAACAGACTGCACCAGCTCATTATTCCCACACAAGCCACATATCTGACCATAAATAGCAAAATGAAAATGAAAATGAAGAATGAAAAGATTTACATGATTCTGCACTATTGGGTGAACTCTCTTGAAGAAGTCAGTATTGTTTTCCTATATCAAAGGAGCACAGCTTTTGTTTTTTTGCCACAGAGAAGTGTTTTGCCAAAGTGGGTCACAACAAAATGCAGAAATGCAATGAAGCTGGGGTCTAATGTACTTGTACGTATAAGGTTAAGGCTACTTGCTCAGAGCACTCAGAACAGCTGCACAAGGACACAAAATTCAAAACAACCAGAGCAGTGCATGTACTTCATTCACAACATTGATTTATGAAAAATAAAATAAATTATATTCACTCCTTAATGCAAAGCATCAAATTAGAATATTATAGAATTGTTTCCACTCCATTTTTCCACAATGTCTGTATGAGGAGGTTCAATATACTTGGTGAACCATAAACAAACAGTTGCTTGTCATCAGACCTCAGAAAGAAAAGCTTTGAATCAAGAATTTACTTGAGCATTATTCTGATCAAACCATGACAAAAATGGGTTCAAATGTCATCAGGTCAATAGTAAATAAATGTGTGTGTTTGTATCACTGCTGAACATCTATTGAGGGATGAACCCCATGACACATCTCTCAGCATTACTTCTCCCCCACTTATTTCCCAACATGCGAGAACTGACATGATAGGTTTGGGTCGATAGGTAAACCTGCTCTTGATAATGTGGTGTTGGAGGGTCCCCAACCAGGCCATTGTTATTATTGAGAAGAACTATGTATGTGAGAAGCCTAAGATGCCAACGAAAGGGTTCAGCTTGTATTAAAAACTCATAATGCGATGTCATTTAAATACACCACAAATAGCCACAAGTGTGCGATTGTACCTTTCAGACAGTGATATCAACAAAAGCAGCTGAAAATGGGTGTCAAAGTTACGTCACTACATTAACTATTAACAGCAGACAACTAGTTTCAACTAACATCATGCGATCCTTCTCAATTAGCATTCATTGTTAGCATTATTAGCATTAACTTTCCATTATGAATGATCACACGGCTCTCCTCTCGGCTAGAGTCATCGCTCTTTGACTACTGCAACCTACCGCTGGTCAATCAGCCAGCCAAGATTCTCCTGCACACACCAGGCCTGATTTAAGGTTTAACACCCCAAAACCACCTGATAGGCATAAATCAGTTTGGTGTTCACTACTACAAGGATCATGTCCCGAAAATGATCAAACAAGCTTTCTATTGACATCTGCATATTCTTCAGCAGATTTGAATTGCGATCTATTTTGACAATGTTGCGATTGCGATTCAGCATTGAGGGGGGGGCTTTGCTTTCTGATTATTCACTAAATACAAAGCGTTACCACAACGACGGAGCCAGCTGTGTTTGACACTAGGCACCACAGACAAGGAACGCAATCAAAGAAATATGTGTGACATGCTTGATGTGACACACGGGTCGGAAAGAGCTTATAATCTTTGACTGTAGTTGTACTGCTCCTACTTGGTCATCAGACGGTGGTGTCACCACTGAAGTCTCTGCGCAGCACCTCTGTGACTGGTGGGGCGAGTTGCCAGATTTATGGTGGAGAGGGTTGTCAGATATTGTGGGGCTCGCTTCTGCTCCACGGCGCCCTTTTGCTTTTCAAAACAAAGCCCTTTTAATTGCATAATCAGAGTCTATTACGTTGCGATGTCGATTTGAATCAAAAATATGGTTCAGGCCTTATTATGACAGAGCATGCTCTCAATGTTGCGAGATTCCATGCAATTCTTGCGTTGCTCAAGGATGACATATGCCTTCAGATAACGTTTTCCTTGGAACAGTGATGAAACTTGTGGAACCGTGGGAATCAGTGCAGTCACTATTTTGCTCCTCACGCTTCCTTTATGACACAATCAGGACAAACAACATGACAGCCTTCCTGAAGTCAGCAGCTCTGCAGATACTGTATAGCACACTTGAAGGAACACAAAACTCCCTAGTCAAGATTGATTGACAAGTGACATCCATGAAATACAGTACATACAGAATTTGGGGCCACTGATATGAACAAATGGCATGGGCTACAACTGTCCTTATCTGTTGACATAAAGTTTATAACTAATGCTAGCCTGTATGCACGACGAAACCATTCACTGGTACGAATGCCTTTCAAGACAGGTGGATCTCATTTGTCTATTCATGCTTGCACAGTAGGAAGTACTCCTGGGTCTAAACAGACGCCCTGAACAGGGTGGGGAAGCTGCCGAGTAACAGAAAGGTCAAAGAGTTAATTCCTCTCTAGTAATTCACACGGATAGCCGAGCATGCAAAACCTTTTCAAATCACTATGTGTAAAAATAGAAGAACAAAAGAACGTTATCCCACAAGCCAGCCATCTCGTACGAGATCAAAAGCCAAAATGCTAATGTTTCCTATAATCATTTGGCATATACATAAAAACCCTTATAAAGAGCAGCATGACTTCACATATTTGAACTGGATGGGAAGTTACCAACTGAAAGTATTGGGTTGGTGTCCAACATTGAATTTTAGATCTATTAAATTCAGAAACATTGCATACTACAGGTGTGGAGAGACAGAACTTGACAGCATTTAACTTCCTCCCTTTCGTAGAAGCAGAGCTCAAAAACACCATGATACATTACGGAACCACTTGGGTCGAGAGCAGTGGACTCCTCATTACATTTGACGACTTATTGAGGTTTCAACTACACGGTAGAACACAAAACTCGACTCACGATAGACACACGTAGGTTTTAAGTGTCAAGATCGAAGCAAGAACAAATTCAGGAAGAAAAATGGGGTAGTACCTCTATCTGTTGAGTCCCACAACGTCAAGAAGCAATGGTTCTGTAGAAAGAAACCTTGAGAAGACATAAGTAGCCCTCATACTGATCCCAGGAAGGACGGAAAGAAATAAAAGCAAGAATGACACGGGTATTAAAGACGGAAAAGAGAGGAAAAAAATCAAGACCCTGGTTTCGTCTTATGGAAGGAAAAGACAGATGGCCAGGAGGGAGAAAACGCAGAGCAGAGGACGAGCTACACAGCCGACATTTTAACTGCTGCTGACTGCTGCTGACGCAAGGAGGGAGGGGGGAGGAGGAGGGACAGAGGCAGGGCTGGCCAACACACTCTTACTCACCCCCTACTCTCCTCAGTGTGGGCTAGCTTCCTCACCACACGTTCTCTCAGTTACTCTGTTTCACTTTCTCTCAGCTCTAGTAATGTATCCGTCTGTCTCCTCCACTTCCTGCTGCTCCTCCTCATTTCAACTCTCGTGGAGTACAGTGGAGTTAACAGTCATTTTTCTTACACACACACAAATTCAGAAGAATCAAGCTTCCAGAAATACACATCACACAAACAAAGGAAAGTTTACCTTCTCAACCATTCAATTCTTTGCATTATCCGATTTTAGGTTCAACAAACAATTTTTTTTTAAAAACAATGTTATATATTTTTATACGACAATTCAGACATTGATTGTGTAAATATCCAACTTTTCTTGAACTGCATAGGCACAGGTGTTTTCTTAGGTTCCTGATATCAAGCGAATAGACAGTGTATTTTAATGTTCAGTTCTGGAATTGAGCATCATCATTCCAAAAACAAAAAGAAATATTTTTCATCCACCCTGCAATTATCTAGGCAGACTGTCTTGGACTCATGCTGAAAATTTGCCTGTTGGCAGCCAAACAGATGTTTTGGCTAGTAGCAACAGAGAGTTAGGCATATTAGACATGACAAAGTTATTGTTTTCTTTATAAAACACAAGTCTCATTGTGATTGTTAGACCCTATGTTGATCAATTCAACAGATTTATAGTCGGCAAATAAGTATTTCAGCATTCTAAGTAATATATGTATTAAAACAAAGCATGCACCATCAAACAAATCACACAGACATAAAATACAAATATAGAGCTAACAACTATTTTGATAGTTGACTAGTCAACTATCCGACGATCTTAACGACTAGTCGACTACATGACATATAGTATGGGGTTTACCAGTTGAAGAACACGCCAACACATCTAAAAGTAGCATCAAATATTTCACTTTTGTTAGCGCAAAATGTGGTGACAGTAGCAAAAAAAATTAAGGCAAGAAAATCTCTTGATTTTGAGTGTGTGCGCAATTTTAATTGAGTGAAAGTTACAAATTCATTCAATCAGTAAAGATTTATATGGGATATATATGTGTCAGTGAGCATACAGTATGTGCTGCCCTCATGAAGCACTGGAGTTGAGGAAGAGGCTGTTGCTTTACAGCGGTTCTATGGAGCATGGAAGAAAGCTCAACCCTGGGCCGACATTAATCCATTGTCTGCATCCTCGGAGAGCCACAGTTTTGAATAGCCCTGTTTAGTAAGCAGCCCGTGCAGCGAAGACAGGTTATTGGTATAAAATTAAATTCAAGTCATATGATATGATACTTGTGTCGATTTCATTCATTTTATGTTCTTTGTTTGGTACATCCACTTCAAACCAGCTTTCAATGTGGACCATCAGCAACTATTTATCATAAAGGTCCACAACGAAACTCGACAACCATTTTATGACCCCTGGCAATCTGTTGACAATGCAAATGTCTATTCATCTGAAGATAATACTGACAGTTAATGCAAAGTTGTATTTTGTGTCTGTCAAAGGGGAAGAGCCACAAACAGACAGACAAGCATTCACACTCACACACAACCTATTGACCAACAACAATAACATTAACAATGCGAGCTGCAAGTATGACATTAAATGGGTCAGTGCCACATTTCACTCAAACATTTTCTCATAAATCATTTGCTACACTCAGTTGACATTCTCAAAAGGAGAGAGCAAGGTATATCTGCTACTATTTGACAGGTCTGAACTATCACAGAAAGTCTCAGCAAGCCCAACTATCATCAAGGTAAACTATAATTACACACACAGACCCACAGGAGGCAGGAGATTACACTCTCCTCGCTCCATCTGCTCTGGGGTGAGAAAGAAGCATAGGCTGAGGCTGGGAGACGGGTGGGAGGGCGGGTGTCTTTATTGACCTAATTTCTACTAAAACTACATCTCCCACAGAGACATGGATTTCTCCCAGCAGCAGGTGCCATGTTCAAGGAAACAACCAGACTCAGGTTTGGATGAAATTTTTGGAAAAGAATGAGCGACAATATTGTCTGTTTACAAAGAAACAGTTGACACGTCTGAAAAAGACTACTTGAAATAAGGAGAGGGCTTCATGTGATGATACACAGAACCATGAACACACTCATTCCTTTGTTCTCTCATCATCAGACACTACCAGTACAGTGGCCGCATGACAAGATGCCTGCTGATATCTATTTGTGTGTCTGCTGTATTTCATTTTGAAAAGTGGACTTTTGTTGCCTGGCAACGCAGCAGGACAGATAGAGTCTGCAGCACAGAAAAAGAACTCAAATATAATATACTCCAGTACATACTCATGTAAATATAGACGTCTCTTTACGTTTGTTTTCTTAGGCGTCAGCTGCCGCTCGCAACATGAATGACACTGAAAGCTTTTTTTTTTTTTTTTTTTTTTACACCTTCCACAAACCAAACAATCCAGGAACGTTTTTGTAAACTCTTGCCCTGCCCTAGTTATGATTTTGACATTGTTGTGTGCACATATAGATACATAGATTAGATTAAATTAGATGGGCATTATTAGTACCACAGTGGGGAATTTCAAAAAGACATTTTGAAAAAAACAACCAAAATTAAATAAGTGCTAGTATTTTGAGCACAACGTCATCCTCTAGAAACAGCCCTTATGTGCTAAGACAGCGATTTACAGATAGCATGGTGCATAAATGGGTGTTGTTATACACCGAACAGATGAAGTAGCTGAATATACTGAATGACGGAGAGAAAACCTGTATTTTACAAAATTGAGTGGGACAACAGCTGTTGGTTAGAATGTACATTTAACAGAATGATAACAGAAGAACGCATGAAGCCATCCCCCTGTGTTTAACAATTGTACCATTCTGTGCATTTCTGGACTGACATTACGCTCACTCACAACTTCATCAAGGAAAGTATGAAGATAGCCATAAGTCTCACATGACTTCTTGAATGCGAAAAAAAGCCAAAACGTAGTCGGATTGATCAGAACTAATTGATGAGCTGGTGGAATGCAAAAACTGAACTGATTCACAATTATTTTCTTTAATGCTACTGTGACACAGCATGGCTGTCACAGCCTTTTCATCTCTTGCTTTCCCTTTTCACACATACACTCTCCCCCGGGTGTCATCTGGCCAATAGAATTTATTCAGTGTCTCAGATTGGATTCTGTGGACAAGGTCTGTAATGATTTCACACATTCAACGTTCAGTGGGAATGATGAGATGATGCAATACCTGGATCAGAGATGCAACAATGAGCCATGTAGAGCAAAGAAAAGTGTGAAAACAGCGGGTGCCGAGAGAACAAAAGACATATGTGTAGCGTAGGAGTGCACAGCCTCTTAAAATCCATCCGTCTGTGTCAAAGTCAGTCCACACGAACACATACTCGGTGGGAACACGGAGTCAAAAATATTTGGTTCTTAATGGGGACCTCTCTATTGCCACATTTTCACAAAATACACACATGATTTTGAGCCACAGTACTTTAAAATCAGGATGGTTTACAATGTCTCTACAGTTGCCAAATTAAAACTCTAAAAAACAAATTTTTTAATTCCCATTTACCAGAAACATGTAACATGGCTAACATGGAATTTGACCTGACAATGATGCTAATTTCAGTGGTAACCTGTAACCTGTTTTAGCAACATGATATCTTCTGCTGTCTCGGGTCAAATGGAGAGGTAAACGCAGCTGTGAATAATAATAAAGGAAATATAATATTTAATTAACCTTGAGCATGACAGTTGCTGGATTTCTCTACAGTTTTTTTCACGCTTATCTCATCTGACAAAGTGATTTTTTTTTTTTAAATGACAGTCCCTGAAGTGTGTTACAAATGCCTAAAAAGCATATGTTTGTGAGTGATTATTGGTGCATATCCACCAAGGTGGGACAGGCTGATGCCACGGGTTTGTAAAAGTAACAAACCAATCAGAAATCAGTAATTAGGTGATGAATGGATCAATGAAAAAAATAATAATTTGCATTGTCTAAGGTTTGCTTATCCCTGGTCAATATACCTGCATTTGTTAAAGATGTGATTTGTAATTCAGGGGGCCAAAAAGTTGCCAAGAATATTTCAGACCTATATAATCCCCACTAATAAACGACAAAAGCCTTTATTTTAATATTCTATTTAAGGATGACACAAATAAATCTTGTCATGATATAGAACTAGTTTCTATATTGGAACACTGTCCAGGCAGACTCATCTCACCCAGTGGTTGGGGGAGGAGTCCAGGATAGGCCACCAAAGTACAGAGCGGGTGTGCCAAGTGACCCAAATCCTAAACAACCACCCTGTTGTTGGCCCAATATTTGCATGCTGTCTCTCGATAAAATGCTCATGATGGATCTCGGCTATTGCACAAAATCCAATCATGTGTGCAGGACCTCCTGCTGTTACCTACGAGAACAAGAACAGCTGTGACCATTGAGCCCTTAACACTTGCAATGGGAATTCTGGGTGAACTCAGCACAATACAGTAAACCATTAAATGCATTCATAGCCATGGCTGATGGATGTGTCATCATGTTATAGTGACTCAACCTCATGTGAAAAAAGATGCACTAGTGAAGTAGACCGCATCATTGCAGCAGACAAAAACAACAAAAATCACTTTCTCTTTAACAAACCCTCAGCAAGACAAAGATTTACTCCAAACTATAAAAGCTATATTAATTCCCCATATACATGTAAAAGTATAAAAACACACAAGTTACAACTTTTTATCCAACAACTTCTGACCATTGTTTTTCTTCTAAATATAAACCCCCTACAGAGCAAAAAGTTGGGGCAGATAATTCAACCCACTCTACCTTATCTAAGCTTCACTGTACACAACAGACCTTCAACTATTTTCCCAGTTATTGCTAAAGACTTTCAACACATTACTATTTCAAGCCGGATACTATGAGTGGAAAAAGCAGGACATGTTATGGGAGGAATGATAGAGAAAGACATACAGTAGATGTGGTAGCAAAGCTTAAGAACAAAGCATCAGCGGACTGACATGGGATCAACATTACCATCACACAAAGAAATTACAGATTGGATTTTCCTGACAGAAAAACTCTTTGGACAAAGATTCTTGAAGATTAACAAAGCACAGTGAAGACAGAGCTTTATAGGGTAGTTGAAAATAATAATTTCCTCAATGTACTGTGATGCAGATTCTGCAGAAATGGGATTACGGTACATGATCAACTATTATTAATTATTAATTTATCCATGGACACTGTAATATAGCAAACGACAAAGCGACAGCATTATTGAAGCTGACGGCAACCCCAAGAAAACTAATACAAGGAAAATGGTGGAGGCTGTTCAGAGGGGTCCACAGAGTGGTTCTGAAGCCACTCTGTCGACATCTTCGGATCATTGTCCTGCTGATAAATGAACCGTCGCCCCAATCCAAGGTCAAGAGCACTCTGGTGCAGGTTTTTATCCAGGATGTCTCTGTACATTGCTGTATTCATCTTACCCTCCATCTTGACTAGTCTGCCAGTTCCTGCTGCTGAAAAACATCGATGCTGCCACCACCATGTCAAAGTTCATCTGACTACTTGCTTGTCTCTATTGATCATTGACTTTCATAATGCATGTAAACAGCTTAGTCCGACTGCTGGAGAGAAATTTTAATTTCCCTTAGTTGGACTACACGACCTGGATGATGCGGTTAATAGCTGGACTAAGCCTGCATGTAGCCAATTAGCTCGACTATGACCGGACCAGGTGATGTGCGGCTGCGCAAGCTTCAGCTATGCAGCGGAAGAAAACAAACTCCTAGAGTTGCTAAAAAATACAAATCCGACTTGTATCACTCCTCCAGAATTGTTACGTGGCACGACGATGGAGGTGAGAGCTGGGTCATTATTTTTGTGTAATTAAAAAAAAAAAAAGCGGCAGCAACTTTGGATGAATTTTTCATCTGCAGGTGATGGGTCCAATGTTGCCCCAGCAGCAGAGGGAGGAGGACCAGGATTCAGGCTGTTCATGTAGTTAACTGATATTGAGAGAAATTCATATGTTCAATTAGGATCTTATGGGATTATTGATTGGTTGTTAAAAACACGGTAAATGGCTTGTTATTTAATTTGATATTTCAAACAGGATAACGGTAAAATGCATTAATTAAAAAAATAAATGCATAGGAGATATATGCCGGACCTGAACCGCCAACCTTGTGAATCTCGGGGCTGTGCGTTAAACACTATATTATTGTAAAGGCATATGACTTGATGCTCACCCTTCATGTAGTGCAAAACGACACTACACTTAGGCTCTCACTCAAGGCAGATAATCAAATCAAATCAAATCATAGGAAGGATAATTGGAATCGAATTGTGAGACCACTGAACAAGCCCTAGTGCTGTAAATAAAACTTCATAAAAAATAAAACAGACTTCACATCTGGTCAAAATAAAAGGAAACACTGAAAAGTAGAGTAAATTCCGTAAGAAATTGTAGCAGTACATTCCCAGAGTCTGACACATCCCTAAAGTGACAGCATCAGTCATTGAAAGGAGGGTCACTAGAATTCAAACAGCACTAACGCAAGCACGCGCACACACTCCGAAAAAAAAGGCAACCAGCCCAAACAACGTCTCATTGGAGCGCAGTAACAACTATCGAAAGAATGTTTTCACGCGTCACTAGGAGAGAATCAAATCTCATGTCTCGATCGAGCTGAGCTATTCCCAATGTTTCCAACACATTTTTCCACTGTCTCTGAACAGATTTCTAGCTCGAAGTAAGCTAATGTCCAAAGAAGCAAATGGAGGAATGAAAATAGATGAGAGAGTGCCATACCCTTCAATAGTTCCTTCAATAGCTAACAGGCGAGCAAATTCACTTAACTTTCCCAGCAACTCATCAAAACTGGAATCCATCAGAAGAAAACACTATTAACATGCAGTACAACTACACAAGAGGAAATAGAGAGAATACACTGTGATTTATTTGTACTAATGGAAAACCGCTGTAAAAAGCCCCTTACAAACTGGCAGTGTTACTGCAAGACGGCTAAATTAAAGCCAAATGTCTGTGTGCGCGCATGTTTCTGTGTCCGTGAGTGTAAGTGAGTGGGGGCAGGGAGCTGTCTTGGAATGACTTATGGAACTGGAATAGGCAGGGTGGGGTCACAGGGAACTTTACAACATGGCCGGCTCAAAACTAAACACAGCCTGAGGCGGGTCTTCATGTTAGTGTGACTTCTACTGGAGCAGTGTAACTTACAAATCCCACTGTACATTGGTTTCACATTTGTTTTGCCATCTAACATTTGATTAGGGACAGCAGGAACGCAGACACCCGCACGCACACTCACACCTTTGTATTGCTATCCCTGTGGGAAAATTGGGAGGTTTCTCATTGACATAATGCTTTCCCTAGCCTCTCACCCTAAACCTAACCATCCAAAACAAATAGCAAACCTCAACCAGGACTCTGAACCAAACTGAAACCCAATTATAATGACCCAATTAGAAGTTTTCATCCTCAAATTGAGGTTTGGACCCGTGAGAACGGGCAAAAGTTCTGCATAAGGACACAAGGTCCCTACGAGGATAGTGAGTTGTCAGGAATTGGTCCCCATGAGGCAGTATAAACAAGCCCACTCAACACTGACCTTTTCAAACTGGAGTCATCAGTTAAATTGGCAATGGTTTGTGGGTGCACCTATGTACGAGTACAACTGCGTGCGTGCATGCGTGGACGTAAAGAAATGAACAGTTTCCATTAACTAAACAAAGACAAGGTAAATCCTGCAGGATAGATAAATGACATTGCAACCTCAGATCACCTGCCACCGTCATTACTTAGACACACTTAACATGGGCATGAGCATGCAAGCAGAACAAGCAGCTAACACCACATTATCTCGGATTAGATCAACGGTGCAGCAATAACTTACATCAGTGTGGCTAGTCACAACTGTTTAGTTGATTTATGTGCCAGGCTTTGTAGTTGTTATTGTGCCTGCATCAGATATCATTACACTTCATAAATAAAAAATTTAAAAAGAAAATCAAAGATACTGGAGGAAATAGTAGAGTTTCGATCGAAAACATTTTGTTTCAGTTATTATCAAATGTCTTTGAATGACTTTTCACAAATTTTCAACTTTTATTGTAGGTGCCGAAGAGAAAGAAATGTATGCCATCCAGGAAGTGAACCCTCGTGGAGGATGGATGAAGGAGCCCTATAAACGAAGTTGGATGAAGCCCTACTGATCTTTTGATGATTTGCAGTTTTCACAAGAGGTGATTAAGATATACAGTAGAGCAGCTACAGACTGACCAACAAGCACATAAAAAAATAAGCGAGTAGCCATTTTTTAATTGCAAACAGATATTTTAAATATAGCGGTTTAGCCAACATTCTTCCTGTTTATAGCAAATGGAAGGCTTTTGAAATAAACTACGAAAAAAAACACACACAAAAAAAGCGCAGTGTCGAGGGAGTGTGTGAGGATCAGAAGGGTTTAGTTATGTAACCTTAAAATAAGTCTACTCCAGTCTGCTGGGTTGGACAGGCTGTCTGACTGAGCGCGGCTGTGCGTCTGTTTCTAGGTGAAACTTGTAGACAGTGGTGTTGAATTCCCTCTTAATCAAGAGTGTCCAAACAGATAACGATTTCGTGATAGACAAGAATCATGTCAGTAACCACAGCAGAAGCGACAGATGATAACCGCCAAAATAAATCAAATCTATAAGAGAAATGCAGCTGCTCGTGTCCTGTGCATGTGGGTTGAATATAGTTCTGTTCTGGATTTTGATGGTGTTGTCATGACAACAGCAGAGCAGCGATGAAATGACAAATGAGCGAAGAAAAACAAGAGGAGGAGTCAGACAGAGGAAAACAACCAGGGAAAAATGTGTGTTTGTGTCTTTGAACTCTTATTTCCAAAGTGTATGCCAGATGGCGCTGTGCACTCTTACATAATCAAAACAGTGAATCACATTTTCTTGCACACACTCAGCTGTTGCCATGCATGAGCACTGGCGCACACACACACACACACACCATTCCAAACTAAAAGCCATAAGTGTCAAACATGAACAATGTAAACCCTTGAGTCAAGGGCAGACACAACATGCATGCAGCTGGACACAAAAACATCCAAGTCAGTGCAAGCAGACACAGGCACTCACACACCAAACAGTTTATTCACTTCTCCGTGTTTGAAACGTGTGTGCGCTTGTGTGTGTGAAGTAGAGACACAACAACAAAAGCACCACTACGACCACTTCTCCACCATACCAAAGCATGCGCGTATATGTGCTCTAGCAAACAGCACAGACAGGCTACACGTTAACAATAGCATATGAAATATTTGTCAGTACTTTTAAGTCATTTCAAAATATGTTGAGAAATAAGTAAACAAACAAATCTGATCAGCTTAATGAGGCTTTAGCCAAAGAAATTGAACAGAAACGTTCGTTCATTGCAATAAACATAACATTCATACAAACGTTGATTTTAAACAGAGAACGGTCTCTTGGCCACTTCACCATCTTTTGGCCACTGACATATTTAACACCTGTAGCCACATTCTCGCAACAGCATCTGCAGTACAACTTTTTCATAGGAGATGCAAATGTTCTTTTTGTGCTCTTCACATACTGAGTCAAGACAACACTAGTTAATTCAGAGAGCAATCAACCATGTTCCAACCTCCCAATCTCTCCCGATAACTTTTTGCTTGAAGAGGTTTAAGACGGCAGGGTGGTTGATGTTGTTAAGGACAATCAGTCCAATCCAAAATCAAAGTACCATAAAATCATGGAAGTGAGGACTGGAGTAGAAAAGGTTTGTGCTAGCCACAGTAAACGTTTCTGTCATTCAGCACAAAAACAAACAAGCATGTAAGAGAAGAGAGAACATTGTTTATCAGGCTGCAAGCCTGATGTTGTAAACAAGTAATTAAGGTTGAAACAACTTGAAACTGATGTGTTATTCCTCTGATGGCGATGCAATGGTTTGCCGCCAGTCTTTGAAAGTAAAGATTAGAGAGTCGCGAAGTCAGCACATTACATATCAATACAAAATATTGTAAATTAATAACACATTCGACACCATTTCCTCAACATTCTGCTGCAGTAGTCATTAAAGGAATCCACTCACCCTCACAAGATAAAATGTCCACAGTACATGCCAGAGAGTTCAAGGTGTCAATTGACTTGCCAAGCAATCAAGACAAGTGCCATTCTCATCAGCATCAAACTGACTAAAAGAGTCGTAATCACAGCTTTTGACAGGATCACCAACTACATAAAGGAATGTTGTCGCAGAATATGAAACTTCTTTCATGGCAAGCAGTGTAAACAGAGGCTAAATGCTGAAGCCGCAGGCAACGAGTTGATGCTGCCGACTATTTCCATGGCTCCGTCCAGTTATAAATAGAAAAACAAAGGTCTTACCAGGGCAGGCCACTGTATATGTTTGGCCTTGGTTCCCTGCAGCACACCTCCTCCTCCACCTGGTCCTGCTCCTCCTCCAGCTCCCTCCTTCTTCTTGGCCCAGACCAGCTGGCGCTCGAGTAGAAACAGCTGGAAATCCTCGTAGACCTTCACCCACTCCCTCTTCTCCCATTCCTGGTCATCAAACTCCACATACACCTGTATGCGAAACAAGGAGAGAATCTTTAACAACATGTCCACAAGGGGGAAAAAGAACACTTTATTCTATTAGCATGTTAGCATTTTTTTTTCTAAGTGTATTTCTGATCACATGTTACCAAAAGGGCAACGGCCATTGATGGAACTCAGGAACAGGAGCGGAAATTTTAAATCCAACTAAAAAATGGTGCAAAGAACATGGTGCAACCTTTTTGTAAGGACATCAACAAGCATGGCTGTGTGACGGTATGTGCTCTCATTACATTTTCACACTGTGTTCCTTCCTATATAACCGCCCTTCCCCCATACATTGCCTCCATCAGTGAAGAGAGAGAGGGCGCTTGAGGGGGATCAACGAGTGCATCTCTCCTCAGTCAGCCTCACTCTTTTCCCATCATGCACCACTGCAGTGATCGCTCTCAAGCGACATCAGGCTGACCGCCCATGTTTGCTACTACAGCATCCGCTCCCCTTTTGTTACCACCCATCACGATATCCTTTGTACCTCCATTTGACAGTCTTCACATCTCACTCAGTGTGCATTCCCTCAATCATTGATTCCTTAGGGTGTTTCAGCAAGAGCAGTCGTTCCAGGACACTGCTTGCTCACCTGATCCATCTATCACTATTGTGCACTCACGCTCCCCACTACTTATCCATTTTAGACAACCAAAGCTAACCGCTCCACATCAGGAAATCATTCCAAATCTGCATTAAACACAGCATTAAAAATTGTCCCATTATTGTCTTGGTCATTATTCTCACCAAGTTCTTTCACTTAGAAAAAAAAACCATTTACACAGACATTTCAAAACTTGCTTGAATGCTGTCATAGCTGCTTTCCTTGACTCACACTTGCAAAGTATCATTCTCCCCCGTTGTAATAGTTATCATTACTTTCCTTTTATTTGACTAAAATAGTTAATCACTACTATGCAAATTCAGCTAGAAAAAAAAGGGCAGTGTTCATTTTTATCAAATCACAATGTGCCGAGGAAGAATCCAAATTGTCATTTATTCCTTTTTTTACATCAGAAGGCTAGGACTACTGAAGTGCAAAGTGGTCCACAAATTATAAGCTCTTGTCTTACTGAAACATGGTGATATTTCCATTTGTTAGACAGATACCAGACATGGGCTAAAAGTTGTGACATCACACATTTAGATATCTAGTGAAAGGACCAGGCTAAATATGTAATTGGTTGTGGAGGCTTACCATTCCTTTCTTACTTTAACATTCCACGTTTCAGTATGTGCGCACCAGATTACAGGCCAAAATGATCAAACAAATTATCAAATAAACCAATGTGCATGCACATTTTCACATTAAACTCAGCTCATATTTCAGTCAACATTCAAACACACTTTAACAACGACTGTTAGTCCATTGGCCTTGGGCCAGAGCACAGTCAGGCAGGGACATGTTGAATTACAGGGCTGGGCGGACTGGGCCAATCCAGAAAAAGACAAACATATAATCAACATGGCTGGCCATTATCATTGACTGCGAGTGCTGCAGTCAAGGACACTGTTGTGGTCCTGTAAGCTATTAGACAAAAGTGAAAGTGTTGACAGTTAACAAGGAACACTGTGTCCATGTGTCCTAATTTTTAGTTAGAGTATTAATTCACTTTAAAGTCGCAGTTGTCTGTTCATAGTTAGTGGGGATTCAGTAAAACTAAGCATTAAGTTGCAGTTATTCCACAATTTTTTGAATGTAGTATAATTATGCTCAATTTTGTCCAGGGGGACAACAATTGAATAGGGCTGTGTATTGCAATACAATACATATCCCAATACAGCAGTGGTGATACAATATATTGCGATATATTGAGATACTGCAAGTTCAGCCATATACTGTAATAAAAGCCATCATTATAAGGGGAAAATCAGATAATGCAATCCAAAACTATGTGCAAAAAAAAACAATAATGTCAGTTCAGTTAGAGTTTCAGTAAGTCACAAATGCAGCAGCATATCTAAATATGTATAAAATAATGATTCAGCCATCTTAAAATATCAAGAAAATATCAAACAATCAAGTATTGTGATATTTTGGCAAAAACATAGATACCATACCGTGCAATGACGTATCAAAACGCATCAATATTTTCTTAAACCCATACTATTGCACACGTCAGCATGTGTCTGTATGCTGTAAATGTACATGAGCACTGCCCATCAAAAACGCTTTGAAGGAGCTGAAATCTCATTCTACCTAGCCACGCTTCTCCAAGTGCCCCTCCATTGTCAGTCCAAACAAGCCAATGTGCACTGTCCTGTCTGCACGCTGTTATACATACGTGGAACTCCCGCTTTGATGGACCCGAGATCAATAACACCCCCGGAGCATCTCCGAACACAAAACTAAAATTCTAACCATCAGCGAGGGCGGAGCCCACAGTGTCAATGCCCTCTGCATCACTGGATCCCATCTCCACAGACAATAAAGATTGCATTTTGTGTGGTTGGGTGCTGTGTCTCTCTGTCACTTCCATGTCTTCCTGACGTGATGACAGACACATCGAGAGAGTGTGTTAATTAAGATCCTAACAATGTGAATCGTTGAACTAACAAACATCAATCAGGCATTACATCTCTGATCTGATACAAACCAAACAAGTCACAGCCACGGCTCGGGCTAATAAGGAGGTGGGTGGGTTCACATTTCAGACAAAGAGAACCTTATCAAGCAATATCTTACTTTGCTCTTCAAAATACTCTCATTAATCAAAAGAAAGCATTTCATGATTTAAAATGCAACTTTGTCATGGTCTTCAGCAGAGTTGGCGCCTAATCTAGAGAAACATTACTTTGTCTCTGTTGTAGTCTTGAACCAATTCAGTAATGGCTAAGAGAATTGGCTCAGCAATTCTTTCTCACCATAGAATACCACAGCTTTGAGATTTGTCTCGATGTGTTGCCTTATCAGGTCGCCACTGCTGGCGCTTATATCAGTGTGAATCTTATTTATTCCATCTACTAACACGTTTATGAAGGGATGTGCTGAGAATGCGAGGAAGATTATAGATTCAGTCCTGCTGTCACTGTGAACTCTATTGGCACACTAATTACTATCAGCTCGCACACAAACAACCCTCAGCCTTCAGACTCTTTGCTGGCCAGACACACAAACAGAGCACACTCAGTATTCAATCAAGATAAACATGAGAGGAATGAGAAAACTCTGCTGGGTCTGTTGCCATCGTAACGAGAGGCAGCATAGAGCTGTGGACACAGAATCTTGCAACTCCAGCATTTAGATTGAGACAAAGAACAAAGGAGAGCAGATATCTAGTTGATGAAAGTGAACAGCATCAAGTCTTAAAAATCTGCCACTGTTTTATTCGTTCACATATTTAGACTCCAAGGAGTGCTAAACAAGGTAGCAATTATGGAGACAGGTCAGTATAATGTACATGTAATGTAATGTTCACTTAAATGTCCATGTACAATACACATTTTAAAACCACACCACAATGTCATCAAACAGTTTTTCAATTTCGGTGGTGCTCCTCCATCAAATGTCAAGTCACGGATGAAGGTTGAAGATTCCTAAGCTCTTACCTCAGTGATCACTCACAACAAAAGAAGAAACAAAGGATGTTCAGACATTGTGCACACTGTCACAGTCAACATCAAGTCTATTCAAGGAAATCACACATCAAGCCAAATAATATCTCATTACTTTTACTTTGGAGTCAAAATCATAATCAGTTTTTATTTTTTTCTTAGGTTTAACATCACACCCCATGCATTAGGCGTTAGAAGATTGAAATGACAGTTTAAACCTGGCTATACCAGATACAAGCTGTGCAGTCAAGCTCACTCAATCAGATTATAGATTTTGGAGAGAGAGAGAGATTGAGTTTACAGTTTGGGTGCTTGCGTGTGTGTCTGTTAATGACATGGGTTCGCAGGGCACAACTGGTGCTGGCAAACAATCAGCAAGGAGGGTTCTCTTTTAAAATACTCATAAACATAATAAATCTCATGAAACAATCACATTTCAGCGACATTTCCAAAAAGAAAGCAAATATCAGTGATCACCGCTTCCTCATGAGTACAGCTTTTTATACAATATGTGAGACACACTGGGCAGTTCACAATCAGGTAAAATGCAACTCCACAGCTGACTGAATGCAACACAGAGGGAGCCGGGGAAAATTGAGCTTGAGACAGCAGGATTAGGGTTGGAGTCTGTTTACACTTATACATTTACACAGACTAATATTAGCTAAGTGTGTAATCACCCTGGGTCTAGAATGTTTAAATAAGGGAAGCAACTAATATGCAAACCATTCCACATTATACACAACAACTATTCTGCAGATGACACGGATTTGCTGGCACTTTCAAAGACAGGTAACTGCAACCGAGTGGTACTAAAATAGCCAACAAAACAAGTGCAACTGTGAGCCAGAACTGATTAACAGCAAGCAAAGGAAAGAAAAAACAAAGGAAGAAAAAAGCAGAGGAAGAAAATGACCCAACACAAGATGAAGACAGCAGCACTGACTGAAAGAGACGTGTTGCCCTCACACAGTTACTTTTAGGAGGCAGACAAAGAGGGAAGAATGGTGATCCACCAAATGAAAGATTTGGATAGAACCAGAGGCAGTGGAGGCTCAATGAAAACACAGAAAAAAATTCAAGAGAAAAATACGAACAGCAGGTAGATTAGATGTGCAAACTGCATAAGAACAAAAGAAGGGTGTTAAAAAAATGTATGTATATATGGGGACTGAATAGCTAAACCAGAAAGAAACAGAAAACCTTAAGAGTTGAGATGAGTAACAATAACCTGCTTCAGTAACCAAGAGTAACTAAGGCTCCCTCCTTCCCTACAACTGAACCAGTGATGCCTTTACTGCTTTCTACCGCTCTAGAATATCAATCAGAGACAGAGAAAGGAAGAGACGAAGACTTTGATAGAGATGCTCCCCCAGAGGAACATAAATATATGAAGGCTAGCGCATGCTCACACACACATTGGGAGGAGACAGAGTAGGGACAAAGTGAACACAGGAAAAGAACTCTCATCCTGCCAGATAGAAATTAGTACAAAGGTTGCATAGCAGCTCAGAGAAGACATGTTTGATGTTCCCTGCTAACACAAAGAGCACAGACTCCAATCTTGTGTGTGTGTGTGTGTGGTTTTATTACTACTGAAATTGCGACATTGCGACAAAGAATAATGGCAGCGAGGGGAGGTATTCAATGAGGAGCAATGAGGTTTGAGAATAGCTGATTTATAAGGAGGCATTGGAGAAAATGAAACATACTCTGGAAGATGTAGAGTGTTTCTTGTCATCAGAAAGAAGGCATACTTAGCATTTTGAGGTATAGAAGCAAGCAATACACCCCACTGGCAAACAATCACTGATTTAGAACCATCTTAAATTATCAACCATCAAAATACATACACACATGCAAGCCACCAACGTACAGTTCTCTTCATTTTCAATCTTCATTCACATGACAAATTTTGAATTGACGGAAGATGCTACAACATATCGTATAAACTTTGCATTATCCCAGTCTGCGTGAAGGAGATTTTTTTATATTTTGACAATATTGCAATTTCGATTCAGCATGCGATTATTTGGGGAAAGGGGTTTGTTTAATGTGTTAAACACAAAACACAAGCAATAAATCATTAATTGAACTGTAAAAAGAAAAATCACTCCAGCATATTCATTTCAAGCCTAGTGAAAATGTATTATAATTATGATTAACGTAAATAAAATCTGAGAAAGGTGCAAAGCACTGCAGCACATGAAAACAAATGCATAAAGGCCCCAAACGCAGGCCTTGAACTTTTTCCACTGTGCATTTAATATAGAGCACAAAGGATTGCTCAGTCAGGGAGTCTTTATCCTGATTAAACGTGGCAAAAGGAATGAATTAAACAATATGAAAATGCATAATGAATAATAATTTCTCTGGATATATTATGAAGATTTAAACAAATATTTCTGCAGTGAACACATAGGAACAAAAGGCATGTCATTTGGCATTCATGGCATTGTGCTGTCCAAGGCTTCAATTCCCAGATCAGACCGGTAGCCTTTGTGCTTGGAGTTTGCATGTTCTCGTGTTCCCGTATGGCACAGGCTCCAGCACTCCCCACAACCCTAAACAGGACTAAACAGTGCTGAATTGAAGATGTATGTATGACATTTCTATTTATAAACCAAATAATCAATACAATTACCATTACAGTTACAATTCCACAAGATACCATATGCTATATAACATGCACTTCATGAGGTACATATTAAAAAAAAAAATCTTGAAACAGTCAAGTTAATTGGCTGGATGGTCTAAAAGCTGGTTTTCCTTGAAGCAAGTGGACAAACGATGCAATGACAAGAAGACATGTTCAATTTCTAATAAGCTCATTCTTTAGAGTTTCAGGCCGAAAAGAATGGACTTGGAAGGGTCTAAGCAGGTTAAGTTCCTTCACAGCAGAGACAGATAAAGATAAAGTCATCAGTGAGAGAGAGGGGCTCTGTTGTTAGGCTTTACTGAGATGTAAATAATCTGAAGGGGAGAGAGAGAGAAAATGAGAGCAGAAAAGCTGAAATAATAGTCAGTGACAGCATGAAGAGACAGCCCCTTCTCTCCCAGGTCTGTCTCTCAGTCACACGCACATGTACACGCACACACTGCTATGGGAACAAGAGCAGACAGAGGACAGCAATAAACATAGTGAGACCAAGGACAGAGGTTTGACAGTATGCTAATGAGGAGATAACATTAAATCAGAGAAGAGAGGCTGAAAACGTGGCCTGACATAGAAAAAGAGATAAACAGAGGAAGAGTGAAAGAGGCAAAGTAAACATCCTAGAGCTGAGTGGCGATGTGACCCAGCTTCCCCAGTCTTCTTCAGCTCTTCCAAGCGAAGGATGTGTGTGCCCAGGAGAGGAGGAGGAAGGAGTGAGGGAGGAAAGGAAGGAAAAGGCACATCCAGAAATAGCTCAGTGTTGTTGTAGACACACGATTGAGAAATACAAACAATTCTCAGAGACGTGATCTCGAGGCTCAAAACTCAAGTTTACTTCAGCTGCATCCAGCTCCTCTTAACTGATCACAGGTATTGTCATATACAGTAGACGAATCATACACAGTATACCGTAATTTCCAGACTATAGAGCACACCAAAATATTAGCCACGCCCACTAAATTTAAGGAGGAAAATAGATCTTGTTCATACATAAGCCGCACTGCTCTATAAGCCGCAGGTTCAATGGTGCTGTCTGCGCTGTAGACAGACCGGAATTTATCATATTTGTGTGGAGTCGCACTGTGCACGTACTTTCCAGCATCTAGCGCCTTGTCACCTAAGGTGAGAAGCTCACCCCTTGTGGAGACTTTCGAGAGAAAAGGTGCAGCTCTCCAGCCGGGAACAAGTCCCAACCAAAACCCGACTTGCTTGTGTTCACGTCGGACTTTTGAGCCGAACGCACTTGAGACAGCATTTCACATCTTTGTCGCATATCGTTCGCGTGCCCAAAGTTCCGACACCACTGTCGGTCTCAGCGGCTGCTTCTCAATTCCAGACCGCCAGGAGATCGACTCCGTTGACGGAGCTATGGACACGCAGGCGAAAACACCAAGGGTAAATAAAAAGCCTCTGATTTCATCACCTCTGATTTAATCTGGTTTCAGCTCAGACCGCGAGAAAAAAGTAGCGACCTATAGTCCAGAAATTATGGTATATGTATATACAGTATATATAGCTTCTTGAATGGACCAGCATGAGCCTTGTTTTAAGTTTGCCATGACGCATGTTTATGCTTCCATATTTCTCCTCCACTATCAAAGGGGCATAAACTACAGTTTCAGCAACAACAGGAGCAACTTGCTCCACAATTGGTCTGACTATGCAAATGTCATCATGTTATGTTTGAATTTGGGCTAGTATATTCATTGAACTTACGGTAAGCAGTAACATAACTGAATTTCAACAAGCAACAAAACCTGCAGTCAAAACTTTTTCAAACCCAAGAGTTGAAACAAGCTGAAACTCCTCGATTCAGTGCTGAGGTACACAGAAAGGAAAACTCTTTTTTTCCCAACATAACTCCAAAAAGAAAGTGATTATGAAAAGAGCAGATGAGGACATAAACGAGGAAAAAAAGACAGCCAGTCTTTCTCTCCACCACTTTCTCTTCATCTCTTCCTCTTTCACTCCCTGTCTCCTGATAATACAGCTCTAATAATAGCAGAGCTGCAATGAGACAATCGTTGGTTGGAATCTAGGCCAGTTGCTGCAGAGGCAGTATGGGAAAATCCCTCTCGTCTTATGCCTGCACGCCTGCCTGCCTGCGGACTGTGCTCACATCTGAGTGTGTGTTAGCATTCCAAACATTCTGAAGGAAGAGACAAAAAGCTTTTTTACATAACATCTTGGGAGATGATATGTTTTCTGGATGAACAACACCAAGTTCTGGTCAGACTGATGAAAATTAAATACAAGAGTGCTATAAAAAGTAATTTTGAGTGAAATCATAAATTATACTGTTTAAGACTAATTTAGCATGCCAGTGTTGCCTAAAGATGGCATGAGTTGAACAAACAAACAATCTTTCACTGCAATTGTTTCAATTCTCACAATGCCAGCCAGAACGATCAGATAAAGGAAGGTGGACTTGCAGAGAACATCAAGCATTATTCATGATTTCCGAAGTTATGCTTAGAAGAGTGTCAGGACAGACAGTAGGGCAGAACGACTTGGGGAAAAAATTGAATATTGATTTATTTAGATAATATTGTGATTTGAGATTCAACATGCATTTTTCCCCCTTTCTTGCAGGGGGATCGTTTTCTGCATTATTCACTAAACACAACCAAAATTAACCAAAAAATGTTGGACAGTCCGAAGAGATTATTTTAAAAGTTATATTTTTAAAAGGTAATGATGGCCCCATACCACTTTTTCACAGACTGAGAACTTGTACTGACAGTTGAGTACTTGCTGATACAGAGTACTGATATAAGTACTTAAAGAACATGAACAAACATGACACCTCACTTTAAACATTTCAAGTTTAGCCTGAGCAGTCTATGTATATGCTGATACATACAATTTAAGATGCTGGTTTACATATGCAGTAGCGACACAAAAATGTAGCGCAGAATCTCTAACTACTGTCATCGGATGGAAACCTAATTTGTAGAGCATTTTCTTGAATTAAAAACGTTACTCTGGCATTGTTTCTCTCGCAGCGGAGAAAGGCTGTGTCAGAAATCAGCTGATGAACAACAGCGTGTCTGCAATCTCAATGGGCCTGATGCACGGGTGTATCTCTTTTACAGTAAAATGAGAATAGGATCCTATTCACGTCACTTTTCACGGGCTGATTTCCTGTCAGTTGGACAATCGATGCCATGCAGTACGCCGTAAAAAATAGAACTGTTGCTGATTCGTAGCAGGGGGAGATCTGCCACCGTGACGCGTAGAGGAGGGTATATTTGTCATATGAGAAAGGGCAAGTGTGGCATGAGAGCTGGCGACTACCTTCATTTGCAGGCGTGTAGACAGCCCCATAAAATCCTGTGATGCACTGAATCCACAGAATAACACAAGGATGTGCCTATAGTGATTATTGTTAGTATTTGACGAGCACCAATACTTGTATTGGTATCCCGGCATCCTTAAAAAAGTCATACAATTTAACACTTTCTGCCATCATATGCAAAGAACATAAACGTAGCAAAAGGTGAAAAACAACAACACTGATAAAGAGCTCTCTTGCAACATAAAAGTTCACTTTCAATTAACATGAAACCTGAAACATGCAACTAATGGTACAAACTAATGTGTCCGAGAAGACCCATACGATCTGGAACACGTTCACAATCGACTATCGTCATATCGCACAGCTCTAATCCCGACTCATGATGTGAGGTTTGACAATGGAATGTGAAAGCATTTCAAACATACCAGGTTCAAATTTTACATGTACGAAAAGTCAGGTTGACAGCGATTGGGTGTCAAAGTGCAGTTTGTTTGGTAACTGTGTTTAGTTTGGCAAATCCAGAGGCGACAAAGCAGAGTGGCACAGACAAGAATGCTACAGCAGAGGTCACTTGTTTTGAAACCACAAATGGGACAGCAAATTCTGGAAAACAGCAATGCAAATGATCACATGTTGTGACAAACCTGACAACTGAACAGCGAACCTGCTCAGCATCCAAGATTGAGGCCTATCGCCTTGATTACCAGTAGGAAACAAAACGTTTAAACAAGTAGTTTATAAATCATCAGTGATCAAAAATGTCTTAGAGCGGATCACAGTGTGTGTAATGAATAACATTACTAACAAACCAGATCAGCGTTTTCTGATTATGTGGAAAGGAAGTATAAAAACAAAAAAGCATCAGAAAGCAAACGGGGAAAAAACACACTGCTCTGACCATGTAAACAGAGATTACCATTTCAAACTAAAATAAAAATAAATAAATAAATCAAGTAATACCCATACAAACCCCATGAACTCTTAGAAACCTTTTTCAGTGAACTGGATCATGCCCAGCTTACATTAAAATTATCAGCTACTTATCTAGAAATGTAATGGTGCACATGCTGTAGATGAAGTATGGACCTAAAACGTGTGAGCAATTCATAATTATATGTCAGAAAGTTGAATAGCAAAACACTTTAATTCAAATCTGTTTTGTGTGTTGCATAATGGCATGTCTAGAGGCCAAACTTCAGCTCTTATCAGCTGGTAAGGGATCATTGTGAAACCCTGCACAGCAGGACAGAGACGTTCCACTCTGTTATAGTAAAGCACATTATCAGTCATCCGTAGAAGCACATGGGAGTCCCTGATCGGTATAAACAGTAACTTTGATGAAATCACACTTGCATTCACAAGTCTGTCACTCAATGTTATGTACAATACATATAGTATAGTACATAACTGGTACATAACACTTTGAGGTACTTGATGACAAAAATAAGTGAATAATAATTGCAGGAAAATGAAACCTCCAAAATTAGTTGGGCCCTCATAACTCTAGATTTTTTGCACATACATACCAAGAGGACATAGCTCACGCAACAAGTAAGTATAAGCGTAATCTTATAACACATTAACAAGGGCGAAGGAGTAGATAATCTCACGCATGATTGAATTTTAACTTAAACTATGTTACATAGTTTGTTTAAAAATAAATTGTTTGGGTGGCTAGTACAGTAATAAGTCAACACAACCTGGGACAACTGGATGTGAATAGGATCCAATACTGATACATGTGCCTCCATCAGACAGCAATAGAAAGAGGAAAAACAGAGAGAAAGGGTTGATGTGGTGAACAAAGACGGCCTCTATCTGAGTGAGAACGCGAAAGTGGGTCTGCCCTGGGTTTGGAGAGTGGTAAGAATGAGTGTGTGGCGCGTGTGTGCTGTAGAAGACAAATGGTCTCTGACATCTCAGGCTATTACAGAGGAACAGCCTGGTACAAGAGAGGAGGGGGAAGGGTTGGAGGAGCCGAAGCTTTTCTGTGACCTTAGCTTCCTGCTTCATAAAATAAAAAAAGACCCTGCTTTCAAGAAAGCTGCAATCATACCTCTTAGATTTACATTTCACATTGTATGCCATGGTGCACGATTCACATGACAAAGAATGTAACACATGATTTTAACAATTATACAAGGTGTACCTTCTATATTTACTACTCCAAAACACGAATGAAATGACTTACCAAGTCATAGTCATGGATTTGCATTTCTTTTCGAATTCTTTTGCATGACTTTATACAGACACAAAATTATAATATGTTCTGGCCTGTTCAGCAAATAAGACAAAATAGAGTGCTGTAAAAGTTTATCAGAGGTTGAACATTGTACACGCTCCGAAACTCTTCCTTGTCATGTCAAGATAAATGGTTTAGGATGGAGCAGTTTAGATGAAATAACAGTTTCAGATATAGAATTGATATTATACACATGAATGTGATTTTAATTAAATCAGAATTTATGTTTTCCAGTATAGGTGTTGAGGATACTTTTTCAGACACAATATCGCAAGACCTTCATTAGTGGCTAAAATTTCAGTCTCTGCCAATTGGCCCTTTTAAAACGTACAAGAAAACGTACACAACAATGCTGGACTAGAACAATAAATAGCAAAATAAAGAGGCAAAACAATACAAAAAAATTAGAGGTAATATTTTCATTTGCAATAAACATGAACAGTCAAAACACCTCACCACCATCTGCTCTAAACATTTTTTTTTATAATCTATTGATGACCCAAGCCTGAGCTGTTTGTGTTCTCTTCCTTCGGGAGCTTCTAATATGGGCCTAGGGAAGAGCGGGATCTGGGAAGTTACGGTCGTGAGTGTTTGCGTATAAGTGGTCAGAATTGTTCAGTGGCACATTAATAAAGCAAACAAAAACTATAATTGCCCCTTTTTAGAAAGATGAAGTAAACAAGTGTGAACCCAACAGAATATTTTGGGTGCAGCGGTATACCCTGGCTATAAAAAAAAATGCTCATGGGGGAACACAACCACCTGATTTCAAAACCGTAGTCTATTTTATAACAGGGATTTAGTAATAAACTGATTGTATAGAGTGCAATTATTTGTCTTTTTACAAAGGATTGAGGCAAGTCTTCACTAATAATCGTCCACTACAAACCGCAAATAATAAGGTAGACCAAAAAGATAATAGCGGGAATGAAAATTTCTTTGTTTCACATTCTGACAGTCCATCTCAGTGCATATTCATCAGAATTGTGAAAGGTGTTCGACTGCTGCAATGGAATCACATCATATCTAACTAACCATAGGCTGCCAAAGAAATACGGCTGCCAAGGATCCAGAGCACACTGACCATGTGAATGTGCGTAGAATGTTCACGCTCTGTTAAGTATTCTGAGCTTGAGTTCCTCCATGTAATTCCGTTGCCATCAATTATTTAGCATATACCCAGTGAGACAAGGTCAAACAAACTGCACACACATGCAACACACATAAATGTGAGTGAAAAGAACAATGTTCGGAATGTTTCAGTGGCACCATCTTACAAATAATTTCAGTCCCCCAACACTACTCTCTGCACTGCAATCAAAATAGCCATATAAAAATCTTTTGTGCATATTTTACCAATTGTATTTATTGTGTTGAAAACCACCGGTATTGTACGTGCTTGAATCATATGGATATTTCTTTATTACAATATCTAATCGAAGAATCAAGTTTGATCTCTGACCAAAAAATATTTAAAAACAAAAAAAGATTAATTGTATTGCAAGCATTGCTATGTCTGGCATCATCTGCATTATATACAAGGTATGTAATTGGTACCAATACTTAAGTACCAATTCAACATCATGCGGTGAAAACTTCGGCTTATCGATAAACCAGGTAGTCAGAGTTGTGTGTGCAGATACTCAAGGAAGGTGATTGCTGAGCACTTATGAATTCACAAAAGCTGACATGCAAACGTTGTTTACCAAGATTCAAAACCAAAGGTGTAAACACTTTTTAACTGGCAAAAACCCCTGACAAGATTTTTTAAATAATTCAAAGACTATTATTCGTCTCACATGATACTTAACCTGAATGTAGGTATGTTCCGTTAGTAGGTCTCAAGAGCCTGATCTGCTACATTTGAAGAGGCGAGGGCTGTTATGACCAGATTGATAAACAGAGCATCGAATGCTTTCATGAAATGGGAGGCTATAGGAATGTATAGTCATTGAAGGTTAAGTTTGAGAATGGGAAATCGACCCCAGCCCATTCCCGTCCTGACACGTCATGTCGACGACTGACATAACAACTTGCTTTGTAAAAAAAAAAGGAGTAAACTTCCATTTGTACAAAAAGAACTTTTCACAAAAACGAACATCTGAGTCAAATAATTGTTAATAGAGAATAACTCAGTAGCTTTTGCCACAATAACACTTCAGATGCAGGGGTCTCCTGCACAGATGTTTTACTTGACGGAGATTGGTTAATAAGAAAAAAAGGTATATTTATAATGATTATTTTCCTTCGTAAATGTCCATAGTTTTGCTCCTCTTCTTTTATATATCCATGCAAAATAAGCATGCAGTGGTATCTAGGGATGCTCAGATCGATCGGTCACCAACCAGGCAATGACCGGCAGGCGATCATTGCCTGTCATTGCCGATCACACCTGCTGCTCAATCGGCAGCGTCATGTCTGCTGTCGAGGTTCTTTCAATCTGTCACTTAAACTTTGCATCCTGCAGGACATGCACGGGAAAATGCCGTGCAGGGAAGCAGATTAAAATTAAATACACCATTTAAAGCACCAGCACTTGACGGAGCACAGAAAAATTTGGGGGCTTGTGAAACTGAGGCCGCTGTTTCCTCAACGGTTAGCAACACTCACCGGTCCTCCTTTTGTCCATTAAAATTTTTTCAAACTATATAGTGGCCTATTGTTCTTCATGAATTACAAAAGGGAAGTTCTGAGCCATTATCAGCATCAGGTCTCCTAGTACAGGGCAACCTATTTTCATTACTGGAAAGCAATAACAGCTAGTGACCCAGTGAGTGCACAATCAATCATTCTACTGACAAATACCACCCTGACAATTTAACGCAAATTGTAACTGAGGCACAAGACAGAAAGACTACTACAGATTTATAGAACAGCTCACTCACACAAACACATACATGAAGACACGCAGTGAGCTGCCATCTGTTCGATTAGTAGACCCAAATAGTACATTGGTTTAACCAAGCATTAGTATTGCATGTGAAGACACAAACACTGCCACACACAAAAATACACACATCTACACAGGGGCAGGATTAAGAATTTGTAGTGTCTGAAGCCTGCAATCAGGGTTTTCTCAAAAGGACACCACCCACAAACAAAACAAACCGAAAACAACAACCAAAACGTATCACATATGAGAGTTATCAACACACTGAGGTGATTTCTGTAAACGTGAATCTGAGGTACGCTTCTGACGGTCTGCCCACTGTTACCACGGCAACAATGCTGAGATGACTTTAACAGTTGTGATTACAACTGTTTCAGTGATGTACCCTCAGGATTTGCTTTATGGGCCAAAATTCATATTCCGATTCATGATAACTCAGGGCGATATGAAACGAACAAAATATACCACAAGAATTGTATCGCAACCAATTTTATTTTCTCACTTTGAATCTGATTCAGTCGATAGATAGCGATATAGATTTTTACATCATTCATTTGAAGTAAAAGTCACAACAAGTGATATGGGGCAGATAATTTAATGCTATTGAGAAGTTAAAACTTCAGATAATGTCTGGCAGCGCTGTATACATTAAGAGGAGCCTCTCTCATCCACCTTTAAAGAAGACTTGACATTAAAGCTCAGACTGTGTCCCATTTCTCACCCTAACACTCATTTTTGGCCTGAACACTCAGTTTTACGTCTTCATGTGTAAGTGTAGTGATCCCTTCAAAACGAGGGGGCTCCGGAGCTGACTTGAAACGAAGTGGGAATGTGAAGTATGGGTAGATTTCCAGGATATCAAAGTACTTCATTTAAAAACAATGTTGGATTGGACAACAGGGGCATTTTAGCAATGACGACTACTCTTGCATTTGTTTATTTTCTCTCGTATCACATGTTAGCGACCCAAATGGTCTACCGCGTCCGACAACATGAACAATACATGTATGTACAACAGTATAATTTATTTCTATTTATTTTAGTCAGCTAGCAACCAGGCTAAAGGCAGCTTAATTTCTTCTCCATTGGTTCTCAAAACCAAGTGACATTATCACTGCCGGTACAAGGGGTTGCATAAATGTTGGAGCTGGCATTTCCAAAACGCCTCCAACAGGAAGCAAAAGACATCACGGCAGCCAATGGCACGTTGTCTTTACGCGTAACGTCATGAAGTGTTCTTAGGGACGTCAATCACTTAACTTCGTCATCGGAGGACACTTCATAGTGGAGGACACTCAAAACCAAGTGCTAGTGTTAAGGGCATGTGTTAGGGTGAGAAATGGGACACAGCCATAGACTCTGCTCATGGACCAGAAAACTCACTCGTGAATTTCAGATCCACCAATACCGATACCGAAACCCAGTAGAGGTGATCAAACAGATTGATTCCATTCTTAATTTAAAAACAGTCAAAATAAGATTATGGTAAAATAAATTAGCTACATAATAGAAATAGCTCAGGTTCTTATTAGTCATTGTGCTCTTACGGAGCAGCACAAAATCAACACTATTTGTCTGTATGCAGCCGTAAAACATTTAAAAGTAAAAATAAAAACAGCATGTCAACGTATGTTTAATAAATGCAACTCTACTAAATAAAAAAAAGATTAGAATGGATGGGGAATCATTCAAACACATATCAAAATGATGAAGTGGCAAATGAAGTATTTCTTTTGATTACCATGACAAGCCTAGCCATGCAGCTAAAGGCTGTAAGCAGGGTAAACATCCTGAAGAGAAGCAGCGGTCACATTAAAAAATGAACAAAATGGTGGTGATTCAACAAAAAAATTAATCAGTAAGGCATTAACGGCTCAACTCCACTTTCCTATGTCTCAATACCGAAATCACCATCATAACCATCTGAGAGACAACTGTTGCTTTGTTTACTCTTTAATTACGACCAACAATGAATCCAGCTATGCAAAAATATGAAGTAAAACTCACACAAATATCAAAAACAGACAAGTTAATTCATATCCTACTCACTAAATCCACCCAAACTAATAACTTTCCATTAGCAGGCTTTAATTCAAAATAGACCAAATAAAGGTGTCCCAAACAAACAGAAGGACTAAAATACCTCTTTGCTTGATCCCAAAGCTCAAGAGAAAGGGCTTTTAAAAGAGTAAGTATTAACCGAAAAGGTCACAAGTAAATTAGAAACCCAACAAACACATTAGCAAGAGGGCATGACAGAAATGAGAGGAGCAAAAAATTCCATCCAACTTTGACATAGAATTCCAGATCACAGTCGGTTTCCATGGTTAGCTTTTGTGGTCAAATAATATGCAGACTTACACATTTACTAACATTCTATCCATTTGTGTTTGTCATTGTACAGTATTTCTGCTAGTCATAAACGAAGCGAGTCCTCTACCCAGCTGCAGCAGCTACATACATAGCGACATCTAAGAGTTCATCTTAGGACACCACTGACTGACATCATGGAAAATAGCTTTTTAGAGTTCTGGCTCATTACAAGCTTTTGTGCAAAGCTGGAAGGGCAGTCATGAAGAGTGTGTGGGTTTGAGAGTATGAGTATAGAAAACAAAATCAGCGATAATTAATCAAGCTGGGGTCACACCACACAAATATATGCATGTGTGCAGAAATGGCCACTGCGAAGAGATCAGGTCTTATTGTTACCTTGTTAAAACTAATCACAGCTTGGTATGAATTTAGCTTCAGTCTAATTACACGCCACACAAGACCGCATGCTAGTGCTTCTTCTGGCATCCTAAATATAAGCCATGCTTTTACAAAGCCTGTTTATAGTTGGCTCTATAAAACCAACTCTATAAACAGACATGCCTCCAGTTCATCAAAGAAAATAAAGATGCATGGTTCTGAATATAACAAAAAAAGAGAGGTTGACCATCCATTCAAACGTTAGTACACAGATTGACAGAGGTAATTAAGATCTTGAAGCAACCCTTAAAAACAGTATCAAGTGGCCATCTTATTTCATTAAATTATCTTGAAGCTGGAAGAAAATAGTTGTGAGTCAAGCAAAAAAAAAATCTGACCTTTCTGATGTAAACACAAAGCAAGTCAATGTGTGTGTTCGTGTGTGTACACACAGACATCTCTGAGGTTGTCATTGATCCAGCAGAGCAGCAGGACACAGCCTGCCCAGTCAGGGAAAAGCTTGTCTCTATTGCTGTGAGTACAAGGACCTCTCTCACTGTCAGTTGGCTTCAAAGCTTAACATTTTTTCACTTTTTTTTTCCAGTAGTCATGCGACTCTATGAAGCAGCTCTATGAAAGCGAGTAAACAATCATGTGATGCGGTTAACTTATATGGGTGACATAAGCACACCTTAGCCACCACAACCAGATAAGAAACAATCACTCACACACTCATCACTGCAGAGTCAAATATAGCCCCAGAGAATTGACCGAGCTCCAAGGTCAGTAGAGTCAATTACATTACCACAAAGTCTCTGTAAAGTGTCACATAGCTAGATATCCTTCATCGGTCTTAAAGAGTTGAAATTCAACATGCACAGTAAGAAGACGATGCAAGAAGACAATTTCCAAAACAAAAACACAAGCCATGCTGAGTAACCTGCTACTAATAGCACAGAATTTCTTGTTTCTCCAAGAACCTTTAATCCTTTTATTATAAATGTAAAATCTATAATTGGCTTTTATCAACTATGTGACGGGTGAAAATGACTGTTGTTGTTAGGAGACATGTTACAACCAGTCAGGGGTGAAAAAGATTCATTACTGACATTAAAAATGATTGGCTAAGACAAAACATTTCTACAAGACAGGACACGGCTGAATACAAGTCGTGTCGACAAACGCAGGGCTGTAGCTGACTTACACCCAGCTACCTGCATTCCACATGACTTTTTCTGGGGTAATATATAGTTAGTGGTTCATTTAGAGGCTTTTGTCAGAGGACTGAGGTAGAAATAGTGGCTTTGGATCATATGGTTTGTTTACTTACGTACTTGAGACGGTTGCTAACTTGGATGGTGTATTAACAATATGGCTTTGTGTCTTTGTTGACTTGGCATGTACAGCAATAGATCGGTTTCAAAGATGACTGAAAGCAATAAAGTTGCTTGAGCTTCATATTTGCAAAAGACATGTTCCACCACCACGTGCATTTTTGGTAGGCATTAGCAGCATTAGCATTTGAACAAACTCAACCGTGACATTCAATGTACAGTGTGAAAACGTACTTAATAACAGAAATTTCCTTGAGCGTATAGAATTACCTAATGGTTGATCAACGTTTCCACGAGGCCTTATACGAGTGTATGGTTCACCATTTTATTGTTGTTTTCCCTCCAACTCCTAGCTCTACTAAAACAACAAATTAAATAAAAAAATGAATCAAAATAATTTGTACAATGGTTTGTTTCAATCATTGTTTGAGGTTGGTTATTGCAGTGTGAGGCACCAATATATGTTTGAAATAAACCACGCTAGATGTGAATGTAGGTTCACACACATTTCCATGTGTGAAAGCAGAGCATGTTAATTGAAACCAGGCAGTCTCTCCCACTCCCGCGTTTCTCATGGCTGTCTGTATTGCACCACTGTGCAGCTCTCACTCCAAAACGCCCCTTCCCCTCCGCCAACCCAAAGCCTCTCTCTCTCTCACTCAGAGATGGTTTGAGGTCAACTGGCTCACGTGTCTTCATCTCCTGCTACAGCATGTGGGCAAGAAATTCCACCATCCCACCGTTTCAAATTGCATGTTTCCTGGCTAGAAAGAGAGCACACATTTACTGCCTCTCAAGTACAAAAAATACAATCAACACAAATGGAACATGAATATCCATTCATTATATGCAGCCACATCAACAAAGAGACGCTACACTCAAGGACGTGCTAGGTAGGTACAAGATGGATGAGGGATATGGCAAAAATCTCAGTATTTCTGGGAAAAAAAACACAACTTTAACTTTATCAGAATCTTGTATGCATTTTTTTTAGCACAACCACTTGTGTACGTGCATAAAGGACAGATTTCTGCCAACATGTTCAAAGAACATGAACATATGAAATGGTAAACAACAACAATCTGGCAATGAGACAGTGCACAACACTAAATAGTGAACTGAAAAGGGCCAAATAAAAATGCAAGCTTTTTTTAAACAATTTTGAACAAAAAAAAGTAACAGCAATGTCTGATTATTGAAGCTGATTGTTTGAAAAAAAATCAAGCAGATTTAGAATTTATCGCTTCTTCTTTGGATTTTTGTCTGCTCATAAAAAGTACACATCTTAACAGATCACACATTATTAGCAATGACAACCATTTTGTGAACTTCATCTGGATCGCGCCGTGTTAAGGTTGGCATACAGTTCTTAATTGAACTTCTTCTGAATCTTCTTGTTCTCGTATTGGGAAGTTTCCAGAATCACTGTTCTGTTTGTTCACATTTTGAAGCAGCTTTATTTAGTTCTGCAATTACTTTTAAGACAGCCATGAAAGCAACATGGTAAACTAATCCGTGATGCCGAACAAGTATAGGTTTGAAGTGAAACTTCATGTTAGCCGTTAGCTCCGCAGTCTTTGGTGTGGCAGGTCAGACTCCAAACACTCCATTTGTCATGAAGGTGTGTGGTCGAGTTAGAGGCCCATCTGGTTGCAAAACAATTCAAAGTTGTGCTTTTGACTGTGGGTGAGTGTGGAAGGACGTCAGCACATGACAAGTGTGCAGGGTGAGTTTCTGCTTTGAGCGAGTCAGTGCATCAGCATAGATTTAAAGTGCATAGAATTTGAACGAGACAAACCATACCAGCTTTAACACGTTCTAATCATTCATCATATATCGCCACTTTGTACACCCCAGCGCAAGATTTGTATTTTTCTGACAAAGAGGAAACATTAAATTAAATTAATACTGTGGATGTAAAACGGAAACCAAAACACACCTTGACCAGACACGGGATTGAGACAGGCATAATATATCAGATATAGATATGCTAGGACACATCCATCAACTTGTACATTTATATTTACATTTTGAAATTTGTCCTGGCTACCAAGTCTTATGTACTAGCATACATATTTCAAATGCCTTGTTTAGCACACTTAACACTTAACTTATTTCTAGCACAAAGGAAGTAAGTAAGTCCTTGAAGGAAAGGCAGGAACAGACCTAAGGAAACAGCTATCACTATAATGGCAATCTAGTTGCATATGGCTTCTGGCCTTTCTTTACAGATTCAGAACAAGCAAGTAAGCAAACCCCAAGAGACTAATAGAGAAAAAGGTAATGTGCTTGTCACACATTGCAATAAATCAGATTACTGTACATCTAGATTTATACAACCTAGCAAGTAACCTATATTTAAGAATGTAGAATGAATCAGATCTTCATTTCATAACAAAAGCAACCACCATAAATTACAACTAAAAAGATCAAGCCATTACTTTTTTCTTCAGTAATGGTATTATCCCACGGATAAAGAACCTATAGTGATGTATTAAAAATTAAACGATTAATTAATTAATTTGTAACCACTTATTTAAGAGCCCTCTAAATTTAAATGTATAAGAGATTGTCTACTATCAATGGATTCTATAGGTGATATTATTGCTAGATTTTAACGCAGTAAGTCGAACCAAGCAAAAAGCAACAACAGAAAACCACGAAGAACTTGTCGACTCGACACAAAGAGCCAAGATATAGCTTCAGTAATACATTACATTATGACATATTAACTAGATCTGTAAACGAGCAGGACCATGTAGATGTTGACTATGCCTCCCATCATGTTAAAGCTGTCTGAGAACTCTGAAATACATCAGACAGGTGACACACTCGGCTCCACTGGCCACGACGGAACTGGTGTAGCAAGCTCATATACTGACTCGGGGTGCTTTCAGATGCAGCAAAGACTCGAAAAACAGGTCACACATGTTGGATTGAACAACTCTCGGCTTGTGTACAAAACGGAAGTAAAATAGCACAATTGGACAGTTCAATTATGTCATCATTCTGCAATAGATGCATCACACTTAAATTTTAACTTGGACACATGTATGAGTGTTGGACATACGTCCATCTATTCTAACAGTATTCATTTTAATATTGAGGGATGAAAATGTTGATTTCCGGACAGGTTTGACATTTCATTAAACATAAATGCTTAGTTATCAATTTTAAATGTCTATATACAGTATTTTAAATACCTATATATGATATCAGAGAATCCAAATGTTGTTAAACCACTAATTTGTAAAACGGACGCACGTGCAATTTCTTTTTAAACAATTATGAGGAGATATTTAATTAAATTAGTTAATTCTCAATTAGCTACTACTTGCCATACAGACATCACATTGACCTAATCACGCACAACTACACCTGTATACTAGCAAATCCAAAGCACTCATGAACCCTTGATCAGCATACAGCTCAATCATGGTGATGAACTGGCATATCACACAACTGTTACCATAGAATTATGCATATAAAAACTGGGTTTCCATCACATACAAACAACTGTGGCGCAGTGTAATGGCTTAAATGAGAGCTGCCACGCCAACAGAAAAATGATTTTTTTTTTTTTTAAAGATGAAATGTCACCTGATCAAAGCGTATTTTGAAGAGGTAACATATACCACGTCATGGAGGTGGACATGAACATTTTCTCGTGTTGTTCACAGAAAAATCCCAAAAGGAACATTATAATCACTTTTATAATGAAAGTCCATTGCTTGCAGAACTCCGGAATTCTGTATTCCGGCTAGACTGCTTGGATTGGATTCTCATGATTATAAAATAATGTTTTTACTGTTACCAGTTCGGTAAATGATGTTCCCCTTGATCACTTTTTCATTCGCTGTACTCCGATCCATTGCTGTTCTTTGTTTAGTTTTGTTTGTTGGGGCGGACAAGCGGCTCTGCCACAGTTTCAGTAAAATCAGAAACACTGAAAGATTTGAAACTTCCTGTGTGAGATAGGTCACAAGTGTGAACGTACTATTGTCCTCTCAGACATGGATTAAAAGACAGTGAAATATCGTGAGGCAAAGTGTTCTTTGTATAGTTCGTCATTCATTGCAACGTGTGTGTCGGCGTGTGCACGTTTGCAAGCGTGTGCACAAATGTATTTGGCAGCCATACAGACATCTGCCGTGAAGGTCAAGTTTCAGTCTGCTTGGAACCAATCAATGGAGAAAGCAGAACACCCCTCCCTGCTGTCATCTGTTCTGCATGCATGCATACACACTCACGAGCACACAACTACATCATGTAGAGACAAATGTAGAAGTGACAAAAGGCGACACAAAGATCTATTACATGGATAAGACCCACCATAGTTGAACATATTTTCACAGGCCAAAATCAATACATCCAAATGTGCACATACAACACAAGAATACAAGAATTACAAATAATCATAAGATCACAAACACTGCCCTGGATTGAGCAAAAAATGAAATTAGATATCAAGTACCTCCTTAGCTCATAACTGAAGGAAAGTCAGTTGGATCAGAAAAATCTGTATTCACTTGTCAATCGCAAAACTTCTGTCAAACATCTGTCAACCAGATAATGTCTCATACCCCTCAACGTAATGAAGCGCATTGACACACTCAGAAAATATACGACAGACCACCCAGTTTCTTCATTTAAAGATGAAAAAAATGAGAGAAAATTCATTACCACTCAAAACACCCGCTGATGTATGTCATAAAAACGAACTAACTGACTAACTGACAAGGTTGCTGTCTGATCACATTTGGGTCAAAGAAACAATATTCACACCAAAAATACAGCATGAACTAGATGAATGTATGCTATGACAACCCACTTTTATCTTATTTCTCTTCCAAAAAATGTGGTTTTTGATAAAATATTCATATCCCACATTGATACTGACTGTATACTAGGGATGGGCGATAAGTTAGCGAACACAATACACCGCCAAACACAATCTCCACGATGACAACTCTGCATCTCACAATAAAGACGATTGACGCACGGCTTACTCGCTGCGTTGGACTTGCAGCAATTGACAGCCGCAGCATTTGGCAGCCGACGCCGGTGTGGTGGACTGTGGTTCATGACCGTAGTTTTAAACGTATTTTTAATACCTTTGATGATTACATTGGTTGACTCTGGATCTCTGGATCCCTGTTTATTTTATGAGCGCTAATGCTACGACCCGGCATCGATTAGGGACCATCAACAAATTTTAAAGCAGTATAAGTATTAGCAAAATCTTCAATAAGGCAATTGGAAAACAACCTTTTTAGGAGAGAGAATTGTGAAAAAGTTTTTTGATCACACAAGACAAAGCACTGACAGTCTGTATAATGATTTCAAGAATAGACTGTGACAGAATGATTATTAATTCACATTATTTCTAATATTTCTTCAATGGCATCTAGGATGTGTCCAGACGGGTCCATAGTTAAAGTAAACTGTTAAGAGACATGAGATACAGCGGACGGCTGTAAAGACTCTAGTGTTTCCAACACATGGAATAGAATGAAAATGCATTTATTGTGATAATTATCGTTATCACCGAAATTACAGCATTTACCGCGATAGCTTTTTTTTGTCCATATTGCCCAACCCTACTGTATACAATAGTAACCAACACTATTCAGGGATTTGTCATTTCAGGTAATGTGCAGCTAAATCTGATCAGCTATTGAATTAGTGTTGAAAATAACTGAAACAGCTATTGATATTCAGTATTGAAATTTTGGTATTGTGACAAGCAGGCCAGTCAAGGTTACACATTTTACACATCAATTCATTCTCAATTAATTAATTAATTTTCCACAAATGATTGCAGATGTTATTGATAAAAATATTTTCAGACTAATGTAACCACTATTTTAATGTTACTGTATCAATAACAAAAACACACTGTAATTCCTTCATCATCATCAGTGGTTTTACCATTGTATGTCTTTTGAATGACTCTCAAATATCTAAAAAGAATAATTATAATAATTAAACCATTATTTTTAAAAATGCATTCATAGTCTTTGTTAACAACCAAGCACTGGGTTAAACTGCTCGGTAGGCATGCACGTTTGATGTGTTGCCTTATTTGTTGAGAGAACAAATTCGATTATCTCCTCCTGCTAGTGTGTTTGAGGCCAAATATTCCGGGCGATGGCTTTTGGTTTGGTGATGATCTTTTCCTTCCTATATTGTTGTCACATTGTCATGTGTTTCTCCTGCTGAGTCTCACAACACATTCGCTGCTGCCTAAAATCTGCTTTCATCACAAGACACTGACACTGACATGACCAACAAGACGGTTCACTTTGTTCTTTTTGCAGTGTTAGAAATGTCTTAGGACAGATGCAGAGCCAATCCTCCTGTCAGCAGGCAAAGATAGGCTACAACAGCAATAGGAGAAAGGAAACAAGGAAATCAGACAAGCGAACATGCACATGGCAATTAATCGAGGCCAGCAAAGTGATCAAGTTAATTTCTTATTGTCCTTCAATTAATTGACGTCTTGATTATTGTGACAGGTCTAGTGACAACCCAAATCGGAACTCATAGCCATAGCCATAAGTCGATCAAAGGCCTGTGTTTCTTAAAAACACATCAATGGGTTATTTTACCTTGCAATTTTGAAACCTATTAAAACTGTTCTTCTGTTAAAACCAGTGATAGACTTGATAAAGGAATGTAGTAGGGATCATCATGCGAATCAAAATACCATGAAAATGTGTTTTGAAGAAAAAGCATAAATGTTGACAAACTGCACATCTGCATACTGACACCTAATTCAGACTACAAATACAGTGGTAATTCCCACTATGAATGCAGGACGACATAACTGAGGGCTCTTTCATAATACAAAGTAACATTGATAGCCCCTCCCATTGGGTTTGCTGCTTAATTTTAATATATACATAACATATAAATCTATTTCCTTCTAAATATGAGGTCAACAACAGATCTCAGCCTTTGGACCTCAGGAGGAACTCACGTGCCTGCGGAAAACCCACTCATGCACACCTCAAGATAGACTTTGGTGCTGTGAAGCGGCAGCACTAAACACTGCCTCCCTTGGCCAATGGCATAAACATTGATCTCAATTACTGCTTTGACTTGTTGTTCGTGAATGAGATACTGTCGATCAATTTGCAGTACTATATGAGATTATTCACATTGCCATTTGCCAAAAAAACTGTCAATTTTCAGTCGAATCAAGTCAAGTCTATCAGCTATGAAGGATAAGGTCACTTTGACCATCACAAGAGAAGCTGCCGTAATTGCGTCTTATAAACAAGTTCCTGTCACATAATAAATTAACAGAAAATGTTTTGCTCATCTATGCAATAACGAAATGCATTGCCACAAATATCTTCTTTGTCCAAGAACAGAGAGAAAGCAGGTCCTAAGTAAATAGCGTCTAAATTATTTTGCAAACATAGTTAAACAAGTTATTAACTGACAGCTGTTGAGTGAACCATTTGTAAATAAAAAGCTACTGTGCCTCTTTATCCATTCACAAACCTCATCACCCTTCAGGGCTCGCTAACTGAGGGCACGCCTCACACTTAAGATGTGTGCACAGTGTTCTGTGACACTCCCATTAACACACACTTTCAAGGTGTGTCATTTTGTTCCCAATCCAGCCGAAAATAATTGTGAGCAGAGAGGTATGAGTACTTGCTGCCCATTTAGCCAGCAAATGTAGGCACCATTTGTGAGACATGCTAGAAAGGTAAACGCATCAACATGGCGTGGTATGGTAATACTTACAATTTGGAGATATTAAAAGCACATCTATTTAATTTCTATGGAACTTTCATCCCAAAATGATTCAACTAGATGTGCAAATAGGTATTTTTCCAACAGTAGGTACATTCTTGATAATAAATAAATAAATAAAAAAACACTATGGTTTGACTTGTCACCCACTAATTATTTTTTAGATCAATAGACATTTTTTTTGTTTTGCACCTCGATCTAAAACCTTGCCTTCCTTGACACCTATGCATACATTGATCCAAACCCCAACACACAGATGAAAAGGACAAATATTCATTAGGAGCCTACAGCTATGTGATCATCTACAAATCTATGTTAATGCTTGATTAATCGGTTCCTGACGGACATTCTTCAGAACTCAAAAGCAGGTTTTGAGCCTCATAATGACAGTTGAGTAACAGCACATGGTGTTCCAGCAAGCAATATTTATTGGAATGGAATACAGTGCATCATAGTGCTCATTACTCTCCACTCCAAACACACATGACATCACAGGCAGCTACAAGCCGAAGGAGAACGCTAGTTGAAGTTGTCAATACTATGTCTAGCTGTCACATTACCAGCGTTCCCTCTGGTGACAACAAAAATAAATGTATTATCATCGTGCACAAAACTCACCTAGATCCAAAGCCACAGACACAGTCAGTTTAGGCAATCATTTACTTTTAGAAGTCAATTACATTTTATAAGAAACCAACAATAACTGGCAGACAAAAACGCAGCCATATTGACTCATCCCCACCATAATAACTATTGTGTGGTTTGGAAGACCACATCCAAGAACAAATTCTGGCACATAAATGACATTCTCTTGCATGCTTGGACTGCCCAACTTCGGGTTACACAAGAAAAAAAAAAAATGAACTGTGGCTGTGAATGTCAAAGAACTGTTGGCCTGATTGTTTTTTTTATATCCCAAAGCCTTTGCATGTTTACTGACGTGGCCATTATATTGAGATTTACACAATGTTAAATATTAGAGAAAAGCTAGTGTCTTGAATCAAAACACACTTTCTGTCCATACAGCAACTTGACCAAAATATTTAAACAAGTATTAATTAACAACTCCCAATGAGGAGCCATATCTGACAAAACTATAGACACTATCAAGAGAAAACGTCTATTTAAAAAAACACACACACGCACATTTGCCTCAGCAGATTAAGCTCAACCATTTTCGCCATGAAAAGATTCAAAGCCTTCCAGCCTGAAACTGAAAGTGATTTCATCATTTCTCTTTGGTGGCATCCAAAACACGAAAGCATGTCATGATGCAAATCAACAAACCGCTTCAAAAAAATCAGTCCAGAAGCTAAATCCAGATGCCAAAGACTAATGTACACTTGAACCCACAAGTTAAACTCAAGGCATGGGGGTCTTCAAGCGACCATCAACATCAGCATTATCAACAATCGTTCAGAAAGGTGGATGGAGAATGAAAGGAATTCAACGACACATGGTCGGTGGGCTGACAGCGTATTAGCGCTCCTGGGACTGCCGTGTGTGGTGAGCAGAGTCAGCGTGAGGGAGGACAGTTTACATATTTTGACACCAAACACAGAGGAGTATGCTAAATGTGGGCTGTAACAATTGAAAGCAGGATGATGTCACATTCTTTTAGACCTATATTTCTTCATGAAGAAGTGCCTGCGATAGTCTCTTCAGAACTTTGTCCACCCCATCACTGAGACTGCACTTAATGTTTGCTCCATCAGACTATAAGATTGACAGCCCTACTTTAAACAGAAATGACTTGTTCCTCATTCAAAGCATAATTTTCCAAACTAAAAATATGAGCAGCCTCATCCCTTAGATGAGACAGCAACCATGAATTTAAGATTGGACCTTGTTTAAATACTGTAAGTGTAGAAATGGTACAGAGAGATCATCTGAAACATAAAGGCATTTATTTCCTAGTTTGAGTCTCTGGTAGTTTGTTCATGCGGTTCATGCGGCTGCTGAGCTCGATCTTTCAGGCTGACGAGGCTGGTCTTCTGAACCTCTTTGCTATTCCTGACACATAATTTTAATTTCTAACAAAGGCAGTTACTAAGCTGTGCCTTTAGAAGGACCATTGCTTTACCCGCATTAAATTGTAGTCCAAATAGCACAAATCAATCAAACTAATAATCACTCACCCCAATAATATTAACTGTGGTGGGCCAGCTGCTATACAGACACAAAGCCTCCAGCTGTGGAAGACAGACAGAGCACTGACAATGAAAAAAATTAGATCTTTGAAAGGAAATCTTTTCTCCCTCAGGTAACAAGAGTTAACTTGTTTAATTGCCCTTCACATTCCAGCCGAGTCACGTCAAACACAGAGGGCATCAATCCTGTGGATCAGGCAAAGCCCCAGTCCAAATGTATTTGGGAATATCTTCCCCATCTGCTTCTTCAGTGTACATGACTATCAACCATAACCAAATGTAAACAGTGCCCGTAGAAATATTAGTAGCACGTGCAGTATTGTCTAAAACACTGCAACAGTCGTTGACTCAGCAGTGAGGGGGATACATAAAACGTTCATTTGCTTTTTACTGTGCAGTAATAAAGAAGTTAATTAACAACAGTGGAGGAGAGTGTCTTGGATTGCTGCATTTCACCCATTTAAGCATTGATCTGCAGTGTGCAAAAGAGCTAGACATGCTGTATCTATGATGCACTTTGTTGATGAAAATAGCTTTTTTCTTTATGACGAATGAATCGATTACAGCGTCACATAAGGGTGGTTTGGCGTACAGTAGCTATCAAAAGAGGTAAATAAAATTGACTTTTTCTGGCTTCACTTCAAGTGACCTTTTAATGTCTTTGCATACTTTGTGACTAAATTGATGGAATTTTGTACATGTTAACAAAATGTCAAACAAAACAACCAACAAACGAAGACAAACAAATATGTCTTATTATGGATTGTGGGAGAGAAAATTCAATTAGATTTCCAACTTGCCATAATATTCAAATGTCAGTTTTTCCACTATTTATTAATAAGCGTGGCCCACTGCCACGGCTTAAATGAGAGCTGCCACGCCATCAGAAAAATGCTCTTTTTAAAGATGAACTCTCATGTGATCAAATGTTTTAAACTGAAGTGCAAACATCAAAACAAACCGATACCACATAATGTATCATGGAGGTGAACCTGAATTTGAATGTGATATACGGCGTGTTTTTCACACAAAAAATTCCAGAAAGAAACATAACTGTAGTCCCTAGCTCACAGAAGTCAATTCACGCATTCCAGCCAAAAATAGTTTGCTACAGGCAGAAGTCCTTTGGTTATTGGTACTTCTCAACATGACACATGACATAATGCTGCTAGGATCTATATGCAAGGGTTTATAGCAGCATTACATCCTTAAGGTGGCCACGGTGACCAAAACAACTTCCTACCTTGACTATGGTCTTCCAGAATAAAAACAAAAAAAAATCAATTCAGACATAATTCAACCATGAAGAAAGAAAGAAAACCTTGTGCCCGTGATGTTACAAGCACCACAAGGTGTATCATTTCATATGCGTTATGATATATTTCAGGGTCTTTTGCTGCTCCTATTCCAGTGTCAAGATAACAATTAATTAGAGAGATGTGAAGCTGTCCAATTAAGTAGAATGTATCTTATGAGCCAACTTGACAAAAAGAAAACCATGCTTTGGATATATACCACAATGGCTCGATGGAACTGTTTTGTTGCTGGGAAACAAGCTCCCGCCTCATTTCCTGAATGGCAATATGTGCTGGCCATGTATGATCTTTATGTCAATGAAATTACATTCAAACGGAACATATAGAAGAGGTGATAGATTAATACATACAATCTAATTAGCACTAATCACTAATGTGACGCTAGATTTGTGGCAACCTACATGGAAATGACAGGTTAGAGCAGATGAAATCAAGCCAGTCGCTCCTCTTGCTGCATGTGTTCTAGCCTTAAGTCGTTGTCTGATCCCTGTTTCTGAAGCACAGAATCTGCTGCACACCAGCAGTGAAGGAGTTAACCTCTGTGCAGTGGGTGAACTCAAAGGAACTGGCGTTCACGTGGCTAAGCCGCTGTTGCTATGGGAGAGAGGCCAGACAGAGGAGAAAGAAACCCTCTCTCCTCTCTCCCTCTCTCTCGCATTCCCCTCTTCTCTCTCGCCCTCCTCCTCTCATGCTCTCGTTCTCTGCCAGAAAGCCGACTGACTGCAACACCAAACGACTAATGAGAGTACACAATGCTCTGCTCTCTCTCCTTCAATTCATTTTTCAAATAACATTCACTCCCTCTTTCACTCTCGCTCTCTGAAACATCAACATCTCTCCTCCCTTCATCTGCAAAGCACACTCTCATTCAATCGTTTCCAGTTTTTTCTGTCTTCACAAGAATACAATGGCCAGACTTAATATGACTATAGGATTAAAACATACAGCAAGACAGCCAAACCTTCCTGTTATAACCAAATTATTAGAACCATCCTGTAGAATGTCCATGTGGTTTCAGACCATATGGTAGGAAGAAATATAACAAATAACGACCTGTAAAAACATAAAGCCGTAGTGGGTAACAAAAGGAATCCATGAAGACGGTCACCAGATCAGATGATCACTCTTGCAATGGGAACATGTTTGGCATACGAATAATCATACGTAGTGTACCAAAAATAATTGGACAACACCAGAGATATTTTCATGTGAACTGCACAGAGTAACTGTAAATAAATTCAAAAAGATGTCAAGACAGTCAGATGACAGTTCAAAGCAAAAACACTATGCTATGCAAAGTATATGGTAGGACAGACTGAAAAGTGGGCTTGTCATGGTAATGGTCTCCATTATGAATAAATAACTGTGAATCTTCAAATGCATACCATGTAACACTGAGAGTCTCATATTGGTCACCACACCCAGGAAAAATCACAATTTCTCCTGAGCAATTATATAAAAATTTGACTGGTGAAAGAGAGCTCTAGTGGAATCTTCAAGTCACAAATCAATGACCATGTTAGTTTTTCTCAGTTTTCTAATGCATAGGAGCACATAATTCAATCAAATGTTCTATTGTTGGATTAGGCACCTGATGATTAACTGATAAGTAAAATTGCGGGATCTGCGATTGAACTTGTGTTTGGATCGCACTACAAATGGAAAATTGATCCACATTTCAATTTTAGTTGAGAAGAAAGTGTTGATGTTGCATGTTTGATGTGGGACTGAAATAAACTTCTTACACTTCTACGACTAAAATCAGGTCTACGGACCTTGTACAGCATTCCCCTGAATCCAATCTGCCATTTCACAAGTTGTGACAAAAATATGGGAGTGTGGGAACATTTGAAAGAGAATTCTGTGTGTATGTATACTACATTGTTCCCTTTCCACATGAATGGCATGTGTACGCGAGCATTCGGCACTAAATTTGCCACTGAATGAAACACCGACAGAGCTGATTATCTATGTACACATGCAAGTTCTACACAGGCGATACGATACGATACCGATATTGACCAGTAAGACAAATGCAAACAGTTTAATATTACAGGTGGGTCCACTTTCCTCTGTGATTAGCGATCACGATTGATAAAATATGAAGAATAAGAAATCATTGTAAACACTTGTCTTCTGTAACACCGCACAGAATAAAGATGATGTGAAAATTCTCTGTAAGAGCAACAAACAATTGATGGGATATTGCAACAGATGTACTGAAGCAGGAGAATGGATCATGGCAGACCGGAGCCAGACAGAGCTGGGTGAACAGGATGGAAAACATGTGGCTGTTGAGAGGTAGCCTTCAGGGGAAGAACTGATAACTCGGCAATTTCACTTTTATTGCTTTGGTACTTTAAGACTTTTCCAATCAAGCCAGCTAAATCTAAATTTTTATTTTGTGAAAGTGTGAAAAATGAAGCTGCCTTTATGTTGAAAACCTGCTCCCAGGAGACAAACTGTTTAATGGTTTTCCATGAGGAACAATAACAATTCTTAATCCTATCCAAGCTTTTGTCACTCATCTGCATGTTGCAACCTGAAGGCAGTGAGCATGATCATGTAAACTGATAAGCTAAAATGAATCGCAGGGTAAACTGGTGTCTATGACAATGGCTGACAGCTACATTGTACTGACAGCAGGCAAAGCAACATTCCACTGCCACCAACACAGCACAGCCAGGTACTGAAGGTGTCAGGAGCCCAGGGAGTGTCAACAGTATCTACTGTCACTTGTAAAGATTTTCAGAGAAAACCTGCTGCTGTACTATCATGTGGGGAATCCAGTGTTTATGGTTTGACTATTTGTAAGATAAGGCCTTCAGGAACAAAACAGTTGGGTTTAACTGCACAAAGAACAGAATTCAAACCAACCGCAGAAGTTCAATCTAGAAGTTCAACTGGAACATGCGAGCAAAACGAAAGAGGCTACACATTTTTCAAGAAAAACTTCATGTCTGTATTTAGACGTTCGTTGATCACCTGATCTTCTCAGTCATCTAACAGCCTATGAAAAATAAATAATGGTGTTGGCCGGAAAGAATGCCAAATCTGTTTTTCATGAGCAAATTATAGCACAAAATCATCTCAAAGGGGGAGTCATATAACGCAGATGCTTCTGTCTAGTTTGTCATCACCCATAGTAGACTACAGTGGTATCGTGAGTGGTTCGAGATATGAACCATTTCCTTGTGTTTATTAGAGGTCTGGAACAGATTAATGGAATTTCAGTAAATTTCAAATCAAACATTTATTTGACCTATCTGGCACCGCACAAATTTACCAGCAATAGACGCTGCTGCAAACGTATTTTCCTCCTTTCGACAAAGAGTGCAGCGTCAATCATGATCTACCAGGTGAGACATCAGTTTCTCCGTCAAGCTTACAATGACAGACATAAGAAACGACAGGAAAAGGTGCCAGCAGTGGAATACAATGCATCTAGGAAGCAAGGTGATACGTATACAAACCAACGTTGAACATGCCTTCTCATCCGAAAACCAGCGCACTGCCTCGATGCAAATCAAAATAAACAGTGACACGACAACACGGTCATTTGGACTGACGAGCAAGTGAGGCTTTAGTTGCAAGTGATTTCAAACGAAGACGAAGTGTGTACTTATAAGGACCTTGCCAAGCTCCCACACTGTGTCTGTGATCTTTTGACCAAAGCGCTTCAGAAGACACTGTAGATTCAAATAGAATGCCTCTTCACAGCACAGCAAGGCAGCTGCCATCTGATTTTTTCCATACAGGCATGCTTCGGCTTACTGTGGTGGTTAGTGCGTGTGTTTATTAATTAATCTCTCTCTCAACTGAAAGTCATGGTATTAAATAAAAGTCACGTCAAACACAGAGGGCATCAATCCTGTGGATCAGGCAAAGCCCCAGTCCAAATGTATTTGGGAATATCTTCCCCATCTGCTTCTTCAGTGTACATGACTATGAACCATAACCAGAAATTAATGAATATGAGCCCTCCTTTGCTGAGGTGGGGTATCTGTTACAGTACTCCAGAACAGTTTTCGCACTTATTTGGTAAGCATCATTATGATTGTTGCAGAGGCAATTGAGGATTAGTGCAGATGCGCAAACTCTGTGGTGCCGGCCTCATTTCCAGTGGGGCGTTTGCAAGGCAACAAATCTGGCATCATTGGCAAAAGTTGCCACACTGAACCAGTTATCAAAAGTTGTCAGATTTGAATGGTGACGACCCCGTCAACATGGACACGAACACTGCATCCTTAACTGGCAGATTCAGTCGTACACAACAATATGACATAAAGAACAGTGTTTTGTTCTGTACAACTACTACTGCTACTGCTGCTGCATTTATAAGGAACTTTAAGGAATAGTTTATTGTTAATAAGGGTAGGTGTGTAATAATTGTTGTAGGTTTTACAGCAGGTTATGAGAACAAGTTAAATTAACCACCAACAGGTATGTGACATGATGCCTTGGAAAGTAACACAATGTCTGACCAGAAGGACATAGAAGAATATAAGCCACCCCGTTTATTCAGAAGTGAACAAGCAGAACCTTCTCATTACTGGCAAAACCAAAATAACTTTGCTAGCATTCTTTAGTGAAACAGTGGAGTTTGAAGGACGGGCCAGTATTCAGAGAGAGCAGTGTTCAGAAATATCCAGCACAGGACTCTGGCTCCAGGACTTAATTACCCTGTGGTTGACAAACAATAAGCATGACAGAGCACTCCGAGTTGCACATGAGTAAAACTCTTTTCCAGTTCTGACAGAGTTAAATGATACAATTGCTTAATATTTTACTGGTTTTACAATGCATAAAAGAATTGTAGCTTTTGCGTGCATGACGAGGACCATGGGAGTATCCCCAGGTAGATACCATTGAAGTTAAATTACCACTAAACCGTGGGAAATCAGTACAACCAAAAAAGGTACTTTAGGTACTGCCTTATGGTCATGAATTCTTCCAATACAAAATTGGGATGGCTCTTCATGGTAGGTCCTATCAGAAGTGCTGTGCAATTGCAAAAAAAAAAAAAACACCAAACAAATGTGCCGTTTGACTTAATTGACTTCAACACAAGCAAATAGATATACAAGCAAACAGCCATAAACCAATAAACCATATAAACACACACACACACACACACACACACACACACACACACACACACACACACACACACACACACACACACACACACACACACACACACACACACACACACACACACACACACACACACACACACACACACACACACACACACACACACACACACACACACACACACACACACACACACACACACACTTCTCATTTTGTAATCTAGTGTCACATTTAACTCAGGTAGATTCACAGTTAGACGTTTAGATTGTGCAATTGAAGTCCAACACCTGAATTCAGAAATAAAACTTGGTGCTTATTGCCAAACACCTATGAGAGTGCAAGAAGACATTTCACAAGCTTCGTAAGTGACAGAGGGGCCAACCTAATAAACAGCGTTAAATGCCGATGTAAAAAAAACATACAGGTTATATGAACAAAAGGTGGTTTTAGATTTGGAAAAAAATTGCTATTGGCTGGAGGAAAATGAAAAATAATTGGTGCCTGCACTTTAAAAGTGAGGTACATAATGCATGTAATTCAAGATTACACTGACCACTTGTCACGGTCACCTGTCATACATGCAATTATCCAGCTGAAACAATACATATTAATGTGGAACAGCGCATTTTAAAGTTTTTTTTTTTTAAGTGAACATCATTGATGTATAAATGAATACGACACAATCAGATGCATAGGTGTATATTAGTTCCCACCTCAGAATGAATCCCGAATGCAGCAATCACCATGCTTGCACATTATTCATATTTGTACAAGTGGTTGTCAATAAAAATCATGTTGCATAGTTGCAATGATTATTTCTTATAGCTTTACCACATTCAGGCACTCTATAGTTCCATCCAATAAAGCAGCCAGGACAAACAATATAACGATGAATTGGTATAAAAATATATTTTACTGCTGTGTACAGAAATATTCTGGCAACTACTGACTTGTTTTCAAGTCTTTTGTATTCCCACGGTTATCTGCAAAGCCTGTGAACCTATAGGAGACTTTACGGCTGCCCTATGTAGCACAGTGATGCAGTGGAGCTTAGTGTGAGCTTCTGTGAGAGAACTGGATGGGGGAAGGGTACATCCAGCCAGCCCATCCAAGCTTCAGATTACAATTTGTTTCCTTAGGCACCAGAAAACAAACCACTAACACTGTGTGGATCCCGTTACTGCCATGCCCGAACAGCACATGACCCTTGTGAGAGGGAAGGGAACCTTTAACTGTCACTTATTGCACACTGCACTCCTCCTCCAACAGATAAATAAGACCATAGCTCTCATCTTTCCTCAGGTCCTCCAGGTTAACGATAAACAAAAGATGAGCAGTTTTATGGGAACAATTGAATGTTGATAATTTGGGAAGCAAATCATGTGTAATGAAAACCAGTAAAGTGTGTCATCAAATGAATAGTCATTAATTGTAGACAAGTTAGACAGTCGTGTGTTTTACTTGTGAAAGCATCTGATAAGATGCGGAAGAAATGATCATGCATATAAATTTTGGCCATTAGCATTGTTGTTGATATATCAGAATAATGTGTTTGGTATTAATAAAACCCTCTGTCCCAATTCAAGTTAAATGCTGACTACATGTCTGGAGAATTTTTTATCGTACAGTATAGTATGGAGATTTGGAGCATAACACCGACACATATTAGACATCACATGTGAGGCACCGGTATTGTCAAAGCTCAATGCCCCATGTCCCTGACATTTGTGACTAAGTTGTGGACTGTTAAATAAACCAACAAGCCGAGCGCATCAGACAGCATCTCCACTCTCTTCTGCAATGTCCAAATTAGTAGGTGAAATTTTTCAAGCTGCCAAATTTGTTCTGCCTTACCAATTTGTCATTCGGACAGTGCAGCTATGCAACAACTAACTGGCTCTCACACACAGCTTAGCATTGTTGGTGGCGCTGCAACTGCCATGCAGGGACACTGTATGTAGAAGGTTCTCTTCGGGTCACAGTCTGCCAGTTTTTTTTCTGCTGATGATCCACACGGAGAGGAACCTCAGGCCTCAGCCCAAACAACAAACCTACAGTTACTGTACACACACGAAAATACTGCATAATGAGTCACAAAGGCCTCTATAGACAGTGACCTGGCTGCCCTGCTCTTTCTATTTATTGCAAATCCAGATGAGTGTTGCACTTTTTGTGCATCAGGTGTCGTTGTAAGGCACAACAGTTAGGTTTTCGCCAAATATTTTACAGCCTATAGAGCTCCCCGGGGTACTAGTGAAAGCCAGTTATAATAGGGATCTGTATCAGTGTGATAACATTTGCAGCCACATCACTGACCAGCATACATACTGAAAAAGATGCACTTTAACAGCATTACAACTGCAGACTTTCATGTGTAAGAAAACAATGCCATAATAATCTTTGAATGCAGATATGAGCTAAATGGCAACTTGCTTACATTAAATATTCCCAAAAATCAATTTTGGCCAAAATGAGATGACTTCAAAGAACTTGTGTTACTAAATTAGAAGTTTCAAGCAGAAATATGCACTAATTTCATCAAAAGATGTTTACTTTTTTTCTGTTCTGGCAGGCGAAAATAGACTTTGACAGCCATGTGTAAGCCAGAGGACAAAAGAAGACCAGAAATCCAGAGTATAACTGTTGTTACTCTCTGGGACAAGCTCCAGTCCATATGGAGGCCAGACAGCAGTAATACTCCTCTGTGTAGCAAGCAATTGGTCTGTCACCGATGTTGAATGATCAAGATTTGAACTGACATCACAGTGCCCATATCCAGAGTAAAATATTTGGGTATCAAATTCCACAAAATAATGCCGACTATATTCTTCAATGCAATGTTGCACGGGCAGAATTATGAATAAGTTTGAAAAGCTTTAGAGGCCCCCAAACACATGTATGAACAGCCCACAGGTTCCATGTTGGAATGGCCATGAGAAACATAATTAACTAAATGTCTCACACTCATTGTAACGTCTCTTCTATCAAAAAGCCCTCACAATAATGGTGGAAAGGTCATTGTATAACTATGCACACACCCAGACAAGCGTCATGTATTGACAGTTTTCTTTGGATGACACACTTTCCCTTGGCACTTCCCAGTTGAGTTGTGAGACTTGTTTCTCATTAACATAGTGGCATATCATCATATAGCTGCAATCTACTGGGTCTGGGTGAATGCCAACCATGAATTATAGTGTGAAGTGACAACATAGATTGAGCAAAACAATTATTTCCATCCAGTAGACCAATCTTGGCATTTAAACAACATTAACTGAAAGCATACTTCATCAGATCACAACAAAAAGATCAAGGAAGATAGGAAATCCATAATTAATTTTAAAAAATGTTACTAAAATGTAATATATAGTAAAGTGCATAAGGTGACGGTGGCATTACACTATGTATGAGGGTGTTGGAATGTTCTAGTGAAATGCAAGCACCTTGGTAGGAACTATAACTACCAGGAAGAATATTTAAAACACCAGGAAGAATATTTAAAACATACATTAGTTCATCACAAAGACTGCAGCTCAACTACTGAGCCTTACCAGTGAAGATCGTGGACAACGCTCCAATGGTCCAACGGTCATGTTTGCCTGGGTGACATGGTCTTAAATTCACATCAAAACATATTGGCCGAATGGCAATATTCAATGTAAAACGGTATTGATACATGTGACAAGCTAACAGGTACACATAAAGGCGGAGCTAGCCAGCAGCGTAAACACACTGCAGAGGAGCAGCTGCTTTATTAAAAACACGGAGCAAACAGTGGAGATTCAACATGAAACTATATCGATGGGACTCAACTTCATATCCCAGCCGTAAATCAAACAGTTTAAGGTTGGAAAGACCTACAGGTGTGGACAACACAGCTCTATTCTTTAGAAATCAGATCAGATTAATTTTTATGCAGTTGTATGGGTGGGTTGTTTCAGCCATGACATTTTTTAATAGATGTCCTATATTATTTCCATGTAATATTAATGATAACTGTGGTAAAAGATAAAAGCAGAATAATATAAAACAAAAGAAGCTGTAGTTTAGTCTTGTTTTTAGAAATTTTTAAGAGTACAAACAGATGCCAATGCGCTCACGTAGTTTAATTTTTCAGTAGATGTACACAGGCTGAAGCTGACATGTACAAGCTTTTCAGGTCTGCGCTGCAGCCAAGTCAACAGGCGTTGAGAATAGAGAGCATCGCCTGATGGATTAAAGAAAAAAAAAATCCCTTACAGCACCTAATGCTGGTCAGCAAATGTTTTGCAATCAGTGGTTCTGCTTCTTGTTCTTTTGGAAAAGTATATCACAGTATGTCTTCATTTTAAGCCATATAGATATTAATTCTTAAGAAAGAGACTGCTTTTTGAGGGAAAAGAAGAAACCGCCCATCATTTAAAGGGTTAAACAGCTAATACCAGTGTGATGAAGAAACTCTGCTGATCCAGCCTAAAAGATTAGCAAACATTTGGTTCATTGTAGGTGGTCATTTCTTCAAATTCTTAACTTGATTCAAGAAAAAAAATCACAGGCCAAAGTCCATCACATATTACACATTCAAAGCCAGTATCAACAAGAGTAGTTCATTTGTGCCCACGTCTTTCTACTTTCTATCCTTGTGGCCCATCTGACCACAGACACTTGACAATGGCCTGACAGCTTGCCTTGGCACACTTCTTCTAATCTTATCTCCAATCCTGCTCCACTGTATTCACTCAGCTAGTTAAGCCTCTTGCTAATGAGACTGTGTCCCATTGTATGGAATTAAACAAGAACACTACACACTCACTGCTTGACACACAATTTCTCAGAAAATTTTACAAGGGACTTAGGGAGCTTTGAAGAAGAAATAGACCGCATCAATAAAGGAAATCACAAAAGACCGGAGGGCTACAAGGGATTTACAAAGGAGCAGACAATCCGAACATTACTCTACCAAACATGCTCAACTGAGAATTTGTATTCTCAAGCAAACTTAGAAGAGCCAAAAGGTGCCACCCATTTTATATGATTAATTAACAACACAATCTCTACAGCATTATTCAGATGACTTAAAATAGCTAAAAAAAATAAAAAAAACTAACTAACCTACTGAAATGATGGGTTGTACTGAAATGTAAGTAAGATACATTGTATCTGTTGTCATCAAAATCACCGCATTACTAGCATCCTCATATTAAAGTTTGGTATTATTTATTGATTTCATAAGTTTGGGATGTAACTGAATTTTCATCTAGTATTACAATTGTTCTTCAATTGTTGTCCAAAACATATCCTTTAATAGTTGGAAAACATAGTGGGTAACAAGAAGAGTCTACTGACTTTACAGAGCGAACAATGTATCTTTACACAGTGGCAAGCTGATAACTCAAATGAAGAGCGGCAAATAAACAGACAGCCACTTATTTGATATTGAAACATATTTTAATAAGAAACGAGCTTTTTTTCTCTGATGAGTGACTATATAATTTCTTTATAAGGTATTGTTCTTACATAATCGTCGCAGAACATTCAAGAACGTTTTGCATGCACGACAAGACACTTTTCTTTTGCCAATCTGAAATGGGTGTTTTTCAATTATCAATAAATATTGTACTCTTTCGATTATATCTGTTGTTTTTTATTTCACGTGGAAGTTACTGAAGGTTGGCGGCCTCATTTCTATACTGTACAGAGCACAGCCTTTGAATAATATTTGATCACATTTTAAGACAACACCGTTGTGACAAATGTTCAATCCTATTTGATTAAACTGTTTTCTGAAAGTATTTAGGCCCACTTTTTGGCTCAAGACACATCGATCCGCAAGCTACAACAAGGTTACCATTTGGAAAATGAATGTTGCACAATTCAATCTGGAAATGAATGGTAAAATCAATGACATATGCATCAACACTGTGTTTGGGTTTGGTCAGTGCTCTACACTAGCAGATAGAAGGACTCTGTGAACAAAAGAAATGGGAACAGGCACACAGTGCAGTCTGACACTACTGTAAAAAAACAAGCAACCTTTTCCTCCGTGCGAATTTATACGACTTTTCAAATGTATAACTGGTGAATTGACAATTGTAAGCGGGAATGAACAATTAAATTGCCAAAATGCTCATTGTTGAAAATCCAGTAGACACACATCAAACAGGATATGTTAATCGGAGCTTCAGGGGGGGCAGCAGGACTATGTAATTGTAATTACAGGCGATATTTTACATGAAAACAAACCGGCCATTGTTCAGCCCGAAGCAAGCCAGTTTTATGTTTTTACAAGTCCTCGCATTCCTGCGTCCCCATTTGAGTCGGAGAGTTGTTGTCCTCAAGAAAAACACAACGAGACGGGGACATAAGGTCGAGCCATCCGGGCTGAAACGACGCGGACCGTGATCAATATCAGCCAGGCTACAGAGATTTCTGTTGCAAGAAAAGACTTTTATAAAGGGTCGAGTCTAGAAAGCAACCCATCTCACCGTCAGCTGATTCGCAGTACACAGCGGATTAAAGCGTTCAGCTGCTCCACATTTAAATTCCCGCACATGCATTTAGAAAGGGAGCCGATCCCTCCAGTAAATTCGATACAAATACCGAAAACTCACACTCGTTGATGTCAGTTTTGAATTAATTTGCTAATTCCCATCGTAGCTGAGGACATATTTAATCGTTGCCGCTGAGGCATGCCACTATATTGTACAAGATTTAGAGATGTTCTTAACATGAAACCCTACTTATCCACACAATCCTGAGGATTTGGGGACAATTGTCACAATGGACCAACATTAGCTTTTTGCTTTCGACAACCCCCCTACTGGCAGTCTGCCTCCAATTAACTTGCTCAATGGAGTAGTCTAGTAAACACACAAACTTCAAAGCGCCACAATAACACGAATATACTATTTGAGATACAATGTAATGTTCTTTTTTTACTATTAACGGAGTATCAATAACGAGAAAAGCCACAGACAATTTCCGTCTGCACTGCCTTGCTGGCGAGCCACTAACCAGCGATTTTCCCATTTTCTTCGCATGTAACAATCCAAAGAGTAGGAAAAACTCAGCGTCTTTCTTACCGTCAAGTCAGGGTTGTCATTGTCACGGTGGCTGACAGCTCGTATCACACCAGACCTCCACGGCCACCGACCGATGTCGCCGATTTCGGGCGGCTCGTCCCCGCTGACACAGAGGAACCGCTTCCCGACCAGCTCCGGCCGAGCCTCGACTGCCATGGCCCCCGGCTGGTCAAAACCCACCCTCGAAAAACTTCCCAACAACGACGCCCTTAAAGATTTGTCATTTACGACATTAAAGCGGCTTTAGAGGACTCCAACGGAGGATAGAAAAAAACAAAAAAACAACACGAATTTGTTGTTAAAATGTGGAAAAAACAACCCGGGGGATTTAAATGTGTAGCAGTCTCCACCCGCTCGAGCGTCAGCCTCCTTCCACTCACACACAGCCGCATCACAGCTACGATCCACATTGGTGTTTCTCCGCTGGATTCACGCCACGGCGGTGTCCCTGCGCTCAACTAGTACACGTAGGAACTACTTCGTGCTAAATCAGCGTTAAAGCTGTTTGTTTACAACGCTACTCTCTCTAGTGTAATGCCACTGATACTCCAGTCTTTTAACGTATTTTGTTGCTTTCGAGGTTAATTTCGTATTATTATGATCTGGCGTCTATTGCAACGTATGTTTTATAAGATACTCGATGACACGCACAGTACAGAATAACTGTGTACATTCATTCAAACGTTCCTTTATTCCCGATCATGCATCAGTTCATCAGTATCAGTATCATGGATTTTACCTTTAATTTAGGGTTTTCCAAATTTGCCTCTCTCCAGCTGTCAAGTCCCAAACACCCAGGTCCTAGATGTGTTCCCAGCCAATGTAATCTGACATGGAACCTGCAAAAAGAAGACCTTAAAATATTTTCTATACGAGGAAGTACAATTGTACTAATGTTTGGGAAATGTGTCTCTTGCCTCTGCTCTTCAAGATTTTTCTGTAACAAGGTTACTTCTTAAATATACATGATTGTTATGAAATGGTGGTCCAAAACAGCTATTCTTACGAGATACAAAAATAAGATACAAAGCAATTTAAAATAACTGGTTACATATTCAACATTGCAGCAGGAAAGATGGTTAGTATAGTGAGTGATGATCAGAATCTGAATCTGAATCAACTTTATTGCCATGGTCAGTGGGGATCCCACCAACTAGGAAAGTGCTTCGGAATGAAGTGCAGTCAATAAAATAAAATGATAATGAATGAAATGCAATCACTCTCAAATTCAATGGAATGAAAATGTAATAATTGACTAGTTTTACTTTAATTGGAAGTTGTAATGTAAGAGCAATACACTTGCCAATTACAATCACGACATGACAAGAAATAATTCACAATAAAAAACATTCTAAAAAAATACACAATGCATAAGGTTGCACTCACCACGTACATAATATTCTCAATTAATAGTCAAGCATAACACCAGTTGTTGATCACAATGTAATTCCAATACATCATTGGGCATTTGTTTCTTTCTCATTTCTTGTAAATTTCTCATTTCTTGTTCATTTGTGTCGATGCATTACCCACACCTTTCATCCTGATTAAGTTAGTCATTCTGGTAGCATGGATGTGTAGTGGTTCGCACTGCAGCAAATCCTTGGTTTGACTCTCGGGCTGTCCTTCCTGTGTGAAATTTGTATATCTCATGGTGCTTACCTGGGTTTTCTACACTCCAATTTCCTCCCAAGTCCAAAAACATACAATGGTGAATTCATTACCGAATATTATCCATTGCTCAAGCAGCTGGGCTAGGCTGCAGCACCCCTCCTCCAAAAGCTAAAGAGATTTATGCGTGATGAGTATGTGATTCAATGATGGTGAAGTAAGAATCTAGGTGCTGCGTTTCATGTTGGCAAGTTTTTAATGCAATGAGTCATTCTTCTAAATGATTTAAGTTAGTGGTCAGTGGTGCACTTGTGTGGAAAAAATTGTCGCTGTTAAAATCATACAAAACCTGCACTAGCATGATCCTCTCATATGGGTCAGTGAAACTTATAGTACAGTTGAAAAAAGACTCATTCACTGGCTTAATGCATGTCCTTAAGTAATCTGTGTCACTTGCAACCACCTCGTCTGCGAGAGTAAGCGTTGATCCAAAATCTGCAGATTTGTTGATAATTGTTGCTTGAACCGCTGAGAAAACCAGGATGCAAAGTTATAATTGAGAAGACAGCTTGACAGGCAGGGTTTGATTGATTATGTGTGTCTGTGTGTGTCCTAGTTCATTTACTCACGAACACACGTGATGTGTGTGAGTGCACACGCGTGTTTGTGCCCACTGCAAGGATCTTAAGGACAGCAAAGAGGTTTGTGTGCCTTATGTGTGTATGTACAGAATGTTCAAGCCAATTATCCTGAAGCTACCTCTCGCACCAGGATAGGGGATACAGAAAGGCAGGCAAGATAAAAGCAGAGAGAAAACAAAGCCAGAAGGATGAGCCAATAAATAAAATAAGAGGAAACAGTCTTCAGAAAATAGTCACTAAGAAGGTGAGAGAGGAAGAGATTTAAGAGCATCCATTTGTGTTTTGAGGAATGATCAGCAAAAATGTAACATTAGAAATTCAAACCTAGTGATTTTCTTTTATCTGTGGGACTTTTAAGAGTTTTATCTCACCTTCCTTATATGAGACCAGTTCATCTGACATGCAGTGACCTGTGTCATTTCATGATGTAATCTCTGTTCAAAGTAGTTCAATCTAACTCCAACCACGCAAATGGCTACACTAACAGGTTCATGTAATTTGTTTATAATGAAATGGGCTTGCGCAGTATCAGCTGTTAGGTGTTTGTATCATTCATGCTGGCAGACTGATGCTGTGGCTTCATTTGCTTTGAAGAACGTATGCTTTTTCATTTAAGTCCCGCCATGCGGGGAGTGTCTGAGACACCATCCCTAGTTTCACATTGAGAATTGTGTTTCATTAAGAGGAAAATGTATTGGTAAATATTCGGGGGAATATTTTGATATCTGATTGCTCACAGCAATCGCCTTGACTGAGAAACAGAAAATGTGGTTAGTGAAAACACACTCAGGGGGTCTTATGTTCACAAAGAAAAACAGTGAAGCACCAAATTACCAGTGAAGACAGTGAAGAAGAAAGTCAATCTGGCACACAATACTGGAAGCTTAAAAAAATAGGTGGACGAGACCTGATCACTGAATGAGCTTCAGTAGTGTTCCGTCACCTGTGAACCTTGAGCAGAGAGTTAGTGGATGGGAAATGAAGGAGATTCACAAAATAAAAATGTAACAAATTGTTTAAGGGTAAAATCAATTTCAGTTGTTTTTTTTTATAATTAAGGGGAAATAAAATCAAATCCATCATGGCCCATAATAGTTTTGGGACTCTGCCAAGAGGACAATTTTCAGCTCATCTATGGCTATAGATGAGGGTTCTTTGGTGACATGTCTTTCACTGTGTCTGTGTCATTGAAATACCAAAAACTTTGTAAATGGCTTGCCAACCTTTTCGAGAATGATCGATTTCCTTCACTTTCTTTCCTCCTTTTACCTGAATTTCTTTGAATTTCAACATGATACCTAGGTTTTGAAGAGCTATTGGGCATCCAGGTACTACTGAAGTGATTTCTTGGTCGGGAATAGGTGTAACAGTAATCAGGTCTGGGGTTGCCCAAAGAAACACAGTGAGGAGTTCAAATATGACAGAGGGGGAGCATACATATGGAAAAAAATGGGGCCTAACACTGAACCTTGTGGTACACCACAGGGGACATTTGCTGGTGAGGAGGAACCCTCTCCTTTAGTGACCATGATTGTTCTGTGTAAGAAGCAGGATGAAAACCAGTCCACTGCTGTGTCCCTGATGCTAACCCATGTGTGAAAACAATCTCTTAAGATCCATGTCAACCAAGTGATGTCCATCTAAATTGAATTAGATATCAGCCATTATCCTTTAGGGCCACCTGTTGCCTGTTGTGTGATTGCTATATTTGTTGAATATCCCAGTGTTTTCAAGCTCATCAACCTGATGAGGCTGAAATAATCAGGGATCATATTCAAAAGCTGTATTCTGATCTGCTGGAGAAGATCTGGTGTGTCTGAAACACAGGAACAGACATAAAATAGATCAACAAAATGAGATCAATTTCAATTTGTAGCAAGAATATTATACATTTCTGATTATTCACCTCTTCTGCCTTTTTCATCCAGAATGAAAAAGGCTGTGAACAAAATGCAACTTCATCAGCAGCGCACTAAATGGCAGGTTTTGTGATGGATTTGCTACTGAAGATGTTGACTGAGATATTTATTGCATGTTTAAAAACAGACATATTTAGACAAAGAAAATGTACAAATGGGTGCAAATGGCTGGCAGCATATTTTAACGTATAGATGTAAAGCCTCACCAGGGAAGTAGCAGGTTCAGCTTTCACGTCCACAACAAATTAGATGTTTCTCATTTCAAAATTCAAATCTAGTTTAGTACCTTGGCTATTCTGACTATCTTATCCGTTTAATCTGTTGGTGACGTCCCCTCTGTGTGCAGCTGATAATGTTAGGTCTGATCCTGTGACATTCTTTGGAGCAGCCTGTGTGACCACACTGTCTCCACTGGGAACCCCCTTCACTTGAGCACACTGCAGCAACTACCTTCATGAATACCAAGTAGCTTTGAATCCACATCCCACCTCCATATACATGATTACACTCACACAGACACACACCGCGACACAGGCATGCAGATACATTTACATACAGACACAAACATTCACATCCGCAAATATATAAAAAGCTAGGAGCATATATAGTAGCTCGGATATCATTATCTGCACACACAGATGCTCTAACACACATTGGTGATGGGCATGCTAAAGCTCACAGATGGGCAGCACGCCTGCCAAATGTCATGTACAGAAAACTTTTATGTGATCTAGTCTGATGGCAGGTATGGTTTGAATAAATGGAGGTGTTAGATGTTCGCTAAAAATGTTATAGATGGTTATTTGAATGTGTATTTTTTAGGGTATTTTTTGTTTAATCACACAGCTTATGGTAAAGCAGCGGTCATTTGCGATAAAAAATTAAACTTGTGTGAATAAATATTCATTTAAGTTCTAAAACGGTGTGCGATGTGCAATTAAACAAGATGAAAAAGTTGAATTGACAGCTGAAAACTCGTAATAATCGTAATCATCTGTGAATGGTGGCCAAAAGTTTATTGCATTTTTTTGTTTAGATGTGATAAGATCTGAAAACAGAATACTCACAATACGGAGTAGAGGCACTCAAACCGTTTTCGTATGCACCCTCAAAAACCACACAAGGGTCATTCATTCTGGACACATTAGATGTGTACAGGATAAGTCGATTAGCTCACAAACTGTGATATTCTGGTGTTTAATGCTGACCTAACACATGCAGTTTCTGTTTGACATGGTCTTGGGTCTGTTGCATGGTTGATAAGCATTATAAATAAGTGAACATAACACTATTTGGTTCATTACTTGGCCTCTCTATGTTCCTGGAGTTCCAGTAGCATGGACAAATAGAAGTCACAAATAATCCTCTTACTTTCACCACAATTTTCTACAAAGGTTTTCTTGAAATAAACAGCTTCTACTTGGGCTGCATGTATGGGCTCTATATTTGGAGACAGTAAAATTTGTTCTTGAACCCTTGAGCCAGACAGGAGTGCAGTGTAAAGGTTGAGCATTGTAAAACTGGAATTTGCCACTTCACCATTAGAGGCCACACAATTTTACTCATCATAAGCATACTGTAAATTGAAAAAAAAAACAAAAAACATTTGTATTATATTATTGCATTATATTATATTCTGAATGAAAGATAGAAACGTTCTTTCCCCCTGCGCCCAAGAGTGCCAAAGGACATATTAATAGGGCAGTCAATTCATTACAATTTTTAATCGCAATCACACTAAAGCTGAGTCAACTCGTGATTCATGGCAAATTAACCAAACATTTCTAAATGTAGCTTAAAGTAAGATTTAATAAATACAAGAGTGGCCAATACTGTTCATAATGCTATGCTTTTAGCATGTACCGTGGCTATTATGACTTTAGCATTGAGCCACAGAGTTTATTCTAACGCATGTTCTTGACAATATCTGTTATGTTGGGTTGTTGTATGCATTTGAGCACATTGCAAACAATCCTTCTAAATGTACGTCTGTCTCATTATCATAGAAAGACATTAGTCATGTATGAACCGCCTACGCTGGACCTTAAATATACCCCTTTAACTTAGCTCATTTCAGCTTTGCATTTTGGATGGTATTCATTGGGATGCTGGATACTTGGATCAGGAATTTCATCCGGTGAGTGACTCTATGGCCGGGTGAGCAAACTGTTCCACCAAAGGCTGCAGTAGCTGCAGGTTTTTGTTCCAACAAATCAAGAGGACACCTTTTCAGGTGGCTCTGGACTTGATTGTCAGTCTGGTGCTGTTTGTTTCAGCTGATACCATTAGTTTAACTGTGTTTGCTTGACTGGTGGGATGAAAAACTTGCCACCACTATGGCACTTTGAGGTCAGGTTTGCCTACCTATGCCATGGTGGAGATCGCGCTATGAATACTTGAGTTTTTCAGGGAATGGCTCCTCCTAAGATCATAATTGCTGCAATTATAATGCAGTACTAAAACCTTTTTTTGTTATGGCGGCATAATAACATTAAAAACATACACAGTGCAACAGCACACTCAACACTGTAGAATCAAAGACACCAGAAAAATAAACATATCAGACAACAACAATGAGCAGAAATGACCAAAATGCCCAGTAAATAAAGTGAGTCCAGTTAGCTTTTCCACCTTTGTACAACCTGTCATGCAGAGCGGCTCAGCGGACTGCCACTCGAACCCGCGCCTTTGTTCTTTAATGCCTTCTTTAATAGGTTAATAGCCATGTAGCCTCAGCTTGTCTTGTTCAAGTGCTTTGGATTTCACCTATCAGAGCAAAGGTAGCCAGGTTTGAAGCAATGAACATTCGTTACGACCCTCCCACCCAACCAATAGTAAGCCGATGATCTTCATGACGTCACAGCGTGACGGCGAACGTACTGGTTGGTAGAAAACGAATTGTACAGCAGTGGAGAGAACGAAGAAGGAAACACTTGTAACCGTCCTGGTGTTTATCAGAGTGAATGCCGTTTTGTCTTTTAACATGGTTAAGTAGACCAACTTTGGTGTTTCCATCGTACTGAATCTACTATGAGAGCGTTGTTCTGAGGCGCTTGCTCCGGACCCGAGTCGAAGTTTGGAAGTTCATCAAGCCATTAGCGACACCACCGGGTTTTCCTCTACATCGAACCCAGTCAACAAAGACAGAGAAGATGGTGTCCTGGATGATTTCGAGAAGTGTTGTGTGAGTAGTGCCAGAGTGAAGTGTGAGCTAAATCGCGCGGATCTGTAGAAAAGCTATCATAGCAGTTAGCCTCGTTAGCAAATATGGCTAGCGCGTCTGCGTCTTTTCTCTTTACGTCAAGTTGTGAATTAACGTCTCCTCCGTAGCGATGGTAACAGGCTAATAAAGCACCGACGAGGTGGTATCTGTAAACCTCTCCATGATATCGACGTGACACATCTCATAGACTATCTTAGCAATGGCTTGGATTGAGCTAAGTGTCTTGTTTATCGTTCTTGAGCATACATGTATGAAGCAGGTGACTCAGCGGCGATAACTTTACCAAGTGTTGGTGAGTGGTGGAAGTGGAACACTTCATGTAGAGACTTGTTCATTCACAAAGGAAGGTCTGTTACCGCTGTCGTTGTAGAGGTCTTATAACCTAACCGTACCTTCTTCACCTGTCAAAGCCTTAAGAGACAACGTCACGTATTTAGCTAGTGTGCTAAGATCACCTCCAACGCTGTGTCTGGCCCATAATGGTCCCCTCTCTCCATCGAGTGAATGTTGAGAGTGATTGCCTCGTTTTATTTCTGCTCAGTACTGCTGTTAATGCTGGTATATTTCATCAGTCACTGTTCACATAAACAGTTTTTAAAGATGCAACTTTCAAACAATAGTTTGTGACTATTGGAAAAGCATTAAGAAGGACCACTGTGATGAATCAATGTGTAAAAGTTAAGTCTTGGTTCATGTGAGATGGTCTCAAGCTTTCTGTCCAGAAACAACTGTTGCATAACCTTTCATGGTGGATAGGAATGTGTTAGAGACGGTTGATGGGAGTGGTGGAATGTTTCCTCAACACATCCAGGAGTTTTAAATCACAGGCTTAGATGACCGTCAGTGCATTTTGTTCATCCAAATTCCATTGTGGGAGTGATTTGATATCATATTTTCTTCATCTTCTTCTTCTTCTTATCATCTTTTCTTATTGTCTTATTGACCCAAAGATAATGGGTATGACTAGAGAGGAAGCCCTACATAGTGGAGGCTGATTTGCTGTGGCAACCTCGATGGGAAATTCCAAAAGACAAAGAAGATAGGTTGTCGTATTGTAGGGATGGCTGATATAGACTAAAAAAATATTCCATTGAAGTTTGCCGTTATGGCACTAACAATTAAAAATACTCGTGGTTAATTAGATTAGATGTCCAATACAATTGTGTTTGGTTCACTACTTTCTGGAGTCTGTCTCCAACATGAACTATAATTGTGTTTAGGGATGCTCAGATCAGGATTTTTGCTGCCAATCACAGATACCGATCAGCCAAATGCAGATCACCGCTGATCACAGATACAGATCACATGGATTGACAATGAATATGTAATAAAAATGATGAGACCTTCTGTTACATGATGTGAAAAAATGAACTTGAAATCATTTAAATTCAGACATGTTTTTTTTATACGTCTTCAAGGTGGCAAAAATAGAAGAACCTCGCTGAATGCAGCAATTATTCTGTCAAAAGGACAAGTGAAATTAATTTGCTGTGAGATGTCTCAATCGGTAGAGTCTGTGCTATGAAATGTTTACATACTGTAGCAGGACTTTGAGACAGAGAGCACTGCTTTTATCAAAGTTTCCACTCCAGATGTCTTCAAAAGTTTCAGATTCAGGTGGCTAATGAACGCCAGACTCCAAAACGGCGACGGATTCGGTCGTTTCTGTTCCCATCTCCGCGTATACGACACTTGAGAAAGGCTGGTCATTTAGCTCTGTAAAATTAATAACTATTTCTTATCATTCCGAATGTCACGCTTGGACCGGCGGATGTTGCTAAGCGTCAGCTGTGCTAACACCCTGCGGCTGAGGAACCATCGGTTTCACTTTCATGAGCCCGGGAAACTCTCTGTGCTCCTGCGCAGCATTTTCCCGCCGCAGGATGCAAACTTTACATGACAGATTAAAAGAACTTTCACGACAGACATGCCTCTGCTCAGTGAGCATGTTTAATATCAATTATGTAATTCTAAGGATGGACCAATCAATGTTTTTTTTTTTTACATTGTTGTGTTTGCAACCTACTAGTGTTATTTTGGGATGAAAATGTGGCTGTGTGAGACAGTGAGTACTCCCAAGATGTTTGTAGCTTGGTAGTGGCTAGCGAAAGACATGGAGGAGATGTTTTGTGACGTGACAATTGTTGCAAGGAGTCAAGTTGAGGTACAGGTTTTGCCTGTGCGACAGTGCTGCGGGATACACTGCATGTGTTGATCTGATCTCAGTCAGACAACTGCGTGTGAAAACTTATTTGGACTGCTCAATCTAACAAAACCGTCAATGACTCAAGTGCCTCAGCAGGGTTACATTCGTGTTGTGGTGCTGCGCTACGCTTTAATAAAAATGGTCTCTTTTTAAATATGAAATGTCAGGTGATCAAACATACTTAAACGAAGTAGAAACAAGCTACTAGTTAGCAGCTAGATGTAGTACTTGAATGCCGCAGTTGAAGAGCTATGAAGTCTTTCCACCAGCTCAGTTTTTTGACACTAATATAATAATAATATAAAAAGTCACTTTTTCAATTAATTATGCAAACCTACTATTCCTAAACAATAATACTGGACAACATTACAGAAAACAAACTTTTAAAGCCAGAATAAATTACAAATAAACAATTCAAACAGGCAGTTCAGTATAAAACAAATAACTTTAACTTTAATTCTCTTTTCAATGAACAGACGAAACCCGCAATGTAAATTTCACTCATCACTTGATAAATACCGAATGTGCCCGATAATAACGATTAATTGCATTTGCGATTATACAAAAACCGTAAGGCTTGCGATTTGACTGGTCACGTGACTTTCACGTTGGTGGCGCAGCGCAACGGTGAGCTTTAGCCATTGAGCTGTAAATTACGGCTTTAGCCTATGAAGGTAAAATGGGTGCAAAAGTGGCACATACCCGTAACACAAGACTTGTATCCATGCGTCAGAGGCGCATACGCGTAACTGCACATTTGCATCTGTAAACCCCGTGGCACGTGCGTATAAAAAGAAGATTTACATTCATACAAACACGAAAAGGCATTTCGCCTTCATTTTCTAAGTGCACAGATAAAAGTGGCTAAACACGAGCTCTTGAAACTGCAATTGTGACACATTGCTAAGTTTTCAACCTCAACCACCGCCAAAACGGGTACATAAGTTCCACATACTTGTAGAACACGATCTGTATGCGGGTGCACCCTTTTGCACCTCTTCTCACACCTGTAAATAAAACTGATGCGCACTCGTAGAAGTGGCGGCAATACGTGCCTGTTACTCCATGCGCGTTCCCGGTAGTCACATGATGTCTATTGTCCAATCGGCTTTTTTTTTTATTACTAATTATGGGCTGTTTATGTTCAGACAGTGCTTAAAAGGTGCAATCTACGTTTACATGAAGAGTTGGACGTGTTAGAGTGGTAAAGCCACATATTGGTTTGCATTATTGTTGTAATATGCACTTTAGTTTGTGTGATTTATCAGTTTAGTAAGTCTACAGTTGAAACTGAAGTAGACAAATAAACCATCTTTCATTTTAATTCATGCTTCATTTGCCTTTATCTTAACATAAGAATAGCCTATAAGGAAGAACAATTATATATACTGAATCACATATGGTTTATTATAATACAGATTGATTTATTAGTTGTGTTTGCTGTAAAATACATGAGAAGAGGACCTTGAAAAATAATCGCACATTCGCAATATTGAGAGAAAAAAATCGCAATTAGATTATTTTCCAAAATCGTTCAGCCCTAATTTGAAGTAGTAACATTGAAATGGATGATGCATAACAGATCATGGAGGTGTTTCACGTAGACATTTTGCTTGTCGTATGGGAAAGAATCATTATAATTTTCTTATTAATCAGGGTCAGTCAAGTGAAACAGCTGCCCAGGAGACCCCTACATCTGAAAGAGTTAGTGCTACTGACTTCATCTCTGTTAACCATTATTTGACACATATATATATATATGTATATATATATATATATATATATATATATATATATATATATATATATATATATATATATATATATATATACATATATATATATGTATGTATGTTCTCTTTTCAATGAACAGATGAAACCCACAATGTAAACTTCACTCATCACTTGATAAATACCGGACAGACATCATCAGCTACATGTCCATGTTACGAGTGTCTGTGGTCCAGGGGTCGCAGAGAATGTCGCACTCCATGAGCATTTGGTTTTGTCCACAGTTCGCTCTGGTTCTCTTTCACTCAGGAAGCTAGCTAGCTCTTGGTAGCGCTTGAATTTGGTGTAGTGATTTGAGGCCAAGTGTTTTGCTTTACCATGATGGCTGACTCCTTGGGGCCTATCATGATGACGTCATAAATTCCCATCTCGGCAGAGATAGATCAGCCAGCTGATCGATCAAAACTACAAACACCTTGCATGTTTGTACAAGCTTTAACTGCCAACATCATCAGAGGTCTCCTTCCTCTGTCAGGAACCGGTTTGGCTTGATGGCGGCCGAAAACAAATTAACAACGTAGTGCAAAGTTTGCACTAAGCAGTTGCATCTAAAGAGTCTGTATGGAGTGGACAAGGAGAAATGTTGCACTCACGAGATAACTGAACAATCCTACGAACTGATTTATTTTCACGATGTGGAGGAGATGTTGTCCCCATCTACATGGTGGAAAAGTTTTGTGTGCATAAAAACTTGTGTGACTCCAAGTTTGTCTGCGTGGCACTTCAGCCGAGCACAACAAACTGTGAAAACCTTGATTCTCATGCATTTTCCAACTGACTCATAAGACTGAAACTTTCCGACATGTATTCAAACATGAATATTAGTGCTGTTTTTTTAGGCCAATAGAAAGTATTACTGTAAATTCATTTCTGACGGTAATACTGGCTGTCGGATTTTACCACAATTAACCATTTTACTAGTTACTCTTTCAGCCCTACATTGCATGTAAAGTTTTTTTATTTTTACATTTTAGTTTAATGCTTGTGCTTTGTGTGTTTATGTATCATTCTGCTACAAAATGTGTATCAAAAAAATAAAATGTACTTTATGTTCGCGTTACTAGCATAAGGGACATTCATTCTTGGTACTATCGCACCTAATTGTCCAACATTCAAGTAACCTTTTGTAAATAAAGAGCAAACCTTTTCAATACCAGACCTAAGTCTTGTTGGCTTCTTTTTAGTCCTTTTAGTACCATTTAACATGTTACAGCAATAATAATGGAAAGTATATTTGCAGTGTACTTCTAACTTTTGAAGAATACAGGAAAGACCTGAAAGGCATGTTCCATAACAACGCAAGATTTTCACAAAATGTTCTTGAAGCACTTTGGCTGACTGCGGGGCCCCTTTTTCATACACAAAATGATGATCTCTCCAATTTCCTTCTTCGTGTTTCAACACTCCCCCATCCACGTCTCAACCCACTCAGTCTTTGCATGCAGCTGAGAAAATAGCCCTCTTGCTTTTTGATGGGCGTTGAATCTGTGGGCTGCAGGTCAATTTCCCTGGTTTCCTGACACTGTACACCAGCCGAACCCAGATGGAGGGAGGGGAATTAAAAAAGTACAAGTGTAACGGTGAAAGTCTAAGAACAGGCTGCAAAGGGTTCTATGGTGTAAAAAGATATAGTAAAGATGTGATAGGGTTAAGGTCCCAACATCTGGATTGGGCTTCAGGATTGTGCGTTTGAAAAATCGCACATGGTTGACAGAGTTCCCCCAGGTTTTTGGGTGGAGGTAGGTGCTCCTTTCTGGTCACTCGCACACAAACATTGTTCACCTTTACTTCCAAAACTCCGCTCATTCAAAGTTCCATCGACCCCTGCCTCTCATTACCACTGATGTTCAGTGAGTCCTCTTCATCTGCTGAAGTTAGCAAATGCACCATCATGGCACAAAGGAGTGTATTTAGCATTATCCACTGTTTAGTGCAGATGCAGTCCTCTGTTCAACGCCGGTATCCGTTTCAGCGTCAGCACCCTTCTGAGTCACAACAGTGACAGCTGCTTGTTGGAGATGTTCTGAAAAAAGTTATATAATTATATACAATTATTTGGATTATATATATAATTATTTGGTAGCGGGAAAATGCATAAGAACAATCTCACTCTCAGACTGAGACAGGTGTGTTGAATTAACCAAGTACTCCTTGTGTCCTTCGGCATGCTATCGCGGAACTGTGCTCGAGTATAGACGTTTTATAATCAAAAGACTTACTTCATCTCTGACTTCTGCTTAAAATGACTAACTATTGTTGTTTTCAGAGGAAATTGATTTGTTTTTAATAGTGTCAAATTTGCGCTCCTACAGTACTGTGCTGTGTACAGTGATGTTACAAAGTGTCCCCAGTATTGAATGTCTCCTGGAAGCATGTGTGGTTGTCCTGCGCCGATGACAATTACCAAAACCGGAGCTACATTGAACGCATCATTTTACATGTCATGTTTATATTGTTATTCAAATAAGATAGTTTAAGCATGATGAGCATCTATATTAAATGAGATACATACATGTACATTGATATTTCATATGCTGTCATGGACCAATATAGATCTCACTTAAAAAAAAACGGACCTCTCATCTGACAAATGTTTCATGGCTCAGGCTTCACAGGGTTAATTTCTGTTCCAGATCACGAAGCATTCCTGTTCTCTGATGCTAAAGCCACGGAGCTTTTTAAACTCTAAATGACAGTCAACTTCCCTTGTCATTTGTGCAACACAGTAAACCGATCAAGAAGTTTAAAAACATCCTCTTTAATCGTGACTCTATAAAAACTGTCATTATGAAACAGTTTCAGTGACTAGTATCATCAGTAATTGCTCCAACCTAAAACGATACCCAAATCTACTGATACTAATTGTCCTATTTCTCTTCCTTTTTTCAATTTTACATCGAAGAGAATTGCAAAGGAACCGAATTATTACGAAGAATCGATAATAGAATTGGAATCGTTATCATTTCCCATCCCTACTATTGATGGTCATGGATCCATGATATTAACTTGTGCCAGCAGAGTGATGTCAGTATAAGCCTATGCGTCAGGTGAACTGTGGAACTTGAAGAAAGAGGAGATCACGAAGACTAACTCCTCTTATAACTTGTATAACTAGTTTAAGTTAGCCCAAATGTCTGACAGTTGTTGATGTACGGTATGATACGATGTTGAAAATAAATGTTTATATTCTCATCTCAAATATAAGTTGATTTTTTTTTTTTTGTATACATTTTAGCAGTTAAGAATGTAAAATAACTGTTCTTGGCACTGAAATAAGTGATAAGGGTTTTCAAAACAGCACTGCCATGAATCAAATGAAGATGAATAAACAGAATTCCCAACAAATAAAACTGGGAATTTTTGGGGAAAAAATGAAACACATTTCATCGGGCCCACTGTCAGTGCAGGAGAGAAGAGAGAACGAATATGATGATATGTAAATTGGATGAAGAAAAAGGTTTTCAGTTGATTTAATAGAAGAGTTACAACTGTTCTATTGGAAAGATGACCTTTGACCACGTCTGTTGTGATATTGTGCAATCTTTATGACATTAATTTCATCACGTGCCCCTTCCTTAGCTTTGTGTGGGTAATGCTGTGCTAGGTTATTAGTCATATTCTATAGCCATATTCTAATTTAATTGAATCTAATGAAATTAATTGCTTTTAATCAGAGCATATACTTATATACGATAGAAACTGTGTTCTTTCTTCAAACCTTTGACTTTATATCTGACCAAGTGTCCTTTGTGTCTGCCCTCTTGAGTTCCAAGCGCAAGCAATAGTACTTTGAGTCGACGTGAGTCATTTTACTTTCACTGTTGGAATTAGCATTTTAGTTCCTTGTATCCTTATGGGAAAGAAATCGTTGCAGTACCGGTTTGCCCAGCTGGAGCGAGGAACCACATGGAACACCTCTAACAACCATTTAGCAGCAACTCGAGCTGGGGCTATTTCATAGTTCCTATTAATCATCTTCTCATTGTCCTAATGTGGCAAGAGTGTTCTGTTCAGGATCATCATTTAAACCTATTTTTAATTGAAATGGAACTTACTATTATGATTTGAGTAGTTAATGTGACAGTAGTTCATTAGTGAGTCAGTTGGTTTTCTGCGATGGTACCAGGCCAGTGATGTGTATTCTGTCGTGCCAACAGGGATTCTGCGGAGAACCATTCGAAGAACAAAAAGTACCTGAAACTAGTTGAATAAACCATAAAGGACGTGCCTGTGAAAGTGGCTATTTTACTGAATGTGGTTGTTTGGTGAAGCTGATACTTTTACTATGGAATGTTTGGACAAGTAATAAAATAAGTTGCTCAGACCCTTAAACTTAAGGTTTGTTAGAACGTTGTGAAGTAGTTCTGAGCTCCTCCAATCTCGTGGCTGTTAATCTGTTATTGTCAGAATACCAGTAGAGCCTGTTTAAATTGTTGGCAACCGTGCCAGTGTTTGTCTTGCGTCTCCTTATTAAAAGATGTAAACTGAACATTCTTGATTCCTTGCTGATTAAGTCATGATGTGTGCGTCATTCTTACAGTTGTGACTCGATGTGACTGCCTTGTCTAAATCTAAATGTACTGTTAACTGTGTTACATCAAAATTAAAATTTATATGATAGCCATTTTCTGAATGTTTTTCAACAACAACATCAAAAAATATGGCACATTTTATTTATTGTTCAATCCCTGGTCGGACCACCTTTCGGCCTGTAGTTTGCGTGTTCTCCCCGTGTGCGTGTGGGTTTTCTCCAGGTTCTCTGGTTTCCTCCCACAGCCCAAAGACATGCTCACTAGGTTAATTGAACACTCTAAAATGTGTTTGTGAATGGTGTGAATGTGTGTGTGCCCTGCGGTGGACTGGCGACCTGTCCAGGGTGTGTTCCTGACTGCTGGGATAGACTCCAGTCCTCCCTGCGACCCTGAACAGGATTAAGCATTGGTTAATTGATGATGTGTGTATATGTATGTAAATACATCAACAATAATACAGTAAATGCCTGGCGTGACTGCCACCTCATTCTAATATTATCTTAGCTTAAGTGCCTATTCTCCTGAGCTCCTTTGTTTTCAAGTTCTATTCAAAATTTCTGTTCAGGATTTCACAATTTGAGGATCCTGTACATTTGCGTCTACGTAAGTGCACCTAACCTCATCGTGTGACTTGTTTTTAAGGGTCACATTTGTCGCTAAAATGTATTGTAGAAGAGAATGTATTTAAATTCAGTAAATCTAACTCGGGATGCTACCGATCAGCCAGTGTGCCGGTCACCAATACCAAATGTCATGTTCGGTACGGCGGGTGTTGCGAAGCGTCAACTGCGCTAACAGCCTGCTGCTGAGGAATGGGCGGTCTCACTTCGATGAGCCCGGAAAACTCACCATGCTCCGTCAAGTGCTGGAGCTTTAAATGGTGTATTTGATTTGAAGGCGCTTTCCCTGCACATTTTCATGTGCATGTGCTGCAGGATGCAAACTTTAAATGTCAGATTGAAAGAATCCTCACTGCAGACTGCTGCTTCACCGCTACTGCTGAGTGAGCAGCGAGTAGGGAGGAGCGGACGCGTCTGAACCAGCGGGGCTTCATCGGAGCACGGTCTGTCAATGACATGTAGTGATCAACAACGGTCACGCTGAAATCGGCCGATCACAATCGGTGACCCATCGTTTGGAGCATGCCATATATCTAACGCCATCATTTTTATTTACTACATTTGATGATATAATCCTTTGAGAATTAAATGCCCCTTTGTACCACCAAGAAACACGGAAATGAGTACTTGACAGGACACAGATGTGGAACCAGAATCTAAATTACCCTTCCACAGCTGCAATTGGGAAACATTGAGTCATTGTCTCCATGGGTCGCTTTTGTGAGACGTCTTGCGAGAATAGATGAGGTTTTAAATGTAGAGTTGGGAAAGTTTTGCTTGCATCTGTTAAAATGAGTTTCTTCTACTTTGGTCTGAGGAGATTTGAATTGTGGATGATAATTGATGAGCAGAGATTTACTTGTGGCATCAAGCCAATGCGTACTGTCTGACATGATCTTCACGTATTTATTGTGTTGTGTGACTATGACTTAACAAATATTTTGTGTTCTCCTACAGACTCGTGTTTGGAACCCTGTATCCTGCATACTACTCGTACAAGGCTGTCAAAACCAAAAATGTCAAGGAATACGTAAGGACCTTATTTTATTTTCTATTTATGCATGTATAGGAACATATGCATTACATTCAGCTGCTGTTTGTCAATTATTTCCTTCATAATCATTTGAATGATTGAATGAAATTCTATGAGGGCTTATTGAAGTTTTGAGCCTTACACTGAAAGAGTGTGATATTTGGGTTAATGCTACTTTATTTTTTAACATAGTCCCCTAACTCTCCACTCACCTTTTCCACCTTAACTGCCAGTCATGAATTCCCAATCTGTACATCATCATCTTGGTCACCAAGCCACCCCAGCAGTCAGCTCATCATCATCCTCAAATCTCTGGCAGTTGCTACACTAGATGCCTGTAATGCAATGTGCTGTGAGTGGCAGATATATCAAATGACAGGAAAAAATGGGAAAATGCAAGTTTCTGCAGAAGCTACCGTAATTCCCAGACTATGAAGTGCACTGGAATATGCACTGCATCCACTAAATTTGAGGGAAAAGAATCAAAAGAAGCTGAGCTTCGGACACACAGGCGAGAACAGTAATGTAATGTCTATAAATTGCCCGTGATTTCATATGGTTGATGTGACACAACTTGTTTTCCTGTCAAAATCCATATATTAGCCCTTTCATTGTTTAAGCCACTGGGTTCATAAAGCTTATGGTTCGGAGGTCAAGGTATTCAGAACCTGGTTAAAGCCCGCCAACTGTAAACCCTGTGACTGGCATTTTGTCAGTGTGTGCATAAATTCAAATTTTGAATAGAACATGGACTCACAAAGTCACAAGTCTGCGACAAAACTAGTGTTAATTTTGCTCTCCATTTTTCAATTTAGTCTTAGTTAGGGATGCACCAATCCAACTTTCAGAGTCCAGATATCGATTCCTGGGCTTTGGGTATCGTCCGATACTGATCTGATACCAGTCTACCAGTGTTACAAGTATTAACCTTTTTTTTTTTGTCTAAGGTGAACTGATGGGGCCATCTTTGACCGTAGCGTGTTCTACATTTGCGATAGTGCCAATATTAATTTGTTGGTTGACCTTATTCATATAAATTATCTGGTAGCAGTAACAATGTAAGACTAGGGTTATCATGGTACCAGAATTTCAGCTGTTGATACTAATACTTCTGAGCTTTCACAATTTTTGATACTTCATTGATTAACAAACTGGTATAAGAGTAAAAAACACTGAACAGCACAGGCCATTTACTTAGATTTCAAACCAACAGTGTTAACCTACAGCACACTAAGTCTAACCTGCTCATTTATGATGTGAATTTGTATAAATATGGCTAATACCGTGCACCCACTGCACTACATGTGGGTTTCTTTCACTCATTGGCCAGAGATTTTATTTGCGCCCCACCATCACTTATTGACATGACATTTAAACGGCAAGCCAGTGACGCCACATGCCAGTTATTGGCATGAGGTCTGGCCAGTAACTGGCATGCTCTGATTGAAAGCACTGATTGAAATAGATTAACAGAATTCATTCATGCTATCTTCAGTTGAAAAATGCAAGTGTTTTGTTGCAGTTTTGCGCTCTGGACTGACTCATACTGTCTCATACAGCGTTTGAGGAAAAGTTAGTTTGCGCTAAGTAGGATTTTAATTATGTTGCCCATCCCTAAATGTAACGTGACACCTGTAATAGTGTCCTGAAACTTGCTTGAATTCTTTAGTTGCCTGTCTAAAGGTGTTTTCCAAGTTTTCTTCTAACCACCCATCAACTGAGCCTCTTCCACTAACAGAAACACCCTCAAATGCCTCATTTGATGTCAACTGGAACAAGATTTAACTTCAAGTGATTGGGAAAAGTGCTGATAGGTTGACCTGCCCTGTCAATGTCCTGAATCTATGTGAAATACTTTCAGTCATTGGGTTTGACTTGATTAACAGATTTTTAAAATATTTGGCATGGACATGTAATCAGGAATGGATGAATAAAAAGAGCTCTGAATCAGGATTGCATGTTATGCGTGTCTGAAGAGCTGATGCCAGGTGTTCCTTCTTCCTCTCTCTTAATGGAAGGCAATTATTCAAAGGGATGCTAGTAAAAATGTCTGCTTTTGCCTCCAGAAGGCAAATGGCTGTAGTATATTTCACAGAGGTCACATCTTGATATCCTTCTGGCTGATGAGATGGAGGTGGACGGCATAAGAATAAAACGTGTGTTAAGATAGGCAGAGAAAAGAGGGATACGAGGTGGAAGATGAAAGGTAGAGGAGTCAGACAGAGGATGTGAGGGGATAGAGGGAGATTGAGCAAAATAAATTGGACTTTTTTTCCCTCTGGCTGCTTCTGTGTTTCACTCTACCTCTTCCATTTATCATTCCCCTGAGCTTCGGTGTGAGCAAGTATTATTGAGGGTTCACTATGAGGTCACCAATTAACCAGTCCAGCAGTAATGGTGCACTGGAAGGAGAGAGGGAATGAAATCCTAACTGGTGTTCGACTGCAACCTTTATGTTGGATGTTTTTTTTCTTTCTCTGCTCATCTACTATTTGAAGACAAGCGCTTACTCTGTCGTGCACATTTCTTTAGTTGGTGTCTGTATGTGCTGTCATGCGGAAGACGCCATTGGTTGAGCTCAAGCTCTCACACATCTGTCTTGTGACTGTCTTACCACTGACCACCCAATTTAAATGAGAGTGAGGGGCCCATTCCTTTTACCATGGAGTAAAACTAGATTCATGGACATAGGAGAAGGCAAAACATTGCTTGAATTCCAATTTGATGAGGTGTGGGCAGAAATCACAAAGTTTACTTTGTAACCCCACCTTGTAACAATGTTTTGTTATGGAAATGAAGACGAGGTTGGCTCAGATCTGTTGGTCAAGAGTCCCCTTCATGTTCATGTGTGATACCGTTAAAGTAATCATACTCAAACATGAATAAACATTCTTTGCATGAGTTGCATGTTGTTTTTATAATGATGCTTAACATGACAAAGGTAAATGAATTATTTTATTGCATTACTGTATGTCCTGTTGTTTTTGCTCATTGCTGTTTAATTACCGGAAATCAAGTTTTGGAGATATGTAGACCATGGAGCCACTATGTTTCAAGGTTTGGACAGATGGCGCATTTTAGGATTATGAATTCATGACACTTAGAAGGTCCCATTCAAATCTCTTTTAAATTTGTTGCTTACCTTTTCTTAAGGTCCGCTGGATGATGTACTGGATTGTGTTTGCCCTCTACACTGTAGTGGAGACCGTCACTGATCTGACATTGGCATGGTGAGCATATTCTACTCTGGTTTACATTCACTGTACTAATTTTAATCATAATGCTTATTTGGTTTTGTAATGAGAAGTTCTGAACACAACATTTGAAGTCAAAGAATATACTACACAATAAAGGTGGATTTTGTTTGGAGCACAAGGAGGCTAGCAACTAACAGAACCTTATGAGGAACCGTACTATTAACAGCTTGATAATCTATGTGCCTCAACCACCTCAGCTGACTTCTTCCTGATTAAAGCCATCATGACCCAGACTTAATGCCCCCAGGACAGGGTCTAAAGTGGACTGGCAAAAGTCTTATTTTCTACTATTGTAATTTCAAATCCATTACAACCTTTCCCTCTGTCATCCATGGTCTGTGCTACCACTGAATATAATGTGGTGCAACCAGGTTTTGTATCAACCTTGTAAGTCCAAGAGTGAAACGGTTCAACATGAATTGAAGAGAATGATTTTGACCTGGTAAGCTTTGTTTTTACTGTTTTACTGTTGAAAGGACATGACAACATACCGGTGTCACTGTGTTCTATTTATCCCAGAAATTCTATTGCCGGGTGGACTAAAGATGAGATGCTGTGTCTTTGTCTAGGTTTCCTCTGTACTATGAGCTAAAAATAGCTTTTGTGATCTGGCTGCTGTCGCCCTACACAAGAGGAGCCAGTCTCATTTACAGGAAGTGCCTGCACCCGCTGCTGTCCTCCAGGGAGAGGGTTAGACTCACCTTACATCATCCATCAACCATTGCCCCTGCCTCTGAACATATTCTGTCTGAGTGTGTAACTGTGAACATGACATGCAATCGCCTCTCCCCCTCTAGGAAATAGATGACTACATTGTCCAAGCCAGGGAGAGGAGCTATGAGACCATGGTGAATTTTGGCAAACAAGGGCTCAGCATTGCTGCCACTGCAGCGGTCTCAGCTGCTGTCAAGGCAAGTGTCCTGCAAAGATTTGTCTTGTATCGATGCTTGTGTGATCTTGCACTGTTGTTTAAGTACTTGTTAGCAATCCTTAGTGGTGAAGCAGCAATCCAAATCGAGTGCTCAACATGCCAAAGTGTTCATGGTTCAGCATGTTTTGGATGAAATATTAATTATTAATGTCTTCCATACTGGGGTAATGTTAAGTTTAATTTAAAATTGTCTTTAGTGATCAAATAGAACACACAGGGGTTGGACAATATTGGTCTAATATTTAGAATGGTAAGCAACAGTTAGGACACTAGCCTGGTGTGTGAGAAGCACAACTTACAAATGTGATTTTTTTTTTTTTTATGGCAATGTATTTAAAAGTTGTGGACTGTAATGCAGCCATTACTTACTGTGTCATTATGTGAATAACTCAGAAAAAGTCAACCACAAAATTTTAAAATGATATGTATAAATTCTGTACAGCAATAAAGATGAGATACACTGTTAAATAAATCTGATTTGCAGCTTTTAACCAATTATATTGTTTGTGTGGCTCTTTCAATATTTCTCTTTCAAGCTACTGCTTGTGTGCATAAACTGGTTTCATCAGGATTGCATGAATTCTTTAGTGTGTTAGATAATCCCTGATGATCAATCTAATGAATCACTGCTCAGTTAATCTTTAGAAGCTGGAATCCATCTATGCAAGTGTTAATTTGAAAGGTTGCAAGTCAAATGTTTTTTTTTTTCATTTAAGATACAATATTAAATGTAAAAGCTCTGTTTGGATCTGTATGTAAGACAGTTTGGCTTCAATATTTGCTTCATCTACTGTTGATTATTATTTATAATAATTATTTCAATATAAATCATATATATATATATATATATATATATATATATATATATATATATATATATATATATATATATATAGTCTGTATTCTCCCTTTTTGTAATTCATGTTTGTGCTGGACTTAATTGCTTTTACAGACTCCTACAATTTGCATGCACGTACTGAAATCTCCTTCAAATACACAACTTGAGGACATCAACTGCTGATTTTGCCCTTCAATTTGTAACAGAATTTCTGTCTGTATATTTCCTTTCAGTTAAGCCCTGGATTTCTTGATACTTATTCATCAAACGTATATCTGTGTACCTCTATAGGGACCTTTTTAATTCTATGATGTCTTTGGAGGAACCTTTTTGTTCAAAGAATTATTCCCCTGTACGCATTTGCATGAATATCAGAGGTAGAACAGGGAGCAGGTGGCGTCACTGCTGCGTGCAGGATCACTGAAGCAGAGTTTATGGTGTCTTCAATATTAGAATCTACCTTAAGTGAAAGAGTGATTTTGTGTTGAATAATGGTTAAATACTTCATTATGTTGAACTTAATCACTTTAAATCGTGTTGATACTGGATTTTCTGATACCGTTTCTTCTGTGAACTGGACTTTGAAAATGTAGAGGGGGTTCAGTTATTCAGTCGGAATATAAAATGTGTGCAACTGCTGTGTCTTATCAACACTGCTGTTCTTCCTCTGCTGGTCTGTGTTGCTCACTGAGTCAAAAGCAGATGATGGTATGTTTTGGTTTCAGGCAAGGTTGTGGTTATGATGTGTGGATATTTCCCTGCTTGCTCTCTTGCTAACCCTTCTTTTGACTTTGTTCCTCTTTGTCTCTTGGTACTGACATCCTTCTGTCCTCAGGAGTTCTGTGCTTCAGCTGGCTGCTCTAGGAGGTAAACACCAGCATGGACAAACCGACCTCTTCCATTTCATCCCAGCATTTCTTTCATGCCTTTGTTTCTTTCTGTTCTTTTCAAGGCTTTTTATGCTTCATTCTTAAAGCAGACTGCCGAGTCCCTGCAATTGGCTTAAATGGTCTTTTTCATAATTCCTTTGTGTGTGCATATGAAAACCCTAACCCCCACGTGTATCGTCCTGCATTCGTCCTCACATTGTCTTGACTTGACAATTGGCTGGAGTGGGTTGTGAGTGGTGAGTCCCTCAGAATTATTTGGAGAAGCTAGCTCATGTGCCACTGATCAGTAGTAGGCCTGCTGCTTCTCCTGCTGAAAAAAAGCCATCCTATAGTAACCGAGTAAACTTCATATACGCCTTAAAGGTTTGGCCACGTAAATTCATCATGCGACTTAAATCTAGTAAGTAGATGTTTAACTAGACCACTCGGCTGTTACTTCTCATGACGGAAATGTACATCAGCTTTGTGGAGTGATTTGCTTTGGCACTGCAATTGGACAAAGCTGAGTGACATTCTCTGACTACCTCCACCTGAGAATCCAGGTAACAAAATGCTGATCTTAAACAGATCACTCATATAGACCTCTGCCCCCATCATTCCAAGTACATTTTAAGGTTATAGATAGGGTTGCCATTTTCCAAATGTACTTAATGTACCCATACCCAAGTACACTTGATGCGTGTGATGTAGACAGGGTTAAAGAGGAGAAAAGTTCAGCACTAAAGCATTTTGTCACAATTGTCACAAAAGGAAATGTTTGACGCATGTGAAAGGTTGAAATTGGTGTGTTTTTGCGTGCTACCCAATTTTTAAGTAATGTAATTGCAATCTGTCTCTTCAAAACAAAAATACATGCACATTCCCCTTAAATGTCCTCCATGAAAATGTTTCCATTCAAGTGCTCTCACTAGTTTGCTTTCGTAACCACAAGAGAAGTTCCATCCAGCCCCAAGAGGGCTTGTGTTCAAGTCCACACTGGTCGGAGTGGCATAGTACACCTTGTGTTGGATCGTGTCCTGTTGTGATGTCAGAAGGTCTAAATGACATTTATGTGTGTATGTGTGTCACAGGGTCAGGGAGCTATCACGGAGAAGCTACGTAGCCTGAGCATGCATGACCTGACTCAGATCAGTCAGCAGGATGACAGAGGAGGGAACCAGCTGTATCAGTACAGCTCTCACTCATCCAACCCAGCTGTCAGGAGGTCTCAGAACACCAACGTTGCTGATGAAGCGGGAGGTAAAAAAACGCAAAATGACACCAACACATTTGCATCCTCTACTTTGGGGGTTTCCATAGCTTTGTGCTGTCCAGCCGAGGGCTCATAGTTAACAGGGTCAGTGTGCTCAAAAGGCAGATCAAAGCCAGGTAAATATTTTATAGATAATCGCACAAAAATTAAACCGAGAAAATGCTTGTTTCTGCCCCACATTTTGTGTTATTAAAGTTGCCTTGTCATCCTGTAGACTCAAGATCAGCATTTGATTTGTTTTGGCTGCCAATGAGTCATTTTCTTCCCCAACAGCACAAGCTCACTCTCACATGCTAGCTGGAGAATAATCAAATCAGTTCAGATTTTAACTGTTAAAAACAACCAGGTTTTTTGGGACACAGTGAAAGTTTTATTGGAAGGGAGGAAAAAAATTAAGGCAGACTGAGAAGATGAGGGTGAACATGAGAATATTTCCAATTTCGCACCTTGGTATGGTGGGATTATAGAGCCAAAATCTAATCCTGTGAATGTGACATGCCCAATAATAACAATGAAAATTTGGTAAACAAAGTCCACCACTAAAGTTAGTCTTTCGGAGTAGTGGTTTACGTAAGGTAAATTGGTCTTTTAAAGATGCAAACTGGCTCTGTCTAAATTGGCCAAAATGTCAGAAACACACGGCTGAGGGTTTGAAACATAGAGTAATAAGTCATCTGCAAACAAAGTCTGTAGTCTGTTCCTTTTAGGACACCTTTAAGGAAAGTTGACATCCTTAATAAACGGTTCTATTGCTAATGCAAACTGAGATGGTGAGAGTGGGCAGCCCTGTCGGGTGCCTCTCTTGAGATAATATACAGAGTGCATGCCATTAGTTGTACACGCTCACTTGAGGTGATGTATATAATAACATGACCCAACGTACAAAATTCTCCCCCAAACCAAATCTCTTCAAAACAGATGACACCATTCAACTCTATAAAAATCCTTTTCCTTGTCTGATGAGATCACTACTCCTGGTACCTCTTCAGTTTTGTTGCCCGTGTCGATTATATCTAGTTGACTTCTCACATTGAAGAATCGTTGTCTTCCCTCAGTAAAACCATTCTGTTCCTCTGATGTAACAGTTGGGAGTACTCGTTCCCATCTGAGGGTGATGCATTTTGCAAGAAATTTGACATCGACATTCAGTGAAGAAAACGGCCAATATGAGGTGCAGAGAGTTGGGTCTGTAGTGCCCGGGAATTCATTGGATTGCATTGCTTTAATGGTGATTTTCATTTTGTCTAATGATAATGGAGAGTCCAATTCTTGTGCATGATCATTTGTAATGGTAGCCGTGTCCAAAATATTAAATAAACCATTAACACTATACAAGTACAATCTCTTGGGGATTCTGATTTGTACAATTTAGTGCAGAATAATTTAAATGTCATTCATTTTGTTGGGATCTTATTCTACAATATCGCCTCCTCCACCTTAACCTTTCTTGATCGTCCTCCCCAGTTGTACCTATCTCACCATGTCCACCTGTATAGTTGTCCCTATTACCGTGGATAACTTGCAGTTTCATTAATGTACTGCATTGGAAGATGTGAGGTGTATTCTGGCCACAAATATAGGATTTGACCGTCTGTGTCCAGCCGTATGTGGTATTCACAAGCATCTATTCTGTCTTCATTTTGGATCGTCTCTGGCATTGGGAGCTTTAATGAAATGCAAAACACCAGCATATCTTTCATGTATTGATTAAAATGTAGCAGTGAATTTTCAACCCTGCAAAGACTGCAGTGAGAGCTGTCTAACCATGTGTCCACAGATTCACATTCACATTACTGCATGTCTCGTTTGTGATTCAGACTGAGAAGAGGTTTTTTTCCTTAGATCCTTTAGATTTATGTTTTTTTTTTTTTTTTTTTTATTTAGATCATAAACTGAAGGTGACTGTAATGTTCCACCTCAGACTTCATTGCATCAAGGTCTGTTGCATATCTTTGTAAGCAAATCAGCTGAATGTCGACGTGTTACCATGTTTAAAATACTGAGATGTGCGTACTGCCAACATTTCAGTCAAGGTCAGGAAAGGTATATTTTTAGACAAAAATGAATGGATGCCTGCAAATGTGTCTCACTGATGAAATATGAAGTTGTGGATGTATAAATCATCTGTCTTCTGAAACCATAAAACAGTCGTGCTTCTGTTGGAGGGTAGGGAAAAAAATCCTTGCAGACTGAGAAGATGAGATGAGCCTGAGTGGGATGCAGTTGGAATGCCAAACACACCCTGTCTCACTCTCTCTCTGGCTGAAGCTCTTTGTGGGTCTCACACTGTCGGGTATTGAGACTTTGGGAGGGATAGAGGGGTCGTGGATGGGAGGAGAAGACACAGATGAATGAAAGGGAGGAGGAATTGGATAAAGGTGATGGATGAATGGATTGTTGGATGGAAGGAAGGAGATCATTCAGAGAGAGGGAAGATTTGTGTATTCTGCACAGTATGTCCTGGAGTGAGGTCATCAATGTGATCATCTCCTCACTGCAGTACAAGGTTGTCTGGAGATGACATTAGAAGGCTCATTAAACAACAAGTTAACGATGCAACTCCACATCAATTCGATAGCTGGCTCTCAATGTATGTGTGAGGAAACTGCGCATGGAGAGCCTGCAGCATGTTTGCAGCATGACATCAACCTCCAAACTGACATCACCTCGTGTTGTGTGCCAAGTTCTGGCTCACAACACTCCATAGCTTCATCATGCAGACTTCAGTCAGGAGGCTCATGTGGGGTGTGGGTGCTTTATGTCCTGTTCCAGGGCTGAAGTCACTGCTGACCGCTTCTCTTCTCCACCAGGAAACAAAAACAATGTCTTCTCTCTGTGGCAGTGTTAGTTTTAATTGAGCTCTCTTCATGATTACAATAAACACGGAGGAGCCAGCCCCACAGCTCAGTTAGCCCAGGCTGAACTGCAGCTATTATGATGTTCCGCCGGAGCTGTCAAAGCCAGTCCAAGGAAGGGCAAGTCAACAACGATGAGCTACTACAGCTTGAATCGCTAAAAAGCATCAACAGCTCTAGCCTAGCATAGTAAATGTTTTTTTCTACTTAGTATCTTCCTTAACTTGTGCTAGATATCATGGCTGACACCCCCCTGTGGTCTAAAATGTAAAGTTGGTTGTTTACATGTGTTCTATTGATTTCTTTGTGCTGATTTCAGTGTAGGACTCCAGTGTAGGACACATGTTAAAAAGGTTGTGCTCCATTGCTTTTAAGTGATTCTTGGCCAAGAAAACAGTTAAAGATGTCCATTTGTACTTTTTCCATTCACAAGGCTTGTGGTCAAGTCCCTACTTAACAGTCTGTTACAGTAGTGTAATACTTAGTTCCTGTAAGTGAAGTATCTCATTATATCAGCTATTTAGCGAAAAGCTGCCAACACTGAGGCTGCACTCTTTACATCGCAATGTGCTTTGACGTCCAGAAAATGCTTTTTAATTTGCTATTGAACTGTCAGTGGTGATCCAGTGTCTTGGCTTGGAAGAAGGGACGTCAGAGAGGAGCCTCCGTGGATGATGTGGTTGTGTGTGTGAGAGTGAATTGAGAACAAAAGCGGTGGTCAGTTTCAGACGGTCAGTTTGTCCCTCAGAATGTCATCGCATCATGTCATGGCTGCTCGATTTCCAGAGACAGCCAAGAAGATTTAGGGTGCAGGAAGACGCTGCTGAGCTTCATCAGTTTCTAGACTTGACAGTAACAAGCAGCCCACTCTTTTGGCACGACGAACCTTGTAATGCAACCTTGAATTCGGAATAATGTCTTCTGAAAACGGATGTGTTCCCAAAGCCTTTTTGCATATTGGTTGTGACGTCAACAACATACAACATAAATAACAAGTTCATCACAGGGTACATCACTTCCTGTCGGTTTAGGATGACCTACTAGCTGAGTCCTCTCAAGTTAGGCTTCCTGCTTGGTTAGCTGAACTGGGCAGCAGTGGCAGACTGAAGGTGCTGCTGGGGCAAATGATGAGAAGTGAAATGAAAGCAGCTTTCTGTCAAAAATGTGTTGCCCATTAATCTTAGGCCAACAAAAAAAGCGAGAACTAGGATGAGAGGTCCAGCCATAACACGCCAGATTGAATCAGTGACAGTCAGAAGTGCAGGCCACCTCAGTGGAAACTTGATTTCCCTTGGCCAAGTTGAGATTTTCCGATGTAAGAGCGGACAGTACTGATCCTGCCAGTGGCTGGGAAAACAATGGTTCCAGTGCTGTGCTCACTACCGTATGGTCAAATCTCAACTCGTCATTTTGCCTCTCCAACAAATACTGTTCAACTGGCGCCATCCCAGCCTGTTTCCTCTGGGAGTGGAGAGCTGATGGCGTCTTTCCAGTGCTGGACCGTTTGCTCTTATAGACTCCAGATGTGTTAGAAATGGCCACAAGAGAAACATGAGCTTCAGTCGAGTTCTGGAAGAACACCTTTTATTGACTTGGGTTTTTGTATCATCACTGGTTTGGATGGAGGGTAAAACTCTGTCTGCAATAAAAGACTGATTCAAACTTGAAAGCATCATCTTAAATCTTTCCAGACAGTAAACATCTCTGATGTGTGATTAGAAACACCGTTATTCCCCAAAGATTGAACCTGGCATGAAAGATGAGGTTAAGTTCATAAGAAGCAGAGAAGCTGGAGCGTCTTGAGCGAGTTCAAGAAGCCCTCTGCTGACCCCTGTTGGCCACGCGACTGCATCTGTTCCTCCTGAACTGATGTTACTGTGGGGGATGGCTGACACAAATTCAACACAAACGTGGATCTCAAACTTTGTTTTGGCTTTGGACATGTAGTGCGAAGACATCTTGACTGAGGAATTATGCTAAATCACTGTTTTTTTATTTTTATTTTTTATGTTTTCAGAGTACTACTATGACCAGGACGACCAGTCAGATGAAGAGACGGAGCCTATCTTCTCTGAGGACGAGGCTGTCACCCAAAAAGGGCTGAGACGATCACAGAGTGTCAAGATTACGAGATCCAGAGTTCGCAAGGATGTACGTAGATGTGCATGTATTCCCTCTATTTTGTAATTCCTCTTGCCTCTGCCGAGGAGGTGCAGGTGTGCAGAATGAACGTGAGGAGATCTTCTGGATCATTCCTATTACATTCTATACACTTTAGATCTTGGAAACATACCGTTCGAATGCGACTTGAGTTTTTAACCCTGTGCGCCCAACTTGATCACGCACTGGATCATTGCCTGGATTCAGGAATTCTTTAAAAGATTCTTTATTTGCAGGGATGTCTCTTGTTGTTTTACTTGTTGTGCTCCTTGAATTTTCCTCAATTTCCAGATTCTTCACTTTTCCATTCAAACCAACATGTCTACCAAACAAGATAATCACTTTAAAAAATGACTTTGAAATTGTTTTTGTGTGTAGGCTCGCTATGGATCCTTGAAGATAAAAGGCAAGAAGCGACCGGCTCTGAGCGCAGTCAACTACGGAGTGTGAACAGACTCCTGCAGACACACTGCTTCAACGGCAACTGATTTTCCTCTGCTCACTCCGTTTTTAATGAGCTTTCTGTTGACATTCATGAGCTAATCTATCCAAAAGCAGTGACTGTCTGAGATTAACTCTTGTTCATCTTCGGATGAACGGCTGACAAGACTGTTTTGGCATGTGTGTGTGCGTTTTTACTTAAAATATGTGGTTTGGTGTGATGTTTCAAATGTGTGAGGTCTTTTCTCATGTTTTCCTTTGAGTTTGTGTTTGACTTTTGTGATGTGTACAAATGTGCAAGGATAGGGGAAGAATTTTGAACGCTAGGTTTTAACCAAATGGTGTATTATTTGTATTATTATTACCTGGGGGATTTACACATTCCTATCTTCAGCACAAGAAGCAGTTACTCGTCTTTATTTCAACTTTTCTCTGTTTGCTTTTTTATCACCAGCTACGCCTCCAAACATTCCTCGCTGAGAGGATGTTCTTTGATTCCAACGTCCAAGTAAAGTCATAAATATTTAGTCATGAGGAGAAGATACAGGTGAACTTTTAGGCTAATGTCATTCCTGCACTAAAAAAGTATCTGTGGCAATGAAGTGGTCGCGGCCTGCTCTGGTTTTCAGAAAGACAAATGGACCATGATACCAAAGAGGTGGCTAATTGGTGCGGAGGGCAAAGTATATAAACCCTGCAAGCCTTATGGCACCACTGTGGCCCCTCCCTCGGCCATTGTATTGACAAATAATGATGGAGTCTCCTCTCTGCTGGTCACTGCTGGGCTCTGAGGGAACCACTTTCCCACCACAGCAGAGTTGGGCACAGTGAAAGAGATGACATGAACCAAAATCATGATTCCCCCAGTTGTCACATTGAATTTTGTTCTTCCTTTTTAATAACCTTTTTTTATACGTGTATTTGTGGTTGTTTTTTTTTTAATTGTGGTGTCACCTGTCTTTACAGGATTTTGAAATTGTAACCACCTGTTGTTGCAGATGTGTTTTCCTCATCTCATCGCTGCTGTGTTTGGAGTTAGTTTACCCGCCGATTGAAATCGACAGTATAACCTGGCTGTTTGGTCCGCCACTCCCCTGCGGCACTGAGTCAGCAGTATTTTTTGTTCTCATCTGTGTCGGAGTGAAACAGATGGTGGCCCCTTTATATGAGCAGACTATCAGAAGACATCTTGAACCCAGAGCCATTGTCCTTTAATACTCAATGGTCTACCGTACAAACAGTATGCCTCAGAACCATCATGTTGACATTTTCTCCCTGCTGTCACTCGCCTCCATCCCCTTTAGGTGTCAGCGCTCATGGTTGATGTGCTCAGGTTCTTCTCATGTCACTCTTCACTGAGTTAAGTGAGGTACAACAGCAAGCCACGTGTCATGATGACGCGCAAAAGCTTCCAATTACTGACAAAAGCTTTGTGTGCTCACTTGAGTATCTAACTGGTTTGTAGATGTGTGGAGGTGTAATATGGATTACTGGATTGTGATGCAATAAAGATGTCCCACTGGTAGTGAGGGCAGCAAATAACTTGTGTGATCTTCATATGTGATTCTCAGGTATTCCCTTCTGAAATGAAGGACGGGAGTGTAGAAACTTGTTTCAAGTGCCGTCAGCCCTTGCCTTCTGCTGCTTTGAAGGGCTAGGTGAGTCGCAGTTTCACAGCAGGCGTCATTGAAGGGAAGTGTTGCATGGAGGAAAACGTCCTTATTGGGTTTGTATGGTCATCCATGGAGGTCCCTGGTCCTCTGCTGCCACCTGGTGGTTTAGTCCAAGTACTGTGAACCCAGTCCGTCAGGCTCTCACATGAAGCTGGAGAGACGTTAAACTACACTTAAGTATTTGTCTGAGGAAGACGATGTATGTGTTGATACATACTCCATCATTGGTTTTTACTGTAAAGTCAAATGGTCAACATCGGGAGCAAATTTAATGTATGAATAATGTATCAAATATGGTTTTAGTCTTGGCAGACCCAGCTGCAGGCCCATATTCTGAGTCAACCACAAGAAATGTCCCCAAAGATATCATAGATGACATTTGTAAACAGGCGACTGAGGACGCTGTTTTAAACCCATGTAGGGGAGTAATTATGAGGCTGTCCAAAAGGCTTCCATGGGTGTGAAGAGCCCAAATTCATTGAAGAATCCACCTGGTCATTCAAGAGGTATCGTGCTGTTGCCAAGTAGAGTGAGTTTCTGATATTCACTGATGTGGCTGTGACGTGACCTGTCACATACCTTACTTTTGGAGGTCATTGCTGCTACCATGGCGATGCAAAGAGGGGAAAAAATCAATCCAACCTGCTTGAACTTGCGGTCCAACTTGGTAGGCCTTCATCGAAGCCGGTTCTGCTGCATCGCTCAGTCCTGTGTCTCGTCTCAGCGTGTCTGACCGTTGTCCTTGGTCTGCTTCGTCTCCCGTGTTCAGGCTCCCACAGCACAGGATGAGCATGTGGGAAGGTACCAAGTGAATCTAGATCTTCTGTTGCTACCCAAGTTTGGATTTCATTCGTTGGTAGTGATGACAACCAAGATCAATGACAAAACACATCTCTAACTTGCTGCCATGGCTGCATTATCTGGTGGATTATGCCAAATTTACATCCAAATGTGAGAAAGCCCAGGCTTCTTTGTTCCTAAGAAACAAACACCTTTGCCCACTGGCCACCATTGTAACACCATTACAACAGCTTTAAGTGCAGAGTCTTTCCCTTTAGATATGTCAGAACTTCATTGGTCGCTACGTTAGTTAGTTCAGACACGCTGTTCGTCCATGAATGAAGACAAGGTCTGCTCTCTTGCAATGTCATACTTTGAAGTAGAACTCTGACCTCTGACCTTTGGGCAAAGTGTCATCGTTTTTTTTTTTTTTCGGATTTTACACATCACTGACGGCCAGGTTAGTGGTCAATACAGATGACACTAAATATTAAACCTGACAATGTAATTCGGAATGAACATTCTTACGCTGTCTCAAAATGAAAGTTCATGGTAGTTTGTTTCAAATTTAAGACTATCTGCTCAAAACTGTTCCTCCTACTCCTAATTGTCGCAGACACGAATTAGGCCACGTGACCAGCCCTCCACCTGACTCAGAAGGCTGTACGACTCTCACCTGAAGCAGATGTGACATTGTGTTTTTTGTCATTACCGTCAGCCTCAGCATATCTGCGGACAGTTGAGTTCCAAATAGATACTGGGAAAGAGATGCAAATCGCAAGTCTCTACAGAATTATGGGTGGAAAACAATCTTTTGCAAAGTGACCTCGTGATGAAACCTTGCAACATTTCCTTCTCCATTTCCAGAAGTGCCCACAATGAAACTGGGCATTCCTGACACCATCACAAGGCAACAGTGCTTGACTGTTAAGTGACACTGTTATGGTCGGCCGTCATGTTGGTTCGCCCTCACAAATTCTCTTTAAACAATTGCTATACCCCACAATAAACGGTGACCTTAGGTTGACATCAGAGGTTGCGCTGGTGGTTCCTATCTGCACCTGTTTTGATCGGGCTCCAGTTCATTTTGTTTTCGAAAGTGACTTTTAATTTAATGGCTACGTTAAAAAAATTTACAACACCGACTTGTTTGACATGTTTTAAGTGAAATATAACTTTTTTGGTTTTAATTCAGTAAAGATGTATCCTTTCTCATGAACTATGGGGTTATATTTATTGTACGTCTTGTAAATATTTATAAGGGCACAGATGGAGATCTACAAATAGTTAATGGTTAATGGCGAAAAACGGTACGTTCAAGACCTCCTCCATGATGTGTAATGTGTTATCAGTTTGTTTCGATGTTTCCACTTCATTTTAATACGTTTGATCACATGAGATTTCATCTCTAAAAAGAGATCATATTTCTGAGGGTGCAGCGGCCCTCATTAAAGCCACAGCGCACCGCCATGTTACCCTCCTCTGCAAACTCACAGTTTGGTATCAGACAGACTCCAGACTCCGTCTGCCATTAGTCTGAAGCTAGTTTGGCCATAAAATCTGTATATTATATGTATAAGGCAAAGGACTGAGAGAGTGAGAAAAAAGTAGTAGTTAGAAATGACTGCATGAGTGTCCATTCATAGGACACGTCCAAGTCATGTTCAACATGAGGCCAGCTACAAGGCCTCACTGTCCCCAACTCGTGATCTGATTGGCTATTGCAACTATCCTTCAACTATATGTGTATGTGTCCGTTCACTGCGAGTGCACCTGCGCCTGCACTTTGGATTCTGTCGGCTGACTTCATACGAGCTGGCCAACAAGTGAGCTGAATTCTGATTGGATAACCTAGAAAAACAACACTGGCATGTACTATGACATGAACATGGTTATTATATATAGTATATATAATGTATTTTGGAAAAATACATTAAAAATGACCAAAAAAAAACCTTTATCATCAATATGCTCATGATTTCTGGTGACGTTAGTCCAGCAGAGAAGGCCTTGCTGGACCTGACAGCCCACCACTGTTCTTCACATGTGTATTTCTAAACAACATCCTTTTCATTTGCAAAACTAAAATACATTTGTAAAAGAGAAAACTCTGTTTGTGGAATGAGAGTCGTATATGTGGATCAGCAATTACACATTTCCTCTGGTGTGTTTTAGAGACCCCCTTTTTAAGAAATCCTCAAATGCAGACAGATCCAGTCACAGCCTGCCGAGTCACATACACTGTCACTGCCGCCAGATAGGAGAGTTTGTTAAAGGCAATGATGCGGGAAGAAAAACCATGGGTGGACGCGAGCAGTCACCATCATCCTCAAAGTGTTTACCTTGTTCTGCATTGGTCAGCACTGGACCTGTTTGTTTAATACGCCTGAGTTACAACTCGAGTTACAATAACTATTTTGTCCATTGCTGATAATGCCTCTTAGTTCGCTACTCTTGGGTAATGTTAATGTTTGTGTCTCTAGATTGAGGCAGTGATGGAAAACCACACAAATTCCAGCAGGGGCGCTGGATGTTTCATATGGCATCAGGTAATAAAAAGAGAATCATTGGAGAGGTGGCCGTGCTTCTTTCAACTGGTTGTATGTCCTCTGTATTGGTGTCTGATAGTCGCCCCACTTGATCCTGATGGTAACTCCGGGCAGCAGCTTAGAGCTGCACCCAACGATGGCACCAACAAGAGGAGCTTGACACAAGGCCACTGCCTACAGATTCTGTGGCGTTTGCTCAGATGCTGCAGGTGTTAACACTTGCACGCAGGGACCTGTCAACCATCAGACATTTGAGTGTTAAACAGTGCTATTTGGCTTTCAGTGATGTTGGTAGTCTGATGGATCACACGCAAAGAGTCAAAACCAGTCAGAATTTTCCACAAATAAATTAATATCTTATCACTTGATGGTGGAGGTATTTTCTGAACTAGAGCATCCAAAGCCACAACCACAACCCAATCCTCTCCAGACCCACCATGTCAACGACTGACTTTGCAACATGCTATTTGCACATCTATTTGCACAAAAATGACTTTTTATGAAAAAAAAAATCTGAGTCAAAGTATCATCTGATTATATCAGAGATCAACTCAGTAGCTGTTGCCACAGTAACACTTTCAGATGTGACCGGGGCAGCTGTTTTACTCAGCTGACACTGAATAATAAATCAAAAATATACGTATTTTTATGATGACTCTTTCCATTACAACAAGCTAAATCTGTCTCCATTTTTGTTCATCTTCTTTTACATATTTCTGCAAGATAAGCATACAACTGTATCAGCTGTGTATCTAAACTTTCACACTTCTAAATGATGAAATGGTTTTGTGTGTAGTCCGATACCTACAATGCGACAATGGAGTGGTGCAGCCCACGGGCTCTTATCCCTCTTCTCTTTATTCTCATGTAAGGACGGCTGCAGATTTCCCCCTCTCTCTTTCTGGCCCCTCAAAGAACTTCACAGACTTGCACAGACACATGAGTTCTAAAACTTTCACACTTTTAAACATTCATTCATTCAAACAAAATATAGATGAAGGCTTGCCTCTTCATTAAATAAATAGAACCATGTGAATTTTGATCCCTGTTACGCTATTGCGGTTGCATTCGGCAAGCGCAGTGTGCTGTGCAGCGAACTGCAAAAAAAGCCACAATATTGTGCCAATACTACTATGGCGGTGGTTGTTAAGCTCTTGCAAACAGCTAACTTGTGTGTGATGTTACCTGACAAAGAGCAGCGGATGGGATGACAGGGAACAAGACCACAGCCCATCCTCGGGACATAAAATAAGAAATGAGTAAATGCAAGGTACTTTCCACCACAATTCCCCTCTATCCATCTGTAAAGACCAGACAAGAAGAAAAGTTTGGTGAGGAAGACTGTCTTGGCTTCTCTTCTTGGCAGAGCTGAGAGTTGAGTTCCAAGATGGAAAGGTGGAAATTGACTGGAACCCAGAAGCAGCTTGTCAGACACACTGGCACAATACCAACGGAAGATGGACAAGAGTGAGGAGTGACTGAGAGTGACACGATCAGGAACCTTCTGAAGATGATAAGGATGTACAAAGAAGTGTAATGACATGGTCAAAAAAAAATCATGACTCACACTCTTAACATCCTACACGTAACAACGTGTAGGATTTGGACATAAATAGATTATTTTCAGATTTCCTGAGATGACAGGTTTCATGCAAGAGTGAAGTAGTGAAGAGTCCAAGAAGAGAAAGCGTGAAAAATGACAGAGTAAGATCTCTGACAAGAGTCAACATAGATGCATTCACACATACCAAAGGATTTTCTTCTGATTCTAAAGTGTTCTAAAGTTCTAACAGGATAGATATACTTTGTGTATAATGAAAATAGGTTTTCAATGAATTAAAGTGAACTGCAATTATACTCTTAATGTAGCTACTATCTACACTACACATCTACAGAGATTTACTACACATACATACAGGGCTCTGGATTTCATCAACAAATTGCTTGACAATCTTCCTGGGAAATGAACTGTTCTTCTCTCGCCATCCCTCAGCTCAAGTAGAGATGAAAGAGTTGTTTGTTTGATGTGGGACTGAAATAAACTTCTACTACAAGTTGTCTTGCAGGAGGAGGAGGAGGAGGAAGTGGTGATCATAGACGACCAGGACACATCATGGCAGTGTGTGAGCAGGATGGTCACAAGGTAAGGTAGTTCAGATCAAGTCACAGAGGTTGTCCAGCCTTGGTTTGAGTTATGGCTGGACAATGTAATGACAGTAATCAGATCTGACTGCTTTGGTGAGCCTTCAGAATGTGTTGTACTTTCAAAACATTTTTTGCAAAACATTATTCAATTCCTGTTCGAAGCTGCTCCAGCAATAACAATAACATAGATTTTCCCAGCACATGGCCTTAGATGGTTTTACCTGTGTTCAGATGCTCCTCGAAGCCATGCAGTGGCCCCTTGCCAAGGACTATTCCAGTGGTGACAGTGGAGCTGAAGTGGAGCTTGCAGAGTGGGGAAAAAGTACCATGCACACCAAGAATTGGACTGTATATCTGCTGACATCAAGCTTTCCCCTACTTCCTAGTTGTCACTTGTGACTCTGCAGTTAGGTTGGTATGTACTCATTATTAAATCTGATAGACAGAAACTGAAATAAGAAGTTCACAAAGAGGAAGAAATGTGCTGATACTCTATTCCATACAGTTCTAATTTATTTCTGGAAACGGCACAGTCAGGTGGATGTCACCACCTGTCAACAGCAAGCACTTGCTTGAGTATTCCTGACCCCCACCAAAGTTTCTCATCCTTGCAGTCAAATATGATGGCTGGTCTTTGACCAGTGGATGGTGATAGTACATCAATTTGTTCCATTTATACAGTTAACACCTCAGAATCTATTTGTTGTCAAATATTCAAAGGTCCAGAAAATGCCATGTTTAAATTAATGTTGTTAATGTTGTATACCATGGTCCTGGTGTCATTGAGTGACATTTAAATGTTCCTCCTGAACAACTGCAGAGGAGTGTTCACTGAGTCGGTGAGGCTTGTTTTGATGAACTCTTATGGGACAAACAAAGATGTGAAAGCCGCACTGGTGTTGGCCGCCACTTTCAAGTATATTATCAAAAGTTATATGTACTCCGTTATTAACTTTCTATAACCTACTGGCTAGAGTTAAATCTTCAACCAGCTGCAGTGGCCCCTACTGATCCCCGGCCGCGCCGTGCAGTAGCAGGCAGACAAGTGTGTCTCGCCAAGTGACAATGCAGAGACCACAGGCTCAAGAGTTTACCTGATTAGGTTGAGGTCGTCGCCACATCCTAGTTGCGTCAGTCTATGTCAGTATTCCCAGGCTGTTAACACCTTACATCGGAGTTCTCACACCACCGCAGTCGATCAACAACAGCAACCAGCATTCGCTTTGCAGATCTATGGCCAGCAGGCGGCGATATGGCTAATATTTCCGGCAGCGTCAAATGTTTCTTGTGCCTTAGCCTGAACAACACTGCCATCTGGTGGCTGCGACGGTGTATGTGAATCGGTGGGCTCATTCTACCAACAGAATTTTCAGTCACACGAAGGTATTTTTGCTTCAATACGATACATATACACCAATACACACTCATTCGCACAAGTTGTAAATGTTAAAATTTACATTTGTGGATATCAAAACACGTGCAAACCATTGACTATATATATATATATATATATATATATATATATATATATATATATTCGTTCAGTGTTGGGTTACGATGACTTACAGGTAGGGGAAGTAGTTCCATAAAATTACTGAAACTGAGTATTTTTCCTGTCTATTTTATTCAATATCACATTAAATAAACAACAGTTTCAAAAACAGGCTTTTCCAGTCACTGACGCTGCAGTGTCCACCATGTTGGGAGGTTTGTCAACTCAGTCCTGTGGCACCGCTCAAGTATCTGGAGAGTTGTTGGTATGAGGTTCCACTTCATGACAACCGCCGCTTGTGCATAATGCTTGAGTTTGTTTCAAGGAATAAGATTGTTGCATATTTTAACGTTCATGAATATCATTCATCAAACGAGCGTCAGCCACGATCTGATTAAATGCCCCTTGTAGCTCCAGTTTCTTTCATGGTTGACACAATTCACTTCAGCATCAAAGTCAGCAGTGACGTGATGCTCACTGACAGGAGGAGCAGCAGATTCTCATGGTTTGCCATCGTGTCAGGACACACGTCCAGACCTCTTGAGCAGTTCCTCACTTTCCTGAAGTGGTTGTTACAAAAAAAATCATTTCGGGTGTCAGACGGCAGACATGTCACCTGAGAAGCTGGACCGTCCCTGTAGAAATCCAAAGCCAAACATTGTGGCACGAGTCTGACCTCACCAGAAATGAAACTGTGTTTCCAATCACAGTTTGTCCTTTTCAAGTATCTCTTGCAGTTCATTAAGGTTTGGCAACTCCAGAGGCGGCAGGTCACACAGGTCCTCCTCTGTTGGCATGGGAACAGGACTGTCACTCTCTTGATCCGTTGCTTTCCTCTGAGCTCCTCCGATGGTGCCCATGATGCCCTCTGCCGGCGAGAGCATCCACAGGTCGGCGTGCTCTTCTAGGTCCTCCTCAGTCTCCTCGGAGCGCAGGCGGGCATTTTCCAACTTCAGCTGCTTGTTCTCTTTGACCAGCTCCAGATTTTTATTAATGAGTTGGTCCACCAGGCTCCGCAGGTACTCGATGGTGGTCTGCTGTTCCTCTAGACGAGTCTTGTCGTCTTTGGTGACCTTGGAACCGGGGCAAGGTATCTGAGGTGGTATGCTCCCAGCCTGACGGATCTGCAGCTGATATAGTAAAGTGTCGTACTCCCGTTCCTGCATGCCGGCGCCCGCGGCACAGGACTCCCGGAGGGGGCCTGAGGCTGGACTCTGATGCACCAGGGCTGGACTGCTGGAAGGAGTCCCCTGCACAGCTTGGGCCTTGGTCATTTGGCGCCGGGCCTCTCTCTTCCAGCGCTCCTGGATCAGACGCTGTTGTTTGATATGGCTGTCCCTCTGCAGCTCCATGGAGAGACGGGCCTGCTGGAGCAGAGGTGAGCGTTAGGCATCTCTAGAAGGCCTCATAACGGAAAATAGTACCACAATATATTTTTTTCATAGAATGACTTGAAAACATCCAGTGCGACATATTTCACAAAGTGTTTACTTTTTTCTCTCCCTTCACCTGGAAGTGACTCTATACATGGCAGTCACAAACGAGCTGTACAGGACTCCAACAAGATGAATGGAAAAGGCTGAGAGGTAGATGAACCATGGTGGCCTCCACAGATGAGCACTACTGTACCATAGTTTAATCAGCTGGTATCAAAACGCAGTGTTCCCTGACAAAACTTCACATGATGGAAGCTGTTCTCTGTCTCCTGCACCGATACAGACTGTGTGTATGTTGGAATATTATAGTTAAATAAGTGTAGACATGGGGAAGCCAAAGTTTCATGTCTCTCCTAGAACCCAGTTGTGTTCGTAACCTCGTGGACAGTGTGGCTGCGTGAGAAAGTGAGTGCTCTGAGATGTTGGTAGCTAGCGCGGTGGCGAGCCAAAGACCAGGCGGAGATTGCATGTGTTGATCCCTGATATAGTGCACTGCTCGGTCTAAATAAAACCAGCACTATTATGCACTTCCTGTATTAACAAACAACAATGGCGAACTGAAGTTCGCCAGACTCTCCGTGCTACTCTGCCTTGTTACACCCAGCAGACCTGGAGAGTATGGTGAAGGTTAATCATTTTCTTGGCTATTCAGATTTTCTGGAGGCGGGGCTACAGTGCATTTCTGCCAACAACTGAGGACGTTTGATGAACTTCTAAATATTTCTTCAATTACTGTCAAATGACAGTACAAGTCACCGTTGATGTCTTGGGTCTACCAGATTAACAAAAAAGATGGGCTGCTTTTCCGCTGACGGTACAATACTTTAAGTAATTTTGCCGCATTATCTCCACGATGACAATTCTGCATCTCACGACAAATCCAATAAACACGTGGTTCACTCGCTGCATTGCATACGACGAGACTGCTCTGTGGCGTTTGACAGACGACTATGGCGTGTGCCAGTTGTGGAGTGTGTGGCGGACTTAAGTTCTCCATCGTAGTAATAGTAAATAGTAGTGGTTTTAATACAGGGAGCCTTTGATAATGACACTGGTTGACTCTGAGTCTCTGGATCTGTGTTTAGGCGAGAGAATTGTGAAAAAGGTTTTTCATCACACGAGACAAAGGACTGGCAGTTTGTATCATGATTTGGAGAATATCATTTGACTAAATGATCATTTATTCACATTATTTCTAATATATCTTCAATAGCATCTGTGAAATGTGTCCAGACTGGTTCATAGTTAAAGTCAACTGTTAAGAGACATGAGACACAGCAGACAGACGGCTCAATTTAACCCCTAAATAAAGCTGGCAGAGCTGTCTGTCAGACATCAGCGGGTTCTACGACGTGAAACATTGAATTTCTCATCTCCACACTTGGTTAACTATTGTATCTAAACATAAACAAATGATGATGTTGGAGACAAACCCCACTCATCAAAGGATAAAGATGGCTGTGGTTACCACATAGGTCTAGAAGAGAGAGGAACACAGGGTAATGTAGTGTGCAGGAGCGGAGGGAACAAAATCACAGGAAGAGGGCGATTGTGGCTACTGGCCTAATCGTCCAGAGTAGTGGACGGAGATGAAGCGAGGTGAGAGAAGAGTGCAGGCGGGTCAGAATTGGCAGCACGACTGTCAGGGGTCAGTTGCTCAGACAGACAAGACAAGAGGAGATAAAAGTGGCAAAGATGGCAATTGGAAGTGATGAGGAAGAAGATCCAAAACAAATGTATCAGACAGACAGAAAGGTTTCCAGATAAAATTAGGGAGGCCAGACAGTTTTGACATGTAGAAAGAAGAGACATGGAAGCACCGGGAAGAGTATGAAGAGGAAGACAACCATGGAGGTTCATTGATGTAATATAAAGATACATATCTCCAGCAATGCCTATTTAGTTTTACAGCATCTGTCTACTACTAGGACACCTCACAACCAAGCCTGAGACGCTACCAAGTAAAGTCTGAAACAACTATGTCTTAAATTAGCTCGCACTGCTTATTTAAGGTAAGGTATTAAGTAGACTGTGTATGGTGACCCTAAGTCAGTATTGGATAACTTAGTCCTTGGTATTTATCACCAATATTTGTTAAACAGAGTTGTTTGATTGTAGCATATTTCTTCAGTAATTTTCATACATAAAGCTTTCCCCAGCCTCGTACCCTAAACCTAACCATCCAAAACAAATGGCAAACCTTCACCAGGACTCTGAACCAAACTGAAACCCAACTACATAAGGTAAATGGTAATGGTAAAAATAAATTGCTTATTTTTTGGAAAGACGCATCATGTCTAAAATTCTTATTTGGATTAACTAATTTAAGCTCGGACATTTGGCCTTCATATTCCTAACATTCGATACATTCATTGAGTTTACTCTTTTGCTATTACATACTGTACGTTCAGGGCACATTGTTCACACCAGCCTGCTTTAAACACCACAGTGAATAATCACAAAAACACGAGTTACAACATAGAAATTATTAACCAACCAAAATTATCAGGCTACTTGTTGACACAGGGAGAGAAACTTTATTAATTATGAGGAAGTCAATGAACACACAAGCAACTGTGACTCACCTGCTCACACCCGGTTTTCTTCAGAGCATTCGTCAATAGATCTACAAAAGGGTGAGACAAAGAAGGATGTTCACATGACAACATCCCACCAAAACATGACACAATAGGGAATACAGAGAAAAGAAAACATGGAAGTGGTTTGATGGCAGTAATAGATAGCATCACAATCGATGAATTTGAAATAAGGACTAATATTCTATGTTCAGCTGTGAAGGAAGTACTTTGTAAAGGGGCATTCAAACGACAGATTCTGTCACAGGACAAAGTCAGTCAGGCTCAAAGAGACATCTTAAACAAACAAGCTGGGCTTTTAGGCACCGACTTTGGGCGCTTTCACACTGCAGGTTCTGTCTCGAGACAAAGCTATTTCGGCTCAGAAGTCCCAGATGTGAACACAAGCGAGTCAAGTTTTGGCCGCTGACCTGATCCCCGTTGAAGAGCTGCACCTCGTCTGGGGAACTCTCAGCGGGTTGCTCAGCAGGTGGCGAGCTTCTCACCACAGGCGACTCGGCGCTAGACGCCGGAAACTACGTGTACAGCGCGACTCCACACAAACATGATAGATGCTGGGCAGTAAAGGGTCTGATCGCTGTCTGGGCGGACACCATCGTTCAAAAACAACTTCTCAAACTCCCAGAACACTGAGGTGTGCAGCTGGGAGCTGCAGGAAAATTGCGCAACGCAGGGCAGCGGTCCGGGACTCACGATGTGTGCGGATGTTTGATAACTCGCGTGTTTTTGTCTTTATTAGGCTGATAAACATCTGATTTTATTGACAGACAGATTTGCTTAAATGAATAATGCCGCACTCTTCAGGAACTAATTTCACTGCTGTGGTCTTGCCGTAGCGCAGCTGTCTGCATGAGGACAGCGAAGAGGCAAGACGCTGATTTTCCCCAAGTTACTGAAGATCACCAGACTATTCAATGATCATTTCTGACGTTTGGATCTGAACTTCACTGATTGAAAGCTTCTCAATCGTCAGTAATCTCTCTCACTGTGTTCAACATGTTGTGAGAGCAGCGTGGATCAATCAAGATGCTCCGCATTACACAGCTTGTTTCCGCTATTTCCTTATAAAATAAACATGACAACGCTCTTCCATGTTTAGTTTTGGCTGTGAAACAAACACATTCTGTTCCAGCCGTGGCAGAGCTCCATCATCAGTTCATATCTGAGGTGAGGATGACTCGTAGTGCTAAGAACTGACAGAGAAATAAGGAGGTAAATAGGTTGTCGTGCGGCTGATGACAAATTCCTTGAGATGTGCTTCATCGTGGGTCACAAACCAGCTATTTTGCGCAGAGCGCCGCCTGCAGAGGAGAAAAAAAGGACAACGCCTGCTGCGCAGAGGTGCGAGGCTGCACAGCGCGGGGCGAGTTGGACTCAGATCCACCCCAGACAGAACCCGTAGTGTGAAAGCGCCCTTAAGTCTGCAGAGGATGCTCACAGAAGGGCTCTGATTTTTGGCCTAGGCGCAGGAAACTGGGTACAAGCAGGACAACTCAATATTAAATAGGACCACCAAGTAGTTGAGTTGTAAGATTACTGTTTGGGCAGACACAATAATAGAAAAAGAACACAGAACACTGAGGTTTTTGATCACACCAAGATGTGTTTCACTGAGGATGGGTGTCACTGAACAGCGGAGCAGGCCGGGAGAGGGACTCCCCCACTAAGTCAGTTGCTTGATGCGTTACTACGTTTTAAGGCAAATGTAAATATTGATTGCAGGCACCAATATCAAATGATAATAACAAACAATGCATCCAAACATACCGCCATAAGATTGCACACGCCTAAATGTGAGTGTGGTTCGGTGTGCTCCTCACTTACCCGCTGCTTTCCCATGGCAGGAAATTGCCTCTTCAAACTTTCCTGCTGCGAGCAGGCGATCTGCCTTTCTGCACTGCTGATGAGCCTGCAGAGACCAGAACAAATGAACACGATGCACAGAATCAGCCAAATGTGGGTATGAGTAAACGGGTAAACAGTAGTAACAACAGCAGCAAATGGCAAGTACAATTCAGCAGTTTTCAATGTTCAACATGGAATAAAGCAACTTGTTAGGAGAACTATTTTGTGCTGTGAGCGAGTACGGCAAATAACTGCTATTCCTCAATCTGAATTTAAATGTCGGTGTATTTAAAAAAACAGTGGTTTAAAATGAAGGCAGGTTCAATGTTTTGTGGTACATTTGATTTTGTCCCCATACAATAGGCCATTGTTCCACCATTTTCTTGCTTACCATATCAATGACGAGTATAGAAACTGGTAAAGGGTGACTCGACAGTACAGTTTTGACGTTAGATATGAACGAACGCCTTATTGAATGTAATCAAACGCCATCTCACTTTTAGTCAAATGGACTTTGGACATTGGCTAGCGAGTAGCAAACACGGCGTTTTGTGTGGTCACTGTTTACGACAAGACGAAAACAAACACAAGAGGGAAACAGTTGATCCATATTAAGGTTAAAAGACCGAAGGCAGCACACGATACAACCGTGCAAGGAAACACCGGAGCTTGTTGCTAACTAGCCTAGCGACTGTAACGTTAGCTTGTTATTGCAACATCGAATCCAAACTGACCAGGTTGAGGGGACTGTCGACGACCTCCATGGAGTCCAATCTTCGCGGGTTAAAGTTACACGAAAAGCGGCTCTGCCCCCCCAGGACTTTCATTCGCACTGGGAAATGAGCCCTGGTTAAAGAAAAATGAGTAATGCAATAACACGGCAGTGACTGAGGCACAGTTGCCTCCTCAGCCACAGCTGCGCCAACGATACAAGGAACCGGAAACGCGCCACTGACAAATTAAAAGCTTCTTTTCTGAACAGCCGCTTTGAGAAACCTGCGGAACCGAAATGTGCACAACCTAGATGAACAACCGACGTTTGTTGATATGTGATGTACAAAGCGTGTCTGGACAATAGCCAGTTCAACACACTTGGTTGCTTGAATCCAATATTTTGAAATCCCGAAAGGAAACGCTCTTTACAGACAAGAACTACTTGATATACTGGTTTGCCTTTCCGTCGGCGAGAGGAGGAAGTGGCCACTCAAGCCTTCGACACCAATGGGTGTCAAAATAACGTGCCGTTGCTATATTTGGAGATTTTGACCTCACAAAGGAACGCTTGACAACAAGATATCGCGCTTTTGTTGGCTTGCAAGCAGCGATGAGTAAAAAGCGAGGTCACCCGTGGTTGATGCTGTGCGCCATGGCCCTGCTGGTGGTGCTCATGATGGTTCTGTACGGTGCCATGGGGCGCCAGCACCACACCACCGGCACCACTTTCAGGAACGACTACCAGCTGATGGGGAGGCCGCTGTACAAACTGGACCTGGACTGGCCGAGAAACCCGGAGCTGTTCAACGGGCAGGTGTATGGAGTGGCTGTTGACCAGTATGCGCAAGTGGTTTATGTGGCGCAGAGAGGTACTTACATTTCATGTACACCTCTATGGCAGTCTTATTAAAAGATCTAGCAGGTTCTGTGCGCTGGAGCGATATTTAAAGTGTCACATTATCAAACAAAACGTGTCTGTCACCACAGCTGGTAGTTGCCGAGTCAGTAAAATGTCACTACAACAGAAAAACAACTTTATAGACACGCGCATTTCTATGTATCAAGAATATAGACTTCAGTTATATGGAACGAAAGGTGATGTTTATGTACAGATTCGCAAGTAACACTAGGTAAAACATGGCTAGAACAACACTTGTTCTGCAGATTTCTATTGTTGTTATTACAGAGTAAGCAGAGCTTCTTTCTTCTAATGTGTCACACCTGCTGATAGATCTTTGTAGAGCAACAGAACAACAACCTCACAGCTTGTGTGTCACTGCTGTTGTTGTCTGGCCCACACCTTGATAAAGACCTGGCACTGCCTGTTTGACTTGAAGAGAAATATCAGTCGAAAATGTTGACAAAATATACATATGGCATCTCATGTCGACATGCTGTAAGTCGGTCATAACTCCCATTAGTTTTGTGTCTTAGGTTGACAGCATCTTTGTAATGCTGTGAGTACTTTATTCACCTGAAGTACAGTTTTCTTTGCGTAGGAATCGCACACAAAGATCTCAAATCACTAAACCAATTTTAATATCACTCAGCGGCAGCCCAAGGAAATACAAATGATAATGATAAATGATGATTTTATTTACCAAGAGGGGACAAATTACAATCCTATCTGGTTCACTGTGAAAAACTGATTTAAAAAAGTTATTTGTGTGTGAGATATGAAAAAAAACAGATCAGGAAGTGGGGAAATGCTAAGGTGCTGGAGATATGCCTAAGAGAGTGCCCTTCATGTTGCGTCGGGAGCATCACTTAATTTTTTTGCTGACGTGACAATCTTTTTGGAAGTGGTCATTGGGTGATGAGCGTGCAGTGGTCATTTTAGAAGGGACACGATCAGCAGCAATCTTCAGTTCTGATGTTCATTTGTGTCCCTGCAACACTGTGACCCCTGGAGCAATCTCATTTGTTGACAAATGTCATATCAATGATGTTTTGCATCGTATTCTAACCCATCAGAAAAACAAAACAAACTCGCCATACCAAACCATGTATTCTCTTGTCTTAGTTTGGAGCCTGTGTTTACTTGGCTGTCTGCGTAGACCATATGCTTCATGTCTCTACTTGCTGTGAGGTTATAGACATTATGGGCAGGGCTGATTGTAAATAGTGGTTGTTTGACTGCTGCTTCTTTCTCACTTTAAACTATCATGGTCATGTCCTTGTTGGGAAGTGCTATTTACTGGATATTCTCTATTAAACTTGGGCATCGGAAAAGTGGCTAGTTAAGTGATTTTGTAGACCTTCGTATGTCTTGCACAAACAACCAAAAATCAGTAAACAACTAAGACTTTCAGAGCTACCAAACAGGGATGAGAGCTCCTGAATAATAGAACATGAAAGTGTCAAAATAAGAACAGAATTCTAAATGTAGCCCACTAATCAACATCGGAATAGCGACTGGAAATACTGAGGAAGGGGGGAGAGGTTCAGTCTTGAGCCCCTTGGGGACAGGAGGCCTAGCAATTAACCAGTTGGATGAGCGCCCCCTCGTCTGATCATCAGTCCCAGCAGATGAATGAGCTACGATATAGTGGCATGCAATATGTAAACGACGTGTCAACAAGGATAAGTGCAGATACAGATACAGGGCAATGGCATAATTGAGGGCTTCAACAAGATGGACAAGTTTTAGAGTTAAAGAAAATCTCCTATATTTGCTGGAAATGTTGAGAAAGTGTTTAAAGAACATGGACATTCATGCTGTAACGGTAAATGGGAACAAACAGTATTGGGATCCAAATTTACAGAAAATGTGCACAGAAACATCAACCTGTGTGTACTTTTCTCGGCACACTTAAATAAAAAATCTATGGAAGTGCAGAGGGTGAGGAGAAAATCCCTAAGACATAGCTGATGACACAGAAGACAGCTGCGAGTGTTACTTGGCACAGAAGCAGACATACCAACCAATAATTCAAAAAGTCAGACACAACAAGGCAAGTGCATCTACAAACTACTTTGCTCTGTTAAATACAGAGGATTTACTTTAAATTCAAAAGCAATGGATAACATGACGAAGACTGGTCGGTGATCATTTGCAATGCATTACTGCAAATATAGCTGCATCTGTTGTGTTTACAGAAGATCAGATTAAGATGGTAAAGTACTGACTAAACTTAGTCAGGAGGAAGTAATGGAAATAGTCATCCATGGCCTCCATCTTTTTGGATATATTTGGGGGAGCACATGAAGAAAAAAACCCAATTAGTTATATGCTAATAAAGAGATTAAATAAAATCTGTAGAAAAATCTATAGACTTGTAAAATAGATCATGCACAAAGAAAAGAATGAAACTTAGACAAAGAGGTGACATGTACAGTCCCTGACAAAAGTCTTGTCTCTTATCCATCTTGTCGGAACAACTGCTTCTAACTTGGCTTGTAATTACTCCATTGATTTTACAAATGGTTCATATGAAAGATGAAAAATAAATTTGCGTCACTGTAGAAGTATTGATCATTTAATGAACACGAAAATGTCAGATTTTGAGGAACTCTGAGGAATTTTGATGTAGAGGGCTGGAGCACCATCCAGGTGCAAAATCTGGTCCGTTTCGTGGTTGGGAATGTAAGAGGTACCTAATACCTCTTGATATTTTGGGCTATTGATATTGCCTTCCACCCTTCCACCCCATACTGGATGTAACCCCAGACCATGAGTTTTCTGCCACCCAGCCAAGAATGTCTGTCGTGCTGGGTTTCTTTTTATACACACACACTACTAAAGATCACGGTGAGCCTGTGGGATTGGGTGCATCAGAAGACACCGCGACAAAACTTTTGTCTCTCCAAAAACTAACTCAGCAGGCTTTGCCAAGCTGATAGCATTTCAGCATTTGTGTTTGTTGCATTTTTGGCACCAAAACATTATTTAAAAATCTGCTGGGATGAAATTTAAAAAACAGTGCAGAACAAACAGAACTACCGAGTTAAATATAGCTTAAGCTTGTGGCCTTACACGTGAGTGGGAACGGAGATCAAATCAGATGAAATCCAACACTCCTCACAGTCTCTTGTTGGGCCAACAAGTGCCAATTCTCTGAAGGGGCCCTGACCAACCAAGAGGCTATAGTCTCCATTGTGTTTAGGGTCTGCTCCGCGGCCTCCCCCCAGTTGAGTACCTCCACAGATTGGCATCCCATAAAAATGTCTGAGCCCAGTACCCTGTGTGAATGGCTCACTTGGCAAAGAGACAGCACTCAAATGCTTTGTGAAATAGTGGCGCAAAGACTGAATTTGTTCTGGGAAATGAATGATTTCAATATTCAAAGGTGTTTGAACTTCTTTTGAAGACGATCATTGCTGAACCTTTGTTGTCAATTGTGATTGCTGAGGTGGTTGTGCATGTGTGACTTCAGGATGAAGGACAAAGATGCAGTTAAATCAGAACATGTGACAAGCCTAATTGCTGTTTGACAGCTCATGCTGTGAAATTCTGAACATGTTTTGACTCCGCCACCAAATTGTAGTCAAACCGGAGTGGCACTATTTGAATACCTCATTTGCTTAGCTCGACTGACTTTGTGAGAGGCTTGGTCTTGTCAGTATGATGGTGGAGTTTCTGCGCACAACCCTGCGACTCTTGCTGCGGTGGAGAACCAGGCTGCCTCTGTGAAACAAGTCGGTGATTAAACATTACTGCATGTGTATGACTTTCGATTCTTCCACATCTTTGATGTCGGGGGTGCTAAACAAATCCATAACACTTATTTCTTCCTTTGATCACAGCTTACGTTTTTGTTCTCTGCATCCTCCTCCAGGTGATAATGTGCCCAAAGTTCTCGTGTTCAGCACAGAGGGGGAATTCCTGATGCACTGGAACACAACCACCTTAGAGATGCCGCATGGAATATTCTTAGCCGACGCTGCATCGAAAAAACCAACGGTTTGGATCACAGATGTGGGTGATGGTCCATATGGCCACACTGTCAAACAGTACTCACCATCTGGGACACTTCTACAGGTGAGTTTGTCTCTGTTGTGGATCGCATGGACACCCTTCAGTAGAGGAAATCGTAGTTAGATAAATCAAGTATTTGTCAGCAGGAAAGTAAATGTCTTGGTCATCCCCTAAATACTCTTCCGCTGGCATGAAAGGCTTATAGGCACAAGAGCAAACGTATTATGTGTAATGAAAAAAATCCTACAATGAAATTGATTTGAAAACACGCAAACCAAAATAAAAAAAGAAGTTAGAACAGAAATAGATTCTGACATATTGATTTGCTTGAGGGTTTCAATTTCTCTATGAGAGTTTCATCAAAACTACCAGGGATAAGTGCTGTCGACTAAAACAGTCAACGCCACTTATCCCTGGTAAGTGGTGTCAATGTTCGACCGGGGATGCTGCAGTGTTGCAGATGGTCTGATCTCTAGCAGCCGTCAAAGTCATGTGGAGTCTTACTTTGCAGCACTTGCACTCTACTGGACACCTGTGACAGGTAGCTGACCCCACAGACTGTGTTGACCCTGAACCATTCTGTTCATGTATGAGGGTAATGGTTTGCTTCATCCTCTCCCCAGTTGGCAAGGCAACCTCATAGGTAGTAGTTGGTCATACACAAAATAAAATGAAATGTAGCCCTTAGATGTTGACCTTCCCTGGCTAGATCAAGTGCATGACTGACTTGTCTGTTGACTTTTCAAGAAGTCCTGGACAGTGCAAGGCCCGTGCTGTGCTCTCTTTTGGCGGGTCCTCTGCCCGCTGAGTGATTGTCGAGCCACTGATGCACAGCTGAAGTCAAGTCAAAAACCCTTGTCAGGGTGGAGGATCAAATTAGGTTCAGCTGGAGGAGTCTGACCACCTGTGGAACAAACATTATAGAAATGCTTAGAGACATAGAAGGTTAAGATGTCCTGACTTGGATACGTAAGTATTGCAGATGTTTACGTGGGACCAGAGAGAGAAAGCAAAGGCCGGCCTTGTTGTATAATTGATGGACTACCACATCTGTGTCCATAAAAAATGACCGCTTTATTAGTAAAGCCGCATCACGCGTGCTACTCAACTTGTTAAGAGACTTGGGTGTTCATACAGACTGTGACTGTGTAATGTTTGGTCAAGTCCTTCTCCTCATCTCTTTTCTTGTGCCTGGGATGTAGGTTCTCGGTACTGCAGGAAAAGCCGGCTCGTCTTTGACACCTCTGCAGTTTGACCAGCCAGCTGAGATCTTTGTCCATGAGTCCGGTGAAATGTACATCGTGGACGGTGACGGTGGGATGAACAACCGTCTTATCAAACTGTCCAAAGACCAGGAGGTGATCTGGATGCATGGGGAGAAAGGTTCAGGCCTGAATCAGTTCTACATCCCGCACAGTGTCACTGTGGATACAGCACAGAGGGTATGGGTGGCCGACCGTGGAAACAAGAGGATTCAGGTTTTCAACTCCATCACTGGGGAATGGTTGGGCACATGGGGGAGCTGCTTCACCGAGGACGCCCCCTACTCTGTTCGCCTAACGCCAGACAAGAAGTACTTCATCGTCGTCCAGCTCAACACCAATCAGATATCGGTGCTGCACGCTCCCCCTGTAGGCTTGATCGGACAGTGCAAGGTGGTCAGTGTGATCCAGCTGGCCGATGAGGTCAAGCCCCATCTGGTGGACTTGGACCTGAAGACGGGGGCCCTGTACGTGGCAGAGATTGGAGCCCAGCAGGCTCAGAAGTTCATCCCCTTCAGTCTGGGTGAAGGTTTGGGAAACTACATGTGAGCACCATCACAAAGGAGTATGACTCAGCAGTGAGAGCAGCTTGGAAATAGTGGGTGTAATATACAGCACGCAAGCTTGTGTGTCCGCCTGCCTTGGTTTGTTTTCCTGTTGAATGATTGACCAAAACCAGAATACAATATATGACAATAGAATGAAGGCAGTCTAATCTAATCTAATGATCTACATTGTTGCAATCTATGATGTATGTAAATTTATACACCTGTCTTAAATACAATAGAATCTGACAGCAAAATGTTGTAACCTATGTAACATTGTTTTTTATTTTTACTCTTTCTTGGTGCTTGTGTTTGCTTATGTTGACCAAGCACACACACACAAAACTGAGGGTGTTCATCTTCTGCATGTTGCCATCGCGTGATGAAGTCACAAAGAGATCATGTGATAAATACATTTATGGATCCACTTTGATGAGTCTAAAAATACGTCAAGTAATGCTGGAGTTCTGGACTATCCTGTGTGGGTAGTCACTCTTGGGAGACGAGCTTTGCAACATTAGAGCGTCTATCATGTTTTGTTCTGTTGTTAATGTGGTTTAGTTCAATTCTAACCATAATTCTCTTGAAGCTGAATTTATTTAGGCCTAACCACAATTAGGAACAGAGGATGGGCTGCTCCTGATACCCTTGCTGACCTTCATAACAAGCGTCCTAGTTGACTGCTGTGCAGCTCATCCACTATTTTACCAGTCTTGCACTAAAAGGGAGATGATGGTTTCTCCTATAAGAAAAAAAAAACAGCTCTTTGAATAAATAAAGGGAACAACGTTGTACAGTCTCGCAATAAGCTACGCGTCATACCACTGTTGTGGAACATTTATTTCCCTGCTCACCGATACATCAGCCTTGTGAGTTTGGTCTGTAGACTGCCGAGTCAGTCTAATGGGGATTTTCTCACTCCTTCGTTCAGTTAAACAAGATCATTTGATCTCAAAAAATGCATGTCTCACCATTTAGCCATCTATGAATATAATTTATCTTACACGTTTGTTCTTGTACTTTACTAGCTCTGTTGTATTGGAGTGTATCAGCCATCGAACGAAAAAGTTAAATGAACTTGCCGCTCTAGCATAGAAGAAGCTCCGATCTGCACTGCTGTGATGTCATCAGTCTGTGACAAATGTGTTTATTGTAATCAACAGATATATTTTTTAGATTTTTTGACACTTTGACATGAACCATATATTGTATGCAGATCTATGGTTTGAGTCGTTTTGTTGGTGGTGTAAATGCTCTCCTCAAATACAGCTTCCCTGCTTTCAGGGAGCATTTTTATGATTGTATCACAAATAATAATCACTTTCAAATGCACTTCTAAAATTGTTTTGTTGTTTGTGATCAGATGTTAAAGATGTATCACAGAGTTTTGTAACACTTGTGGGAAATTGTGACGGGTGTTGTGAGCCTGATCATTTGTGCTCAATAATGGTGCCATAATAAAGATTTTTGGTTGAACTTGGTGTTTCGTTTGTTTCGTGACCCACAGGCTTCGATCCCTGTCATGTACAATATAATCTGCCTTTTTAAAAAGTCTATGTGACCTCCATGTTCAGACCAGACATCCATGTTCGTGCAAACACCTACTTCAAAGTTAAGGAACCTGTCATATGTTGAAGTAAATTCGAGAGTATGAATTGTGACACAAAATAAAGGGGTTGTGTGGACATGAATGTGACTTGGTGGAATTAGAACAAGCAGCATCTCCTCTTGTAGCAGTGCGCGTCAACCTAGGTACTGACTCGTGTCCATGTGAATCGCAAACAAATCTCATTGAAGAAGCTGTTTTTGGATATTTTTTGGACATATCCTCCTCATATGGACCCATGATTAAATTTGATTGAGGCCTTAATAACCAATATACTATATATATACTACACATAGTCCATTCCAGCTGTCTTCAACTGACCTGAATGCATTTTAAACTCCAGAGACGCTTCTTTCTTTAGCTGTGAAATCAGGAGCCATTGTCCTTCCCACTATGATACATCTGCTTTAGACTGCACCCGTTCAGTTTCAGTTTTGACCGCTAGAGTGCGCTACTTGACAACAGCCAGTCTTCTCGTTCTGTCCAGTAAGAAATGTAAACCCCATGACAGCGCAATCATTTACCAGTTTTTCTTCACCCAATCATTTCACATGAAACTTTATTGCCATGGTCAGTGGGGATCCCATCATCTAGGAAAGTGCTTTGGATTAAAGTGCTGTTATTAATAAAATATAATAATATTAATAATATTTTAAGGATGTCTGCAAACGCTACATGTATGTTTGTATAAAATAAATGCATATACATATAGATTGCATAAAATAAAGATAAGGTATTATAGGACTTGATTAGTTCAAGAATATTCAGTTTTTCTCCATATGAAGCTATACTGAGTCGACCCACTCATCTTGCATGTCTTGCTTTTGAAAGCCAAAAATGCATCCTAGCAGAATTTCAAAACCTTCCCAGGTTTGGATAGTTCAACCTGAGACTGGTCTTTTGCACTGCAAGCACAACTCGCAGAGACGGTGCTGGAGGAGATGGTGGTGTCCACCGTGGAAGACTAAGTGAACAGCATTATAGCAAGGGGTGTAAAGAATCCTGAAAAGTGAAGTTGGATGGTCACATGTTCTGTATGTGAGCTGTTCTATCAATCATACTCCAGTGGGCTGCGTGGGGATTGTGATGAGCATGAACCAAAACATACTTCCTGCATGAGACTGAGGCAAGGAAAAGTTTGATTTGGGAGATTTCCTGTCGACCATATCAGTGGGATCAGAGGCAATGGCATCCTACACAGGTCTCCAGGCTGCAGGTACTTCTGTTGGTGCAGCTGTCAGGATGCTCACCATCACTCCTGTCGACTTCCGTATAATGGTGAGGAATGCGAGTGTAGGAGTGAGCCTTTTCTGCACTCCAGGATGGCCACACCGACACAAACTTTTCCTTCCATCCTGCTTGCTCACACTTTCTCCATCTCACGCTCTTCCTTTTCTTCACACTTCCACTCTCACGCTGCCATTGTTCTCTCTTGTTGTCCTGCTCCTCTATGCTTTCTGCCACGCTGGCTCTTTGCTCGACAGACTCCAGCTGGATGTCAGGGCAGGCGGAGGGGCAGATCCTTAGTGCGTAGGTTGGCCTTTAGACTCCTCTGTATTGGGTAAGCCCACACAAGACCCCCACTCACCTTCCCCACGCACCCAGGAGAGATTCCTAATGCCACAAAGACCCTTCACTGTCACATGTATTCACTTAAAAGGCCGCTCAATTATTTTTACTATCTGTGAAGTGAAAAAATTCTGTTGAACACGATCGGCATAAAAGCCTTGTAACTGTTGGTAGAGTTGACTTGTGCCTGAAGAACAGTCGGTTTGATTCCCACTTCTTAATAGATGGACCCTTTGTGATGACACCGGCACTCATTTAGTCAGTAATTCTGCTCCGAATAAATGCACTGATGCTTCTGATGCTTCTCGAAGCTCATTCTGGTTGTCCATTTTCAATCATCAATTTTCCCTAAATATGTGACAAATTTATATTTATATGGATTATATTGGTGTATTGCTATGAGATCCATATTCTGGGTCCAGTTGAAAAAACAATTTAATTATTTATCAAATGCCAGAAGGTGGAGGACACACTGGACAAATGAAAGGAAACTAGAGTTTATTGACAGTAGCAAATCCGAAATTCTAGCAGCTCAGGGCATCACTAACACACTCGTTCAGTGGCAGTAGATCTTCATGTCCACAAATTCACTTTGAGCTTCTTAACCAAAACTGCTAATACACTGATAATACAGAGGCTGAGAGTACCAGCTAGTCGTCCCAACAGAAGGTCATGTCTGAAAATATCAACTTTTGCTGGTCCCCACAAGGTTAAGCCTTAATTTGAGGATTAAAACTTTAAAATAAAATGAATTTAAGTTAGATTTACATCCTGGTTAAGGACGTGGATGTTTAGGTTTAACCTGTGAGGCTGGGGAAAGTATGACAGTCAATGACAGTGAGTGAAATGTCCCCACATTGTGGAGGCCTTTAGAATGCAAATGGCCTCAGTAGGGTGGCGTGATTTGAGCGACAATGCCAATCCTAATTCCATTTCTCGTGTGCATTTATAAAGTAAAATCTGATGAAGAAGAAATGTGGGCATCTTTTAAGATCACCACTTCCTGACAGAAACACTGCATCAGTTCCTGTCTGTGGTTGAACATTAACATGCTCTCCGTCACCGTGAAAGACTGAGTGTAGCGGCGGAACTGTGCTGCATCCTGGTGTCCTGCTGGGACAGACAGCAGACCTCCAGTGTCTCATCGTGCCAGAGCCGTTCAACAGGATCCTCAGTCTTTGTTTGTCTGGACAGGACAAGACGGGGATGACGACTCGTCAGCTATAATGACCTCGTCTGTAGTTTTCAGCAGGAACTCAGTCAGCAGCCGGCAGGAGGAAGTACTGGCGTGGACCCGATTTCAAACACAGGAGAGGTACGCAGTCTCTGGGAGGCTTGTTTGGCAGCTCCTCACTTTCTTTTTTTGATGAATGCAAATGCTTTAGTTCAGGTGCAGCAATAAACAGTGGAATATCTCTTCTGATATTGGCCTTTTAGGTTGGTGCAGTCTTTTAACAACGCCATTGGAACTTGCTGTTGGTCCACTCCCTCAAAGCAACCTTCAGTTTCTACAGTATGGATAAATGTCTATCATAAGTGAGTCTTAAAAAACTTGTGATGAGCTGCAGTTTTTTGTTGGAGCGGGCTGGGACGGTTGAGTCACAGTGGTCGGGGTTTGTTTCCTCTCCTCCGTGACAGACAGCTCATCCATCTCTGAGTGCCTTTGTTCTCTGGATGGGACACGACAGGAGCGACAACACATCAGCCATAATGGCCATGTCTGTGCTTTTTCTCTGGACTCCAGTCTACTTCAGTCGCGGAGGCAGAGCGAGGGAACGTGAAATTTGGGATATCGCAACAATGAGTTTGCTGAGGTTGCGTGAAGGCTCCCATGTTCACAGGAAACAGGAGGAAATAAGACACTGTTCACTGCTCCGGCACAGTTTTTTGACTGATTCAAGAGAGAATGGATGGAATTTGGATGATGCAGAAGAGTGCTGAGCTCTTTACAGGGCAAACCTCTGGCTCAGTAAAGACATGTCATGATGGATGAAGGTTTTCCTCACATGAATGACTTCGGAGGGGAACAGATGTCCGTACATGCATTTTCTGGGGAATGTCCCAGATGAATTTACATTAGTTTAGAGATGTCAGTAGTTTGGTATGAGCACAAAATGCAGCACATACTTAGATTGGGGGACACATGTTAACTATTAAACAAATGATGGTTATTGTGATAATAATGGTGTTGCTGAGCGTGAACACTTCAGGGCAAAATATACTCAGGCTGAACAGGACACAAATGAGTACTTTAGAATGATTAATTACAAACATGTTGCTGGTACATATATGACTAGTTTACTTATGGTCATGTGTGTTCCCTGATCTAGAAAGTGCAACCAAAAAATGCCAGTCATGTCACTGTTTCTGTTTCTTCTCTTCACACATAGCATGTTTACAAACAGACAGTGGTATGAAAGCACTGAAGACATTAACACTGAAGGACACATCTGTGCGGCAAAACCTCAGCCCCCTAACAGGTTAGACAAAAGGTTAGCAAAAGTTGTGTATTGATCGCTGATAAGTTATGACTAGCGCATTGATCCGACGTGACACTGGCTCCAGCAGGGAGATGTGGAGTCGCATCACAGACCTGACTGTGAATATTTCACCAACGAGCAAGATATTACCCCCAAATTTGTCAACCTTAAACACCCGGTCGGATGAGATGTAAGGAGCTTTTTTCCCTTAGTAATGATGTCAGCGATCAGGACTATAAGGATTAAGTGTCAATGGTGTGCTGTGGTGTGGTGCTTCATGATTAAGTATGGCGCAGCTGTCACAGGCAGCCACAACGCTGCCTATATATATATATAATTTAATTTAACTGTTTGCTCTCCAGACTACACGGAACCTTTGTAAGTCTTTGTAAGTACAGGAGTTCCTGGTCCACTGGTCACACTGATGCACAAGACACGTGGCAGCTAGGATGATAACAACAACAACAAACATGGAGGAATCCCTGAACAAACGCAAACAAAAGCAATATGTTTGTTTTTGTTCAGGGATGTTTTTCGCTACACAATGGCCAGGGTTTCCCCTACTCTGAATGTACTTGAAATTCTTCTAAAATTGAAATTCTTATGCAAATATTTTCAAGACATTAAAAGAGGTTAGTTTAAATAAGGTGATATAAAAAACTTGAATATAGCCACCATTGTGATTTATTGTGCCATTGTCTAACTGATGCAAAATAAATAATATTTTGTTGTTGAAATGTATGTATGGGTCCATCATTTGATTCAGATTCAATATTTTTATACCATTATACATTGTGATTAATGAATTAATCACAAATTCTCCAATTGTGTATATATATATATATATATATATATATATATATATATATATATATATATATATATATTATATCTTTTTGTGAAATATTACACAACTAAGTCCATCTTCTGAACCAAACAAACCAAACTCTGTTTGAAAAACTACAGTCCTGTACTTTGTAGTATTTTGTTGTCAACATTGCTACTTGGTTCACCATCATTTCAGCTTCCTCAAGCTGAAGCTTCGAGCGTCTTCAAGCAAGACATACAGTATAGTCCTTTACTGACAAATCACATTTTGCTTGCCGACTTCCTGCCAAAATCCCAAGGTAGAAATGGAGTCCCGTATTAACATATGTTTTAGCTGGAAGTGGCTCACTTGTTTGTCAAAGGCGTGACTCAAGGTGAGCATGGAGTTTCACAAGCTTCTCATGATTGGTTAGAAATGGCGTGTTTGTTATAGCTATGGTTCCAGTAGGATCTAGGTTCCCACTAAACTGATGCAGATGCCAATTCTTGCGGGTTTTATAAAGTTGTGTGGAATGAACTCCTGAACTCCTCATGCTCTTTCTGAGTACTTTTAGTTTCTGTTTTTGGTAACAGGTGAACATTTTGAACTGAACGACGTTTTTAAGGAATTCATGTGCCTATCTATGCACCTGAGCGATTGTTATTTTAAACGTGATACACACACCAAGTAGTGAGTGTGTGTGTCAGTTTTAGGTCAAGTTAATCTTCCTGAAATTACGGCTGAAATGCAGAAGGGAGAATATTGTTTGTGGAAGATCAGGATGAAAATGAAATAAACTAATAAGGGAAATGGCTGTAAAAAGTTTCTGTAGATTCCTTCATAGTGGAGCGGGTAGCAGATTTAGCTATTTTTAGCACCCATCAACCTCAGATCACATCATTTGCACAATTCAATATGAGCGTAAATACATCAGCCGAGCTGTGGGCCTCGCCACGGCACGGACCGGCAGAAGCATCGGAGGAGAGGCTGGGATTCTTGATGATTTTCTAATAGGGTTTATTTCTCTTTCCTGTCATTAGTCAAACTGTGACAAATCCATTTGATCTCCACTGTGTGATGTGATATGAACTTCACTGGGGAAACTCTCCCCTCTGCTGCCCTGATGAGGCTGAAACCCGAATCCTCACATTTCCCTTTTTTGCTTAATTGAGGCATGGGGAGGCAAATTGAACAATAGCTGGGTGTAATTAAATCCCAGCAATACCCTGTTGTGGTCCTCCACGCCTGTAATGATGTTTTTGCTGCGCTGCTCTCTCCCGTTCCGCAACAATTAAAACCTGCTAAAGAGCGTCGAGACAGCTGGATCAAGTTCTGCCTAATGACGGGCATGTGGATTCCTGCCTGTCCTCCAGTGGCTTCCAAATCCAATAAATGCCGTAATCGCTGTTTCTTAATGACAAGGCGCAGGTGCAGGATGATTTGTTTGTCGTGATTTCACGAGCAGGATTGAAAAGTTGACGCTTCAGAAGTGCCACAACAACAATGGGATGTCGCGGTATCCAGCTCGTAAGAAGAGACGGTCCGGCGTCTGGTCATCACTTGACACAACACAGTTCTGTAACTGTAGCTAGGATTCCATAAAATGCCCAATCCTCAGTCGCTTGTGTGGTGTGTACTATATGATAGCACTTTAACTGAATGAAATGAAAGATTCTTTTACATACAGGCCTCTAGTTTTCGCGAAGGCAATTTGACTTGAAACAAAAGTTTTGTTTTCACTTGATCTTGTTGAACTTGTTCCGGGCTACTGTGGTGTAGATTCCCTTGTAGCCCTCACTTTAGCTGTTAGCAGGGATAGGACCAGGGACCTTCCTGCTTCCTGCTGCAGCACTGGGCTTCCCCTCCCTCACTCAATCAGCCTACTGTCATACTTAACATTTGATCATAAATACTACTGTAATTATCAGTGAGTGTCACGCCAGTCGTGCCTTTGCCTTTCACTGGTGTTTTCCTCCCCAAAACTTTCCACAGATGTGAGTGTTCATCTGTGATCCTGGTCAGCTCAGGCTGCACACACAAGCTGCCGGAAGACAATGGAAGTCATGGAAGTGCTCGTGTCTCGAGATGAAATGGAGACGGGAAGAATACCAAACATGAAGACATCGCCTTCAAGACCCTGTCTCGTGTTTGAGTCATGGATACCATAGGCACCAAGCTGAGAAGGACGAGGCCCAAACACAAGGTCCGTATCGTGTGTGAAGGTTGAGAACCTCCAATCTTTTAAGTTTTCAAAACTTTTTCCTCCCTACAATTGTGTGTTTGCTCTGACCTCTAAGAGAATATTGGACTGAAAGCCTTTCAATTATGAGCATTACTATCAGCCTGGAGGTTCAAGCCCCACACTAATTCACTCCTCCGCTGTTGTCACAACATTAGACCCCCCACCCTCACGCTCACCACCCAACCCTGCTGCTGCCAGCTCCTCACACCGGCCATCTGATATTAACACCCCTCCTTCACATCCCTTGCTAAATGAAAGCAGAGAGAGTATGAGCGTCTCCTACTCGCCGCTTTAACAGCATTACGCCGATGAGACAGCTACGGTTTCCTATCAATTTTATAGAAGAAGAAACAGGAGCCTCAGCAGCATCATTAGTGAGCAGACATAATGCAATCACTCGTGAACACCGTTGTGTGGCTGTTGCAGGTATGTCGACGGCAAACCACTCCGCTTCATGCGTTAACTTTTTCGGGGGCTGATGTGTGACCGCTATTCCCAACACTCCCTTCGTGTGTGTGTGTGTGATTTGCATGTCAACAGGTCTAATTAAAGATGAACTTGCTCTAATCTTTGGCATCACGGGTATTAGAGGTCAAAGGTCGCACATTTATCACAGTAAAGTGTCAGCAGTGTGGGCCGAATGCAGGGTGTGCATTTGTATGCGCCTGCTGCGTGTGTGTTAAGTGTGCATGTGTTATCACTGGCGGATGATGTGAGTTATCTTTGTAGACCTGTCACAGGAGAAGAGTGTAGGAGGAGATGGAGAGGAAATAAGGTGGACAGAGGTGAGGAGAAGGAAGGGAAGGAGGGAACCATCGAAGGAGCGAGAGGACAAAATGTTAATGAGAGATCAGAAGGAACACCACAGAGAAAGCAGGGCGAAGATGGAACAGGGCGGGCTGAAACACCACATGAGTAAAAATGGTGAGAGGAGAGGCAAAAGGGGCTTGAGAGGGAAGGAGAAGTGGCGAAGCGGTGAGAGAAGTGGAGGGCCTCTTTTTTTGGTGACGCATGTTGTAATGCCTGCATATCAGAGTGCCATTCAACTCCACAATACACCACATTGTGTGTGTGTGTGTCTGCTGAAGAGGGCCATTTGCTCTTTGCATGTTGGTGCTTTCATTTGCTACTTTTCTGGCCCGGCACTCGTGCGTCAGTGACGACCCCTTTACACTGATCATTGTTTTATTTGTCTGTACATCTATAGGGACAACAACTCAACGGTCACATCATGAAACTCATTTATTTCTCTAGTGAAATAACAAAACAAGAGATAAAAGCATCACCACACCAGATAACGCCAAATATGATGTTCATTACATGGAGAATACAGCAAGTAAGCAGTTGAAAGAGCTTCATGTGTTGAAAACTATGAAGAAGTAGGGTGTTAAGGAGATGAACAAACAATTATGCTTAAACTTACACTGCTGCACTGCTGTCTGACATGTGCTCACCAGTGGATTCTGGCTTCAATCTCTCACACGTTTCATGAGGCAAAAACAGTTATTTCAGTGGCTGCATCACTGCCATCTGCAGCTGGTGTGAAATAACTGTAAAGTTTGAAGTGACACGTTGGCAAGTATCCAGCAGAGGAGCAGTGTTTTCAGGCCTTATTACTCTAGTATATTAGAGAACCAGCAGGTCAAGCAAACAGTGTGTCTGAACTGAATGACCATAGCAGCATCACTGCTGGAGCTGTGAGTTTATGTTGTTTGGAGGCTCTGTGCAGAGGTATGAGAAATGTCCCGTTTTAAAACTAAAGTTTTCGTAGGGACTTCTGTCTCCCAGAGAGCACTGCCAGATCTTTTCAGCCACCTCCACTGAGGAACATTATTTTGTCAGGGCTAATCAATATTGGTGAAATAATGGACAGAGGGAACCTCACCAGGTTTAAACGTTTCCCATGAGTCATGGCTCCAGTAATGAAGGATCGATACAGACGGAAAGGAAGAGATTCCTCCGCCATCAACACTCTGAATCAGCGCTTGAATTATGCAGGAATTGATTTTGAACTGAACGACAAATTAAACTTTCATTTTGTTGCACATAATAAAGGAAGCAGAGAGGCTATAAGTGCATGGTGCACACTCAAAAACAGGTGGGCTATAAACACACATCCGCCACTATTATTTAGTTGAAACCAAAAGATGAGTTACACTTTGTCGCAGATTGTTACACCTCACATTTGAATTTCATCCGAAATTTCATTTAAACCCAGCTCTGATGTGTTTTCCCCTTTCTATCCGCATATTATGAATGCACTTCATGCCTCTTCTTGTGTTTATGTAAGGAGTCCTTGTTATGAACTAATAAAATGCTTTATTATTTACAGTGAAGGACATGCTTCTCTGATGATTCTGAATTCCTCATACAGCCTCTACAATATCTCTGTCATATGGCTTCACTGGATCAGAAAACACACGCTGCAACTCCTTCTGACGTCATATCAACAAGCTCAGGGCAACAAACTATGGTGCACTTTCTGTGTGAGCACAGTCCTCATGAAAACAAGACGCCACTCCAGCCTGAGCCATGTTCACCATCTGAATCGATACTAAACGGCGATCATGATAGACTATTATGGAGATAATTATGTATACTTCTTTCCCAACTCAAACCTTGCCATTCATTTTTTAAGTAGTTTTGTTCTTTGTATTATACGGGCAGGAAGTGAATCTTTCTTCTCCTCCTAAGATGTACCTAAAAAATAAAATAAAATTATATATATATATATATATATATATATATATATATATATATATATATATATATATATATATATATAACAACAAAAGAATCAACAAAAGAAAATACATCAAATCAGAAGGCTGTGTAAAGTACTGAAGTTCACACATGACAAAACAGTTATCTCAGCAACAATAAAGAAACTGAACCTGTTTCTAGTTTTTAGATATTTAAATAAATAAAATGTTTCCACCAGCCACAGTGCAATAAGTTAATGCATCACAAGTATATTTTTTCTCTTTTTTGGAGTAAAAAATGTAAATGATATCATTCCAAATTGCCAGTCAATAAATTGAGAAGTCTGAACCTAGTCCAAGCGCTAGTTCTGCCTTCAAGGCTTCATTATTATTATTATTATTTTATGGCTTTCAAAAACCACAACGATTGTAGTGAAACTGATGACTAATGCCAAATTTGCAATCTCTGTCACCCCCCTCATGACTAACTCAACATTGTGGATCCACTCATGATAATGTATTTCCTGGATGGCAGCTTCTGTGTGACATGTGAATATAGAGCCATATTTACACTCCATATTAACCCACCACCATCTGTGTCCGTGGCACATCTTATTTGTCATGTGTTAGTAAAGCTATATTGATGCATTCACACTCACAGAGGAGCCAGAGAATATGCGAATATGGATCCATTAATTCTGCTGGAAGACTAAACCTTCACTTCCACTGCCAGTCTCTCATGATGTCTGTCTTTCCGGTGCGATCACAAATGTGATTCATTGCTCAAATTAGCATACAATCTGAATTCATAACGCCATTTTTATTTCTCTCATTCATATCATTTATGTTTGCGACGAGCGCAGCGAATTTGATGAGGTATTTCATCAAGAGGAACAAATCAATTTAGCTTTGAAAGAGTACTCGAACGGAGGGAGACAACATGTGTGATCTGCAGAGAAGACTTCAGCATTTTATAGTGTCACAGGCTCATTTCAACGTCTCCAAAATGGTCCACTGAGTTAACTTCCATCAAGGATCTTCTCTTGCTGTTGCCACGACCCTGTAGGCTCCTAAAATAGAGAGCACAAGACTCGTGCAAACCTAGCCAGGTGTAGCTGGTTGTGTAAACCAGGGCTGCCATCTCCCACACAGACGAGGCTTGTCACGTGCGCTGACACCACACCTCCTGTTCCTCACACGTTTCTAGCCAAGTCCGTCTATAAATTCACTCCAGCAGTCCTTGAAGGTGACTGCAGGCAGGACCAATGGAATCTGTAGAGCACTGCTCCGCCTTTGACACTGACCAGCAATCCAGTAACATGCCTTTGACTGCAAGATTTAGAAATGTACTGGCAAAGACTCTCTGACTTTCTCAATATAGCAGGTCAGTCTTTCATTTCCAGAACACACCTTTCACCTGTCATGAGCTTCTCACTTCTCTTTCTTCTCTGCAGACAATCAAGTTGCTTGAACACCTACCTGCACTTGAATGGCAGTGCCTGGGGAACTGCATGCTGGGAAATGAAGTTTGGTCAAGATGAGTCTTTGTCTTCACGCACTTCACTACGGGTTGTGGGGGCTACTATTTACTCTTACGGGCTTCTGGCTGACGTTGGTTCTTTGCAGTTGAGAGCTGTGTTCAGGAACCTCACTTCTGCTGGAGGGGGGTGGACCTGGACCTAACAGAAGGAGGCGCAAAGAATTGTACATTCATGCTATCATGCTTTTACAAAACTGCAGGAAGTGATAAACATCCTGTCCAAAGACATCAGAGAATATTTTTAAAGAAAATATTAATAAACACAATATAAAATAGTGCTATTGTTTTATTGTGCGGTTTTTGATATATATTGATATAAAAATCTGCTGAGTCCTGCAAGTTTCAGATTTCAAATGAACCATTTCAAGCATGATTTTTTTCTTATTTAAGTTTGAAAAGGTGTGGTTTTCCTTATCTAATGAAATTGTGACTTACTTTTTTAAGTGTCTATGCTCCTCTGTAGGGAGAGAGGAGGCTCAGGCACCAGGTCAGGAAAAGGCAAGTCACAAGACTGTTCTGCCTGGGTGATCTGAACATGAATGAGTTTTGAGAAAACATCAGCAGACTACAAAATGAAAAGTCATTAGTCATTTAAAAACATTTCTAAAAGACAAATGTATTATTTAAAGCAATGATGGGCAATCAAATTTCCTAAAGGGCCACAATACATGTCATAACTGTGGCTAAAAGAAAGGATAGAAGAAAAAGTGTTTTTAAATTGAAATGTGATTTTGCTCTTACAATATTAGAAAATAAGAAAAAATAAGAACACATGTGTAATCACACCATGGCATTGCATGCCTACAATGTTCTTTTATTATATATTATTTCATTTTATGGACATTAATTTGAAGCTTCTCATTATGCATTATACATTATAGAATATCTTGGTAACAGAACAGTTTGTGCAAAACTGTGCAACTCTATTTTGCAATGGCCGCATGTGGCCCCCCCAGTCGCACTTTGCCCACATCTGATTTAAAGGGAATGCCTTAAAAGAATAATGCGAAACAAGAGCAACAGAGATTCTGTCCTTAAGGAGGAAGATTCATTGGGTTTGTATTGTGACAGTGGCAGTCAGACCTCAAACTATTTCAAGAGGGAACTTGTTTTATTTGGCTCAATATGCAAAATATGGAAACCCCAACTTGGAAATGAAGCAAATGAGTCTTTGGGGTGATTGATAAAAATAGATGATAGTGATGTCAAAGACAATTGCGTGGGCAAGAAGAGGTCAAAGAAATACGCCACTGATCTTTATTTAACAAGAGGGGGCCGTATGAGTAACCCTTGCATGGCCAACGTGTCAAGGAGGGCAGGGTGTGATGATTTCACCATACCACTGGCAGAGCTGTCACACAGATGCTGTCTATCTGTGAACCTCCTCACGTGCCACACCACTGGCAGAGCTGTAACACGGATGCTGTCTATCTGTGAACCTCCTCACGTGCCACACCACTGGCAGAGCTGTCACACAGATGCTGTCTATCTGAGAACCTCCTCATGTGCCACACCACTGGCAGAGCTGTAACACGGATGCTGTCTATCTGTGAACCTCCTCACGTGCCACACCACTGGCAGAGCTGTAACACGGATGCTGTCTATCTGTGAACCTCCTCATGTGCCACACCACTGGCAGAGCTGTCACACAGATGCTGTCTATCTGAGAACCTCCTCATGTGCCACACCACTGGCAGAGCTGTAACACGGATGCTGTCTATCTGTGAACCTCCTCACGTGCCACACCACTGGCAGAGCTGTAACACGGATGCTGTCTATCTGTGAACCTCCTCATGTGCCACACCACTGGCAGAGCTGTCACACAGATGCTGTCTATCTGTGAACCTCCTCACGTGCCACACCACTGGCAGAGCTGTAACACGGATGCTGTCTATCTGAGAACCTCCTCACGTGCCACACCACTGGCAGAGCTGTAACACGGATGCTGTCTATCTGTGAACCTCCTCACGTGCCACACCACTGGCAGAGCTGTAACACGGATGCTGTCTATCTGTGAACCTCCTCATGTGCCACACCACTGGCAGAGCTGTAACACGGATGCTGTCTATCTGAGAACCTCATCATGTGCCACACCACTGGCAGAGCTGTAACACGGATGCTGTCTATCTGAGAACCTCATCATGTGCCACACCACTGGCAGAGCTGTAACACGGATGCTGTCTATCTGAGAACCTCCTCATGTGCCACACCACTGGCAGAGCTGTAACACGGATGCTGTCTATCTGAGAACCTCCTCATGTGCCACACCACTGGCAGAGCTGTAACACGGATGCTGTCTATCTGAGAACCTCCTCATGTGCCACACCACTGGCAGAGCTGTAACACGGATGCTGTCTATCTGTGAACCTCCTCATGTGCCACAAACACATGTAAAACAGAGAACACCCAAACTATTGTTGAAGTGAAGCAGCCAACCGACTTCATTCTACCTTCTGGTCGACGCAAGGAGATCGTGTTAACGCTCCGGCGAAATTAAAATGGAACATAATCCACCACGTCCCAAAACAAGCAGTCCAATCAACCAATTAGGAAGCCTCATTAGCTCAAATCAGCCGTGTTAATGGACTTGTTGAGCAGAGAGAGTCAATGCAATAACATGGCAATAGGATTACACTCAATCTGTGGCCGACAAGAGGGAGGGGGGAGGAGGGGCAAATGAAGGGCACCGTTTTCATTAATAACATGTTAAGAGGGAATGTTAGTGTGAGTGTGTGTGTGTGAGTGTGTGTGAGTGTGTGTGTGTGTGTGTGTGTGTGAGTGTGTGTGAGTGTGTGTGTGAGTGTGTGTGTGTGTGAGTGTGTGTGTGAGTGTGTGTGTGTGAGTGTGTGTGCGTGTGAGTGTGTGTGTGTGTGAGTGTGAGTGTGTGAGTGTGTGTGAGTGTGTGTGTGTGAGTGTGTGTGTGTCTGTGTGTGTGTGTGAGTGTGTGTGTGTGTGTGAGTGTGTGTGTGAGTGTGTGAGTGTGTGTGAGTGTGTGTGTGTGTGTGTGAGTGTGTGTGAGTGTGTGTGTGTGTGTGTGTGAGTGTGTGTGTGAGTGTGTGTGTGAGTGTGTGTGTGTGAGTGTGTGTGTGTGTGAGTGTGTGTGTGTGTGTGTGAGTGTGTGTGTGTGTGTGTGAGTGTGTGTGTGTGAGTGTGTGTGAGTGTGTGTGTGAGTGTGTATTCTTGGAAAAACACATCCTTGTGATACCATTTGGCTTCGTTAGGGCAGTTTTACTGGTCATAACAAGTTGAACCCTGAATTTGGGGGTTAAACTTCAATATAACTGAGTCATTATAATTGGACTTAGGTTAACTTTAAGTCCTGGTTTAGGTTAGCCATTTGTTTTGGATGGTTAGGTTTCAGCTGGGAAATCTTGGACGTCAATGAGAAACCTCACAGTGTCCTAACAAGGATAGAAAGAGCAATGAGATTACACTGTGTGTGTGTATCTGTGTCCTTGTGGAGCTATACAATTATTGAAAACTCACCTTCTGGCGGGGACCTTTTGCTATTTGTGGTGACTTTTTGCCAGTCCCCGTGAGGTTGAGCCTCAATTGTGAGGATTAAAAGGTCACAATAACTGGGTCATTACAATTGATTTAGATCGTGGTTCAGGTTAGTTTTGGGTGGTTGGATTTTGGGTGAGAGGCTGGGGGAATCAATGAAATGTCCCCACAAACCCTAAAAACATGACACGTGCTTGTGCGCGCACCATTTTTCTCTTAAACAATGCCCAATTTATTCACAATATCAGGTGTTAAGAGAGAAAAAGCAGGCAAATTTGAGAGCGGGATTTCTGAATTGTCTTCGTACTTAGAGTTTGAAAACGTCCGTATTTTCCGTGGACTCTTCTGAAGCAGCAGATCATCGCACAGTTTTATTACCTTGAATTATGCAAAGTTTATGTCCATGTCTGTACATCTCATCAAGACACTAAGTAGGAACCTCTTTGTTCACCTTAATTGTGTTGATTTAAGTGTCACTCTTCTTGTCTTTTATTTAAAAAAATGTACAGTTTCAGCTCAGTTAGATTATCTTGCTGTCTTCAGTATCACTTAAGTACACAAGTCCTGACTGCTGCGCTGACCCGGGGTCATTTGTCTTCCTGACACCCTCCCACACACAGACACTCTCACACATCTGCACACTCACCCACACGTTGTGAGGACATTTCATTGACTGTCATGCTTTCCCCAGCCTCTCACCTTAAACTGAAGCATCCAAAACAAATGGCTAAACTTAACCAGGAATCAAACTTAAACCCAATTATGTTGCCCAAGTGATTTTGAAGTTTTAATTCTCAAATTGAGGCTTAACGTTGGGACCGGAGGTGTGTTTCCAAGAATAGGTCCCCACGAGTTTGCGCACATACACACACACACGCACACAGAGAGAATAAAAAAAGAATAATTATGGAGGTCACTAATGTGTTACCTGATGAATGCTCCCATAATGTGAGGCATAGATCTCACACACACCTCTGATCTTCATCTTTAAAGTTTTGAATGAAGTTAAATATCCATCTCCATGGAAATGACTGCTACGATTAATGAGGCGATCAGAAATAAGAACAGAATCGATCATCAAAGTTTAACAGTGCCTGGTGCCATTATCTGCTTGGTTATTTTTATTGCAGGCATGTGTATTGGTCAGGACATCAATGTTTATGTAGGTCACTTGACTGGTCAGGACGATCATCATGGCCATTAGCAGAAGGCCAAGCCTCATAGCGCTCTAGCAGTTTGCTCAGCAGATCTATTCAAGCTTTATGGCCACCAGTCATTGCACTGCAATAAAAAAAAAAAGAGATCGGGAAAAGGAAAATCTTGAATCCAATATCATTTTAAGCATCTCTCCAGTTTGCCATTTAGCAGATTCGAACTGCACTAAAGCCTTTTGGTTCTATGTTTGAGGCGCTCCTGCTGCTTTGATGGTGGGATCAGAGAGTTGTGGCCACAGTGCTCCTGTGTCTAACATTCAGTCCTGACATCTTCCCTTGGCTTTGTGGTCGCTGGATGACAGTTCCCAGGCATGTGCTAGGACATTTTGGAGGGTTGGTGTTCAAGTTAGAAAAGAGGGAAAAACTGTAATGTGGCGGTAGGTTGCCTGGCACCTACCACCACACCATTATTGTTTATTTGATCGAGTTTGGATTTACTGAAACACGACGCCATAAAACACAATATTCAATTGAATCACTGAAATAACCAACTGTGACGTGCCACTTCTGGAGTACCGAACATCACGTGGTTAAAATTCCACAGTGGCACTGTAGTCAGAGCACATCCCATAGGAACCCAAGGTTGCAGGTTCACCTCCCGCCTTATTCATTTAAATTGAATGCGTTTTTACCATGAGCAAATATGAAATATCAAATTGCTTGACAATGCCACACTAACCGGTGGTGGGCCGGCAGGGCCTTTGAAGGCCTTCTCTGCTGGCTGAACATAACCAGAAATCATCATCAGAATTAGGATGAAGTTTCTCCTGAATATACAAAGAATTCTTCATGTATTCACTTGACATCGTATTCTTCTTCCAGTGTTGTTTTTAGGTGGGAGTTTTAACCCACTCAGGATTCAGCTAGCTCGACAGAATCAAACCTGCCCAGACCTTCAGAATCAGCGCTGCGGGCGTCTGAGTGCTTCAGTGAACGGGCACATGCGGTTGATACCTCTGAGAGCCAATCAGATCACAAGTTGGAATCTGCGAGCCATCTCGCAGGCCTCACATTACACATGACATGTCCACATCCTGTGATTGGACACTCACTTCTGAGAGCTGGCGGTGCCGCTCCGCCATCACACCAGCGATACTGTCTTTTCCAGTCTCTGAACACACTCTCTCACACTCTGAGCCCTGTATCTTAAATGTATATGGACTTTTACAGATAAACATTTGATCTGTTACAGCGCTCATTGTGCTGTTTTCAGCCACGTGGCACCTACCACCACGCACCACCTCCAGAATTCACAGTAGTTCATTATAAGAAATGGGAATTTGAGGGTCGTTGTCACCATCGTCATCCGACTTTGTTTACATTCACTGTTGAATACACTGAATGAGTAGAGGAGGTCATCTTTGCCTTTGATCGATGCTACTTATACAAAGGAAAAACTAAAACACTTGGCAAAAACAAAACAAAACACAAAGCCCAAAAACACCAATTCAGGCAAGAACACTGAGTCCAAGGGAGAGACAGGTCAGATCCCAATGTGGTACACAATACTGGAACCAAGTGGACTATAGAGCTGGTGCTACCAGATGTTGATTGCAAATGGGTTCCACCTCTGCACCACCATGAAGCTCATGGAGAGGAAAATGGAGGTGGACCAACAAGAACAAACCACATGATTAAGACGGAAACTTTTACAACCAAGTTGTAGTGATCAGATCATATTTATGCCCAATCGTTACAGCAGCAAAGTTGGAGGAAACGAAAAATCACCAGATGAACAACAGAGAGGTGGCTACTGGCTTCCCATGCAGCTCTGTGTTGTATATATTGTTGTCTCTGGTATCTAATGAAACGTTCCCTGGAGACCCAGAACATGTAGATTTAGACAGCATGTGACCTGGCTGGCCCGGCAGACCAGATAAATGAGAAAATATGAAGGGACTATGAATCATAAAACGAAACATTTTGTGAGTGATGCCTCCATCCTGCCAGCATCAATCTCTCTGTAGCGATCCGTCATCTTTAGCCAGTCTGGAGCAGCACCAGGGGAGCAGCTGAAGATCAGCAGGTCAGATGGAATGGCTTCCCACATTAAAACCCTTCTCTGTCTCAGTCATTAGACTGCGGCAGGCTCCATCATTGACATTTGACTTCTGTAGTATCATCACAAAACATTTATGCTAATGTCCTCTTAGAACAATGAAGACTTTTTGGGGAAATGCTCAATTATATGAGCACCATTAAGAGAGGATGTTAATGGACCCTTTTGTACATCTGTGTTTTAGAAGACTCCTCATCAGGTGCCACATCTTGGCTCAATAAAACAAGAAGAAGCCTTGTGGGAACACTGGCCTCTGAAAGTAGAATCAGCCAGCTCTTCTGTGATGGTTTCGAACAGGACTGGATGTTCCCCATCATGTTTTCAGTCACTTCTTTGTGATTATTCCAGCGAACTGCTCTGTTTCTGACTGGACTGTTAGCTGAAGAAGGTTGGTTTCAGTTTATTGGTCAACTAGTGAACAGCAATACCAGCCCAGGTCTTAGATTTAGAAGTATCAAAAGTGTTGTTATCCTCCAGATTTGGACAGTGAACGCAGCCATCTCTCTGGCCCTTCATTCACACCTTTAAGATGACATTGGCACATCAGATTAAGATGTGATACGCTTGCTGATGTAGACATGCTTGTCTTAAGAGTCCCTTCTGTGGATGGTGCAGAAAAAATGGTTTGGTCTTTGAAAACCTGTACAATGAATGTAGATGTGCTCTCATCTCTCTCAGTGACAAGACGGTGTGTGTGTGTGTGTGTGTGTGCATGGTACAGTCTGCTGTTACCTTATTAAACATATGCTCACGTGTCAGCCACTTCACACTTTTGGACACTACAGGAGGTAACAAATCCTGTGAGCTTGTGTACAGGTTTGCACATCTGATGACTGGAGGTACTGCAATGAACTCATGACTTGGAAAACAGAGATCATGTACTGATCACTGATCTGATCCCAAATTGGCCGTTTTTTTTGTGAGAGTTTCTCTAATCCAAACACCAGTGGTGTTGTCCTGTTTACAATTATAGAAAATTTACAGTGATTTATTCGAACAATGATTTTCCAAGTGATTTCCAAACAGTATGTCCATGATTCTTCCAGTGTGGTAAAAGCACCCAGTACTGGCATGTACTGCATTTTGTTGTTCAGATGAAATAGCAGTTATACTTACAAATACTCCCTTCCCCAGATGGATAATAATATATGCCGTTTCATTTTTTTTTTAATGGAAAATGTCCTCATAATTTATGGCTACAAGTCAGTAGGATCTAAAGTAAGCTGCAGCTTTGGCTGGGTGTCCAACATCTCACCAAAGCTTTAATTTGTGTCTGGAGAAGACAGGAGACAGACAGAGATGGCAAGAAAATGGTGAAGACATTAAGCAAATGGCATCATTAAAGGTTGTTAATCTTCACCTGTTGACTTCTTAGTGTGGAGCGCTCCATTCATCTTCCAGAAGCTCCCAGGAGCAGGACGGTGTCAGTCAGTCTAACAAATGACCTCATCTAATCGCTCTTTAATTTACTGGCCACATGGACGAAGCTTGCTAGTGTCCTAACCACCAGGACTAGCTGTGTGTGTGTGTGTGAGTCAGTAAATACTGCTGAACCTGGTCTATTAGTGAGACACACCATTTGTCAACCGTGAAGTTTCTTCATTATAACTTTCCATTTATTCCATTAATTAAACCCAAAAGCAGCATTAATGACTGTTTACCAGTGAAGTGATGTGACCTGACATAGTGGTTCAGGATGATACATTGTTCTGTGTGTTCCATCACAGATTGTTCATAAATACCTTCTATTCCTGCTATTCCTGTGAGACTCCTCCAGAAGAACACGGGTGACTTTTATTTGCCTGAAGCTGGACTCCAACCTGGACCCTTCTTGTGAGGCGAACATCCTCTACTGAATATAAACAGTGAGAAATATTTCCAAATTCTTCTATAAGTTCACCCGGTGAACTGAATTAGTGTATTGTTTAGTAGTAGTAATATATATATATATATATATATTTGTTTGGTGAGTATAATCATGATACTCAACCTGAAAAATAGATCAAACTTTCAAACTTCTTGCTTCAGTCTGTGAATCATGTTCTTGGAAAAATGCGCTTCACAGGGCAGTATGTTGTATGTGTGTTCTAGGATTGACCATTTTCACTTGCTGTGTTCTTTGTTTCACAGGACTTCAGTCACCAGCTGGACCTCTAAACCAGGTCTTTTGCCCTAAATGTCGGAAGATTGTTCAGTGTTCTGGTCCAGTCAGAGTTGAGCAATACATGTCTCAATAACTTATAGTATCTTTGGTTATTGACGTGTCTTGGTGACAACTAGGATTAGGACTCAATGAAAACAAGTTTATCACGATTAGTCACATTTTCATATTTCGTTTGAATCTGTACACACAAGCAATAAGATCTGACAGTAAGTGCTCCAGTGGTGACCAAACCCTATTATTATTATTATTCGAACACTATTTATGTGTCTATCCTCAGGTTTTTTTAACTTCAATTTTCCATCCAGCAGCACCATCTCATCTGCTCTTGTTCGCCACGGCTGTTTTGGTTATGACATTATGTTGTGTGATGCTTGGTGCTCCTGAAATTGGTGCACACCAATATGTTCGCTGTGACAGAATGTATATATGTAATTATCAATGTGTGTTATTTGTCCCAGTTAATAACTTTTGTCTGAATGTAATTAATCAAAAAATGATTCCCATGAGGTCCCTGCCCTAGTTACAACACAACACAATGAACTTCATTGAATCTATATATGATAAGAGGATGATTTCTTGAAAAGGAATATGAGAAGACTAATAGCTTGAGAAAATGCTCATTGAACCTGATTTGCAACTCACTCTGGGCACCCACTGACAATGAGGAAAATCTACACCAGGCAAAAACGTTGCATAGAAATGGTGAAATCCAGATGGACCAAAAGCTTTGGAACAGTTTCATGGATAACATTTACACGCTGAGCGACTTTTGGTGCTTTTTAGCATAAAAAGTGCTGATTTAATTTCACCGGCTCCAGCTAGCATATGCGTGTCACCAGGTATCAGATGGAAATGCCCTTGTGTGCCTCAGCGAGAGTCTCATCTCATGGAGTGGAGCAGTGGATAGACTCTGTTCACTTCAGTCTCAGTATTTTTAGGGCCTGGTTTCAGACCTTGGTGCTGGTGGTGTTAAGAGAAGATCAGAGTCACATTACTGTCAATGAATTTGTGAGTAAAGAAAAGCAGCCTTGAGATCCCAGGACTCTCATCGCCAGTGTCGCCATGTGGATATCGAGCTGGTCGACAGCTAGCTAGTCAATAAGCTAGAGTAGACAACACCTGTAGAGTAGACAACAGTGACCCACGACAGCTGACCCACGACACGCTGTGTTATTGTGTGTAACGCAGCCTCTGTATGCAGACGTGTCCCGTTAGCTACATTTACTGACTGTTTTTTCTTCATACTGAGGTGTAAAACCTTTCCTGTCTCCGCACTGGACCGTGGTAGAGTGTCACAGGGGAGGTGCTCGCTCTCCACACCTCCGAGGCTGGAGCGCACACTCCAGGGTTTGATGTCCTGTTGTGGGCTGGAGTTTGGACAGGGATGAGGCGAGTCTGGGACAGAGCGTGACTTGGTTTATGACTTTGTCACAGCCAAACTGCACAGAAGCGCACATTCAGAGCTGGACACGCACCGGGCACCTCTTCACTTCTGGAGAGACGTCACTCACTCGGCAACCCCTCCCACATGCAGCGGCCACACACATAGACGAACAGCGCACCTGCAGCAGACACTCTACATTCACTCCTACAAAAGAGTTTTTTAAGGCTTGGAACGCATTATTTCTCTTTCCATTCATTGTAATAGGAAAAATCGATACAGATTTCAAACAAATCGCTTCTTGAACGGCCGTCTGGAACGGACTGTGGTTGAGAACCGAGGTACCACTGTATATATCTGTATATATATATATATATATATATATATATATATATATATATATATATATATATATATATATAAACATATTCTTGCCCATTATGTACAACAAAAGTCACAGTGGACAATATGTGTAATATTTACACGTGCATATGAATGACTACACTTTAAACAAAAAAACCTGTGTGATTTGGATGAATCCATCCTGACTAGGTGCTGCCCATCTGAGCAACAGAAGGTGGAGATGACGTCATCGCCCAGAGCCCTGCTGGTGTTGTTGACAGGAATACAGCAGCTAAGTAGCAGTTTTAGTTTTACATTAATGATTTTGAATGGTGTTGTTTTCGCGCCAAGTCTCTTGGGGACAGTTTATTTAAGTTTCCTGAGGATCTTGATGAATGTTGCAAGTGGGTGAAGCGCTTCAGCGGCTGGCTCTCTTTATCCCTATCCTTGGCAAAATGATCACGGTGGTCGGAGGGTCGGCATCGTGACGGAGGTGTGGCGCAGTCTGAGCCAATGCAGTGACAGCACTCTGAATAATCAAACACTTTCACACTTGAAATGATTCAGTCAATAAACAATCAAACAATATGAACATATGAACAATTAAATGCGGAAGTAGATATACTAATATCTTTCAGTGACGTGGATAACAATAGTAATCTAAACTGTATCAGGTCCAAGCAATCAAATCAGCACTGCAAGTTTAGAAAACTAACACATACTGGCATCATTTATTCAGACAAAGATATGTTGCAGAAACGACACAAAGAGAATATTTGTATTGTTTCCAAGCCCTTCCAAAGTACATGTATGTTAGCAAGCAACTCACTGACGTCACAACATGGCTGGGGGTTTTCCAGCCACTACCTGCAACACCCCTTTCAAAGTCACATTTGGTTGTGAAATAAAAGCTATAAATTCTGACTGGCTGCATATGACATTGCAAGATTTCAAAATTGTGTGCCCACCACTAGAAAGTGACACCTGACAATTATATTGACTGGAGAGGAAGGGAAGAGTGACACATCAACAGTATTGAAAACATTCAATTGAGAAGACTGCTCTGTCCGTTTAGTTGTAAACAACAAAGGGTTCAGTTCAAAACTGTCTAATTTCTTTGCCATACAATGCATTTTCTGTTGATACGGAAACATGAAAAATGTGAATCGTGGGATTATGACTGTTAATATGTGTTTAATAGAAACTGATGAATGAAAAAGAATCTGTGTGTGACCCCAACTTTGCACCTCTGAATCATCTCAGTCACTTCCAACCTGCAGAATAAAGTCGGTGCAGCAATAGTCTCACATAAAATTGGTCTCCAATAATTCCTCTCACCATGTTGTTTCAGCTCCCACTGAGAGGACTTTGATGGTCAGTCTCAATAGAGGAAAGAACTCCTACACCAAATTACTAAGAAAAACACCAACCTCCCACGGCCCGGCGACAAGAAAGAGAACCCGCCGGTCAAGCCATCTCCCACATGGTCAGCCTCACCTCTGTCCTGTGTGTTGCGATGGGGTAAAGGGGGATGAGCAGGGTGTGGGTGGACAGCGAAGGCTTCGGAGAAACAATGAATAACTAAATGGGAAAAATGTGCAGGAGAAAGAACTCTTCAATGCTTAGCAGAAACTTTACATTTTGAGGTTTACACTCTCAATTTCCATTCATTTATTGTCCTTTACTATATGAGCACCACGAACAATTTAAAGTGGGGATTAGATTTTAGATACTGTCGTCTTGGAATTAATTCTTTGGAACTTTGTTTGGAGTATTGCTTAACAGTACTGTCCACCATTGATATAAAAGCCAAAAAAGAAAAAGAAAAAAACAAGATGATTATTTTTTTTTTTTGTTCTTGGTCCCTTTGGTGCCTATTAAAAGAATAATATTTGAGATTTTTTTTTTCCTTTGGAAATAAAACTTCTTCCCCTGTAGGACATGTGAGAGGAAACGTCTGAGGAAAAGAAAAATAGGCCAGATATGTAAATGTACTAGGTTATGTTCGATGAAGGTACATGTAAGTGAAGCATCAAATACATGTGGATTGATCCTGTGTTGAGGAAGCTGCAGGGCTGCAGCCCCCCAGCTGTCACAGAGCAGTCCAGAGTGAATGGGGGCAGTCATCATACCCACGAAACCAGAGACATTCAAGCGGTCCACTACACAATATTCTCTTGGAAAATATCTCAAATGTGACTCTGCGTTTCTCATTTTATCTGTTGCTTCCATTCTCTCCTCTCGGTTGCAGAGAGGATGCTCACGTCTTTCATTCCACTTGAGTGATACACATATATCAAAATCATGCAACTCCAGTCACTGCAGTATCTCCCCTTCAGACTGCCCTTTACTGGACGAGCTACGGAGCATGGCGCATCTTTCGCTTGTATTTCTGCAACCACCCTGATGTCAATCTGACCTCATAACATTTGTGTTTTTGCTTTGCTTTTTTTAAGCTTTAATTGAGAATTAATAATTTCACATGCATTTGAGGACTCCATTGAATGAAAGGTTCAATGTATGAAGGAAATCTATTGAGAATGTTTGAAGTTTTCTTTTGTAATCTTTGTGAGTCAGAATCAACAAAACAATTTGCTACATTAACATTTCTTCTTTGTTCGGTCCATCAATGCCCCAAAGTAGAAGATAATACATTATATTGAAATCCATGACACACTGAATTATATATCTTTACTACATTAATATATTTGTATTCCACGTTCATCTACGTCCCTTTATTCATCTCCTTGTGTCCTCTCATGGATTTGTTCACCCCATCTACCGTTTCCTCATGCGCCTCCACTTCCCATTCTACTCTCTTTTTTCTTCCCTCCCTCTGCTCTCCTTCCTCACTGCTCCCCCATCTTCTCCCTCTCCTCTCTACCACAGTGTGCAAACATTTTTGCATCCGTGGGCGAGACAAGAGAAAAACAGGCCGCATTATCTGCGGCCGTCTCCCAGGCCGAGCCGTTTCCTCATCAGAGTTTGTGGAGGCGGCCACCAAGCATTCCAGAAAATGTGAAACATTCAGATGAGACTTATTAAAACCAGAGCTTTTCAAACACTTCCACTGTTCTGGAGGGACTTAGATGCTTTTGTGGTGGCTGAGCTATTATCACTGGACTTTACGCACAATCACCATCGACACAAGCTTTGCAGTGATCTGGATCCAGTGGCACCACCAGAGGGCTGGTGAACACATTTTTATTGACCTGGATTCAAATATTTGCTTGCAAATGTAGTTAACAGGAAACCAGAGATTGTCATCGAATCTACTGCAAGACACGACGCTGCATACTCCAGAAGAGCAAGTGTAAACCACATATCACCAGACACAAATGAACGTGCACCGAAAGAAACTATCGAGAGTGAACACAGTTTCATCTGAACCTAGCTATGTATTTACTCATCAGATTAAAAAGGCGGTTAAATCACCATTTTAAGTTTATTTGAATGAACATGAAAATAGAGCATCCTGGAGCCCTTTGATAGTGAACCTTGAATTTCATAAGCTGGTGTGACAATATTGTAATGTTATTATAGCTATATTGCAGATATCTTTTCATCATATTGAGGAGTTCTGCTGCCTGTCATATATATATATATATGACTTTATATGATTTCAGCACACTGGAGTGTTGAATGGTAAATGGCAGCGTGTTAGCTGCACACACACACACATTACTTTAAGATGTGTGTTAATTATCATGTAGCAGACAGTTCATTCTGCGCATCTGCTGGATCTGACGGAGGCAGCGCGGCTGTGGCGACTGACAGGGGACATGATAAATATGGTGTGTGACATGAGGGACAGCCTTATTAGTCAGGGCCTTCACGTCACTGTGACTGTGAGTGTATGTGTGTGTGTGTGTGTGTGTCTGTGCATCCGCGGCTATCAGCAGTCAGACAGAGGAAAAATTTGAGGGGTTTTCCCTTTCACACTCTGTTAACGTTGTGACCTCTGCTGCTTTGACGAGCAGTCTGTCACATTATCATGATGAGACATTTGCTCATGGAACTAGTTTTTAAACATTTTTTTGCAAAAAGTACTAGTAGTGTAACTAGTTTGTTGAAATGTATTGATTTCTGTCGCTTTTTGGCTTCACTTAAACAACTGTAGCTTCAAAGAAGTGGACTCATGTGTCAGTCCCAGACAAGAATCCCCTGTGATCAGTTTACATTTTTAAGTGCGTGCATCGTTGTTGGTTCCCTGTGGAGGACAGGTGATCATCATCATCATGGCGAGAAGAAAAAATAGTTTAGCCTCGTAAGCGAATGTATTTGTTGATGCTTTTATAGAAACGTGGCTGCCAGGATGAACTTTGTTGAGAGGGTATACAACACAAATAGGGAGCGATCGCTGGTGGTCACAGTCACAGTGAGAGGGGGACATTAAAAAGAACAGCTTGCCCTCTCACTCAACTCATGACACATGCCGGACAAGTGTGTTTCTGTGCTGCTCGCTTCTCTTTCTCGACAGTCTTGGACTGATATCAGAGCAGCTCTTTCAAGTTGGTCGCAGCCGGCGATGAAAGCATCACATCTGCAGCGCAACAAAGCCGACAGTCATGGTGGACGGAAAAGCTTCTGTGAGGAGAGACTAATGAGTGTGAGGAGCAACACTGATCTTCCACCTCTGGATGGAGACGGGACTGGAGTGTTTCGTGAGGGGCGCTGGTGTGACACTGAGAAGGGCATTAAAAAAATGTCGGCATCAAAGTTCCAGTTTATTGCTTTAAGTTCAGTGTTGGGCTTTGATTGCAGAGGGGTCAGTGTGGATTTGGATCAAACGTGATGAAAGACAGGAAATTTGACTTGGAACTTGTTTTCAGTCTGAAATTCACTTTTCCTTTTATCCATGTTTCTATTCTTTTAATGGGTCGACGAGTGAAAGGCGACTAGTATTTTTCTTAATCAAGCAATAGTCGGAGGATTTTAAGACATCACAGCTGCTAAGTGAGCTTTCACTTTGATGCTTGCACACTCATCGACTTTCTCCACCCCACACCCAAACACACACATTTGCATGTCCACAGCCATTTGCTGCACACCCACACACAGACTTGATGTGGGATACAAAAGCTAACTGTACCACAGTGGGTTTTCTCTTTGTGTCACTGACAATCACACACTACTCAAATGCAAAATAAAGATAAGGTTTCAGATGAGGATTGAGATTAAACCTCACATCTGGAGCAGCTAAGATGCAGGGATGTTTACATCCCTTCTTATCTGTAGTGTAGTCGTCGTTTAGTTCAGTCGCACAAAATAGCTTTTAAAGGCAGCAGCAGTCTTTACGTTTGACTAAAAACCTTGTTTAGTACGTTGCCATTGGTCCTGCTTTCACTTTGAAAAGTCTCTTGAGTGTGATGTGTGACGGAGAATAAAAAGAGCAAAGGAAGAGATTTTACGAGCACAAGGTGACATGACAGTTTCACAACAGAAACACAGAAAGGAAAGTGGGTTGATTTGAAAGATCTTGATAAGAAACCCCAAATGCATTTCTGGAGCATGCAGCTTCTTCTGATAGCCAGCCAAAGACTTTGTGTTCATTACACCTAACAGCACACACACACAGCTAGTGATGACGGTCAAGAGCAGTTAGGCCTCTTCAAACAATTTGTAGCTTCGACATTTGAACATTTTCACTATAAATTCAGTTTTACTTGCTGGTTTGGGTCTCTCACTGCTAAGGACAAGGTCCAAAGGTATTGTGATAATGTTGTAGAATTCGGGGGACACGTTTCCCGGGGCGGTCAGAGCTGTACAGTGCCAGAGCCACCAGGGAGCCAGAGGTATCCTGTCTGACCTCTCCCACCTCTTACACTAGACTGTTGCCTCAGGCCACACTTTAAGTGTAAAAAAGTGGAAACAATCTTTTGTCTGGCAGCAGTCTGCCGAGGATCTTATTCTGATCAATATCATTTACCACTGATAATCTGCGTCCTCATTTCGACTCAACCTCTCTTCAGCCAAAAGAACCTCTTTTTAAACCGAATGGAAAACATCAAGATTTATTACACAGACAAACCGCTATTGGCCACATTACCAAGCTGTGATGGTTCCCCTGAAACTCATGTCTTATTGATTCTCGTGGTGAAAGTGCCCAGTTGCACATGTTAACCTAATATGGCTTCAGATCTACTGAATTTCATTGTCACGTTGTGGCACATTCTTAAAAAATGAAGTCTCCTGTTAAAGCCGAAAACATCTTCCAGTCAGCCTCCTCTGCTTAATGACCAGAAGACTCAAGTGGGCAGAAGAGGTGAGTTTCACTCTGCTCGCCTTTGAACTATATTTAGCTGTGTTGTTTGTTTGAGGCCCGCCAGAGCAACAAACATAAGTGGAAACTGTATTCCTCTCAAGCGGCTCAACATCTTTTTCTGCCCACACGGGGACTTCACCGCTGGGCGCCTTGGTGCGCAACAATACTGTGGAAGGCCACAAGAGGGCAGACGCTCGTGTTGATATTAGATAAGAAACGCTGGCAAAGCGGTTCTCGCTAGAATTAAACTTCATAAGACTCGAATCAAAACCAGTCTATGCCTGACGTGTGTACTTTAATAAGCAAGCTGTGCATGCAGGGATATTGTTTGGCTTCGTAACCAGAGAGCCAGTCATGATTTGATTGACAGGCTACTCGGTCATATCCATATCCCCATAGTCATAGCTTAGGCTGTTCATAGATAACTCGCTCACAGACTGGGGATGCAGGCTCAACTTTGCCATCGACACAGTGAAAACAAACGAGGAAAATATTTGACTGAAATATAGATTTGAAAGTCTATTTTTTGAAATATTAATCAAATATATTTAAAAGAAAGTTCTATAAATGTTTGTTTCCTTTCCCGATGCATCATAAGTAGCTCGGAAACGACTATATTTAAACTGAAGCTACTATTTCCCGTATTCAAATCAATCTGACGGAGTTTCCTTCATATCACACAGAGAGGAACAAATCCGCCCTCACTCATTTGGTTGTGGTTTATCTCTCACTCCACTCGGTAGAGCTCGTCATTTTCCGACGGTCAAAAGCCGGATCCCTTACCAAAAAAGGAGCCCGAGGGTGTTTCCTCGTGAACCGGATTCAACCATATAAGGAAAGTTTGTTCTTCTCCTCGGTACTAGAGTCGTAAAATCGTTCGAATAAATAGTTGATTCGGTCAGAATTTGTTTTTACTACCAAAGCGGAGGGTTTTTTTCATGTATATATGAAGAGGTTCATCCTGATTTGTCACGGATCCGGGCGGACTCTTCTTCATTGACAAGAGATTCCCTCTGTCATCGCCGCAGAGATCCCAACCAATCAGAGCGCGGAGCGCCTCCCCTTATTTGGTTAATGACGCGGCGGCCTCATTCGAAAGGTTCCCGATATAAACACAGAGATGCCGGGCGGCTGCGCGCAATGACACGTTGTGGACGCAGCGCCAGACACCTTCACTCTCGGATGCGCTGTGACATGTCGAAGTAGCAAACGCGGGTACAAGACATCGGGAAAGTGAATGAGACACGATGACGGCCAAAACTTTGGAGAAAGTGAACGTCGGTGGGTTCGTGCACCCGGAAAGTGTATATTCCGTAGATGACATCGCCGGCAGCAGCATGCCGACCTCCGTGGCTATCTTCCCCAACACAGACCTAGGAGCACATTACGACCAGATCAACATGGCAGCAGGTAAGGAGAACGGAGCTCACACCTGTGCTGCGCGTGTATCCTCAGTGTGCGCGTGGAGTTAATTGTTAAACACATTGCCTTCACTCAAACCGTCAGTGTTGAACTCGAGTGTGATCTCTGTGTCCACAGAAGGTCTGATGAGCGCCGACATGAGCGCAGAGCGCCGATCTCTGGACCTCTCATCCTACTCCAGCGGCTTCTCCCAGCCGCCATCCCACCGCAACCAAACCTTCACATACATGGGCAAGTTCTCCATCGACTCTCAGTATCCAGGTAACTGGAACCCCGAGGGAGTGATCAACATCGTCTCCGGCATCTTTAACGTGGCGCAGCCGCCACCGCCGCCGCCGCCTCCTCCTCACCCTCCCTCCTCCTCCGCGTCCTCTTCCCCTGCATCCACAGGCTCCCCCAATCACTTCTCCAGCGGAAATTTGAGTTGTACCATGGCGGCCCAGAACCAAGCAGACATGGAGCACCACCATCACCTGTACTCCCCTCCTCCTCCGTACTCCTCCACTGGCTGCGGGGACGTGTACCAGGACACCTCGGCGTTCCTCTCCACATCCACCTGTCCCATCGCCTCCTACCCGCCGCCCTCCTACACCTCCCCTAAGCAGCCCGGGGCGTCAGACGGGTCAGGACTGTTCCCCATTATTCCAGACTACCCCGGCTTCTTCCAGCCGGCGTGCCAGCGTGACATGCACTCTTCTGGCATCCAGGACCGGAAACCCTTTGGTCCATGCTCGCTTGAAACTTTCCGCGTGCCCCCTCCTCTGACCCCTCTGAACACTATCAGGAACTATACTCTTGGGGTTCCGGGTGGCATTTCGGAGGGTGGCCCGCCTAGACTCCCGTCTGCATACAGCCCGCAAAATCTGCCTCTAAGACCCATCCTGCGCCCAAGGAAGTACCCGAACAGACCCAGCAAGACCCCCATACATGAGCGCCCGTACCCCTGCCCGGCAGAGGGCTGTGATCGGCGGTTCTCCCGCTCTGACGAGCTGACCCGGCACATCCGAATCCACACGGGACACAAACCTTTCCAGTGCCGGATCTGCATGCGTAACTTCAGCCGCAGCGACCACCTCACTACGCACATCCGGACGCACACCGGGGAGAAGCCGTTCGCCTGCGACTTCTGTGGGCGCAAGTTCGCCAGGAGCGACGAGAGAAAGAGGCACACCAAGATCCACCTGAGGCAGAAAGAGAGGAAGTCATCCACGGTCTCCTCATCCTCCTCCAGCGGCGTCAGTGCCACCAACGGAATTTGCTCTTAATGCAGGTCGCAATTGCCACCAACAAGTGCGCACACAGTACAGCTATGAATTGGTAACTCCGCGATCAGCTAATAAGTAAATATCCAGACGAAGAGCGCGTGTCACCGAGGAGTCGTGCGCTTTTACGCACAGATCGATTCCTGCTCCAGAGCCACAGACGATGCACTTTGCCGGCGCATTCTACTGAACTTTAACTCTCCTCATGCAAAAATGAAATTAGTGTAATATAAAAAAGAATTTCACGGCGCACCGAGGCGCGTTTGGATGTGAATTAACTGCAATAACTTTTTTCAAAGTTTAAGTTATTGAAGTGTTCTAATATGTTGTTGATGACAATATTTCTAAATTTGAGTGCCTCGTCCTTTTGTACACTGATAGGACGCTTCTAATGCAATTAATATTTGTCTATAATGTGTTTAAAAAAGCTCTATTTTTGTACACTTCCGTTCTGCGTAAAACAATGTTGTTGTCGTGATGTGTGTTTGAGAATGATTAAATGTATGTAAAATCATAAACATCCGGTTTCAGTATGATTTATTCCTGAAAAACGAACCCTCTTTTCGTGGGCGGAGTGTGGGCGACTAATGTGTGTTTGTGTGACGATGGAAAAGCTACTGTTAGTGTCTGAAATTTGGGTAAACCCCGCGTTGCGTCATGGTTGACATTTGTGACTCAGAATTTGAGTTGCCTCACTTTTTTTAGAATCACAGACTGATCAACATCTGCTCGAATGAAATACATTAGGGAAGAAGCTGAAAAGAAATTTGAAACCCCCTGACAAATATTTAATTGACACGTTTTTATGAACGAATCAAAAAAGAAGTCTCCACTTCATTTTTAGAAATCAAAATCTTATAGCCGCTAAACTAAATGAGTGCATAGGAACTATTTAAATTGGAAATAATAATCATTTTAGAATACACTTACTTACAAGACCATTTGCAATAGATAACAATATCGGATTTCAGCTTGCAAGAGATCAACTCAAATTTTTAACCAAACTCCTGAACACCTGTCACCTGTCATGGTATGCCTCAGACCAAGCAAAAGATTCAGGTAAAATATTCAGATACTAACAGGACGTCAACACACATTAAATGTAAATATAAATGCAAATGCACACACACAATTTACAATTTAAGAAACACAGAGCACACCTCACGTATTTATGAGTAACTTACCAATACACCTGAATTTGTGAAATAACAACTGAAAATATCAGTACAATGAGTGCTGTAGATTCAAATCATATACTGACTGACTTCACCAACAATGTCAGCCAGCACAAACAAAAAAAAGAAGGCAAGATAATTCAAGATCACAAAACTGAGGAAATAGTAGCCTGTTAAATTCTATATAGTAGAAATTATACTAGATGTGCTGAAATTATGCGGTATAATTCAGAAGGCCATTGAGAAAAACAAAAAAGATCTTGAAAATGCGAACACTGATTCTGATGCAGGAGGTTCTGGGTTCTCATCAATTAACATAAGGGTTGGAAAGGACCTCTAACATACCGTTTTAAGACATTAAAAGAGTCAGCTAACCTTCCTGTTAACTAAAAGACAGAGAAGAGGTCTGTCTGAGCGGCATCGTATGGTTCCCTCTCTAGCTTTGGGTTGATTTCAAGCTCAGGATCAGCTGCTTCAATTAAATATGAGGTATTTCAACACTTGTATATAAACAATTTATTGATATGGGCTCTACAGACACCTGTGACTTTGATCTTTTTCTGTTTTTTTTTTTTTTATGCTCATCACCTGAACGTCCAACCACAGTGGGAGTGGGAGAGAGTGCTCCTCTCCAGGAACACTTGATACCCTGAACTCTGTCTTGGTCTCTGTACTCCCTTCACTCCTCTTTCCCTCATTGCATGGCCAAGAGCATCAGCTGTTCAGGCACAGGCTCATCTGCCTGGCAAAAATCAAATAGGACGGCTGAGTTAAGACCAGGGTGGAACTGACACACGCGCGAGTAAGATGAAGTTGTCACTCAAAATGGCGGGTGAAGCAGCTTATACTAAGAAGTGATGAATGTATTATATGGACTCACTGAAATAAACTGAAAACTGCATTTTGCTTAAACTTCATTCACAATTACGAAAAAATAAATGTGATTCATCCTTTTTAGAGTTGCTGTCCAAACACATCCCACAAGCCACTTCAGCCAGTTGTGAGTGAAAACACATGCAGGTCAGATTGAGGTTGAATGACATACGCATTTCATGCACAGAAGAAGCAGCTTTTGTCAGAGTCTCAGTGCAGGAGCCTCTATTTATGACAGTGCTCTTGTGGTCATGACCCAGAGACCAGTAGGCTCAAGGATAAAATGTGCATTCTGTCCGAGGTGACATTTTTATTGTTTGATGAGGTAGCACATCTCATCACAGCAGTGAATTCGATTTCTGGGCTTTATTTACTTTAAATGAATTGAAAGTTGCATAACTTCAATGCTTTGCAAGTTTGGAGTGGACGGCATGATAAATTATTGTTTCAGTTGGTCCTAGCTTTCGGACTAAGGTTTCGAAGGCGCTATCACTGGTAATGTTGGAAACACAGTGCAACTCTAACCCTTCTAAAATAAGTAGTAATAAGTATAAATGCAGGTGATAAATGAAAGACATTAGAAAATTTGAAAGAATAAAACACTTAAGCAGCATGGAGTTTGTACGAATGTTGTGTGATCTTTCCTCCATCCACTGGTTTTCCTTGAAGCACTCCGGTTAATTGATGGATGTAACATGTGTGAGTCAAAGGTGTCTGTGCGGCCCTGTGACTCACAGGCGACTATCCGGACTGTTTCAATATAGCCACCTTCAGAGGGGAATATGCAGCACAAAATAAATGTTTTCCAATTCACACTTTTCAACCATTATGTTCTTTTAAAGCTGCCCTTAATTTTAACTCTTTTTCAGAGCCCTTTCATCATTCTATATTTGTACCGTGGGTCTTTTTTTTTTCAATTATGTATCATACCAGAGGAAATTTATCAAGAAAAAAAAAAAGATAGATGTTTTGAATTTTGAAATGGAGTGTATTTCAATTCTTATGAATCATCACATACACTGATAGAAAGCATGTTTGCTGAAATAGATACTGGTCTTGAGGAACTTTTCAAACAATGAGACAGAGTATGATTGTAGCTTATTTCAGCGAGTTGGCTTGATGTAAGCGCTTTTATTGAGAATCCAACACACGTAAATCCATTTCCAATGGCATGTAGGCATATATTCCATATAAAAGAGTCTCGCACATGTAGTGGCTTTTCATTGGTTCATGTACACGGCTAGCTGTGTTTTCATTGACACTCATCACAACTTAGGTGTCCAGATACGCGCACTTGTACCTGGAAGTTTGAATCACAATCAGAAGTGTACAACGGCACTGTAGCACTGAGTAGGAAGTTACTGGAAGTTTTAATAAGAATACATTCAACGCTCACAAATAAGGCAGGTAGAAGCATAGTTACAAACAGCATTACAATATTTGACACTTCAAAAGTCGCACACACACCTCTACTTGATTTCCAAAACGCATAGAGAGTGATTTAAGTATAAAGCATGTTGTACACGAAAAGGCCTCTCACTGTTATGTCAAATACTTGACATAACAGTGAGATACCTAATATATGTAATTAGGATATTAATATCCTAATTACAACACTTTCTTTGGCAAGTTATTGGCTTGTTTTAGATTATTGTTAACAAATTTTGATGTGAAAAAAATGTAATTAACGTAACAATCAAAGCTTATTATAGTAACTAGCAAATTATCATGTTTAAGTATCTAATAACAAAACATCTGTTTCCCTGTAAAGACAATATCAGTGATAATAACTAGTAAATATTTTTGGATAATAAACACCTCAGATGTAAAGAGCATGCACAATGACATAGTGTATATCTGGCGTACCGCAAGTCACCAACATGTAGTGAAGATTGTGAGCAGCAGACATTCATGAAGCAAAACCTGTTCTTTTGCTGAGGGGTAGATTCAGCTGATTGGCAAATGAGCGCCACCTACAGATTTACAGAGACCAACTCACTCTTATGTATCAGCAGTGAATTACATTCACATTTTCTTTCTAAGACATTCTGGAGTGTGGTGACACCAGGACAGATGCTGGAAGTCGTCGTTGCTGGTCAACGGTAACATTTCTGAGCCCTCGCTTTCGAACGCCATCACCTTCTTCCTCCATGTGAGGAGAAAGCAAAGCAGAGAAGAAAACCACATGTGGAGGATGGCATCGCTTCTCACTCAGACGGAGACCACAGGACCTGGATATGGTTCGGCACCACACCCGAAGTCCTCTGGCTGAGGGATTTCCAGCAGCCAAGTCTCCCCTTTATCTTCCACTGCCTGCTCATCCGGACCTCCCTTTTCATCTACCACAGTCCTCAGGACTCTGTAGTAGTGGCAGTCCCGACCGTCGTCTGGATTGTATGGGGGAGCCAGAATATCCAGGAAAGCAGCCGGGCCGTCCACCGCATCAATCTGGTGAAGATTATCCCGCGCTGGCGTGAGGAGGCAAGGCCCGCTACTCTCCGAGTACTGCGTGACTGAGCGCAGCACAGAGCGCCAGAGAGACGGGCTCTCCTCTACAGACAATGGAGGCTCAAAATGAGGAGCGGTGCCGCTCAGGTTGCCCTCAAGCTTGTCGAAGCAGCTCACATTCACCTTCCCGTACAGAACCTAGACAAGAAGAAGACAGAAGACTGGTTATGGTCGGTGGGAGGAAAGCGTGAAAATAATTGCTGACAACAATTTGGAATAGATTTACACATGTGTGCCTTATTTATGAAAGAAGCTCAATCAAAGGGATTATGGTTTTGATTTTAAACACGTTCCCTACATCCTGCAAAATTTTGACTGTGTAATGTGACAGAAATACTGTGTTTTTTGGGGCAATGTGAGACCTCACCTGAGTATTTATTAAAACCAGTGATTCTCAACAGGGAGGACAATGGTGGGCTATTATTATTAGTATTTGTATTTGTTGTTTTATACTGCATGCAAGAGTCAAAGTGCATTTTGGAAACACTTGATATTAGGAAACACATACTAGGCACGAATAAACAAATGACTCCCATATTTAACAATCAGTAATTAGAAGGATGTATGAATACGGTGAACTTTTGGTGACCACTCCTGGGTGAACCGCAGTCAGGCTGAACAAGGCAGTTATAAGTAGGCTTGAATGACTAATTACACGCTAATAAGACTTCCACCACTTAAACATATATTTAGATTAGATTAGATGACCTTTAAGGGGAAAAAAAAAATACAGTTTAGAACCAAATATGATGAAGATGATGTCGATGAAGATGACCTACAGGAACATAACACATTTCACATAATAACACAAACTATAATGATGGCATTATTACACTTTAATCGTGTAATTGTTTAATCGTAATCGTTAAATACATATATCATATTGCAAGCTGCCCAATATTTGGAATACTTTGGAATTCAAATATTGACTCTCATATTTTAGATGGAGCGACATCAAAGAATGATTCTCTCATTCAAACACCCATCATCAGAATGTTTTCCCTCTTACCTTCCCAACTGAACAATAGTGTTGTCATTAATAAATTACATATGAACTGGATGAGTGGGGCATAATTCGTCAACCAGAAGGGCGCTTTACAGGTGGGCTTGAGAAACACTACAGTCAACCAAAACAAGCGGAGCCAATAATGAAAGAGCATGATCTGGCGTCATGAAATTACTCTTATTTTCGAGTGCTTTTGAACACAAACTGTTTACATAAAAGAAGGGAATCGAACCAGTGTTTAGATGTTGTGGATTCTCGTATTTCAAATGCGTTCTGTGTCATTTTAGGAAGTACACATAGCATTATTAAAACGTCACGTTAAATCACCAGCAATGAATGGATAATGAAAAGCGACTCATGAGTGAACGGACGAGTGAATGAGAGAAGCTCTCAGGACCTTGAGCATCCCGTTCATGCCCGGGTGGTCGTGCAGCGGTATCGAGGCTCCGCTCTTCAGCAGGAAGACGCCCATGCTGAACACCTCCGTCTCACAGATGTGCATGTAGGTGACCGGGGGGTTCTGGCTGCCGGCTGGTCCGGAGTTGGACTTGCTTTTCCGGGGCGCTATCTTCAGGTCAGCAGCCCTCACGGCGGTCACGAAAGACACCAGCTCCGCCTGCGAGTCTGTCATGACTTCGTTCCCGTTTCCATTCGGCGCAGACGTCAAACCTTTATACGTTATAAAAGCTCGTTTAGCTATTTTCTGAATGAGTGGAGACTTGTTGTTCCGCGGCATTCTGGTTCAGGAAAAACATATAACGGATATCAGCGTCACTTTCGCCGTCAGGAAATCCGCGATCAGCCTCCTCTTGGTCACCCGACGTCACAAGATACCGCAGGAAGTCAGTGGCTCCATCTTGAAAACACGCCGAAAATTATATTTCAGGCAGAATGCGTGCATTGCTTTGGTTTTACGGCTTATTTCTAAATGTGAGCCCCCCCTCCAGTCATTTCCCAGGATCGTCTCCTCATCCGCGCTCACGGAGGCTGCGTTCAGCGCGCAAAGACCTCTGGGAAAAGAAGTCTTACAAGGAAGTCATAAACGATTCTCTGTAATAAACGGCGTCCCCAAGCGAACGTTTAATGAGTTTCTTATGAAAGGAGCTATTGCGAGATATCAAAAGCCAGTGGTTTATATTAAAACATCAAGGCGTGGCAAATAAAAGTCCGATGACATGGACGGAAAACTACAATTCCCAGAGGTGTTGGGCCAGCTCCACAGCTGCAGAGGGGAAGGCCATGCAGGCCATCGAACCCCACAGCCCTCCATCATATCCCCAGGGTACCTCTCCCACCCGCTTCCCCCCCCTCGATATCGCGCACTCTGACTGTTTTCTGTGTTGTATATGGGATTAAAATAATCAAAACAAATACTGCACAGTAAGAGAGAATGTCATGAGTGAAAAGTGAAGTAGTCGCGTGTCTAAACATTTCAAAGTTAAACAAAGAAAGAGAAAAATGATTGATGGGAATGAGTCATAGGTCCTTTTACTATAGTGTTTGCTGTTCATTGTTTTATATTCAATGCACAATTCAATTATACTGGCCACTATGTTGCGACACATATTAACATAGGCAACCTCGCGCCCTCTCAGCTGCGCATGTGAACGTTTTGTTTTTGTCCTCCCTATGAATGATCACTGAAATATGCCAGCAAATCTGAATTAGAAATTGTATTTAATAGTTTTTGTTAGTGCATGTCACATGACCCTTGTATACCACATTTCCCCCCACAAATGTGAGACGTCATGGCTCAGTGTCAGCAACTGTTTCCTACTTTCCAAGCATCCAAGAACACACCCTTTTTGGGTGAAAAAAAAGGTAGTACAATTCCAAGCAGTGAATAAGACATCTGTTATGTTGCGACTGAGTTGTTTATGGTAAATATAAATATGTGGGTCATTTTAAAGGTGTCTAGGAGTGCAGAGCTGATCACCCCCACAGTTTGACCAGGAGTCCACACAAGCACTGACCTCCTCAGAGATTTTCAGATGGTGTACAGACCTCGGGTTGCGTTGCTTAAATGGTCACTTTTCTTCAGCTCATAAAAACCAATATGGAAGAGGTTTACAGACATGGTCATATAAACAACAGTGCAGGCCAACAAACCAGGCGGTTGCAGTTGGGAAAAGCTGGAAAAGGGAAATGAGTTACAGTAAATTGCCATATATGGACATGACGTGTGAGTCATTCCGTATCTCTGTTCAAAGTCGAGTTCCACTTTGATGTTTGATTTTCTGGACATTATTTGCAGATGTGGAGCAAGCCTTTAATGCAACTGCGAATCTGTGCAACTGCACACCAATGTGAGTTGCTTCCTCCAGGAACAGAAGAGACCATGGTCAACAAAATCTGTAGCTGAGTCACCAGCATCACAAACACTTGGATACACAAAACTGACTCACTACACTCACAAACATCCCTTGACCAAATGTGGTAAATGTCTGTGTGCTTGGATGTGCGTGCCAGTGGATTAAAACAGTTTACAAAATGGTGCATGTTCATTTAGTTGTGAGGGCCCTCTTACATCGGTGTATTTGAATGTGAGTGTGCGTGAGTGCGTGAGTGTTTGTGTGTTACATTATGCATGATGTGTTCTGAAGAGGAGCGAGGAAGAAAAAGCAAGCAACACAAGGAGTGATGAGGTTAGTTTATTACGTGCACACGCTATTGTTGCAAAGGGGGGAAATAGATCAAAAGAAAAAACAAGACAAAAAATAAGTGTATTAAATCATTTCTCTTTACTTATCCAAGGTTGGGTTGCAGGGCCAGTGGTCACCTGCAGCTCCTCTGTTGGAATACTGAAGGGTACAACAGGAGACAATCAAGCGATACTGTCTGTCTTGGGACAAGCAATGGAGAATATAAAAGTGTGTACACCCCAGCAAACAGTAGATAGTGATAATAATGACAAATAACACCGCTGATCTGATAGGGCATCTAACAACCCCAAGTTTTAGTTGCAAAGGAAAACATTGCTTGACTTGTGTGTTCATTGAGGACAAAGTTGTGAAGGCCTGTGGCTGCTATGGATCTCATTTTCATTGCCTTCTGATCTGGTTGCATAAGGCCAACATTATTCACCCACTGTTTAAAATGTGCATAACTGACATTGCAGAGGAGTCAGTGCTGCTTCATCATGATTTACACAGCGCGGCGGCCACAAGCGATGAATGGTTCATTGGTCTGGTAACAGTCGGAGCAGCAACATACTGTACAATCACAAACTGCTGTCATGCATGCAGGTGCAATCATGCAGCCGAGTGTACGGACGCATCTAAGTTATAATAGCATGATAATCAAGTCACTCACTCACTCCCCAAACATACACATTCTTTGACTTAAATCAGCATTTGGAGACAAAGAAACAATGGCAGCAGCTGCATATGGATCGCTCATGTCAACGTGGCCTTTGTGTTCCGTCAATGCTCGGCCTGTTCTCTGTCATCAGAGTTGTCATTATTTCCAAATATCTTCCACTGTTGAGAATGAGAAGTCTTTATAGTGGCCTCATTGAGTCGGGCCGTCATTGACAATGAAGTCAACTTTGTTGTCTGTGAAAGAGTGCTAACAGTTCAGGCCAGAACATAAAAATTCATAAGTTCGGAGAGGAAAATGTCTGCATAACTTGATGGGAAACAGCCATGAGGAGACAATGCTGTGCAAAAGTTAGTTCTTTCTGTCAAAAGCATCTTTCTTCAAGTGCAGATCAGGGAGGGCATCGTGGGAAATACTCTGGGCCCTTCATGTTTTTTTTTTAAATAAACACATTTTCTTGTGTGAAAAAAATATTACATACCAATCCTATGTGTTTAAACACACATGGACTGTATAGTTAAAAGTAGCTTGAATCAGATCTTTCAATTGCATGTAAGCATTTGAGTCAATATATCACTAGATGCTTTTGAATGTGCTTCAGCGGAGTCAAATAAATGTTTACTTCACTCACATTTATTTGGACAGTACATGTCAAGTTTTGACCAGGGACACACCACATTTAAAAAAATCTTTTCTGACACAACCATTTGCATTACAATCAAGGATGTCACTTAAATCCCAACTTGTAAGCCTCAGTAATGTTTTCATGTAGTAATGTTCACAGTTAGTTAAGAATTCTTCACAAATTAGATGCTGTGATTATAAGCCAATTGGAATTAGAATTTGCATTATTTACAAATGCCAAAGTTGTCAACCATCTGTTGTATTTAACTTTTGCTATTTTAAAGTTTAAATTTGATCTTTTCTTTGTCACATCCATCCACCCAGCTGCACCAGTCTACTAGTATACTGTCCTGTCCTCTGCTCTGTTTTTGTTTCGGCAAATCTCTTTTTTTTATCAGTGGAAAATGCAACACAAGTTGAAGAAGTTGCAGCATAAATTGATCAAGACACACACAGACATGGGGCACATACATGTAAAGACGCACATGCTATTGCACTGTGGGACTTTCATGGTTGGGCTGTGGACCTTGACTGCCCAGTTGCTGTCTTGATATTAAGAATGATGGAGACTAGCACTTGCCCATAGACTAAGGCACACTTGGACTGATGAGATTCTTTGTTCAGACTTTAGTATCCATGTTTTCCCAGCAGCAATCTCTTTCAGAAATCGGTCCATGTTAAAGCGTGTATTGTAGATTAGTTGGAACTGGAGGGTTGTTTTATCTCACAATTTAAACACTGCTATAATGTGCAATTAGATAAAAAAGAAAATGATGTTTGCCATTTGACAGTGTTCTGTGTGAAATGATACGACGGCAGCATGGGTGGACTGTCCCTGTTTTCCTGAACTGTCCCTCTGAAGCTGACTCCAGGGAGGTTAACGAATTGGGCTCACCATTAAAATTGACCTCTGTGATGTGTCCATTTTCAAACACTATAGAGCAGAGCTGAACGAACACTGACAGGGCTAGGAAGAATTTTTCAGGTCTCTGTCATGGTTCTGTTGACTCTTAAAACTGAAACTGTGTGGCACTCCATTTGTATTTATTTTTATTGAAACATTTTTACACTTAAAACGAAATAAAGATATGGAATTAGCTACATATGCATAATTTAGAACCTTTTATTTAGTAACAACAAGTTAAACAATCCCCTGTACAAAATGAATATAGATCACTCAGATCGACTCAGTTGAGCAACTCATTGTTAGTTGATATCTATATAAAGGGCAACATTCTGTGTTCTTTAATGACTTATTTAATGACTTGATAAATTTAAGAATAAAAGTGTTTCGTTTATTTTGTGTATTTCTTTCAAAATTAAACCTCTTCATCAGCCAAACTATATTAACCATTGTTTGTGATTTTTTTGCACTCTGTATGTGCCACGTGACCATTATTTTAAAACATGTGGAGTACTTCCAGTTAAATTAAGGAATGCTATGTAAAATATAAATTGACATACTACTTCTCGGTCAGATTTGGTTTGTTTTGAAAGTGAAAGTGCAACATCGACCAAAGTCAAGTCAAAACTCATCTCTTGATCAGGATCAGGCCAGAGGACAGTGAACAAAGTGTTGCACGATGGGGCAGAACCAACCCATTTGTCTCTGTTATTGTTGCTTTCATTGGAACCATTACCTCTGTTGAAACAGTATGACGCCAGTGAGTCTTCTGGTCTGGGCGCTCTGACTGAGATTCTCAGGCTGGAACCGTAATACCAGTTTAGATAGCTAATATCCTGATGCATTGGTGCAGGTATCAAAAAGAAAACAGACGAACAGTAGAAGGTGCACTTGACTACTGAATACTACTAGAATACAGTAACTAATGTGGACAGCTCGCAGTCATGAGTGGGGGAGGGTACATTACTATGCTAATGACCTGGCTGGGAGACTCTAGAAGTACAAGACTATCTCTTTTAACTCTCGTTCAGAACCTTAATCTCAACGAAACTTCAGCTGTAAAGAACAAAACAAAGCATATCAAAATCGTACTTGTTTTTGGACGTCTAAATGACTTTCCAAACAATCACATGAGGCATGGCAAATAAGGTTTGTAAGTTGATGAAGATGTGGAACTGAACCTCAAGTTGATGAGTCGGCCTCCTTTAACTTGAATCGGGGGATGAGCGCATGTGTGTCAGGGGCAGGAAGGGCCCACCTCCTTTCTCCACCCCACAGCAGCCAGAACCTTTGTTTGCTGATGATGTATGAGACAGCGTCTCCCTTGGAGTACCACAGGAACACGTCAGCGAAGCAACAACACTGTCCTATAATAGAGACTGATGGGACGGCTCCCGCTCTCTTCACTTTGTCCACTACTAAGATTGAGCTGGCGCGGCTCTGCAGGGTCTGACAGGGCCCTTGGACATCTCTGAGTGGGGCCCTCGTAAGAGAAGACTCAACCTGACGGCAGGTCATGTCTGTCGAGCGAGTTGGAGCCCGCCACTATCTGACAGGGAGATGGATGGATGGAAGAGCAACAAGAGGATGCAGACCTGTACAGGTCTTTGTGGGTGTGATGGCAGTGGAGGAGAAGATGTGTGGATTCTTCGGCCCCCGGTTCCTGTCAAACATTCCTGAGATGGCTGAGATTTTAGATGGCAGCGCATTTAGTCATCTTGATTCACACCCCCGGAATCATGACACAATGATTCAGACAGCAGAACAATGGAAGGTTTTAATTTGGTGAGAGAATGGAGAAATAATCTCTGCTTGTTTTTGATTGAAGATGCAAAGCAACATCAACAACATAACGAAAACACTGACGGTTTAAAAGAGAGAAACAAGGCACGAGGCTGGCATTATTTTGGGCCTAAAATCAATGTGTTTCATAGTTCCTTATTCTCCATCGTTTTTACGGCATTAGATGTCCATCTGTCATTGTAAACAAATATATATACATTTTCACCCAAAGAGATGAAAATCTTGGCCTTATATAGATCAACAAATGTTGACAGTATTTTCAGATTTAACCCCTTACTAAACCCATCACCAGCAATGACCATCAATTCCATAGCTAATCTTTACCAAAGACTTGGATACAAATTGAAGAGGCAAATACAAATACAATACGATTTCACTGTATTTAAAATGCTCGTTTCACTCTTGTCTATCTGCGGTTTCATGCGATGATTCTTAAAATATAATGAAAATTCTACTCATCCAGTGAATGACTTGACAGGTGACAAAATAAGAATGCTTCATTTGAAAGGTGTGGGAAGGGGAACAACTGTTTCAGTGATAGGTGGAAACCCAGCTGTCTCTGTGCACCATGCATCAACAGATTATGACTCACACAGGAAGTGGAAATCGGGATTTCAGAGATGGAGACTCAATTATCACAAGGATAATGCAGCATAATATCATGCTCTTGACACACATGCGGCAGTGATTCATTTCCTCATCAGCCATTCGTACAAGACAACTATTAGACCATACATCCATTCACACGACACAAGGACACATTTTGGGCTCTACGATTGCTCCTAGGGTTTGTGTGATTTGCGGCTAACACAGAAATATTATACAAATAACAAAAACAATGACTATCTGTGAAGGGCTTGTTGAGATAAAAAGAGAGCCTGTTGTGCTTGCTAACTCACTGTGTAGTTATCATCATGCTTTGTAGTGCAGTACTCATATCATATATACTTCAGTAATATTTTTGCTGTAAAATCATTGCAATATTTTGAAAGCCAGCGTCATTACAGTTCTTCGGGAAGTATTTATTCTTTTAAATGAAAAAAATGTTCAGCCAGTCAATTCAATCAATGTAGGAAGTGTACCGGTGTAAAAGATGTTGAAGAAGTCAGTCCCAACGTGTGCCAGACTCATCTTCCTAATGTCGCTTATACATGAAACAGATTTTTATTGTGTAATGTTGAAAATCATCCTCCTACTGGTGTTTCCTCACACAAGTCTGCACACACAGGGCCTTGTTCCGGTGATCTTATAAGGGTGCCCTGCTCTGGGGCTGCCCTGATTCAGAGGACTTCCCCTGCACCCAGCAGTCCCCACACATAGTCCTGGATCTGCTCCCAAATGTGGCTAGTCCTTCCATAACACTTCCTCTGCTTGCTTTTTAACCATCAGTCGACATGTGTTGTGCGTGTGAAACGGCATTTGCGTTGTTATTTTAATATTACCCAAAAATTTTCTTGGGACTTGCATCATATTATTATGTTATGTTGCACATCAAGAAAGCTTAACTGATCATTGGATTGTGGAAGAGGTGCCAGCAGCAGAAATGGTGTTGTAAGAATTACTCTTTGTATATTAGAGCCATTGTAAATGTGTGTATAAAAAGTAGAATTTGCCATACTTCATTGCTCCAGTAACAACAAGAGTAATAGCATTAGTGTTGGTAGACAGAATTGCATTTATAGTTATATGTATTGAAATTGTAATTGTAAAAAATGTAATAATACTATTGGGTTCTCATAGCAGGGTAATACATAATAATGTGTATGCTTCAATGCTAGTGAAATAAAAATAAAATTAGATGTCTAATAAAATTAGACATCTAAAATCAGGATGTGAAAGTTTCTGATGAAGAGCGATGACCAGCTCATAGGTCACAGATGACCGCCATGCCTACGTTGCAGTTCCTTAAAATTTATTTTTGAGAGTAAATATAGATTTTTAAAAGTCATGTCTCAGAATTAGACACTCTTGCGTGGCACAATTGTGTTGGTTAACAATGGTGGGTGGACTGGCCTGCATTGGTTAAGCACTGTCTGGTACGTAGTAGGACTTGTGACGGTTGCAGGAAACGTGAATCAAAACACACAAACACACAACAAACACAATGACTCAGCAGTTGTAAAATACAGCATTTGTATCCCAGTCATCTATATTTGTTATACAGTAAAAACTGTTCAAAGCTGGACAGTTTCAGATCATCATCTAAAAAAAACAAAACATCAAGAACATTTTTTTGGTTGAATCAAGAGCTAGTTTAGTCACATGGTATATGAAGCCCCTCGAATGACCAAGCATTCCAGTCATGGTGACGTTGAATGCGCCATCAATAAAGTAAGGTGGAGAGCTATATAATATGTAGATATACAGGGGTTGGACAAAAATAACTTGATGAGAATGACACCTTGTATTCTACATTACGAATGATAAGGCTCGTTTGATTAGTTGGACTAAAGGCAGTGCAATGTTATGTGATCAACATACCTGTAATGCACTGGTCCATTTTATCACTAGTAATATGGTACTGGAAAGAAATCTTGATAATTGCAATTACAAAAGCCTGTATTCTTAGTGGAATCTTTTTTAGTCACATAGCAGAGCAAGAGCAGCTCCACTGGCTGTTGGGTCAGGCCTTCCCATGTTGTCAGGGAAGTCTGCCAGTGGCTGGAGTGTGCTTCGAGAAAGAGCACCATCAGACTGACCCTAGACAGCAGGCCTTTGAACTCAGAAAAACGGATATGTTGTCTTGCCATATATGCCGAATCATATCCCCCATCCCCTTACACTACGCATTTAATCAAGACGTGACAGAGAAGCAGAGGGCACCGTTTTGTCACTTACTGAATTGGTGACTGCATGAACGCGATTTTTTAATCATGAGAAGTAAATCTGCCACCATGTGTGGCCAGAATGAGCAACCTGAGTTCCACGAGTAACGGACTTCAGTCATTATGATGTTTCTTTTGGGATATTTTTCCCTGAATAATGCAGCGAAAACGGTCATGTTCAAGACCACCACCATCATGTGCTATGTGTTGTCTCGTTTTGATGTTTCCATTTCGTTTTAATACATAATTTGTTTGATCATGTGAGATTACTCCTTTAAATACAGATCATTTTTCTGATGGCGTAGCAGCTCTTATTTAAGATGTGGCGCACCGGCACGCTAGTTTATATGATATTAAATGTGAAACGTCACACTGTCAAATATACATCCCCGTTCACTCAGAGTGCACCTGCGATTGACCTTCGATTTTCAAGGCCTTGGAATGACTTCATACAACCGGGGATGCACGATGGCATGAATAGGATTATTATATATTCTGTACATATTTTTTGGGTGGAAAATACATAAAAAATGAAGTTTACTTTTATCATCAATATCAATATGATTTCTTGTTATGTTAGGCCAGCAGACAAGACCTTGCTGACCCTGACGGCCCACCACCAGAATCCAGAAACAAAGCAGATGTGGCACAGAATCATATGCTTTCTCGGGGTGATGGTTCTGGTCTCAGATTTTTTTTAGATGGTCCAAACATCACCAGAGAGCTAATGGACTTTTGCACCTTTTGGCAATACAGTTTTTGTAATCCAAACTTTGTCATCCTATCAGACATGACAGAGAAGAAAATTTGCACAGCTGCAAAAGTACCCAATTGTAGTTAAGTACTGCTGCTCAGGGACCTGAACAGTTGTATACCATTTGCTATTCCCTTAATGAGCCTAACTTGAGGACAGTAGATCTTGAATGGAAGGCCTCCTAGCCTCAGATTCAGCTTGTACTTTGCTCCTTTGGCTCACCTTACGATGCATATACTGTATATTCAAAGTCTTGAACTTGGACTTTTGTGTCTACAGCACCATCATTTGGAAATACGTTTAGTCTTTGTTGTCATAACTATTCTGTTGGTCCAATAATGTTCTCAGTGAAGTTGTTTTTGAGACAGCACCAGGCTGATGCAGTGAGGTGGAAACATTGGTTATAGATGTGTTACGGGCTCATTCGTCTATCTGTTCTCTCATCGCAGCACAATATCTCTTCTGCTAAATGACGGATCATTTCACCTCAAACACAACACCGGGGTAAGTGGACCAATTCATCACTATCTGTCGATGTATGTGTGTGGGTGCGTGCGTGTCTCTGTGTGAAGTCTGTATCTTCTGCAACATTGTAATTAATGAGAGTTGTATTTGTGCCGCAGTTAAGGTCAAGATAGACAACCTGGAGTCACATCTTTGGAAAGATTTGCCACCCAGCATTTGGTCAACACTCTTGGGATGCAGCGCGTTTGAAAGAAAAATTAATCAGTAAACACCACAGATATTCTGAAACACAGATATTATAATGCAGTGACAGATATTGTTCTTGGAAACAGTTTGTCAAGACTAGATAAAGCCACTGAGACATTGAAACAGATTTTTTAAATGTTTATTTTGTGTCAATGTGTGAGTGTAGCGGTGAGAATCCTTTACAGGATATTTGAGTGTTGTGAACAAATGTTTACATGAGGAAAGCATGGCTGACCCACCTTGTGTTGAGAACTTGTGTTGAGAATCTTTCTTGAAGTTACATTGAGAACATGTGAAAAATGTGTGATTATATTGCCATTAATCATGAGTTAACTGTGATGAACTGAGATGAAGGATTTTAAGACAGCTCTACACTATATGACTATATTTAACGTCAGCGGCCCTGATCGCAGTGATCCCAACCCTACGCTGTTTAGAACCTGGCTGGTAGAAGTCACAGTTTGCAGTTACAGAATACAAACTGTCACTTGGCACCATCTATTGGGTGCATGATGATCTGCAGCACTTTGTTATCAAAGCATACAGCATGCTTAAGTCCAAATAGGTTTTATGTTCCAACACATAACTGTTCGTTTATGTGTTGGATTACGATTTTTGTTTTTGGGACCATGTACATTTGTTAACATATCCTTTTCATCGTTATTATGGGCAAAACACCTATAGTAATACTGGCGGGTTAAATACCACACTATCCCTCAATAGTATTAAATGCGAAATTAATTTTAATAATAATAATAATAACGGAATCTACGTATGTAATTTTCAGACGCTGTCTTGCCAAGAAGAAAACTTGAGCGGAACCTTTCCTGATTTTGTTTCAACCCGAGTAACCCATGTTGCATTTCCGGGTTGGAGTTTACGACACACACGTGAGGATTCACTGGCCAGACTTGCACATTTGTAGACTTTTGATCCAGGTAATACAAGTCAAGATAAATAATTGTGCATGTTTTAGATGTTTTGCTGCCGACCGTATTTTCTTCCTAACATCAGTACTTGTATGGTCACGTATTGACTGTGTTTTTGTTGCTGTGCTCTGTCTGGCGACGAGTTTTGGTCTGTAGTTAAACAAAATGCCCGGTTGATGAAGTAATAAATGCTTATTAAAAACAGCCAAAAAAAGTATATTTCTTTGAAATACGCACGACGATCGAATATATTTTAAATTCGTGTGCGTCAAGTTTATACCTGGTATTTATGTAGCCGGAAACTGAGTATATTAATCAGTGTTTTTGAATTGAATTTCAATGTCTTTAATCTATATCTCTCCATATTTTGGAACTACTTGGAACGTCAATTCAGCAATGTGAAGGAAATTTTAATTTGATCCTTTGGTTCACAAATTAACCCTGTGCGATGAAGACAAACGTCAACAGAAATTAAAATTCTACATATATATTTGGAAGATCAGCACTCGTGTCTGGTACACAATTAAATATGTTGTATTCCTGTAGAAAAAATGGATGGGAAGGTTAAGAAACCGAGGCCGCATCAGCAGAGGCACAGTGGACCAAAGGCAGAGAGGAAAAAATTGAGAAAGCAGGGAGCCTCCACAGAGGAAGATGAGCGCAAACGCAACCCCAAAGCTTTTGCAGTCCAGTCTGCTGTTCGCATGGCCAAAACTTTCCACAGGTAAGTCCAGCTCCACCATCACCTCCAGACAGGATGTATGATGTCTTCTGTTTTTAACCTAGGTTAATGTAGGGCTACAGTCTGCGACCAAGGTATTGCGTATTTAGCATTATATACATAGACACACACAACGCGGTTAACATTGGTTGTGTTGTACCTAAATGTGTCTTGTCAGAGTTGAGGTCACACTCGATAGTTTGTGGTTTCAATTATTTGTCGTAGCTTTTCATGCTCAATATGTAGTCTTCTAGTGTCCTACTGTGGTCATCTACAATGCTACCATTGCCGCCTATTGGTTCTGGAGGATTTAGAATAGTCTTTTTTTTTAGAATGACAAACGACAACAACAAACAATTTTGCCTGTCCCCCTGAAATGTTCAGCTCGAACATACAGCAAAAAGCTGCATCCGAGTAGTAATGATGCGCATGAAACAGATGCGTATTTACATTCTGGTCTATTCGTCCATAGGTCCCAAGATATAAAGGCCAAAAAGCATCACATCCCTCTTGTGGACCGGACCCCTCTAGAACCTCCGCCTGTGATGATTGTTGTTATGGGACCTCCTAAGGTTGGAAAAAGTACTCTGATCCGGTGTCTCATCAAAAACTTCACCAGGCAAAAGCTTGGTGACATCTGTGGCCCAGTAACCATCGTGTCAGGTAAGATCACTGGCAAAGGCTGTGACGCCTATGTATTTACCGTGATGCAGACTCTCTAAACCGCTCTCCTTTCCTCACGTTTCAGGGAAGAAACGACGCCTCACGTTCATGGAGTGTAACAATGACATAAATACAATGATTGACCTCGCTAAAGTGGCGGACCTGGTAAGATTGTCTAAATTGTTTTTTTTTTTTTTTTAATCGTGTAATGACCTTTTCTCTCTAGCAAAGCAAACAATCTCTTTTACGATCTGACATTACAGTGTCCCCCTATTGTTTGTGTAAATATTAAACTGCATTACTCCTCTCTCCAGGTTCTGATGCTGATTGATGCCAGCTTTGGCTTTGAAATGGAGACATTTGAGTTCCTCAACATCTGCCAGGTCCACGGCTTTCCGCGTATCATGGGAGTGCTGACTCACCTGGATGCTTTCAAAAACAACAAGGCGCTGAGGAAGACCAAGAAGAACATGAAACACCGCTTCTGGACCGAGGTCTACCAGGTATGTTGGGGAAATCTGATAATGTTGGTTTTGAAGTCCCTCGTTCAACCTACCTGAGAAGGAAATTGAAGCATTCATTGAGACTGAAGACAGCAATGCTGTATGTTACAGGGAGCCAAGCTCTTCTATCTGTCTGGGATGGTGTACGGCGAGTACCAGACTCAGGAAGTGAAGAATCTAGGCCGCTTCATCTCGGTCATGAAATTTCGTCCACTGGTGTGGCAGACCTCCCATCCTTACGTTCTGGCTGACCGGTGAGTGACAAACCTAGACAAACACATCGACGGGACCATCTGAGTCAGCAGACACACTGCTGTTTTATATTTTGAGTTCTTGTTCATCAGCTTCTTCTCAACCCTGTTTGTTCTAAACAGTATGGAAGATTTGACTGACCCTGAAAAACTGAGGACAGACCCCAAATGTGACCGCACAGTGTCCCTCTATGGCTACCTACGAGGCACATATTTAAAAAACAAGTGCCAAGTCCACATTCCAGGTAAGCACATTGGCATCTGCACTGCAGGTGGCTCAAGGCATTTTTAAGGGGATTTTCTTTCATCTTCACAGGTGTGGGAGACTTCCAGGTGGCTGATGTGAACTTTCTGCCAGACCCGTGTCCTTTACCAGATGCTCAGAAGAAAAGGGCGCTGAACGAGAAGGAGCGCTTACTTTATGCACCAATGGCTGGAGTGGGAGGGGTAGTCTATGATAAAGATGCCGTCTACATAGACCTTCCTGCCAATCATGTCAATAAACTCCAGGTGCGTGAGAGGGTGTGGGTGGGTGGTCCAAATGCTTTATCTTTGTCTTTTGCTCTGCCATTATGTCTGGTCATAAAATCGCATTCAACAATGTGCGAGGAAGGATGAATCGCATCAACAGTCTAGGATGTGTTGTGGGTCCATGTTTCTACTACATTTTTGTCTGAATTGATGATCCTTATACTAACAGTCTAGACTCTCCCTCTCATCAATCTGACCCGACCCGTTGAAAACCCAGGTCAATTGCAAGGTTGATGATATTGATGATATTGCGCTGTCAAAGTGGCTTCTGACAAGTATCTGTATACTTGTGTACAAGCCGTAGATGACGTAGACAAAACTGAAAACACAAATTAATGTTAACAAACACAGTGGTGTATTAGAAACACACTTTCCCAAACTAACTTTTAAGTTTCTCTCGACAGGAGGAGGTCCGACCCACGACTGAGCTGGTGCAGTCTCTCATTGACACACATGCCACCCTGGATGCCAAGATGGCTGCTAGTAAAGTGTCTCTGTTCAGTGGATCGGCTACTTTAGACTCTAGCAACATTGATGAACTGAATGCTGGACATCAAGAGGAGCTGGTTTGGGATGAGAAGTCCCAGCGCAGGAGGAGGAAGGTTGTCTTCAATGAGGAGGAGGGTGGCACCAGTGATGAGGAAGAGGATGATGAAGGGGAGGATGAAAACGAGGACAGCTGTGATGAGAACATCTCTGCTTTCATCAAAGAAGCTCGAAGAAATTCTGGAAATCCTCCACTGAAGAAGCAGAAGTTGGGGAAGTCAGAAGACGGGGATGTGACCGCTGAGGTACCTGTGTTTGCTGACAGTGAGGACGACTTGGAGATGAGTGGAGATGAGGTGGAAGACAGGACAGCGGATTCTGGACACTCATCTGTTGAAAGTGATGATGATGATGATGATGATGATGAAGACAGAGAAGAAGGTTCAGAGGAAGAGAATGATGGTGGGATGCAGCCCTCTGAGAATGACAGTGAGGATGAGGGAGAAGAGACAGGTAAACAGATCCTGTGGTTATCAAACCTAACATGATGTTTTCCTATCTATCCGTTCTTCTTGGTTCTTTTTAGCTCTCTGTATTGGTCCTCATCCATGTGATGCATGTGTAAACTGGCTTTTGGTTTTTTATGTGGGCTGGCGTTGAGTGAATGTTTATTACTCTTTAACGATACCTAAAAATATGCTCTCAATAAAGAATATTTCTAAATGTTGGAAAGAAAATGGACCATTGAAAAGAGCCAAAAATTAAAAAAATTGAATGAATGTCGATGTGCACAGGGGCTCTGCGCTGGAAGGAGGGTCTTCTACAGAAAGCATCGGATGCATTTCACAGACAGCAAGAAGCGACTCCAAATCTGCGCAAACTGGTTTATGGTTCAGGTACAAGATGATTTTGTGTCTGTTGTCAAGACTTTTTTCAGTCTTGACTGTTTGCACATCCAGTCTCTCAGGGGAACTAAAGCCAAGTCAGCCATGTAGCTAAAATATGTGCTCTCATTTAATGTGCAGCGTATGCACGTTATTTTTTTAGTCCTGCTTCTAAATTACTACTTCATAGTGTGTGTCAACATTTGGAGAATGGATATACTATATTACTAATCTTGATTGAAGGCTTGTGTTCGACTGTCAGTCATGTTGATAATCTGTACATTGTTTTAGAAAACACTAGATTTACTTTCAGACATTGTTTACACCTAAACATACACTGGTGGAAAAGATTTTGGACATCCCATGCATTCTGCTGTGTGCTGGACTACTAAATATTAATATGATGATGAGTTTTGAACACATTCTCTGTTCTTCTTTCTCTCTTTCCTTTTCAAAAAAAATCGATGTGTATCGGTTTGTCTATATAATGTAGCCACACCGTTTGAAACACAAAAGATATTTCATGATCAAATTCTAAAGGTGTCATAGCAAATTACCAAATTAGCAAGTACTTTGACTCAGGTCAACCAGACTAGTAATAGTCAAGTAATGAAATTAATAACAAAATCATTATTTTTTTTTTCCCTAAGACCATTACAAACCACAACGACTTTCATAACTCGCAGAACAAATGACCCATATAGGAAACAGGTCAACAAATGGCTAAACACGTTTGCAAACTTGAGCATAACAGGTTTTATGTTATTGGTGTTTTCAGTCGTTGAGGAGAAGGATGAAGAAGAGGAGGAGGATGAGGAGTTGGGAGGACTGTTTAGAGTGAGCCGCCCTCAAAAAAGTAAAGCTAACCAATCAAATGCTCTGGATTGCTCTCGCTTTCACCTGAATACATCCCATAACTGGGACGATGAAGAGGTAAGGTTGACTTGTATTGTTTGCTTTAATATGAGACTTGAGAGTTCCGTTGTGTTGTCGCGTCAGATGCTGAACTCCATCAGAAACTGCTTTGTGACAGGAAAGTGGGACGAAAGTCAAGATGCAGCCACTTTGCTGAAAGAGGACGGTGAGTTCAGGAAAATTCTTCTATCCTGACCACACAGCTCCATGTATCAATGATGGTGGCTGAAATGAGAAATGGTGTTGAGTGATGGGAGAGATTCACGAGTGTTCTTTATTAAAGAGGAGATGTATGGAGATTTTGAAGATCTGGAAACTGGGGAAGTGCACAAGGGCCAAACACCAGAACAGGCCGAGGTATGTCTTTCCAGTTTTGTTTTCATGAGCGATCTCTTACTACACCTGCTCACCAACATTTGCCATGAATAATTTCTTAACTTGTTTTGGGCCTTTGTTGTCCAGTCAGGATGCGCATGGTCACAGTTATTACATCCCATTGTAGAGTTCATTACCATATGCATAGCTACAGTACCGTTGGCCCATTCTATGAAAGATCTGTACAAGTTGTCTCAACAGGTTAGGTGCCTTGACAAACCCACAGTCATGAAACAGGATAATAAGTATGATTCTGAGCAACTGCTGACAGTTTTAGATACGATTAGATGTCCTTTATTACACAATTAGTGTTATTGTCCTTTCAGTGTTCATTTCGCAGAAGAGTCAGTATGTAAGCAGAGACAAAAGTTACCATGCAGTGACTCTAGTGACTCAATAATTTTGTGATGGTCAGCAGAACAGTGAAGACGAGGGTGATGACAATGATAAAGAAGGAGAAAACAATCAGCTGAAGGTTGATGACGATGAAGCTCAGAAAAACATGCGCATGGAAAAGAAACGCAGACTGAAGGAGAGATTCAACGCAGAGTACGACGATGGAGATGCCACTTACTTCGACGATCTGAAGGACGAGATGCACAAGCAAGCCGAGGTAACTTGTGTCGTGTCACATAAATGAAGTCCGTCCTGCAGAGTACTCCAGCTTTGTATTTCATTGGCAGCTCAATCGATCTGAATTCATGGACGTTGATGATGAGACCAGAGTCCAGTATGAAGGGTACAGACCTGGCATGTATGTCAGAATAGAAATCTCCTCTCTACCCTGTGAGTTTGTCACCAACTTTGACCCACACTACCCCATCATCCTTGGAGGCCTGGGATCCAGTGAGGGCACTGTGGGATACCTGCAGGTATGGTTGAACTTGCAATTGTTTCATAGAAGGTGATGAGACACATCTCTGCAACAGCCTTTTCAGTGGTTTTGCCTGTTGTTTAGAGGTGTTAAACCACATATAAAGCTAAAACTTGCTTATTATCACAGCTCATGGAAGGCGATATCAGGCGCTTAAGAAGTAGATTTTAGTTCTATTCCATTTAACTGAGACAAATTTACAGAAAACACCTTATTAAACCAAGGTGCACACCAAGCCTCAAATGTCTTGGACCGTGAATCCACTGATATTTAAAAAACACCCATTGGTAGACGTTCAAAAGCCTTCCCTTTAAGTTTTATGATACTTACAATCGATCAAGGTTTTTATCAGACTCTTAGTGTGGTGTAGAGCACATCATGGAGTGTTATTTCTGTTTGATAGATGAGACTCAAGAAGCACCGCTGGTACCAACGGATCTTGAAAACACGCGACCCCCTCATCCTGTCTTTGGGTTGGCGTCGGTTCCAGACCATACCTCTGTACCACATAGAGGACCACAACGGACGCCATCGCCTACTCAAATACACACCACAGCACATGCACTGTGGAGCTTCTATCTGGGGTGAGAATTGCTTCTGAGGAAACCCACAATATTGCCATATTCTCAGATGGAACCTTCATACATTATGCTCTTGTCACAGCTTTCTGTTAGATCAGTCTCATAAGTTAAGGCCCTGCGATGGCAACTCTAAATGATTGCAACGTTAATGCTTTAAGAGTTTATATTTGGTATATATTTCAGAATGAGAATAAAAAATACACTTGTGTTCCGCATCATTTGAGGCAAAAATGATTTAATATTTACTATACAACATAAATCTTGAAATTTGAACAACTGTTAACAACAGCGGTTGTTAACTGCGATGTTGTTATTTCAACATAACATGAGTTCCCTATTTTTGATGGTTCAGCATCCCAGACATGAGCATGTCTCTGTCTGAAGTCTGGAGAAACCTTACACTGTCTTATTAGTGTGAACATCGCTTTGATCAGCTGGTTCATCTCTTCATGTTTTTCCGTTCTGGTTCCTGATTCTTAATGCCTTGGTATGTTTAATATTCCATACAGTTTTTTTTTTTCAAGATTGTTTTCTTAGCAATATTATTTTTTTATTGTATTTCTCTGAACCTAAATGTATAATTATTTAGCCCTCTGATTTCTTTAACTTTGTCTTGTCTCTAGGTCCAATCACACCACAAGGTACTGGCTTCCTGGCTCTGCAGTCAGTGGCAGGAGTGAAAGTAAGTATCCATTGTCCATCTGGACTCTGATTTGGTGTATGTATTACCACCCTGTTCTCAAATCACCACAAGGAAATGACTTAAATTGGTCAGACCTTTTCACTTCTTCCTTTTCTCAGCAGGCTAATTTCCGTATTGCGGCTACGGGAGTCGTCCTTGATCTGGACAAATCTGTGACTGTAGTGAAGAAACTTAAACTGATCGGTTATCCGTACAAGATCTTTAAGAACACATGCTTCATTAAGGTAAAGAACTCATTAGTTTTCACTGACTCTACATTCGAACTGTTAGAGATATCTCTTTCCTCAAATACAGTGCTACCTCGGTTTTCGCCGGAAAAAACATAGCGTGCGTGGACCGATCAGCTGATCCACGACGCGCTTTGTTATTGTGTATAACACAGCCTCTGTATGCAGACGTGTCCCGTTAGCTACATTTACTGACTGTTTTTTCTTCATATTGAGGTGTGAAACCTTCCCTGTCTCCACACTGGACCGTGGTAGAGTGTCACAGGGGAGATGCTCACTCTCCACACCTCCGAGGCTGGAGCGCTCACTCCAGGGTTTGATGTCCTGTTGTGGGCTGGAGCTGGGACAGGGATGAGGGGAGTCTGGGACAGGGCGTGACTTGGTTTATGACTTTGTCACAGCCAAACTGCACAGAACCGTACATTCAGAGCTGGACACGCACCGGGCACCTCTTCACTTCTGGAGAGACGTCACTCACTCGGCAACCCCTCCCACATGCAGCGGCCACACACATAGAGGAACAGCGCACATGCAGCAGACACTCTACATTCACTCCTACAAAAGACTATTTTAAGCATTATTTCTTTTTCCTTTAATTGTAATGGGAAAAATCGATTCAGATTTGGAACAATTATCTTCTCGAACGGCCGTCTGGAACAGATTGTGGTCGAGAACCGAGGTACCACTGTATATAATTTTGTTTTTGAAAAAAAATATTTATGTTACAGAGCTTTATTCCCTTGACATGAAGCAATACTCAGACCAATATTTCTGCTATTCCAGGGAATGTTTAACACTGTTCTTGAGGTTGCAAAGTTTGAAGGAGCCTCTTTAAGAACTGTGTCAGGGGTCCGAGGTCAGATAAAGAAGGCTCTGTCAAATCCACCAGGGTCTTACAGAGCCACGTTTGAGGACCGTCTGCTCATGAGCGGTGAGATCCTGGCCATCAGACTCTGGTTATTGACCACAGAAGTACTATATATCTTGCCCGTTTCTCCACAGATATTGTGTTCCTGAGGTCCTGGCTCCCAGTCTCTGTCCCTCAGCTGTACAACCCAGTCACTTCTCTGCTGCTGCCTGTCAGTCAGAAGGACAACTGGTCCGGCATGAGGACGCTTGGACAGCTCAAGCATGACCTGGGCATCCGCAACAAACCCAACACTGACTCTTTATATAAGGTAGGAGAAGGTTTATAGAATTTTAATACTAAAACGTGAGTCTAAGAAAGTCTTGGGGGAAGCCCTATTGATACAGATCTCTGCTGAGTCACTTGCCTAACTTGTGGTTCTACTAGAACCAGTTCTAGAACCTAGTCTAGCCTGCCTGTACCTGGCTCTTCCTCCATTTTGTTTTGCATTTAGGGGCTTTTCACGCTGCAGATTTTCTCTCGCGTGGCCTGAATCCAATTTGCCCCCTACTGTGCAGCCTCGCACCTCTGCGCCTCAGGCGATGTCCTTTATTTTCTTCTTAGCTGGCGGCGCTGTGGGCAAAATAGCTGGCAGCAGGTCTCAAGGAAGTCGTCATCAGCTGGCCGACACTAGGGTGGTGAACCGATTTACCGCCATCAGCTTGACTACCTTAGCTTCACTACAAGTCATCGTCACCTCTGATATTAACTGTTGACTCACCTCCGCCACGGTTGTAACTGAATGTGGCGTTTTAAAGCCAAAAGTAGACGTGAAAGAGTGTCATCATGTTTAGTTTACAAAAAATACAAGCTGCGTCATACGGACTGTCTTAATTTATCCACGCTGCTCTCTCAACAAGTTGAACGAAGTGAGAAAAATAACTTAGGATCGAGAAGATTTTAGACAGTGAAGTATTGATCCAGATGTCAAAAATTGATCAATGACTATTCTGGAAATCTTCAGTAACTTGAGAAAAATCCTCGTTGTTCTCCTTATGCAGACAGCTGCACAGCTGAGAGATCACTGCAGTTGGAACAGCGCAGTTGTCAAACACCCGCACAAATCGCGAGACCGCGTCTCCTGCAGTGCAGCAGCACACCTCAGTGTTCAGGGAGTTTCCATAGTCGTTTTTGAACAATGTTGTCTGACCTGACAGCAATGCTTTACTGCTCTGCATTTATCATGCATGTGTGGAGTCGCGCTGTACACATGGTTTCCGGTGTCTTGCGCAGAATCACCGGTGGTGAGAAGCGCACCCCCTGCGCTGAGGTGCAGCTCTCCAGGCAGGATCAAGTCTAAGACAAGTTAGGCATCAGGATCAGTTAGTAAATAATTTACTGCAAATATAACAATGTTACTATTTTTACTATCAAGCATGACTCAAATTTTGCCTCCAGTGCATTTAGAATGTGATCAATTCCAAATTTTAAACCTAAACCTTCTAGTGTCTTACTTAACAATGATTTGATTTACATATACAGATACCTGGTTGGTTATCACCCAGTCTGACCTGGGCAGGTGCCCTTCACATGCAAAACAACATAACCGTTCCAGTGCAGTACATGGGAATACATAATCATCAACCACTGATACTCTACTGTGCAGGGATTTCAGTATATTTCAGTGTTTTTCTTCACCACACCGAGACAATCTGCTCATCATGTGAGTGAAGCCTTGCACAAAATAAACAATAGTGTATTTTCCTTCACTAGCTTATTTTGAAAACAAATCAAGATACATAATCTTTTTTTTTAATAGTACATGCGTTTATAACGTGCACATCCTAACTTGTTTATGCGTGTGGTTGTTTTTAGCCCATTGTTCGAGCCCCAAGACAGTTCAACCGCCTGCACATCCCCAAAGAGCTGCAGAAGGCTCTGCCTTTCAAGAGCAAGCCCAAGCTGCATCAGGCCAAAGGAAAAACTCCTAGAGACCTGCAGAGGCCCAGTGTCATCCGAGAGCCTCAGGAGCGGAAGGTGAGCACGTCTTCATGTAACATATCATTATCGATCAAGTTAGTTATTTAATGACACTTCACAATTCCAATCATCAGTTGGTCTATTTTCAGTTCTGAATCATTTCTATACACATTGCAAACAGGTTGTGTGTTGTATAGATTGTTTCAGTAGACTTTAATGAGTACCATGTAAATGAGTGTTCAGTGTTTATGTTACTGATCGCCAGCGAATTTTGGCCCCTCACTCGCTGTCCTTCTCGACATCAATACTACTTGTTTTGGATCCGATAGGTGGCAGCACTGCTCCGTGCGCTGAGCACCGTCCACAACTACAAGGTGAAGAAGGCTAAGACGGCTCAACGAGCCAAGCATAAGGAGTTTCTTCAGCGGAAGGAACGAGATGAGATGGAGAAGGCGAAGCGACAGAGGGAGATTCGCAAAAATTTGTACCGAGCAATGGGCCAGAAGGAGCAGAAGAAACAACGCTCAAGTTTGAAGGGCGCTTCCCAGGATGATTAGAAGAACTTGTCCCACTCTTGGAGTTCTCTCCCAGATAATTTCTATACTTTCCAATGTGTTAATATTAAAAATCTGTGAAGATGTGACAGACGTGTTTTAATAAATGCAGTTCAGCAAGTCAACACACTTACATTCTCTAGATCACTACCACAGCTGTAACAGCCTCAGTGTGTGTGCCTGCTTGACCTTCAGCAAATGTACGGTGGTCTGACAACAGCTGGTAAGTGAGTATTGACCTGTGCTTCTGCTGACATGTCTGTATAACGTCTCCATCGGGGTAGGTCCTTTCTATGCACGTTTTTAAATGTGCGGGTGACCCGAATCATACAGTGGTCTGGGATGAGGAGCTCAGTCCAGCTGCTGCACGGCCAAATCACTAGGTTCTCACGTCCACGTTCCCATTGCAGAATTTAATTTCCATGTCAGTGACTTCATGGAGATGTTAGTTTCTGACAGAACACTTTTCATGATGGTGTTGAGAACACTGTCTCTAGTTGCTTTATTGAATCGACAGATCACATGGGACCTCTTCCTCAATCTACATTTCCGACACAGGTGAACATCTGTCGGCCAGAAATGTACTTGATTTATTTATTCATCCTTCTGGTGACAATGACTGCAAGTTAACCTGCCGAGCCATCTCAACTGATTTCTCCTGGTGACACATCTTTTCCTCTATTAGTTAGTCTCATAGTTGGGATATTCCTGAAAGTTGATCAGGAGTTTTGGTGTCTTTTCCACAGAATTGTGTGGTTTGCTTAAATGACGAAACTGCTTGCATATTTTTGTATATTCTTTACATTTCTCATGAAATTTATAACGCAGTGAACTTGGTGTCAGTATTCTGTACTGTACCATAGCGTCAGATTGGAACTTGTCATCTTGATCAAATGGCAAATTCATGACTTCAACTACTCCAATCATTTTTTTAATCATTAGTATCGTCTAAGTATTAAACCCTTCCAAAAGTTTGTTTTCTCGTTTTATTTTGAAAAACTGCGGCCGGATGTGTACGTGCTGCTGCTGCACCGGCAGTTCATTTTGAAGGAGTTGAAGTGACAGAATTCTGCGCCTGATTTTCTCTCGTAGTTCGGGACTGGTTTCAAGAGTGTCTCTAAAAAACATGTCTCCAACTAACACGGTGAACCAGCTCTCCGCATCAGCAGGTATCTCCACTTTTATTTCTGTCTCATATTAGCTTAGCATGCGGAATTCACAAACGCTATGCCGCGTGGGTCTCTGTTTGGTAAAAGTACAGCAGGTGTACCAGTTTGCTCATACTTTGGCTTTGTTACTTAGTTGTCCTTATTCTAAAAGTTCCACGAATACCAGATACCATTCTACTGTACATGTAACCAGTGCACATACGGTTATGGCTAAGTTAATTTTTATTTATTTTTTTTTGCTTCAGCAGATTATTTCTTTACGTTCGCACACAAATAAAGTGGATTAGTTTTAACAAGCCTTCGTATACCAAAGTTTCGGCGTGCTTGTGAACTTGCTATTCTTTATATATAATGTATAAGTTGTGTTATATCGTGACTCGCGATATACTTGTTCTTAAACGATGCTGCCCTTCTCTGACCCTTCTGTGAAAACAAAGTAACCCTATTGTCAGGTGTTTAAATATTGAGTCACCTCAAACTGGTTACTTGGGTAAATGATGAACTGAATCATAAGATCCTCGAGCTCTAATGTCACTACAGTTGATATATATTGGTTCAATCTTTAGGTTATGATGTAGCATCGACTTGAGGATCCAAATAAATTTACAGAAACTGCACTGCTCCTATGCCAATAGGGGAGAAATTCTCTGTGAATGTTATATTGTTGACGACAGAGCCAAGCTGTACTAACTCAAAACAATTCCTGTTTGACCTGCTGTTAACACAACGTACGACCAGCCTTCATTAAAATGGACTAAGGTATCGATCCCTTCATGAAACCTCTTCCTGGAGCAGAAGAAACTCAAGTCATTGTCGTAAGACCTCACTGTAGCAGACAATTTTTCTATAGCTCCTTTCTGTTAGTGTACAGGTATGTGTGTCACTCCTTAGTGTCAGATTTGTTTGGAGGAAAAAGGGTGCAGATAATTTCGAAGACCGTACCTTAAGTTATTCAATATTAAAAAAAAAACCATGATGGGTCTATCATCTGCAAAAATGTTGGAAAAATATGTTTCAGGGCCCAAATGTCAGCTGGAGGAAGACCTCCGTGCAGTTCTGCAGCAGAGAATCATGGTGCTGGATGGTGGCATGGGGACCATGATCCAGCAGCATAAGCTAGAAGAGGAGGATTTCAGAGGGCAGGAGTTTAAAGAGCACCAACTACCCCTCAAGGGTAACAACGACCTGCTCAGCATCACACAACCGGATATCATTTACAATATTCACAAGGTATGATCACTGCTCTTGTGCTGTCAGGAAACATCAACTGCCCACCCTCGCTCGAGCTCTTCCAAGAACCTTCTTAAGGCTTTCCAGCAGGCGCTGACATGTCAATGGTTAAATGACATGGTTTTTTCTCTATATTTGGTGGAGATTAGTTTTACTATATATGGTTATTTGAAGTATCAGAAGGTTTGGGATCCTTTCTTGCAATACATTAAAACATATTAATAACTGTTTTACGCTGTATGATCACTCGACCAAGCCCAAGGTATCAAGGACTCACTGAACCTTTGTTGAACAAATTTTAATCAAGGCACAATCTGACTGGCTGCTGTCTTGTTCTTATTGTGCATTTTATTTTTGAATTTTTCCATTTGTATGTCCTGTTTTTTCAGGCTTGTTTGCTGATTGTATAGCTTTTTCTAAAATTGCATAGATAAAGTCATTTAAAAAAACAGAACATGTTTGTAATAAATGTCTGCCCTGTAACTTCCTGTAGCTGTGCTACTGTGTCTAACTGTTGTTTGATTTTGTGTTTAAAGGATTACCTGCTGGCAGGTGCTGACATCATTGAGACTAACACATTCAGCAGCACTTCCATCGCTCAGGCAGATTATGGGCTGGAACACATGGTTTGTTCATGCACAACCAAATTGTTCTGTACATCAGTGGTTGTAAACTTTCATTTCAAATGAAAATAAAAGTTTGAGTGACAGTGGATTGGTGGAATGTAACATGAAAAAGCTGCAGTCATAATTAGTGTGTTTAAGGAGGTTGGAGTTCCTAACATGTAAAATTCATAAAATAGTATTTAAAATTGCCATTTAAAATGAGAATGCATAGACTTAGACTGTTATAATTTCAACTTCCAAGTCCAACTGAGATTGTTCAAGAAGTACATTGATCATTGAAGACCCAACAAGGAGAATGTTATATAATATAAAACAGCTGTTCAGGTCATGTACTGGATTATTTTGTTTCTTTTGTAAGAAAGAAGCAAATGAGACGGAGAGAAGGTTCACTTTTTTTAATATGACAAAAAAACGTGAATGTAGTCCAGTGAACTAAAATGGGAAAAATAAGAATTCCATAAAGTCATCTCCAACATGAAGTTGTAATTGTTCAAAATCAACAACTGTTTGACAGGTCCAACAATATACAGAATTAAAACTCTGCAGAACAAACTCACTGCAGAAGAAACTTTCCATGTGCCACAATGTGGCTTGATTGGACTGTGCATCTCAGCATTGCCTTACCCACCGTTGTTGTTTGCAGACAACTGAAGTGCCTTTTCAGAACGAGTTTTACCACAAACAAAATCCTTATTAGGTGTCTGTCATCTGATGGGACTTGCAAATCTTAATGCATGTCAATTTGATCTTATCCGATTGTCTGAATACAAATGTCACGTCTCTGTGTGCAGGCTTACCGCCTCAACAAGGTGTCTGCGGAGCTGGCAAAGAAAGCGGCGCATGATGTCACCAAACAAACTGGTAAGTATTTCCTCTGGAATCAGCCAATGTACATGTACTTGGCAGGAAAGGACCATGTAGTTTTACTTCCTCTGGCAGGTTGTAAACGTTATGTAGCTGGTGCTGTGGGTCCTACCAACAAAACCCTCTCTGTATCACCGTCTGTGGAGCGACCAGACTTCAGGAACATCAGTAAGTGCACTTTCTATGTGTGATGTTTGTCTTGAAAAGGAGAATGGATGTTGCACATTGCCACTGTCTCTTCTAAGTGACTTATTATTTTAAAATAAACGTTCTTATTCAATTACCAACACTGCAACATATCAGGGCAGTGCTTCCTATTCATCCTTTCACACAACAACTGTTAAGAAAGTCTGTTATTTTGTTGAATGCTTGTCTTCAGCCTTTGATGAGCTTGTGGAAGCCTACTCAGAACAAGTAAGAGGGCTTTTAGATGGTGGTGCAGACATCCTGCTGGTTGAAACCATCTTTGATACTGCAAATGCTAAGGTACACTCATTTTTGCTGCACACATAGTTCTATCCCAATTGGATCTAATAAAAGCCACATCATTTGACTGTGTGTTTTCTTCCGTAGGCAGCTCTTTTTGCCATTGATCTCCTGTTTGACAAGAGCTATGCACGGACGCCTTTGTTTGTATGTATGACATTTCCATACCTGATTACCTAAACTTTCCGGCTTATGAGTCAAACATCAAGCTAACTGGTAGATTATGTAGGGCTAGTGCAAGTTTCCTAATGCTCTGGTTTCTATCACTCGCATCTTGTTTCTCATTAGGTCTCAGGGACGATAGTTGATCGAAGTGGACGAACACTCTCCGGTCAGACGGGCGAGGCTTTTGTAGTGAGTGTCTCGCATGCAAAACCACTCTGGTGAGTGACTGTCAGGCACCCAACCTCCCAACATAAGGCTTCCATCTTAAATACCGTATTTTCCAGACTATAATCTGCTACTTTTTTCTTGATGTCTGCAACTAAAATATGGATTTTTACTGGGGATGCTCCAATCGATCGGCAAAATCCGCAAAATTACAAAATCCGATCACTGTGACAGTCGGCCCTCTGATGAAGCACCGCCCGCGGTTTCTCCCTGTAACTCACCGCTCGCTTGGCAACAAAATATTGAGCCTCATGCCCACATCCAACCGATGACAATGCAGGTGATTTATTTACCTTTAAAGCGCTACAATTGCACTGTTTTTGCCTGCGTGTCCGCAGCTCTGCTACAGAGACGATTGCTATCCGGTGCACTCTACAGTATAGTCCAGAAAATACGGTAGTTGCAAGAGTTTTGAGTGGAACTCAGGATATTTGTTCTTTTGGCCTTAGTGTGATCACCTCTGAGATAAAAAAAAAAAGTTTTTTTTTTTTTTTAACTTAAAGGTCTCATAGAAGATAACACGAATCATCTTAATCATGTGTGGCTACTAATGACAAGGTTTATAAAACATTATTAGTTGTGGATTCAACTTAATCCAGTTGAAGACTCAAGATCCCTTAACCATTAATCTAACCCCTAACATCAACACATACTGCACCTTACAATACTTCATAAAACTACCCATTGATTATAATCATTATTGACATCTTCTGTGAAGCTTAAATATGTCACTGCACTAGTAAGGTATAATAAATGAGAACTTTAAATATAAAGTGTAAGTGAAAGCTGATTTTTACCTCTGCCAAGGAAGTTATGTTTTACACGGTGTCTCACTATTCAAAATAACTTTCAGGAAATATGTGAAATGGGACAAGGAACAAATGATTCAATTTTGGGAGTGATCCAGCTCACCTTCTGGATCCATTTTTATTTTTATTTTTGTTTAAAGAAGATTCTATGCTGGCGGAGGTTTGCTCTTTCTTGGGGCTTTACTTGTTACAGTTACTTAATTCATCTGATCAATTGAGCTTTGAGTCCTATTAACAATGCTGTTGATCCTATTGATCCTATCACTTGTTGGAACCTATTACTTTAATGTATTAAGTAAACTGTTATTGTTTTATTGCTATGCAGTTGCAGCGTGTGACAATGAAAAGTCAAGCCATCATTTGGAGACAACATATCCACAAATGTTTTGTTGATTTTAAAATAAAAATAAAATAAAACAAACATCAGCACCTCAACTCAGCCACGCACAGAAGTCAAATGGCCATGTCGTCGAATCCACCGCATCGCCAAGATTACTTTACCCCTCTCCTTTGATGTCCAGTATGACTCACCATTGGTTGTCTACCTTTACCATTTACTATTTCCTTGTACAGCCAGCTTGTTTATTAACACAGAAAACATGTCAAACAACAAAGTGAACTGCACCATATTCTCTGGTGTGACTCGTTACTCGCATCTTGTGACATCTTGTGACTTTAATTTGTGACCTCTATAATGCTCAAACACCTCCGTTGTATCCTAACGGCAGAGGAAAACACTGACCATAGGAGAAAAAGTAAAAGTGCTTCACATGATCCAAGAGGAAAGAAGCTATCCATCGGGCATCAGTACGGCCTGAATGAATCTTCATTAAGAAGGACAGCGAAATATCTGAGCATTGGCCAATATTTTGGTTTATCGAAACGCAGAGAGGGTGGTATCGTCCTGAAGCATGAGCATAGTAAATATGGAACCAGCATTGGTCTTGGGCATCAGTAACTTGGGGAAAGAAGAATATCCCCTTGAATGCAGCACTGGTTTGGGGGAAGGCCAAAGAACTTTATGTTAGGTAACAAAGGACAAATGGACGAAGAAGATGAGCCAATAGCCGGATTGTCTTCAGAACCAGCCTCACCCCAGGAGTGTAAAGTTTAAAAATCGTTTCACTTGAAGAACATGTATTTGGAACAAGGCATCGAGACTGGCTAAGTTATTGGGAAACATGATGTCTGAGGGTAACACACTCATTGACTCCCACGTGGCTGCCCTAACAGGTGAAGATGGTGCCCAAATGATGAAGTCTGCAAACAAGGGAAAGAGCAAGATACATTGCGCCTATTTGTTGAATGCCTCACAATAATGCTAGTGGCCTTGAAAGATCTTCAAGGGATGGCTTGTGATTGGGACCTGCAAATGATTCTGCTGTTGACAAGAACATCTACAACACGAAGCCGAGCACCCCTAGGTTTCACTTAAGGAAGAGGATGCCATCACCTCAGACCAGAAGCAGCAGACCAGAAGCAGCTAAAAAACTCTTAGTTACTGGACACTGCAGACATGCAAATTACAACTTGCCTGTCAAGTCTGCTAAACATTTCTGAGGAACACTGAGTGCTATCCCTCCACTCTTTCTTTTGAAGATGCTAGATTTAAGGATGATGAAAATGAAGTTCAATTTTTCATTCTTATTAATTGCAACTTGTGTCTGTTACTGCTTTTTGCAGCATTGGTCTGAACTGTGCCTTAGGGGCGTCTGAGATGAGGCCCTTCATTGAGGCCATTGGAAAAGGCACAGACGCTTTTATAATCTGTTACCCCAATGCAGGTAATACTCACACTGTTTCTTTCTATATTTACCACTTCTGCTCAAGCAAAAGCATCAAATGTACTGCCACACTACAACTGTTGCTTAAAATCTCAATTTGGGTCATTTTAAGATACCTGAACCTGACCATCTTTTAAAGTCAACCCACTGGTCATACTAAATCTTGATTCATTTGACTGCTATGCGCTAATATTAAATACGTTTTACATGGCTAAATATTCATCATGAAGTCTACAGAAGAAGTTACCTTCGAATCATAATTTGACAAGTGTGTGTCAGTACTTCTTGACCTAAGCTTTGGTTACAGTTATCTTAGAATGGCAGAAAAATCAATGACTAATCTAAATGAGTAGAACTAACTGTATGAAGAATAAGTACCTTTTGAAATGACTGCATCCATTTTCTTTCACTTGTAGGACTTCCTAACACATTTGGAGGATATGATGAGACTCCCACAGTAACCGCTTCTAGTTTGAAGGTTCTTAACTCTCATAACAATCTTGAACATTGTGACTTGGTTTATCACACAGTTCTGTAGCTATTCTGAAATGATGTGTCATTTATTCACTTATGTCCATCAGACTCCATTCGCAAACTTCTTCCTGAAATAAAAACATCACATGGAGTCTTCACTTGCTTGTTGGCATACTCCTTAGAAGTCCATAGTAGTTTGGAGAGCTACTTGATTGTTTCACTGTGGTGGATTTGGTGGCCTGTGCTGTCATCATGGATTTGCCCACTGAGAATACGTCCTGTCTGCACCTGCCACTTGAGCTTAAACCTGTGTCAGGGGATTTTGTGGACAATGGCACGAGAGGAGAGTGGGGCATTAAAGCCTGCTTGTATTCCAACAATATATGGCTAAGTCAATGTAATTATTCTTCAGGTTTGTCTTAGCGCATGGGTACAGAACAGATCTTCATCCTGTGGAGTGGAGTAGTGGAGTGGAGTTGCCATTTGTGAGAAGAGCTCTATAGAGTTCTTCTCACAAATGGCAACATTTTGACATTCCTTTTGGATGTCAAAAAGGAATGTCTGCCTGACTGACTTGATGCATGTCTGTTTGTGATCAGTTTTCATTCTTATTCAGCCTGTCTAACCAAGATTAGCTGTAAATCTGCCACTCATTTTCTTCTCTTCCATCCTGGACGTTTCATACACACTGTTCCTGACCGTGACAGATCAGTTACAGAGCAGTCTAAGCCATTAGTGTCCTGTTATGGAAATGCGGGCATTAATCACACACTTAAATTGGCTCAAGTGTGAATGATCCTGTTAACGTTGAGAAATGAAGTGTGTCAGTGACAGGCCGTTCCTTCAGCCTCTGGCTCCTTATTAGCTCCAGACAACACCTCAATCATTGAAATTGTTGTTGGTGTCTGCTCTTTCGCTGATTAGTGTCCATATCAATACAACTTCCCGGACCTCACAGTATGTGTGTGACAGTTGATAATATGGCACAAAGCAAGGACTACCAAATCATCTGCTGTGTTTCCTGCAAACCTAATTAGTGTACTGTGCAAATTTTACAGGGAGGATCTTCTCCTATTTTTCCTGAAGATTGAAATGTTATAGGACAAATGTTGGGGTTTCTATAAAGTGTTTCTCAGGATCAACTCTGATACCTGTGTTTGCAGGAGTATGCCCTAGATGGACTTGTCAACATTGTGGGGGGTTGTTGTGGGACCACCCCTGGACACATCAGGTTTCTCTCTCATTGTTTTAAAAACCAAATGATTGTAGGTAGTTTGGTTTGAGCGTTTTTCTCCTGTCCCTGCTCCCAGAGCCATATCAGACGCAGTCAAACACTGTCTACCAAGGGTTCCCACTGCCGACATTCATCGTGACTACATGCTTCTTTCAGGTAATGAGTGGTGCACTGTACCAGTTTGACATAATATTGACCTCTGTGACCTTAATTTCAGGTTTAGAGCCATTCAAAATCGGTCCCTACACCAACTTTGTCAACATTGGTGAGCGTTGTAATGTGGCTGGATCCCGCAGATTTGCAAAGATGATCATGGCCGGAAACTATGAGGTATCAAAGATGCCAATAGTCTTCATTATAAGCCGTTCTCTGTATGGTATGTGATTCTTTCATTGTGCACCCAGGAGGCTCTTAGTGTTGCTAAGACACAGGTGGAGATGGGGGCACAAATCCTTGATATAAACATGGATGAGGGGATGTTGGAGGGGCCCATGGCCATGGCTCGTTTCTGTAACTATATTGCTTCTGAGCCAGACATTGCACGGGTGAGCAGTATAACCATGCACAACCAAAAAGACGCAACATAAATTCACTCTCACAATAACGACACAGTCCTTCTGTTTCATTCCTCCACTCTAGGTTCCCCTTTGTATCGACTCCTCCAACTTTTCTGTGATTGAAGCTGGGCTGAAATGCTGCCAGGGCAAGTGCATCGTCAACAGTATCAGTCTGAAAGAAGGAGAGCTGGAGTTCCTGCAGAGAGCTGCTACAGTGAAGCGCTACGGAGCCGCTGTCGTGGTCATGGCCTTTGATGAGGAGGGACAGGTGAGAGGGCACTTTTGAACGCTTCAAATTAGATGATCGCAACCATATGACAATTACAGCATATTATAATCAATTATACAATACTATCTACCCCCATTTATGTTAAATAAATTGTCCTTGCCCTCCACCCATCTATTGAATATTCTCCCGCTGCTTAGCTCGTGGTTGAACACTGATTCAAGATTCTCATCCATATCACTGCCTCACCTGCCAGCTCACAAATGATGAATTGTGAACATTAGATAAGACAGATAATTTGTTTTTGTACTGCAGTATTTAAAAATTGATACACGCGCTTGCATTCCTATTTTCTCTGCAGGCCACGGATACAGACCGTAAAGTGGAAATATGCTCTCGGGCCTACTGGCTTCTGGTTAACAAAGTTGGATTTGACCCTAATGACATCATCTTTGACCCTAACATTCTCACCATTGGCACTGGGATGGAGGAACATAACGAATATGCTGTCAACTTCATCTGTGCCACCAAGCTCATTAAGGTAATGTGATTTCTCAAAAAGCAATGTTTGGACGTGGCTTCTTTTTGGCTTTCAACTGTGGATCTTGGTGGCTCGCAGGGGCTTTTCACACTGGGCACTCAGTCTTGAAACAAAGTGCGCTCGGCTCAAAAGTCAGATGTGAACACAAGCGAGTTGGGTTTTGGCCACAGACTTGATCCTGTCTGAAGAGCTGCACCTTGTCTTAGGAAACTCTCTGTGGGCGGTGAGCTTCTCGCCTCAGGCGACTCGTGGGGAAACTACAGTATGTGTACTCCACACAAACATGATAAATGCTCAGCAGTAAACGGTCTGATCACTGTCTGGGCAGACAACCTCATTCAAAAACAACCTTGCACACTCCCAGAACACTGAGGTGTGCTGCTGCAGCTGCATTAGACTGGTGCTGGGGAGGAGCGCAGCACGGCGCAGCGGTCCACTTCTGGCTATGTGTGTGGGTGTTTGATAACTTACCTGTTTTAGCCTTTAGTAAGCTAATAAACAACTGCTTTTATTGACAGGCAGATTTACTTAAATGAATCACGCTGGGATCTGACTATTTATGTGCTGTTGCAACTGCTGTGATCTGTGTAGCTGTCTGCATGACAACAGCAGCGAGGAGGAAAGACACTGATTTTTGGTCGTAAATAGGTTCAGCTTGTGTGGCCCGGCTGGCGAGGACTTCCTTGAGACGTGCTTTGTCCTGGGTCGCAAACCAGCTATTTTGTGGAGAGTGCTGCGAGCTGAGAAGGAAAAAAAAGGACATCACCTGAGGCACAGAGGTGCAAGGCTGCACAGCAGGGGGCAAATTGAACTCAGGCCAGGACACAGAATCCGCAGTGTGAAAAGCCCCACAGTTATATTTGTGCATTGGGCAGCGAAGCTTAGTGCTGGCTGATAATTATGATTATTTGTCCATTGCTAAAAAGCTGGATTGCTCAATTTATATTTAAGAAAAGACAGTTTACCTTCTTCATGTTTGATTCAGCTGCTCAACCGTCTTTGGTACTTACTCTTGTGGAATTCCTGATAATGACTGTCAGTCAGTAAGGCTTATTTTGTTTGTGGACTGAGGTTAAATGCGCATTTTCATACTAGTATTGTTGCTGTGATTTCTCTTTATATATTTATTATGCTTTGTTTTGGTAGGAGACCCTTCCTGGGGCCAGAGTCAGTGGGGGACTTTCCAACCTGTCCTTTTCCTTCAGAGGGATGGAGGCGATCAGAGAAGCCATGCATGGTGTTTTTCTCTATCATGCTATCAAGGTAAACTCTGACTCACCCCAACATCAACAATGACTGTGGTTACATGCCGAGCGTAGTTGACACTAAGGCAGTAGCTCGATTAAGCCGCCAAGTCCGTTTGCGTCATGTTCTCCTGGTTAACACGCAGTACAGGTAAGTCAAATTGCTGAGTAATGCCCCTCCGAGATGAGGAGTGAGTGGCGCCGTGAACTCTCACCTCAGGATGTCTGAGGTGCATTGCTCAGTAATTCGACTTACCTCTACTGTGTGTAAATCTGTGTGTGAATCGAACTATTGCCTTAGTCGGGCTACTCTGCATGTAATCGTGTTGCAAAGGTCTGATGTAGACTAGTAGTAACTGGCCTCTTGTGTTTGATGTCAGGATGGGATGGACATGGGCATTGTGAATGCGGGAAATCTGCCAGTGTACGATGACATCGACAAAGAGCTGCTCCTGCTCTGCGAAAACCTGATATGGAACAGAGATGCTGAAGCCACTGAGAAACTACTGGCCTACACTCAGGTTCACACAGGCACAAGCACATTCAGGCTGTTTCACCATTTCAGGATTTAAATATTGCACAATATGTGTACAGAACACTGCCAAAGGAGGAAAGAAGGTGCTTCAAACAGATGAGTGGAGGAAAGGAAATGTTGAAGAGCGCCTGGAGTACGCTCTCATCAAGGTCGGATGTCTAGCTCACCTGATTGCTTATAAAGTCAAAAAGAGGGTGGTGCAAATCTTTGTTTTGTTTTTTGTTAAGGGTTTCATTTACAACTTCTGAATGCCAACTGCTGTAATGAGCAATCAAAAGATTTGGCTGAAACTTTGGCCAATCTCCCAAAAAACTTCAGACCAAAATGAAGAAAAACACTCAATATATTCTGACACATCTTTTTGGTTTGTGTGGATCAGGGAATTGAAAAGTATGTGGTGGAGGACGTAGAGGAGTGTCGAGTGCAGGTCAACCGCTACACTCGACCTCTTCACATCATTGAAGGCCCGCTGATGAACGGCATGAAGGTGGTTGGAGATTTGTTTGGTGCAGGGAAGATGTTCCTTCCTCAGGTAGGGGTGCTGAAACTCTACTCTTGTGCTTTTGGTGTTGAAATGTTCAGTATTCTGAGAATGATCTTTAGGCCATGTATGCATTACACCTCAGGCAAAGTAAAAGTTGAGCACTTCCTAGACAGCTGTCGAAAGAATCTGATAAAAACTTCGAGAATAATTTAAATGATGACTGAAAGAACACACACAATTGTTTAATTGTTGTTGTTAAGATGATTATGACTTATTTCCATGTTCATTCAATGCAATATTGTTTTTCTTCTCCCCCCCCAAAAAACAACTTGTACAAACCACAAAAAATGGACATTAAAAAGTCATGAAATATACCTGAATTTGATAATGTAAGGAGCATGAAAAGACTGTATGATGGATGTATAAAATCGTTTCTCTGCCATAATGTAAGGTATAATTGGCTGGAAAAATTTAGATTCATATAATATAATACATTTTAGCTCCTGCCAAATGTGTGTTTAGTGTGTTTAGCTAATGCACATTTTCTCAATATTTCAAAATATAGCGAGTTTTGTTAAAAAAATAAAACATACTGCAGCATTCTGTAGGGTTCCAATATCTTGACAATGAAGAGACCCAAATCAGCTGGATAGATCCCTTTTATAGTCCAAGTCTTGATTACTTTCTTGACAAGATTGACTAGTTCCTAGTCAATCGGATCTGAATTTTGAGAGGCTTCCATTTGTATTTACACCGGCCCCACCTGCTGTCAGGTCTTTTTCTTCCTTTTATACAATGGTAGACTTTGTGCTTGGATCAGTCTTATTAGACGTCATTCCTTATCGTGCAGCTGCTTCCTTTTTCCTTCTTGCAGGTCATCAAGTCTGCTCGAGTTATGAAGAAGGCAGTGGCCCACCTGATCCCCTTCATGGAAAAGGAGAGAGAAGAGATGTTGGCGTTATCAGGGTCTACAGAGGATGTGGTCAGTGGCAGTTACTTATTCACCTTTGTTTGATTTCAAATCAAAGTTTAGTGCTAAATTCCGTACACTTTGATATTAGTAGCAAGATATGAACTATTATGGTACTCCTGGTACAGAAGAATACCTTCCAAATCAATGTTTCTAATTGAGTTTTCAAGCATTGGTCAAATTTATTTTGTATTCCGACATTCATCAATTCAGTATTCACAGGATCGTCGAATAACTGCTCTTTCTGTTAACAGCATTAACTATCTTTACGCATCTCACAGAACTGCATTTAAACTGGGAAACTGATCATTTCTCTTTCAGATGACAAAAAATTCCCAATTTTGCACCAGTGATGTTACCATTGACCTTAACTTGCTTTGTGTTTGAACATGAACTGTACTTAAAAAACAATAATGCGCAAATAATGCAATTGTAGTCTATTTGTGTTGTTTTTAAATTCCGTCATTTAAAAGCGAATTCAATAACGCTGGTTTATCTGCCGCTGCCAACCCTGCATCTTAGAAACAAAAGGAATTATAAATGGATGACCGGAGCTGAGGGACAAGGGACTGTTTTAGTAGACGCTTGTAATTGATCTGTTAAGTTTTTGTCTTGCTTCTGCAGGATCCCTACCAGGGCACCATTGTTCTGGCAACGGTCAAGGGAGACGTTCACGACATTGGCAAGAATATAGTTGGTGTAGTGCTGGGCTGTAATAACTTCAGGTAGGAAACCCTTCTTAATGTTGTAAGTTTGAGAATGAATATGTCACTCTTCATCGTAAGAATGCACTTACTACATTAGCACCTCTCCTTTTGATCTTCCATGTCATGTCGGTTTTGGGTTCAATATTAATAGAATCTAGACACTTTTGTATGATATTATATTAATTAGAATTTAAGTTAGGCATGAGATTTCATAATATTTTTGGATGAGAATTGTTCATCTTTTCAGTCATCTCCTATAGAAATATCAGAATTCAATAATACAGTATGTTGCCTAAGTATCTTGGATTTGCCTGCTTATTTGCTTATTTTGTTGGATTTTTTTAGTGTTTGCCTTCTTTGATAAAGACATCACAGATGTTAAAGAAATGCCACTAAATGTTTTTATTACTTTTTAAATCCAGAGTGATTGACCTTGGTGTGATGGTTCCCTGTGATCGGATTCTCAAAGAGGCCATAGAAAGGAAAGCAGGTACCAATAACACATTGTATTATGTGGACATTTGTCCATATTGTTTTTTTTAACCAAGCAATGAATGGCCCATGAAGTGTTTTAATCAAAACACTGACATTTGAAATTGAACTAGAATATGTTTCATATGTTTTAATGCACTTAAAAATGTTTCCCTTGCTTTTTGCGCTCATTGTATTGTATTGGCAAATGTGGTAAATGTTGGTGTAGTGGTACAAGTACTCGGACTGGACCGTCTCGGTATATATTGGTCGAGTTTGGCATGCAGACCTATTGTGTATACACATGGAACTGCTTTACTTATGTCCTCACATTATCCACAGTTTCTGTTCTGTATTGCCCCACATGGGTCTTTTTTTTGGTTGAGAGCATGAATAAGTGATAACCTTGTAATATTTAGTAAAGCGAGATGACTGTCTTCATTGTCTTCATTATTGTTTGAAAGGCACCTTATTTGGCCATTTGTGACCCCAACAATAATTCCTTATATAATAGCTCCATGAAGAGCACTTTTCCAAACATGGTAAAGTCCAGTCATTTTCAGATGTTGTTCTTTTTTCCTTACAACCACATATTTTTCCATTTGTCCTGCTGGAATAGTTGAAAAATGCTCAGCAATCGTTGACCATTTTTTAAATTTTCTTCCGATACTTATGAAGTTTTAGTTTTTTACACCATAAAATATTGTTCTTTTTTTATCAGTCTTTTAACAACAACAGCAGTACCCAATTCTTCGTTCATAACCGTTTGTATGATACTATTAATTCACAAATATTTTAAGGAATGCCTTACGACAAAGGAACGCTTATAAGAGAGTGTGAAGCCTAACCTTTCCCCTTTTTCTAATCAGCAAAAGTTGTGTTTGTGCACTATAGACATGATTGGTCTGTCTGGGCTCATCACTCCATCTCTGGATGAGATGATTTATGTGGCCAAAGAGATGGAAAGACTCGGAATGACAACACCACTTCTGATTGGTGGAGCAACCACATCTAAGTAAGAATGAGTCCTCTCTTCATCCTTATGTTCCTAACTTGCTTTATTGTGAAACGCAAACATTTTTATTTTATTTTTATTATTCAATATGGTTTCTGTACGTCTCTGAGTGCTTCTGTTTTCCAAGGACTCACACAGCAGTGAAGATTGCTCCTCGCTACACGTCTCCTGTTGTGCATGTTCTAGATGCTTCAAGAAGTGTTGTTGTGGTAAGAACTTTTACTTTTTCTTCATTGCTCCAAGTACTGTTCTTCAGACAGTTCTTTGCGAATGACCATTGTATTTGGTTATTGTCTTCGTTGTCTTAGCAATACTGCAGTACACTGGATGTTCTTCATAAAACCATATATCACAGTAACACACCCGGTCCACACCCGGTTAAGATACCCAAGAGCAATATTCTCTTCCAGTGTTCCCAGCTCTTGGATGAGAACGCGAAAGATGAGTACTTTGATGACCTGAAGGAGGAGTATGAGGACATCCGTCAGGAGCACTACGACTCCCTGAAGGTAACAGGACGGGACGATAGTTGCTGGTTATGTCAGACATTTCTGTTTCAGGAAATATGTGAAGAGTGATGGATTAATGTTCCACTTATGAATGAATGAACTCTACATGTGCGCCTGTTTCATATATGGTGGGGCACTATGATAAAAAGTGCCTTGTTCTCTTCAGGATCGCCACTATCTGTCTCTTGCACAGTCCAGGGACAAGCGTTTACAGATTGACTGGCATTCCATGCCCCAACCCGGTAAACTGGTGGCTCAAGACGACTATTTAATTCAGAAATCAACAAGGAATCAACAAGTTAAAATCATTTGTTTTCTTCCTTTGTTTCAGTGTGTCCTCAGTTCCTTGGGTGCCGTGTGTTTGAGCAGTACGACCTGAGTAGCCTGCTGGAGTTCATTGATTGGAAGCCATTCTTTGATGTGTGGCAGCTTAGAGGCAAATACCCCAACAGAGGGTATCCCAAACTTTTTAAAGACCAGACCGTTGGTGCGTGCTCCCATTTTAAAGTACAATTTAATGATCTCCACCAAACACATTGTTTCTAGTTTTTTATATATTGCCCCTTATTGCAAGAACTGGGCCATGGTGGAAAGTTAGTTATCCTTTGTTGTGTATTATTTCTTCATGTCCCTTGTTTCATGATTGACTTTGTCATCGCAAGATTCTTTGATTTTGCTGTTTGCATGCTAAATTGACCTGAAAGGTCTTATTGCCTGTTGCCTGTTGAAGTGACTGTGCCAACTGCTGTCCAAATACTGCAGGTGAAGAAGCACGTCGAGTTTTCGATGATGCCCAAAAGATGTTGAACCAAGTGATAGAGGGTTCCAGATTACAGGGAAGGGGCCTGGTGGGTTTCTGGCGAGCCCAAAGTGACGGAGATGACATAAAGGTGTTCCACGATTGTGCCACTGTGCTCAGAGACACAGAGCCAATAGCCACATTTCATGGCTTAAGGCAGCAGGTGACCAAAGATTGAACAATAGACCTTTTGGCCTCCAACAGTTTGCTGACTTTCCATTGCTTGATAAATATGCATTCTCAGGTGGAGAAGGACAGCTCCAGTTCTGAGCCGTATCTCTGTCTCTCGGACTTCGTGGCACCCATCGAGAGTGGTGTGGCCGACTACATCGGGGTCTTTGCTGTTGGAGTGTTTGGTGCCGAGGAGCTCAGTCAGCAGTTTCTGTCTCAGGCAGACGACTACAGCAGCATCATGATCAAGGCCCTAGCAGACCGCCTGGCTGAGGTGCGTCTTCAACGTTGAACTCCCTGTGCCATTTGCGTTTCAATGCCTTTTAAGTCATGTTAGCCTGCTGATACTTTACAACAATCCATCACTGAAGTCATTGCTGTGACAGGACAAGCTGCGTTTCTCTTCTGCTTGTAATGTCACAAGAGCAGTTCTCTCAGTGAATTCAATGTCCGTTACATCAGGTTAAACCTTTTTACACATTTTCCACAGTGAAAAATTCTACTTCAATTTCATAGTACCTTCGACATTTACTTATGGGGAAAAAAATCAAAGGCACCACTGGTGAGGACGATGACCGCAACAATAGGTGTCTCTGCTTTTTTTAAAAGTGCTCCTGTGTTTGCGTCCATGGCTAGAAGCCTTATGGAGGCACGCCACCCTGCAAGAAAAAATATTCATGGATTCTGTTGATCCTTGAAGGATTTGGGGCAAAATACACTTGCACAGCACACACAGTTTAGTCTACTGTTCAAGAGAAAATTTACTGATCGGAACTACTTTTTAATTGACTTTTGAATCGGAGTTGGCTGTGCTGAGGCATGAATTTTCATGTCGAACTTTTTTCATGAGATAATCTGCTTTAGTAAAGGGTCATTTTAGTCCAGCGTCCAGCCTAATCCTTCCTGGGACACTGCTTCATTGCAGTGTAAAATAAGGACTTGCCATGGCACGAATGTGCTGGGAGTATGAACAATGATTTACACTGGTACTGTATAACAGCCAAAGTTACAGGGTTTGGTTGTATTTTGGGGATTCAGACTGAGAAGCTGGATTTGCAAGTTTGCTTCATGTTCTTCTGGTCAGAAGCATTAGGATTGCTTATATAAGATAACTGGTCGTGGATTGCTTCTATGATTGCATCTATTGGTGTGCAGGCGTTTGCTGAGGCTCTTCATGCACGTGTCAGGAAGGAACTTTGGGGCTACTGTGCCGATGAGAGTCTGGAGGCATCTGACCTCCACAGAATCCGATACCAGGGTATCAGACCGGCGGCGGGCTACCCCAGCCAGCCTGACCACACAGAGAAGACCACCATGTGGACTCTGGCTGGAATACAGGAGAAAACTGGTGAGTTCACTTGAGCCTCCTTCATTTTAAGGCCAAAAATTGTCACGTGACGCTGTATTGTTGTAGCATGAGTGACATAAGAATAAACCCGAAAAGCACATGCCTCCACCAGGGAGCCCATTTCACATGACTTATCAAATATACAAGCAATTAGTAAAACAATTGCCATGGTTCAAGAGTTGTGTTGGCCCATGGCCAAAATGCCAGGATTTGAATTTTGAGTGAAAGCGCAGTGCATTTAGCATAACGTATGTTGTTGTACGTCAAAGCAAATGGACCACAGCAAGTCATTAAAGCCACCACAGTCACATGAAAGCTAAGTTATTTTAGTGAGCCTGAATGACGTGTTTATTCAGTTGTCTAGTTTTTAGTTAGTTCTGAATGCAGCATGAGCTTCATCGTTGGAGGAACCATGCCACAGAATGTGGAGACCTTCTAAACCTTCCTAAATTCACTTGGTCCTACAGAACTCCAAGTTACGAACCCATCCTGAAAGTTTCATGGAAATCCATTCTCACCAAACGAATAAACAGATGCACCTACTAATGCCTGCGAAAACAATATCACCTCCTCTGGTCATAACAATAGTATAATGAATATGAAGTAACATGGTTTTTCCAAGCGTTTTCAAGCCATATCATTTGTGTTGGCAGGAATTGGCCTGACAGAGTCTTTGGCGATGACCCCTGCTGCCGCAGTGTCTGGACTTTACTTCTCCAACCCACAGGCCTCATACTTTGCTGTGGGGAAGATCACTAAGGAGCAGGTTTGTTGTCGATATCCAACGCTGCTGAGATGAGAGTAGGACTTGATGTATGCCTTTAAGTGAGGTTTTTACAAAGATTGCCAAGTCAACTTATTACTACCTCCCTTCTGTATTCAGGATATCGTTTCATATTCTGCAGAAAAAATGCCTCATCTGCTCCACAACAGTCAGATATCACACCAAGGAATTGCACCACAATTCCGTAGTGATCAACTTATTAAGTTGACTTCCAGTGAGTCAAAGGACAGAACATAATATCCCAGTGTTGGTCCATGAGGCACTGAATGGTCCTTGACATACTTGGAAGTTTTCACCTCATGCCCTCAGATTGTCACATGTATGAGCAGTCTTTGCAAAATACAATATGCTGTAAATGAACGGTTTTGCTGACTGAGCTGATTTTGTGACATTTCTATCTGCTCATCCTTATAGGTGGAGGACTACGCCCAGAGGAAAGACATGTCTGTGGAGGAGGTGGAGAGATGGCTCTCTCCGATTCTGGCCTATGAAAATGAATTGTAGATCATTTTTAGATCACTTTTCTATCCAGCTCTGTTTCAGTAAAATCAACGGCACATGTCAGAAACGGATACCTGTTACATTGTTTGGATGCCTGTCTTGTGTCTTTATTTTCTTCCCTTGAGCACACAGCTAGCTGTTTACAGTCTCAGAGCTAAGCTGGATTCACCATTCATGATCTCTGAATGTCATCGATCGGGTGTTGACTCAGACCCTGCTAATATTATTTATGTAATGTGTACTTTTTCCTTGCTGATCCTTTTGTGCCTATCCTGATGGATGATGCTCATGCTCACCAATGGCGAGTAATTATAGTCAACACTACACTTGTTCTCATTTCTCACAGATTCCCAGATGTTTTACATTTTTATTTTATTACGTATTTTACTCACCTTTTTAACTCGGTCTTTCTCACCTCAGTCAAGGCATACTTGGCTTACTTGCCACTCAAGCAGTTCTTCAGAATGTGGCCAAAGCTGTCTTAAATTGCTCAACAGTTCTATACAGGTGCTCCTATTTTATTAAAGGATGTTCACATTCTTATGTTTTTGTTGTCCCTTGAGGTTTATTGCGATTGTCTGTGGTGGGTTTGATTAGTTCTTTTCTAGGGAAAATATATCTTTAATAAGTAACAGCTAATGGTATTGTGTGTGATGAATATGTTGTATGAGAATATAATTTACTTTTTGGTTTACATTCCATTCGGTTCTAACTTGAATCTTTTTTGCATATTGTATTAGAATAATTACAAATGCAACAAAATTAGTTCATATAGGGAGTAATCATACATTTTGTATCTGTTCTAAATGTAACTTATCAAGGTAAGATGTCATCAACACCAGACTGGCCAACAATGCTTTCATCGTGGGAAGCATTTAGGCATAACGCTGTAAGCATGAATGCCACGTAAGCTAAACTCAGTATTGTAACAGACCGTTCAATAAGTCTACATTTTGTTCAGATGGTGGCTCAGTGTGTAAAGTGTTTCCCCCTGCATGATTAAGATTGATACTGAAGAGTATTATACTGTCAACAAGACACACTTATAGAAAATGTTTATGTAGTTTATAAACCTTCCATGCAGCCATGATCATAATAACAATGTCATAATACATGTGACACTACAATACAGCCAGTCTAAGAAAGGTTCTTTGCACCGCTGTTGATTCATTAATATATATACACTAGCGGTCAATTTTTCCAGTGTTTTTACTGAAAAAGATGCTGTTTAATGTCTCATTGCACCCAGACGTGAAAGCATAGTACAAATAAGCAATTGGAGTCAAAAAAGAAGTGATGGAATCAATTTATAGACCAAAATGTACTCTAAACTGTTGACTCATCAAAGTAGCCACCTTTGGCAGATATAACAGCTGAACACACACGAGGCATTCTTTCTATAATAGAAATCCAATATTCTTCAGAAAGTTCTTCCCATGTCTGTTGCAGAAGTTCCCATAACCAGCTTGTTCTTTTTTCGCAAGATAGTTCTGGCATAGCTAGGACTTATGTTTTGGGTCATTACCTTGCTGTAAGATGAACCCCTGACCAACCAGACACATACCAGAATGAATTAACAGTGGTGCAAAGTACCGTCATGATAGAATAATGATACAGTAATATATATATATATATATATATATATATATATATGAGGTGAGAAAACCTTTTTTTCCATCGATCTGTTTTTTTTTTTTCCCTCACTGTTGAATTAGTTGGCTACGTCTGAAGATGCTCATCAGCGATGGTCCAACGACAATGTTGAGCCTTGAATGGCCAAACTGTATTTATATAGTTTCAATACATCGGACTAAAGGACAAGCATTCTTTAGTCTGTTATTTAAAAGTGACTGTCAAGGACACAGGAGCTCGTACCACCGCATTTAAATAGATACACATGTAATAAATACAGAACATGATCGATTTCGTTCACTCATGGTCATCTTCGATGAGTAACTAGATGAGTGCTGCAACTTGTCACGTTGGTTCTGCACTGTGTGAACGTGATAAACCACCGAGTCATTTCTCATGAATAATCCCTCGCGCGTCAGCTTGGTGATGCCAGTTGCTATAGTGATAAGCCTGTAGGGGGCGCCAAACCCAGAGTAGTCTGGCGTGCACACACTTTCACGTACACCTGTGCACCTCCTCCTTCATTGAGCCCGCGCCAATCAGAAGGCGAGAGGGAGCACGCGCGCGCGCGCGCATCCCCCTGCACGCAGTCGCAGCGCGAACATCTCCGGGTGAGCGTTAACCATGGCCGAAGGAGGCGAGGGAGAGGACGAAATCCAGTTCCTGCGGACTGTAAGTCGCCGCTCTGTTCTTCTCAACCCACGTCGCGTCGCTTATCCGAGCCTCTACTCGCTATTCACGCACTGTCAGGAGGGAGGAGTGGGTTTGTGGGCAGGGGGTTTACCGCATTCAGCATGACTGCTGCTCAGCGGTCAGCAAGTCCGCATCATTAAAAAAAAAGAAGACCGCAAGGGTGGAGAGCCAAGGGTTGACTTGGAGCTCCACTCCGCAGCGGAGACGCCTAGTGGAGGCACACTGTGGCGGGGCTGACGCTGCTGTCATTGTCTCACAGAGAAGCAGAGCAGCTTGCAGACAGTGGAGAATGTGGCGGTGTGTGTTGGCTGGATGCGGGGGGCGCAGTGCGGTACAGACTCTTGACATCCGTTCAGCCTCAGCAATATCTCTCTCTCTCTCTCTCGCTCCCTCTCTCTCTCTGTGTCTGCGTGTGATTGCGATGAACACACGCGATCATGTAGCACTTTGATGCAACGCCAGTAAACGTGTACGGTCTGCTCCACATGTAGGCGCAACAGATACATTTTGCTTTGGACTTTATAGTCAACTGTCCCTCAACATTGGTGATGAGGTGAATGTCACGACTGTCATCGTCTATCATTGCATTTTAGCCAAACAGACAGTTTTTAAAATGTGCAAGACTCTGCTCTTATGTGTAATTTCTGAAAATATAAAGTGAATGAATGAATGACTGTGTGGTGTGAGGGAAGAATGTCCCTGGCCCTGCTGACCAGCTTCCTGTGGGGTTTTATTATTCAAGCCTTTTTATTTAGGAACACGTCTTTGCATCCATCTTTTAAGCTTTGTTTCCCCATGTTGAGGCTCCTACACACAGTGTTTCCTCCCGAGCCAAAAACCTTGCAGATTGAGCTTGAGTGTTGTGCCATTCCAGCATGTGTTCTTACTTTTGTTCTTTTAATTCAAGCCATTTAACTAATTCAGGTGAAAACTAATTTTCCGCCATTGCATTTCATGGGAAAGCGAGTCTTGTGCTCTGCCTTTTTAATGAGACTGTGAAGATCCCAATTAACTAGAAAACTGACATACATTGCAACTGATGCCACGTTTAGTATTACACTGATTCTATATTTTGTAATTACTTTCTTTCTGAGTTTTTTTCTTAATGACAGTAACTGCCTCACACCTGACGCAGTGTGTAGTTTATGATTGTTTTACATACTGTATTTAAAATGTTTAACTGCTCAGTCATGACCAAAGCAAATTCCTGAATCCAGACGGTGATCTGCATCTCTCCCATTCACACGAGTCACGGTAGGTTTGGTCAGGTCGGGTGTCTTTCCCAAGGAGACCACGATGGCAATTGGGAATCTGACTGGAATTTTCAATGATTGGACGACCCACTCAGCCACCTGAGCCACTGCCATTTAAGTGCACCTGCTACTTGTCTTGAGGAGTGTTTCATTTCAAAGAGAGAATTCAAGAGACAGTACCATTTTTCTGAAGGAAATGGATTACATCTTGGCTGTGAAAACAGAAAACTCACTATTGTAATTGGTATGTCATAAATAGTTCACTAACAGCTTTGGTCTCATGTCCACTGCTGTGAAGCCCCGCTGTGTGGAGTGGGCATGGTTACTGCTCGCATGGTTGATGGTGTGATACATGTCCATCAAACAATTCAGAAATCAGACTGAAAGTCTGGAAGTCTAGCTGAAGTCTTGTTGACTTGTTAGGTAGGTCTGGTCGTGCCCTAATCTCACATCAACCTTTGTTTTCAATCCTTCACCCATTATAGTCGTTTAACACAATTTGTAAATTCACAACCCAAAATGAAGACATCACAGCCTGCTCTGTTTAATCTATGTGTTTTGAAATCATTCAAGTTTACAATGAACTGTCAACATTGCACATGCTGTGTAAAACAAAAAATAGTATTTTGGAACTCACACATTTCTCTGACAGTATTTGTTTCTCCAGCTCTGGTCCAGAAATCTGAACTTGTTGTTGGAACGGGATGCTATGAGACACACTGAATGTGTATTTTATATATATATGTATATATATATATATATATATATATATATATATATATATATATATATATATATATATATATGTATGTATGTAATGAAGGAAAGGCCAACTGAGAAATATTTTTAATAAGTGAGGGAGGAGTAGCAAAGAGTAGTGTGCAGGCTTTTAGCTGGGAGGACACAAAACATGTTAAAATGGACGCCCGATTCTCGATATATGGTATATGGCGGCATCTGGCGACCAAGCTACGGTCGAGAATCCAGCATCCATCCATTTTCATGTTTTGCAGACGCCCAGAGGCCCTCCTAGCTAAAAGCGTGGTAGTGTGTGAAACCATCTATAGCGTTAAACCTCCGAAGTTGGTCATCAAGTTGAGATTGATGGGTTTGAGCGGACAATAGAGTGGCTGAAGTCGAGGTTGCTGCCTCCTCACACACAGAATGTCTCCCAGCTGGCGCAGCATGTGGTTGCCTCTGAGCCATCACTGCAGTGTGAGTTGCGCTGCTCTGTTGGCCAACACTATTATCAGATCAGACTCCTACTGTGGATTGCTGCCCTTATGCTGTTCAAATACAGTGCACGCCCTTGGGTGATGAAATGATGTGTGATGGTTTGTATTCCATCATTGGATGGTTTGAACAGCCCGGTGTTGCTGACTGTTAAGATTTCCAGAAGTAAGAAGAACCATTTCAAGGGTAATACAACATCATGTTGTGATGCATGAAAGTTGGATCCATTATGAGTCTAGTGACAACATGTTGAACAAATGGCTTCACTATTTTTTAGTTACCATAATTTCTGGACTATTAAGCGCACCCACTAAGTTTGAGAACAAAGTAGATGTAGTACATACATAAGCTGCATTCATCCAGAGTACTGCAGAGGCGTGTAGTCAAAGTCATAGAAAGGTCAGTCAATTCTCTGTACTGGTTTAAAAGTGAGTGAGGACACGTTACAATTCTGAAAAGCTTTTGGAAGTGTGTTCCAACATCGAAAGTGGTTAATGATGAAAACGAGGATATTTGAGTTCAGTAGGAGCTGGGGGCTCTCTGTCTGCTGCATGGTCCTCAGCAGCAGCCGCTGATCTGTGAATCACTAATGAGTGCTCCTTTCCCTCTTGTTGAAATGGGCTCATAATTGGTCTGTCAATATCACTCCAACGATACATCCGCTCTTGTCAACTCTGTTGCTCTTGCTTTCATCTCAATGTCTAAGACCCTGACTCATTGGTGATCCATGAAAGCCAAGTAGTTGAACATGCTCACTTGCATCATCATTTCATTTTGCTTTTGAAAATGAAGAGCATTTACTTCTAGCTGGTTTGTCTGCGTAACATTTGTGTGTCAACATTTTGTCTCCTTTCTCAGAACTTATTTTTCTTGAATTTGAATTTAAGCAACGCGTACAGTATGTGCAGCAGGTGATTGCAGGATTGCTGGGGACATTTCTTTTGTCGTGGTTGCAGAAATTCACCAGATCTTTTGGACGACTGGTGAAGGTCTCATACCTGACTCCAAATGTATGTATGTATAATCATGAGTCAGCAGAGTCTTGCAACTCATTGACAAAAACACGATGATGTCAGCTGCATAATTCTTCTTTTATGGTGTCTTACCAGCAGAGGCGACCTCCTGGTTACTTGTAAAGTTGCGTTTGTAATATGGAGCTTGTTAGTGTAGAAAACTTTTTGTACCCATTCTGCCAGTGCTGCACTGTCCTAAATTCATCAGGGCAGCTATGTTCCCCATGTAAGGACACGCTGACCGACCTAAGGCAAATTCTATTGCCACACTGCTGACAGTGCAGGAGCTATTATATAAATGAAGACTGCATGATAACATTCTTCGGTAAGTACAGTTGTAAATTAAAGTACAGAAAGAAAATCTCATAGTTTTACACTCTCGCTTGACTTGACCTGGCTCATTGCTTAGCTTCTTCAGTTTCCTCTCACAGCCCAGTTTCATACAATGTCTTGCAGATGTGGGTACACCCCTCACATTTTCGTAAATATTTAATCATCCTGTCTTTGGACAGCACTGAAATAATGCACTTTACTGCTGTGTAAAGTAGCCAGTGTACTGCTTGTATATATATATATATATATATATATATATATATATATATATATATATATATATATACATACATACATTTGGTGAAACATGGTTTGGTTTTTTTTCATCAAAACCCAACCACTGAAAACGCACACATGCACACACATGCTGATGGGGGTTTTTCTCATTATAAATGTTTAATGACTTCCCTTCCTGTTTTGAAAAGTGACAGTGTGTCAGGTAAAAGGCTGTCTTTTTCTGTGAGGAAAAAAAACCCCCATAAATTCCATTCTATATTTTTTTCTGTTTGAAGCAGTTTGTTAGATGTTTATGGTCAACATAATATGAAGAAGTCATTTCTCCTTCAGGATGTCATTCAGTGCGAAGGAACCTTCATACCAAGTGCATTGTCCTAAAATGGTACTGGAGTGCAAATGTGTTGAGTGACAAGATCAGTCCCAGGCTCTTTGAAAAAGTAACAATTTGAATGTAGTGTAGTCTGAGAAGGGCTGCATGATATGGCCAAAATGATAGTGAATGATTTTAGGAATTAATCTGCATTGCAGAATGCAAACATGAAGTTCTGGAGCACTGTACTGGGAGGAAAATGTTTTATGCCATTGAACTGCCTTGAATTTAGAAGGCCGCCTCTTTCATCAGTGTAGGATGCAAAAGTCACCGCACTGCTCTGATTGATGTTAAACCTAAGCAAACTGTATGGTCACACAGATCTGACATGTGAAAGTGGGTTTGAAATTTACAAAGATGGCCGCAATCTGGTGCCCTGCAAATGTCATAGAATTGTGCAGCCCTAAGTGTGAGTGAATTTTGAAATGAGAATAGGAATGGGAACTATAGATAAAGATTCTCCCTCTTGTTGGTACTTCCCGTATATTTTTCTAGTCATTCTGGATGTGTTTTTTATCTGCTCTGCCAAAGTGCACGCCGAAATACTCCTCTGATTAAAAATCTATGAGTTGGGTTTGTAAATAATTGTTCAAAGTTTGGAGGTTATGTGCAGTTTCCTCCTGTTGTCAGCGGCAGACATCCCATCAATGACAGCGCACTTCCAAGCTGTATGTGTGAGTGTCGCGATTTGCGACGTGGATAACTGTGAGATCATGTCGGCAAACAAATATGCTTGCCGCAATGGCAAAGCTATGGTTGCAAAGGGTTGAGAATCTGCGAATTTCGATCATATTTGGCAAATTTACCGGGCGGAAACACCCTTTTCATGGAATCCAGTGTGATGACACCATGAGTAGGGCATTGTACAGGCACTAATAATCGGACATTTAGGGCGTCCTGCTTTGAATGGAGGAGGGCGTCCGTTTTTTCACGTTTTGCAGGTTAGGGTGTCCACAGAATGCCTAGAAGCTAAAACCGTGCAAGTAACCCTATATACTGTAGAAATGTAAAGGATTACTCTGTGTCAGAGTGTAAGTTATAATCACAATTAATTGTGAGGCAAATAATATTTACAGCACACACAGATCAGATGCATCAATGTGATGTTTCTCAACTTCATCTAGATCAGGGGTGGCCAACCACTCAGTGGCTAAGAGCCACATTGTTTTACTGTGTTGCTGAACAGAGCCGCATCCTACTAATATGTAAGGCTGTAAGGCTCACCTCACACAGCTGGTGGCCAGTGACTTTGCTGCAGTATAGCGGTTAAAGCGCGTCCCTGTGTGTCACAAGGTTGCTGGTTTGTGTCCGGCGTACGTCTCTTGTGCATGTATTTTTAAAATTCATACATTTTACTGTCATCCTCTTTGAAATATCAAGCGCCCCGGTCTGTGCGTGTGAGCGACGCTGCAGACTGGAGCATCTCATCTTCATTCCCCTGAGTTGAACAGACTTCACCACCATCAACAATGAATAACAAGGGAAACACTTGCCAAAATGAAACGTGGAAGTAAGTAATCTAAATCATGTTGATCGTGGATCTGATGACGGTCCAAGTCTTAGGACCGTGACTCACACCAGCAGTGAACGTGCTCCAAACCCCCCGTCCCCGGTTTGGACCATGTGCGGCAAGGTTTATTGTTTATGTTAAACGCAAGGCCACAGTCTTTGAACAATATTTTGACATTTTGCCATAGCTCTTACTTTTTTGTCTTATTTCCTGTATAAATGATCATCTCAATAGCAACTTCACCACAAGTGCAGTCAGTCCAGTTTGACGACCCATTTGGTGAACAGCCGCATGCGGCTCGGGAGCCGTGGGTTGGCTAGGCCTGATCTAGATCATTTTCTGATCGATGCCTCAGAATCGCAAGATCAATTGGGGTGCTAAGTCAATGAAGAGAGTTTGATGCTTGGCTGCTTCTCTACTCGGCTGGTCAGACTCAATTAAACACCGTTGGCCGCTCATGAATAATTAAAAGAGGGCGCAGAGATTGGTGGATTCATAATTTATGTCACGCAATATACCTGTCAGCCTCGTGTTGTAAACTATGGCTTTTGTGGCTGTTCCCTGTGATGGACGGACAATAGAATAGGAAGCCTGTCTCCCTGTACACGTCCATCAGCATTATTCAATAACAACTCCTGGTAACCTGAACATATTTAAGTTCATGACAGGGTATTGAAAGACTAAATTCTTCAGAATCAGAATCAGAATCAGAATCAAATTTATTGCCATGGTCAGTGGTGATCCCACCAACGGCACGTTGAGCTGGCGAAGCTTGTCTTCAATCAGAGCTGGAAGAATTGTCCACAAGCAGGATTCTGGCGTAGGTTCCTGGGGACTCCAGATGCTCCAGAATGAAGTGAAGGGCCTGATTCACTGCATCGGCCACAGATCTAGTACTCAGCATGTGTTTGTGTCAATGTGTGAGTGTCCTGGGAATTGAACAGCTTTGATGATGACCTTTCGAGTGTTCAAATATTCCTTACTGAATAAAGCATTAAAAAGAGAAATTCAATTTATACACCATGCCTGTGACATAAACACATTGGCTGACAGGTCTCACAAATTGTCATTATTTTGAGTCCAATAAACTATTACTTTAAAAAATATAAATAAAAAATAATGCAAGTACGCCCTTTCAAAAGGAATTAAAGTTTATTATATTTTATTTCTTAATAGTGTTTTTCGCCATTGTAATTACTGTCTCTCAACAAATACTGCAAAAAAACTAAATAGAGTAGTCTCTGGTTGCAAAAATGCACTAAACTAAATATAAGAATAAAACTGGGTCCGTTGGGTGTGTGTCGTGTGGGCATGCATTCCTTTTTTGTTGTTACGACTTTTCAACAAACTCAACGATTGTGCATGTTTTAGGGCTCACCTCAGTCAAAAAGTTGGAAGGTCATATGTTAACTAAACTTTCTACAACATTATCTTGTGTTGATCTGTTGCATTCTCATGAATGACTTGCTAAGCCTGATTGCTGTATGTACTTTGTATGTTAGCAAGGCTGAGAGAAGGTTGACCCTGAGATGACTGACAGAAGGCCTGGGATTATCGGCAAAAATGAAAATCTCCATTAATGAATCCTTCTACCTCAGTTTTGATTATTGTATGATTATCCTGATCTCAATGCAGTTTATTCTCAAAATATTTGTATCTCAGTCTTTTTACCCTTTATAACTACACAATGCTGTTCATGTGCAATTACTAGGTGCAAGAACAACTTCTGTTCATAAAAGTTTGACGCCAAATTGTTTCAGTGATTAGGAGCCTGCGTCATATTGAGACCCTGAGATGTAGTGGAAGAAACGTTACCGGAGTTGGATTTAATAACCGACATCCAATTTGACTGCACTGATACACCGCTAGACAACCCTTGATCAATCACACCTGTTAATCCAACGTCTACAACCTCATCAATACTGAGCACATCTCTCTTCGCTAGCTCTCTTAGCTTAGAGTGTGACTAACAGCAACAAGTCTTTTTTTCTGCTTTGATTCGGGTTTGAAAATAAATGTTTGCCACAAATATTAAACTTGCTTTGCTGCGCTTGTGTCTCATCCATGACACATCAAGGCAGACCAGGTAAGCATGGGGGGCCAAATTCTGACAAATTAAAATACATAGCATTCAGTCATTAGATAAATGTTTCATTATTTAAATAAACTGGGCATACAACAGTTATATGTATCCTTAATCCTGTGTCAGAGGCTTCTATCTGACTTTCTAGCTTGAGCCAGGAGCTGAGACAAGTGACAATATTTACACTTGTGCTGAAAACCCTCACTGAGCAGCATTTCTGTGGCTCTGATGTAGCAAGCTGTAATTTCACTTCTGAATTGTTTTTGGTCATTTTTGTGAGAAGAAATCACTCCTTTGATCATAAGGCTTGGATACTTGAGCGCTCCTTCTGGAGTCTCAGCAGCCTGCTGATCGACGCAAGGAGCACTCTGTTCATCCGCCACATTCAAAGGTTGAGTGCATTTATCCACTTCCAAATAATCATTGGTTTTTGAACTCATCATACTCGTGCAGAACGCTGCATGAGCTCCTGTGAGGCTATGATGCTGAAATACACAAAAGCGTAACCACAACTTGAGCCCAAAATACATTTGGGGTTCTTTCCGTGAACCACGCTGTGGTCACACTTCCCCACTGACACCGTGTTAAGTCCACAATTAGGTTGTACACTTTCAAACCATGTTTTAGATGGAACTTGTGACTCGTGCATGTGTGTTTGAATTTGGAATGGTTGGTGAGATTTCATGGCAACGCTCACGTCTGTGTAGTCTTTCTCTCTTTCTAGCTGCCTCTCACTGCAGTACTGTTATGTAATCTGATTGATCATAGCAGAATGTTCTAGTAGTGTGTTGTGTGATGAAGATTGGAGAGTGGAGATGGACTGGAGCTAAGGATGTGCTGTAAGACAAAAAAATGGTATGGTGAGCTGAGGCTCTATGGTGAGTGTAATTGCTTTCCTGCTCTGCTGTCATTTAGTGATACCATTGTGAAACTACAAGACAAACCTGAGTTCACAGTCTGGCACACCAACCAACTGAAAACACCTTGTGTTGCTTTGATGGACATTTATGTCACACTTCCTGAAGTGTCTCCCCATCACTGCATTGCCACACTTCACACCGAGACAAATGCATGAATTTTGCCTCTGTTGGCACTTCAGTCTGCCACTTTCCCAAGAGATCACCGAAGAAGTGCGAGAGCAGAATATGCACCTTTTGCCTTTGGCTAGTGATTGTTCCTGTTAGGGGAGAAACACAAGACGCAGTAACCTCAAAACTGTTGGGCCACTGCCTGAGGTTTGTGTGTCTGTAAACAGTTTAAATAAAGACCCAGTGCAGTGTCTAATACATCATTGCTGATGGCTGGATGTTGTGCATGGCTGCCTCATGGAGGGACTACTTACAGACACTATGTCAAGCCTGCTGCATTGCCTCATATCTAGTCCCATTGGAGACTAACTTTACGAAGCAAAACTTTTCTTAGATGTCCCATATATGAAAGTGATTTAGGAATTAGCTATTCAGATAGCCATGTTTTTACAGGATGATTTCTTTGTATCTACAGTGGACACTGACACACAGCGCCTCAGCTGTTATTGCCCTTATGCCTGAACGATACGGACAAAATTCGGCATCATATTCATACCAGATATCCCAATATTGACACGATACAGTATGGAAATGGTTTTAGTGAAAATGAGTTTTTCAGAAAGAAAAATCAAAAGTTCTAATACGAAAGGTTGTTGGAAGTATCCTTGAGCTGGCATCAGCTGTCAATAATCGGCAAGTTATGAAATGAGTTTTGTGGTTGGCTGGTTGTACATAGAAGGGCAAGCGCCAAAATGACGTTTTCGTTCCCAATACTGCTCACTTATCTGTAGTTTATTGGTGTTCTGCAAAAGGAGTGGATATCACTCATGAAATAAAGTACAGTGCTTTTCTACTTCTGTTAACAAGTATTGTTTTTATTAAAATTATTAGTTGTGGGATTGTCTCAATATAGATCTGATGAAACCTCATCATTTGGTCTTTTTTTTTTCTTGTCAATGTTGTTTAACCGTATCAGAGTATGCTTTACATCAATCAGGATAATTCAGTTGGATGTAGCTGCCTCTGAAGGACGATGCCTGGCCATTGAAAGACGCTGTGTTCCCTCTGAAGATGGTGTGAACCCTCGAAAGAAACACTTAGCTGAATAAATCAATACTATGATGAGATGAACTTCCTCTTGCCTAGATTGATCATATTATGTTTAACAATATTAAACAGAAACTTAGCACAATATGAATGCAAATGCATTTATAAATTAAATTTTTAGAATTGATGCACTGCATACACAGACAATCTCTGGAGGTAATAGTGTTTTTTGTGGCCTATGTTATTAATGTGTCTCTGACTCGGAGCAGCTTCATTGGGCTTTTCTGCTGACTCTGCTGGAATACAGGCATGTAAACAATTGAATTGACTCTGTTTGGATATATGTATTTCAGCAATAATTGAGCTCCTTCTTTGAGTTGTTTTCAGTCCAAAATGGATTAGAACGATTGACCCATTTTTTAAAAAAAAAAATGAAATTGACAGGAAAGTTTAACAGGTGGGCATGCCACCAAACCCCCCTCAGCAAATACTAAACTGTGACACCATGTCTCATTATCCCAGCAAAAAGCCTGCCTAGAACCCTGTTATTGTTTGGGGATATTAATGCCAGCCATGGATTTTAGAAATGTATTTTATATGTGCATTAAGTCTACCGTGAGTTAATTTTGCTGTATTTTATAGAGGTAAATGAATGATATAACTCTGGGTGCCTTAATTGTCTTTTGGCAGTAGGGATTTGTGTATGATCAAAGTGAAACTCTGAACGGGAAATTGCTTCATCGTATCCTCTTTTTTTATTCCAGTGTTATTGTATTGACCATTCCAAATGAATTTTTAAAAGCTACAGGAAGCACCACTGAAACGTCACACGTATGGGATCACCACTGCTTGGAATTGCAGGAAGATTTCAGTAGATCTTAAGCTCATGTCTTCACTCCCACATGAAACTGTGGTTTACATAACAGCTGGCTGCACCTCACTGATTTAACGTTGCATGTTTCAATGTGTCACAGTTAATCCTAGCCTCATGCTGTACTGGCAAAATCTCTTCTCCTCTGGCTATACACAGCCTTTTTCAGCAAGTGTTGCTTCAGTATTTTGGTGATGTTCCAGGAATTCCCTTGTGAATGTTTCCCTTTCCCTCTCAATTTTTAATCAGCCAGGCAGCTCTTTTTCTGTTGGTCATTCTGAACAGCGAAGATGCTGAACAATTCTGAATTCTAAGGTTGCTTTTTCAACTGTCCATCCTTGTCCATGTTCAGAAGGAATCCTTGCTTGATTCAAGCATAAAATTTCTGCAGTGTGATGTGGATGTAATTATGCATGTTGGCTGAGCTACTGCAATTTAAGCAAATCAACTCCTTGATGAAGTCCTTTTGTAAGGAAATGAATACTATAATGCCTCTATTTTCCAAGCACCTAAAGAGGATGACACAGAGAGGCCTCGCCAACTGGCTGATCTGGCACTTTTCCATGCGTGTGTACACACTGATGGATGTATCTATGGATCTACTCAGTAACATTCTATGAAGCTCATTGACTATCAGTGGCGTGAAAAGTAAAATTCAAGAAATGTTCACTTTTAGGAATGCACCAAATTGAAAATTTGAGGCTGAAGCCGAATAAAATTTTAAATGCCTGGCCGAATAATGACTAATACCAAATATGCAATGTCATTTTTACTTGATGTGATTACCTGATTTTTTTTTTAAATGTTGCATTGTTGAGAGCATATTTACATACATTTGTCAAAGAAAGTTGATGTTTAGATGATTGAATATTTTGGATATTTTTTCATGCTTTAGACTTTGCTTTTCAAATAATAATGTTAGATAACACAATTTCATTATATAATAGGCTGATAATGTAAATAGAAGGCTCTAGATAGTTTGCTTGAACACCCAGCTACAAATCTATTTTCGCACTCCACCACTTAAAAAGAACCTTCACACTTAGCACTGATGTGTTTCCATGATGACAGTCCAGACCCGGCACCGCTTAACACTAAACACGACAGGACTGTCACACTCTGACACGCTCCGACACTGACAGTAGGACTGGAACATTAAATACAAATGAAAATCACTGTCTCTCCAACACTTGTGTTGCTCCTCCATAGTTGTCAACCCATCCTCCTCGTCACATTCCACTATTTGGCTTTGGTGACTCTTTGCCAGTGATTGTTGCCCTTATCTGGCTGTTTGGCTGAATATATTTGGCCACCACCGCCATTACGAGGAATAGCACGATTAGGACCACATCATTTTAATTTAAAACATTGTGCTACATTACGTCCGACGTGGTAGAAAGTTACTTTTCCTGAAGAATAGCTCTTTTCTTTTATTAAATTAGCTAAAAACAAGTTGATTTTCCATTTACACAACAATGCGTCATTTGTCTCTCCTCTCCTTGTGCGGATTCATCCTTGTCTCCGCGGACTTGAATCAACCTGTGAGTACAGAGACACGGGCAGGCACATTACACCAGGCTCTCAAGTCTCTCGCATTAGATTTCAGTATAAATAACTCAAATCAACTTTGTTGATGTGAAAGCCAAGTTACATCCTCAACTAATTTTTGTGTGTTTTCCAGTGCCATCAGGTCATATCTCTTGTCTCTTGTCGCCACTGTGCTTGTCGTCATTGTCATCCTCATCACCCACTCATCTCCTCCTCCACTTTAGTGTTCTCACTCTGGCTGTACTCAACATTTACTGTACAGCTGTCTGTGTAACATGCCCTGTCAGTGGAGCAGTGCATGACTTACTGTAGCCTTGTTCATATCTAAACATACTGGATATACGATGCCATTAATCCCAATTTTTAACCAACTCTGTTTTACTCTTTCAAAATAAATCAAGAACGTCCCATATAGAGGCTGTAGGCACTGCGGGAGAAGACTGTACCATTCATCACATGGTGACACCATGCAATACATACAGTATTTATAGCCCAGACCAGTGGTGTCCATACTGTCCCAGAAAGGGCCACTCTGGGTGCAGGTTTTTGTTTCATTCTCATTGGTTAAACTGTGTATGCTTCGCTGGTTGGAAAACCTGCTCTGACCCTGTGCTTTGAGGACTGGTTTGCCCACCCCTGCCTTTTGACACTATGCTCCCAAGATAAGAAAGTCTCTTGAGATGCAGAACTACCCTGTGCACACAAGATGGATGATGTCAGAATTCAGGAACACGCTATGGCAAATTGTCTCAGCTTTCTTTAACCATTTAGCGATAGGTTTAAGATAGGTTCCTCTCTAATTAATAATATAACATGTTTTTTCATTTCATTCGGCTGCTGTATACGCGATCTAACCATGAATTATTATTGATTATTATTGATGATTACACACACGTTTTGGATGCTGTCCATTTTCTGAGTGCTGACTCATTTTGTTATGTAATACCTCATTTAGTTTGAGGATTTTTGTCCGCTTCGTCTCTATCAATCTCTCTGTCCGTGATATCATTTAAGAAGGATTATGTATTTTTTGTTTGAGCACCCTCGTGTATTTTGGATTACAGAGACATTTTCACTGTGAATTTACTGTATATCTCAACCTTCTTATTCCTGACTATCTCACAACCTGCCTGTAACTGTATGTAGTTGTGTATCCATGCGCCTCCCTCTTTGCCCCGTCTAATTTTTTGTGCTATATTCAATATTTCCACATCCTGCTTGAGTTGAATAACAGCTTGTGTAAGATAGTGTGTTTTCAACTCGGCTTCTGCGCCTTTGTGCAGCTCCTGAGTGCTGTCCTTTGAGTTCTGACTAAGCACTCTAATGTGCCTCCGTGCAGCTGCTACTCCACAATTGTGTATTTATGTTCCACACAATTTTATGTCACCATATTATAATGTGCATGCAGCTTTTAAAGAACACATATTAAAGCAAAACAAACAAAAAATGTATAAAAGATATGGTTACCCTTGAACGTCTGCTGTAGTGTATTCGAGGTCATGATAAACAAAATACCTCCAATGTATATAACCCTTCACATTTTGTGCCAAAGACAGAACGTGTTGTCTCATCATGTCTCCCTCTCTCCATATAAGGCAGGCTTGAAACCACTGCTGACAAACATCAGGCTGCCTCGCTTGCATACTTGTCTTTGTATGTCTCGAAATCACTGTAATCACAAGGTTGAACATGAAATGGCATCTATAATTGATAACAGGCTTTGTACTGAATTGTGCAACGTTATTGCGAGCAGTAGGAATTGTATGTGTCGAATTATACGGAGGTCTCTGAGATGACAGATTCTGCTCGGCCATACAAGGAAGAGCGTGTCCTGCATGGTATTCCCTCAGCCCACGCGTTGTGATAATAAAAAATGATCCAGGGGCACCGATCAAGTCCCTTTGTTGCAAATAACAAACACTAGACTGCGAGCAGCTGATGTGAGTATGGACTGCATTCAATACCACCAACATGAAATTCAACAGGTCTCCAGTCATTTCATGTAACTGAGATGTTTTTTTTAATAGTCACAAATGACTGGGTGGAACTGAGAGGGTTCCGAATTCCCAGTTGACCACCTAAGTCTGCTTTAAGTTCCAGATGTTATGTACGTGGGTTAGTAAATGTTTCGGTTAATTATGGCAGTCAGAGAAGAGACCTTGACAGATTGCTTTGAATTTTCATTCTATTTTATTTTTTTCTCAGTATCAACTTCCAAGACTGCTGAGCATGTTGACCATGAATGATATAGGGTGATCTGTAGACTTGGATATTGATTCAGATTTTCGAAATCGATTCAATTCACAAGGGCTGTATTCATTCCGCGGTTCAGTTTGATTTCAATTGGGCTTGGGATATTTCAGTCAGTTTATGCCAATTTTGCTTAAATATGGTTTAGATTCTCAGAGAACCAACAGCATAAATGTATTATCTCTCTAACTCAGTGGTTCTTAACCTTGTTACAGGCACCGAACCCCACCAGTTTCATATGCTCATTCACCGAACCCTTCTTTAGTAAAAAATAAAATATGATTTTTTTTACTGGTGCACGAAATGAATTGTGAATTAATATCACCTTGTTCAAATAACTAAACCAACACAGTGCATGAACTCAAAACAACTTACCTCGGTGTGACTTCTGCTGTTGCCTTTGAGACACCGGTTCAGATATGCGTGGCTTCACCTTGGAAAGTGCCAGTCTCATGTCATTTTCACAGCAAAGTCTGTTCCTTTTCTTAGTTTTTATGTCCAGCATCCTCGAAAACGATTGCTCACAAAAATATGTTGTAACAAATGGTACAAAAAAATCCAGGGCTTTCTTAGCAATAACTGGATACTTTTACTGAGGGGTGGACCTCTGCAGCGGAGGCTCCACCAAACCCCTGAGACCGACTCACCGAACCCCTAGGGTTCGATCGAACCCAGGTTAAGAACCACTGCTCTAACTTGACAACACTATTAGAAACACAAATCTTTGCATTCTAGTTCGAGCTACAAGCCATGCTGTACACTGTACTAAAAACTTTATTGGATCGATTCATGGCCATATCCAGGAAAATGAATTCAAATCAATTCTTCTTTTTTTTTTTTTTTAACCCCCACTCAGTTATGGGATGAGTCTAGGGGCAAATGTTCTTGCTGACTGTGAATGTAACGTCAATAACCGCTGGGATGATGTTATGACTGCAGGAACTTGTTTGAACTAATGGTGTGCGTGCAGACGTATTGACCAATGACGTGTCTCATTGCTCTGCTTGCTGCTTAATACTCACCTTACTACTGTACTCTGCAGGGGAATTTCTCAAGCTTCCTCAGTGTGACCTGGCTGATGGGAAAAGATTGAAAATTATTCATGTGATATCAAACACTGGTTATTGAATTAGGTTCTTATCGAGTTTTCTCACGCGTTACAGTTGACTGCATCTCCTGCTTTCTACTTCAGTTGATGTATACTATATCATTTTGTGTCAGTTAAATTAACACAATTTACACTATATTAATACAATTAACGCTATTGCATTGTGTATTCTAGAGATGCTCCGCTCGATTGGTCACCGATCATTATAGGCCGATTTCAGAGTGATTGGTGAATGCTTTCACAACTATCACTTGTGACAGCCGGCGCTCTGATGCACTCACTAAGCAGTTTTCGGGTGCAGCGGTTGTCAGACACCTGAATCTGAAACTTTTGAAAACGTGTAAACATTCATAAATGCAGTTCTCTCTGTCTCTGAGTCTCGATTCATTGGCTAGTATGTCGATGTCCTTTTGACAGAATAGCTGCTGCATTCTGCAAGGTTTTTTTTTTTCAATTTTTTGCCTCCTTGAAGAGGTATATTAAAACGTGTCTGAATTAAAATGATTTAAGGGTTCATGTTTTCATATCATGGACACAGAAGGTTTCATCATTTTGATCGGTTATCGGCACTCTGGCTGATCGGTGTCAGTGATCGGCAGCAAAAACCCTGATCGGAGCATCTCTAGTTTGTTTTAACATTTGAGTCATAGGAAACATTCTCTGGTAAATGTTTTTACAACATTGTTCTCTACCTCTGTGCTCAGGATGATGAGGTGGTCCTACAGTGCTCGGCTACCATCCGCAAGGAGCAACAGAAGCTCTGCCTTGCCGCTGAAGGCTTCGGAAACCGGCTTTGTTTCCTAGAATCCATCTCAAATTCTAAGGTATTAAAAAACATATCAACTTCATATGTCTTGAAACATAAATAATGAAAATTCTTCATGCCTCCTGTGGTTATGTTTACCAGTCAATTTTCAATTTCCAAGATGAAACTAGTAAGCCGGACGATAAATCTTGTGTTCCTCTGAGCATCAGCTTGCACTTTGAGACAGATAATACCACCGTGGTGCTACATTTCATTTCCATCGCTTGCACAAGGTGATGTCAGTTGATTTGCTCTGGGGGCACACAAGTTAAAGTGCTGTCTCACAATAGTTCTTCATATTTAATCTAAGGGCACACCAGAAATGAAACGTCTCACGTTAGTTAAGTACTTTTCTTATCTGCCCTCGGGCAGGTGGATGGAAATCATTTTGCAATGAAACTGTATGCACTTGGTTTCATGCAGCCACATGGAATAGACTATCCCTTTCTCTCCTTGTGGACATAACCTAAGCCTGATAATGTTTTCAGATGAGTGGTAAGAAAAACAATCTAACCATTTCACCATAGTGGTGGATTGGGAAGTAAGATGAAATAAGCTAACCTCAATTTCAGCCACTCACAATTTCTCCAACTTTACAGGTGTGAAATGTGACTACAATTTATATTTAGAATAACTGCTGTCAACGCAGAGCTGCTGTGATTCAGCCCTCATGCATTAAAACTCTCATTTTGCTGCAGCTACAGTACTTGGTCATATTACTGAATGTCCCAACTATAGAAGACTAATGTGTTGGTGTTGGTGGTCACCACACTCTTCAAGATTTTATATTTAAGTTGATCTAATTATATGAGTTGAAATGAAAATGAAATGATGTCGGAACTCTCAGTCATGGTTGTGTACTTCCAGAATGTGCCTCCAGATCTGTCTATCTGCACTTTTGTGTTGGAGCAATCACTGTCGGTGCGAGCTCTTCAGGAAATGCTGGCCAATACTGAAGAGAGGGCTGAGGGGGTGAGTACCATTGAAGGAACTAACTAATGCAACATACACTTAGGGGGCTGTTCGGTTGCTGCTCCTCTAACACCTGTATTGCAGGGACGGTAGTCCTCACTGGAGTACATGTCTCTTGTAAAGACAAACCATTCAAACTCAGTCTCATTATCCAGTTAAGGCTATTTACATAATGGAAATGTGTGTTGATGCTCCAACACATTTTATTATTCTTTATCTGGTTACACTTAAAGCTGTGTAGACATGTGACAAGTCTCAGAATATGAGCTGATATATTTTATCAATGGCAAATATTTGAATTTTAGATTCATCCAGCAATGTTGCACGTACACACATTCAATGAAATCAAATAATGTCATCTTACACTGTTAACACAGCATCAGAAAAGATTATTTGTGTCATATTGATTTATAACTATTTTCCCATCCAGAACTTTCAATGTTAAAATACTGCCTCGGATTATTTCCTCAGAAATGTTGGATTATTTATTTACAAGTGAACAGACTGATGCATTTCTGTGCTGATCGACCTGATGTGTTGATTTTAATTGTTGCTTTTCAATATGACATTAATAGTCCTACTGTCTGACAGCTGACAACTGTGAAACATCTGTGCTTTAAAGCACAAGTAGGAGGCCTAGCACAAATACAGAAATATCTGACAGTGAGAAGACTTAACTGGGAATGGCTGTCTATTTGTGCATTTCCATTGATCTAAAAATAATCCCAAATAATAATCTGTGAAACACAAGTGGGACAGAACTGTTAGGATGATGCACATTTTTCATATTACGATTGCGTGTGAGCTCACATTTTTAGATTCCACTTGATATCATTCATGCAAGGCTTTTACCGTACTATACTGTTGACTTTTACTGTTCTAGTAGATGGAACAGCGTTAGACTGCAATATGCCTGTTGTTGATTTCAGTTTCCATCATCTGAAATTTGCTACCAAATGCAAACCAGAGTGTGTAACATGGTGGACAAGGTGAACTCCAATCTGAACCATTCCGAACCATAAAATAATTTGTGCAACAGATTACAACGGCAGCATACTGATATTTGTGAATAATGTTGCTTGATGAATGAGTATAAGCAAAGTCAAGCATGTCTGGACACTAATCTTCCATGGAATCAAGGATCGCTGCTGTTATGACACCTTCACTACGGTCGTCTCTTGTACTAGACCACACGGAACACCCAAAGTCACAGCGGTTTTGGTGCTAAAATAGGGATCATTTGCCCAGTGTTAAGCAGGTGTTCACAAGTGTCTTGTATTTCCATCAGTAGCAAGTGCTCTGCAGTTTTAATTGCCTGGTTGATTTGTTTTTTTTTTGTTGAACTTTTTTGACGTTCCATTTGAGGGTAGCCTAATCAATTTTTCCTCATTTGTGTATAAATTGTACTTGCATGTTTTTCTTTGTTTTCTTTTGATCAAAAAACAGGATGCGTTGGCACTGATGCTGCTTGAGTTTGAAACAATGCTAATGCCACCAGTTTCATCGACTGTCTGGTTTCTGAAGGATATTTCAAAGTGGTTTTAACCCTAGAACAGGGGTTCTTAACCTTTTTGATCATGGGTTCCAACTTTCTCCAAACAAATGGGTCTGGGACCCATTAACGTAATAGACCTGATTCATTACTCTTGATTTCATTTGTGATTAATAACCATATTAATCTACTTACACGTAAACAAACGAAACGACATGAAACCATGATCATCGCAAAGATTTGTCATTTGTCATTGAAAAGTCCAACCAGCAGCAAAACCGTATAGGTCATATTCATCAAATTTACTAAAGAAAAAAGAAAAAAATACGCTGTTGAGAAAATTGGAAACACTGAATAAAATTCTGAATAAAATAAATATAATAAAGCCATGTCTTATTTTCATAAAATAAAAATAGTATATATAAATAAACTCCAAAGAATATATAAATGAAGTGTAAATAAAAGTATTCTCATAAACTGTTGTAACTCATTTTCAAAACTGCTTGAACAGGTGCTTTCAAGAACAGTTTTTACTGTTGGGGGGGCGGCATCACTTTCTTTATCCTTTTTTTTCTTTTCAAGAACTTTGAACTTTGCAGCCATCAAGTCAATTCAATGACACACCACTGCCACTATATGTGGCAAGTGTACTAAAACTAAGTGTCTCGCGGCCCGGGACCCAGCCCTGTGGTTAAGAATCACAGCCCTAGAACACTAAAGTCTGGTGATTTTCATCTGACATGGAAATTTGGACATGATTTTCATCATTTTCATGTTGCATGGATCCTCCGCACTGACATCTTCAGACTGTCATTCATGCCTGCCACTTATATTACTTCCTGTCATTCCTTCCAGTTGCCCGGACAGAGATTTCGTGACTTTGACATGTCAGCCTAGCTATATGTCAGGTATATTTCTTCAGGTAAAGCGCATGATAGTTTAGTTGCCAACTATGATGGCGGTGTTCTAGGGTCAAAGCCACTTGCTGTTTCCTTCCTCATCATCTAACTGTCCCAACAGGATAGATGAATGTTTTTTTTATGTTGTCTTTACAATTGTCAAGCAACTGAAATTTTCCTCCTCTCTCTCATTTCCACACAGCATGTAGATGTGGAAATCTGGGTAGGTGTGCCTTCACCTGCTGTTTGTGTTTGTTGTGGTCATCGCCATCCTTGTCTTTGTCGTGGCATTCCTTGTCTTGTGCATCTCTTCTTGGGTATTTTTTTTAGGATTTTCTGGTGACTTGTGGTTTTTAGTTCTTAACTGAGAGCCCACATTTGTTTCTTCACAGGCTATTTGTGAAGCAACACTCCACAATTGTTGTCCTACAGAGTGTTTTTCCTGCAGCAACCCAGTTACACCGTATGCTTCCCTCCCCCAATCTAAGTCATTAGAAAATGTACTGTCATTACTACCACCATCGTCTACTTTGTCTGAGATGTTTCAAAGCGGTAAACTTAAACTCTTCCTTTTTGTGTCACCTACCTGTAAATCGTGCTTTGACTTTGTGATGAGTGACTTGAGTAACTAAAATTCATCATTCAGAGTGGGTATTTACCTAGCAGGTCTTGTAGATCACGATTTGCTGCAATTGGATTGCTGCTGCTAAACGTGAACCAAAGCATATGAACTGTCAAATTTCAGTGTTTAATCAACAAAAACAAGAAAAAGTCACCAATTCATAACAGATTACAGAGCAGATTTTTTGTGATATTTGTTGTTAAAAAAATAACCATCAATAAGCACTTTATCTCAAACACAAAATATTTAATGATATTTGAGTTAATGCCTTGAACAGTTAGCATTGTTTTTCTGCGCTGTTGTATACTGCTGCCAACCTCACACATAAGAATCTCCTCGGCTAATACAACAAAACCTCCAAATAACAAAGCAACCGTACTCCTGTCCCCTTCATTCTATACAAGATTGGTTCTGAACTACAACAGTTCAGGTGTTCATTCAAACAGCACTGAAAAATCTGTTTGCTCTGATTATTTTTTTTCTCTGAACGAAATGTTGTTTTTTTTTATTTTAAATGTATCCCACCTTAAAAAAATAGTATGCAGACTGGGTTACTTGAATTACATTTGTGTGGGTGAACTTGACAGGACGTATGTTCTTCGTTGCTGAATATGAAATGGTTGTATTATTACTATGATTAGCTCTATTGTTGTGTTTCCTAACCCATTCCCCAGGCTGGAAGGACACTGAAGAACACTCTCAATAAGCAGCCTTTGTTTATTTTGGTTTGTTTCATTTTGGTTGTTCTTTGCCTCTTCTTCTCAACTCCCCTCATTTTTTTTTCACTCAGCTTCTGATGCCATCCTTCTCTTCATATCAGTAGAACCTGTGAAAGTTGACATTGACGGTGGTGCATGGTGAAATTTAAATAAATCTGTCTTTGAACTTTCTCTTGACATTCATGGTTGGTCCATACTGGTAAAGGGTGTAGTTTTCGGACACCCACGATCATCTGTGCTGCGTAGACAGAGCTGTTCCAGCCATAGCTGATGGCCAAATTCTCTGAGCATTTGAAGTCCTGCACCCTCCTCAGTTGGCGCCCTCACAGGGCATAGTTCAGTATATGCTAGGAGGCCTGTGACTGGTCATCATTAACAGGTGGGGAAAAAGCTATCATGGTGAAGCACCGATATTTACAGGAAGAGGACAGGACTCTAAGATGATAAACTGGTTTTGGGCCTGACGTGATGAGGGTGCATAGTAGAGCAGGACATTCTGGATTGCCACAAAGTCCAGTAGGTTGATGTGGTGTTGGGTTTTTTCCTCCTTGATGCTCTGCAGCCCGCAGGTGCCTCCACAGCCAGACAGAGAGGGCTTGTGAACACCTGCATCCAGGAGGTGGTGCATCCCACCTAACATTGACACACGTCATCCTTGTTCAAGTCAGCCCAGGACATGGATGTCGAAGGATGAGATTTAGCCGTGGCAAGCTTAAGCAAGGCTCACAATCAGCCACGCGATGATCCCAAACAAAGGAAGCAGTACTGATGTAATCCAATAGGACACAGCCACAAGAAACACAGCCTTTCATGTCAAATTCCATCTCACCATAATGGATGTTTAGTCCAGAACACACATGGTATACAAAGAAAAGTTTGCCCCTCCTTTTGTAGGATGGTATACGGCCTCCTAGTGAGTGGTGACTACCTGATTTTTCCTCCAGTGCTGGAACAAGGTTCAGTGGAAGTATGGAATGGTGAAGCCTCACTAGAGGGCACACTTGAAGGCAAAGCATCCATTTGGACTTGTTATTACGTAATGTAATACATTGTACCTTTGTTGTGTAAGAAGATGGGCAATCTCAAAATTCACATTTTGTTTTTGTTAATGACATAAATGCTTTGTGGTTTATCCAATGTCCTTGCTTTCATATAAATATATTAACTGTAAATGTAAGGGTCATGTTCTCTGTGTTCTGTCTTCTGTTATGTTTGGCTCCTTCTCTTTGTGATGAAAACTGTGCTGTTCTGTAAGTTTGCAGGGTTTTTTTTGTTTGACATTTATGAGCAATATGGCTCAAATTTGCAGTGTCCAGTGTTTTCATCAACATGAGCAGAATGGAGTGAGTGGCTGTTATCACACTTTTGAAATGAAAGTGAATGATTCATTAGTGTGGCTGTCAGACATGAGACCAAAGCGTCAACTTCATTGAACCAAGTTACATCTTTGACATGCAATGAGGATGTGATTGATAGACATGCTTGTTGGAGGGACACAGCTCAATTTGCCCATAGGTTCTGCGTGTTTTTTAGCGAGAGTACAGGGAGGCATGACTGCAGTGCTGCAGGAGAGATGACTGAGCACTTTATGCTGTGATGACATAAAGCTGCTGCAACTCCGGTCTGGATAACTAATAGAATATTTTATTGGAATGCTGTTGCAAATGGGTCAGTTCTTATTCTCCCATGTATTGTGTACAGTTGCTTCCTTAGCGTGCTCGATGGATGGGTTACAGGCTACTATTGCATGCTGTCCTTCCTGTAGGTCTATGAGATGCTGGTTAAGGCCAGTAATTCAGATTTTGCTTTCACACTATGCTGTCATCACGGCAACAAATAGGCCAATATTTGCAGAAAGCCAGCCCCATAGCTATCAGTCGACCTCATTATGTGTTGTCATCATGGTGAACAGGTCATAGCCATACTCTAGCATGGGAGTCGTTTATTATATAGCATTTTCCCTAATAAACATTTTTTTCTAAAAACTAAAATGTCCTTTTTTCAGGGAACAAGATTTGAATGTACCTGCTTTGACCTCCTCCTCTCTGCACGTCTTTGTTGATATACGTACCTGGTGTCTTGTAAAGTTTTTCTGTCCCAGTTCATTCCTTCTCTGTGTCCATGCATTGTTTTTTTTCTGCCTTTCACAATCCTCTCATGTGTGTTCCACAGACGGCCCAGGGTGGTGGCCATCGGACCTTACTGTATGGTCATGCTGTTCTGCTCCGACACTCCTACAGTGGAATGGTCAGCTCACGCAAATGCATGCATTTTTATTTATGACTTATTGATTTTTTTTAAATCATGATTTTTTTTTTCTCCCAAAAGTGTGTTCCATTAGTCGAGTGTATAGCAATGGCCCAATAATCAAATTATTAACACAACAGGAGTCCATGGGACAACGCTCCAATTATTCCTCATTTACCTTCAACTGTGTCACTGTTTTAACAATACATTGCTCACTTAGCAAGAGACTGAGGTCACTTAAAATAATCTGAACTACCTTCTAAAATGAATTCTTGGTTCAAATTTGTCTTTGAAAGACGTTGCGTCACTCTTCACATGTAGCTTAGCTATTGTTTTCTGCTGTCTAGCTGCATGCAAAGGGCCAGATTTATGAATTCCTTTGGTGACTGTTATGAGTGGCTTCAAACATATCACAAATTATGTGCTTGCTGTGTGATCACCACTCTCCATAATTGTATTAATTGTTTTTTTGTCTCCATGTAGTACCTGTGCTGCCTCTCCACTTCTCGTTCTTCCACAGACAAACTGGCTTTTGATGTTGGGCTGCAGGAAGAAACGACAGGTAAAAACTTACTTACTTACTCACTACTTAAGCCAACATGTTGCAATTTAAGAATTTCTTCTTCTTCTTCTTCTTCTTCTTCCTCTTCCTCTTATTCTTATTCTCATTATTCTTATTATTATTATTGTGTATTTTTTAATATAATCAATCAATCACATTTATAAAAGAAAAGATAATTCATTTCCAACCATGTATTGAAAATGTATCAAAAAAAGAATTGTGTTCAAACGACAGTGGACAAGAAGTTGCTCCTTGTTGCTCCTTTGAGGTGTTAAAAATAATAATAATGAAAGAGAACAATGACCAAATGTTTCACTTCTTCCAAATGTATATACTTTTTTATATAAAGTGTGAAGGAACTTCTGTATTTTTGTTTAAGGAGATGTGAGCTGACAGAACAATGCATTGATTTAAAAAAAGACATATACAAATACGAGTAAGGGAGTGTAGTAAATCAGATGTGTCAAGCTGATGATGAACGCACATAAAGGACACTTTTTGTTGTAATTGGCAGCCAAGCTGTCATGTTTCAAACTATATCACATGCTAAGATCATTCCTCAACCCAACTTTTTTATAAACTTCAACTTTCTGCATAAGAATCGCAGGACACGTTGTATCAACATATTTAGTGATCATTTTTTATAGAGTTTCTTCATTCATTGTTGCAGTTATAGTGGACAGTAAACACCATCTTATATTGGGTAATTATTTTGTTTTTTCTTTCTTTTTTTAATTAGTTTTTGAATTGAACATTGTCCACATTAAGTGATGGCTGTAGAATAATGTTCTGCATTGAGCGAGCGGTGACTAATGCTGTTTTCAGAACTCTGATGTAGGCTAGCATAGTAGACCACGTACTGATGTGATAGTTCTCTTTAGTGAGTCATAGAAACATCAATATATTTTGACTCTATTATTATGTGTCTGTAGGCGAGGCGTGCTGGTGGACCATCCATCCGGCATCAAAGCAGCGTTCAGAGGGAGAGAAGGTCAGAGTGGGGGATGATCTCATCCTGGTCAGCGTCTCATCTGAGAGATATTTAGTGAGTAGCAGCTGTGTGTGGGAACGTTTGTGATGCGGCATTGATTGCCCCTTCTGTCGGAATGTTTACATATGAAGGCAGGTAATGAGGAATACAGTATTTTGGAAGAATCACAAGGCAACACAAAGAGTGGCCCAATAATCTTTGGCGGTTCAGTAGTTCAAATCCTGAAAGTCCACTGGAACAGGGTCAAATGAAATAACGTGAGCGACCCTAAATGGTTCATCACTTTTGAAAATGTTCCTCTCAATCTATTGATACGCAGTTTTAGAAGTAGCTAACAGATACATGTATAGATTAATATCATATTTGTTCAGAGAACGTGTCACTGATGATTCGAGTGGTTTGACATTGTCCCTTTGTTTTGCAGCATCTATCCTATGGTAATGGCAGTCTTCACGTGGACGCAGCCTTCCAGCAGACACTATGGAGTGTCGCGCCCATCTGTTCTGGCAGCGAAGTAGCACAAGGTGCACCTGCCCCTCTATCACATTCTTGTCATTTTCTGTGTTTGAGGCTTGTTGTATACTAATGGAATATGTTAGGAACACTGAATTATAAAATGCACTGGTTTATTAGAATTTAGACTTTGGATAGATTATTGCGGACAAAATGCAGTACTGTTTGCTACATCAGTTAAGTATGTGAAATCTGTCAGACCAGAAAATGAAATAATATCGTTTCACCGTACAAAACAAACCACTTGCATTCCTGTCCAGGCTTCCTAATAGGAGGGGATGTGCTCCGTCTCCTTCATGGTCACATGGATGAGTGCCTAACTGTTCCATCAGGGGAGCATGGAGATGAGCAGAGAAGGTGAGAATTAGACTTTTACGCAGTTGTCATCCAGTTAGCTACACTATTGACTTTATGGACACAAAAAATGTCAAGTGTGCTCATCACCACACGGCTCTGTAGAGATGGATGATATGGACAAAAAAATCTGGATACATTTTGTCATTTTGGCGATAATTATCATACTAAGTACATTTTTATTGTATTACATGTCTTGGACACACTACAGTCTCTCTTGATACTGTTTTATGTGAAACTTATTAGCTGTCAGAGTTTGTCTCCAATATTATAATTTATTTATGTTTTAATATAATAGATTACTGAGGTAGAGGTGAGAAATTCAATGTTTGACTCGTCTCGTAGAACACAGTCGTGTCTGACTGACTGCTCTGCCAGTTTTATATAGGGATTAAATTGACCCGTATGTCTTTTGTCCCCAATGTACCTCATGTCTCTTAACAGTTTACTTTAACTATGGACCCAACTGGACGCATTTCCTAGATGCAATTGAATAAATATCAGTAATATGATATAATACGATTAGATTATCAAAGAGTCATGTTCTACTTTCGAAATCATTATACAAACTGTCAGTCCCTTGTCTAAAGTGATGAAAAATATTTTCATAAATCTCTCTCCTAAATGTTTTTTTTTTTTTTTTATACTTTGAACGAAACAGAATTTGTTGATGGTCCCTAACTGACTCTGGGTTGTAGCATTAGCGCTGCCTGTGAGAGCGTGTCCGCGATCAGTGAACCCTAATCAGGGACAATGAAGACGATGCCGCCGCCAATACCGGAGCGGATGTCCGTCGAATAGCCAGCAATTTTTAATACAGTTTTTCACCCAGGCACCAGTGCAGCGAGAGACTCTGCATGTGTTAATATGAACCGAGGCCGACAACCGAGTCAGAAAACCTATTGGCCCCACTCGATCTAATCAAACAAACACCGATCCAGAGACTGCGAGTCGACTAGTGTCATTATCAAAAGCTTCCTGTATTAAAAGTAAGTTCTGACAATCATCAACCTAAATCCACCAAACTCTTCACAACTGTCACACACCTGTGTAAGAGGTCAAACGCCACAGAGCTGGAGAGCATGGCGCATCATATTCATGCATGCAAGTCTAATGCAGCTGGTATGCTATGGTATGGTAATGCTTATCGAACTTAATTCGCATTGCGGGCATTATTTTTGGTGGTATATCATGTACGATACGTTATCGCCCGTCCCTACGACACTGTGGTCTTGAAGATGAATGTGCGTGCAAAACATTTTGTTTTGATACACATTCTAATGTTAGAGTGACATTGTAGAAGAACAATGTAAAATAGAGAACAAGGCACACAGTCTCAAAAAGTACCATCTTCACTTTGCTGACAGGCAGAGGAGAAAAAAGGGCGACAAGAGAAAGTAAAAGTTAAACCTGGCCTGCAAACGAGCCTCCAATTACTGCAAGTACTCAGTTTAGTATGTTCAACAAGGTGAAAATGCTGTGACACCTCAGCAGAGACAGAACAGAGCAGTATATCTCAAAAAAGAAGTGTGACAGCACAGACATGTTTTCTTTATAACAGGCAAAGACAGCTCCTCAGCTCAGCAGGCAAGAACTTTCATTCAATCATTCCCACCACTACATTTTCACTCACCGATTTTATACCATGTCTGGAGGTTCCTGTTGGTCTAAGCAGGTGTGTGCTTAATCCACTTTTTTTTTAAGCATCTGTTTATTTGCGTTTTTTCAAAAAGAGTACAAAAACATGCAGACAGGAAGCCTATCTGAAAAACAACCAAACAAAATCGACACAAAACACTCACTCTGCACTGAGCACAGTTAGCACTCCTATTAATGTAGCTGTTGTTCTTGGTCTTGTTCTGGTCACTGTGTTAAGTCTAACAACTTGTAGACTGTCAAGACATTATGTTAAAATCGAAACAGTTATTTAAAATAAATAAATGAATAATGACGTATTTCTGCCATATTGCCCACTCCTTCCTGGAAACATAAAAATAAAACAAAAAAACCTTTTCTGCAATTTGTTCCTGCTAGTAGCATGCCAAAATCCCCAACTGTCAGTAGCTACAATTTTACAATTTTTTTAACTTGACTATCGACTAAGCACAATTACGATTTGGCTGAGGTATCATTGTTGGCGCACCTTGGGATTTTTTCTATGAACAATGTGTGCCGTGGCTTGATAAAGGTTGAAAAACACTATTCCAAGAAGCATCATTCGTTCTACCTGGTCTGTCCCACAGAAGTGTCCATTATGAGGGGGGTGCAGTATCGACTCACGCCAGGTCTCTCTGGAGGGTGGAGACATTACGTGTCATGTGAGTGAAACGTCGTCATTTGCTGCTTTACATTTTCATGACCAGAATGCCACACTGTTGCAGCTTGGTGATTGCGTAAAAACGCTGTTATGCACACTGCAGTGTTTTTGTTACAATTGCTCCAATTGCTTTTGCATCCAGATGGAGTGGCAGTCACATCCGCTGGGGTCAGCCCTTCAGACTGCGTCATGTGACCACCGGGAAGTATTTGAGTTTGACAGAGGACAAATCGCTTCTTCTAATGGACAAAGAGAAAGCTGATGTGAAGTCTACAGCTTTCTGTTTCAGATTGTCCAAGGTACATAACATCAGTATGTCATTCGTGTTTCAAAGCCTGAATTGAAATCGAGTTGCCAGGGCAACAGTGCATCATAATAGAGAAAGTTCCCTTTTTAACATTGGAGCATGGCAATCAGAGATTTTTACTGTTTTTACGATGACTCTTCACATTGTAGTACTGAAACAAGTACTGAAATCATTGTTGTTTTTTCACATAAATAACACACCATTATGAGTAAAAATTATGAGTAAGAATATCTTGACAAAGATTTGCAGTACTAGTGAGAAAAATACAGACAAGGGCTGTTTACTGAAGAAGGGCTGGCAGGGATTATAGGGGTCCTTGAGGAGGTGAGAAGGGCAAAACTTGATCTGTCTTGATCTGTTGTTAAGTAATAAGTAAGGTAATATTTCTTTTTTACATTTTTAACTATCACATTCTTCTGTAGCAAAGTGTCACTTAAAACAAAAATGACCATCGTACAGGTTTACTGAAGGAATGTGTTGCAAAAAATCTTGAAAGAAATAAAGATATGCCTTTGTATGACTTTGTGAATGCTATCAATCAAAATTATTCGTTATTTCTTCAATCATTTTTCAATTATTACAGAACACATTATGTTACTGTTGTTTTTCGTTTACTTCTTACAGGAAAAATTGGATCCGGGTTTGAAGAAGGAGGTGGATGGAATGGGCGTTCCTGACATCAAATATGGCGACTCAGTGTGTTTTATTCAGCATGTTGACACCTGCCTGTGGCTCACTTACCAGACGGTTGATGCCAAATGTGCACGAATGGGTGGTGTGCAGAGAAAGGTACCAGCCCACACGATGTAGCTGCTCAACCTAATTTGATTTGTCATTTTGACATATATGAATATGAATTGTGCTTCTTTTGTTTTGAGTCTGGATAGTCTGGATGACTGATAACTGACATTGACTGATGTATCATGTGCTTTTAAGATAACATAGAGTGGTCACTAAAATGTTATTCTCATTCTAGGCCATTATGCACCATGAAGGTCACATGGACGATGGGCTGACGCTGTCCAGATCACAACATGAAGAGAGTCGCACTGCTCGAGTGATTCGTAGTACTGTGTTTCTGTTCAACCTTTTTGTCAGGTACGCACGCATACATGCACATGAGTTTTGGTTTAGTCAGTGTGAGTGTATATGATTGACAGATAATCAACATGCATTATCACTTATCACCTCTTACCACTGAATCATGAATTCATTGACAGAAATGTACAGTTCTTTGAAAACTGAACATTTGCATATTATTATTATTATTATTATTATCATTATTATTATTATTATTGTTGTTGTTGTTGTTGTTGTTGTTATTATTATATTATTCTTATTAATGATAATAATAATAATCTCTCTCATGGCACTGGATGCATGTCCTGGTGAATCACATCTGTAATCTGGCCAAGTTACGAGTAAATTTGAAGAATTTGATCCTGCAATGAAACTGTGATTAAACTTGACCTGTGGTGTTATAATGAGGTTAGCAACCTGTGTAGTGATGTCAGTAAGGTCTTTGTTGTAAGTATGAATGTTTTTTTAAAGCAAGGATTAAGAAGTTAAAGCAGTTCCACTTCTGTGCACATGTAGAACAGTTGAAGACTTGTAGAAGGGCAAAGCAACACTAATGCATAACAAGCAGCAGATGCTACTGCTTTTTATGCAGCAAACAAGACTGCTGTCTGGAAAATCACACTGGCGAGTGCATTACAGCTGCAAGCCTGCAGGGCAATGATGGTAAATGTAGCAAGGCCAGCCATCAGAAGTTACTCGCGATTCTTCTTGGGGTATTACACCACAAATAGACACATAAATAAATGAGATTTAAGTGTAATAAATAGATCAACTTTGTTCACTCAGTGTTACAAGGCAGCAAGTGTTGCACTGTTATGAATCATTAATCATCATTTGATCCCTTATTGCCATTTAGTGTCTTCACAGTGCTGCACAGGCATTAGACTCCAAATGGTTCTCTCTCCATAGAGTGCCACATGAAAGATTTATGTCTCAGTCCACATCAACGACACTGTCTGAAAATGCATTTCTGCTGTCCAGCTGACATTCATGTTTTTTCGACCTAGGGAATTAAAAGGGGAATTATTCACACACTTTCAAACATTGCTAATCCATTATTACTAATGTTAAGGACTTATCTTCTTATACATTAACAACCAAAATGCTCAAACTCAAACAATAGTCCCTCAAATTCACTTTACAATAAATCAATTGAGGAAACAGACTTGGCAACTCGTATCACAGCTCCACTCAGATAGTCACAGGAAAGAGAGCAGGACAGTTCAAAAACAGCATAATGGAAAATATGGTTGTATTTTTAATGCATATAATGATAATATGGCTGTGTCAACTTTGCTGGGGTTAAAACTTCTAAAATGCATATTTAAATGTCAGCCATTTCACCTGTTGTTTTTGTTCCTCAATTGTTTTCTGTACACGACATACAGGCTACATGGTTTCAAAGTGGTTTCAAGCAGGACTTATGTCAGTCATTATGCATTTATTTATCTCCCCATCATAGATAAATATCTCAGGGGGGGAAGTGAAATGTGCAATAAGGTGTTAAAAGAAGTCTATTTCCGATTCCTCAGGCGCTTCTCTCTGAGACTACAACACAGTACTCTAAATCTGAACACATCACACAAATCACTCATTAGTTGAACCATTTTAATTAAAATTCTCTACTAATCTCCACTAATCAGGGGATTGGACTCCCTCCGAAGAAGAGGAAAGGGCTCCACCTTTGATTTGCCGATCGACTCTGTTAGCTTAAGTCTACAAGATCTGATTGGTTACTTCCAACCTCCTGCTGAACACCTGGAACATGAGGTCAAACAAAACCGACTGAGAGCTCTGAAGAATCGTCAGAACCTTTTCCAAGAGGAGGTAGGGAGTGAAAGTCAGTGAACGACGGGTAGTGTGTGAATAATGAGTGAACTTCATGTGCAGGGGATGATCAGCCTGGTGTTGGAGTGCATCGATCGACTCCACGTCTACAGCAGTGCAGCTCATTTCACTGAAGCCGTGGGGAGGGGGGCCGGGGAGGCCTGGAGCTCCATTCTAAACTCCCTCTATCAACTATTGGGTAATTTAAACACCGGCTTGATACAGTGTGCTTGCAATAAGTTGAACAACTTTTTGTCTTTCCTATCAAAACCTGTTATTTTTTGTCCTCATCTCAGCTGCACTGATCAGAGGTAACAGGAAGAACTGTGCACAATTTTCGGGTTCCTTGGACTGGCTGATAAGCAGACTGGAAAGACTGGAGGCCTGCTCTGGTACGACATCTTACATCAAAATCTAATGAACTCATTTTAGTTCATGCAAGTGAAATACTCTCATACTTAACCTGTTTCAACGCATGTGCTGATTCAAAATGTGTTTTTGAGATCTGTCCTGTACATGGTGCTCTTCTAACATGACGCTTGTTTGTGTGCAGGTATCCTTGAGGTGCTCCACTGTGTACTTGTGGAGAGTCCCGAAGCCCTGAACATAATCAAAGAGGGACACATCAAGTCCATCATTTCTCTGTTAGAGAAGCATGGACGCAACCACAAGGTCCAGGGAGATTCTTCTTACACTGTGTTGTTTTGAATAGAAAAACTATATACTTTTATACTCAGAAGAGGTTGATAAATGCTTCGCTGACTATCAAGACATATTGTTCTGATATGTATTTGTGTATCAGTAAATAATACAGAGATATTTCAATGACTGTCGCAACTGTTACCTATTTTCTGTTCATTCTACCGTTTAGGTCCTTGATGTGCTGTGTTCGTTATGTGTGTGTCACGGTGTGGCAGTGCGATCAAACCAACATCTGATCTGTGACAATCTGCTGCCAGGAAGAGATCTATTACTTCAGACTCGTCTCATAAACCACGTAAGCAGGTTAGTGCACATTCAGATACGTTTAGATAAAATAAGCTGTGATTATTAGAAGAGCAGTTTGAGAAAGGGTGTGTTGTCATATTCTCTTCCCAATAGCATGCGCCCCAACATCTTCCTGGGTGTCAGTGATGGCTCTGCCCAGTACAGAAAGTGGTACTATGAACTGATAATCGACCAGGCGCTGCCCTTTGTAACAGCTGAGGCTTCCCACCTCAGGGTTGGCTGGGCCAACACCAGTGGCTACTTGCCATACCCTAGCGGCGGTGAGGGTTGGGGGGGCAATGGTGTGGGTGATGACCTCTACTCCTATGGCTTTGATGGGCTTCATCTATGGTCAGGTACAGCCACACATGCCATACTGGTAGTTGTTACATGATAATGATGTTTGACTGACGTATAATAAACGTCTGTCATTGTACGTCAATATCATTATGTGCAGGATGTATTGCCCGGACAGTCAGTTCTCCCAACCAGCATCTACTAAGAGCAGAGGATGTGGTGAGCTGCTGCTTGGACCTCAGTGTTCCTAGTATATCCTTCAGAATAAATGGCCAGCCAGTCCAGGGAATGTTTGAGAACTTCAACTCAGAGGGTCTCTTCTTCCCTGTGGCCAGCTTCTCAGCCGGAGTCAAGTGGGTTGCACGCTTTCACATTAACTGTCAGGTTTCGGATTGATATGACAACAAGTTGTTTTTTTAATGCAGAATCCGCTTTCTTCTTGGTGGACGCCATGGAGAGTTCAAGTTCCTCCCCCCTCCTGGCTATGCTCCCTGCTATGAAGCTGTGTTACCAAGGGAGAAGCTAAAGCTAGAGGCCGGCCAGGACCAGGCAGTCGCTGGAGACTTGCTGGGACCGACAGTCACTTTGAGCCAAGCTGCATTTACCCCGACTCCCGTTGACACCAGCCAGGTGAACACTACTGTTTCGGTCACTGCAAAGTGTTTTGTCTTTTAACAAACAAAATTTGGCTTGAAATGGCAACGATTATCTTTTGCATGTAGATCGTTTTGCCGCCTCATTTAGAGAGGATACGGGAGATGCTTGCTGAAAACATTCATGAATTATGGGTAATGAACAAGATCGAGTTGGGCTGGACTTATGGAGCCGTGAGTAGCACACTTTTCTCCGCAACATTGATCATAGTCTTCTCTTAAGCCAGATGTTGTTTTCTCAGGTACGAGACGACAACAAGCGGCAACACCCTTGCCTAGTGGAATTCTCCAAACTTCCAGAGCAGGAAAGAAGCTACAATTTACAGATGTCTCTGGAGACACTCAAGTAAAAACATCATTTTGTTTTGTCCTACGTGCAATGTACCATGACTTCACTGGTCTATTTATGAACAAGTGAAACGACATGTTTTACAGAACCCTGCTGGCTTTGGGTTGCCATGTTGGTCTAGCAGATGAGTACGCTGTGGAAAAAGTTAAAAGCATGAAACTGTCAAAAACGTAAGTATGCATAAAAAAAACAGACAATAAATTGAAATTCTTCTTTTTAAGGTGCTGTGATCAGTGAAACACATACTGATGACAATTGAGGGGAAAAACGTTTTCAGTGATCCAATTTGCTCTTTTGTCTGTTCAATATCACTACAGCTACCAGCTTTCCAGTGGTTACAAGCCTGCGCCTCTGGACCTCAGTCACATCAAGCTGACGTCCACACAAGAAGCCATGGTGGACAAGTTGGCGGAGAATGCACACAATGTCTGGGCAAGAGACCGCATCCGCCAGGGTTGGACGTATGGCATCCAACAGGTCAGGTTCTTTTCTTTACTGACATTTTGTGATATGTACTCCAAAGGGCTTGGCTCATGCCTGTTTCATACTTGCTTAATATGTTGATATGTTGCTCAACCTGCACTAAATATAGGAAATTTGAATGAGACTGAATGTCCTTCAGACCACTGATTTCAACACAGTGGTGGATCACTTGGTCTTCATTTCATACTGGATTGAGATAGTCATGTCACTTCGCTAATGAATATGGCTATGAAAATATTAAATAGACAATACTCTCTCTTTGTAGAAAATATACCTGCACCCATAGTGGATTGAGTGCACCCATGTAAACAGACAGAGGCCACTGTCCCCGTCAACCTAGGCCATACAACAATTTCATGGCTTCACATTGAAGCTGGACTACTTTAGGCTTTGGTTTGAAAGGCACTCTTTTTTTGGCTAGAGAAAGAAAAGTTCACTATCTTTGAGAGTTCATTTGGTGCAACAATGAATATTTTAGTCTGAGTGCATTATCTTGCAAAATAGATCATGCTCACATACTAATGTAGAAATAACAAGCATGACAAGTTCAAGATTAATATCAAATCCTTTCTGCTGTGGTACATGATGGCTAGCTGCTTATCTTGAATTGAAAGAGCACAGCTGAATGCAAGAGAGGAAAATAAGTTTGTAAAATAATAGTTCCTGCTTTTTGTGTGTGTTTGAAATCACTAGCTGTAAGTACATTTTTCATCTTTTATTCATTTCACTCCGTCTGTCTCTAAGGATGTGAAAAATCGGAGGAATCCTCGCCTGGTGCCCTATACTCTGTTGGATGAGAGGACCAAGAAGTCAAACAAAGACAGCCTGAGAGAAGCTGTCAGGACTCTTCTGGGTTACGGCTACAACCTGGAAGCTCCTGACCAGGACCATGGTACTTCAACCCTTGTCTCACATGACTTGCTATAAAAGGGCTAAATATAACTGATTAGATTTATTTCATGTGCATTGATTGATCTGTCTCTCCTGGCTTTTATCTCAACAGCATCTCAGTCTAATCC